>NW_020939747.1:2400000-3600000 GCF_003851025.1 Sparassis crispa
CGGCATATATTAGTTTTAAGTCTATCGGTCGGAAACTTACACTCACAATTTTTCGGAGCAAGACGGCTGTAGCTCGCTCCCAGTCGCTCTGTGATCATTCCGAAGATGATGAAGATACCAGCTACGACTGGTGTCGGAGCTATGATAGTCATGACAATTCTGAATGACGAAAACCAGCCACTCAATCGAAGGACAATCCACAGTCTAAGCCAACTTACTGGATGAAAAAAGGTGTCTGCTTTTGTATGTTAAGATTTGACCACAGCCGACCACTCCAGCCGAGAATTTCGCCAGCTCCGCCCAAGCAAATGGTGGGAAACACCCACCATCCTACGCGGCGGGGAACGAAGGCTTGGACGAGATGACAAACTGTAGCAACATAAGTCAGTCCCCACGGTCAGTCCGACGGGTGAGATACACATACCAGTAGAAATAGAGTATAAGACTACAAAAAGGATGCAAACACTCCTGGTGGGCAAATAGTGGTAATATGGGAATTCTTTGGTAGCGGGGTCAGATGTGTCTGTTATACCGGGTCAAAAATGTTCGAGTTTGATATATTGGACTGAATGTCAATACTCACGATTAGCGTACATGTTGACTCGTAGAAGTCTGTCAGTGAGTGCAGATGGTCCCGCTCGTGCCTTCACTTCACTTGCTTGGCAAATACGCCTTTATACTTAGCCAGCCGTGTGCGTGGGGATACAGCAGGCACGCTGTACGCTCCCAGATAGAGCCATCCCGCTGCGGACCATGGCTATGACTTTGACGGACTGCGGTATCAGTGCGCGCTAACTGGCCTCTAGTGAGATCGGGGTCTGATTATCGGGCGCTAGAGCATGCACATGTCGAATGCAAGGCTCATGAGCAAGCATGTGAGTTGAGGAAAATACAACATAGATATATTAGGACTGCGTACAACTTGTCGTTGCCAAAAAAAAGGACATGAAGCGTTGTTAGTGAGCGTGCTCAAACATACGCGGCCAGCTGCTGATCGGAATCTATGAATTGATACACCGCTTCGTCATAAGCGAATAAAATCGTGGTCGTCGCGTCTTGGCTTGCAGCTGCACTTCAGGGTTCGCTTGACTACTTCCAGAGACGTGCCCATAGAGTAGGGTGACCATCAAACGTGCTTGGAGTCGCATTGCGTTCACTTCTACGGCTCGGTAGCCATTCACTTTGGTCAGGAAATGGAAGAGGATAAGCGATTCCTGTCAAATGATTTTGTGAGGACCTCGTTGGATGTTGGGACCTTCCAGCCAACTTTTCGATTTGACCAAATTAACGTCATGGCTTCGTGGACGATTCGGTAGGATGCAAGAATTCACAGGGTCGAACAACTGCATTAACGCTCAGGTCAAAGATGCTAACGCGCTCAAGAAATAGCCAGCGCGCTTAAGAAGTACGTCAGATGTAGGGAGTAGAACAATACTCACCGCGCCAGGAAAGCACTCGCCGCGTCAGGAAAGTCCTTCCTTTCGAGGCCGCACAGGTAAGCCGCAGGCAGCTACTCCGGGTTCACTTTCATCCATGGAGGGACGATGTGCAACTCGCATAGTCTCGGCGGGACGCGCGCAGTACAAGATCGTGTAATTTCCTACGAGCCAGAGGAGACAGCTGAGCTTGGCATCAAAGGTCAGCGAACAATGTTATTTTCACTCACCATCGCGGGCGACTCTGCTGATTCTAGCTAAGTATCGCTGGCAAGGGAGGGTCAGTGGACGATGATGATCGTAAGTCGGGAGATGAAGCTACAAGTCGGCCACCCCTAGTCGACAATGCTCTGT
Organism: Sparassis crispa; assembly: GCF_003851025.1. Classification (NCBI taxonomy): domain Eukaryota; kingdom Fungi; phylum Basidiomycota; class Agaricomycetes; order Polyporales; family Sparassidaceae; genus Sparassis; species Sparassis crispa. The sequence continues at coordinate 2,401,791 of NW_020939747.1, forward strand.
GACCTGCATTTGCGGGCTTTACTTCCGCAGTGAATTATTCCCAAGCAGGTGCAGGGTAAAGAATTGAAGTGATGCTAGTTAGATCCAACGTCATGCATTCAAATAAATGATTTCAGCTACGCTTAGATGTCATTCATTAGCGAGCACTGCTGCTAGCAGCGAGAAGGGAACTTACTGACCGTCGTTTACTCCCATACCGTAAATACCCTTGAATACAGAAAAAAAATGACGAGTCACATAGACGCACGGGCCTGGCTGCACGCAAGCGATCTGACGCCCAAACCAGAAATAAAACAACGCACACCATGAACTCATCGTTAACCCACAGGGATAGCGCTCCCTTTACTGCAGACATTCGCGGAGGACACCGGCCTCCGCAACCCATACATGCGAAACACACGGATACGCAGCGGCAACATCGCAGCAAAACTCTCCATTCGCAATACTCGGCAACGGCAAACTTTATGACAAGGTAAGTACCTCCGACTGCGTATTCCAAGTGTGAGTGCTGGATTTGCAGGTGGTCGCCTCAACAGCGTTCTGATGGCGCGAATTCAAACGGAGAGAAGTTAATACATTGCATCTGATCTGCCTAGGAAGTAGTGTTTAGCATAAAAGGCGAGTAATACTTTTCAACCTACCTCTCTGATTTAGACTCTGTGAGCAAGAAGCCTGATGATTGCACGAGCGCACCACGTCTGTTGCGTCCGAGTCAGCTTTTGGATAAAGCGAACGTCGGATCCCAGGGCGAACGTCTGGCAGATATGGTGAGCGCCGGAAAATATGTACGTGGACTCGAATCGGAATTGCAACGCCTGATGCGAAGAATCTCGGGCTCTTCTACAGTTCTACTTAAATGGGTTAGTCTACGACGCAACCGTGACCGTGACTGCGACGAGGACGTGGGGGTCCCGATCGCCCAATTTAGCAACCATTCAAGTTCGAACTCGGGTCAGCTTAAGTGGATTCTTTTTCTGTAAGTACGAATAGCGAACATCCGGTCGACTGGATCTGTACCAAGAGCTACGGACAGCTGGCTGTGTTCGTCCACAGGAACAATCGTCTTTGTATCACAGATGCATAGAGCTGTTCTCGCCGAGGCCGACGCAGCACAGCGCCGCCATAGCCGCCACCGTGACAATGATGGACACAAGGCGCGAAGCGTGCACTGCCAGCAGAGCGCGCCAGTGTACGTGAACACAGGCCGTTGCCATAATGACACCATACGCGGGGCCGAAGACGCGCAGCGCTTTCGTTTCCGCGACCATTGGACAGCCTGAGTGCTATCTCGTAGCACACGCATCAGCGATCACAGAGCAACGACAAAGCAGTAAGCACTTGACAGAATACACATGCACGTTCGGACTACCCGAGCACACCGACAAGAAAATACGCCAAAAGAACCCCGCCTATACACCACCCACTCAGCACCTACGCGGCCCACTTCTTCCACTCGCTCCCCTCGGGCGGCTTCACCTCGACGGGGGCCTTGCCGACCTCGTCCCAGTTCGTGCTGAGCGTCGTCCCGCCGCTCTCCTGGTAGCTCTTGAGCATCGCCCGGCGCGTGTCCTCGTCCGCGTCCGCGTACAGCTTCTGGAAGAAGCCGTTCACCGCCGTGTCCCCGCCCGCGTTCGGGTCCTCCGACGGGCCCCCGTCCTTGTCCTCGTCCAGGATCGCCGCCGTAATCCCCTCCCAGTTCTTCTGCGGCTGGCGCGGCGTCGGCGCGGGCGCGCTCGCGGCCGGTATTGTGGTCAGTGCTACACGCGAGGGGTTGAGGTGAGTAAAAGGTGAGCGGGTGTGCGCGGCGAACGGTGGCTCACGATCTGGGCTGTCCCCGACGAGCGCGCCCCAGCGGCCCTGCGCCATCTTCGCGAGGCGGATCTCGACCTTGAACTTCCCGACGGTGTACGTGCTTTTCTCCGGGTCGATCTGGCCCTTGAGGGGCTCGAGCACGAGCGTCTTCTCGCCGTGCGTGTACGCGAGCTGTGCGCCACAGCCGCGATCAGCGCCAGAGGGAGGAAGTAGGGAGACGAGAAGGGGGGGAGAGACGCACGCTGCGGGGCTGGAAGGTGACGGAGACGGCGGCGGGGTCGGCTCCTTTGTCGAAGACCTCGAGCGTGAGCCGCTCGTCGGTCTCGTAGAATTCGTGTCTGTGCGCGGTGTGGCGACGTCAGCCGGAGTATGCAGCGCGCACTCGGGGGACACGCTCTACCTTAGGGATGCCATTCCGATGACTTTTTGCTAGTTGGATGCTATTCCGGCGTCGAGGCCGTGGCTGGAAGTTTCAAGATGGGAAGAGCGAGGGAGCCACCACTGGGGTCGATCAAGGGGGTGCACGCGCCGAAGATTCCACTGATTTCTAGAGGGGCACGTGGGCGAGCGGGAGGGTGTGCGTGACTGTAAATGAAGGTGACTGTGACTGTTGGTGACGCGACCGCGACTGGGCGGTCGCGTGCCTCGCCCCGCCCTGCCGACGTCATCGCGCGTTGCGACGCGCTGGACAAAGTCCACGGGCGTCTCTTTCCCCGCCCTTCCTCCACCCCCACTCGCACCATATATAGATTCCTGCCAGCAAACTTGTTCCTTGCTTAGATTCTTAGACATGTCCGACGCCGCGCACCCCCCGGTGCCCAAGGCCGCGCTCTACTACTACCCGTCGTCGATCTGGTGTTCCGTCGGTGCGTGCGCGCGGGGCTCAGAGCGATACCGAGTCTGTGCTGACCTGCTGCGCGCCCTGCAGCTCTCCTTGCATTGTGAGTGTCCAGCGATCGCGCCGCAGCTCACGCTCAGCGGGGCGCACAGGGAGGAAAAGGGATACGGCGCGGACGAAGTCGACCTCAAGGCGGTCGATCTCGGTGCGTAGCCCCCATGGCCCTGCGGCGACCGCTCATCGATCTTACCCGCCGCCAGGCAAGGGCGAGAACTTTGCGCCCTCGTACCTGCGCATCAACCCGAAGGGTGCGCGCACCGCCTGTCCACACCACGTGAAATTTTAAAAAAAATTGATTTATTGCACAGCGACGGTCCCGACGCTCGTCGTGCCCCTCCAGAAGACGCTCTCCCCAGAGATCGAGAGCCGCTACAAGGCGATACAGGACACCAAGGTGCGTGCTACACACGGCGTATATACGGCCCCGCGCTCCGTGCGCATAAAAATACGACCTTACGTCACGCAGGCGATCGTCGAGTTCCTGGACAAGTCGCGTTCGACGCAGTCGCGCACGCACACGACGTCGTCTGCGCCGTCGCCCGCGCTGAGCCCCGCGACGATCGCGTTCAGCGCGGCGTCGAACAAGATCGTGGACCTGCTGCACTCGGAGGCGGCGGACCCGGGGGCGCTGACGTACATGAACGCGCGGGACGAGGGCGCGCTCAAGGTTCTCGCGCGGGCGCGGCTGCCGCTGCTGGCGGCGCGGCGGGACGCGCTGGAGCGGCTGCTCGAGGACAACGAGCAGGCGAAGATCCGGGTGTCGGAGAAGACGCGGCACTTCTGGGAGGTGCGGAAGACCGCGACGGAGAAGACGTTGCAGGTGTACGCGGATGCGGAGAAGGAGACGAGCGCACTGGATGAGGCGGGGAAGGCGCGTCGGAAAGAGTTCTTTGAGTCGGCAAAGGCGGCCTGGAGAGGACTGAAGGAGGTGTTCGCGCTGTTGACGCAGGAGATGATTGGGCCGTACGTACTCGGTAAGTCTGTGTGGCGTCAGCAAGTTCTATCGGACTGACGTGGGCGTTGTTCGCGGCAAGGGGACCAGCTGTCGATCGCGGACCTGCACCTGGCAGCGTGGTTAGCGCGTCTGGCGGCGCTTAGCGGAGGGACAGTGTCTGAAGACGGGAACACGATAGTCCGCAAGGTGGAAGAACACGTGGGAGGGGGGTTCAAGCTCCCGGTGGACTTTTTGGTTTCGGAGGCGCGTCGGCGAGCAGGGGTGGTTGTTTCGGAGACGGAGAGCACGGAGGAGCAGAGCCGGATGGCGGCGTTCTGGGACGCGGTGCGAGAGCGGGGGAGTTTCAAGAAGGTGTACGGGGAGGGGCTGCACTGATGGACAGACCGAGGGAGCGTGGATAAGGGAGATGATGCGGTTGATGAGGAAGGAGCGCTGCCCAGTGTACTTGTAGTTGAGATAAAGCATCGCCCCAGGGCACGCAAATTGGTATGTCACAGGTCACAAGGTGTGAACCTAAGGTCGTAGTCGAGGAACGAGAAATAAAGTATCGCCATTCCAGGGGCACGTCGCGAGGACTGGGAAAGGAAGAGTAATGGGAGGCAGGCGAGAGGTCGGGGCAGTGCTATATATGGCCGGGGCACCAGCTGCGCATGCGCCAAGTTGACGCCAGCGCCTGCAGCGACTGTTTATGCTTCTTTAATATTGCTGGCTTGCCAGTCTCTCTCCACTCTCTGCTCCGCGTAGTCTCAGCCTGAAGAATACTGCTGCTGGAGAGCATCCTGCGCGTCGGGCCCCCAGCCTGCTCCGATACCCTTCCTCCCGCTGCCCGCACGCTCCTTGCTCTGGCCATGCCCTTCTCGCTCCCCGTGGACCACCCTCAGATCCGTCTCTCCCCCGTCCCACCCTACGCTGATCCACACGACCAGTCCGACTCGGAGCTGCTCCTCGAGGACCACTACCCCGCCACCCCGCCTGCCCCGTCCGATCCCAACTTCCCCCCGTCCCCAGACCTCTCCGCCCACGCTGCAGACAGACTCTCCGACCACTCGCTCCTCTATCCTGCCTCCTACCACGGGCCCTACACCCGCCTCCCCTACTCTCCGTACTCCTCCGTATCAAACACCCCCGTCCCCTCCCGCCCCTCCTCTCCGCTCCCCCCGTATGTCTCGCCCACCCTCCCGTACTCCTCCGGGGTCTCCTCCTGCAGCTCAGAAAGCGACAGCGACCCAGAGCCGTCCTACCTCAGCGATGTTGCTCCCCTCCGTCGCCGCACTCGCAGAGAGGAACGCCGCCGCTGGTCCATCATCGACGCTGTCCGTCGCCATCGCCGTCGCGAGGCCATCACCGGCTTTCGCGCCTTCAAGCGCGCTATTCGCTTACTCGTCCGCCATCCCTACTTTCCCAAGACTCCCGTCACCATAGTACGTCCCACTCCTTTTTTCCCACTCCGTACCGCGCTGACCCGTCCCAGCTCCTCACCCTTACATTCTTGACCCTCCTCGCCGTTTCTGTCACCTTCCTCGTCATTTATATCCTTAATCCCGACAAAGAACCTCTCCCCTGGCGCGGCTACTGCACCATCCCCCGCGGCACCTCCGCACGTCCTCCAGACGACCTCCCGCCCTCTGCGTCCTTTCCGTACGCACCTGCCGAGGACTTTACGCCTTTGTCCTTCCCGCCCCCAGACCTCGACGACCTCTCTCCTGCGGGTGTGTTCGTCGGCGTTTTTTCGGTCGATAATGCGGTCGAGCGTCGGATGCTCATCCGATCCACATGGGCCAGCCACCCACGCAGTCGCGAGGGCGCCAACGACGCCGACGCCGGTCTCGGCACCTCCCGCACCGTCGTGCGCTTCATCCTCGGCCAGCCGTGCAAGGAGTGGGAGCGCCGCATCAGGCTCGAGATGGAGAGTACGTACCCCGTCGCACTCCCTGGGCACTACTGATCCCGAGCTTTTGCCAGTGTACAACGACATGGTGATCCTCCCCGTGCAGGAAAACATGAACTCGGGCAAGAGCTATGCCTACTTCACCTGGGCTGCCTCCTCCGCCTGGGTGCCCCCGCTCTACGCCGCCTTCCCGTCCTACCCCCCGCCGGTCTCCTACACCAACGCCACCACCCTCGCGCCCGTTCCCGCCGACCACGACTCGCTTCACGTCCACCGCGACTATCTCACCGGCCAGCAGCGTCCGTGGGTCCGCCCGGACTACGTCGTCAAGGTCGACGACGACTCCTTCGTCATGCTCGCTGAGCTCGAGGCCCGCCTCCGCGTGGAGCTGCATCGCCGGCCAGGGCAGCCCGCCGCGGGCGACGCGCACGCGTCGCCAGACCCCGTCGCCGCCTCGCTCGCCGCCGCCATCTCGCCGTCCACCAACGGCTCTGCGCCCGTGTACGGGGACGCGGGCGCGGACCCCGCCGCGGACCCGCTCGTCTTCTGGGGGTACCTCGTCAAGAACCGGTTCATGGCGGGCGAGCTGTACGCGCTCAGCTTCAGCCTCGCGCGCTGGGTCGCGACGGACCCGCAGGTGCGCGGGCTCACGCGCGGCGCGGAGGACAAGCAGACGGCCAAGTGGATGCGCCTCCACCCGCGCGCGGACGAGGTGCGCTGGGCGAGCGAGCGCTGCTGGATATACGACCACCCGCGGGCGGGGACCGTGTGAGTGCCCGCGCGTTCTTTCTTTTCCTCGCCGTCGCACGCTGATGCGCGCGCCCCCACAGGTACTCGCATGGGTTCCTCTTCCCCTCCGAGGTCGCGCGCGTGCAGCGCGTCGTGCTCGACGACATCGCGTACTGGCGCGCCGCGTCGTCGCGCGCCGCGGCAGCTGCGGCGGCGGACCCGAACACGCAGCAAGGGCCGCAGATCTTGACGTCGCAGCTCGGCGCACCGAGCGCGTACGTGCCCTCGCCGTTCGGCGCGAACGGGCTCCCGCCGTCGACGTGGGCGTACTCGAGCGTGTCCAAGTTCCGCGCGCGGTACGCGCCGCCGGTGCCGGACCTCGCGCTCGCGCAGAGCGTGGAGGCGCTCGTGGAGGGAAGCGAGATGTCGCTGCTGCATGAGGGTGCGTCGGTCTCCTCCTCCTGGGGTCCCGGCGAGATGATGCTGACGGCGAACGTTGCAGGCGGCGCGCGCACGCCGTTGCATGCGTGGAAGGATCGTGAAGGCCGGCGGACGCGGTACGGCGGTGCGCGCGTGGGCGGGACGGTCGTCGTGCATTTTATCAAGAAGAATATGTGGTTCCTCGAGACTGCGGACGCGATGCTGCTCGGGGAGGACGTCACCGAGGCGGAGCTGGCTGCTGCCCCTCCGCCGCCGCCGCCGCCGCCGCCGCTATTACCGGCGTCGATGTCGACGGGGGCGGGGGCAAGGACCGGGAAGCGGAGGCTGTCGGGCGAGGATGCGGGGGGTGCGAGGGAGCGCGTGATGCACATGCCGGCTGCGGCGGTACGGACACACCGGGGGCGGTAACGCGTTCCTTTTTGTTTTTTTCGGTTTCTCCTCCTCGTCGTTTCGCCGCTTCGTTTCGTCCCAGCTTGAGCCGAGAGGTGCGCCGTTGCGCGCGCCCCCGAGCTCACCGCGCTGTACATTACTTATTCGCGCCCCGCAGTCGTATTCCCGCACACAATCTTGCCATCGCCGCCGGTCTCTACACGCACGCATACCACACGGACTACGTACGCACTACGCTTGCTTTTTCGCTTTCGACCTATTGCCATCGCCATTTTTTTTGGATCTAGTAATTCGCGTAGTACTGTAGTCCCGCGGGGCCCTTTTGGCTCGCTCGCCCTGCCGCTCCTATCCGATACAAAAGTGTACAGAAATGGTGAATTTGGAACTACATAGAAGGAGTTGGAGCTGTGTCTGTGTGTGTGGTCCGTGCGGTGGCCTTCGCGAAGCTCGGGGGGTCGAGCCGATGTTGCATTGATGCCCCCACGCGCTGCACAACTCCCTATGATATCGCGGCCGTCGGTGCGAAGACGTGGTTGCCAAGTGCGATTTATTTCTGGCAGAACCGCGAGGGAGCGTGGGGTCCACAGTGGGAGACGTGACAAATTCGAAGCGCGTCGGTACTTCGCATCTAACTCTGAGGCCGCGGCAGTCTGTGCGACTTGCACGCGAAAGTCATCAGCGGAGCGGACGACGGGATGTGGGGCATATGGACTACCGCATGCGTCTATGAGGAGGCGACACTGCTGGCGCTCGTTGAGCGTTGCGCGACACGAAAAGGCCCCTGGCAGGCAGGATTACCACAACGACCGAGGGCGCCGGGACTTATCCGAGCAAATTCTGCCGCATCAGCGTCAACGATCACCAAAATGTGCCCAAGAACCTTAATGATGCGGCTCGCTCGGACATCCTCGCAGAGACTGGGGAAATTTAGCAAGAGACGCATCTCCACAGTGATTGGAGCGCAGATGTAAAGGAACGCACTGCACTAGAATACCTGGGCATAACGCCTGGGGGAGGTCCAATCTGTCAGATAACCCGCGATAGCAGCGGGGCTCGACATTCCGCCCGGCTTCCGCGCATTCCGTCCATCGCAGCTGACAGGCAGTGGTGGGAGCCGAAGAAGGTAGACGAATCGAGCAATAGAGGAGTGATAAGCCTGGCAGATGATCAGGGTGAGCGCAGCGGGATCCATGAGAGATATCATGGGCGCAGGACTGGAAAGTGGTTTTCTGCCAACGAGTGTCCATCAAAATGGGCCACTAGCGTGGGCATAGGATAGGTCGCTGACGAAACAGACACTCGCACTAGGCAGTCTTTCCTTCTGATGACGGCTTGAAAATATCAGGAGCTCAGCACCATTCATCAATGTCATACCCGTTACCCAAAACTACTCACCTCGAACGTGCCGGTCCCCTGGCACACAACTTGAGGCGGTCAGCGATCCAGGTGAGACTTGCTCTGCGCTCCGAGCTGCAGGTCAACCCAAGGTCAGCTTGAGCAGCATCATGTATGCATTTATTTTCCCTCTGAAAAAAATCTGTAGGTGCCGTGGATTCAACTTCAAGGATAGGCTGCCTGTAATCGTTAATTACGTATACTCCTATAGAGCTTGCAGCTGGCACGCCCGCAAGCTAGATGGCGGGAATTAGAAAGGGGCGCGTGTGGGTCCAGGATAATCGTCACGCGTCACGCTTGGGACGCGACTTTGAATGTGACCGATCGTGTGTCGGTCACAGTCGCGCCCGGCGTTTATAAAATGTTGACCGACTTAACAGGATAATTCTATTGGGAAACCCTCAGAAACCCGGAAACCCCAAGAAACCCCGGGTTTCTGAGGCTGCTCGAGAAACCCCTCAATTTGGAAACTTGTGGGGTTTCCCTCTCCGGAGGAAGTTTCGGACTCCGGCCGGACGCCCTCCTGGGGCGGCCATGTTGGCATCATCGTTTGTGCGGGAAGGCAGGGCAGACTCACTCCTCAGCTTCTCATGGCAGTTGACGAGAGATCGAGAGACCTTGCCTGCATGCACTCTCCATATTCTTAAAGTAAATTTTCGCAAGAATGGGAGAGGGAGAGGGAAAATTGGCACCCGCCGTAAGCCTTGTCAGTCCCGCCCGACGCGTCATGTTCACGTACATAGAGTGTACCGAGCTCCTGTGTGATCGGTAAGCCCCGAATCAACTTACAATTTCGCAGCGAGGCCTCTGCTACGGGGAGGCCGCACTTTACTCACTTTCAGAAAGAGACTGCAAGCGCGGCTCCCCATCAAAACCGGCCGGCTGTCAACGGTCTCCCTTGCACAGAAACCAGGTTGCTGAGCAACTTAAGGGGGTTTCTGGGGTTTCCGGGTTTCTGGGGTTTCTCAATAGAATTATCCTTCTTAACACTACTCTTAACAACGATGTATGCAAACTATCACAACCGCAGCAGACGCAATGCTCGCGGTGCTGGCTGGCACAAGAGAGGCTACCGCGACAACGGCTGCATGTGGATCAACGTCCGCCGTGGCTCCTACTATGGGCACATCCGCGGTCAGGACGTCAACGACTCTTCTACCATCTCCGAGTTCTGGAACGATGTCGTTCGTGAGTGTTGAATGCTCTGACGTTGTGTGGGCTCGGTCCTTGCTTATGGTCATAAACCCAGGCGGGGTCATGATGGAGGACGGCTTCCCCATCCCGGCGGACTGGAGCGTCGGACTGTACAGCAATAAGCGGCTCATCGAGCTTTCGGAGGCCCGTATTGACACCATCTTTGACGGTGGGGAAAATGTCATCGTCAAGGTGAGCACGCACGCTTACTCCAAACTGCATCGGAGGTCACACCGCCTGATCGCACGTACAGTTTTACGACGAAAACGATGACGAGCGTGTGTACGACTTTGGGACGTCCACTTGGGAATACCATGTCCCTGGAAAGCGCTACTAGTAGTGCAGCATTACAGCCGTGGCCATATTATTGTCAGCGAAGTATAATGTGGATATATCATGTCTAATTCTTGGTAAGTGTGGAGCTCGACCATGTCTAGCTTGTATCATTGCGCTTACTTCACGACCCACCTGACAGTAGATTTTATAACCACTGACGGGAACTCAGAACCTTGGCGAATGAGCGTCGCGCGAGGTCAAAGTTGGATCTCGGACTTCTGTGGCCACTGCAGGCCCGCTTCGCTACAGACAATGCTCATGCTGCTCGCTGTGCTGGATATGTTAGCGAAATGATAATAAGAGGTGGCTATTAACAGACGATCTGTATAAGGGCCACTGCGTATTCGATCATGCTGAGCTCACATTCATTCTGCGTCCAACTACCGATGCTTAACGCGAATCTCAGCGATCAATTGATCACGGTCCATCGTACACTTGAAATTACTACCCACCGTAGTAAAGACATAGCGAAGGTGAGTATAGTATGACCACTTCGTACACAACCGTCCTCATATATATCCAACAACAGTTAGTACGTACCACGTCCACAACCAGAATCAAAAGAGAGAAGAGACTAGTATCAGTGGTGCATCACCGCAGGATACCCGTCAAGGATGAACGCAGCATGCAAAGGCCCGTCATCCGGCTCCTTCAATGGTGTGGTCGAGATCAGCCTCCCCGTCACCGCACGCCGGATCGTGCCCTCCCAGCGCTGGAACCACACGCCTTCACGCATCCCAACCAGGCGGGCATTCCCTGCCTGCGTGTGCACTGTCCGTCCATCGCCGGGGAACGGCGGCGGAGGAGCGTCCGGGTCCACGGGCTGCCACGACTTGAGGAAGTACGCGCCCCCGCAGACCTCCCACCGCCCGCCGCCTCGCCGACCGAAGCGTCTGTACAGCCAGATGAACGGGAAGATGAGCAACACGCAGAGCAGCACCTTCAGCCACTTGTTAGAGAGCGTGCGCGAGAGGCCATTGTCCGGCCGGACGTGGATCTGGGCGTTGGTGAGCTTGAATTCGACAGTTACCCGCCCACTGAAGTACGTGGACTTGATCGCGGCATTCACGGCGGTCTCGAGGTTGGCAAAGTTCCAGCCGCACACGGTCTGCCAACGAGTGCAATGAATGGGCTGCCTGAGTTGAGAAAGAGCTAGGGGACGACGTACCTTTTCGTAGGTAAACTCCTTGAGAAGCTTGTCGCTTGCACAGTACTCGTCGGCCCACTGCCGCAGAGTTCTCGACGACTTGAGCACCTGCGCCTGCTGGGCGCCGATCGGTAGGTTTGACGAGTCGTTTCTGTTGGAGCCAAGCTGTAGCGTCGCCCAGGGAGGCAGCCCCTTTGATGCTCTCTCCGCTTGCGAGGCCTTCGCGAGCTTCGTTTCCCGCCTCGTCGAGTGTCTCCTCGTCAAACCAAGTAACATGTCGCCTTCGAGCTGCAGCGAGAGATGGTCATCCACTTCCTTGTACATCTTGCCTCTGTACGCGGGCTCATTGTCCGGGAGGCTCCAGTGCACAGGCCCTGCGGCGATGTGCTGCCCCACATCAATGGAGAAGTCAAAATCTGAAAAGTGTCTCAGCGGCGAGGAGGCCATTGCGGGCTAGCGACTTACCTACCACCTCCTCCGTGTAGTACTCCGGCTCGGTGCGGTGGTTCCCGTCGTTGTCCCTGCGGGACACCCAGCGCGTGCGCGACTCGGTGTGGTCGCCGTGCACATGGAGGACGAGGGTCGGCGGCGTCTGCGAGTGCGACAGCAGGAAACGGTACAGCGCCTCCCCTACATAGTTGCAATACCGCGTAGCATTCAGCATCCAGCATGCCGCCTCGCGGTGGAACCACAAACAGCAGCGCGCTACTCACCGTCTTCGTTGAGATGCCGGTCATGCGAGACGATGTCGCCGGCCCCGCCGGAGACGAAGTACTCCGCCTCGTATGGCGTGAACTCGGGCGGAGGTGCCTCGCCGCCCTGGGGCACGTACACCTCCGACGACTCTGGGAACTGGTCACTATAGCTGGGCAGTGCTTGGTCGCGCATGCTCTCCTCAAAGGATGGCGGCTGGAGACCGGCGGATCTAGACGGGCCAGCGAGAGGCTGCTGCGGGTCTACTCCGTCGGACGACTTGTCGACTATCATCGTGGTTGTAAGCACAAGAGCACTCGCAGTGGAGTGCTCAATTGCGCTCAGCAAAGTAGACCGTGACATTATTATATCTAGTCACGACGGCACCAACCACGTCGAATGTTCGGCATGCGTACGTGTCATGGGCTGGTTCCACAGCCTGATGTGTGCACGCATGAGCCTTATACTTATGCATGTAAAGAAAGCGCGTATTCGACGGACGTGTTACAGAATCGTGATAAGCAGCGGGTACCTGCGCAAGTGTGTAGAGAGAGTATGAACAACAGTTCGACAAAGTCCGGGAAAACTACGCTATATAGTGCTTACTGGCTACGACTAGAGTCTAGGGAGGAGTCCGGGCTCGAGGATCGACATCGTGACGGTACGTGTACAGCATATCCAAATGGGGTGAGGATGAGAATGCAGGTGTCATGGACAGCAGGTATGCCATAAAAATCCGATACTAATTCAAAGCGACAACGACGGGAAAATGACTGCAGTCTGCACGGTGGGCGCCATCACCGTCGAGATGGCCCTCGCGAAACCTCACCGCCTGGGTTTTCGCCGTCGGCGAGATTCCGCACCTTTTAACACAGGAGTCAGCATTGGCAAAGACGAAGTCAAGAAGCCAGGACGTACCTCCAAGGCAGGGCGGACCGCGTGGGCGTCGTCAAAGACATCGTCCGTGTTAGAGTACACCGACGATGCTGCAGAAACTCCTGGAGTCAGTCCTGCACGCGTCTCCACCGTCGGATTATCTCGTCCACCATTCGACACCCTCTGCGGATTCCGTGGAGGGGGAACCACAGTATCCCCACTGCTCGGGTCCAAAGTAGGAAGCGGTACAGCAGGGTCTCCGATACTCGCAGAAGCGCCATGCGAATAACCGAGCAGCAGCTCGTGGCTGGATGAGCTGTCCTTCGCTGCATGTCCGAAGCCCATAGAACTCATGCTCTCGCTCCTTGTACTCTGGTGGCCCAACGGCGGTGGGCTACTCGTGCGCGCAGGCATGTAGCCGTCCTTCCTGGGAGCCCCGGCTGCTGCTGGAGGGGGGTGGATCGTGCCGTAGGCGGCATAGGGGTCGAAGTCCCTCTCCATCGGTGTCTCGGGCGCAGAGCCACCTCCCGCGGGCTCGTCCATGTATCCTGAGGGCGCCCGACCACCTGAAGAGCTGATTGTCCCAATCGCAGACAGAGCGGCTGAGCGTCGCTGTGCCATGGGCTGCGCGTCGTCGTCGTCACCGTCCAAGGGTGTGCGGTTGTATCCAACGGCTGCGAGTGTGGATGCAACTGCGTGATCGTGTTCCATTCGCCGTGTGCGGCGGCGCCGATGGATGAAGAAGACCAAGAACAGTACGATCGACGCCGCCGCCAGACCGACGATCAAGAAAACGCCCGCCACTGCGCCCTTATTGCGGAAAAACCTGGATCATTGGCAGTCAGCATGGGCAATGGATACCGTCGACTCCCAATTGTAGTAGAACAAGACTCACTCGGAAGTGGAATCGGTACCTCCGTTATCACTTTGCGGTGGAGGGTTTCCCACAACGATAGTAACATAGCTCGTGTTACCATTACTTCCCGTTGTCGTAAACGTCTCTGTAATGAACGAAGGCGCAGACGTCACAGTCTGCCCGTCACTGTTTGTGGTCGTAACAAATACAGTCGAGTGGAACGTCGATCTGATGAAGAAATGAGGCAAGATATCTGCGTATACATTTAACATATCATACGTACTGGGCACTGATGGATGAACTCGAGGGTCCCGTACTGGACGCTTGAGACGCTGATTGGACATTACTTGCAGGTGGTGAGGATGAGGACAACGTGGATGACGGAGTCAAAGACGGTGCCGAAGCGGACAAGGACTGAAGATTGATTGAACTCGATGTCGCGGATGGCGAGGCCGAGCTAGGGGGTGTAGAAGAAGGAGTAGGTGAGGGCGTGGAGGAGGGAGTCGACGAAGGTGTGGACAAGGGTGTTGACGAAGGCGTCGACGAGGGTGTCGAGGATGGTGTTGACGAGGGTGTCGAGGAAGGCGTAGAGGATGGTGTTGACGAGGGGGTCGAGGAGGGGGTCGGGGAAGGCGTTGAGGAAGGCGTTGAGGAAGGCGTTGAGGAAGGCGTTGAGGACGGTGTGGAGGCAGGCGTCGACGAGGGCGGGGAGGACGCCGCACTGGATGATGATGATGGATCTGGAAGAGGCGAATCGCTTCTACTCGGGGTGGACATTGCTGTTGCAGATGAGGCAGCGGTGCCGGACGTAGATGCGGCCGTAGGCCTGTCAGTAGCGCGGTCAGACGATCCGGAGTATGTGCCTCGAAGTTATGGCTCACGTCGAGGCAGCGGATGCCGCAGCAGTAGAAGATCCAGGCGAAGACGACGCCACTATGGAGGATTGTGCTGGAGATGACGGAGATGATTCAGTAGGGGGAACGGATGAGGACATGGACTGCGCAGGAGTGGAAGACGCCGTGGGAACAGGAGCAGAAGTAGTTGGGAGCGTATTTGTACTCGTGGCAGTGGCAGGGGTAGACGAAGGAGCAGAAGTAGGGGCCTGCGCTGACTGAGATGAACCTAGAAGAGAAAGGAGGTAAGGGGAAAAGCGAGCCAGTGCAGAGACGGCAAGAAGAGGAAGACGTCCGGAAGAAACAGCCACTGTTACACAATTAGCTGTGAACGGTGCCACCAGAGTAGCCAAAAATGAGATCTCTCGGTCGGAAGGGATACTATATGTACTCACGACCTTTGCGACAATGCACTCTGCGAGACGGACTTGCTCGAGGCGGGTGGCACGAAACACGAGGCGAAGGGCGAGATAGTGAAGGCGAGAAAGAGGAGCTCACCTGAAGGGGAAGCACTGATGGATTGTCTTTTGATGAAGGAGAGAGTGGCAGCCATGGACTAGGGAGAGGAGGCAGGATAGGAGGAGAGGAGAGGCATGGTTTGGAGAGAGAGGATTGGCCGTATCGACAAGGCGAGCACTAGGCCATGTGGGAACGCCGTCATCGGCGCCCTCTCCCCTCGCCTCATGTTTCTACTCGACTCCCCTCCTCTTTCTTCCTTCGACATCTCGCTGCTGCTGCCTGTAAACTCAAGAATAAAATACATTATCCGAGCCCTCGTCTCACCTCTCCGACTCGTGACCATTTCTGTCTGAAATCTCAATCTCAGATTGCCAGGCACTGGCGTCCAGCTCCGTTTGCAAAACAACGCTCTTCTGCTGACTCGCGAGTGCCTGCAAAAAAGCATGTAATTCCAGAGCAACTCTAGTGCCTGTGCTGCGACTATTCTGATATGATTTTTTCAGTCTGAACTTTTTGCAACGAATTTACGTGAGAGGGCAGCAGTCTAACCTCAACCAGTCGATGTGGACGACGTGCATCTCCCCGCTACTTGCCTTTTCCGCAAGACACTGTACACGCTGAGGTCGTCCTGCGCGCGGCTGGAACTCTCTGGTCGGCCAGACCATTGAATCGTGCTGCTATTCTCGTGCCTCCACTTCACGATCACATGATACTCTCCGATCAGAGCAATATCTGTCCTAAGTCCGACTAGAAGCAATGTTCTCAATCCCCCTCTTATCGTCGAGATAAGTCCCATATCGCATCCCCATCAGCGTTCACCATGTTTGCAGCGGCTCTCGGGCCTCTCCTGCGTCCCACTCGCCTAGCATGTCTCGCGCACCGATCCACGACACTCCCATCCTAGGCATGACCACCCGCCCTCACGTCGCCGCCGCCGTCGAATACGGCAACCCGGCTTCCTTCTGGGTCGAGTATTCCTCCGGGCTCATCGACCTGACTCGCACCGCGCACCTCCCGAAGGGAGCGCTAGACGTGGGCACGGCCGCACAGGCCGAGAAGGCAGAAGATGCTCCGATCCCGCCGCTGCAGAGCAACTCGCAGTTCGAGCTTCCGGTCGACGGCGACAGGGTGCTGCGAATCGCGAAAGAGCGCAGCGCGATCGTTATCATCGACATGCAGAAGTGCGTGCGCGAGTGCAACTGGGGAGCACGTTATGTCCTGACAGTTTCGAGCCTGCAGCTTCTTCCTTCATCCTGACCTGAGGGAGCACCCGACCGGGCTTGCATGCGTGGACCCGCTCATGAAAGCCGTCCCTGCGCTGCGCTCGCAGGGTGTGAAGATCCTCTGGGTGTGCGTTGCATGTCTGTTATTATAACCGCTCAGCGGCTCAACGCTATTGGCTTGCGCTCCAGAAATTGGGGCCTGACAGAACATGAACTCACCACGATCCCGCCGTCTCTGGTGCGCGGCTTCATGAAGAATGGCCGCGGCGGGTTCGGCGCGAAGCTGCCAGGCAATTTCGGCCGCTTGCTCATGAGGGGCGAATATAACTCGGACCTCTACGGCCCCCTGCAGGGTTTGTACGAGGAAGGGGAAAAGGCAGGTACAGACCTCTGGATTCATAAGAACCGGTGTGTGGGAGTCGCGGTCTCAGATTAGTTGGTTGTTGAAGCAACGACAATTAGAATGAGTGGGTTATGGGGCTACCAAACCGCATTGGACTTGTATCTCGAGCAGAGCGGGATCGCGACGCTCTTCTTCGCTGGTGTTAACGCAGACCAGGTGCGTCACGTTCAAATCGCCATGAAGCCAGTAATGACGACACTGGGGATTATTCAGTGTGTCCTCGGTACCCTCGTGGATGCCTACTTCCGGGGGTACGATTGTATTGTCGTTGAAGATGGAACGGCGACCACTTCACCAGCTGGAGCGCTGGAGAATGTGCTGTATAACTCTGGCAATGCGAGTCAATTTCTCCAATTCGTTCAAGACCGTGGCTGATCGATTGATCCCCCGTTGGCAGAGCTATGGCTTCGTCACCGACTCGGAGAGAATTGTAGCCGCCTGCCAGACTTGACGCTGCGCCTGCATCGGTGGCGGAAGTTTTAAATCACGTACACTGTACACAACGCTATCAAGGAGTCCACTGGGGTATCTACTTTCGTGGCCGTGCTAAGCCCGCGAGCCTGTATCGAGTGAAGTTATAATATACAGATGATCCGGTACAAGGACATTAAAGAGAATGCTACAAGATAGTATATGTCTAAATCCGTGAGTAGTGCGTAGCAACCCCTCCATAGGGAATGTGTCGTGGGTGTCATTGCAGGGGCGTGCAACTGTCGAAGTATGGGTGATGATGGAAACCTAAGTGGGCGACCACCGACATGTAAATAGGCATGAGTGAATCAGCAAGAGCGTCCAAGTGATGGTGAGGGCAGCCTGTTATCTACAACCTCAGCACATATTGTAACCGAGACAAATCGAAAAGAACTCACATATTCACCGCGTCCAGTAGACGAAGACGAAGAAAAGAAGAGAACCGACTCTCCACAATGGTTCAACAGCACTTGCCGCCGTAACCTGGTAGTCTGAGTTTCGAGCCTCGCCTTGTACCTGATCCACTCAGACTCCCGAAGCTCAGCCGGCTCGAGCTGCTCACTCTCCGCAGTGCGCGATCGCCATAGCTGACCCCACTGCCCGCCTTCTCGGGATCGAGTGTCCCAGACTCTATCGCAAGCAATATTGATCGGGCGCATAGAAGGAAGGGTGCCTCCACGTTGTCGCCCGTCAGCGAAGAAGCTTCAAGGAAATGCAGATCTTTCGGAAATGGGTAAGCAACTCGTCTACCTGTGAAGACGCGGGGATGTTACCGTTCTCCGCGGCCCATCTACTTGCTTCTGCCCACTCCACTTCTCTATCGTCTTCTCTATCCGACTTATTTCCGACGAGCACCGTCACTAGCTGCGAACTTGCTAGTGCGCGAGCGTCTGCCAACCACCGAGATAAATTCACGAAGGATGCCCGACTGAGATATGAAGTTAATTGAATAAACAGGATGGAGTCAGAGCTTGCGCACGCACTTCGTGATATCGTAGACCAGAATCGCCCCTGCCGCCCCTCGATAATAACTGCGAGTTACCGATCTGCGCGAAGCACCACTTCAGTAAACCATAGACACAGTAGTCGAGAACTAAGACGCACCTAAATCTTTCCTGTCCTGCAGTATCCCATAGCTAGTCACCACCCTCAGATACGCGTCTAATCTCACAGAAAACACGGCCGCACCTGTAGCTTTATCCGCTTCTCACCAAGTTTGATCGTGCGGCTAGAAAATTCGACCCCAATTGTGTGTTGCGAGTGCTCTTTGACTGGGAACAGAGATGAGCGGACGAGCAGGCACTTGCACACCGGCGATGCATACAGGTATTGTGGGTAAACTGATGTAGAAGACACGACTTTCCGGTTCCGGCTTCCCCTGCACGGCCCATTAATCATCTGAGCATCACAAAGGCTTAGAGAACGTAACGCACCAATAATAATATACTTCATGAGGAAGTCTGAAATAACCTGCCGTGAGCAGCGTACTTATCTCAGTGCGAGATAAATTGCGTGCCATAAGTTTCCATGAGTTCCGTTGCATCTGCTCCATAGTCGTGGGCAGGCATATTGAATGCGACCGTCTGATGTCAGAGGAATTCGGAGGTGGCTTGTGTAGCCGCAAGTTGGAAGTGGTTGTGTGCGGCAGAGAACTCGGAACTCGAACAAGCTCATCGGTCCGCCGCACGTGCATTTCTCTGTTAGCGTCGGCTAATTCTACTCGTTTCCCGGTGTCCGAGACTCGAGCACACATATTGAACTTCACTTCAGTCACAAAGCTTGGTTTGAATGACTACATGTATCTGCAATTCAGTGGCACCGGTGTCGCGGTATATCAAAAGTTGTTGCGCAGCTATTGCTGGAGCGTGACGAATTGTCGACAGCGGGGACTCTGATGGGCTTTCATTTAGTGGGTGCATGCTATATATGCCATCTCCACTACGAGAAGGCATAGTCTCATAGAATCCTCGATTGTCCGCTTTTCTATTCTAACCTACATCGTAGGGAAATGCGGCACCTGGTTCTCCGTACTACCCACTTCACCAACCCTTCCATGGCACCCAGACGTCCTGCACCACATCTCCTCCTCCTTTGATGTCAGAGTCTACAATATAATACCAAGGAAAAGCTGCTAGTATCAGACAAGCGTGTTGTCCGACAATCTGGACCATTTCTCCGATCTTTAGATTTATGTCTTCACCATCTGGGGTGATCGCGTACGGAGGCTGCGTTCGCGTCAGAATGCCGTGCTCCTGCGATATCCGCCCGAGCCTCCATGGCCTTCCGACCACTTCTCCATAACCTGGGAACGGACCGATGTCCTTGCTCATTGCTATTGCTCCTGCATCGCACATGGCTTCGTCCGTGCCGTCGGCGCCACGTTCAGGATAGTACGAGATGACCGTCGCCAAAACACGCTGTGAGATGCGACTGCTAGTAATTAAGCCGGTGTGTAGTTGTTGGAGATCCAACAGTGGATAGTTCCCTGACAAGGGATATAGGTGTGGCACAAATGCTAGAAGCATGCCATGTTAACTCACCTGCATGTAATTCTAGCGTACCATTCAACACTGCGGCAAGTCTCTCACGAGTTTCTGCTGTGGCAGCGTGGACAGTGGGTGTCGAGCCTATCGCGAGGACGAAAGGTTCTCGCTGCGGAGTAACTTTCGGAGAGCTGGCCAAGATGGACAACGCAACACCTGCCGCATTATTGACAGCCTCAAGTTCCTGAGACAGAAAGGATGAGGCTTCGGAGAACGAAGTTGACGCGTACGATTGCCCTCCATGGCAATAGAATCCATACACCGAAATGACCGGAGAGGCGAACGCAGCCATCAACAAAGTTCGCAGTTGTGGAGAACTTGGTGGCTGCCCTGCTCGTCTAATGTGTACGTCAGCGACGCGTTTGACTTTCAGCGACCAAACAGTGCTCACTTCTGTCCACAGTCGATCTTGATAAATACAGACCACTTCCTCGACGTCTTCCTCTGATACTCAAACTTTTCCAAGAATGCGACTTGGTCTGGATGGTCAATCAAAATGCGTAGGGCCACATCGGAATATGCAACTTCGTCCCACAAAGCAGAGAGGTCTGCGATCTTGTTGACCGCGACAGGGAGTCCGTAGAGGATCTGGACGGATATAATTCGACTCGGAGTGGACCTCAGGATTCAGAAAGACTTACATCTTTGACGGTTTTGTCCGCAATAAGTCCATCCCTGATGACTTCGCAGGCTTCCATGACTGTCGACACCACTATTGCCTGCGTCTGGTCTGCGCTTGAGCTCAATTGAAGTCTGGTACCTTCCACTGTCTATCGTTTCGTCAGATCGTGCTGGATCCATATCTACAGGTCTCACCTTGTGCGACTTCACATGTGCTCTGAAGCTGGCACCCCATTGTTTAGCATGTTCGTGCATCTCAGCACAGTTCTTGGCGAAGATGGCCCTGTCAATGACCAGTGCGGGTGTTCTCAAAGCATTGAGTGTTTTACCGCGATACTCGTCGACCAATTCTTGCTTTTCCGGCTTCGCACTGATGTGGAACGGCGTCCTCGTTTGGATAACGCTACCCCTGGATTCGCCTGCCTCTTCTGACATAGTCGTCACTTCTTGAGGTCGTGGTCGAGGACAGCTCTGAGTCTTGGGTTGAGCGTGAATCGTGTATCGATATCACTCTGCCACGTGATGCTATATTTAACCGCACATCCTGGTCGTCCAGTTCTGATTTACACGGCCGGGCCGCTCTGCCCTATCTCCCGCCCGATAAAGGTCCAGGTGAGAACCATTCTCCTCTTCCATTCCATTCCATTCCACAGATCTCGGCTCATGACGACCCAGCAGATTCTCCAGCCTGTCCATCCTGATTTCGTGGACAAGCTGCTCCCCGAGTACCTGGCTTTCCACAATGCTAATAGCTTGTACGCGCCCAACGTCCACACTCTGCCATGGAACCCTACCGTTCGTCAGAAGCCCCCGGTGGCGGGTGGTTCCGAGCCTCTGAAGGTCGGTACTGTGGAGGATATTGCTCTCAGCAAGTGCACCATGCGTGTCTTCACACCGGAAGGCAATCCACCATCTGAGGGCTGGCCCGTGTTCCTGTTCTTCCATGGAGGCAAGAACTTTCGTGCTAAATATTTCTGAAGAGCTCACCCTTGTGATTAGGTGGCTGGACGTTAGGGAATATCAACACTGAGAATGCTTTCTCCACGAACATGTGCAAGCGTGAGCAAGAAGTGAGCCTACATTGCCGTTGCCTCATATCATAATTAGGTGCGAACTGTGTTGTGGTCTCGGTCGACTATCGGCTAGGACCAGAGGAGCCATACCCTGCCGCTGTAGAGGACGCCGTAGAAGCTCTTCGATGGATTTATGAGAAAGGCAAAGAATGCCTCAGGGTCAACGTCCAGAAGTTTGCTGTTGGTGGTTCTTCGAGGTATGCTCAGAATATGCCACTCGGAGTGCTGCCTTACAGATTACTTCTAGCGGAGCCAACCTTGCCGCCGTGATCACGCATAAGGCTGCTCTCATGACCCCTTCGATTTCCCTGACTTTCCAGGTCCTTGTTGTCCCGGTTGTCGACAACACTGCGACCTCCTCCAGAGATCCGTATCCTTCTTGGAAGGAAAATGCCAACACGGTATCGCTTGTGCCGGACAAGATGATCTGGTTCCGCAAAAACTATTCGCCGAACGAAGAGGACTGGACCAAGTGGGATAACTCCCCCATCTTCGCACCAGAGGAAACGTTTAAGAAGTGCCCGAATGCATGGATAGGAGTCGCTGAGTTGGATATTTTAAGAGATGAAGGCATCGCGTACGGTGAGAAGCTGAGAAAGGCCGGAGCCGAGGTGGAGACGAGGGTTTACTTGGGATCGCCACATCCGATCATGGCTATGGATGGTACGCATCTGCAGTTCCAATTTCCTCTGCGCCATTGTTGAACCGCATATTGTAAATGTTCATCACGCAGGGTAAGTTTCGTATCTTGTCCATGACGAATTTTCGCTCACTTTCGTGGCATCACTCGGAAAGCGTACTGGAGGTGGGACGACAATTGGTCTCAGATGCCGCAGAGGCCCTGGGAAAGGCTTTTGCTAACAATTCCTAGAGTGACAACTCATTCATGTCAGGAAAGTGACCGTTGGGGCGCATGGACTGTGGAGCTCATGCATAGGATACGGCATGTAATGCACCTTTTTTACATAACTTGTTTCCTTGACCATGGACACGTGTGCGGACAACATGGATAAGCGCACGAGGTCCATCCCCATCGACGACGGAGGGAACATCTACCAGAAATCCAGGGGAGGCTACAAACACGGGATGTATGCGGCCATTCTGCACATCAACAGGCACGAGTTGGATGCACGTCGAATCTCGATGTCCTGGGACATGATGTCTGCGCGCAGAAGAACCTTTGTTCCTGACCGTCAGACGAGGCTTCCTTTTCAGCTTCGTACGTACCGCAGCGATGAGAATACATTTTCTCGCAGACGTAACCATGTCAAACAGTAGCCTTTCAGTCGGATGTCGGATCTACTCAGGATAGGGGAAGTCAGATCTAATGTGTTCAGCGTGTCTGTACTTCTCATGCTTAGGTCAATCAAGATTGTCATAATCTACTGCAAAAAGATGGATTTGAGACGAGAACGGGAACACCTGGTATCCAGAAACGTCAGTAGTCAACCTGCCTCTGTGTAACTGGTCTCCAAGATGTCCCGAGGATAACGAGGAACCTAGGCACAACAAAAAATTGAGAAAGACAGTACTGAGGACGAAAATTCAGGCATAACTAGGAAATACAAGTTGTATATTCCTGTGTCAAGCAAGAAGTTTAGTTGGTGCAACAAATTATCAGCTTCACAATCCATCGTTTCCGATTACTGGTGGGCCTGCATGATGGCATCTGAAATGAAAGCAGCCGAGACCTGATTGCCACCGAACCAACGACTGTTCAGACCTTGAACAGCATTCTTCGCAGATTCGATGGAGTCGAATTTCACGTAGATTTCGCCCTACGTGATGTCAGTGGTATGGAACCACAGACAATAATCAACATACCTGAGATTCCTTTTCGACCTTGATGAACTCCACATGACCGTACTTGCCTTCACATTCGCTCTTGACGTCTTCAGCAAGTTCTTTGTCCCAATCACGCTCAGTTTCTCTGATGAACATGAAATCGTCAATAAATGCTCAACGTGCCGCGCATATCGAACATACTCCTCAGGGTCGAACATGTTCTTGAGCAGGACAGATCTAGATTGCATTGCCTGAGGAATGTTAGGTTTCATGCTGTAACGAAAGTGAGTTCACGGCAGTTTGACTAGAAGATTGCCGACATACATAGGCTCAGGACGAGTAGGTGCTTGGTCGATCCTAGCTAATTTCTGCATCAGCGCTTGACGAGATGCTGCATTCAAATTACCGCCTAAATAGATAAGTTGTCAGAAAGTTTAATCCAAAACTTCGGCATTCACGACTACTAACCGCCGGCCTCATCCAGAGAATCTTGTTGAGTATACCTTGCAGTGCCCTTCTCGTGCACTGTATTGACGCGAAGCTACCCAGACGAAATCAATGAATGGGCCAAATAATGCTATACGGATTTACACACAGTACGACCAGCAAGTTCAAAACCTTCCATTTGCTCGAGGGCCATCTTGGCATCTTCAGCGCGCTTGTACCTGTCATAAACTGTTGGAAAGCTGACGAACGTACCCATATATAGATACTCACTGCACGAAAGCATAGCCTTTACTGCGACCAGTCATAGGATCTCTGTGAAGGTCGACAAACTCAAGTTCACCAAATGGCTCAAAGACCTGTTTGATATCGGATTCGGTAAGGTTGAAATGGAGAGAACCGACGTATAATCTGAAACATAAAGGTGAGAAGGAGTATAGGAGTTCCGCGACGAAGGGCCTACTGCATGCCACCATGAGGAGCACTGACTCCAGGAGGAAGGTTCAAGTTGCTACAACAAGGTCAATAGAATTGAATTCTAAATCAACGAAAAAGGTGCATGCGCGTACCCATCGCCTGCATGAAGTTTGTTTCGCTCAGCTTCAGTATGTTGTATTTGGATTGGAAGACCCATTACGACGGTGCCGCTTAGGGAGATAGCCTTATCCACAAGTTCAACAGAACGAAACTCGACGTATCCAATCCTACGTAAAAACCATCAGCGGCCCATTTCTCAACGAAATCCCTATGAACTAACCCCTTTGAGCGTCTGGATATCCTGTCAGTTACAATTCTTGAATCCATAACGGTCCCTTCCCCGAGTTTATCCTCGAAGAAGTAGCCCAAGTCTCGCGCAGTAAGCCGCGCTGCAAGTTGAGAGACAAAAACAGATCGGGCTTCGGAATCGTCCTCTCTGAACTCATCGTTCATGGGATCATCGGGAGGGAGCTCGTATGAAGGCGATGGGCGTCTAACGAAACAATCCATGAGAGGAAACCCCACCAAAAAAAATTAACTAACCTCACTGCAGTGGGACTTAGGCGTTCAGGAGGAAGATCCAAAGGTCCATCGTCCAAAGGAGATGCTTTAAGGCTACGTTCGGGCTCTTTCTCCCTGTCTCCTCCATAGCGAACATCATCGAATTCATCGCGAGGGTCACGAGGAGGTCGCGGAGGTCTATCACCAAACCTACGGTCAGCATCCCGTGAGCGATCCCTACGACGGCGAGGGCTTTCTGCCAGGGGAGGAGGAGGGGGAGGCAATCCTGCAGAAGGAGGCGGGGCAGGGAGAGATGACTCTTCCGGTACATCGTCGCGTCTCTTCCTCTTAGCGCGTTCTTCAGCGTCACGAAGATCGAAACCTTCCTCCAGTTCGTCGCCGCGTTTTCTACGTCTGTTCTCTCTATCATCGCGTTCGCGTTCGCGGTCCCGATCCTTGTCACGATCGCGATGACTATGACGGCTCTCGCCGCTGTCCCTGTCGCCCCGGTGTCGCTCGCCATCCCGCTCTCTGCGCCGCTCGCGATCCTTGTCCCTATCACGCTCCCTCTCTCTATCGTGCACCCTATCCCGTTCTCTGTACTTTTCCCGAGACCTGTCTCTGTCGCGCTTATCCCGGCTGCGGCTCCTCTTGCGTCGTTCATCAGGCTCGTCGCGCTCGCGGCGTCTGTCGCGCCTTTCCTTATCTCTCTCCTTGTCTCTGTCCCTGGAGCGAGATCGATGAGAACGACGAGTGCGAAGGGTTTCCGTTGATAGGTTACGAGATCTGGGTGTGTAGCTCAGCGAAAACAACGAACACATGCAGTTCACTGCTTACGACTTTGACTTCTGGTCTAGTGATTTCTCTCGATCCACATCCATTTTGCTGATAGGTGACGACATCTTCATGCTAATGTGCTCAGTTTGTCAAAGAAACCACCAGAGTAAGATTTTTTGACGAAGCCAAGGCTTGGGGTGCAAGAAGCGTGGGAAACAGTTTTGGGGCGATGGCGAGACCATATGTGTCACACATATGGTCACGCTCGTCACGTTGGCGAAGTCTCAAGACCCACGCGCGCATCACTGGATGCAATTTCCAATAAACTGGCGGGTGTAACTTATGTTTGCTTGAGACTTATCTAGAAGGCATGGTAGATGCAGAAAACTTATTGTAAAGTTATGTCTACATCAGGATAGGTTCCAAATATTTACAGGAGGCTCGCTCAGATTACAGGAAAGTTATTTAATTTTTACTATAAATTCACAATAAATGTAGCACTGGATGTAATTTTCAATAAACTGGCATGAGTTTATGCAAAACTTGAAAGCTAGAGTGAAAAAAGTTTAGCATAAGTAGCTCGAGACTTATCTAAAAGTTATGGTAGAAAACGTAAAATATTTTCAGCACAGGTTGCCTCGGATTACAGGAAAGTTATTTAATAAGTCTTTACCATAAACTCACAATAAATGCAGGCAGCTTAAAATGATGGTGCATCCAGTGTAGGCAGCTTATTGACTGGTGCATCCAGTGCGCAATTGATATTGAAGGAGGAAATGCAGATGTTACAGATATGATGTACATACGTCTATTGCTGACCGCTCTTTATGAGATCCGCCAACCTAGCCCTCACTCTCTTCTCTGCCTGAACGAGCTCTGTCTCCTCTGTCTTCCTGTACAATTCATTGAGAGGGTTATCGTATCCGTCCTTCTCGAGGTCTGCTTCGATCTTGCTGAACTCTTTGCAGAACTTGCCATTCAGAACCTGATGTCATGTGTTGTCAGAGAGATTCTTTTAGAAGGATTCATGAGAGACAGACTTGATTGTGCAGAATATTCTTGAAGTGTTCACGGACAGCGACGCCATCGAGAGCAAGGGCACCACTCAGTTGACCGTATTGCGAAACGACCGAGTGGTATTTCAACTATTCCAACTCCGAGTCAGGGATCAAGGCTTCAGGCTTCCAAGAGACCTACCTGAGCAATGAAACCGTCCTCGGCCGCGCGCTCGAAAATCTCCGCAGGCTCTTTCGACATCCACCTTAAGAAAGATGCTGTCAGCCATAGAAAGATTTACGAGGAGGATATCATACATCTCGTAACAGAGCGCTTCATCGGAACAACCGGCTTCTTTCAGCACGCTGAAACCCTCCCTGTCATAGAATCCGATTTAATGTGCGGCGGGAAACATGGGCGCCGCGAAAGCAAGCGTACCTGAAAAGTGTTATTATATTGGGCCAGAGGGCCTGCTCCGCGAAGAGATCCATGGCTGTCTCCTCATAAGCAGAAGAAGCTATCGCGCCAGCCTTTGTGGCACCAATGGCACGCGAAAGAGCTACAGCAATCTCAAGAGCCTTGCCGGTTCCATTCTGTTCGGCGGACGCAAAACAGGGGAAGCCTTGTCCCTTCACGAACAGACTGCGAACAGAGGAACCAATCATTCTAGAGGTTCTGTGAGTTGCTGTGTGACATTTCATTGTGTTAGTATAACAGACCTCGGAGCCACCATCACAACATCCTGGGTAGGCTTGAACTGCAGCAACTTGAAGAAAACATTATATCCGCTAGCAACCACGATCGTGGCAGTATCCTTCAGAGTTGACTGAACGACGTCGTTGAAGACGCGCGGCTGGACCTGATCGGGGATGAGGAGGAATATTACTATTGCAATGATAGCCAAGTCAGACGTGAGACATTTGCTAAAATTAAGGAACACACCATCTGCGACACTTGCAGCCTTCGCGATGTCATTCTCGACGATAAAACCTTTAGACTTCGCGTCATCCGCATAAGAATCAGGACGATTCGCAATGAGGATCTTGTCGTTGGGAATACCAGTATCCCGAAGATTCTGCGCCTGAGCTGCTCCCTGGTTACCGAACCTGACGATCGCACCGTCAGTGAAATAAACTGGTTAAACACGAATCACATACCCAAGGAAGACGATTGTCTTGCCCTCGAGGAGGCTGAGGTCAGCGTCCGAGTCGTAGAAGCTACACAAGGGATCAGCATATGATACGGCTCTTCAGTTCAATGGCGTATCATATATACATCTTAGCAGAAGGCATCGTTTTCGGTGGGCGGTGACGGCACACGAGGATGGCTCCACGCTCTTATTAGGATCCTCTCAACGTCCCCGGGATTCTTGGGCGGGTCGACCGGCCTCCCGCAACTCCTGCCCATACCTTGGCTTCGAAGCGAATTTACCCTCTGACATAGATCTGGTGTGCGGAAAGAATCCTGTGACATACAAACGGACCCGGCGGTCCGTACCTGGGCATATGGATTCGCCAGAGACTGATTCCTGCGATAAGTCCCCTTCGGTGAAATGGAGAGCAGACGTACGAACCTTGTGGAGAGAACGGTGGACCCGTTGGCCAGACTGTCCAGCTCGCCTGAGGATGTCGAATCTGCTGCAGGACAAAGTGGTCTGCATTACTGGCGCGTCCCGTGGCATCGGACGAGCTTGCGCGGTGGAATCCGCCAAACAAGGCGCAAGAGGCTTGGTTCTTCACTATCTCGGAGATCCGGAGACAGAGGCAGAGGTCCAGTCGCTCAGGGTATATGTCGAGACATTCAGCGATGCAAAAGCTGCGGTGGTCTCGGGCGACATAGCGAACCCCGAGACGTCGACCAAGGTGCGCACGGTATCGGTCGCTGTGAAAGCAGATGTGAACCTACAGTAAATCGTCACGACATGCATAGATCGTCGACGTCGGGGTAAAAACATTTGGACGCATAGGTGCGTGGATTTAGCCTCAGGTCAAGAAGCGATGATGTTCACCCTCGGAGACAGACGTCCTCGTTAGCAATGCCGGTATATGTCCGTTTGCAGAATTCTTGACGATGCCACATCCCATCTGGGAGCGAACTCGTCAGGTGAACTTGGATGGGTCGTTCTTTGTTGTCCAGGGTATGTGCGCTGGTTTGCATTCGCTCCGCTGTCCTAAGCTGAACGATCCGGGTAACTTGAAGCCGTAGCGAATCAGATGAAAGCTCAAGTTCCTCAGGGTGGGTCCATCATAGGCGTATCCTCAATTTCTGCTCTCGTGGGGGGTGAATATCAATGGTTGGAATGGCCTCAAGTACTGCCGTGCTGGTCGCATCACTAATCGTGACTGCAATTTTATCGTTCCAGTCATTACACGCCGACGAAGGCGGCCATTCTGTCGCTCATGCAAAGCTGTGCAGTTGCGCTCGGCAAGTACAACATTCGTGCGAATGCAGTCCTTCCTGGTACAATTGCAACGGACATTAACAAGGAAGATCTCTCGGACGTTGTGAAACGAGAGAATATGATCAAGAGGACGGCTCTCGGAAGACTTGGGGGTAAGCTCGCATCGTCATTTCAGGTGTTTCTTGGGTCTGAATGCGTTTTTGGAGTACCGGATGATATTGCAGGCCCAGTAGTCTTCCTCGGGAGCGACTTGGCGAAATATGTTACAGGCGCGTCGTTACTCGTTGATGGTGGCCTTTTCGTAAATCTCCAGTGAGATGTACAAGGATTGCAGGATAATACAAAGGGCGTGTAACATAGCCCTCCCGTACGTACATCTGTGACATACAAGACATCGTGAATATACCCTCGATCGGGCGGGGTGATAAGAGCACGAGAGTGAAGGGCATACAGTGCGATCCAGAAGAGCATGACTGGCACGATTCTATGCTGCTGACGGTAAGCGAACCTCGAAAGGTAGGGCATGACCGTCCACTACAGGAGGCCGCGCATCAACGAGGATTGTGATCCATCGCGTCCACTCTGGACCAGGATTCTTCCATCCGTGAATTGTCCCTCGTTGTACAACAACGTCTCCCGGTGTTTCAAACGTTCTATCGGTACCGTCCTCCAGAATTAATATCAGCTTGCCTTGGACTACATATCACCAGTTAGGCTACCCCATGGCGCGAAAGACGAATGGCTCACTGAGCACATTGTAATCAAGGGAAGCGGTGCGGTGCTATAGCACAAATTAGCACAACATTCTGCCTCCCCTCATGAAACAACTGGTATACCGGTGCTGCGGTTGCTCCAGGGGCCAAGTCAGTGTAACGAAAATTAGTCCCACTCCGCATGACGATCCCGAGATCTCCATTCGGAGTCTTATCAGCACCATCTGCTCTGTTGAAGGGATCATAAGATTCAGCATGCGGCCCGTATTCATCACTGACTGGTCATTATTGTCGTTCACAGGCATCGAATCCGTCACCCAGATGGCCCCGCTCATGACACCAGGGAATGCGATGCTTCCCTACGTCCTAGGGTTAATACGCGCTCCTCAGATAAGAAAACTTCCCCACTTTAGATGAAATACGGTCTTCGCTTCGAATCATGGCAAGGCCCTTATCATTATGACCTGTAACGACGCGGAGAAGGTCAGGAAGGGGAGATTGCTCAGCAACCATAATAGTCTGAGTGCGATGGTCTGCTGAAGCTTGCTATGCGGCAGGTGGGAACTTGAATCCGGGGCTTCATGTAGATTTTAACTCTCCACAATATGGGGAAATAAGATTGGACAGGAGCACGTGCATTACCAGCGATGGACTGCTGTCTCAATCGTCCGAGTTTCCGTCTGATGGATCATACCACTTCGGACCGGTTGGGAAAGAAGATACCTTCGCTGGGAACG
This sequence comes from Sparassis crispa, assembly GCF_003851025.1. NCBI lineage: Eukaryota > Fungi > Basidiomycota > Agaricomycetes > Polyporales > Sparassidaceae > Sparassis > Sparassis crispa. The sequence continues at coordinate 2,431,918 of NW_020939747.1, forward strand.
CGCGAGAATATAAACAATTAGGATGAGAAAGTAGAAGACAGTGGCATCGGCCACAGACAAGAACATCAAAGAACTAAGGAGCAGTATCTGAGGAACAAGTCCGTCAATGCTGCAAGACCGTTTATAACGTTACGCACAATAATGATATTCGTCGATGAGGGGAATCCAATCCTTCATGAATGCACTGAAGACTCCCAGCAAAGGAATGTTGGCGGTAGTGTCAGCAAACGCTATCACTTTCGGGCTAAATCACAAAATATTAACCGACATTCTTTGTCACGATTACACCGCGTTCTCACCGTGTCCAAGTCTGCCAAATGGATCCTCGCAAGAGATACCACAGCATATCCCGATCTCTCTGTGCGTATTCTGAACGTTCTAGGGCTGCTGACGGTAGCGGGTCGCGGCGAAGGTTACGAGAAATCAGCTCCAAAGCTAGTGCCGTCACCAATGGCCGGTTATTCTTGCGTCCAGAAGATAACATAATTGCTGTTGGGTCGCTATGAGACATGGTATCGGAGCTGCAGAGACTTGACATACCATAGACAAGGGGACGAATGACGTAGATTAGTTCTGCGAGCCAGTCCCTTGGGTTCGACAAGGGTTTAATGAGAGATGTAGGGGCCTTGATAGACGAAGTAGTAAGTGCTTTAGGCAGAAGGTATTCCTCGACGGGCAGGGGCGAATGAGTAGGCGGTGGTGGGGTCAAGAGAGGATGCAGTGGCAACGCGATGTGATTGTTCCTAAGATGCTCGGGAGTTGAAGGTACTGAAGATGGGGGAGAAGAGGGCGCAAGCGTAGGTGACGATGCTTGAGAGTCGGGCGGCAAAGAAGAAGGATCGAATTCTCGTTCAGGAATGGGAGGGGACAGAAGGGGTCTGCGTGTGACGCGCAACATGACTAGGCGAAGTGCAGCCCTGCGTAATCGTTATATTCAGCAGCCTTATGACAATACATACAACATACTTGATGAATTCGAGCAGCACGACACCTCGCCAACGATTCTTAGACGAGACCTTCCTCCGCAATCCCATCTCGATTAAAAGCTCCACGTAACGGATGAGCTGCAAGGCACGAGCAGCCCACTTGTACCAGTTATCTTTATCCGACCACGCTCTCGTGTATCGGGTATGCAACGACGAGGGAATGAGGGGTTTGTACTTCCCATGTGTGTGCACGAACTTCGTCAATACTGTGTCATGATACATGCTCATCACATTCAGCGTCGCAGAAACTACACGAAAAAAGCATTGCATAAACATCACGGCAGCTCTTATTGCGGTACGAGGAATGGCTACTCACGAACTTCAGATGCCAGTTCAGCATCCTTGAACCTGCCCGGCAGGATCCATGTCACCGATCTGAGCGTTGACTCTAGGGTCGATATGGTGGAGACGTTGTGAATAAGAAAAGATTCATAGTGCGCAAGGGCCGACGACATGGATCAAGAGCACTGGGGACCAGGAGGGCCGCCTGGAGGGGCAAGACGGTGCCAGGTGGTAGAGAACTGAGCGTAGGCGAGTGCGTCGGGTATCGGAAGCTCTATCCCCGCGCTCGTGACATCGTCCATAACAGGAAGGTCTCCGATAACCCGGTCCCTAATACAGAATTCTGACAGAGTGGACTCTCCCGTGCTTTCTGCTCAGCGCTCTCCGCAGGCTGCGTGTATGTGTCATGAGGGAAACGTTCCGCAACCAGTGTGCAGCCATCGCTTCTCAGACACTGGCCACCCGCGCGGCACATGTTATGCTGCCTGAATTGCTATCGCATCGCCCCGTTTCTGAGACACCGCTGGATCGATACATTGATGCAGCGGTCTATTCAGCGGATTGCAATCAAAGATCTTAAGCCTATAGAGATGGGCATCCGAAGCTCGATTCGAGTGGGCTACAGCGCTTGAAGTGCACACCTTTTGACACACGAAAACTTCAAGATCCGAGGGTGCCCGCTGCATGCAGCGCAGGGCCATCCGTTCCAGCATGTTGATGGGCCGCTAAACGGCGCCCCGACATACCAATCTTGATCACTGCACGACGTCCAGCCTGTCCTTACTCGTGCCTCGCTTATTACTCTATTTCACAGGCTACCCCATTTTTTGGCCTGGCTCTCCCCTCATCCACAGAAATCGCTCATCCAAGCTTGTGGGTGTTTGAGACACCCCATGAATCCACCCAGATCGTCCAAAGCGCAGCTTAATTATTTCCAACAAAGTCCTGTCCGCGGACAGCTAGAGATACCTACAGACGAATATGCGAAAACAGGATGGCGATATCTCCAGTGCACAGACACGCCGAACGAGATGAGAGTACGAATCTTGCCTATGCCATTGGGGTCATATCGTTGAGAACCTGTGCGATCATAGGTGCTCCTGCCTCCGCGTACAGCACAACTGTACGCTCAGCTTCTGCGGATGGAGGTTGCTGAGCTGGCGAAGGACAAGAGCGCATCCTGGGACCGCATCGTGCAGATCCGTCACCTGAAGGACCGTATGATCCGCAAATGCCAGAGACTGGTGCGCGAATCAGTGCCGAGGGAGACGCAAGGCGTACGGGTCGCGTTCCACACCGTGCTCGCTTCCCCGGATTTCAGGCTGAAGGAGATGGAGAGGTGGTTCAGAGACCAGGGTGCGGAGATAACCCAGCCTCGCGCGGAGAGTTCACCCGCTCCCTATTGGTGCAGCAAGTGCAGCCCTCAGCCCGCCCACGCAAGCCATCCCCCGGTCCCCGTGCCCCGTCGCGGGCAGTCCATGTCGCATCGTGCGCCGTCCACGCAGGTCGGTACGACATCACGACCTGTGGGATCCATGGGATACAGCACCATGCACCGCAGCAGGTCCCCGTCTCCGTCTCCGCATAAACGACAGACCAACCGATTGTACCCGTCGCAGACAAGTCGGGCAACGGGTCGTGTTCCCGTCGTAGTCAGGGAAGAAGAGCATATTAAGCGTATCCGTCCCCCCGGTATGAACGAGAAGAGGGCGGTTCCAAGGACTCGTGTTGAAGCATACCCAACCCACGAGCACGCGAAGTCCCCCGAGCCCTTGCCCATTCCCCACCGTCCGCGCGAGCCACACGTCGACAGCCCCAGCGTAGTAGAGTCCTCACCGGATGAAGACGAGCTGCCTTCGACATCTCCTAGCCCTCCCTCAGCGGAACTGCACGTCAATGAGCCGTTCACCGCGAACGGACAAGCGCTGCCTACGATCCACGAGAAACCGGATGCCCAGCAGGCGCCGGAGCACCGTCCCTTGCCTCGTCGCCGCAGCAGCCTGAAGAAGTCGACCAGCATGAGCAGACTGAGCGTGGTCAGCCAGACGAAGTCTGTCGCATGGGCGATGGACCGAGACTGGATCGAGCAGATGTCCAAGTACGTGAAGGCGTCGGGCGAGGCGGAGGTCCTGAGTGGGGTCGTCACACTTTCTCACCTCTTCTATGAATTGACATCACTTTCCCCTAGGTCACGAGCTCGAAGAGCTTCGTGCTGGGTATCATGAGCGACTCGAGGTGATGAAGGGACTCTGCCGTGACGTGACCGCAGCATCGGAACGTGTTCACCAGGAGATGGAAGTCCTCCACCGCAGCGAAGAAGCAGTTCGGACGCAGGAGAACAAGCTCATGCTCCATAACGAGCAACTAGAAGAGAAAGAGGCACAGCTCCAGGCCAAATGTGAGCTTATGTCGGCTTTTTGGATTACATATTAGAGTTTTGACTCTAGTCTTTCCGCAGTGCTTGCCGTCCTCGAAGAGACTAAGCGTGTTGTACAACTGTGCGACAAGAAGAGGGATACGCATGATACCTGAACTCGCCATACTCGTAGCGACTCACGACGTTACTTCTGACTCCTATATACTCCCCAGCATATAACGGCAACGTAGCCCTGGATCCATGCAAACTGTAGCATCAATATTTCTGGTACATATTTCGGTGTAGGTATTGACCATGCATACATGCTGTCTGTGCTTTGTCCTGCTGGTGTTGATGTCGAATGGAGCAAACGGTCTTTAGTATCAAAAATTGTCTTCGAAGAAGGTAGAGGAAAGGACGGCTATTAATAAAGAGTGTAGAGTGGAAGCAGACACCGTGACACATCAAAACAAGTACTGCCTATCCCTCACAGATAATTCCTCCGCTTCTTCTTGGCCCCGACCCACCACCATCTGAGGAGCAGTGCGTAGGCGAGTAGAACGAGCGTTGAAGCCGAAATAACAATACCAAAGAGCCAGTACCGATGGCCAGTGTGGCTGTTTGTGGGCAGGAGGACATTCATGGAGTTCAGACCTAAGGCGACTTACTGAGCGCGAATTCGAAAACGGCCAGTCTGAAGCTTACCGATAACCATTTGTACGGCAACTACACCTATACTGATGGTGGTTAGAGTGAGGATAGCCCTGTCAGTCCCTGATTGGGCTCGAGACAAGGAAAGACGGAGACGAGCGATGTACGTTGGATGAGCTTGGCTGAGTACGCGGTCGTAGTGGGCCAAGGATTGTTGCAACGTCAGAATATGATCTGACTTTCTGTCAGTAGACGACGAAGAGAACAGAGGATGGAGCTTACCTTGAACGTCGCCCATATAAATAAACATCTCATAGTCCTTCCCGTTTCCAGTGCCACCCGTGAGAAACAAGCGCTTCTGAATCTGCGCTACCACTTCGGACTTATGGGCCAAGAAACGGGCCAGCGATGTTACGATCTTCCGAGTTCGCGCTATGCGGTGGACGGTAGCCGTGGTGGTGAGGATTGAAGAGTGCATGAATACAACCCGGAAGTGTGAAATAATTTCGCGGATGTGGTATAGCAGCCGACGAGGAAGCGAAGGAACATTGGTGGGAAGCGAAAAAAGCGACCTCCGTCTGACGACAGGCCTCCCAAGCTCGATCTTCTCCGTCATAGAAATTGGCGACTCCATCTTCTCGTCGTTCGATGGCTGGTCGTTGGATGACGAGTTCTGCGACCCGTCACAGGTAGTCTGAACAGTTTCCACGGAGTACCCCTTGTCGTCAAAGCTCGACGCCGCATGGTTCTCGATCTCTGCCACTTCTTTCTCGATCCCATCCAGTATTGGAAACACGGAATCGACGATTGAATCCATGATGCCGTGAGCGATCGAGTCTGGAAAGTTATCAGATAAGATGTACAGTAGTAAAGCGCGGAAGAAGCTCACCGGAGGACATGTTAACACTTTCTGCAAGTTTCAAAATCTTGTTCCGAACACGATCCACATGCTCTGGACATACGATGTCAGGTAAGATGTAAACAGGACAGCCGGAGCTGGCACGAACCTCCGATATCTGCGAAATGAAACTAAAAAGCATCATGTCAGAGACAGGATTGCAACCTCCAGCGAACAAGGAACGAACCGAGCAGACACCATCGCGGAAAATAACTAGATATACATTCACTTCACCAACCAGACCTTCCTCCATTACTCCGAGAGATGGCTCGTGGCCACCGCTGACGGAGCGCAGCTCCCGCGTCTTCTGACTTTCTATGGCTCGGAATGCAATGAAATGATATCCTAATTTTGGGAAAAGTTCTATTTTTTCTCGCGGATCCTGTTGCAGGATATCTTCAAGCGTTAAAGGGTGCAGATGCAGAAGCTGTCAGACAGAGATCAATGAATGCCGCGCCACTAAAATTACTGCACGCAGCTTGCCTTCCCAATCGCGCTCATGTCCTCCCAGGTAGGAGATGCCACATCGAGCCACCATGCCGTCTCGTCGCCTGAAGATAGCGTCATCTGCATCGCCGCGGCGGGGGCTGTAGCAGCTCTTCTTTTTCCCTTCCTCATCCTCGGGCGCGTGGGTCCATCTGGCAAGGCAAATGAAAGATGAGACTCTGCCGACTGTTCCGGCATCATGTAGTCGTGGAGGAGGAGGCGAGAAGAGGCAGGCGCTTCCGGAGACACAGTGTGAATTCTGCCACGCCGTGCCTTCGCATTCTCTCTCAGAGTGGCAGCGAGATGCGACAAAATTAGCGGGAGAGATGAGGTATGCACAGCATGCTTGCGCAGCCCGTCCGGATCGGCGGCTGTCCCCGCTGACGGAAGGTCCAAGGGATACGGCACGTAGAGATCGAATGCACGAGGGATATGCCTGGACTCCTCGCGAGCCTTGATGCGAGCAGCCACCTCACGCTCTGAGCGTGCGTTGTGGGCATCTGCGATGCTGCGTCGCCTCCTGCGCCGCCGAGCCATTTGGGATTTGGTCATGGTGACCATCGACATGTCGGAAGAAGAAGACGATGTCTCCAACGACGACGACGAGGCCCAAGCCCGTGCCCAGCGGGCAATTGCATGCTCGACAACAGCGGTGAGTGCACCGAGATGTCCGCCGGAGGTGGAGCTCGAAGACGAAGCAGAACTTGCAGAGGACGGGGAAGTAGACCTAGGGGTTGATGAGAGTTCTCCACGATAGATGTCATGATCATCCCTGTCCATTGTTGGTACACGATCAGTGTTGTGGTCTGGGAGCACTGCGAGAGGTTCTGGGAGATGGACGAGGTATCCGGAAGGGCCGCCAATCGAAGCCATGATGGGGACGGGATCATCGAACGGTGTGGTTGAGCTTCACCATGAACAGTGGCTGTCTACATTGACGTAAGGCAGGGTGCAGTAAGGCAGAGTGCAGGGAAAGACAGCGTTGACGGGAAGAGCATAGGACACGCGATGGAGAGCAGGTGCAAAGTTGACCTCCGTCTGCAGCAAAAAAAATCAGCTAGCATCTGTACTCAACGCTTCCTCTTACGGTAACCGATCACGCCGGGCTATCTCCGAGCCTCAGTGCTCAGTGCTCAGCGCTCAATCCGTTGCAAGTACTATTAGCTGAGTTAGATCAGTACTTGTGGTCTGATGGGATCAACTTTCATGGATTGCACTAGAGAGATAGATTCCGCCCATTAAAATAAATCACTCAACACGGCGCCGCTTGCCAGTCCTCTGTCCCTCCTCAGTAGCTCTTGGACGCTTGCCGCCTCCCAACTCAGGTGCCCTACCTATCCGGGCCGGTCGTGGCCTTCTCTTCTTCTCCTTCTGGCCGACCTTCTTCTCCTTCTTCTCTATGGCTTTCTTTACGGCGCCTTTACCGCCTGTCGCCGCGAGAGCTTCGTATTTCGCCCGTAATAGTAACCCCTTCTTATCCGCTGCAAACGCGTGTCAAAACGATATCTGCAAGAGAACCTGTAGCCAAGTACTCACAATCCTTCAGATACCACGCTCCCTTCCCTTCTTTCCTCTTTTCTCGCTCCTCCTTCCCGACTTTACGGAGCGCCTCTTGTTCGACCTTCTCCCGCCTGTCCTTGCCGACCATACTCTCAGCCCTCTTGACAGCCCTTTCCAACCTTTGGACCTCTTGCTCGCGTTCCTCCCGAAGATCCCGAGGTGAAGACCCTAGCATTTTGCGGGCGCGTTTTAGATTGTTTCTTAACGTTTTCGTCTCGTTTACGTGCATCTCCGACAAAAAACTGTACTGAGATTGGAAATTCCGGGAAGAAAATTCGCCTGCCAATGGCAGGAATCGCGGATCGCGAGGCACCTACGAGGGCCATCTTAAAGTTGGGGGTTCTACTGTAAGATGGAAAAACGCACCAGTTTTTCCCCCTCTGCCAACTTCTTTCGGGGCACCGGTCTCTTGGATGTAGCTTCCATGGGGCTATGAATGGTTGTTAGAAGTCCATGCAGCTTTTGAGAAACATAGCCACTTACGCGTGCTTATTCCTCCGCTTCGGAATGTCATATTTTAGGTGGACGGGTTTGTCCACCTCCTTGCCTTTACTCTTAAAATCAAAGTGTGATGGACCTTGTTCCGGTTCGCTATCATCGCCAGAGTCCTCCTCTTCTGACGCCTCGACCGTGGCTGCTTGTGCCAATGACCGCTGCGCCTTGCGCAATGCACCAAATGGCAATGATGAGATGTCTAACCAGAAAAAGCCTCAGCAGCATCGCAGTACGTGCGGTATCTGGACGTACCAGACTGCTGCGATTTCGTCTGTGAAAAATAATAAGATGTGAAATAAGAGATCGTAAGTCGCATACGCACCAGATGTGCCGTTTCCCCATCTTCTTCGCTGCTCTCCTCATCCTCGCTCTCGTCTTGAAATCTGTTATCAAGGTCTTCGTCATCCACCCATTGCGAAACACGGGGGGCATTTGGATCTACGTCGCTCAAATCTTGTGCATCATCTTCATCTCCGGCGGATCCAGCAGACACGTCGGAATCATATTCGTCGGACTCGTCGTCCGAGGGCGACTGAGAGCCACTGGATGCATAGTCTGGGGTATTTGGTGTTCTGCCCAACTCGTTGCTCCTTTGAAGTAACGGAGTTTCCACATTCGAGGTAGATACGTGCTTCCCAGTGGTGTGAAGGGTGTGTGCACTGTGGGGTGGACGGCGAGTAGCGGGTCGGGGTCGTCGAGGCATGATGGTGAAGTCACGGTGGCTGAGGCCGTGACCACTGACTGAATGTGGACGTTGTGTGGACGCCAAGTGGACGCGACGTTTACTCGACCGCTCACAATGTCGATAGTTTTACGCAATCTTCGCAGGCTTTGTCAGGCTGATACTATATCAACCTGGTCAACGACAGTTCATCTTTACGGTTGCTCTCATGTCTAAGATCGCCCTCATCCTTGGTAGCTCACGCACTCCTAGCAATGGGAGAGGTATTGCATCCTGGCTGACCTCTGTCCTCAAAAGCCGTTTCAACAACTCCCCGACACCTAACGCTGATATGGAAAAGAAGGTCAACAACCTATATCGCGTTTGTTTCGTCGATCCCACAGTTTCCCCTCTTCCACTCGGTCCTATCGTCGATGGGTCCTACATGCCGTCCGACATCCACAACCCCGACAAATACCCATCTCCTGCCGTACAGCAGTGGAGCACGTTCGTTTCCTCGTGCGCTGGGTTTGTCGTCCTCAGTCCGCAGTACAACTGGGGCTATCCTGGCGAACTCAAGAACGTGTTCGACCACCTGTACTGGGAGTGGCGGGGTAAACCCGTCATGCTTGTGACCTACGGCGGTCACGGCGGGAATAAAAGTGCCACCCTGCTTAGAGAGGTCCTCGGGGGCGGATTGAAAATGAAAGTATTGAGCAAGTCCGTGGAGATCACTCTTCCTTCGGCATATATCAAAGGCGAGGAGTGGGTGACTGGCGCCCACGTTCCCGAATTTATTGCTAAACACGAGTCGTCGGTGGGAGAAGCCCTTGAAGAAATGCTGCAGCTGCTTTCCGCGAAGGCTTAAGACACCCCATAGGTAGTCTGTTTAGCCCAACCAGATGTAACAGGTATACTTACTATGAACTTGCTCGCATGCAGTTGCGGTAGTCTGACATTTGCGAGTCCCATCAGTGCTTTGTCCTCACTCCCGATGCTACATTACGGCCTTCCGTATCAATAGAAAGAAGCTTTTGACACGTTTACATATACAACAGGCAAATGGCCCTACACCGATTTGGTCGCTATGTCATCCTGGAATGTCTGTCGAGTCACTTGCACCCTCGAGCAACACATAACTAGTCTCCCAAAGGCAGTTGTAGCCACTCTGCTTCAACCTTTGTGCCTCGGATATCCGTGTCTGATGTCAGGCTCCAATCCAGTCTGCCTTGCGGGTTGTTAATTCAAAAAAGTGGGATTCAAGCTGAATTGCGAGGATTGGTGGAGATAGAGATACTTGCTGATGATATGCGGATGACAAGATACTTAGTCCAAACCTCCGCTGATATCGACGACACGTTTATGAACGCGGCATTCCAGGAATTCAAGCAGCTTCGACCCCATTGCAGAGCCACTTGCTCCTCACCTCCTCCTCGAGTGGGAGAAGCGAACTGACGATGCGTAAAAAGTTCTTTTCCAGATCGTTAGTCAGAGCGGGATATAGGTCCTTCTGTCTGAGAACGGAGGGGTGAATGGTCTCATGCGTGACTTCGTTGGTGGACGTGGGAAGTGTGCGCTGGATAGTATCTGCCAGACGGAAAATACCCGTAATAGAGCTTATAGGGCTCGTCAGACTGATCTCGTATGATGTCGTGTGGACTTACTCGTGAGGCTTCTGCTCCCCCCATGGAGCTACAGGATCGAGCAAGGAGGCCAAATACCCTGTATCTAGTGAGACAATATCCTGGATATTGGCCTACAAACAACATGAGATGTCGTTCGGGTTTGGTATTTTGATGAAGACGAACTGCCATCCATGTGAGAGTCAAATCGGAAAGATCATGTTGCTCGTAACCCCCGCCAATCTAATGATGATGAGACTCAAGCATTACTTTAAGATTTCCAAGACATACGTCGGAATGCGACCCTTCAAATTTCATTGCCTTGTCAATCCCACGATGACTGGCACTCCAGTTCACAGCTCACCTGTAAACCAGCACTACAGAGTACATGACGAGATTAGACTTCGTCGGAGATTAAAAGACTGTCTACCTGTTTGAGAACCTGATGTTTCTGCCTCCCTGTTTCTGTCTGTTCAAACTTGGTACAATCCTGGGAGTAAAATGAGCTGCCTTGAACGCGAGGGGAAATGCACGCGACATACGAAATCCTTCCTAGCCTCGTTGAGAGCTAGCGCTTGAAAAGCGCGCTCGATGTGCTCGCCAAGCAATTTGTCACGGAACCCATATAAGGCTCTGGCCTTCTCAGAGTGCAGAATGAGCTCCCCGGGCAACCCTAGATGACCAACCGTATCGAAAACGCCAACACACCTACGTTGTTGCACGGTCAGGCATCACTTCAGAAAGAACAGGCCGCTCTCACTTCACTGAAAATCCGTACGCTCCTGAATCCGCGCGTTGCTTTCCGGGAGAGTCAGGGCTTGTCCAAGGTGCTAGGTGTTTGTCCAAAGCTTCGATCTCTTTGACGACAAGTCAAATGCTCATGGCTGCTAGCAATTTTCGACAGATAAACACACCATCTTGGTCGTTTGTTTTTCCTCGCTTCTGCAACGCGAGAAATATATCGCCAAAATGATCCATGTCCGTACGATTAAGCACACCAATCGCACCCTACAATGGAATGAATATCAGGGTCTATCGCTTAAATTATTGCTGATGACGTACAATGAAATCTGCAACCATGCGTGCAGTGTACGCCCCCTAGACTGAATGAGTACAAGAAAACAATTAATGATGTACGTCTCACTCTGGAGAAGCCAAAGAGAAAAATCTGTGCTGCAGAGTTAGAATGAAGTCGAGACCTCGACAATGGCAGAACGCACTTCATCTCCAGGTACATAGTTCCTAGAATTTGAATAATTCATCCAGGGTTAATAGATCAGGTATGCAAATGACGAACTGAGCAATGAATGCATAAGCCTCCTCGACCTTATCACCTACACCAACAACTCGGTCAATTGCTCAAGAAATACCTTGTCAGACGTAATTACCTATCGTCGCGCCTGTGGTGCCTTCATCGAGCGAGATGCTACAGTGAAATTCGGTAGCCAAAGGAAGGAGTCGACCATACCGTTCACAACTTCATCATACATATTGGGTGCAGCACCCATTCCTGGTTGATAATATACAATCTGGGAGATCGGAGGCGTCCTGCGTAGAAGTGAGACACAGTCTCGCATCGAGGGAATGCGACGCAGTTGCTTACAACCGTTCATCGGCGTGATTGATGGCCCTTGCAAGACGCTAAGTTCATGAACGCGTCAGAAAAGACCCATTCCATTCCAGACGCGAGAAGGTGCTGCTACGCACCAGAATATTTGTGTACTTAGAACGTTCTTTCTTAAGAATTCCATCTTCCCATGTTCTAAGAGGGAGAGGTGATGTGGCTGGCGCGTTGCATCAACTCAAAGAACTCACCCGTCACAACATACGAAAATCCGCTTCTTGAGGGTCGCTCTAGATCTCGTATGTGATATCAATGTGGCAGGATGAGTGATGACGATTGTCTCGTTGAATTCTTGTGTCATTCCAACAATACTTCCCTACAGTTGAAGTCTAGGTATAGGTGCAGCACTGGAAGTAATAGATATCTCCCTGCCGAGTGTGCTTGTTCGTTCGCATACAGGATCGCTTATATACGTCCAGTGAATTTGATGAGATGAGGCACTGCGATAGATCGGTTAGTATGGGGAAGGCAGTACCGAAGCTGAGGCGTAGAATGATCAAATCGAGTTGCGCGATACCTACCGGCACCGTTACACACTACTACTAAGGAATAGGCTATGCAATCCGGAAGTAAATCAGAGACCATACCATAGTCTAATGTTCAGGGGACACGCGTTTTGAAGCAGGTTGCATCCATTGAATGTTCCTGGCAGGCGACAGCTGCTGACAATATGCAGTGCTCAAACAGTGGATAGATGAGCGCTGAGCGTAAGCAGAGATCGCCGGACAGAGGGGACAGCTGTCGGTTGGCTGTCGAATCCGGACGCCGTGGTTGTCATAACTCCTACGCTGTACTGAAAATTAGGGTAGGCAAAACACACGAATACAATACAGAGTCACGAGGATAAGAACGACATCAAGATCTCCAGTAGAGGTCGGAGAAATGAAGTCCATACGTAGAAGTCATGCCAAACTTCCCTGTCTGATCTTCTCCGGAGCAGTAAACAGGGTAGTTCCTCTACTTTCTTACTTCCCTAGGCGCATCTCGGCAGAGGCAAATTTATCCAGCGCCCGCCTAAACTCTATCTCTTCCAGCGGCGAACATGGGCCGTTGCCAGGTATTCCTGGTAACAGGTGAGCGACGTCTGTACAAAAGTGTCCATCGAAGCTGCAAAGTGGTTTAACTGGGCGAAAAGTAAGGTAGATGAGACATTCTTACTAGAATTCAGTAAGTCTCATTTGCCATGGCGGGAAACCGTGCAATTCCATTGGAAATAAATGGAGTCTACCTGGAGTAATGTAATGAACGATCGCGAGATCTGGAGATGGGAAGCCGTCATCGCCTGCAAGTTCAAGGTTTTGTTCAGGCTGGGAACAGGTATACATCACCGTATGCAAACCTTCTAATAGTGATACTAGAAGTTGCTGCATTGCCCCAGGATTTTCGTCGTACGTAGAAAGCTGCGGAGAGACACGCCGACGCTGCGAATGCAAGATGGCACTCGCAGCTCTAGATATTGTAGGCTTCCCCGACTGTCGGGACACGATGTGCAACGTCAAAGGCTTTGTATCGGAATTACTGCCTGAGGTAATGTCATCATCATCGAACAACAAGGAAATAAAGGAGATTTACGTGTCAGACGACGACGTTTCACTGCTGGTCTGCCGACATGGGACTTTTTCTTCCCGATCCCTGCAAATTCCAGCGTCATGACATTAAGTCTGGGACGAATAATATTAGCATCTGGGGAATTCGATCTTGAATCCGAGTCGTCGGAGGAGGGAGGCGTAAGGGGGAACTCTATGTCAGACTCCACCGCAATGTCGGGGAAGTCAAAATGTCCGGACAGTCGTTCTCGGATACTCGACGCTGACGACGAAAGAGTCCCTGGAGAAATCGACAAGTTCATGAGCAGTTCGACGCAACCGCGCGTAACATACCATCATAATCGTACATGGTGAGTCTAGGAATTCCAACAACGCGACACCAAGAAGCGACTCTCTCCACACTTTCTATGGATATTGACTCCGTCGCCTTAACATCGCTCGCAAGGTCTGCTGCTAGAAGTACTGCAAGGTGCTGGGGTACCTGTTTCCGGTCGGATGCAAGAGGTCGGGGGGAGTTTCGGAAGCGATGGTAAAGGAGCGTGACTGTAGACACTAACCAGTAGACAGCATGTAGTATGATAAGGACGAAAAAAGCGAGCCAGGACAACATCTAGCTACCAGATCATCCAGAGAAGATGTGCTGGCAAAAAGGAATACTTGGCGGAATTATTATTACCGGGCGTTGCAAACGGCTCTCATTCACCGCTTTCTCGATCTCACGCATGGAGAATCACGTGATATTTAAGGTGGGATAGAGGAGCATCAGCATGGCCGCCATATTTAAATGGATGGACAGCGGATAGTAGTTGTGAGGGTACTTCAAGCCAAGGCTTCTCCTTAGAACCAAAGAACTAGACATTAATGATACAATTTCAGCCTGCGGACAAGTAGTCGAGTATAGCTTGGTCCATCAGGTCAGCCCAGGCTCCTCCTGAATGCTCCTCTTAATCTTCAGCAATATGTTTGTCTTCCAATTATCCAATTTCGTGACTTGATCGTACTCGAAAACAGCCGCCGTGAAGGCCTCGTTGTCCCCGGCTTCAAGGGCTTCGATGAGAATGTTTACGAACTTCGCCTCGCGTGTGGAAGAGAAAGTAGTGTCAAGGGAGGTATATTTGATGAGGTTTCGCTTCGCCGTAACAGTGTCCTGGATAGATGATCAGAATGTAAGAATGCCTTCGTTCATGAACAAGACTGACCGCCATTGCGAGTGCGCACAGGCTTGATCTCAGCCAATATTCTTTCACGCTATATCTAGTGAGAGCAGAGCTTAACGAGCCGTCCGCTACTTGTTCATAACGAGCTATAGCTTGAGGGAATTCGTCCAGATCGGCGTGAAGGTCTGCAGCATCTTTGTAGCATGCGTTTGCAGTCCTGAACGCACGTTACAAATGAAGACATTTCATACACCCAAACACAAGCACTCACGCTGTAGCATCCTCCTGCGCGTACCATTCACCAGCGCGTTCAAAACTCTCGCATGCTTTCCGCAAGTCGTTGACTTCCTGTAGGTATATCTGGCCAATCTCCTTCTCTCTATCCGCAGCCTGGCGGAAACGACCGCCTTGAGTTAAATGGGTAATCGTGTGTGTCAACGCCTGTATCGCCACTACATACAGTAATTGAGCACCCGGAGCATACAACAGTACTTCCACTTACGATCGGGGTAACCTCTCTTGTAAGCCTTGGCGGCATTCCACCAGGCATTGGCAGCTTCATTCGTCTCCTGGCACTTCTCCCTACACTCCGCTTCCCTCGAGTGGGCATCCCCCGCTTCTTTGAAGAGTTTGTCTATCTTGAATGCATTGGCAGCCTGCTGGAAGAGATCGCCGGCTTCCTCGAACTTAGTAGACGAAGAGGAGAACCACCCGGTGGAAGAGTTGGCTTTCTTATCCGCCTTCTCTAGCAGCGTCTGAGCTGGTGATTTGGACGGCATGATCAGAGGATGGTTTGTCGAGAGGCGTGCGGATGATGAAACTCCGTCACTCAGAGTGGCAGTACACGGTGCACGTGCATGAGGCGGTTCCATGATGCGGAGAACCACTTCAAGTTCGCCGCTACTCATCCCGCGACTTTATCGCACGCGATCTGCTCATTATTACTACTCTACGCTACGAGGATGGCTGCCTTACCTGTAGATCTCATTAGAAGATTCTCCGATCAGCATCCAAAGCCCTCCAGTATTCACTTCCAATATGGCACAGCGGGTTTCAGGACGTTGTACGTGCAGCAAATATGGAGCGTTGTTGATACTATTCACGAACGATATCCATGCAGAGGTAGCACACTTGATTCTGTCATGTTCAGAGTCGGTATCCTCGCCAGCTTGCGAAGCAAGAAGCTAGACGGCAGGACGATCGGTGTTATGGTCACCGCCTCACACAACCCCGAACTGGTATGCATGCCTTTGTATATTTGTCCAGGCATCCGAATGAACCTGAATAAGATTCTTGCAGGATAATGGTGTCAAACTTGTCGATCCCCGCGGCGAAATGCTGGAATCCGCTTGGGAGGTTCACGCTACAGCTCTGGCAAATGCGTCCACGACGGATGCCTTCATTGCAACGCTCGAAACACTCACAAAAACGCTGAAGATAGACTTGTTAAAACCTGCAAGGGTCGTATACGCTAGAGACACACGCCCATCTGGCATCACCCTGGTCTCTGCCCTCGAGGATGGATTCAAAGCTATTGGTGCCGAAACGCGCAATGCCGAAGTGACGACGACCCCGGTCCTTCATTATCTAGTCAAAGCCATCAACACGAAGCATACCAAGGACGCGTACGGTGATGACACAGAGGAAGGCTACCTTGAGAAGCTAAGCATTGCCTTCAAAAAGCTTGTTGTGAGACACAAAGTCAACTTCCTGGTCGTCACTGCGCGTGTCTGATGCTGTTGGTGGATAGGCAGGCAAACCGGCACCCCCACCGTTAATTGTAGACTGTGCCAATGGCGTGGGTGCCCACGTAGCCAGCAAGTTATCATCGCGTCTGGGAAATACTTTACCTCTTACCTTGCATAATACGGCAACAAGCGCGCTCGGTGCGCTCAATAACGCTTGCGGTGCAGATTTTGTGAAGACATCGCAGAAGTTGCCGCCATCGCTAGCGTCTCATCTTAAAGCTGGTCAGCGTGGGTGCAGTCTTGACGGTGACGCCGACCGCCTCATGTACTTCTACTTGGACGACCGAGGCCAATTCCACATGCTAGATGGCGACAAGATAGCCGCTCTTGTGGCTGCTTTCATAGTAGAACTCGTGAAATCTGCTGGTCTTGAGGATGAAATTAAGGTTGGCATTGTGCAGACCGCGTACGCCAATGGCGGTTCTACCAAATATTTGTCGGAGGTAAGCCGAAGTTACTACTGATGCCTATCCCATTTTGATAGCTGAGACTCCTTCGTCCAGCGTCTTCCAGTCAAGTGTGTACCGACTGGAGTGAAGCATCTTCATCATGCTGCAGAGAAATACGACGTGGGTGTCTATTTCGAAGCCAACGGGCACGGAACCGTTCTATTTTCACCGGAAAGTCAAGAGAAACTTTACAACCATCAACCATCAACTCCTGCGCAGTCAACTGCTCTCGGTCATATCGTAAATCTGACGCGGCTCATCAACCAAACCGTTGGTGACGCTCTGTCCGACATGCTCCTGGTCGAGGTGGTCCTCATTCACAAATCCTACAGTGGTATAGAGTGGGACTCCTTGTACGTCGATCTCCCCAACAGACTGGTCAAGGTTGTGGTGGCAAATCGGACCATCTTCAAAACGGAGGATGCCGAACGTCGTTTAGTCAGTCCCCCGGGTATCCAGGGAAAGATAGATGAGCTGGTCCGCAGGTACGAAGCTGGTCGGGCGTTCGTCAGACCGAGTGGAACGGAAGACGTTGTGAGAGTGTACGCCGAGGCTATGATTAGGGCGCAAGCTGATGGTGAGCCTGTGTAAGTGCTGGTGATCGACCCGTTTGACTCTGCTTTTCAGAACTTGCGTTCCGTATTGCGGGCCTCGTCTACGATGAGACTGGTGGAGATCCGACTCGCCGTCCGGTTGAATTTCTGTAGAGGAAAGCCGATGAAGGACCATACCGAATGTAAATGTACCTGCCGTACTGATTCAAGGAGGAGATTCCAGGCAAAGAATATGTATCGTGGACATGGCAAGCAACGAATCTTATGTATACCAGTGACTGTATACCAAACGTCGAATTTTGTTCCGTCATTATCTTAAGCCTGTTCGTGTGCAGAGTGCAACGACGTTGCGCATGGTGACCGAATCACGACTGAATGACATAGCCGTGACAGTAGTTGAGTAGCGTCAAACCGCTCTGTATATATACACCCACCTCTTCGCTTACCTCCAAATCTCTGCCATCCTGTAGTTCTCGAAATCCCCTGCTGTACCTGCCATCGCGTATGTGTCGGTTCGTGATATACAAGGGAACCTCACCCGTGCAGCTCTCCCATCTTCTAACGCGACCTTGTCACTCAATCATCAACCAAGCTTTCGATTCAAGGTTACGTTTAGATAATAGAAGACCTATTAATGGAGACGGCTTTGGCGTTGGTGAGTTTCTTAACTCCGCCAGTGTCGTATGCACATCTGACGCACACCGTGCTAGGGTGGTATGACTCGACTTACGACGAAGAGCTGGGCAGTCAGCCATGCATCTTCACGTCTGTCACACCTGTGAGGCCTGTGCATAATCTTTAATTCCCAGTATCTGATTGGAATGAACAGGCGTGGAATAATGTAAATCTGGTCCGGTTGGCAGAGAAGATCAAGTCTCCTCTGGTCTTGTGAGCATACTGACGCTGATCAAGCTGCGCGAGGGATTTACAATGATGCAGTGCACACGTCCGTGCTACGACAGCTGGGTCTCTGAGCCTAGACAATTGCCACCCATGGTCGTTCGGGAAACTCATGGTATGCCTGTAAGGCTGTTATCTACGATATGGCCGTAACAAATCTGCTTGAGCAGTTTATGCACAACGGCGGCATTGCTGAATTCCCGAGGATCAAGAGGAAGCTCCAAACTAGCGTTTCAGACGAGTTGTTCAACATGGTCACTGGGAACACGGGTAAGTAGCTTCTACATGTCGTCTATTTCGTGGACTGAAGCTTGTGACAGACTCCCAATGGGCGTTTGCTCTTTTCTTGTCAAAGGTTTATTCATCGAGCTGCTATCGGTTATTTCTTGGCTGATGAAACCGTAGCTGCCCGATCCACACGCGACGTCCTTTACTCCAGAGACGTTACGATGTGCTATGTTTGAGACTATCAGTCACATTAATGTCTTGACAGAGGAGGCTGGCATTACCGAGGTCTGCATCACTTTTCATATCACCTTGACTTTGTGTTGATTGGAACTTTTGAAACCGTTTGGCAGCCGAGCTTGTTGAATTTTTGTGTAACCGATGGAGAGAGTGTAATAGCGACACGCTATATATCCTCACGCCGCGAGGAAGCCGCTTCCCTGGTGCGTGTGCCTGAACTCAGAGCAAGTTCCGACTGATCGAACTTTAAATACCATAGTGGTTTTCATCTGGAACCACCTTCAGTGAATATGCCGAAGGTGGTCACTACAGAATGTCAAAGACGGACAAGCGGGAGAACATTATCATGGTATTGAACTTAGTTTCAGAACATTGGGCCTCACTTATGCATCGTTTCAGGTCGCTAGTGAACCGCTCACGTTCGAGAAAGGTACGCCATCATTGGTCACAGACCATCACTTTCCTGACTTGTTCCGAATAGCGGATTGGATGGAAATCAGGACGAACCACATGGTGGTAATCACACCTAAGATGAATATCCTCCAGTTCCCCATTGTCGACAAGTACTACGTACCACCGTCGGACCCTGCTGCAGGTAGCCGAGGGACTGAGTTTGCCGCTGCTAAGGGCTTGCTCAGTCCTCGACGAGAACACATCCACAGGTCTTTGGAGGCTACAGAGAGCAGTTTTCCCGTCCTTGTCATTTAGTTTGATCCCTCTCTTTTTTATCCCTTGTCCTCACTCTGTGGCTGTTAGCTATGCATGTTGCTATGTGTCTATATGTAGAATGTTGTAGTTGGCGCATGGGCGCTATATACAAAGAGCGTTTGGTATACACGTGGCTGCACTCGTGACTCCTCAGGCCTCAAGGCGCACCCTACCACTATAAGGAGACCCCACACAGCGAGACTGGCACGCTTGGCGCGACAATGCTGGCACACGACTCCCGTCAACGAGTGCGCCTCGTGGCAAGATTTGTCTGTCTTTGACACAGCTCCGCAGAATCAAAGCAGACATGAACAACCGGTTGTTGTGGAGAGTAGTGTCCAGTACGGCAAGGTAGGCACGTTCGTCCTTCCGCTGGCAAAGCTCTGCTAGAGACAATTCCTCTCAGGCTGTCCACCGTATTGCAGATTCTCATATTCCTGCCTCTCACTCTTTCAACTCTGTCCACTTCTGCTTTCCTGCTTTTGTCGTTGCTTCTCTTCATCCACTCACTGATTCATGGAACACTGGTTTTATTCTGGGGCTCACCAGCATTGTCCGTCCTGCAGGTGCCCATGCACCCCTTCCTGCTCCTTGTTTGCTTTAACGCGTTTGCGCAATCTGTGCATCCTTACCTGTTAACCGCGGCGACCTTTTGGGGACGACTACTGAAGTGGTCTAGTCCGGGGTTTGTCGTCATGGAGGGCTTGTCGAGTCTGTTGATCGTGCAAAAACTTGGTCAGATCGGGAGAGAGCTCGTCACTGAGGGTGACGGCTACCAGTTTGGTCTCCTTGTTGCAGCAGCCGCGGCCTATGTGATCTCCGCATGGTGGATAGTCATCGTAAGTTTTGCTCGTGTATGCGCATTTTGATAGTTCACAATTTCGGCAGGCATTTCCTGCAGCAGCTTTATCACCTCTGTCGTCCACGTTGCTGGGCGTAGCCTTGACGACCCTCATTTTCCTTACGCTCATTGGATTCGTTATGCGACGAACGAACATCATTGAGTCCTCTGGCGTGGCCTTATTTCTGGCCTACAACGTATGGCTATGTGGCTTTGATCAGAGATCAACATGGGATGCCGCCTCCTCATAGTAAGCGTCTCTTATACCGTACGTGAATACATGAATACAAAACTCTGCACAACAGTACCCCGCTTCTCTCGAACATCCTACCACATATGCAAACACTCTTCAACTTTCTCGCGAATACCCTTCCAAAGCCTGTCCTTGTTGCATTACTATATCGACTTCTCGTACTGCATTTTGTGTCCCAGATATTGCCTACAATTGGAGCTGACAGCTGGGAGGGAGCGTCTGGAGTAGATGAGAGATGGGATGGTCGCCCCGTAAGCGCTGTCGACCATTGTCAGTGCATCGTGCTAACGAGGATAGACAACGCGAGTGACGCACCTTCTGTTGACGTATCGTCAATCCATTTTTATTACTGTATATTCGCATCTGCTCCGTGAGTGACGATGTCTCTAATGATGCAAAAGAACGATGCTAATAGGCTGAGTTAGTACTAGATCCTTCATCGCAAATCTGGTGGCGGTGGATGAATATCTTCTTCACTCTGATGATATGGTCAATAGAGCTTCTTCTCGGCGGCGATGACGAAGGTGTCACGAAGAAGTGGAAAGTTGATTGATTCCATATTATGGACAGTGGCTTGGTCAGTATGATGCACAGTTATCATCTTTCTGTCGACGCCGATATACTAGTTTCTTAGCGCCGATGGCGACTTCAACCGCGCGAAGGTACCTTAGGCAATCCCGATCTAACTCAGGCGGCAATATTTGCCTTCCATTCCGCCTCGTCCTCCCGTTCCCCCTCATAAAACTCTCGTTTCCATATCTGAGCCTTCAACTTCACTTCCTCCAGGATGAATTCACAGGCTTGAAATGCCTCCTTGCGATGCGGCGAGGACACCGCAATGACAATGGAGGGATTTCCGACTGGTACGGTGCCTAGCCTATGGTGAACTGCGCAGCGAATGACTGGAGAACCAGAGCTCGGTTCTGGATGATGAGCGGAACGGGCATGTGCAGTATGTGCCTTGTGGATTATATCGGCGATTGTCTTGACGGCCAGTTTACTGTATGCCTGGTAGTCCAGTCGCGTCACCAGTTTCCCTTTTCCGATCACGATGTCAGACTGCATACTATGTTCTGGTAGGCGTAGGTTCTACCTTTGAACGAATTTCGAGTCGTGCCAATGAAAACTGTGGTTGCCCCCACGCCGTCGTTTGCAACGGACGCGATGATGTGTTGCACATCCAGGGCGTCGTATGTCAGAACGCATGTTCCCTCCGGAATCTCCAGAGAAGCGTTAACGGATGTGGAGGTAGATGTAGTAGTCATCTAGATAGTACTCGCGGTCGATCTTGCACGATAAGCCAAAGGTCACATATGTACACAAAAAATTGTTGGAGGTCGCTCTGCCATGGAGCGAGACGCGGTTCCGTTGTAGGGGGAATTTCACCATGTGACATCAGTACGCGGTCGATTTTCGCCAAGATGAAAATCACCGCTTTCAGCCTTCAAAGCTTCATAGTGAGTACGTGCGCTGTCACGGTTGAACATATCGCGCACTACGACAAGCGACGAGCCTTTACCTCAGCTCTCAAGTTATCTGGCCACGACTTGTAACGTCGGGCTGTCGGCCGAGTCAGACTCTCTGTCCTTATGTCATATCGCACCCTGAAGCTTCCAACGGCGGTCGCGCGGCGTGGGGTATCCTGTAGGCGTTCAAGTTCGACGTCAAGGTTATACGATATTCTACGCGCCAATGCACCCGTAGACTTGCATCCCGAAGTCGAAGATGCATTGAACAGCCGAAAACCAATTGTAGCATTAGAGACAACCATCGTTACGCATGGTATGCCACATCCAGTTAATCTGGAGACTGCGCGAACGGTCGAAGGCATCGTCCGCGAAGCTGGTGCCATTCCCGCAACGATTGGAATAATTGGCGGTCGAGTCAAGATTGGTCTCAAAGCAAGGGAACTCGAGTATTTGGCCGATGCAAAGGCTGCCATCAAGATATCCCGTCGTGACATCGGTCCCGCAATTGCCACGGGGAAAGATGGAGTTGAGTGTTCGAGACGTCGACGAAGCTTTGAACTTGCACAAAGGAGATACTGTAACTAAGCTCGGAAATTTCTTCACAGGGAACAACATGCAGTGCTACACTTATATTCGCCGCTTTAGCAGGCATCAAGGTAAGAAACATGTTGAGCGTACGGAAAGTTACTGAGGAAATATGAAGGTCTTCGCTACTGGAGGGTAAGTTATCGGTTGCAAAGTCCTGATATACGCCTGGTATAACCGAGACTAGGCTAGGAGGGGTCCACCGCGGTGGGGAGACCTGTGCGTAATTGGAACAATTGGCTACCATCTTTCCCTTCAAACACAGTCTGTCAAACCTACAGCAATGGATATCTCCGCGGATCTGCAAGAACTTACTCGCTGCCCCGTTGGACTTGTCTCCGCTGGAGTCAAGTCAATACTTGATATTGGACGGTCTGTATATAAAACTCTGGATTCTTTACAAATTTGACTGTTGTTCTTATAGAACTTTGGAGTACTTGGTATGACCCAGATTCCAACATTGCATGGTTCGCTTGCGAGCCCGTTATCTACGCGCAGGAAACACTAGGAGTTCCCGTGCTTTCGTATGCCAAGACAGACGACTTCCCGGCATTCTACAGCAGACGTAGCGGGTTTAAGGTATATGGGCTCCGTCGTCGATGCTAGAAATTATGATTCGTTCACTGACTTCCGTGCCAGAGCCCATGGAAGGTGGACGACCCGGCCACTGCAGCCCGAATCCTATGTAAGGGGAGTGATCTTCATAATGCATCGCCTCGCTCATGTGGGTAACATAGATACGCAACGGCAACTCGGTATGGCCAATGGGGTTGTCTATGGCGTCCCGATACCGGAAGAATATGAGGCGATCGGACAACAGCTTCAAAGTGCTGTCGAGCAGGCCTTGAAGGAGGCTGAACAAACTGGTGTGAACAAACGCGGAAAGGAAGTAACTCCATGGCTTCTGAAACGCGTCGGAGAATTGACTAAAGGAAAATCTTTGGCCAATAGTAGGTATCCTGAATTCCCACTTGATCCGTTTATTAACAGTTGAGCAGACATAGCTCTCATCAAGAATACAGCACTCATAGGTGAGTAGCGCTTGTACTGTTTTCTCCGGTCTTCTAGATCTCGAGTATATTTTCACAGGTAGTCAAATTGCTATAGCATATGCAGACATGACACGCAAAGACCGAGAAGATAGCCGTCATCTTGTCGTCAGTATCATGCGTTTGCGATGGTTTTGCAGCTCCTAAACATTGTATCATCATCCAGTCGCCTGCATGGACAAAGAACGCAGCTTCTGTCAGGGGGGAGGTTGCCCAGCCCGTGGAAGACGTACCTCTGGCAAGCGCTCCCCTCGCACCTTGATCCCATGGTCGCTTATATGTTACGTTATAGGCTCGGGCCAAGCTGATCGTCGTTGGCTCTACCGCCGTCGATGTAACTGCAAAAGCTAACCCTACCAGTGATGGTTCGACCGCTTTGCACACGACTACCCCAGGGACGGTGGCGGTCACTCTAGGTGGAGTGGGGCGCAACGTCGCAGAAGCGGCTCACCGTATATTGGCATCGCAGTCTGAGGAATTATCGTCAGCTACCGCCCTCATTTCTCCCATCGGCAATGATTCGTTTGGCCGTTTACTTGTCGATGAGTTTCATAAATCGGGAATGCGGACGGATGGACTTCTGCAGGTAGACGACGCGCGGTCAGCTGTGTGCAATATGGTGGTAGACACCGATGGGTCCCTTGTTGGTGGAGTAGCTGACATGGACATCATCAACTCTCTAGATACACAGAAGGTACGATGCAATGCTAGGGCCTTGCGAGCATGATTTAACGTCCCTTGCAGGTGATACAGACACTTGAAGAGCATCGCCCGTCTCTGGTTGCGGTGGATGGTAACCTGACTTCCGAAGCTCTCAAGTCCTTGATTGATTATTGCCATCAACAGCAAATGCCAGGCAAGTCTATCAACTCCAAATATTGAGTGGATTCTTAACTTCAATGCTAGTGTTCTTGTCAGTGAACTCTATGTCCATAGATGATCCTCACCTGAGCCATGCTCTTGATTAACAGTGAACCCACGTCCGTCCCAAAATCTACTGCTGTTTTCCCTGCCATTGCTGGTCTTTTGGATCGTACAAACCGGCCTCCAATAACGTTCGCCGCACCGAATCTGCATGAACTGAAGCACATGTACCAGGAGGCGAGTAGTGGGACGTGGGAACTGACCGCTCATAAGCAATGGTGGACCGCCATTGACGACATGGCACTAGGGTCAGAGTTCCGTATGAGCCTGGAGCAGCTAGCGAGACGTAATGCCTGCGATGAAGACTCCAGCAAGGGTACCCTATCATTCCTCGTCGCCAATGGGATCGCGCAAATGGCCATTCAGCTTCTCCCGTTCATTCACCATCTAGTGGTCAAATGTGGAGAGCGTGGCGTCATCACTGTCTTCCGCGTCAGTGGAACATCCGCGCGAAGTTCAAGCTGGTCCCAGCACCAGACTAAAGTGCAGAGCCGGTGTGTGGTCGCTCAAGGCAAATCGGGGAGCCGTACGATCGTCAAGCACTACCCCGCCATGCGGCTGCCGAAGGAAAAGATCGTCAATGTAACGGGGGCAGGCGATTCACTCGTTGGCTCCATCTTGGCCTCACTTTTGCGTACGCCAACGGCATTCGATACCTCCGAAACACTGGACACCATGATTGCAGAGGCACAGCGAGCAGCAGTACTTACACTACAGAGTCCACTAGCAGTGTCACCCAAATTGTCTGTTACAAATGTTGACCAGTGAAGTAATAACCTTCACGCACTCTACGATGTGGTTTCAGCCATCTGTGGCAGCGGCCCTACCCGAACGTGTTCTCTTGCTTTTCTCATCCTCTCCTTGGCGATGGATTGGGCTACTTTCTGGTTAGCCTTTGCTTTCTTCTCGTAACGAGCCTAGCACGGTGAAAAATTGATTGAGACGATTGTTACCGCGACGAAAAGTCATACCTGGGCGCCATGTTTTAACCGAATAATGACATTGGCAGCCTCCCCCTTCGTCAGTCTCGCGAGTCTTTGTTCAATGCTGTCTGGCTCATTCCCATCTCCGATAACGATATCCTTCCGACTCTTCCATCGCTTGCCGATGAACTTCTTCTGATTGTCTGTGGCGGGCTCCCTCCTCCATCTTGCGGAACGGAGAAGCCTAGACATCAGCGTTGTTAACGTTTGACTTCCAGCAATATACCAGAGCCTGTCTATCATACCCCATAGCGAGAGATCCCTGCACCGCTTTTGTTTTTGCGTATGTGTCACAACCACGAAGCGCTTCGACCAACGATGTCGCCGTCAGGATCTTCCTGCTTCTTTGGAAAGGTGAGATCTTCAGCGTGAAAGCAGTGCCCATTGGAAGGGTCGGAGGTGTGTAGTGAGCCTGAAACAGAATTTCGTTCTCTGCAGGCATGGCGTTAGGACCGAGATAAGGGCAGGTTGACGTATACATACCTTCGTCTCCTTCAGTCTTCTCAATGCGGATGTGTCCTTTACCGAGACATTCCAGAACATAGATGTCTTCACCACAGCCAACCCATGCATGGCTACTCAATTTGCGAATATGCGGCGCTCCATGTGATTGGTCGACGAGTGCAAATGGGTCTTCATAATCGACATAGGTGACCGACTTGGGGTCGGGGATGTCATTGGGGCTGTCAAACCTCAACGTCTCTTTGGAATCCGACATCTCACTGGGGGCTTCGACACGCTGCTCAAGAGACTCTGCGCTTTCGTCTAAGCCGAGCATGAACACCTGGAGACCCAGAGGCAAGAGCACACCTCACCATCAATAAGTTCAGAAGGATCGAGACCAAACAAGGTAGGCGTTGAGACTACACCCGGCATACGATTGGTGGAATCGACGAAGTCAATAATTCGACAGTCTTCCTTCCCTGTTTGAGGCGAAAGTCTCATCCCTCGGCCGATCTGTAACAAACCGTCAGTGCATGGGTCACATTCGCCGAGCTGTACGAACCATTTGGGCGAATATGTTGCGTGAGCGAGTTGGTCGCGCCACTATTACACAATCAATATTGGGTATGTCTGCTCCCTCCGTCAAAATAGCTGAGCATTCCTCCAGCAGTAAGCCCACAGGTTGACTTGCACAATGTTTATTACTAACCGCAATTCACTAGCACGGGGAACTTCCCACCCTTGAAAGACGCAATGAGGGCCTTGCGCTCTTCAGCTGGTGTGCCCGAGTAGACATACCGAGCATCAATACCGGCTGCTCTAAAGGCAGACGTCAAATGCCGAACGTGAGCGAGGTTCACGCAAAAGACAAGGGTCGATTTGCGCTCCGCCGCCCTATCCAACCATGTCTGCACAACAAGCTTGTTGACGACGTCTGTGTTGATCACATGCGCCAAGCTGGTAGGATTGAAGTCGCCCGTCCGAGAGTTAACAGTGACCCCACTGAGATCGATGTTAGCTTTGACAGACGTGAACCGGACATTGCAAAGCCTAAGTGAAAGTCAACCACGCCAGAGCACACCTCAGCAACGACTAAACCCACCATTGCTCCTTGATCATCTCTAAAAAATCCCGGTGGTAGACTATACACTCGAATACGGATCCAAGAGCAAGACCGTCGTGTCTGCTGAAGGTCGCCGAGAAACCTAGAATAGGGATGGAATGCCGTAGCTTGGGCGCTTCAAATGCTGGATCAGGGTTTTTCACTGATGCGTCAAAATGCGATAGAATGCGACGATAGCTGCATACACATCAGCATCTGCACAATGTGTCAAGGCAGTCGGACATACGAGGGTGCAGCTGCATGGTGAGCCTCGTCGACTATGACGGCTTTCAGAGAGGTGGGATCGAACTTGGCCAATCGTTGGGATTGCAATAATGTTTGATATGTAGCAACGGTCCTTAACTCAGACCTTGAGTATAACAGCCAGATGCTCAGGAAGTAAGGAGCTCACACGTCCGCTACACCAGAAGCCTTGTGTTTGGCTCCCTGCTCGATCTCCACACTCCAATGGGGACATAACTTCTTTGCCTGAGTAGCCGCTTGCAAAGCAAGTTCAATGCTATTTACGACTATGAGTGCACGACTTGCGCCCGGGAACCCCTGTGGAGAAGATATGCGAGATAGTAAAGATATGAATACGGTTGTTTTCCCGGAGCCGGTGGGCAGAGAAACGCCTATACGAGTTGAACCAGCCTTGAGAGCGTCGAGACAAGCGTCCAGGCAGGACTCCTGGTATGGGCGCAGAACAACCGGCTTGTCATGGGTAACGCTATACCGACGAATATTTGCACAATTAAACCGCAGGACGTGTGCAAGCCATCGCATCGATCAGAATTACAACAAAGTGTGTATCGACCGCGGCGTCCTCCGCCTATACAATTCAGACTCAGCACCAAAATTGAGGGTATCTGTCATTTGCAAATCTACGTGCACTTCATTGGCATCCGAACAAAACAACAAACCAAATGAACTACTAACAGGCTCTATTGCGGAAATGTGCACAATAAGTGAGACTAGGGGACTACTACTAATTACCACGAAAGTCGACACGCTTAGCCGGAGCCTACACATTCGCAGATTGTGAGCACAGCGGCCACATTGATAACAATCAGACCACTTACCACCAGAGTAGACCTTGCCAAAGATCACCTCCTGGAACTTGTCGTATAGCGACAAGACACCAGCACCAGCAACACCACGCAAGATATTGGCGCCAGCACCCTTGAAAAGCGACTTGGTACCCTCTTTGGCAACGATTTGCGCGCCAGCGTCGAACATGGACTTGTAGTGCACCTTTGCACCGGAAGTCATCATCATGCGACGACTAACTCCAATCGTCAAATCACACGCGAACTGCAAAACAAAGGAACACATACCGAATGGTATCCAGAGGGTAAGAAGCAAGACCGGCGCCAACAGTAACACCCCAACCAAGCATGAAGGACGCAAGGAAAGAACCTTCCAGCGCACCAATGAGGACAACAGGCTCTGAAGGACGCGTCAGCGATATAATAATGTCTCGATACACGACGTACTGAGTGAGTCGTAGACACCGAAGTAGAGACCACGGTACACGACGATGCCGACAACCGAGGGAACGAAGCCACGGTAGAGGCCGGCGATGCCATCGGAAGCGAGCGTTTTCTTGTAGACATCAACAAGACCGTTGAACTGACGAGCTCCTCCACCCTTGGCTGACTTCGCATCGTTCGCGAGACGAGTACGAGCATAATCCAGAGAGTACACGAAGAGCAGTGATGAAGCACCAGCCGCAGCACCGGAGGCGACGTTGCCAGCAAACCACTTCCAGTATCCCTCCTGCTTCTTGAAGCCGAATAATGACTTGAAGTAGTCCTCTGGGACACGTCAGGAAAACTTTCTGAAGGAAATAAAGCAGACACTGACTGAACGCGAAGTTCAAAGCCTGCGTAGGGAAGTATCGGATGACGTTGGCGGTGTTACCCCTCCACAGAGAAACCAAACCCTCGTCACGGTAAGTCCGCGAGAAGCAGTCGATGACGCCCTTGTAGGGCTCAGAAAGACGGCCTTGCTTGATCTGCACACAATCATCATCCCAAAAACGTTAGAAAGTGACACGTAACACTGACCATCTCATCTTGGTTCTGAACAAGAAGTTTGATTCGTTCGATGGGAGCAGCGCTGGTCTTTGCGACGGCCTAATATATACAAAGCGCAGTCAGACTGACGCCAGAAATGTGCAAAACAAGTGACACGTACAGCAGACACACCACCCATCATGAAATCGACTGCAATAAGTGCCAGATCAGCAGCAGAAAAAAAAAATTAATGCACACGTACTGAAGAACTCCTTAGGAGTCTTGCCCTTCTTCTGTTCGGCCATTTTGACGGGGAAACCGAGGGAGGAGGGGAAAACGAACTGAGTGGAGGGAGATGGTGGACAAGCTGAAGAAAGAAACCGATTGCGTGAGAAGGGCTAAGTACCTTTTCGGAACGTGCCGGCAACGCAATTGCCCGAATACCACCGATTCGGCCCGTGCAAGCGACCAGCAAACTCCCCCTCCGGCCAACCACCGGCTTTGAAAACTTCCCTCCAATTTTTTTTCGGACGGCGTCAACACGGCATGCATCCCTCCCGTCTGGCAATATTTGTCAGCCATGACGTCAATCTCATTACGCTCTGCATAAGTTCAACCAGGTGATATCGTAACATGTGCATTAATACCATGCAGGACAACCTAACCAGCAATAGCCTCCCATCGCTCACTCACAATCGCCAGCTGTTCGGCGACGCAGAACCTCCACCATTAATCCTCGGCATGTAAGGATTGGTTATATCGCTGTAATGCTCGTTGTGTACAGTGCCAGGTGGTCGCCGAGGAGGCAGAGCCATCGGGAGATACTGTGCTCCCCCGGTTCCAGGGTACGAAGGCTGGTAGCTAGAAGATGAAGTGGGAATAGCACCGCTGAGGGAACGCGAGGCAAGTTCTCGAGATGCTGGAAAGTGGGGGCTCTGGAGGTATGAGCTATGAGAGCTCCCGGCAGTATGAGTCGACGCGGGTACTGACGCCTCAGAACGCGATTTCTTCCAAATTTGCTCAGTCGGAGAGGGTAAGTCAATCTCCACCGTCTTCCTCTTCCTGGAGAGAGTCGTTGGCGAATCTTCGTCCTCAGAGTCCAGCGTGAGATCGATCACGTCGGTACTTTGAGACTGCGAACGTGGTGGCAGCGAGGCCTGACTGACATTGGAGCTTCCAGGGGCACCGTCGTATGATGGTGACAGCTCCCTTTTCACTCTACCCTCATCCTCGTCGTCTGAATCCAAGATGACAATCTCCGCGTTACTTGGACCGGACTTGGCCTCGCCGTTTACACCATTCGGTACGACCTTTACAGGAGTGTCGGCACGTTTCACAGCAGGCGCAGGATGGAGTGCAGCTAGGACTTTTGCAGGTGAATGAGCAGCCTTCCACTCTGCTGAACCGCATTTGTTATCGGAGGAGTGCCATTGCCCATCAGATTCCACGAGAACGTCTTCGACGCTTTCAGGCGTTTGCTTTAGAATCTCGTCAAAATAACTAGATCGGATATGGAGAGAGAATCATTGGGGTCAGTCCTTGGCGACGTAAAACAAATCTTGAAAGACCCACCCATCCACAATGAGGTCTTCAGGATTCAGCACCTTCTCACAAACTGGGCACAGCCAAGTCGTGGTCTGCTCCATGAGTGAGAACCACGACAATGCATCAAAACACTGAGAATGGACGCATAGGGACGATCGACAAGGCGTAACAATGCGCATATAGCTCAGCTGTTTGTTTTTAATTAAGAGCCATTTATGTTGACAGACACCGAGAAACTTACGGGGCACTTTAACGACATCTTCTGCTGACCCGCCACGATGTCATCATCCGTCGCGGCAGATTGAGCCACTATGTAAGGTATTTCGTGAAAAGCAACGGAGAAAAAGTAAAATCCGGCGTACTCTTCGTGACGATGTCATGGCTACTCTTGTACTTCCCCTTTTTCAGACGCTCGATCAACTGGTCCACAGTGGTGGTCTCAACGAGCATGACCACAAGGTAGTATTTCTGGTAAATTAGAGTGAGCACAACACAAACTCTATAAGGGCTGAATTTCGTACCTTGGATAGGACAGGCTGTTGACTGTTGACATACACCATTTCAATTCGATTCGATGCGCCACTGGATGTTCTCAGCGACTTTCCTAAGTCGGGGGGTGGAGCTGTTCCCGGCTTTTTCTTCATTCCCTTCAAATTTGCCGTCAAAGGGACACCGTTCACTCGAACTTCACACGTAGGCGGAAATTCGATTGGACAGGGCCCCGATGTAGTTCGAAATGCACTGGAAGGCATGTAGTACGTCGATGATGTACAATACAGACGAAGCTGATATGTGGGACTGTGCACGCGGTAAATCCTAGGTAGACGTAGAAGGAATTTAGCTCACTTCGATGAATTCAATTTCATGACAACGTCGTTGGGCATCGTGAACACGATTGACTGTTGTCGGCGATCCAAGGCACTCGTGGATTCTGATTTTGTGTCAGTTATGCCACAGGGATTTAAAGACATATACCTGGGCATTCCACAACAGACGAAACGGCTCGTTCTACTCGGAAGAACGGGGAGGGCTTGAAACGGATACCTGCAAATCCTCATCAGAAGCCGCTATAGATAAGGTATGCAAATATTTACTGGGTGTGGGTGGGTGTACAGTAGATGTCGAGGGATGAGTCGCAGTTGGAATTCGAGCTGGTGCATACGGATCGTAACGGGGTAAGCTACTAGAACTCCCCGAGACGCTGCTTTGATATCCGTGTCCCACAGAACTAGCTGCAGGATACGTCTTGTGAGGGGGTACGGAGGTCGTAAAGGAATGTTCTCCGGACATTCTGGTAGGACTGTACCTGAAAGGCGGACAAACACATGAGCACCATAGCATCAACGAAGAACCAATTTAGTTACATGAAAAGTGTTCCGACAAGAGGAAACCTACTCACATTCCTATGGTTCGTACCTGGTTTAAAATGACTCTGGCTTTGGCCCATTTGTCGATATTGTTGGTGCGCCTCCACTGATCCAGCTCTCGTGTGATCCTCTCAATGAGTTCCTGTTTCTTCCCTGACTTTGTGAGGTTCGTCTGGCATTCTTCGTTGAATCCGGTGAGTATTTGCTTGAGGCGATCCACGGTATTGAGCTTCACGTTGTGCCGTGAAGTCTGCGACACCAAACATCATAAACAGCGACAACTCTAGCCAACGACCTCAGACTCACCTCAAAATCATCCCAAGAGGTCGCCATCGAGATGCAAAAGGCGACGCCAATAAGTTGAGAGGACAAGCAGCAGTCAGAGAGCAACGGCAGGAGATTGGACAGTCAAGTCGGTGGCGCTCAAGTCCTCCAGGCTGAGGGGGCGTGGGAAAATTGTCTTTGACGAGCTCAATCACGTGGTCTTCATCTTCTCGATCTACGAATCTACGATAGTCTCGATATACACTCTTGCGCACTCGCTGAGTATACGCTCAACTACAACAGCATAGGCCACAACCGCCGCTATACCTGCAGATATGCCTGACGACTACGACAAGTTGACCAAGGAAGAAAGAGAGGTTCGTGATAAGGCCGATCGCCAGCGCGAGGCAGCAGAACAGGCTGGTGCGCCTGTTTGCACTCCTTTGCGGTGCACTTCCGGTGGTACTGAGTGATTACATCAGGGTTGCCTTACACTTGGAAGCAGGAACTAGGGGAAGTCGACATTGTTGTCCCAGTACCTAAGGGAACACGCGGAAGAGATCTCAGTGTCGTAATCCAGAAGAAGAAATTGAGTGTCGGGCTGAAGGGGAAAGACAAGATCATGGAAGGCGAGCTGTGTAAGGACATTAAGGTGGAGGAGAGTACTTGGATGGTGGGTAAGTAACTCTAATGAGTGTCGCCTGGATTTTCCGCTTTTTCTGACCGCTTCATCTTTCCAGAGGATCAAGAAGCGGTCTATATCCATCTCGAGAAAGTGAACAAACAGCAGTGGTGGGAGAACGTACTCACACACCATCCTAAAATCGATACGACAAAGATCCAGCCGGAAAATAGCCAGCTCAGCGACCTCGACGGAGAGACAAGGTAGGTACCGATCGGTCTTTCGTCGTGGATCCTTCTTATGTCTTTACAGGGGCATGGTCGAGAAGATGATGGTCAGATCATTTCATATGGCCACTTACCATCTACTGACGTACTTGTGGTGTAGTTTGATAATCAGCAGAAGGTATGCTATGGTCTTTTGTACTCTCAACCGCACCTGACATGTCATGGCTATAGCAAATGGGCAAGCCTACATCCGACGAGATTAAGAAGATGGAGGTTAGTGGCTATAAATAATAGTAACGGTTCCAAAACAGACATTCACATCTGATCCCAGACTCTCAAGAAATTCCAGGAAGCCCATCCAGAACTCGATTTCTCTAACGCTAAGATCTCATGAGGATTTGGACGTCAGAGTTGTTCTTAGGGCCCGGACTCCACCAGCTTGGATATGATGTTACACTCAATTTTTGTAATAACTACTATGTATCAATCGCACAGGTCGTCTTCGTATCCTTTCCAGCATCTCGTCATGTTATCGATGTCTACTCTTGGATACAAGCACAATACACATCAAATCCTTCTTCGCTTGCCAACTCCTGCATGCTCTGCTACTGCGCTCTTCCTCTTCACACTGTCTACCAAGCCCTTCAGGTTGTTCTGCTCCACCGAAGCCCGTGGTTCCACAACAGCTCGTTTGCTCGCACCAGCTGCTTTCTTGCCCTGCCTCTTATGACGTTCTTCCAGAAGTGCAGACATACTCTCCGTCTTCTTGAAACTGAAACGTGAAAGTGAATTACGAAAACAGCTACGAGCCGACTGAAGGTCACGTACTGAGGATTGCTAGGGTCGATCGCAAAGGCATAATCTTCGTGGACAGCCTTGAAACGTTCGTCCTTGACGTCGATTGTGAAGTCCTCCTGCAGCTCGTTTTCATATTCGGCATCCGTCTTCTTGCGTTTCTTCCTACCCTTAGCCTTTTCTGCTTTAATTACTGCCTTCATGTCGAAATGTTTGGGCTCGCCGTCGGGATTGCCCGAGGAAGCAAGAAGAGCAAGCTCCCCGGCAGTCGACACATGTCGGCTTGGCTCCTTCAGATGACTGGCTATGATCACGTTCGGGGATTTCCCCCGCTTCCCTTTCGCCTTGTGCACATCCGGCTCTGTATCGTCATCCTCGTCAACCGACTCATCGTCGCTTTCCCCGGCGAAGAAGTCGTCCTCCACACGCGGTTTCTCATCCGCATGATCATCGGCTCCCTTCTTCGCCATCTCTTCCTTGCGCTTCTTCTTCTTCTCCTTCATCTTACGCTTGTACTTCTCAAGCGTAGTCTCCTCCTGGTCATCATTTGCTGTGCTGAGTCCAGGTGTGAACGTGATCTCCATGTCGACCTCACGATCATCCTCCCCACGACCCGTGTTCCATCCTTCGGGCATATCCACGTCGCTCCCCAGCAGAAGTGAGCGGAGCTTGTCTCGATTGATAGGCCCTTTCTCTCCGCGTTTCTGAATAATAGTATTGGCCTCATCCTCCGATCCGGACGTGGACGAGGCTATATAGGCCTTGAAATCATTGTCGTCAATCTCTCTGCGCGATAGAATTCGCCGCGTCAGTTGTATCCGCTCCGGGTCGTCCTCATCCCATGTCAACTTGACTTTTGAATGCCTAAGAGCCTGAATGGTTCTGGTGAGAGAATGCTATGTAGACAATGTACATTTCACGTACATCTGTCACGAACTCTAAACCTTTGTAAGGGACGTTCAAATCGTCAGTAGCTTCATCTCTGGTACTAATTGTCAGAAGAAAGATCACAGTCAAACGCGTGGGCTGTACCTGGGTTCATCGTCGAAAGTCATGTTATCGGGCACAAAACTGAGATCGAACACGTTCGCAGAACGCTCGAGCTCTGACCCTTCCAACTCGGTGTAGATATGGGAGGCAGCCTCCACGGTGTCACATTCCAAAACTGCGTAGTAATACCTATGTTCAGGTTTCATAAACTGGGATTGCCACACCGACGCAGATACTGTGAACGCACCTTAACCTCTCTAGCTGATATTTTCTGAGCATATCCTCATCGTAATCCTCGCCATCACCCGTCTCATAGATAGTACGCTCGTTAATTTCTTCAGCGTCAAGTTCCCTGTTCTTCTTGAAGACCTCGGGGGGAGGACCCTCCTTCTCCTCCTTAGCCATGCGTTCCTTGCCGAACTGGCTGGGATATACTCGAACACTCAAGACTTTGCCACGCACAACCTGAGTCACAGTATGCCTTTGCTTTCCTTTGACAATGAAGGTGGAGGTGGACGAAGAGGCCACAGCAGATGCATTTGGCGACACGAGCGACGCAAAAATGCGATAGAGATGAGTTGCGCGAACGCAGTCCCAATCCAAGTTCACGACTGCAAGTCGCCGAGTGCGGGGAACTTGAACCTCTTCCTGCTCTGGATTCGCTTTCGCGTAGGCAGCAGCCTGAGCATCCAACTCAGCGTAACTGTTTTCATCCAGGTCAATTTCTTGTTCTTCATCCGGAACAGCAATGGGCTTCGAGATGTCGCGTCCCAGGGTAACGACGCCTTCTATGTCGCTTTCGTCATCTCCCACTGTGTTTTCAGGTCCATCTGCCTCCTCATCAGATGATTCCAAGAGTACCGCTCCGCGAGCATAATCTGGACCAGCGTTCGCTTCCGGTTCAGCGGGCTTGTCGTCTTGCTCTATGCGGTAGAATCGGCGCAAGTCATCCTGCTCTTGTGTATCCGCCAGTGGTTTTCCATACTTGTCCACGCGCCCTATGTTTAGACATCACTGAATGGGTCGTGCAATTCATGCGCACTACAGTGCGCACCTTTGCCCTTCTTCCGCTTCTTGCTGCCGACTTCGAGCACACTCTTGAAGCGATCGTCTACAACAACTTTTGACTGATGGTTTTTAATACGACGAAAGCGAGGGTCGGTCTTGAACCTGGCGAATCGTGGATCAGACATGGAGGGCTCACAGTAAGTATCATGCGGGTTGCCTTACTGGGAAATTTCTCTACCAGGATATGGATCTGAGATCCATGCACTAGCGTGTTTCCATCGCGATCTGAAGACCTACAAGTCGGTCGGGTCACTCTCTGCCTTCTTTCCCACTTTCCCATCTCTCGCCACCTTCGTGAGTCGCTATTTTCTCCGTCTCAGCACGAAAGCAAGCTGATTTTCTGTAGCTTTCTTGCTTTCATTTTCGTTCATCTCCGCGCTAGGCCGCAGGACGACCATTGAACCAACGGTTGAACCGATTGCCTCTCTCGCAGCATCTTCACTGGAATCCCTTTCTTCCCCCACATATCCATATCATCATGTTCGCGCTGAAAACCATTTTACTTGCGTTGGTCTTCTCTTTCGCGGCCCACGTCATCGCGTATCCTATGCCTATGCCTCTACGCGTGAGTCCAGTGTTTTCTCTGCACACAATATCGCTTCGCGTGCTCAGTTATGTCATACAGCGCACGCTCGCTAACCGCCTTGCCCCGATGGAGGTTATTCCCGCTTACATCAAACGTGCCGACGTCAACACGAACATTATCCCTGCCGAAGTTCCTACCATGGCGCCACAAGGTGTCATCGAGGAATACAGCAACCAGAAGCGTGCGGACTTCCATGTGACGAGAGATGACA
This sequence comes from Sparassis crispa, assembly GCF_003851025.1. NCBI lineage: Eukaryota > Fungi > Basidiomycota > Agaricomycetes > Polyporales > Sparassidaceae > Sparassis > Sparassis crispa. The sequence continues at coordinate 2,468,410 of NW_020939747.1, forward strand.
TCTCTGCTCGCATCGCCATTAAGCATTCTCTTCACGAGCGCGCTGACCTCAACGTTATCCCTGCCGAAGTCCCCACGATGGCTCCTGCGAGTGTACTCGAGGAATACCACAACAAGCGCCAAATTTTGAACACCATTCCGGCTGAGGTACCTACGATGTCCCCTACAGGTGTGTTGGAGGAGTTCTTCAATGGGCCTGCGTAAAGGATGGAAGTATGCGGCGTACGTCCTTTTTTGCGCGACCCTTAGATGGGGCTAATCTTGGATATGCTGTTCAGGAACCTTCATACAGGAGCAGCCTACGAGTAGATTTTGGCGCCTTGTTTCCTCGACGGAGCTGTCTGATGCGTTGGTGGGCTTTCCCAAGCGATTACTGCGCGCGAAATTCCTTTCCTTACCTTGCTAGCGAGGTATTTTCATTCATTACCTAGTACAACAGGAATCATCACTGGCTTGAGATCGGGATATGCATGCTTGACTTTCCGTGTGAGGCTGGAACCATAACGACATCTACGAGGTGACCGCTCATTACCTCGAAGCCCGTCGCCATATGAACATCGTTCCTTTGTCGCCAACGCCCAAAATAACTCTCCCGCCGAAGGCGACCTCGCATGTGTCGACTTCTGGGATGTCCGGTCGCGCGCGGGTGGCCCCATCGATACTAACCTCCCACCCTTCGACGCTATCAAATAGCGCGGTCAACCGCAAAGCTTCAGGCGATGCCTGAACGACTTGTGTGGTGTCGTTGCTACCACTCTGAATATCTTCTCCCTCAGTTTGCTCTTGAACGCCGTCGTCATTGAGTTGCATGCGCTGGGCAAGCTCTACTACCTCGGCATCCGGAGGAAAGGGCGGCGTGCGGCGTGCTGTGAAGTGCGTGATGTTCATGATGCGAATGGTCTTGCCAAGGGGAATAAGGAGGAGCGGGTCGTGGTCGTCATCCTGGAAGACGTGTAATTCCAGGGTGCTTCCGAGCGGTAAGAAATATGCTGAAATGATCTTGAAGGATTCTGTCGCGTTGCATCAGGGAGGTAAGAAGCGACCACACGCGCTATACGCACCGCTTCCGCGCCAGTCCTGATAACAACGTGGAGTCGTTAGATCGCCGAATCTACGCACGAGGGAAAATACTCACGCTCGCACATCCCCTCATGACCTTCTGCAAAGGTCGACCAGGAGGAAAGAACCTGTCGAATCCGAGCCAGCGCCATATTACAACTTGTGAGGCGGTCAGCTACTCGGGCAATTCCAGGAAATTAAGAAATTTCGACCGGGACGCACCTGTTCCGTTCTCATAATACACTCCGTCTGGTTTTTTCGTGCGCATGGGCGCAGGTGCACAGTGAGATATTAAAGTATCGTGGCTCAACCTCCACACAAGCTAGTCACTCCTGATTCCTGCTCGTCCTTACAAATGCACTCACCATGCAATAGACTGTACACGTGCTTTGTGAATGAACTCGGTGCTGAATAAGGGCTTGTCCTCTCTGGCTAGGAACTCTGGTTTAATCGGGGGTATACACCATATTTTCACTGCACGATCCATCTTTAAATGATTGAATATGCAGAACACAAGGGACTACGGTGATCTACTCACTCCACACGTCGCGATCAAAGGCTCAGACCGGTGGAAGGCCTGGGGATATGTTGTTTAACTTCCGCAACTGATGTTTGTGAAAACAGATGCGCACGGCACAGAACACAGCCCCGCGATGGCCGCCAGAACGGCCACCGACAAGGACAACCACACACCGACCACACCCTTCACCTTCAGGTTCTGACATCTGCAGCCCATGGGCCGGACCCGCAAGGCTAGGTAACGTCCCAGGAGGCCAATGGGGGTTATTGGGCTTTTGTAAGGCAGTGAGTGTCAAATCGTATATCCGCGTCGTGAAGTCTCTTGATGTTGTGCAGAAGAGGTATGGATGGGAAGGGTGGACGGCTATTGATGTTATCGGCTTCGAGTCGAATGAGACCAATGTACGCCAGTGTCAATGTTCAAACGCTTACACCGCCGTGCCCACGCAATTGTCCTATCACTTTCCGTGTCTTGACGCGGAGGACTAAGATGAGGCTAGAAGCCGCGAAAACGACCAGCGGATCGGCTACATCTCTCAAAGCCCAAGTAACGCAATGAACTTCCATGGACTCCTGCATGTTAGAATCTTCAGCATCGTGGTCCTTGAACGCTTTCTGAGAAATTATATTCATACGTCACATAGTCTCACACAGAAAGGTTTAGCGGCTGCAAGTTTCGGAAACACATATAGGCGGCCTCGGCTTCCTACTGCAATGGACCCAATATACTCCTGTACTGTCTCCTTCCAGTCTGATATTTGCTTTTCATCTGTCCATAGAGTAGCCAGGGAGGTATGACTCCAAGGAAATGCAGCAGTGCAGTAGAACGGGGGAGCGTCAGGGTTGTCTGACTGCCGCTATGGTGAGCTATAGGTCGCAGAGGGTACAGGAACCGCGGCGACGGACGCTTATGAGCTTTGCGAGAGTGAACGGGACATAATCTTTGGAGCCTTGATACCAAGGCAAGGCGTCGGGCACGAACTGGTCCATTATTACGGCGAGAGAGGTCCCCAGGTTACGAGCAGAACACAAGTCTGAGGTTGACTGGCAGGAAGCAGTACTTGCAAGTTGGTGGCGCAGAGGTTGGTATCGGAAAACCGCGTCCGTGATTGGCCAACAGGCGTCGTTCGCTGCCGCCGTGTCCTGCCCGTCCCGGCGCGCGACACAACTTCAGTTTCGACCCCTCGAGCCTCCTCAGACTTATACTCTGTATAGCCTGATTTTCTGCCTACACATGGCTGAAAATCCTGAGCCAGCCGTGGGCCCGCCTCCCAACGAGTACGAACCCAAGCCGACCCTCCAATACACGTCCATCATCGGGTTGCAGGCTGCCGGTGTCGGTGCCTTCGTCAGTGCAATCCAGAATGCACTAGGAACACACACGAGAGGTGCGGCGGGCTTCTTCACCAGGAGTGGAGGAACCATTGGTATCTTTGGTGAGTGCAATCAAGAATTGCGTTGCGACGCAGTATACTGATTGGTTTCGTGTCTAGGTGCCATGGGCGCGACATTCGCCTTTACCGAGGCGGCGATAGCAAATCAACGCGAGAAGGACGATGCATTGAATGGTGCGGCGGGTGCCTGCGCTGCAGGGTTTTTGGCTGGAGTCCGAGGTCTGTTATGTTCGATCAGTCTGCTGTATTCGTTCCTCACAGTTCACGCGACATAGCACGCTCATTGCCAATGGCCGTTGCTTCTTGTGCTGTAATGGGCACAGCGATGGGTGCCTTCGATTATGGAGGGAAAAGTCTACAGGGAGTGCCGGAGACACAAGAGGAGAGGCGAAGGCGATTTTTCAAGCATCCTCCGCGGTCGCCGTTTCCAGTTCCATCGACAGAATCAGAATAGATGCATGGTGATCTAGCAATATACCTGCGAAACTCTGGTGAATAATGTGCAGCCATCATGGTATTGAACGTGGTTGTCCACCCTGCCGCCTGCGATCAAGTACTGAACAACAACAATGCATTGAGTATTAGCAATAATCATAATACGTGTATACTGCATACAAGAAAAACACCAACGAATCTCTACTCATGATCATAGAAGCCTACACAGGTTCCATCTTCATCTGTGTGCCACGGGTGAACGTCGCCTGTTCCTGCTGCTGCTGCGCCATTTGCCGCTCCTGCACCACAGCCAGTCTCTGGACCTCCGCGTTTATATCCTCGCCATACTCCTCCCAGAAATCGCGCCATCCTTCAGCGGTTCGAGTCGGATGCTGTGCAACCGTGTGAATGAGTATGAAAGAGATGGAACAAAGCGCCACGCCTACCAGCCTGCCCAACTCGATCCACACCTCGTTGTCCGTCCTGTTATCTGCACCACCGAGGGCAAAGAAGTCGCAGATGACTTTGAAGTCTCTGGTCGCTGAAGGCGCAGGGGGTGGTGCAGGTTGAGCCGTACGTGGTCCAGGTGCTTGAGAGCCAGATGGATACGTTCCATTGTATATAGCAGATTCAGGTGGCGGAGAAGTAGTTTCGCTCTGACGCTTCCGGAATGCGATCCATGCCTTCTTCTTGAAAGTGTCGATTTCATCTCGCCTTTTATTCAGATGAGATATCCAGGAACCTTTGGGATGCGAAGGTATCTATCAGCGGTCTCCATCAGTAAAGATGATGAAGTAAAATCATCTGGTCACATACTTTCTCTGACATCTTCCGGGCCATAGCATCCCACGACATGTCAGGATCTCTCTCCAAGAGAATGGGAATGTACGCCGTCACATACGCTCGCTCTTCAGGCGTGAAGATGTTCTTACCCTCCGATAACTTGACCACTGTTGTAGGGGGGGGAGGAGAGGGTCTGGAGGTATCCAACGGGAGACTGGCATTGCGCGCCTTCTCCTTCCTTTTCCGCTTGCTTCGTTCCTCAGAGTCAACATCGTGTTCATCTTCCGTGTTATTTTTCTCCGTCTTCGGAGACTTCCGAATACGCGACTTAGCCGACGGGCTGTCCGTTGCAGATGGTCGTCCACGTTTTCGTTTGACAACCACGTTGTCGAACGAGTACGCCCCTTCATCCAGCAGTGCTTCTTCCTCAACGCAGTCGCGTACAAAGCTCGCCTGTACAGCGGGGTTTCCAGCATTGACAGTAGCTTGGAGCAGGTCGCGAAAGTTCTTGGAATTTGGGGTGAGCACTATGTAGTCTGCTTGAGTGATCTCAGAAATGACTTTTCCACCGTGTTTCTATAACTACATGCGTCAGGTCTATACAGAACCAATGGAACATAAGACGTTTACCTTTATAGCACCCACAATATCTATCCTATTTCTGATATCAACCTGTACAACGAATAGCATTGATTTTCCTGATTTGTGTTTGAAAATTTCGCCCGCAGGTCGAGGGGCTCCGGATACACTGCGTCGAGAAGGTGTAGGGGAAGGGCTGTATGAGGACATCTCGCCTTGAAGACTATCACGTCGATGATGGTTCAGAGGCCGTTCATGGGATGAAGCGTGACCCTTGCCCTTGAAGCGGGAGGCAGATGACGAAGGTGAGTTTATTGAGCTAAATGATACTTGTTTCTTCGAAGAGGAAGGTAACGTTTGAGGTGGAGACGTGGACGCAGTCAGACGGTCTTCTAGAGATGATTGGGGCAACAGAGGCGTGGAAGGCACAGACAAGTTGGCAGGTGCAGGACTCATTGCAACGGAGTTCTCAAGAGGAGCTGGCTGAGACGTGTTCGGGAATGATGGGAGAACTGAACCTGGCTGGGCGAAGTTGGTTGTCATTGATTGTGCGGGAAACACTCCCATCTGCATTTGGTTCTGAGGCTGTTGAGGATAAGCAGTATACTGAGCAGGGTTATACACATGGTGTCTGAAGACATCGCGGATAGTGTCAATCAAAGGAATCGGCAGTACAACGGCAGCAGTTTCCTGAGCCATAGGGCCGACCGTAATGTCCGAAATTTCCACTACAGACCCGTGCGAGAGATGCGGAAGCTGAGGCTGAGGCTGAGGCTGAGGCTGAGGCTGTGGAGGAAATGATGTACTGTTGAAACTAATGTCACGTTGGGATAAGGATGGAGGATTCAGGAGGACGCTGTTTTGACTCTGCTGGTCAAGTACCATTGGGACATCCTCTCTGGATTGATCGGGGATAACGCCATCTGGTGGTGTCTGTCGAGGGGTCGGCAGAGGACTTCTTGGTCGGGTTAGTGAAAATTTTACCTGGAAGAGGAGGGACAACTGACTGCTCGACATCCTTGACCGCAGGATCTGAACCACCTTGCACTCGTAGGCCACCCCAATCTTCATCCACTAATAGTGGTCTTCCATTGTCTTCTGATCGACGTATCCATGCCGAGTCCAACACGACCTTTCCTGGATCCGAGCCCCAATCCGCCACGAACTTTGTTCCTGCCTCAGTGACTGGATTGACCAATATGATCTGTGCTTCCGCGGGCCCATGGCTTATCACAGCACCCGCATTCTTCAGTTCAAATGTTAGTTGTGGGTGGCTGCTCAAAGATGGAAGGAACGCAACTCGTAATTTCCTGATGAGTTTGGGACGCTGCAGGACGCTTGAGGCCTCCACAAAGACACGGAGAGGCTGCCCGAACTTGTCCACGAATAGCTGTACGCGTTGAGACATACGATACGTGACGTTGTTATTCTTCAGAATGCCATGCGCGATTGTGTATGTCGAAGTGTGTAGTCCTTGATCAGTCGCAAAGTCGCGCACAAAGACAGGCCACTCATCACGTGCATTTGGGCGCTTACATCAGAGAGCAGAAGAGAGCAGAAGAAGCGGAGATTGTACATATACGTCGTTGAACAGTTATATTGTAAAAAGCATCAGACAGCATTGAATTAGTGAGCTTACTTATTCGTATATAATAAACGTTTCACGAAGCACCACCAAGCATCATTCTCACTAACACCCGCCGTAGCTTAAACAGCCTCAACGCAACGCAGACATTCTTTACGTGTTAAAACGTTAAGCATGGCAGTCGTCTAGGGTGGTTTGCTTTCCAGCCCCGTTCTGCGATGCCGCTTCCTGTCGAATACCGAATAGCGCCACAAGTTCTGCAATGAACACAATATCTTCAGAAACAAATGTGTAAGCGAGCGCCGAATGCAGACCGACCTTGTAATCTAGCTTCCTTCTTCTGGCGCTGACTTTCTCTACTCTTGATACCGGAGAAGGCCTATACCCGGTACAATCGTCAATCATCATTTCATGGAAATGTTAACCTGCATACTTCTTTGATCATGACCTGCTTCTTCTCTTGAATATCAATAACCTACGACATAACAAGGTCAGTTGCTGGCATAAGAATAGGCACCACTGCTGACCGTGGACTCCACGGTGTTCTCAGCAATGAGCTGATAGACATGCACCGGTTTCGTCTGTCCTATGCTATGGTAGGAGTCAGTTAACAACAGCACGGTCATCACATGGTATACTCACCGATTGCACCTGTCGATGGCCTGAGATTCGATTCCTTCCTATCAAGAAGTCAGTACCTCTTCAGTCCTAACCTCAGCTGTAACATTACCTGCCACCAGCTAAAGCAGAATTAATGTCAGTAATTAGCAGAAACCCTTGTAAAGTACGTACGGATCCATTCTATTGGAATTGGGATGAGTAACTCATCAGATTATAAACGGTTCATACACTCACAGATACACATTGTTGGCCACCGTCAAGTTCAAACCCAAGGCACCCGCCTTGAGAGAGATGAGCATGACCTTCGGATTCACACCGTCAAAGCTGGAACCGTTGAAGGTGGTGGTCGACACGATGTTACTAATCCTCGCCCTCTTCCCCTTCCCCTTCCCCTGTCTGTTCTTCTTGGGAGCGTCGTCGTCGTCATCATCGTCAATGAAATCGCTATCATTTCCATCAACAAAGTCAGCATCATTGTCGTCATCACGGAATGCTGCATGGTCTTCAGCATAGCTGACACGACTAGACCGGGTCCGTGGGCGAGTTGACTGCGATTGTGGTTGGGAGCAACTCGCTTGCGTAGATGATAACATCCCCACAGAGCTGGAATATCCGTCTAGAGGAACCGAAAAGCGCGCAATAGTCTCCTGACGTCGCCTTGCAGACATCTTCCCGTCGAAGCGGACGTACGAAATGCTGCGAATCAAAGTAAACATTCATAGAGATAGGCACGAGACACAGAGACTCACCCCTCTTTCTCAAGAGTTTCAGCGATCTTGAAAACAATGTGAGGCTGCTGGAACTCACAGAAAAGAACGAAGCCTTACCTTATCCAAAAAAGACGTGAACTGTGAGAATACTAGTGATTTTTCCGTGGAAGGTGTGAGCTTCAACAGGTCCACCAACTGCTCTATCTTCGCAGAAGAACCGGACCGCAGACTGTCGTTATCATCCTCATCATCATCTTGCCGGACAGGTGCCTGAGTGAGGTCAGACGGGGGTAGAGGCTCTGTTAAGCCACCCATTCCCAATGGACGCCGATCCTACAGGTTTATCCTTCAGAACAGCAATTTGAATGCTACGCATGAAACAACGCACCATCGGGCACTTTGGATCGCGTGCAATGACCTCCGTGATGCTACAACGGCAGGTTGGAGAGATGACCAAACGAATCTGGAAGATACGCACCAAGCTAGACAGAACATATGACCACAGTTTGTGATCCTTGGCTCGGCCAAGATGCCAAAGCAAATGGGACATTCTTCGTTGTCCTCAATGCCTTGCGCAAGAACATCTTGCAGACGTGCTTTCTCCTCAGGAGTGACATTGACAGCCTCCATAGGAACGTCTTCATCTTGATCAGCAGCGCGCAATTGTTCTAGATAGTTCGCAGGAATGAGGCCGGGGTGTAATGCCAGTTGACGCATACGCGTCAGCATACTGAGTACGTTGGATTGCACCTGCATCACAGAGGCTCAACACTAGTGCGACAAGGAAAGAAGCTTGAGCACGCACAGCAGCTGAATGTATCCCTCCATGACGTTCGACTAGGTTGTTGAAACGTTCCTTGGACAGTTGCTCCACTGCATCGTATAGCTCCTGAATTTGATGTGAGCAAGGATCAACTTCATGGAGCGTACGACACACCCTAGCTTCTCTCGTGAGAGCGACAGGTACGAGAGTTATATCCACCTGCGATGGGGAGTGACAGTACTATTGTGGAGTGCCAACAAATGTACTTACGGGAGGCAGAGGGATCAGAGTATTCCCCTCGCTATCTTGCATCTGGAGGAACACACATAACATCAGCTCGCAGATATCAGGGCAGAATTAGGAGACCAGCCTCTTTGGTACGGCGAATGCAGACGTGACTCATCAATCCCTGAACAATTACCAGTAAGAAGTTCACATCGTCACATAGATAAAACGAGACATACACGCAACAATTCAGCACCAGCAGGCTGACCATCCTTAAGCGGGCGCAGCACCATCCGCTTGAAGAAATCTTCATTGTCGAGAGGTCGGCAGATTTGCAGAAAGGTAAGGATGGAGCCAAGATCCTGTTAATAACATTTTAGAAATATACGCAGCCAGGCACCCGCTTGTGACATACCTTTGGTGAATTAATCTGTGATGAGGTCAGTCAACATGCACCTCTTAGAGATAAACATCACGCACAATAGGTGTACCGGTCAAGACCCAGCGTCGCTGAGCACTAAGAGCACAGACAGCTTTGGCCATCTTAGTGCGAGGATTACGGATATTATGACCTTCGTCGAGTATTACGCGCTACCAGAATCATAGATGCTACATCGAATCAAGCTAATCATTCTGATCATTCTGAGTGCATACCTTCCATTGAACGTCGAATAACGCCTTCTCCATCTTCTTCCGTTTCTTGGAAGGTTCCCCTCCGTTGGCGCCACTGAGATCGCCATGCTCCTTGGTAACTGTCTGGTAAGTCGTAATGACGACATCGTAAATTTTCAGTTGTGCTGCGGTCATTGAGCGGCTCGTCCCGTAGTACACGCAGGACGTAAGTACTCCGGGCTGTATATGATCTTCTATCTGCTTCTCCCAATTTGACATGACTGAGAGTGGGACCACTGCAAGTAAAGCTTACATGAGAAACGCTGCCGGACACCCCGCGATCGTTGCATATATGTCGTACCTATCAGGGTTGCCTTGGAATAGTCTATTGGGACATCGGCACTCGTGGCCAGGATGAGAGATAGCATTGTCAACGTCTTGCCCTGCAATACAAAAAGACCGTCGGTGTGTTAATGACAAACGTTGGTGGTTAAAAGCGTACTAGACCCATGCTGTCGGCGCATAGAGCACCCCTTCCAAGAAAAGGAGCAGCTTCTTGAGGCGTTTTGGTAGCAACTGCAGCACAAAGTCAATCACAAGACAAGGTGAGTCAGGCTGCACAAACTGTTGTAGTAATAATTCTGATAAGATTAAAGTTAATGAGATACCGCAGAACTTGTGCAGTGGCGTTACCTTGCTTCCGTTCTTCCTCAGTTGCCAGAATTGCACAGGCTTATCTGTTTCCTTCTTCGGGAGCACCGGGTACTCATGTTCAATACACCATTGCAGAGCCTGACTCTGTAAGGTATGTTAGAGACGAGGGATTCGGCGTGCTATAGCACACAAATAAACATACCTGATGCTTCAGCAAGTTGACTTTCAAATCGCCACTCTGAATGCCCGGTGGGCTCGGGTGCAACGGCAAGTTGAGCACGTCGTCGACCGAACAAAGAGTATCGAGTAAAGAGCTACGCCGGCCTTCGTCATCCACCTTCTCCAAATTGTTCAAGATCTGGCGCAACTCCGCCGCCTTCTGTAGCGCCTCCTGCTGTTTCCGCGTTGCCTCTTGTTGCGCGGCAACCTGCGAAGCCGTCATCCCGGCAGGACGACGTTGACTCGCATAATGTGAGGGTACTTGCGAATTTGAGGGGCCCGCGACAGGCTGCGAGTATGATGGAACGCGAACACTGCTGTTAGCAGGAGCGCCGGGGACCTTTCTCACTCCGTTAACCGGTTTGGAGAATCCCCCTTGCTGAGGGGTGGCCCATATGAGTTGCGGCTCAAGATGAGCTCGTTTGTCGGAAGGGCCATAGATTTTCAGAGTCCTAAGAATGGGTCAGGAAATGAGGCATAAAGGCAAAATCGAGACCGACATTGAAAGGGAATAACTAAAGCCGGTGACTAACCAACAATCAGCACGCTGATTTACCACCAACTGAACATATGTAATGTCTTACGATTTCCCTCATGCATGACACCTTCAACAGTGATTACGTTGCGGTCCATCAGAGGTGCCAACTTCGCGGCAATTTGTCGTGGGATATGTCCAACTTGTGTATTGCCTATGTTCTTCACTTGAATTGCATTCCTGAGCTTCGCGTGAGAGTAGCCCCATGAGTGAGACAGCAAGCATTACCTGTCGTACTTGTTGTGCGGCTCCCTAACAAGCCGGACCTCTTCTCCAGGGCCTACTAGCCCTGCGATGTATGTTGGGTCAGCATACATGGAGCCGTACGGAAGGCGTTTCAGACCGACCTTTGTAATACTGTACGCCGACAATGCTAGTCTTCATCATACAATACAACTCGTCCTTGGGTTCCTCTTCTACAACCTCTTCGTCATCTTCGATCTCAATCACTTCGGAGGATACTTGTTGAGAAATGCGGCGGTGGGACTGCGGGCCGGGCTCTTGTGACGAACTTGCCTGAGTCGGGGTCAGCGACGCGCCCGTAGCAGCCTCAAAGGCGGCCTTTCTCTTCTTCTGGCTGGGACCTGGTGTTTCAGGTGCATTAGGACTAGGAATAGTGTGCACATCGCCAGCAAGAGTCTTCGGCACTTTGGCACTTTCTGGAACGTCAGAAGGATCGACGCGACGCAGACCAACTGCTATCCGAACTTTAGACTGATCTGCGGACCTGTCATAAGGGGAATTACGCTTCAGTGGCATTCAAGATCGCGGGTGGGTGCTGACATGAGCTTGTTAAATCCTGGTACACGCTCTAACTTCACAGTCGCCAACCGTCCCAAAATTTCTGGAGTCACGCATCCCCTGAAAGACAACCCAAAACGATGTCAAAACATTGAAAAGATACAAGGTATTCAGCACGTACCAATGTCTCCACTGCACAGTCTCCCCGTACTCCCCGAACGTGGTTTCTCCATACCGCAGGGCTCCTAACTCGATGGGTGTACCTTTACACGGTGAAGGCCCATGGCAAGTTGCTCTGCTGCTTTTGCTATACTACATCACCCCAGAGATATATGAGTATCATAAACAAACGAATTTTTGGAAAGACCTACTTCAAAGATGTGCGACGTCGACATATATGTGGTCGCTTGATCAGAACTCAGAACTCGTCTTGGAGAAAGCGGCGGGTGGCTGTCGACGCGTCGCGTTACGTCACACAAAACTCGCACGTGGCCGCGCGTCTTTTCCTCGGCTTGCGAACAAGTTGCGATCACCAAATCTGCACGGACTGAGTACCTATGGCAGTATCTAGGGAAATGACTGTCATGTTGCCCTGGACACCAGTCGTATCATAAGCCTCGGTTCGTCTCGGTACCTCAAACGAAACACTACTTCAAATTTTAGAAGGGAACGAAACGTTCTTCATTGAGAAACCCAAAAATTCGAGACATTCTCACAAGATAAATTTACACCACAGTCGCATCCAAATAATGATCAGATCACAGAATGTTTGAGGCATATGCCTCTTACTCCCAAGTCGATGATAGGAGTATCAGGACATCAATGCATGACGCACACCGAGCACAGCAGAGCTGATTGCATTCTGAGTTTTTGCATTCCTGTAGCTGTACAAGTTGACCTGATGTGCGTAGTATGCTCGTCATAGATTTTGCATATCGCCATGGCATACAGAAGTGAGGAGGTAAGAAAACATGACAATGCAAGTGTATCAACAGCCAGAAAACAGTGTTTAACGGTAACTAAGGAAACGTGATTAGCTCCCAGCGTTGCAGAAGAAAAAACGCATTAGTACGTACGACTTCTGCCTGCGCGCACGGGCACCACCACCGCCGAATTTCTTGGGCTCCATTCTCCTCGGGTCCGCAATCAGTAGTGTTCTGTCGTACGCAACCAGCTTCTTCTTCAGCTCCATCGCGCTGTACGCGTCGACGTACTTCGCATAGTACGCAACGAGCGCCTTTGCGATCGCCTGGCGGATGGCGTACACTTGCGAAGTGTGTCCACCACCTTTCACGCGTACGCGAATATCGATGACGCCGAACGACTCCTCACCAGCAACGAGGATTGGCTCGTAGACCTTAAGGCGCAGGAGCTCAGGCTGGAGGAGGCTAATGGGCGAGCCGTTTATGTGGATGAGTCCCCGTCCCTCCTTCGCGTGCGCCACCGCAGTAGCAGTCTAGCTCATACACAGTGAATAAGACCACATACCCAATACAGCTAATAATGTACCTTCTTTTTGCCGAATGTCTGGACGGCCTTCACTGACGCCATTATGTGGAGAGAGGAGATCGAGGCCTACGATGGGCTATACGATATAGGTTTCAGCACAAATCCGGAGCAGGGTTCAGTCGAAGAGTAAAAATGCACGACAGCAACAGCCAAAAGATGCAAGGGATGCCACAACGAGTTAGGCGTCATCCAGGGCAAACAGGTCGGATCCATCTCTTTCCACCGCGTTTTTGACGCGAAGATTGTTGCAACCACACAGTATAGTCCTCCCAGAGCACGAAAGATGGTTCGGAATCATAAACTCACCCTCCGGAGGTCTTCTGTAAATTGAGTCGTCGATGTGCGGGCGGTTGACTCTGCTTAGCCCTGACACAGGAAATTCTCCCACGGGCACAAATTAGCGCCCGTGTCTGCTCCCGAGTCTCACCGTTTCCTCCAGCTCCTGTTGCCCATGTTGTCTGCGATCAGGAGGGCTCTGGGGCAGGTGGGTCAACACTCGTGTTCGTTTCACTAGTGCTGAAGTATACTGTCGTATAGTCTGCACCTTTCGCGGTGTCTCGTCGCTTGTCGACGCTGACAAGTGACCCGCTACTTGTCAATCCACTTGTCCAGCAACTTGAGCATGATGCGGTTCCCCCTTCACAAGCATTGAATCAGGTCTTTGCAGCCAATGCAGCAGGTCCTTCCCAAGGTGTGTGTGCATCACGGTCGGCCAGGATACATGGGACTTATGGATCTCAGCGTCACCATTTGCCGAACCGGTGTACCTGACGATGTCTTCACTAATACGCCCCAAGGCAGACGATCCGCCAGCGTCTGACAACGTCGTTGAACTGGATCCCTCTGTTTTCGCACATCCCATCCGCCGAGACATTCTCCATCTTTGCGTGGTGCACCACCTGGACTCTCTGCGACAGGGAACGGCCAGCACGAAGACACGCGGTGAGGTGCGTGGATCCGGTCGCAAAATCCGGCCACAAAAGCACAGCGGTAGGGCACGTCTTGGGGACGGCCAGAGCCCTATGCTTCGCGGAGGAGGAGTGGCGTTTGGCCCGAAGCCCCGGGACTTCGCTACAAAACTGAACAGGAAGGTCCTCCAGATGGGCATGCGCGTTGCGCTGAGTGCGCGGGTGAAGGAGAACTGTCTTGGTGTTGTGGAAAGCTTGGACTGGCCGGGTGCAAAGACTGGAGAGCTTGCTGAGAGGATCGATGAGCTCGGATGGAGAAAGGCGCTATTTGTGTCCGGTCTCAAGACAGTACCGGAAGGGTTGAAGAGGGCCAGCTGCAACATCTACAAGGTCGAGACTATCACAGCGGAGGATGTGAGAGTATATGATATGGTGAAATGGCCTAGGGTGATCCTCGACCTCGCAGCGGTGGAGTGGTTTGAGCAGACACTCAGGAAACCGTCTGTCCCCCCTCGTTCCTACGAATTGTAGCGTCCTTGACATTCAATTACATACAATGTTTATCACGCTAGAGCGCTTGGCCTGGGGGAAAGAGCTATAGAGGACTCAAGCTCGAGATTAGAAGTACTCGTTCAAGTTGCTGTTGAGAACGCGTTCACGTGATAGAACGCGACTGCGCGCGGCCACTCTGCAGAACCCCCGACGAACCCCAGCAAGACTTCACCCTCTCCCAGTCGTACTTAACCATGGCATCACACTCTCAGGCCTCGCAGAACCAAGAAGAAGAAGAGGATGTCCAGGTCTCGGGTCCCCTCCTCGTGCAGAAGCTCCAGGAGTCCGGCATCACCGCTCAGGACGTCAAGAAACTCGCAGAATCTGGACTCCACACAGTAGAAGCTGTTGCATATACGCCAAAGAAAGCTCTCATGCAGATTAAGGGTATATCCGAACAGAAAGCAGACAAGATAATTGCAGAGGGTGCGTTCTCAATTCCTCCACCATACACCCTGATACTCAAGTGATCGGCATAGCCCACAAGATTATACCGCTTGGATTCCAAAGCGCTACAGAAGTCCATGCGCGTCGCTCTGAGCTCGTACACATCACCACTGGATCCAAGAATCTTGATGCACTTCTTGGGGGCGGCGTCGAAACTGGCTCCATCACCGAGCTCTTTGGCGAGTTCCGAACCGGAAAGTCGCAGATATGCCATACTCTCGCGGTGACGTGCCAGTTACCTGTAGATATGGGTGGCGGAGAGGGAAAGTGCCTTTATATCGACACAGAGGGTACCTTCCGCCCGGTGCGGTTACTCGCGGTTGCGGAGAGGTTGGGGTTGAATGGGGAGGAAGTCCTGGACAACGTCGCGTACGCGAGGGCATACAACGCGGATCATCAGTACCAGCTCCTCGCGTCGGCAAGTGCACTCATGTCAGAATCGAGGTGGGCATGCGTCCAGCATACCTCATTGTGTGCGCGCGTCTCTGACATGGCCCGGGCAGATTTTGCCTGTTGGTCGTGGATTCGTGCACAGCTCTCTACCGATCGGACTTTAGCGGGCGCGGTGAACTTTCAGCGCGTCAGACACACCTGGGAAAGTTCCTACGCACCTTGCAACGGCTAGCCGATGAGGTACGAAGCTTGCCCTCAATGCAATGGCGTGCTGTACTAATTCATACCCCAAAGTTTGGCATTGCCGTTGTCATGACCAACCAGGTGATGTCGAACCCGGATGCATCGGCTGGCCCGTACATGGCGAACGAGAAGAAACCGATCGGAGGAAACATCTTAGCTCATGCATCCACTACCCGGTAATGCGCCTTCCTCTCACACTGTCAGGCCCATCTCTGACGCGACTTCATCGCAATATAGCATACAATTGAAGAAGGGCCGTGGTGCTAACCGCCAGGCCAAAATATATGACTCGCCGTGCCTACCGGAGTCCGAGACTCAATTTGCTATCCTCCAGAGCGGTATCGGAGACCCAGAGGAAGACGCATGAGGGCCTTGGACTTCGTCGCCATCTCTGCGGTTCCCTTCCTTGTGAATGCCCAACTTCGAGTGTACGATTGTTGTGTTACACCAGATCACATAAGCCAGATCATGTCACTCCGCACGCACAGCATCGCTAAAGTACAGATTCGTATTGTCAGAGCGGGGTGATTAGTGTCTATACAAGGGATGTAGTTTCTGCAATAATACGATGTCCAGTTGAATGGGGGATACAATAAGTAATATGAATGCCGTCAGGCTTCCAGGTGCCGCAGTAGAATGCAGGCTTTTTCTGAAGCACGAGTGCAGAAAGCCACAAGAAACCAACCACCATGCGCAGATGTGGAGATTGGGGGTGAAAGAGAGCGCTACGCCAGCAGGCGCGTGAGGATGTTGGGCTTAGTCTGGCTGATGAGCTCCCGCAGCTTATTGACATCGGTAGGACTGACGTCTGCGATATCTGCCATGAGGTACGCAATGTCGCCCTTCGAGTCCGAGTACTGCTTCTCAACATTGTACGGCGACAGCACCTCGTTGACCTGCCGGAGCACACCGGGGATGTTGTTATGCACATGGCATACACGAACGTGGGTGCCCTGCTCGGCAGTAATGGCGCGTAGGTCCACCTCGGGGAAGTTGACCGACCCCACCGTCGAGCCATAGTTGAGGTAGCGACCTAAGGCAGAGGAGACCTCCTCGCCAATCATGCGCTGCGCCTCCTCCGTGGAGCCGCCGATATGTGGTGTCAGGATCACATTGGGGATTGAGCGGAGTGTGCTCGCCCACGAGTTGAGCTGGTCATCAAACGGAGAACCGTTCGAACCCGGCTCCGCGGGGTAAACATCGAGCGCCGCACCCGCGAGATGCCCGCTCTCGAGCGCCGAGATGAGCGCGGGTATGTCGACAACCCGTCCGCGCGAGTTATTAATGATATATGCGCCCTTCTTCATCTGGACAAGCTGCTCGGTGGAAATCATGTTCGTCGTCTCGGGAAGCTCGGGAACGTGTAGGGTGACAAAGTCAGAGTCGTTGAGCAGAGCAGTGAGGGTGTCAAGCTGGCGTGCTGAGCCCAAAGGCATGATGTTGAGGACGTCATAGAAAACGACGCGCATACCGAAAGCCTCGGCGAGGACGGAGAGCTGCGAGCCAATGTGTCCGTACCCGATGATACCGAGGGTCTTGCCACGAACTTCCCAACAACCCTTGGACTGTTTGTTCCAAAGACCCTCGCGCAACTCCCAGGCACGCTGAAAGTACTGACGTGAGAGCGCAATGATCTCGGACATCACAAGCTCGGCGACAGAGCGCGAGTTGGAGAACGGAGAGTTGAAGACGGGAATCCCAGCCTTTGCAGAGGTCAAGAGATCGACTTGGTTCGTACCGATGCAGAAGCACCCAACTACCAGAAGCTAACAGTGCCAGCTCAGCGGGAACTCTGAATTGCTAAGAGAAACCCCATGCTCACCTTCGAGGCTGCCTTGATGACACGCTCTGTAATTTTGGTTTTGCTACGAATGCCTATGGCATGGTAGGAGCCGATTTTTTGCAGCAATTCGTCCTCCGACATCGCCTTGGTGAAGTGATCGACATGGAAACCCTGAGCACGGAAAGCCTTGACGGCTTCCTGGCTGATATTTTCGAGGAGAAGGAGCCTCAGATCCTCGTTCTCGATGGGATGCAAGACCCTTGGGGCTCGAATAGCAGGCAAACCTATCGAGTCACGGCGTAATCGCTCGTGAATGGTGGAGGTCGGGGGAGACATGGAGACGGAGGCAGAGACGACGTTGAAGTTAGTGCGTGAAGCGGGGATATTTATTGCAGCGGTCATCTTGAATGTCGTTGAAATAGTAAGGCGTCTAGGGAAGGACCGGGGTGTGAATCAGTTCAGCGAGGAGTTCGCGAAAGTCAGGCGAAGCGAAGGTCTTCCTTCAAATTCAATTGACTCGCCATCTTGCGAAAAGATCAGATCAGGCGCCTGGGCCGATTAGATTCTGGATCAAACACTTACCATCATCATGACTCGGCCAGTAGTTTCTACTCTCCATCATGGGTCTCTACCTCCTCGACTACGGCGCAGGAAACGTCCGCAGCTTAGCGAACACGCTCAAAAAACTAGGCCATGAGTTTAAATGGATATCGTCCCTCGAGGATTTTGATAAAGCCACCGTCAGTTTCCCGTCAGTTCTACCAACGAAGTTACCTACTATTTCAAACTGTTTAGAGTCTCATATTCCCCGGAGTGGGGGCTTTTGGCAGCGCCATAGATGGTCTAATTTGCAGAGGCTTTCTCGAGCCCCTCCGCCTGTACATCAAGTCTGGCAGACCTTATTTTGGAATATGCATCGGCATGCAGGTGTTGTTCCAATCGTCCACGGAATCCCCCTCTTCCTCAGGCTTAGGAATAATACCAAGCGTCATTGAGGAGTTTGATAACTCGGATAAGGCGGTGCCCCACATCGGCTGGAATTCTGCTGAATTTCTCGACCCGGACAGGATCCACGAGGGCATGGACGAAACGTCCTACTACTACTTTGTGCACTCATATCGTGCCAAATACGACTGGAAGAATGTAGAGGCCGCGAAATGGGCTCATACAACCACGCAGTACGGCCAAGAGGTCTTCTACGCCACCGTGCGAAAGGGCAATGTCTTCGGCGCACAGTTCCACCCCGAGAAGTCTGGGGTTGCGGGCCTGAGGATCCTGGACGCGTGGTTACGGGAACAAGAATCATTCCGAATGTTTGCGCCTCCCACGTCGCCCATTCCTCGTCCCCCCAGAGCCAGGGATGGCTTCACGAAGCGCATCATCGCTTGCATGGATGTTCGGTCGAACGATGATGGGGACCTCGTTGTAACGAAGGGCGACCAGTATGATGTCCGGGAGAAAGCTCCCACGGCCGCAGACGGCACCGATTCGCTCCGCACGCGCACTGCTGGTGCCGTGCGTAACCTCGGCAAACCTGTCGCCCTCGCCGCGCGCTACTACGCTGCAGGTGCGGACGAGTTGTGTCTCATGAATATTACGTCATTCCGCCACTCGCCCTTACTCGACCAGCCCATGCTCGTCGTCGTGCGTGCTGCCGCAGAGGAGGTCTTCGTGCCACTTACCATCGGCGGTGGCATCAAGGACACGGTGGACCCGGATGGGACGAAACGGTCTGCGCTCGAAGTGGCCGGTGAATATTTCCGCGCAGGCGCAGACAAGGTCAGCATCGCCACGGAGGCGGTGTTCGCCGTGGAGAAGATGCGCGAGCGTGCTCGCGACGGGGGCATCGGAGAGGGAGACGGTACAAGCGCGATCGAGACCATTGCGCATGCCTATGGGCGGCAGGCGGTCGTGGTCTCCATTGACCCCAGGAGGGTTTACGTCGATGCCGATTACGACGGTCCACACAAGGACGAGCTTCTTCTGGGCAAGCCAGATGGCTCGGAAAACGAGCGCGGTAAGGCGTGGTGGTACCAGTGCACCGTCCGAGGCGGACGGGAGGACCGGCCTCTCTCAGTGGTCCAGCTTGCCAAAGGCGTGGAGAAGCTAGGCGCTGGGGAAATCGTTCTCAACAGCATCGACCGCGACGGGACAGGTCTTGGCTTCGATACCGATCTCATCACGCTCGTCAGGAAGAATGTGAAAATACCCGTGGTAGCGAGCAGCGGTGCTGGTGGGGAGAAACATTTCGTGGAGGTGTTTACATGGACTAAGGCTGAGGCCGCTCTAGCTGCCGGTATATTCCATCGCGAGGAGGTGACCATCGGGGAGGTCAAGGAAGCGTTGTCCGCAGCTCACATCAATGTCAGGAAGTAGAATAACTCAACACATAGTGTACCCGATGCTACAATTTCGAGTAATTTATTTACGCTAGACACAATCGCACATACATACATTGGGAACCTGGACAAAGGTACCATACATCGACTACAAGGGAATTGATGTATCAGAATGGGCAGATAGATAGCGGAGAGAACGTGCAGACGGTATCGAAAAGGACAGTTTAACAGAGAAACGGACGTCTCAGTGTGAAAAAGTACAAAGTCACCAAACGCGAAGAAGTTCGATACAGGATATCAAAGTCTGGTAGCGGATGCGAGATCTACGCGGGCTTGAGATGAAGGCCACGAAAATCTTTAGCAAGATGACGGGGCATATGTTCTACCATTTCAAAAGAAGGTAGGTTTCGGACTCATGTCACCGTGAAAATGATCACTTTGCGTTACCTCTCACTACTCCCTTCACCTTCTTCAACAGGCTCGTCTTCCTGCCGAGCCCAGCACCGCCAGGAGATCCTGCAGCACCGCCGACGGAGTTGTCGAAATACCCAGCTACATTATCCCCCGGTGAAAGATCGTTGTCCTTCATGCCAGGGGGTGCAGGGAGGGATTTCTCCTTGTTAAGAGGCACAGGATCCACGTAGACGTATGAGCCAACGTCTTCCGACCCAACGGCTTCTTCCCTCCTAGCATTTGTACCACGGCCAAATCGCCCTAGGAACGAGTTCTGAGAGCGATGAGTCGGACGCGCATTGTACGCCGGATGAGTGACAGCAGAATCTTCCATGGACGAAGTCGGGGAAATCTCATGCTCATTCGGTGGGACATCGTCAGGGCCAACAGGAACATTGGGACTGTCGCGCATTTTGCGAATGCGGCGCATGATAGACCTCGTGCGCTTGGGGGTCCCAGGCGAAGGAGGACCAGCTGAGGGAGAAGGGGGAGAACCGCTATCGCCGCTTTCATTGTCAGCCACGAAAATGGGTTGGGGAGGAGGGATCGAACGCTTGGTCTGCTGGCGACGGTTGGACGGTACCTGACCATCGTCCAAATATTCGCGATAAACATCGCGGGCAGCACGCCCGTCCTTCGTCCGTCGCAAGTTGCTATTAGCAGTCGCAACGCCGCGAGGAGAAGAGGCGCCTCGGAGTTCGCTGATCCCGCGAGTGGTGGCTCCGCCCCCGGCAGAGAAGTCCTCAAAAGGCTCCGGCTCATGCGTACCCCATGCCTCGGCGATAGCGTCGTGCTTCTTCTTTGGTGCTTGATAGGGGACGTACACCGCAGCTGACGGGTACGGCGAATCATGGCCCAAGCCTGGAGCAACATCGTGGGCGTTGGCAAGCGCCTCCTTATCGGCGTCGTGTACACCACTCCATGCCAGCATGGGTGCTCTAGTACGGTGACGATTGCGCGAGGGTGCACATGCATCAAATGGCCCGTCATGGTGGAACACTGCAATCGAGCCATGATCAACCGATTGCCAAAGGATGGCACGGAATAAGAGGACGTACTGGGGCCGACGCCGGAAAAATCTAGTCTATCGATAACATCGGCATGCGAGGAACCTTTCTTGCCTGCACGAGCACGAGTATTAGTCTTTGATTTCTCCACTGTGTTGGCTGCACGGAGCACAGAGTCTTGAGACAACGAGCGCCGCGAAACGGGTGCGGTGGGAGGTCGTGAACCAGAAGGACTGTTTACGAGGGAACGACAGAAGGCATAAGGCAATGCGAATGGTCAGTGCCGACGTTTAAGAAGCGACAGGAGGACTTACGGGGGAAGTTCAGTCTGGCTTCTCCCTATCTTGGTCCGAGGGTTCTGGTCATTCGAGCGTAACTGAACGGTATCTCGGACTGCTTCAGCTACGTTCTCGCGATTCATTGCGGGGGATGGGTATGATCGCTTGGTGGGGGCGGGTCTGGTGGTGACCTTTGAAGGAACAGGTGGTGGACGGTTGGTGACCTGTTGAGCAGGGGCGTTTCTAGAGAGAGTTGGGATACCGTATGCGGAATAGGAGTGAGAGGTGGGATCGGAAAATGGATCAGATGCTGTTCTATGCCGACGAGGCTTTGAGACCTGCATGGTAGTGCCAAGAGGACCTGGAATCGTTAGAGCAACATGATTGGGTTATATCAACAAGAGGTCAGGAGGTAAGACGATCGGCAAATACCTCAGGCAGGTTTAGGGCTGTAGCAAGACTTCGGGGGGTGGGTATAATGGCTGTCTGAAGGTCGTAGACGATGCAGACAGTAGTGGCAGTGATGGATGGCAGTAAGAAAGGAATGGCGAGCGGATAGGAGGGGACGGGAACTGTATAGCCGTCGCTGCCTGTCCACAGGGGCCAGCTCAAGCCAGCTCCATCCAACCACTCCCACTTTGTCAGCCTGCCATATCCGGTAATCCCTCGGTCCGCCCCTCGAACCCAAACTGCTTCCGAGGATCATCATCTGTCTCCTGTTGTTCTCCATCTCATTTATCTTGTCGCTATCTGTGCGTCTCTGTGGCTCGCTCGGAAAAGTTTATGATTGCTCATGATATAGCACACTCTTCATGCTGTGTCCAATATGACATGCTGAGAGACCCTCGCAGCAAATTACAACGGATGCAAACACATCAGGCTCCACTACTCGATCCGTTGGGGATGCCAGGATCACTTCGGAACTCGCACGCATCCGAAGTGCTCCTAAGGGAAGGACTGCCAAATTTGCTTCGCGGCCTCAACCACCAGCTCGAGTTTCTTTCGCTCCTCCTGTATGAAAGTACGTATTATTGTCGTAATATAACTCGTGACCAGTAACACGAACCTCTTCGGAGATGGGGTTACCTTCGAACACAGAAGCAAAACCGCATTGCGGACTGAGGCACAGTCTGCAAGACATCAGGTCGTGCTTTGTGGTAGACATGTCAACTCACTGGTTCATCGCGTCGCTCTTCGGCCGCTTAGGATCTCCCTGTGATATGATCTCAGCAGCTTCCTCCACGCGAACTCTCAAGTTCGCAATGCTCTCGAGCTATTGGTGTAGGGTTCAGGGCTTAGCTGATTAGTACGATGGAGCAAATGAATGCTTACAGTGCCCCTCTTCGTGGTGATCAACCCCAGTACAGCAGTTTTGTTTGGCGGAAGGTAACGCAAGGGCATGAGGTCACCAGAGCGATCATCGTCAAATTCTAGCTGCGCCCTTCATTAGTAGTAGATTATGTGAATTGGCCTTAGTTATGCCATACATAGAAACAGTCCACGTCCATCCTTTTGAAGAGCGTTTCAGAGATACGTGCATAACCTCCTGCCGTGTAATGCATTCCCTACACGAAAAGTGTTCAGTAACCAAATCTGTGTTCACGATATGATGTACAGACCTTGAAATTTCCCCTGCACATGTGGACTCCCATAGTGAGATCGGCTGGACGACTTTTGGTGATGTCATTGAAAACATCGATGTACATGCGAAGCAACGCCTCGTGATCCACGCCGGCTTGTTCCATGCCGGTAATCATGGAGTCTGAGCAAAAGAAGCAGAACGTTGGATCATCGAACTGAACGTTGCGACAACCGAGTGAGTACAGTTCTTTAATTTCTTCGCGATACGCTTGAATGAGATCAGCGAAGTACTGCGCTTCATCGTGGAGTACAAATAAGTGGACTGTAAGCTATGCAGGGAGCAGTGATCATACCATCGTTCGTATACACGGACTTGTCATACGTGTGATCAGATCCGTGACGGAGATGCATCCAGGTTGGCCCACAAATGGTCACTTTGATGTGTTCGACCTCCAGGAAAACAATCAACATCTCTTTCGTCAGCTGTTACAATGGTGGGATTACCTCCGAAGAGACCAAACTTTTCAAGTACTTGAAGTCATCAGTGTGAACACCCTCGGTCCTCTTGATCTTGCCCTTCACAAGGCTGGTTTACGTCGATTGACATCCAACCACCTAGAAGTACTTACATTGCAGTATATCGAGGAATACTCCGTCAGTCCCATGGCATGAAAGATGCCCACGTAAGGAATATATGACTGCAAAGAAGTTGTTCACGTTGCCATTAGGATCTAGAGATGCAGGTGTCACCTTGAAAGTGGTAAGCGAGCCTGGATATGTGGGTGGGTTCACGGTTAGTAGCTTCAGCGTGCACCCTCAAGCATTCAACGCACAGTTGGGAACAATCTCCATGCCGCCGAGCTTCTCAAACATGCCCTGGTAGAATGCAGCTCTAACCAATATGCGTGAACATCATACCACGCCACAATCTTAGCTCCTCCGCTCACCTCCTCATTTCGCCATCCGTGATCGTCTTCATGCCTGCCTCTCGCTGCAGCTTCACGATTGCAGGAATACTTTCATCTTCGACAGCCTTGAGCTCTTCTGCAGAACATGCCCCGGTCTCAAACTCGAACCGTTTTGCGACAAGTTTAGCCGGTCGGAGGAGAGAACCAATATGCTCAGCGCGGAATGGAGGATTCAGACGAGTAGACATGGTCAAAACAGGATCGATGTGAGTGATTCCTGGGCACTGTTCGGTCACCGGTCACCGGTCAGCTATAAGACCTTGCGCCCTTTTCAACCGATGTATGGTGTATCCCTACCGTAAGGTGCCTGCGCCACGCCTAGAATGAGAATGAGCATGTTCTATTGTGTCAGTTATCCCGCGGTGTGTGATTTGTGACGTAATAAGAAGAGATAGGGTCTCGGGCGCCATGCATGCACCACTAGCTCATAATGGAAAGCCGCACATACCGGGGAAGGTGGTCAAAAGCAGGAGGCTTGCCCATGCCAGACACTGACGTACATGATTCATACTGATGGACAGCTTTGAGACGTGAAAAAGCCCTATCCAGATGGAGAAAAGATAAGTGTGGTCCTGCATAGATTGCGAAGGTACCGGTTTCCCACCAAGTAGGCGAGGGGTTCGATGCTTCAGAAGCTGCAAACGAGACACGTCTCGGTCAGGAAGTCACGGAGCTGGCTGGGCACATGGGCGTTCCAGTAGACGCACTAAGTGTAGTTTCTTAGAAGTCCACGCTAATGTCATTCATCTAGGGAATTCGAAAAGTTAAAAAGGTGCTGAGAGTACGATGTCCTCCCGACTCCCAAAGTTGAAGGCGACTAGCCGACTATCTGGACGTCGATGAGCACGGTGCGCCACAACATACGCCAATCGGCCAACAGGCTCGTTACGACCCTATGTAGCGCCGCAAGTTAGATACAGGAAAGTGGCAGTTGACGAGCTCGAACAGTATGCTTACTCGAATTGTGCTTCCTCGTTTAGTCGCGCAGAATTGCACTCGGAGCTCGTCAACGAGCGCTGACCTGATGCTGAAGGATAGATACATGCCTAAGTAGCTAAACCCAGGATATAACGCGGATTCACGATCCCAGCAGAACGACAAGCGTGTTCATGACATTCTCATATCACGCGAAGGCACTAAATTGAGTGGAACAGATTTATACACATAACACTCGGTTACGCTAGAACACCACCATGGAGCGTGCGCGCGAGGCTCAGATGAATTCTATGAAAGTCTTGTTTCAAACGAATGCGTGGACGAGATGGAAGCGGAGCTGGTGTATTTCCATCTCAGAAGGTTCTCCAGGCCAGAGAATCCATGCGCCGATTCAAGGGCCCGCGAATTGCCGACACAGCAAACTGAATTTCGGTGTGTCGCCAGCACTCCGTCAAGACAACCCCCCTCAAGGTGAGTATGCTCATAATATTGCTGAATGCCATTGCAGATGGTTCCGCATCCTACGTTTATACTGTCGATCCTGTTATTTTGAGCCGAAGGAGTCGGGAAAGTGCTGGATCGGCGGTGAAAACCCAGGATGTAGTGGCATACTGCCTGTCACGAATTTCGCACACGATTTATGCTAACAACCTGCTGCATTTTCAGACTAAGACATGGGTTTTGCACACAACAACGGTGTGTTCAATCGCGGGAAGGCCATATTGAATCACACTGATTCGATTGAATTTGTGCAGTCCTTCATCAGAACCACTTCCGCAAGGACTGGCAGACCCGTGTCCGCACCTGGTTCGACCAGCCCGGACGCAAGCTCCGCCGTCGCCAGGCGCGCAAGGCTAAGGCTGCCTCGCTCGGTGTCCGCCCACTCACCCTCCTCCGCCCCGCCGTCCGTGCCCAAACTGTTCGTTACAACCGCAAAGTCCGCGAGGGACGAGGATTCACGCTGGCTGAGCTCAAGGAGGCTGGGATTGGTAAGAAGGAGGCGCGTGGTGTCGGCATTGTTGTTGACCACCGGAGGAGGAATTTGAGCGAGGAGGGCAAGGCTGTTAACGTTGAGCGCCTGAAGGTCTACAAGGAACGGTTGATCGTGTTCCCGCGCAATGCGAAAAAGCCAAAGAAGGGTGACTCCACGGTGCGTCTCATGTCTAGTGCTCTGACGAACGAAGCTGAATTGCGACCAGGGTGAGGCCCTCACTGCCGAGACAACACGGGTTAACCTCGCCCTCCCTGATTCCTTTGTGCACGAGGCACCCCGGCAGATCACCGAGGAGGAGCGTGAGTTCAAGGCCTACCGCACCCTCCGCACTGAGCGCGCGTTCGCTCGGCATGAGGGCCAGCGCAAGGTTCGGGAAGCCAAGGTTTGTATTTTTGTCGTCCTTGACGCGCATCCTCTGATTGCCCTCCATTGCAGAAGGCTGAGGAGGAGGCGAACAAGAAGAAGTAAACCTCTCACTACTTTCCGTCGCCTCTTGTCCTGCATTCATACCTATCGCACCTTCCATGTATTCAAAATCTGGTCATTGTTGCGTCGTCCCATGCCTTATGCAATTATGATGAGAACGCCTTTCGATGCCCGGCCGGTTGTTCTTGCAATTGTTCTTTGGTTACCACTTTGCGCTACGCTTGTGAGGATCTCTGTCTGTTTACCTTGCGTGATGAATATTGCCCAACAAGTATTTTTTATCGATGTGTACGACAAGCATGGCGATGGTATAATCAGCGTGAACAACTTCGTGATTGAATTACGGGCAGATCATAGCCTCCTTGATTTCCGCGTCCGCTACCATACCCACAATCTTCACCTGGTCTGCCACCTGCTTCAGGACTCCTCGCACGTCTCCGTTCCCCTCGACGAAACCGAATTCGGCAAATTCCATACCCTGCTCTTTCGCGAACTCCTTCACAAGCATGCTCGCCTGCAACAAGTTGTGACGGGGCAGGCGCGGGAACATGTGATGGGTCACCTGCAGATGGAGACCGCCGTGGATGAAAGCGAGGGACGGAGGACAAATCACGTCAACCGTAGTCCGGAGCTGCCGCGCGGCGAAAGACTCGGTGACACCCAAATCTGCGGTCGAGCGCGAAAAATGGGAGAGTACAATCTGGACGCCGTTTAACGAATTAGCGGATGCGAACTAGCAATTCGTGGAACACTAACCTGGACATGGACGGGGCTCGCCACCACATGGCTGATAAGAACGAATAACAACGCCCTGCCGACGGTCCCGCATCCCTTGACAACCGCGGAGTACCACGACGCGTATACTCCGAGGGAGATGATCTCGAGCCACCACCACCACCGGCCTCCTCTGAAGCGCTTGGGCTGGAAGGCAGTCTTGGCAAGGAAACTGTAGGAGTTGACATACAGATTGAAGCGAGCGAGACTCAGGACTATATGGAACAGCTTGTGTTGGATGGATATCAACACCTTGCTGAAGGAGTCGAAGTACATGACGCGCTTGTAATATGTAGAATACAACGAGTTCAGGAAGACTGGTGAGATGGCAAAGAAGGGTAGGTGCTGGATGTCGGGATCACTGAGGAAGGCATAACTCAGAACTGTTTAAACGCGAAGTGCAGACAGCAACACACTGAGATGGATGGTTCGTCATCACTGTAGAATGGTCACTTTATGACAACACTATTACGCGAAACCGAGATGGGACACTTACGATGATGTATGTTGTGGTTCTGCAAGGCAAAATATCAGAGAGGGGATACATGGGACGCCCGCTGAAGACTGACATCAACCCACCAACCGATACTCAGCCCACCGACGAGATCAGCGACAAATATGCCAATGATGCGGTCCAACGCCCAGTTCTGCGTGACACCAAGGTGTCCCAGATCGTGGGCGAAGAAGGTGAGTTGATGCCAGAGAAGACCAAGGCATATCGCACTGGGAACGATCCACCCTTTGGAATACGTGTAGGCCGAGAGTACACCGAGGAGGGTGTAACGGACGAATTCAGGACCGTATCCGGTCAACCACGGAGTCTTGTAGAGACCAGCATCTACGACGCGCTTATGGAGGGCCTTGTAAGCTTTGGAATGCTGGACCTGAAGCTTAGTGGATAGCGGCGTAGGCGGAGGTTGGAGAATAGACAGTGTAGGACTGCAAGGCGATATGCTGTCTTTTTCGACGAGCAAGATTTGCGACGCGGGTGATAATTCCGTATCTTCCAACGATTTAATTGCCCTTGCTTCATTATACCACTCCGCACCATCCTTGCCCAGCTTCCTCACCCAGCCGTTCATGATGGGTGGAACCAGAGGAAACCAGCCCTCTGGTCCGAGATCGACCGTGCCAACCGCGTAGCCTTGCATCTTCCCGAGAGTTTCGTCGGAATGGAACGCCTCAACTTCGTCTGTAGCATCCCGCCCGATAAAATGAAGAATTGCGAGCGTACCACCGGGGTGCGCGGTAAGCCATGAGGACGGGACGCGGATGACCTTACCGTGGAGAATAAAAATGGCTTCACCGGCGAGGATACGCGCGGCAATCTGGTCGCGAGTCCAAGTTGTGGTTGGAACTCCCATCTGTCGCAGGAGGTGGTGGTTCGAGGGAGGAATATTCACCGAACCATGAGACGACCCATCAATAAAGTACCACGAATTACTCAAACACCGTGACCATTGCTGACAGCCGCCCAACGCATATTTGAAATACCCACAAACTGCTCCGAGGAAGCGCAGACATCACTCATCAGCACTCATCCTGTGGTTTCTCCCACAAATATGTGTGGCTGCGGACGACCGTATCATACGATTTGGTGACACGACTGAGGCAATTTTTGACACAGCAGAGTTGATATTGCGCACGAATCGCGGCGTCGCGTTCTCGAGACGCGGACAAGTCACAAGACGCAGATGTCATTGCGGTTCAGTATCGTTCATACTCTGGAGAGACTACCCCAAGCATCCAATGGCCATGTGAGGTGTTAATCTAGCTAGGTGAGCCAAGATGTCTGCCGTAACTTACTCATTGTGTGTTTTCGACACACGACGAATTAAGATCATGCCCGTCGGTTCTCAGATGCAGGAGACGGTACCATCTTCTGCATCTCACCGTCAGCAAGACCATTGGTGGTCTTGCTTATAGTACTAGTCTGAGATTCTCTCTACGTCGCCTCACGCCTGCGGGTCACTCTTCCGGGATGATCGATGACTCCCGACGTCGATCGCGATGACGGCCCTCTCGTAAGAGTAATTTCTGCATGCTTTGTTGTCTGCCTCTTCTTCTCGATTATATCCATATCCTTTTCCTCCCGAGACTGTGTCTGAATTTCGCTATTTCTTCGGCCAAGTCTACCTCATTCTCTCACGGATCGACACAAGGCGGTGTCCAAATTTATTTATGCTGGAAACAGTATGCTCCAAGTTAAAGTCCGAGTTGCATTTTCAAACGCTTCCAAAATTCTACGCTGTATTGGCAGTACCTCCAGCGATGGTATGGAGGTCGCTTGGAGACATTGACGATACACTTATTATCTTCCTGTCTCTCCGTGGTACGCCGCCGACTGCCATTCGCTGCAGTAGCATGTGCAATGGAGTTCCGGGATAAGTACAGTACTGGCGGTCTCCGCTGGAAGCAACGCGAGTGGATGTCTTCACACGCTTGACGTAGACCTTGTTGAAATGTGTGTGCCTGACGTAATTAATCATGCCCTGAGATGCGGTCCAGTACTTATTACGCATCGTCTCCGACGAATCCTACTTGCGAAACCTGCATCGGCTTGCCCGAAATATGTCTACGGTATGGATTACAGTACTATCAGCAGGTAGGGGGTTTTGAGTTCCCGCAAAGTGAGACGAGCATGTAGATCAATGGTAATGCTCTGCCTAGTGATTGATGAGACGTCACGAAAGAGCTCAACAGAGATGGCGGCGATCGCGAGGGGCCGAATGCCCTAGGGCGCGACGTCCTGGCGCTCGTCCGTCGGGAATGTAGCGCTCGCCCCCTTCAGATTCCCCACTCGCCCATCTACTGTGGCGCCTCCAACCGTCCTTCCCTCTCTCTGATTTTCCCTTCCTTTCTCCGGCCATGTCGAGACACTTCGTCCTCTTGCCGACTCTCATTTTGTTGTCCATTTCTTCGCCAGTCGTAGCCGCCAATTTCACCTTTTCGTACGGAACCCCGACGCAGTGTGGTAACTTCCCCTTCTCCTGGACAGGTCAGGCCCTCTCTGCTGCCGCGATGCTGTCTTGGTTCTGATTGTATAGCGCAACTTCAGGCGGCACGGCACCCTTTGAACTCACTCTGATACCCGTGCGTACTTAGAAGGGCGTGTGCTCCAAGTGCGGGGACTGAGCGTTGTCGTGCCCAGGTTTTTGGAAGGCCCCAGGTTATCCAGATACCATCGTCAAGCTTCAGCAATGGAAGGGGCTCATACCAGGCGCAGCTACCGCTCGCCGAGAACCAGCAATTCCTCGCCACCATGTCGGACGCGAATGGTTTCGCCTCGGGCGGTACCTCGGATATTCTTACTGTAGGCCCACCCCCAAATGGCGCTCAGTGCAATACAACAGCTCCAGGTGAACGTTCTACACATTCTCGTGGTACTTTCAGATTTTCTGACGGCCAGTGTATTGTCAGCGGTTGACTTTTTCTACGACACGAATTCCGCTCTTGTGCAGTGCAGGTGATATCCATATAGTTTAATTGTGACAACTTTTCGACTAAATCATTCTATGTCGCGGTATGGATTAGGACGTACACGTTCAATAATTACGTCGGAGCGGTGCTGCCAGTCACCGTCACGGTAAGTCCGCTGTTAGCATTGTCTATCTGATTTCCGTTGATGTTCTGTAGGGTGTTATCCCTGGGGGCGTTTCCTTCATTTTGAATGCTCCCGCAGGGGCGACATCCTTCGACTGGACAACAAATGTTGCTTCAGGTACCTCAATCGTCTTCTTCATGGCGGACTCCAAAGGACGGCAGGGCGGGAGCACGCAAGTGGACGTCGTTGGTCTATCTGACAATGCTTCTTGTCTGACGGGGAGCTACCCATCCTCAGTCGCGAATACCCCCTCTGCCACCGCTTCGGCGAGCAGTAGTAGCTCAAGCTCCGCTTCCAGCACAAACACGGCGGACTCAGCTACATCAAATCATTCGTCCGTGTCTGGCGGCACGATCGCAGCTGCTGCCATCGGCAGCCTACTGGCACTTGTGGTCATTGTTCTCGTCATATTCTTCCTCCTCAGACGCAGACGCCGCGCACGTACTGGTGAATATCCTGACGAAAACTTCTACGCCTTCCGTCCGAAGCGTGCGGACCAGCCTGTCGATCTGGCGCATGACAGTGCCGACAACTCGCCTGAGCCTGTTGTGCAGCCGTATCCATTCTACGCCGCGTCTGACGCAGCGATACGCCCTTCTTCCACGACATCCCACTCCAATCTCCTGCGTCCAAGTACGCAATACGACTCCGATGTCTTCCCAATGCAAAATCCGTTCAGTACCGCGTCGGTCTTACAACGGGACTCACAGATGGACGCCGAGTCTGTCATAACAGAAGGCCTGCGCGGCGAGCCAACCGGCGCTATATTCTCCCATGGCCAGGGCAGCGGCAGCAGCTTGGGAACACGAAGTAAAGCCGCAATTGCAGGCGTGTCGGGCTATGCGGCGCCTGCCCGGTTCATCCTGCACACCGATGCCGAGGAAGTCATCGAGTTGCCACCGCAATACAGCGACCTCAGACCGCCGCCGTCCTTCTCGGGACCTTCCAGCACGACTACATATCCGCCACCACCGCCTGAATTACCTAGTGCTGCTTTAACACCACATACACCGGCTATGCCCAGTGCTGCCTTGACACCACACACACCTGCCGGTCCTGAGATCCTGGAGCAGGACGATTCTAGCGACACTCAAAACCTGCAGCGGCCATTGGCACCAGGACCTCCCACTCCAGCATCCGCGACTCGATCATAGCGTGAACAGGCACCCGCTGTTACCTTTGCACTTCGTTCATAAGCTACTACAGCCAGTCATTATTGGACCTTCTTGAGGATGCACCCTCGTGGTATATAGTATCTATTCTTTGACATTACTTTGCATTGCTGGGACGTCATATTTAACTGTTGAAGACTGTACACGCGCACTGTTTCGTTTCGACCACTCTCTGCTCTCACCATCTGGTCGCAACTGTCTCCCTTCCCCTCCCTTCCCATCCCTCAATATTAACCCGACCCACGATCCTTTTTCTCTATTCATTGTCGATATTTGAGGTGTTGTTGATGTGTTCTGATTTATGGGCATTCTGCATACGCAACTGATTAACATGTGTCTAGAAACTGTATTGCGTGTGGTGATTCTAATAGTACGAGCGACGAGAAAGAGTGAAACAGTGGACATGGGTGTAACGTCCCCAACCGAGGACGAATATTACGTCGAGAGTGGCGAGGACGGCAGCGATAGTGGGGAATGAGTGGTAAGAAACAGATCCTGAGGATACAATAACACAGAATACCTGGCTGGGGGGAAGGATGATACATAGAATACATTACGAAAACGCATCTCTGCTTGTCATTCCTCTGGTGCAAATAACGGACACGGACACGGACACAAGTCACCATCCTTCTCGCGGCAGTCGTTACAGTTGCACCGGAGGTGGGGTGGGACGGAGCTCGTCGGGCGGGCCTGCGTTGAGCCCGGTACGCGCGAATGCTGCAAACATGGAATCCTGGTCCTTACGGCGCTTGTGACGGCGTCTGCGGTCATCTTTGATTATACGTGCGACACGGCGGCGATGCGACTTGTGCATAGCCGGGTCCGCCACAGCCTGCTTGCACGAATAGCACGCCAAGTCTATGCTGGCCAGCAGACGAACAGTCTCGGAGTTGTTGAGTGCCTGCGCAAAGTGTGTCACATGGTGGCCTTGGAGCAGGGTGTGAAGGAGTGACATACGTTGAGGGACCATGAGACTACACGACTACCTTCGACGCATCCTATGACGACAAAGTTGCCGCGCTTCTCGGCCTGCAACGAGACGTCCTGGGAGTACACGTTTCGTGAGCTGCTAGGACAAAGCTATCTGAGAACGTACCTCGCCGAACGCTGTCATTACCTTACGACTCGTAGCTGACCTGACAACTACAAAAACTGTGCATGAGAGCCTCTACCAACCCTGTGCTAGAGAAGGTACGCACCGACGCGTGAGGATTGGCCCCAAACTTCCTGCGTAACAACACCCCGGCCCAGGTATGCCCACGCATCTCTTTCTGGCCGTCGGACGTGCACCTTCACCGGTATCTCGCGAAACGTTTCGCGGGCGTGTGCAGCAGAGGCCACTAAAGTTCTCATTTCTTCATACAAACGGTCCAGTTCGGTCAGAACTAGCATGACAGGATGTAGAAGACGGCGCGTGTACTGCACTTCTAGGCTTACCGGCTGTATTGCTCTCGTCAAATCGCATTAGGGGTGCTTCGTCGTCGTGCTGCTGGGGTAGGTATTGCCGTGGTGGAACTGAGGTGTCCATGGCTGTGTCCATGTCCATGGGTTGGTCTTCCGTCTGCTTAGTGCATATTAGCCACTTGATCATACCGAGTCGCGTGAAAGTATACCAAATCCATAGTTGCGATGGTGTTACTTCAAGAAGTTCTTGATTGCGTCGGTGCGAGTTGTAGTTGTTGGCCTGTTGAGGTGAGCGGTACTGAACAGGGCGCAAAGGTCGTGAACAAGTTGTATGTTGCGCACGTGACCAGTCATACTCGCATGAATTAAGTTAGAATCTTAGATCTCTGAAAGCAGCTCGCAAATATTGTAGGCCGTTGTAGGGCGTGAAAACGACGCTAGAGATACAGCAGCAGCCAATTGTGCGCGAGTTGCATCCTGTCCCCACCAGAAAGAGTTGCACTGCACCACCGAAACCCTAGCGATACAGACTGCATATATCCGACTATGTCGGAGTTCTTCGCAACTGTGCTACAGCAATAACCGATCGACTGAAGAAATAAAGACAGAAGGAGAATAGGAAGGGATGGATGATCAGTCATTTGACGGGGCTCGCATTGGAGGTCATGACTGCCACGGATGGGCGCGGGATTCCAGTAGCGACGAGTGGGAGTGAGCTGGAGCATCGTACTCAGGATACGAGCAGGATGCAACATTCAGCGAAAGAACCAACATCACGACAACAACTCAGAAATCAGACAAAGCCTAACTGGACGAGTGCATCAGCTCTCAGAACGACGAATTATGACATGACTCACAGCCCATAACTCGCAATCTATCGTTGCTCAGGCGATAGGTACGGACCTGCAACAAGACAGAGATTGCGGGGCGTAAAATGAACGTCGATGATCGGTGTTCGTTTCGTAGGGAATGTTGCGAGAAGATCGGTACTGAGCGCCACACAAAGTCAGGTCAGTCATGCAAAGAGTCAGACAATACCCACGTCTCGATGCTCTCCTCTTCTTTCTGGTCTCCATTTACTTCCATGCCGGACGCCCC
The DNA here is from genome assembly GCF_003851025.1 of Sparassis crispa. Classification (NCBI taxonomy): domain Eukaryota; kingdom Fungi; phylum Basidiomycota; class Agaricomycetes; order Polyporales; family Sparassidaceae; genus Sparassis; species Sparassis crispa. Next base: position 2,502,712 of record NW_020939747.1, read on the forward strand.
AAATCCGTTGACTCCGTTTTCTCGCGTCTTACCCTGTAACCCTCCGGCACTCTTCACGTCCCAACACCGCACCGTCCAATCTGCGCCGCCACTGACGAGCAACGACGATTCAGCGCTAAATGCTAGCGAGTATATAGATGCCGTGTGTCCGGTCATTTTCTTGATCCGTCGACCCGATCCAAGGTCCCAAACATTGATCGCAAGATCCTCCCCTACGATGTCATCGTCACACATATGTTCCACTGATAAGGAGTACTGAATAAACTAACCTGCGCTCGCAAGGTACCGACCGTCTGGGCTGAAAGCTAATGTCGATACAATTCCTTGGTGTCCGACAAAGACTCGAACGCAGGAGCCTTTCTGGACATCCCATAGTCGAGCTGTCCAATCACTCGAACCTGTTGCGAGATATAGTGAATTTGGATGGAATCGTACACACTGCAAACGAGCTAATGAGATCCCTGCGGCAGAACTCGTATATTACACGCACGTCAACGTCGCTCAGATGCCCTGCATATATCCTGAGAGCGGCCGTCCTGTCCGTCGACCATAGCCGTGCTGTCCGGTCGCGACTGGCGGTTGCAAAGTAGATTCCCATTGGGCTCCATTGCACGTCCCATACAGGATTTTGATGGCCGCGATACGCAACAACGTTAGTCATCGTATCCAGTGACCATAATCGTGTTGTAGCATCGGCTGACGACGAAAGGAGATATCTTGGGGGTGTAGCGGACCCTCCGACAGGATCAAACGCTACAGAATAAACGGGTCCGCTGTGTCCTATCAACTTTCGCGTAGTGGATCCGCCCTTCTCGCGTGCCTTGCGCAGCGAGGCAGCTGTGCAAGGTAGTTGAGGAGTGAAGTGATCAAAGGTGTGAAACTGCACTGACCGTCCCGTACGGTATTCGATTGGAAGTCACTCCTGTACCCTTTCAGTTTCTCGCTTTTTAAGCTCCATAATCGGATATAACTCTCGGCAAACCCAGCAGCCATCAGAGATGTGTCTTGCGAGAATGTACAGCAAGGAGCACTGGGAGACGATAATGATTTCGATGACATCGACTCCAAGATAAGTAGACAGGCTGAGACACCTACCCTTCACCAACGTCGTGCAGGGTATACGCGCAGATACTGGGCAACGCGCGAGATCTCGCCACTGCACCCTGCGGAGTGTTGATGTTCACGTTGGATAGTGCTGAGGGCTCCAGACGTATCCTTTTTCTTGCATCCCGCACTTTCTCCACCTCTCGCTTGACATCTACAGTCATGAACGAGGGAGGATGTGGTGCCAAGTCAGAAATTGCAGGCGCAACAACCCCTGCGATGGGTACCGGACGAGCATAGTGGAGGTCGTATTGGGCACCAGGGTCTCGATCAACCATCGCCTGCTCCCTGAGCACGCGTTCAGCTTCCGACCGGAGTTCATCTGAAACCGGGGCTGGCCCGAGCTTGAGCTCTCCCTTGGACGAGTTGAATGTGTGAGGGTCGGTTTGCGTTGACCCATTCGCCCGAGGAATAATCGAGGACAAGAGACCAGTGGACTCCTCCCATGCAGTGGGTGAAACAGCGCTTGTTGTAGACGACGTAACTGTCTTTGAATTGAATATACGATTCACAAGCCGAAGAGAGTATGTATAATTACCATCAAATTTGAGATGATTGTTCACGACTCGCATGACCGCAGCTCTCCCTCTCTTGCCCTTCTCTCCCGTAAACCCCTCACCTAAGCCGGGTGCTTCACCACCCACTCCCTCCGTTAGCCATCCGAGAAGTAAGCCGAATCCGGAACGGCTCATGCGAATGGTATACTTCTCATTCCGAAACCGTTGTGCAAGCTCATCGTTTTGGACATGAGATGGGAGGAGTAATGTTGACAAATGGTGCAATGTAGCAGCATGGATGGGCGAAAGTGATGGTGAGAACGTAGAGAGGAAACTGAGAGCTAGCGACAGATGTGAGACACAGCTGAGGGCAATAGGGGGAACATGAGGAAATTGACTTGCCAGCTTCTTTGAATCCATATTGTATTAGGTCAAGGTAGAAGTGGCAGAAGATGGGGAACAGTATTGGTCGGAACTCGGGCTTGTGCGATGGTTCAGCAGTGAAAACGAGCACGACACAAAGATACTCACTCGATACATGTCGAGAGATCCGTCAACCCATGCTTCGAGTTCTCTGAACCCTTCCTGCTTGTCGGTAGGGTCGAGCGACAAGATTTCCTCGGCACCTATGGGACCCAGACTGGCAATGAGACTCTGAATAGTAATGGGGTTATTCATGGCCGCCAGCTCTTGCAAAACACTGGCAGTATCCTTGAATGCATTTTCTCCCGGGCGAGTTGGTTTCTGCGCATAGACTGCGAGTCGCTTCACAAGCTCTTCGGGAGTAATTGTTGTCGAAGAACTAGCTTCCGGCTTGTTTCCATCATCAGGGGAGCTAGTATTTAGCGATTCGAGTAAAGCTTGTTCTGCCGCCTTGTGGCCTCTGGTACGCAGGTAGTCCAGAACAAGGCGATCGATAGTAGAGGAGCTGCTGGAAGGGTCCGCCACAGCTGGTGGTGGAATTGCCGCTGAAGATGAGGCCTCAGGTGTAGAAACTGGTGGTGTCGAAACAGACATGGCAGAGAGTTAGAAGTGGTGTGTACAAAGAATAATCCTGTCGGAGTGGCCACTAGAGCGAAGTTGCGTTGATCAAGTGTAAGTCACGTCTCTGGGGACGCGTCGCGTTTCCCAAGCGCCCATTCGACTGCTTTCAACTCTACCGGCGCTTGGTGCCACAATCTCGGTGTTTTGATCGGGTATAGAGTTAATGGGGTCGAATAAAAGTTGGCCTGCATTTCTTTCTACACGTGTACAAATCGGAATATTCTCCAATCATCTGGTCTAATACTTCCCTCCGCGAGCCCGCTTGCTGCTTCCACCGCGACCGCGAGTAGAGCTCCCATAGTTCGAACGCGCAGGATACGATGCTTGTGAATATGTCCGCTTCACTGCCGTCTTGACGGCATTCTTCGCGTAGCCTGCTTTCTTGCATTCTGCGTCGAACGCTGCAACAAGTGCATTGAAGTCCACCGAGACCATGCTCCCGAAGAGGGGATGAGAGGTCGACCACCTTCCCGCTGTCAATCGAGGAGACGTGATGCCAAAGGCCATGCGTGCCAGTAGGCGAGGGTCGTCACGTTCGGGACAGGCTCCAAGGATCGCCTGGATTTGTCTCGGGTCTGGCGAAGCTTCAGCAAGAGGATTGAATTCCAGCCCTGCTCCAGAAGTACAGAAGCAGCACTTTCCACACATTCCCCCGTCGACCGCATCCTCATCCCCAAAGTATGATGCAAGGGCGTGGGCCAAGCCTTTAACAATGTCATATGTGGATATCATGCAAGCGATCATGCCACTCACAGTCGTCATTCGTTGCGAAGTGAGTGACCTGACGGAGTTTCTGCACTGCTTCTTCTTCGCGGTCGAGCATCCGTTGAAACATCTTGTCTGCCAGACTTTTGATTTCGTCGGTGGACGTTGGAAGGGGATTATTTATCATGTAACGCTGAGGGGACCATCATATGAGATGGACTACATTAGAAATCAGTCGGTAGACTTACCGCTCTGACCCCCGACGGTTTGCAGGATATATGACCTATGATATTCTCGCCTAAGTGATAACTTCACTTAAGGTAAATGGACCTTACCATCCAATTCCCAACCGGTGACATGTTTTGCAAGCTCAGCGCGATCGAATTTTGAACACTGGGCGGTAAGCACCATGTCAACCTATGATGCAATGGTATAAATCGCGAGTCAGAATTTGGAAGTACACAAGCCAGGGAACTATATCCGTACACTGTGACCGGTGCCTTTCAGTGTCCATTGGTTTCGGATTGCTTTGCCAATGGGAGAGTTATCAGCCAAAACTTTGTTCCAACCCGCCGGAGTCCTCGCAGTAATATCGTAGATAGAGTAAAAGGGGGTCACCGCCCTGATGTAACTATAATCGAGTTCGAGTTGCGCATAACACAAGTTGAGCACGTTTTGCTATGCGATGCGTAAGAACGAGTTATTGCGAGGAGAACGCTGGGCTCATACTCGGATATCATACCTAGAAAGTGGTCCAGGTCAGCGAGTGTTAATGAAACCTGAATGAAATTGTAAACTCACAATCTAGACTGCTCATAGTGATTGAAGTCTATAGTCCCGTCAACGGCACGCTGGCGCAATGCAACTTCTTGTAACCATATTTCTAGGTCTTTGCGCGCGCACGTATCACCACGCGCAAAGCCCTCGAGGACGGGGATGTCGGCAGCGGACAGGAACATGATACACGTTGACTCTAGTCCATCCCGGCCTGCTCTGCCGACTTCTTGACTGTAGTTCTCCAGCGTCTTCGGCATGTGCAGATGAATGACCTAACATTATAGATGAAGGTTGATCTCAAAACCTTCTCTTTACGGACTCACCTGTCGGATGTCGGCTGAATAGAAAAGGTCAGGACGAACGAAGCTTCGCTAACAGTCCACGTGCTTACCCTTGTCAATACCCATGCCGAACGCGATGGTAGCACAGACGATACCTTTCTCTGAGTCCATAAATTCATATTGTACCCTCTCTCTTTCTTCTGGCGGCAAGCCTGCATGATAGACCATAGGCTCAAGCCCATGTGGGCGCAGATGATCTGCGGCTTCTTGTGCGTGCTTCTGCAGAGTGACGTAGACAATCGCAGGTCCCGTTCGCGACTTCAGGACAGGTATAAGACGGTCCAACTTCTCGTCTAGAGTGCGTGCAATCTCGACTCGGAATGAAAGGCTGGAAAAGATAGTAAACACTTCACAATCACTCGTTGGTGTTGAGTTTGAGCCTTACTTTGGACGATACACCGGGGTTCGGAAAACACCAGCAACTGGATTAATGTAGAAACTCTTGCAGATATCATCGGAAACACCCTTCGTTGCAGTCGCTGTGAGACACAAGACACGCTCGACATCCATCTCCTCGGCAAACCTAGCAATCTTCAGGTACTCCGGGCGAAAGCTGGCACCCCACTGCGGGCACCTGACTCAACACGAAGAGGTAAACACCACAAAGTATAATGCACTAACCTGTGAAATACAATGAGACTCGTCGACCGCCAACAACGATATCTTGACTCGTTTCATCATGGTGATGAAGGACTCGTTATTAAGCCTGGCACACTCAATTGTGGCCTTCAATGAGGCAGATAATTCATGAACTTACCGCTCAGGTGCGACGTACAATATCTTCATGGCACCCGAGAGCACTTCTCCCTTGACCCATGCCGCTCTATCTGCTGTGAGCGTACTATCCAAGTTAGCTGCTTTCACACCGCGTCTCACGAGAGCGTCCACTTGGTCCTTCATCAGGGCAATCAGGGGTGAGATAACAAGTGTCAGACCCTTGTGCTGGTGTCAGAAGCGATGTAACAAAAATTAAGTGTCTCAGGTACCTCCATGCACAGCGCAGGAACTTGATAAGTCAAACTTTTGCCTCCTAATCAACGACGGCCACATGGTTAAATAAAAAAAACCAGGAAAACAGAGAAAAGAACCTCCAGTGGGAAACAGTACGAGCGCATTCTCGTTCTCAACGAGTAACCTGTGGATGACCTACAAACAGGGGTAAGATTGAATGATGTTTTTGAGACTAAGAAACTCACCGCCTCCTGTTGAAGACGAAAAGATGAGAATCCAAAGGTCTTTTTCAATATTCTGTGAGCTTCTTCCATTATATGCAGACCCAATGGTAACGCAGACAAGAGGCCCTCCGGTGACATGACTTGACGCGTTACGCGTCGCTCTCAACACGCTCGTGACTCGTGATCGTGACCTATCGCGAATGCGCGGGTAAATATTGTGTAAATCAATACACTACAGATACGCGATACAAGATGATCTTTCTAGGGCCTGCCCTCCGTCCCTCCTCCACTTCGTTCGTAGTCTGAATCTGAACGTTAGAAATGCTCCTACAGTACATGGTCCATGGTCATTATTTGATCAAGTTAAGTGTTAAATGACGGTTACCTTCGCAAAATTGAAAGTGATGTTCGGCGTGGAGTTGGCCTTGCAAGCCTCCTTGATAGCCGTTGCGATGACGCCAGGACCGCAGTAGTAAGTCTGGGTATTTTCATGAGTAATATAGGAGCGCTCGTCAACGTATGAACACTCACTCCAACTTTCGTCTTGAGCTGCGACTGGCTACCAGGGAGATACTGTCCGATCTCAATTGCTTGACGCATGCGCCCATAGACACTTTTCCAGTCCGGGCGGCCGAACATTGTGCGCGTACGGAGCAAAGTGAGCGGGTCGTAGTCGGCACCCGCATCGTTGACGGCTATATTCCAGAGCATGTCCTCGTTTATCTTCTGCGTCAGATAGATGTTGATGCGGAGAAAGTTGGCTGTTGTGACCAATGGCATCAGCGAACGTTCCCGTCGTAAGGTACGGAAGTCCTACGATCAACTTGAGCAGCCTCGACTTCCTGCAAGAGAATTTGGAACCATCCGAACGAAGGGGCATCCCGGCAGATCCAGAAAAATTCAACACGTCTCAAAGACTGAAGAGTGCCCTTCTTCTGACGGTGCCAAATGTGCTTTAGAATTGAAGCAAAAGGCGTTACACCTGAAAGCGTTTGGTCAGTCCAACGAAAGCACAAGATATGCTCACCACCTACCAATTCCAGCACCAATGAGCACCACAACTTCATTGCTGAAGACATCCTCAGCCGGGGCACCGTACGGACCGTCAATCCTAACAGTCGGCAATGGGCGTGACATAGCACTGGAGTCGAGCTCTACGTAGTCGCCACGGGTACCGTAGACGCTGTCGTCTTTCTCACTGCCTTTCATAGCAGTCCGTGTCATCATCGCCACAACCTCAGGGCCTGCTCCTACACGTTCACCCAACGCATTAGTCCAATCACCCACCTGACGAATGTGCACAGAGACATAGGGATCTTCAGGTGCAGAGGTGATAGTAAACTAGAGGAATACCGGACGTGAGTGAGGACGTACAGAGCCCTAACGTCTAGTATCGACACATACCGGATGCCACTGCCAACTAGACACATCTGGAACCTGAATGAACAGCCACTGGCCAGCAACATACTTGAAGCTAGGCTTCACGATACGCAACTCCATGGCACCTACATCAAGCGAGTTCAGTCGACGAATGAGAAATAATACTGTGTCATAAATACCACTAGGGTGCACGAGGACCTTCGACAAACGAGTGGTCCTCCGAGCCCTGATCTCTCGCCACATCCGTTCAGCAAAGTAGATGATGCCCGGCCATATAGTGACACGCCAGCTCTCGTATCCAAGACAGAACTCCGGATTGTAGAATGGGAATGTATCCGTATAGGCGGGGTCGGTGGTGTCACGAACAAAACACCCGGTCGCATGCGAGTAAAGGCCGATGAAAAAGAAAAAGGCAAGGTGGTGCGTGTACCAGAACGCTTCAAAGCACTGATGGCGGACTTTGTGATGAGCGGTGGTATAGATCAGAAGCATGATCAGAAGCATGAAGTGACCCGTTATGCCGCCTGCTTGAGTGTAATGAATGTCCAGGGCGATCTCCTGTCGAACCTCTAAGACAACCCAATGAAAAGGAGATAACACTCGCAAAAAATATGGATCGTACGCGTGCGCTCAACGTTGAAGAAGTTCACATAATGCGCCGAAGTATGAACCATGCTCCAGAACGCCATGCAATACGCGACTTGTCTATGGAACCATATGTTCTCGTCGGCGGGAAAGAGCCAGGCCAATTTGGGACGAACAACACGGATAATGTTGCGCAACATGGGAACCAGCAGCATACCGCCGCAGAAAGCCAGAACAAGACCAGCTCCCCTAGAGATCCAAACGGAGAACTTGAGCCCATTTAGCGCTGCCAATTTATTATCTGTTGCCTGTGGTACAATGTCATTACGGTCTTCAGGCACCAGTTGGAAGAGTCGTACCTGAAGATACCATCCGACGCCAAAAAGAGTGAACTGGATGCCGTAGAACAAGAAGTTGAAAATAGCCCGTCTGGGGCTGAGGAACTCGCGACGGAACCAGCCTTCAACAACTGCTATGCGTCCCATGTGCGTGAAATGATGAGAGGTATCCTGATACCAGAAGAGGGCCGGCCGAACGAACAGAAAGCAGAACGAGAGGAAGGGAAAGAGAGGAAAGAGAGCAGTAGTTATGGGGAAGTAGGAACTTTGTTGGTCGCTTGATATACTACACGCATCGCGACCAGCTCGAAGTTCGCATGTGAAGCTCGCGCTAATCCGTGGCCATGGCAATCGTCATATAAAAATTCTCTCGCCAACTCTCGAACAGCGGAGATGATGCTGTCTCGTTGTCTACTCGTGTTGCGAGGAACGTTAAACACGACTCATTGACAAGTATGTACAGTGCAACCAGTGGTCCATGCCAGGTTCACAACGGTCGAAAGCACATATCACATCTAGGGATCCGGAGCATAGGCTCGAGCATAGAGTGACGACCACCGTCTCAGGCGGGCCGTGGGTACCATCTCTTACCTATGGTGACCGTGCAATTGAGAGTTCAGTGACACCCTCATCAGAGTCCCACCCATAAACTTCCTAAGACATTCCATATAGTGCTAACCTGTGCGAGTGAGGACCAGACAACAAACATTGTTTCCGTACACCCGAACTACCATCGATTGATGGCATCCACATACAGAGGCAACTAGGCTGAATCGCTAAGTAATAGTCGAGATGGCCCTCCTTACCCTTCGTAACGGTATGCCACCATGGCCTCTATTCGGTGCACGTCCGTGCTGAAACTTCTCAACTTCACCTGCTGGCTCTTCCCAGCTTCAATGGCCAGTGGATCGGTATCTATCCACTCGTCAGCAGGGATGTCAGCGGATTCTGACGTGTAGGCAAGAATGTTGAAGACAGTCGGCTCGTCAATGACGGGTAGGAACGTGACAGTTGAAACAATTTGCTTTAAGATGTTTCGAATTTCGGCCTGAATCTCGGCTTCAGGTTTTGCTGGTGACCTTAAAGGCTCAAAGTCATCCTCCAAATTTTGTGTGGGAGGACAAGAAATCGCATACGGTTCATTTGATCCGGCAGGCTGTTCAACAAGGTTGATGTCAAAGACCCAGCGTTCAAGCGATGTACGTGAATCCTTCGATATGATGGCCAGCACAAGCTGCGTAACGGAGCCTGTGAGCAGCCACCCTGGAAAATGACATAAGTTGAGTTGATGAAATAATTTGACACGCACGCTCACTCACTGTTGACTTGCTGCAAGATCCTGATGCTGGATTAGGCGTTTAGAACACGTAACTCAAGCCCGCACTCACTTCTCAAGGTAGTTCTCCAGAGCAAGGTCTTGAGTTACGAGCACTGTTTGGCCATATTTCTTTACCATGTGGAAATCATCTGCAGGGTAAACACCACGCTGGAAGAGGATTCTATACAAAGAGAAGACGTCAATTTAGAAAGAAAGCCGTCACACAGCATCGCTTCGACGGACGTATTGGCAGAGAACTTGAAGAATTCGGTGACCAGGTTGGTAGAACCTTTCAGCGTTATCGCTTGGCGAGTAGGTGCCTGTTTTGTTGGTGGCATGGTAGAGGAGGGTAGAGGTCAGAAGTAGGTCTTCTGTGATGGTTCGCGTCTGTCACGGTTCGCGTGTTAGACGCGTCCATCACGTGGCTTGCGTCTCTTCCCTGTCATTCATGCGCCCTTTATTATTCTTGCATTTACAACGCATATTCTCATACAGAGACATATACAGGAAATCGCTTAATGACAAAACAACATAGGAGAACATGAATTACGCAAAGTTTACCTTTTAGGTCCCCTTCGCATTGTCCGTTGTCATATCCGATTCTTCGTCGGTGAGCCTACTGCCCTCGCCATCTGTGTCATCCACTATTAGCATTCGTTCCAGCATGTATTCATCAGCAGATGAGGTCGAACCATCCGGATCATCAGAATCGATAACGACGTATTTGGGGGGGTCTCGGCGAACAACGGTAGGCAGTGCTGTATGATTTCCGGATGGCAGACGTCGGCGAGGAAGAGGAAGGGAGATGCGACTCCTGACCGGAGTTTTGGCGGATACACATCGTTCATCGTCATTGGAATCAGGGCTAGCAGTAAGATCGATGACCACCGGCTTGAAGGCAGATTTTGTGTGGCGTGTTTGACCGGAGCTCCCTGATAGACCTGATAGACCGCCGACAATAATAGGTGTTGAGCTATTCGCCGCGTTCGGAATCAATATTGCATTGGAGCTGACGCCAACAGACATGACTAGATGACAACGGTCAAAATTCTCAGCTTTAGACTTGGACCGACGTGATGAGAAGTGATTACCATCTGAGCTGCTCACGGACGTATAAACAGAGGGAATAAATCCATGGTTAATTCGTATGGACTTCTTTTCTTCTTCCAGTATGTTATTTCCTCTGAACCTTTTGGCCACACGATCCGAGATAGGACTGCGTCTGAGCCGTTTCATCCTGCCCGTAGCTGTTTGCCTATACCCGAGACAGGCATGTGGATGAGGACGAAAAGAACAATGAGAAACTACCCTGTGCCGTACCATTTGTAGAATGTTTCTTTTGCAGTCACAATTAGAGGGGTATAGAGATTGCGGACCCAGTCACAGAGAGCTTCAAATCCACGATCTAGGTAGTACGCTCCGATCAGTGTTTCAAACAGATCTGCAGTGGCTTTGATCTGAGTTCTCGATTTCGAAGGAGCCGAAGTGCCCTCGCCGAACGTGCGATAAGTCAAAGCCTCTAAGACCGAGCTATTGACTGCCAGGATATCCAGCCTTTCGGCAAGATGAGAGAAAGTGGCATTGGAATGCAGAGCCGCGCGGAGAGCCTGAGAGGTCTGGTGAGGCCGAATCCACGAACAAGAAGTGCATAGTTGACCCAGAATGACCCACAGTGTATAGATGAGGGGAACCGTCAGGTATCTGCCCGTATAGCTGGCGTCCGATTGTAGCATACATCAGAGCGTCACCCAGGAATTCCAGACGCTCATTTTCAGCTCGCGCTTGGCTTGACGGGGATAGTAGTCTGGCCCAGGTATCGTCAGATAGAGGGGGTAGTGAGGCGTTGAATTGCGGGTGGCGTATCGCCTGAAGAATGGAATCCTGGATAGTGGGGTGCAGGGACGACTTCATCGCAGCACTTCGAGAACACGAAAAGAGCGTGAAGAGAAGTAGAAATGTCGCACACAAATCGACCCGGAGACGGGAGAAAGAACCACGGAGGACAAAGAGAAGAATAAGGATGGCCCAGCTTGGGCATGGCTTGGGTACAAGCGCGAGTGCACGTGACTTTCTGTGGCAAAATGTCGCGTTGAAGTTCACCTTCAGCACCGCGACCTCTTCGCCACACTAAGTACGCGACGACCATGAATCCTTTTGCGCCCTCTTCCTCTACCAATCTGTTCGGGTCTGTGTATGGGAAATCTAAGCGTACCCAGTCTCTTGCGAAACCGGTCCCCGTACTGGACCTGCCTGCTCTTCAGAGCGCTAGCCGCGCCTTGCAGGAGCAGCACGTCAAGGATACTCAGATCATCCCAGACTTGGGGGATTTACTCGCTAGTCGTATGTTCGAATGTTGTCTCTCAAATTTATTTCTCAACAAAAGTCGACAGCCAATGGAAAGTCTTCGTCGTCGTACTCTGTTTTTCCCGACGATTATCGCGTCCCCTTCCAGAAGAGAAGGCTTATCGGTATTCCAGAGGGGTTGTTCAAGTATTATACCAGTGCGTGTGTATGGAATTTTTTTTTCATGTCGAGTTTAACGAAGTCCAGTAACAAATGTACCTTCACACATGGGATTGATGCCTGAAATTGAGCGTGTATGGGTCACAATTGACCATAGTCTCTTTCTATGGGACTATATCGACGTGTGAGTCAAACATGTAACATACTCTTTCTCTTAACTTAGTGTTTCCCCAGCCATGTGTTGGACTCATTCGCTGACCAGCCCGATGTCATTACGGATGTCGCACTTGTGAAGCCCAGACCCGGCATATTTATCGACGAGATAACATACCTTTTGGTTCTTTGCACTCCCGTGTCGGTCGTTCTTATTGGCCTTTCCGTAAAGACGGTGACAGGGCCTAACAACCGGACACACAAAGTGCTCAAGTTGTATGCCACGGACATGACCATCTCCTGTGACGTCGAAATGTCATCTGTGATAGGAACACAGGAAGGGAGAATTTTCATGTGTGGCGTACAAGATGGTTGTCTGTATGAATTGCATTATCAGGAGAAAGAAGGTTGGTTCGGGAAGAGGGTGCAGATTATCAACCATTCGGTTGGAGGTGTCCAAACTCTCATACCTCGACTATCAGCTCCAAAGTTAGAAGGTGAGAGTGACCGTTTAGGGATAGCCATGATTAAACGATAAGGATGTTCACAGATCGTATTATATCCGCCGTTTCGGATAGCGCTCGGGGTTGCTTTTACACTTTGACCGCCAAGAATACCATAGCAGTCTACAGACCAAGCGGCGACAAAAGCATCCAACATGTGCAGACTATATCGAACCTGTACAAGGGTGCTCAGGATATAGCCCCTGGGTCCCCCGCGCTTACGCTGCAGAATTTCCAGATCATTGCGCTGCATGTCGTGGACCCGTCAGAATCGAAGTCTGGTGTCCAGCTTATGGCCATTACAACTAAAGGTGTTCGCCTCTTTTTTGCACCGACAATTTCTGCTTCAAACTATGGTGGTCTTGGTGCCAGTGCACAAGGTGCTATTAAACTTATGCAGCTCATACACGTACGGTTACCTCCGCCGAATTTGCTCCATCCCGACGAGCAGTCGAACGCATACCACAGCACTTCTGCGGTTGGCTACGGATCTTCTCACACTCCTCAGTCTACTGCGCGACCATACATGGTATCTGGTCTGGAGAGTTCCTGTTACGATGTTGGGCTGACCATAGCAGCCCAACCCGGCGATGTCGATGGTACAGACTATATTCTGTGTATGTCTCCCGACCTCACCCGAATAGGATCTCTTGGACAATACCGTGGGCCTTCTCCTCTAGAGCCGACACCACAATATGCTAGCACATCTTATGGCACGATCCCTGGTCCACCTCGACCACCATTGATTGAGAGTGCAACTCTTCTATCTATTCCTGGGCGCACATGGGCTATGGCTACTGTCCCTCGACGAGCACCGTCGTCAGTGAAATCCGGCGATGCTCGTCCCACTGCCACGAATGAACTCGCTTATCAATTTTCAGATTCCACACGGCAGTTCATGATCCTCACGAATGTTGGATTGACCATCTTGTCGAAGAGGAGAGCGGTGGATCAGCTGAAGGATGTCATTGAAGAATCCCAAGTGGAGGGCAATGCGCAGCCACTCATGGAGTTTAGGGATAGGTGAGTTTGTCAGTTCAAGTTGCTGAGCTGCCTCCACTCACATTGCGTAGCTACGGCCGAGATCAGACTTGCGCTATGCTTCTGGCAGTCGCGAGTGGTAATACATTCTTGGACATTGGCGAAGACTCCAAGTTGGGAACCATTAGCACTGTAAGCCCTGAGCTTGCTGTCGTTGCTAAACAGGCGTTCTATGAAATTGGGCAACGACCGACGTGGGCCGAAAGAGCCACATACGGAACTAGTAGGTTCCACTGACTCTCGATTGATCTATGTGCCTCTAATTTGCAAAAAGACGAGGGATTCGGTACCGCTATCTACAGCGGGAGACGGGAAGGGTTTGCACTGTATTTCGCACGGCTTGTCAGACCCTTCTGGAAAGCTAAATTAATGAGAACGGGGTGAGCACTTCCTTCTGTCTGCGGAAGAGTTTGACTGATGGTTTCCTGCGCAGACGAAACGGAGCACAGGAGCTGGAGATACACGAAGACATACTTGTTACTGCGCAGAAGAACCTGTATGCCCTGAAAGAGCTTCTAGATACGAACCCCCATCTATTCCATTCGGCACCCGGAGATCATACTAGTGCACGGTCATCCACCGCAAGCGAGCAGGAAGCATGGAAGGTGAGCGTAGAACTTGTGAGCATGTCGCGCTAGGAAGTTCATCGTATTTTGCAGGCAGAGCAGAGCTCTGTCTCTGAACTTCTCAGTCTTTTAGGACGGACAATAGAGGCTATCTCTTTTGTCTTGCTTTTAAGTGACCATCAGCTTGGAGATATTGTGAAGCAGTACGTCACAGCTATACGGTTCTGCAATCGTCGCTGACCACTTCCAGTTGCGATTCTGAGACACGGCAGATGGTCACTTCTATGACCTTCGAAGACCTAATCACCAGCCAGAACGGGGTCACAGGTTCTCGAGCCTTGGTTAATGTCATCATCAATCAACAGATAGGGCAACAAATCAGTGTGAGTTAAGGTGAAAACCTGGGCTGTCAATTCATTGAAGATCGCACTCCAGGTTGACACGATAAGCGAGGTATTGCAGCAACGATGCGGCTCCTTCTGCAGCACGGATGACGTCATGTTGTACAAAGTGAATGATCCTCAGATTTTTGTGCAAAGTTGGTCTCAATTGGTCGTAGGCTATAGAAAATGTTCGCAGAGCCGTGGAAACACGAAGCTTTGCTGAACGTCAAGCTCTACTCAGCGACTCCCTCAGGTAGATCCGCATAATTGTCATCATCCTGCGGTATCCAATCATTTTCTAGGCTGTTCATGAAAGGCGCGCGTATCTTGGAGTTCGAAAAGCTGCGAGAAGTGTGCGGAGACTATCAGCAGCTCAACTATGCGAAAGGTATGTCCTGTGCAGTCATTTCCAGGTTGGCCTACGTCGTTCTGATGACTCCACTTTTTTCAGGAGCTATCCAGCTTCCTCTTCATTGCGCAGTGACGTTCGACACCGATGGCAAGGGAAAGGAATACTGGCTTGCAGGATGTCCAGCTAATGATCGTCGAGCAAAGTACTGGGAACGACGCATGAACTGCTATGACTTGGTCCTCGATTCCCTCTCTGTCTTTGAGGAACGAGGTATAGCTGCGAAGTCCGACGCGCAAGCTGTGACTACCGACGATCCGGATACCGTGCGTATTCACGCATACGAGCTCGCCTTCGCTAGCGATGACGAGATCTTCCACTCGACTCTCTATGACTGGTTGATAAAACGAGGCATGGCAGATGAGTTATTGGAAGTGCGTTATGCCCGTATTCCGTTCCTTGTAGCGGCTTGATATCTCGTTGACCAGATGCGGCCGGTTTACTTGGAAGCACATCTAAGACGTGAACCTATTACCGTGGAAAAGTTCCAACTCCTTTGGCAGTTCTATGTCAAGGATGGCCAGCCACTAAGAGCAGCAGAAGTCCTTGGAGCGTTGGCAGAGTCTACTGAGTTGGTCTCATTCACCCTGCGCGAAACTGCCGATGACTAACTCAATCTGCCATTTTGAAGTTTTAACCTACCACTAGAGGCGCGCGTGGAATATCTGACTTTGGCTGTTGCAAATGCCAAATCTCATCCAATCTCCGTCGGTGGTCGATATGAGACTGCACTTGCCTTCCTCACCGATCTCGAAGAGAGGCTAGAGGTTGCGCAGGTACAACTTGAGCTGTGCACTACTTTACAGCCGCATATGCATGAATCACCCGAGGCCGAGGCCAGAATTAAACTGCTGGCCAAGGGATTAATGACGATCACAGAGGTATGTCTCCACATCCCCATCAAGAGGACTCACCTTACGGCCGTACATAGCTGTATCAATTATATGCTATTCCGTTTGATCTGCTCCCGATGCAACTTCTCATTTTGCACGTATCCGGGCACCGTGATGAGAACGTCGTACGGCCAATCTGGAACAAGATTATCGAGGAAGGTGAATCAGATCGGATGCCTTCAGGTGAATTGTTCTAATCTGTCTTTGAAGCACTGGATGGAGTGGAACCCAAGGTCGGCGCTGACAAGATAATGGCGAAGGTCGTTCCACTGGGTCAACGCTTCTACCCATCCGAAAGCGCCTTCCCACTACGTATGCTTTTACGTGCCTTCATGACAGTTCCATAAGTCTGATCGTATGCTGTCCGGATATGCCACAGGTCATATCGCCTCTTTGCTCGTGCGCTTCAACTTGGCCCACAAAGGAACAGTTGCGTATGGGTGGGCACCTCGGATACTAGTGCAATGTGGCGTGCCACATTCTGAGATCTGGGATATCCTCAACGAGATGTACGAGTCACAGGTACGTGTATACCATTTGGTCAACCCTCACACCGTGAAATCGTTGCATTAGATACCACCGTTTAACGACCAAGCAAACGTCCAAGCCATCTCCTCCGATATAGCTGTGCTGTTGACGGACTGGGTAGAGGAGGCAATACGGCCGACATCCCTTGCTGCTCGGGATGAATTCCCCGTGTTCCGGGTAGACCAAGCGGTAGACCAGTACCTTGCAGAACTGGAACCGAGACGGACAGAAACAAAAGCTGCGTACGAGAATGTCAAGCGGCAACTGCGACGAAATTGGTAGATACTGGACAATATGTCAATATGTCAATAATGTTACGGATGTTTACTACTACCCTACTGCATATGAATTGTACGACCTTTATGGTGGAGACTGAGAAGGGAACGGAGTAAAATCCGTCAAGCAACTTCCAATATTGCGTCCTCAGCACGCAACAGGAGATACTGCGTGAGCCTCTCGGTGATTTTATACACCTTATAAAGCGCTCTGGAAACGTATATATGAGATATTAATGTTCTACATTCCAACTGAGGTTCAATGCTGACCTGGCAGCACCCATTAGCACGACAGCGACTATAGCTAGAGCGACGAGATCCCTGGAGTCGCGCACAACGCGGGATCTGATCCTGAGCCAGTGGAACGGCAACGGTACTGAGAGGAGCATATGGGCAACGGAGCCTGCTCCTACGACCGGCAGGCCCAGCAAGAAGCGTCGCAGAAGACGTCTCAGGAGACTAGGCGAACCATGTGAGGCACCGGTGGATGTACCATTCATGAGTTGCTGAACCACGGACTCGTCAAGTAGCCCGTCGTCGATGAGTATGCGGATGGTAGCCCGTACGAGATTCTGGAACATCTCGAACGGATAGTACAAGCTATAGGTAGAGCCTAGAGGGTCCTCCTCGTCTGACAAGAGAGAGGTAGTAACGAAAGAGCTACAGAGGACGAGGACAGTGAATAGAATCGACGAGACGGCAGCTACAACAACTGAAAAGTCGAGTGAATGACACTGGGAGCACGTACGACAACGACTTACCTGGGTTAGTTGCGATGCCTACTACTCGCGTGCGTGCGAAGTGGTATTTGTAACCACACTGAGGGCACGAGTAAAAAGCCCCAGGATTATGCGAAGTATTGCGCCACTTCTGGAGACACTTCACATGTACATGCTTCATTGAAGGCTTAGCCCTACCCGCGACGCTCAAACTAGTAGTGCTGGACTCACGCTGATCGTACCCTTGCACAGGCATGGTTTGATGAGCCTTCCTAGCTGTGGATCT
Source organism: Sparassis crispa (assembly GCF_003851025.1). Lineage (NCBI taxonomy): Eukaryota > Fungi > Basidiomycota > Agaricomycetes > Polyporales > Sparassidaceae > Sparassis > Sparassis crispa. The sequence goes on from NW_020939747.1 coordinate 2,520,195, forward strand.
TCTCCATCGAAGCATATGCGACATTGCTTTCCTTCCGACATCTTGGGCGGTGAGATACCCAGGCGGTTAGTATTATAAACTTCAGCAATTGCTCGGTACGCCTGAGGAGCCGGTGTGCATGTAACATGTGATGTCCGACTCGGAGTGGAGATGACCATAACGGTACAGCCGTCATCACGTGATGGGTATCGAGCGCTTCGCGACTTAGATAGATCTCGTGTGCATCTTGCTAGGACGCGTCCACCGGCCACCGTCATCTCGACAGGCGGCCCGTCCTCAGCATCGTCTCGCTCTCTCTGACTCGTGACCAACTCCAGGTGCTCTCTGTACTTTTCTGTGTACTCGCCAACCAAAACGATGAATTCGGGTCCGTCCGGTACTCGGAATATATCTACCGCACCTGCCTCGACTGCAGCAGGCAACCGCTCGGTGAACCTACCTGGAATTAATGCACAACCTTTTCTCCCTCTAGGGATGTCTATGCCGAATGTATTTCCAGCCAATACGATGTTGCAGAACCAGTTTCCGATGAACATTGCCCAAGCTCAGGTTAACGGCGCAAACCAGTTTGCAGGCTCATTTCCCTCCCAGCTCCCCGACATTTCCGGTCTAAACGGCATGGCATCACTTCCCCAGTACATGGCACATGCATTCCAGAATGCGTATGCACTCAACACACACATGATGATGACGCAACAGAATTGGAACAATACTCAAGTAATTCAGAACGCCCCAGTTGGATCACCGGAAGACGTTGAGGTCATCATCAAAGCCATTCGGATTAGCTGGGTCAATGGAAAGTCCACAAGGGAAGCATTAGAGGGTTTACACGGTGTATGTATCCTCGTGATCCACATATTCGTCTTCTGAAGTATGTCGTTGCAGGTTAATAATCATCCTGCGAGTGCATGGAAAGATTACTATCTGGAGCACGACCGTTCTATCGTTACTCGGATATCCGTTCCCGAGAGTAGTGGCTCGTCGCTTGCATCCTCCAGTAAACAGCCGAAAGCGACTTCGTCGAGAGATTCAGTCGATGGAGTGCATGTCACTATCTCATCATCTCTAAGGTCCAAGAACATCAATCCCCCCACCTCTCACCCACTCCCGACACCATCAACATCGAACACCCCTCGTGTGCGCTCTGCAGCCTCACAACGCTCATACAAAGATGAAACAACATCTTCTAGACCTTCGTCTCCCAACAGCTGTTCATCTGCTCACTGTCCTACTCCACCACCATTCGATCCACGCGCAGCGCTCTCGGGTGGTCGCATGGCCTTTACAGAAGCAGATAAGGTGTTCTACTTCAAGTACATCAAGTGGCAGGTGAAGCAAGATCCCAATGTTTCTAGGTCAAAGATTGCCACTGGGCTTGCCGAAAAAGTAAGTGACAATGGTGTTGCAATGGTATATAGTCTTACGGTATCTAGGCTCCTCATCATTCATGGCAATCGTGGAGGAGTTATTTCCAACAACATCGCCACGCAGTGGACAGAATCTTGAAACCCCAACGGGACACCAAGCGGGACCAATCCTCGGCAGATGATGACTCAAATTCAGATGAGCAAGACCGATCGAAATACTCAAGCAGCGAGGGCAGCGAGGAAAGTGAGGAAGGTGAAAAAGAGTTGGGCGATCTAGAAGAGTTCCCTGATACAGACCAGGATATTCGGGACATGGGAGACACTGGAGGGCCATATACCGCTGCGGACTTCAGAATTGCTGCCAGATTTATTGCAGCCAAACCAGATTGGGAAGACTTGAAGTTCTCCGAGAAGTGGGAGCCATTCCACATGAAGGTATGTTTGCTGCAAATTCTAGTCCTGTATTTGCCAGTGAATACCCGTGTCTTGGAAATTTAGTATCCACAGAGGACCGCCAAGGCATGGGCCCACTTTGTCATGCGCAACGAGAGAAGTACAAACACCGCATTTTATCTTTGTCTGCGATCTGATTCTCCTGGCAGCCATCCGCAAGCTCATGCAGATATATCGGCAGAGACCGCGCCGAGTGTTTTCTGTCGCAACCGGACCTCGGGTTGAGCGAGTCAACACTTCCGCCCCGAAGCGCAGACATGAATCGGAAAACAGTCATGATGGCAGCCGTGCCTCAAAGCGAATAGCGGTTGAGAGAAACGAGGAAGATCTCGGAGTCAAAGTCGACCTGGCCTCGCCACGCCTCACAGGACGCAGATCATCAGACATAAAATGACTCTTGACTCGGAGCACAATTGAGTTGGAGGACTGACAGGTGCGGTGAACCCCATGTTTTGTTTTACATCTGTATCGATGTGGTACAGCGGATACCCGGAGTACGTGTCGTTTGACTTAGCATGGGTTCCGATTGTGCGAGCACTGCCTGTTGTTACGACGGATAGGATGTACAGCAGACTATTTGGTGCCAATAGAGCTTGTTGTAGCAACAGAACTTGAATGTAGCTTTCGAACGATATGGCTCAGCGCGCCGTCGCAAGTACGTCGCAAGGCGCTTACTCAGAGAGCTTCATGCGTAGAGGGCAGTCGGTAATGATCTCAGCCCCTATTAGAAGGGAACGGCTGTCTTCCGCTAACTAGAGGCTGTATCTATGAGCCTAGCGTACGGATAGGCGCTCGTCGTATGTGACCCTAGGACACGTACTTGTCTCCAGTCTTCACCTGTCCAACGTATCGAGGACCGCTTGACGATGGCTGAAGATTCAGATACAGGCCATCTCCGACTCGTAGGGGCAGTTGCGGGTGTGGGTAGCGGTGAGTGTGCGCGCCACGGTTCCGAAAGTCAACGGGCCGTGATTTAGCTCATGCCCATCAGGTCTAACGAAGGTATGGAGCTTCATTACTCGTGTACCTAGATCATGACGATGATCCCCATGATTAAAGGTAACTGTAGGGCACGGGTATGTCGAGACCGCTTTGTAAGGTATATTATGCCGTCGATGTGTCCATGTTTCTCATTTATTGAACTTCAATCCGTAAAAGCCTTGAATATAATGACGATGCTCCCTGTGATCAAGTTTTGACACCATTAAGACACGCATACAATGCTCCCCTCCTGGCACCTACCGCGGAGCCATCGATTGCCTACTGCAAACAATCCGAAACGAAGTTTGTTCTGTCCCGCCTCCAAACGTTGTCCAGCTCATAGCCCCCCTTCTCTCATTTTAGTCTATTTTCGCGTTATACAAAGGAGTCACCCCTCCTGCCGTGGGGTGGGCTGCCATTGATTCGGTACTGCTCGGGTCGCTACACAACTACCGACTTTTCTTGATAAGACATCACTTTACGGAACTCACTCCGGGCAGCGGCAAGAAGAGGCTAACACTGGTCGGTCATGGGCTAGCGGGCCTATGTGCAGGATTGACCAGGTATTGTCTCGTTCTGCCTACTGACCTCCCAGAGAAATAACCTTGACTGTCACGACTCTAGCGCCTTCTTTGCTACGCCTATGGAACATCTGAAAGGTGTGCACTAACCCGTATGCTGAATGCACGCTGATTTTAAATTCTTGATTCTCAGATAGGCAATATCGAGGACCAATAGACTGTGCAAAGCAAATTATACGCAGTCAGGGCGCCAGAGGCTTGTGGACGGGTTTTACAGGCAGTCTTGCGTTCAGGAGCAACTTCCTATGGTTGTTTCTCTCGTTTGAGGTGTGATCTCCCTGGCTCAGAGTAGATGGTCGAAGCTTGGATCTCAGTTTACATTTGTCAGGCTTTGATGCGCGGATTCTCCCAGCTGAACGGAACACCGTACGAGGTGAACCCCCCCTAAATTAACGTTTGCATATCAGGCTAAGTACGCGGAACTGCAGATCAGTGCGGCAACTGCGAATTTTCTCTCAGGCGGCTTCGCCTCGTTCGCCTTCTGGGGCATGGGTATCCCTGCGGACAACATCAAGAAGTATGTCCTACGGCGCTGCTCTCTGATATTCTTCATTGACACCGTCAGCCGGATGATGGCCACCCCGCACACACTTGCGCGGCCATCGTTGGTCGCAACGGTGCGACAGATCTACGCACTGGGTGGACTGTTCGGCTTCTTCCGTGGGCTCGGCCCCTCCCTCATACGCGCCTTCCCTTCGAACGCGTCTGCGCTGTGGGTTTACGAGGGTCTCATGCGAACGCTTGGCGCCGAAAAGGTGAGTATCATGATGTCATATGTTGATGCTAATGAAACGAGCATTTGAATGGCTTCGCGTCGCAGACGAGGCATTAATTTCTAGAGTTCCATCCGAAAGTAACCTGGAAAGCGCAATAAAACATAGATCATCCCACAGAGTTCCACAGTGTCATGATACCCCCTTCCACCTGCTATACCATACAAACCCAGCGAGTGGAAGCAGCGGCAGCATACCGATTAGCGCCCACCACGCTGGCCAGCATCGACGTCCCGCTTGTCTCCGCACCCCGCTAGCGCCCCCGCGGCACTGCTGCTCGTCATCTGCCAGCTTTATCGTCTTGGCGAATAGGTTCTCTAGCCCCGTTGGCTCCTCGGGCGCGAAAAAGCGTTGTGGCCGCAACCAGACGCCGTCGTCCGGAATTGTGAGCCGGACAGGCTTCTTGTCCGATCTCGGCGGGTGCTGGGTCGGGCGGATGGGCGACCAGTCCATCGCGTCCGGGTCGTCGCTTGCAGATGGGAATTCGTCGTCTGCGATTTCCATGTCGGAATCGTTGGGTGGGGCGTGCCTGAGGGGAGAGGATGGTGTGGTGGATGACGGGCCTGCAGGATGTGACCGGCTTGGCGATTGTGATGGGCCTGCGGGAAATGATGCAACGCCGAAAATGGGTTTTGGCTTGGGAGTCGTGGTGCGCATCACTCCATTGGAAGACAGTGACAGGCCGTTTAGGAGGTCGGGCTCTATAGCTACTGCTGGCGTGGTGCTGCGAGTAGAGGGCTGTGAAGATGTGGGAGACATGAACTGGTATCTATCTTCTGAACCGTCCATGAGACGTATTTTAGGTGGATGCTGGAGTTGAAGAGTGAAATGCGACGTTACGAGAACCTGGTCAGATCTGTGAGGTGAAGTCATTCAAGATGCGAACACACACTCACGAATAATTCAAGTACTATGGAGATAGAACAATACATCCGGGCCTCCGTCGATTGCGGGTCGTCCCAGAGTTGTACACGGTCCCATTCAGGCCTATACAAAGACAATGCGATGAATACTGAAGTACATAGTCTTGAAAGCCATGCCATCATCTGTAAAACCTGCGATAGCGTTGAATACTTCCAAATTTGAACTCATAGTAATTGCTAAGGAACGCACGACGTATACTCTTTTGCCGCGTTGGCGCACTGCCCGTCCTTGAAACTGCTCGCGTCGTAACGACGCGTATGTCGGATCCCACACTGTCCACAAGATGGAACAGGGGGTGATGACGGGTATAACCAGCCGAAAACTGCCAGGTAATCGCAGTACACCCTGTCTTGAGACCACTAAAGCGATATCAGCAAAATGGTAGCAAGGCATAAAACCGTGAGACATCGCACCTGCAACATATCCTCCTAGCGCACATGCAAGGCTTCCGAGCCAGAGACAACCCCTTATTTTCCACGCGGCGATCTCTCGCTGGAGGCGGTCCTTATCTTTCTGCGACTCGGGTGCCTGCAGGGTTGTTCGTTTCGTCGCGTGAAGGAATCCACCTAGAGCCTGCGTGCGCGCCATTTGATCACGCCGCCGGATCTCCTCCTCTACAGCGGGCGCACACTCGGCACACACGGGTGGATACCGCACCTCGACAGAACGGCGGTATTCGTCATAAGTTTCACTGCGCTCCGCATATTCTGGGTCCTGCATGTATGCATAGTAGAGAGGGTGAAGACAGTGCGAGAGGCAGATGAGTGAGTGCAGAAGTGGAGAGCTGGGGGCACGCACATCTTGTGGAGGAAGGTAGTTTGATAGGAGTTGAGCAAGGAGCATCTGATTTGTCTGGCAGGTGTGGCAGAACAACACGCTTCCGTATATGCTAGGCAAGCGGTCTTTTCTCGGGGATCCTGAAGTGCATTCAACCAGGTTGTTAGTACGAGCGTGTCGGGGACACGCACCTCGCCTGGCGAAGGAACGCGTATTCATTTTCTCGTCATGCATCGCAGGTTCTTCTGAGATGATTTCTCCGTCATTGCCATAGCGATTCCAGCAGTCGCAATTGGGGCAGCGGAAGGACCGGGGATTATGGGGAAAAGGCGTGATCGCCGTCTGGCAGTAGAAGCAGGCCACACTGCTATGCTGTCTAAAAATCTTGGACATCGTGGTCGAGTGTAGTGTGTTGTGTGTTATGGGTGGTGTGGCGAGAACAGAAACATGAGCATCGAGCCGTGTGCCAGAAGGAAGGTGATTTGAAGCAAGTGCTCAGCCACGTGTTCGCTCGACGCGTTCGCGGTGTTGCGCTCTGTTTGGCTTTTGACGCGTTTGGCAACTCCTCCTGCCCAGCGCTAACTTGGCCATGTCCACTTCGCCCGCTCCCTCAGCCTCTCGCGGCGATATCACCCTCCAGCCGTCCTATTTCACCTCCTCGCTCTATGTCGGACCTCTGCGCGAAGATATTTCTCGTCTGATATACGCCTTTTCGGAGCAGTATGTCGGGCCGCAGCAACCATGTCAACCATTTGCGCTTTTCAAGAAGTTATGGACAGATCTGGGGTGGAGTTGGATTCACTTCAAAGTCTTTGATGCTCGTGCGCGAGAGACCTTCATCGATGTCACGGAAAGACTATTTCTGGGTGCGTGCGTTGCGTGTTGTCGGTGTTGGTGTTTTGACCGAGGCAGTGCAGAACGTATGGCAGACACTGAGCCTCCCCTCGCTAGAGTTATTGCGCTCTTCGCTTTGTATACTTTTTACTCCACACAGCCATCTACGTCGACTCCTGCCCTGCGCTGTTCGAAGTACCTCGATGTCCCGATTGGTATGCCTCGCGTTTCTAATCGCCATCTCGTTGTGATTGACGCGTCGGCAGATGCTTACACGTCCATTATTACATTACCGTCAACTCTGATAGAGCCAGGGCTACATCCATTACAACCGTATGTCATCCACCTGCTCACCACGCTCATCGATTCGCAGGCGTTCCATATCCTGCCCCGTTCCGAGCTTCGCCCCTTCAATCCAAGCGTGCTTCCGAGAGAAATATTCGTTCAGGACGGAGAAGAACCTACTGCGCTTACTGGGTTAACAAGTGACGAAACTGCATCATCATTTGCGCGTCCTCAAAAGAAGAAGGGCCGCCCATCCAGGCGCGAAAAGGCCAAGAAAGCCAAAGACGCGCTAGTTGCTCTGGAGAAATATGTAGAGAAGAACAGCGTACCATCATCCGGTTCAGGTTTGCTCCAAAGTGGTATGCAGAGCGCATGGTCCACGCCAGTGCCATCCCAGGTGACGCACACTTTGTTAACCCACCCACCCACCACCACACGAAACAACTATCGGGCGCACAAAATGCAGCTGTTGGATGTTCTCGACCCTTACACGGGCGCGCCGTCGAGTTCTACGGGTGCGGTAGAAGGAACGGCAACATGGAAGGCGCTGGAGAAGGCAAATGAGGCACTCCTGGCGCGGCTACGGGAGATCGACGCGCTTGCTGCGGAGAAGGGGTTGGAAGTTGGTGGAGAGGGTGGGGAAAAGACTGGGCTGGCGAGAGTAGAGAAAGCTGCGAAGGAGCTGCATGAGCGTAGTGGTGCGAGTCCGTGGGCGAGAGGAGGGATCCTGGGGCTGTTGGAGGGCGCAGGCTTGGATTTCAGCGAGGAAGGTGATGTGGGCGGCAGCGGTGAGATGGACGGGACAGGCGGCTGATAGGATATGTCTGATATGTCTCCAGTTATGTTCTCGTAGTCGAATGGAAGTTCCCACGGCGGACGGAGCGGTGGTTGTGTCGGTTGTACCGAGACTCACCTTATCCCGGTCTCCATCGTATACCCTTCTCCTCGTCTTTCTCCTCCTCCTCATCGTCCGAGCCAACGACCATGGCTTCCTATGGGTCCCATTCCCAGCGGCGTTTCGCCCAGCAAGACTCTCCTTCAACCGTCAATCTTTTGTCTCCCCAATCATCAAGGTCCTCCCCTGGCGTGCAGGCCACGCTCGCTCAACCTCCCAGATCTCTGCGCAGCGTGGCCAGTGATGCATCGCTCGTGAGTGTCGTCGCTTGGTCTTATGCGCGTTTTGCGTGTCTGATTGTCCCCATAGAACGAGTCTCGGTATGGCTCGAACAAGCATAGCTCCATCCCTGCTTCTATCTCTGACAAGGTTTGTGCGCCTTCGCTCTGGTTTCGTTACGGCTGTTTTCTCACAGTTAGCTGGGCTCCGTTAGTTTTCGTTGGCCCCCGACCCGTCATCGTGGGGTGCAGACCTCTCGCTCGACCATCCGGAGATTGACGACGACCTCCACAACCCCGACCCAAGGCGGGACCGGAAACACGATCAGGGTGGACACATTTTCACCGCCCGGGGAGTCGTGAACTTAGGCTGTTTGGCAATTTTGTTGACCGGTTTGGTCACGCTCTTGTGCGTCTCACGTTACCACGTCGCAGTCAATGACGTCGCACTAAATATTGATCTTCCCGTTGATATCTCTTGCAGCGCCGGATACCCGCTCATCAGCCATTTTACAAAGCACAGGCCCTCTAAAAATGGCGGGTTTAACATCGGCGGTATGAATGCATCGGGCCAAGTACCGTCCATGCCTGGTAATTTTGGCCTCGTCGACACCGATACACCGAAAGAAGCGCTGTACAAGTCGGATTACATCAACAATAAAAAATGGCAGCTGGTGTTCAGTGACGAGTTCAACGTCGATGGACGATCTTTCTGGCCAGGAGACGATCCGTACTGGGAGGCAGTCGACCTGCATTATTGGCAGACGAACAACATGGAATGGCTGGATCCGACAGCCATCACCACTTCAAATGGTTCGTTGAAGATCACCCTGTCTGCGAAGGAAAACCACAATCTCAACTATACGAGTGGGATGATGACCACCTGGAACAAGTTCTGCTTCACCGGCGGACTGGTCGAGGTCTCGGCTGTACTTCCCGGGATCAACAACATTGTCGGCTTCTGGCCTGCAGTCTGGACAATGGGTAACCTCGGCCGTGCGGGCTATGGAGCCAGTCTTGAGGGCATGGTATGTTCGCTTATATTGGAGACTACTGTGCGCGTTGACACGCCCACTCCGAAATTCTTGCATACATTAGTGGCCGTATACGTATGACTACTGTGATGTCGGTACGATGCCGAACCAGACAAGAAACAGTCTCCCGCTTGCTGCTATGGAAAACGGTGATCCTACGAACGGTGATATCCTCTCGTACCTGCCTGGACAGCGTCTCTCGAGGTGCTCGTGCCCTGGGTCGTCTCATCCTGGCCCCATGCACGAGGATGGTACATTTGTCGGCCGCTCTGCGCCTGAAATTGATATTTTCGAAGCTCAGGTACATAGCTGCCATTTTCTTGTAGGCTTACAATTATTAACGACTATACGCGAAGATCACTGGGGATCCTTTAAGTGGACAGGTTTCGCAGTCCAGCCAGTGGGCTGTGAGTGGTGGCGTATCGTATTTTCCGGTATATATGGTGCTCATCCGTCACATCAGCCGTTCAATCACCAATATCTATGGGACAATACCACGGAGACCTACTCTATCACGAACACAACCGCTACGTTCTTGAATCCGTACCTAGGAGGTGCATTCCAGCAGGCGACATCTGGTGTCACCGAGAACAGTGCGTGCGAAATGTTCAATTTCCTTCAGCGTGGGTTGACATAGATGGAATGTAATGATAGACCAGCAAGCTTATGAGCTTACTGGGGCAGAGTACGCCGTTTATGGATATCAGTATCAGCCCGGGTTCGACGGTGCAGTGAGTTTGACGAATTCGCGCCCTACTAGCCATGGTTATGCTGATGCACTTTCCAGTACATCGCGTGGATTGCAAATAATCAGGTGGCGTGGGTTCTGCAGCAGTCAGGAATGGTTGCCGATCCTATAGTTGAGATCAACCAGCGCCCAGTGCCTCAAGAGGCCATGGTGGGTACTCCTTGTTCAATTTTGGCCTCTAGTCTGATCAAATTGACTCGTCCTGGTTAGTATATCATCGTCAACTTGGGTATGTCGAAGAACTTCGGGACTGTTGACCTGGAGCATCTGCCATTCCCCGCTACAATGAGTATCGACTATATCCGTGTATACCAGGATCCGAGCAAGATCAATGTTGGCTGTGATCCCAAGGACTTCCCCACCGCTGCATATATTAACCAGTGGGTCCTCTACTCACTGTGTTGTTCAGCATCCAACCTGAGCGTGCTCCTGCCTTTAGGTATATGGAGGCTTACACGAACCCGAATCTGACGACATGGCGGGGTGACTTTGGCCAACCCTTTCCGAACAACAGCTTCGCAGCGCCATGCCCTTGATGTGCTGTGCTCCTCTCATGACATTACGAGCTGTCCGCTAATATCCGACCTACGCTCTGCGCACCACACTAGTCCACCCCAACCTTAGTTGTCTCCTGCGGCGCTGCACGTCATCTTTAGAGATCTTCCCTGGCGCTTGCCTCCATCTTCGTCCTGCTTTACTGCCACACGTTGCATTTACACGGCGTACATGTTCTACTTTCTGCATTTGTCTGGAATCCATCATCACAGCTTGTTGTGGCTCCGCCCTACAGCGACCCCGGCCCCGTCCGCATCTACTTGCGGTCGGATGTGCTCTTACATTTAGAGAGGACAGCGTGGGGGGACGTGTACATATATACCTTGTAGATGGATTAATTGCGCGGGAACATGGATTTGTGTCGACCTGCATTCTTCAATTATCATACTGGAATGAAAAAAAATCGACAATGTCACTGATAACATGCTGCGAAGAGCAGCTTGCTTTTAGTGTTTGGTCTTGACAATACTGTAGGAGCAGATCCCTAGGAAAACATCTCGGATAAGTATCAGATTTCCCGTATACACTCTGCCGCCAGGTCCTGTCCTGTCACCGGCTGTGCTGAGTACTTGCTACGTTTTCTGACAATATTTCTTCGACTGCTTGCGGCTCGTCAATTCCTCTGAATACCTTGGCAATGAGACTCGGAGTAGCAATGTGACGCACGCACAGACCTGAACATTCGCATCTCGGTCGACCTCCCCTGACCTCCCATCTGGGCGGTTGACAATTATTAATTCCCAGATTCTTGTGGCTCGCATTAATTAGGTCCATCCCCCAGTCCGTGTACATTAACCGGCAAATCTCCGTTGACATGCTGACCTCTTTAAAGAACTCTTTCTTTCTGTATCTTCTGGCATTCAGTAGGTAGTAGGAGCTTAAGTCTTCGCCGGCTACCCTCACGATCCAGGACAAATATGGCCGCGGTGACACTGACAATTGAGACTGCGGAATACACATCAGCAAAAGTGCACAATTGTTACAACGGATTACGACGATTGTAATACTCCGCGGTATGTGGTAACAGATTAGAATGACATTGTAAACCTTCAGAATAATTGGGTTGTATTGCAACCTCTGTAATCGTTCCCGATGTATTGCAACCCTCAGTAACGTAGACAATTAATTGCAATGGCATCACAATGTGCTACAATGCTATGTGAGGTTGTAAGGGCTTGTAAGGTTGGGCAAATTTTTGTCAAATTACAGGAGCAACTACGAAGGGAGACCCAAAAAAATGGTCGACTGGTAGGTACACGTACGATGTAAAGTCCAGAGAGCAATCTATAGCGATCTACTAGGGTTCGGGTTCACCGTTCCTTCGACGCACTCCGAGATGTGCATTGTCTTTTCTTCCCAGCTTGCAGGCCACCTTCGAGTCTCTACTATGTTTACTGCGAGTTCTGTCGCTGTATAGATCCACCGGGAATACATTAATACTATAGGGTCTTGAGGCATCCAGTGCTCCATGTCAAGCTTCTCAATATTGCCGGTAATTATCTTTCCCAGGCTACCTAGCTACAGTCTTATACCGGTCCTTCGGCCACCCAAATCTTGCCCGCCTCTGTATGGTACATGCCTACACTTTCTCGTAGATCGGCAAGCACACAGACCTCAATACATACTCCTACCATAAGATTGCATGTATTTACAACCCAATCGCTGGAGCAAAACATGAAATCGCGGTGGATCAGTATAAAAAATCGTTATCAGTGCTTTCCTCACTCCTCCGGCCACGTCACATCACGTTGAATTTCCTGATACAGATGAGATTATGGGCGCTCATTTCTATATCAGGATATATGTGATGTGACATCTCGCCGATAAGAGCTCTGAAATGCTCACTCCCCAGGTCGAAGTTCCCTTCTCATCCTGGATAGCAGCGGATGGCTTCGGAAACATTGCCAAAACATTACAGCGTGCATAAATATGCCTGGCATGAAATTTTTCGGATTTCTGCTGTGAACTAAACAATGTACAAGCACTTTTTTGCAAATTACACTCAAAATCGGTGTCTCCAAACCGATCCAGAGGCCGTACAATTTCTACAAGCTTGGAGAAGATAGTTCTAGTATATTCAGATATAGTTTTAAAAAGTTGAAGTGGAAAAGGTGGCCAGGAAGCCAGAAAATGTGGGGTGGCCTAAGGACCCATGGTGGCCGAAGGACCGGTATAAGACTGTAATGATCTACCATACCAGTAGTGAAAATCCAAAGCCCTATTAGGCCCGTAGTGATTCTTCCCGATTTGGAAGTAAAGGCGATGACGTAGCTTCTTTCTCTCATAACCCTGGCCCGGGCGTATATAACGGACGGTGAGTCCCATCTGGTGCCAAATACTCCTTCTTCCCTTCTCCTTGTATCCTCCCACCTTACTGATGGCTTCAAGGACAACAACAACGACAACAACACCGCAGAATTGGTTAACGCCAATGCTGCTCACACTCCCGCCCATGTCTAACTTCTCCTCTCCTTCTATCGCACTCCAGAAGAATCCTTCTCCAGGATACTTCCTATGAGCCTCGTTTCCAAGACGACGTGCTCTTGCTCTTCCACTCCTTGCATGCCTATTAGAGTATAAGAAGTACCTCTCATTTGTTCACACTTGAGAGTAGGATCGGATCACTTGCGTGAGTTCTCCGGTTCATTGAAGAGCCCAATGATGTTCTGGAAAATTTTCACAGTGTTGAATGTCGAATTAACCATTGTGCCCACTCCAATGCATCTGAGAGTTCAGCCACGGTGCATGCTCTGGGGGGGCTCACATGCTCGCAGATCTAAGATTCCTGGGCAGGCGGGTTGCATATAATGGGGGGTGAGGCCTTATCACACCGAACCTCAGATACAGTGCACCAAGCTCTATTCTGGAGCGTCGTGCGTGTATCAAGGTCATGGTGTGTTAAGTCTCTGACTTCAACACACCGACGCGCGCTCGATACACGCAGAGCGCATACAAACAGTACACAACAATTATGTAATACATGATAAGATTAGATAAGATTAGGGCACAAGTACCGCTTGGTACTTGTGCCCTGCAATACAACAGCAGCACGTTACACCCTCCCCCACCGGACACATTCCACGGGACCATAGCACCGACTGCGCCATCGAATGGATGATGCAGGTGGCAATGCGAGGCAGTACGGTAGGATGAGGCAAGGCGACGGGCGAAGGCGACAACAGACACGGCCAGAACACTCAGGCGGGTTGTGGGCACACCGAGGGTATGCATCACGTCCCCAGCCATGGCCCACAGCGGCACATCAATGGGGGGCATGCCAGCGTGAGCTAGTGGCCGCCCATGTCATGGTCAGGGCCACCAGCCTCGGGGGTCGCTCTGGGGTTGGGGCCCAGCTGACCGCTGCCAGCGGGGGCATTGCCAGCGCCGGGTGTGGGTGGTTCGGGGTCTGGCGGCTGCATCGCCATGTCCTCGTCGACGAGTGATAACAACTCGTGGGTCGGGGGTACCGGCCGAGCACATCCATCACGAAGGTCCGCCGGGAAGTGTCCCTTGAACGGGGTCACATCTTCGAGAACCCGTCCGAGGATGTAGTTGCAGTGTTGACGGTGGAACTCCTCGAGGAATCCAATCCGCATGGGATGGAACCCGCGGGCAGCGTACCATCGCGCGACATCGTATATGGACGAGTTTTGGGCGGATGAGCGGGGAAACGGGGCCGGCTCGTTGTTGTTTGCCATGGGGTAATGTCCGGCCTGTACGATCCACGCGTACAGCCCGGGGATGGAGAACAGCTCCGCAGTGTGCTCAATGAACACATTGCAGGCCGTCGCTGGTACACTGGGTGGGATGATGGGGGCCATGCGACGTGCAAGCCACATCGCCTCCAGGTCCTGGCGTAGTGGGGCCTCCGAGCGGTCATTGTTCAAGTGCCTGATGGCCCAGTGAACCTGTCTCGGGTTCTGTGCATACCATGCCACCCACTCGTCGAATGTCGACGAGCTGGTGGGGTTGGTCATCCGACGGGGAGGGGGAACTGTCGGCGGATGTATCACTCCGGAGCTGCCGTGACGTCGCCACGACATGAGTAGGTTCATCATGCCGTGGGACGCAGTCAAGCGTCCATCTTGCTGCATCTGCCAGATGAGGTCGGTCGCCCGGGTGCGCGCGCCATCATCGCCACCGTGTGCCACATCGATGATGCGCTGCGAGTCGCAGACGTACCAAGGTACAAAGTTGTACCACTCGGTCGCCTTCCATGGTTGCGTGTTGACCGGGAGGGGGAACGAATTGGGCCAGTTGTGCGGGGCCGGCGAGACATCGTTATCGGTGTCTGACAGCTGCGGCACTGTCTTCCCTTTGTCATCGCTCCTCGATGTTCCTTGCCTGGGCAGGTTCATCAGGCCGCAGTTCCTCTGGCGCTGTTTGTTGAGCCGCTGGACCTCGACGTTGTCGGGCTCATTGTCGCCGTCTGTGGATGGCTCTGACTCCGACTCGTTGTTGTTGATGTGCTCGTAGGCCCGCTGCGCGCGCGACTTTACAGGGGCAGGAGCAGGACCAACTGGAGGTCGCGGAATGTAGTCAGCTGGTGGTCCCGATGTAGGACCGGTCGGCGGTCCAGGGGCACCACTCCTTGGTGGTGGCCCTGGGGGCATGTGTCTCGGTGGCAGGGGCATTCCCGGAGTGTGGTGTGTGGCTGAGCTCGGCCTACTCGCCGCGGCGTAGGGCACGTATCGCTATGCTCCCCCAGTCGAGTATCACGCTGGGGATCGACGTCGCGATCCGCTCGCATTTGACGGCAGTGAGTACCGGCGCGAGCTGCTGTTCGTTGATGGGGGGGAATACCTTCGCTCCCTCGGGGGAGGTAGGTATTCCAGTGGAGATGGTTGTCTCCGTGGAGCCCCACTCGGTTGCCCGCGATAGTCCGGGGGCGATCGAGGTCGGGAACTTGACGTGATCTGCCTGAGGAGGCGTTCACGCTCCCTTAGTAGGTCATCGACCTGTCGTCGCTGTGTGGTTGCTTCTGTTTCTGCCACATGGAGTTGCACTTGCAGCTCCATGTTGCGTTGCTGCATGGGAACATCACCACGTCCTCCCCCTTCCGAGGCCATGTAGGTCTGGAAGTGCTCCCAGAACAGGTGCTGCTCAGCATTGAGCACATCTGTGTGGGCTTCCTGATAGGGGGCCGTGTTGCGTGCCATCACGATGTGTTGGAGGTAGCTGTAGCACACAGCGCATGCCTCCGTGTGGTATAGCGTGAACTGGTGGGTCCCAAAAGAGACCCACCGTTCCATCACTGTCAGGATCGGCGGTGGTGGCAGCATCACTGCTGCATTCCCAGCACCTGTGGGTGCTGTGGTTGTCGATGTAGTTGCGATCGCTGGGGCCGCCATCGATCGTATCGTGATCGGTGGCGGTGGTGGTTGCTGTAGGGCCTGTGGCATCATCGCAGTTCCAAATTGGAGCCGCGAGGATGTCGACCTTGGTCGGCCTTGCTGTTGTGTGGCGGGGCGGCTTGTTGTCACCTCGTCGTTGTCGGTTTCCATAGGCAGGGTTGGTTGGGACATGGTGGTAGGAGTGTGGGAGTGGTGGCCTTGCCACACGTGTAGTTACACGGGCAAGTGCCGGCGTCTCACGTGGTCTGTCACGTGGACACGACGCGTACATCCTTTGATGTTATACGCATCCGGTCCTCCACTTATGGTTATTTTTTCTTTTGTTTCACAGGTGGCGCGGTCTTGCGCGGCAGCGCTCTCCAGTCCTTCACACCCATTCACTGCAAAACCCACAAAATCGTCAGGATCTAAGACGCGCCAATTATAAGTTACCTCTAACATCTTCGGACTTTGACGTGGCATTATCGGACACTGAAGATAGTTGTTGTAGTCCTTATTCGGCATTCTCGAGATTCTCCCGAAGTCTCAATAATCCAGACTTTGTTCGACTTGAAAGAGCCTTTACTCTCTCTGTCTTCCCCCTCTGCGGCAGTGACCTCTTCGACTACCTTCAAGATGTCCAAGCAACATAGCGAGAAGCATCTTCAGAGTCTGCCGACACCGCGGATTTGTTCTATTCCATGTGACAAGACACTCATGCACTTATCATGGCTTGCGAGTTAGTTCTTGCCCTTCTACGCTCAGCTAGCGCTATAACTCTAGATCTTAAGTCATGGATTCTGCGCATAGTCAACTAGAGTCGCTCGGGGTTAGTTTTAGAGCTGTTGCGGCCGATATAATCAGGGTGTACTTCGATCCAGCAGCCGGTGAACAAGTAGTCACTATCCCAGCGGCTGAATTTCATCCAAGCAGGCGGGAAATGGTATGATCATCTATGTAAACTCAAGGCAACTCAAGTCACACCAAACCGTAGGTTATCGTACTCATACTGCAGGAGTTGGTGCACGCTCCACATACTCCACTGTATGTGCAACCTGGGGGTTGCGATGAGGCTTTCCATGAATCTCCGTATGTGTACAGTCGAGATCAATACATGTTCCAACACTTTCTTACTGTTCTGACTTTGTTTAGTTATCTACAGCCTCGTGAACCGCCGAACATGCGGTGAACTGATTCCCAGCCTTATAGTCAGCTTCCGGAGATGGACTTCCTTCTATCCCATGAAGCACATTCAAGTTCCGAAGTAGATATAGCTGACATGTCGCAAGCAGAAATATCTCAGCCCCTTGGGCATGTTAACACATCGCCAGCACATGAGCTCAGTTCCTCCGAGATCTGCGAACCTGAGGACACCACGACTTTGCGAGCGTGTACTCCAGATACACAAGATGTAATGGTGAGTTTCTTTTTCGTGTAGGCGTGATTGTATTCCCCCCTTACAGTTTGCAGGACCACATCACTGCATATATCGGATACACAACCCCGGCTGCATCTCCCGCCCGCACGGCGTTCACTACTGTCCCCTCGAGCTCACCCTATTCCATCCTTACTTCACCATCTGGTCTCTGGAAGCAACGAGAAGTTTCTGCATCGCCCCCGTTGGGCTCCCCTTGCGCGCGTGGAGTTACTCCACCTATCGAAGCTCCTCTACCTATGCTTTTCACGCCGTCCACTCACATACCTGTCCTGCCTCGACTGTTCCCATCTCCATCTGGAACTTCAGCTTCTCGAGGAGTGTACAAAGTGGCCGCTCGAGCACGCTATCCAGACCTGGACTCACCGTCATCAAGGTACTGGAATTACATCACGTTCTCGCAGGAAGTCAGCTATCGGGACTTCACGTTTGACATAGATGGCTCAGAGGCTGCGAAAATAGGTCAGTACCTTTACTGCTGATATTACAATTATTGACTTTCGACGCTCATAGCGGAATGAGCGGGGCAATGCCAAACTGCCATGGAGCGGCGCGAAGGGGATTAAAAGATAACCGAGACATCTAAAACTCTGTAGAACCATTTTTGTGAATTTCACTTTGATTGATGTATCTCATGTATTACATGGTGCATTCAAATGTTAAAGTCCCTCACCTGTGCTTAGACGACGTTCTCGGCTGTAAAACTTAGAGCTGGAGAGCAGGAGAGCGGTCACGTGATATGTACGCTGTACGCGTCTTGTCGCGCTGAGTATCCCTCTTAGACTAACGTTCGCGATGCCGTCTAGCAACCTGGTCCAGTGCTTCTGCAAGACATGTAATGGAGCTTGGGTTACCACTCGGACGCGTCGCCACCATCAGGAACGTGAGCTAAGACAAGGCTCTACTCGTCGCATCTCTAGTGCTCCACGGGAACTCCAGCCGCACAATGCCACAGGACCTGTTCTCACCAGCTTTCAAGAGCAATATACACCCATTCCTGCTTATTTGGAACCTGCGGCATTGCCAGAGATGGTTGTTGACACGGTAGAGCTTGAGATGCTCGAGCATGGGACCTTCACCGAAAGCGACATGTTCTTAGATGCTCCTTTTTTTGGCGAGGGGATTCACGACCCAGCTGTCCTCACAGCCTATGTGGATCACTACAGCAGGCTGAATGCCGCTACTGCTGCTGCATCGCAGCCGCTTACCTCCTATACGGCCCATAGCAGTCCTCGGTTCCAGCCTGATACGTCCTCGGAAAATTCCTTTCTTCAGGCTATTAATGAGATGATGGTTAACCTGGGATCGGATGAAGGTGCAGATGTGGATAAAGAAGGTCTACCTCCTCTCTTAGGTCCGATACCACCATCGGCAGATGACGAGGAAGCTGCCAAAGACGTTGGGATCCTGGATGACAATGATGAGGATAACACAGATGAGTTTGTCCATGGAGCGGGCAATCCTATCTCTGCTCCGGAGGGCTGGGAAGGTGAGTAAATGTGTTTAATTATCTTGGTACTCTGCTGAAGCCAATTCACTCAGATGTTTCCCGACGTCCAGCAGATGACCACTGGGATGCGCTCATAAGTAGTCAAAACTGGGAAGAGGTCGATCCATTCGAACCACACTTCGAGATACACAATATATCGACTGCCGACCTTCGTGCGATTCTGTCATACTTAACGTGCATATATGCAATAGTTTCTTGGACTCACCTAAACTTCCGTCTTTCAATTATCGCGGCTAATGCACTGTTGTGGTGCTTTGCAGTCGTCTTACTGCTCGTCGCACCTGGGACAGCACTTCCTTTCATGACACTCAAGACTGCAAATCAAATCCTGGGGCTCGACGTGCAATTTCAAACTTTGGCAGTCTGTCCGACGTGCAAGGATGTCTACCCGAGCACACCGGAATCTCCTGAATGTTGCGTGCATTGCGGATCACAATTATTTAAGAGCGGCAAAACTGCACGGGGCCAGAAATGAAACAATCGCATCCCTATCATCCAATATCCATATCTTTTGATTTCTCAGCAGCTCGAGACAATACTTAGCATCGAGGGCTCAGAGGACTTGCTGAATGAGTGGCGGAAAGTCGCGCGCAAAGACAGAGTATACCAAGACATCTTCGATGGTGCGATAGCAAAAACACTTCGTGGACCAGATGGGAAGCCATTTTTCGCTAATGAAGGTGTACAACATGTCAAGGGACCTGATAACGAGCTACGCATTGGGCTGTCATGGGCAATAGACTGGTGAGTATCACGTTGTCGCTGTGTTGTAATAAGTGTATCTGACATAGGTTTAATAGGTTTTCCTACCGGCGTTCTTTGATATCGCCATCACATTCATCTTGCCCAACATCTTTCTCCATCAGCAACCTGCCTCCGGAGTATCGTTACCGAACAAGCAATCTTATGCTCACAAGCATTTTGCCGGGTCCAAAGGAGCAGACCGGAGATCAAGTTCAGAGGTTCATACGTCCTATTGTGAGCGACCTTCTGCGATTGTGGAAGGATGGTATAGTTGTCAAGACGCCATCTTCGCCTGAAGGTTTGTAGCTGGATGATTATAAATTTAGCTTGCACTGAATGCACTGTCACAGGGCGACGTGTACATGTGGCATTGTTAGCCGTTGTGTGCGACAAACCGGCAGCTCACAAGATTGGGGGTTTCGGTAGTCATTCCCATACATACCCATGCACTCAGGATTGGATAACAAAGCAGGACATCGGGACACCAAAAGCATTTGAAAAGAATGGTACGTAGTGACCGTCAGTGTGGAAAGGCAACGAACTGACTATTTCCACAGCATTTGAGCCTCGCACAGACAAGAAGCAACGAGAGCTGGGTGAACGGTACCGTAACTTGAAGACGGAGAAGGCGCGCACTGATTTCGTGCGCGCTCATGCAACACGCTACACGGAACTCTCGCGTCTTCCTTATTTTGATCTTGTTCGCCAAATTGTGATAGATCCAATGCATAACTTATTCCTAGGTTAGTGTACAACCATTGGAACGTGAGCTGAAAGACTAATTGATGAATGCAGGACTAACGAAGTCTCACTTCTATCATATATGGGTACAGAAGGATATTCTGCGCGAGAATCATGAACTTAGAATCTTGCATGAGATGCTTCAGGATGTAAGTCTATTGATCAATTTCTGTATGTGTCGTTACAATTACATGCACAGTTCTCACTACCTAACTGGACGGGAAGGCTTCCAACGGACATTGGTATGCCTGCCGGAGGGTCTTTGACCGCGGACCAGTGGAAACTTCTGGTGATCACGCAGGCACCAATCATTGTGAGTCATATATCATCTGCGGTTTAGCATAAACATATACTAAAGGTCGCGAGTGCTCAGATCCCTCAGCTATGGCGAAATTGCCTACCGAAGAATCCTCAAGCATTTCTCCAAGATCGCGTGGCACAAATTGCTGCTGAAGAGAAGAAGCAAGCCGAAGATCGAAAGAAAGCCGCTGAAGAACACACTCGCAAGAAAGCAGAGAAGGATGCGGCAAAGGCCGCTGGTAAAACTAAGAAACCAAGATCACCACAAACCGCGAATATAACTGAACGCACAGCACTTAACGCGCTGCCTGCAATGGGAGGTGAGTAAATGCTCATGTAGCATGGCATAGTACTCACATGTACTTCTGTGGGGATAAAGCGGCAGATGAAGTCGTGCCACCATTGTCATCTGGCCCGAACAGCACATCGACTTCAAAAATCAAAACTTGCCAGTTACATCCTGACGATCCCGCCAATTTCCTTAAGCTTTCCGAGACGTTGTGCAGGCTCACCGCAGATATTCTCATTGAAGAGGATCTCCCCATTGTTGATCACTTGTTACGTGAATACTCCACCGAGTTGATCAGAGTAAGTGCCGCTTTGCATCGATTGCATCATACTAGTTGATCTGATGTGGAATTAGTTGTATGGCAAGTCCTCTGTGAAGACCAACAATCACTACTCAATTCACACCACTGATTGTGTACGCAGTTTCGGCCCACTACGCGATTTTTGGAGCTTTCTGTACGAACGACTCAACAAGGTATTGAAATCGTATAACTCGAATAACCATGGTGACGGTGAACTTGAAACCACATTTTTTGGAGAATTCCATCGCACAGCTGCCTCAGCGAGAGTGGTACGTATCAAGCCCATATATCAACCAAGTGCACTGATACACACCGAACCACCGCAGGTCAACTTCATGGCTCATGATGCAAGTGGCGGCCCTCACATTCAGCGTCTTGGCCACATGATGCTGAAGGCAACACATGATGGACGTGGGACAGTCGCAGGTCTTGCAGCATGGGCCAAAGAAGCCGACCAGGACTCAAGTGAAGGTGAGCATATGACGGTGTAGTAGTGATTTTCAATTGCTTACAAAGTGCAGCACGTCCTCCAAGCACGTTATACTCCATGAGTTCCAGCAACGAAGTAAAATCCATGTCAACCGAAACCTATTGCATCCTGCTCTCTCACTTGAAGAGCCGCTATCCACAGTGGCATCTACACTCACACATTGGGCAACCTCAATTCGTGGACAGTCAACCAATGACGGCGACAGGAATATTCCTCGATCACGTTGTGATAGCTGGCCGACGTTATTATGCCTCGACCAAGAGCGGAACCCGACATTCATCCCTAGTAGAGGTCTATCGGCGTACGTCTGACAGTCAGACTATCATCGATCGGGGTGAGTTGTTAGAAATATTTCAGTTCCAGCAAGACAGTCGAGCACCACCTATGTGGTTTGCACGAATGCGATGGTTCAAGACTTGGACAGGCGCGTGCGAGCCAATATGGGATCAATTGTAAGCCGACAAGCTTGTTCACAATATCTGGAATAAAGTATCACTAATTCATGCTGCAGCACGCATCTCAATGTGCAGCTTTGGCATCTGGAGGAGTATCTGCCTGTCAACGAGGCTGTACCAGTGATCATTGAGCTTCCGCAGATCAAGGGCCATCTTGCCAGGATGACGGTGACTGTGGGCTCAGCAGATGTGAAACTTTGGGCAACCGTGCCATTAGATAACGTATGTGATCGTCTCCCATCTCCTAGAGGCGACTGAGCTTTGCATTCACTTGTAGTCTTCCCGCGACAAACGAACAGCATTGATTTCATAGTCTACGCAACAGTGTAAGTACAAATATTCTTTTCTAACTTGCATAATTGACAGAGACCACACCAGAATACAACGACACTAATGCTGCATGTACTGTAATACTACTAGTAAGAAATCGAACGAACGACAAGAGAGACATTACGCAGCGCCCAAAATGACTATCAAACAAGATGCAAATCTCCGAAGATGAAACACGCACAAGCTACATTTCCGTGCCAATTTTCTTCTCTATTCCCTTTCGTTTTGTGATACTCCGTCCTCACGGTTCTCGGCAGACTCATCTGCACTCGTATCTTCTGGATATTCAGCAAGCAGTCGCCAATCCTCTGAATCAAAATCTCCCTCACTGTACTTTATGGTTGACCACCACTCGAGATCAGCAACCATCACCAAGTCCTTCCCATCAGCATGTAGCTTAGTCAACCAACTTGTGCGAACCATCCCAACATATGGTTGTAATTTCTTTCTGGAGCTCGGTGCTCGTTCGTCGGCTTTCGCAAATGATGTCTGGAAGGTAACTTTGGCAATCTTCTTTGGCCGCTTTGGCTGCTTGATGTATCTCTTGTACCAGAGATCATCCATGTCATCTCACTTACGCTTATGTGCTCCAGTCACTGAAGTGGATTCCTCAGCACCGACCGCACTTGTTCCACTCCCAGTAATATCTACCACAGCCAGTGTGGTTGATGCGACTGCATCATCCGCCATTCTCATAGCCGCTACAGTTGGATGTGTGAGCAGCTTGCATTCCGCTTCAAGTTGTAGAAGGTGGTCGAGGTATCGCAGGTACATCACATACTGAGAGACGAGGTAAGCTCCAACTTGTCAACATATAACTGATTTTGCTCACTCGTTTGCGACGCCACTGATGAGATATGACTGCACTACCATTGGTCGCGCATCCCTGGTCCTTCCGCCTCTTCTTAGTATCGTCACTGGCCTTGGCATCGTCAATCTCGTGCACACTCGAAGCAAAGTCTGTATTCAGAAGAGTCAACGCGCCGGTAACGTTGTGCATTTTCTCGAACACATGAGCCATGTGTCTACAATTTTTCGTTTTCTATAGTGCTGAGTCAGTAGGTTCATAGTAAGTGCATTCCTCCGGGCGACATACCGTCGACCTCTTGCTCCGATGCTGCCCTGATACATTTCTCTTGTCTCGATTAGTACACCCTTCCAATGTCTGCTGCTCCTTGTATCGGACGGCCAGGTTCGCGAGGTAATCCTGCACGAGCGACTTCATCTTCTCCAAGTCAAACGATGCAGTCGGCATGTTTCCAGAATCACCGGCATCACGGATGCACTGGGTGGTTGTGATGGTAAGCATACCTGTTCGTACCATGCATCAAATACTTACCTTTTCATTGTCATACACTTGAGTGGTGACAGCCTTGATGAAGCGCTTGTTTGTTGCATTGTCCATGTGCGCTAGCCACTGCGGATGCCATATTTTCGTGTGATCTTCTTGCTCTACATAGTCCCGGCCATTATCCAGTGGCTTGTGTCGCCCGAGACTGTCAAAGTTCTTCTCGGTTATCGCGAGAAGTGACCACACCATCATGTGGATCAAACTCTGGTATTGATGGTGAGTCATCTGGAAGCTGCTTACAACGACTTGATGCTGAGATCGTACCTTCATCTGGGGATGATCATTCGCCAACATGGGCACCGAACTCCCCTTCGCCTTTTCCTTGCTCGCCGCTTCTTGAATGGCCATGCAACTTGCCAGATGGTCAGCATAATCCTTTTCGAGGGTGTTTACACGCGTCGCCATGCCATGAAACTCAGTGTACATAAGTTTCAGGTGCGTCGATAGATTCTGCTGCTCGTGCTGCATGCTCTGAATCATGGCAGCAAATTCAGATTCTGGGGCATCATAGAGCTGTGCCTGTTGAATGGAGGAGTGCGGAAACGATGCAATAGTAGAATGATCGTACGTGGGTGCGAGCGTCTGCACTTCTGGTGTGCTGCTACTGATCGAAGCTGACCTCGATAGGCTCAACAGCAGTGTGCTCGCGCTAACACTGGATGATCGGGTGAATGGCGAGGCTACAGGATTGGAAGGGGGAATCATTGGGTTAACACCAGGAGGTTGTCTGTAAGGGACGGTGGGCGAGCGCGCCGGTGTCTGCTGGCGAGAGATTACTGGCGATGCATCAGGTGTGGTTCCATACACTGCTGCTGCATTCGCGAATGGCTGAAAAGTCGACGGTGCCGCACCAGGGTTACTTGTAGGGCCTGGTATTGGGTGAGTAAAGTTCACCACTCCACGGAAACCTTGGATCATGCTAAGTGAATGGGGATCATGCTCCTGTGGTGCGAATGCATGGGGGTATGACGGTTGAGGGTACGCGTGTATTGCTGCACCCGATGTATGGTATATTTGCTGACCAGTACTCCCAGCACTTGCAGGATTGAACTCGGGCCGTTGCACTTCAAGCACATACTCGTCAGTCGCTGGCATCTCTGGACAAGGTAAGTAAATGAGTACCATGGCTCGGATTCTGCTCATGGCCGCTGCCCGATGTATGGTATATTTGCTGACCGGTACTCCCAGCATTTGCAGGATTGAACTCGGGCCGTTGCACTTCAAGCACATACTCGTCAGTCGCTGGCATCTCTGGACAAGGTAAGTAAATGAGTACCATGGCTCGGATTCTGCTCATGGCCGCTGCCTGATGTATGGTATATTTGCTGACCGGTACTCCCAGCATTTGCAGGATTGAACTCGGGCCGTTGCACTTCAAGCACATACTCGTCAGTCGCTGGCATCTCTGGACAAGGTAAGTAAATGAGTACCATGGCTCGGATTCTGCTCATGGCCGCTGCCTGATGTATGGTATATTTGCTGACCGGTACTCCCAGCATTTGCAGGATTGAACTCGGGCCGTTGCACTTCAAGCACATACTCGTCAGTCGCTGGCATCTCTGGACAAGGTAAGTAAATGAGTACCATGGCTCGGATTCTGCTCATGGCCGCTGCCTGATGTATGGTATATTTGCTGACCGGTACTCCCAGCATTTGCAGGATTGAACTCGGGCCGTTGCACTTCAAGCACATACTCGTCAGTCGCTGGCATCTCTGGACAAGGTAAGTAAATGAGTACCATGGCTCGGATTCTGCTCATGGCCGCTGCCTGATGTATGGTATATTTGCTGACCGGTACTCCCAGCATTTGCAAAATTGAACTCGGGCCGTTGCACTTCAAGCACATACTCGTCAGTTGCTGACGTCTCCAGACAAGGTAAGTAAACGAGTACCATGGCTCAGATTCTGCTCATGGCTGCTGAATAGATCAGGTATGTGTGATGGCGGTTGGGTCATCTCGCGTTTTGCCGATATCTAATGGCCCGAATTTCATTGTTCCGCAGCACTATGGAGTCGACGTTCATCCGCGCGGTTGTTTCGACTAACTGCGATGCAGAGCAGAGGCAGGAGCAAGGGTAGGGTGTGCAGCCAGGGGAAGCTGAGTGCGGCAGCAGGCATCGCTCGCAGCCGAAATCAGTAGACTCTCCATCTGTCAATACACCTCATTTTCGGAATGTCTTAGGCTCGAGACAGTGCAAATCTTAACAGTTACTGTGCAGAAAATGGTTATATACACAACCCCAAAGACGTGTGACAGGAATGCATCCAGAGTCTTAAGATAATCTGTCCTCCACGTGTTTCGACTCTGAAGATGTCACGATTTGATGCTGTGAAGACATCTGAATGGGGGCAGTTCCTGCCTTTTCTCGGGGTCGAACTGATTCCTTGTTCGGATTCGGAGAGATGTGGGTTCCGAGGCGCTTTTGGAGCATCTTGACGGCCCGAGATTTTCTTAGGTTCGCAGTGATTAGTGTGAAGTACTTGTCGAGCGCAGCCAATTCCTTGCAGTGGGCGTATGGCTCCCATGTATGGTCACCTAGCGTCCATCGCACATGGAATTCGATCTTATTGCCATCCCAGCGATGGCCTACAATTTCATCCACTAGCCATTCCGTTTCCACATCGTCGCCAAAGTCGTAGTACGACTTTGCCTCACGGTGCAGAAACAACACGTCGTCATTGGACTCGTGTCGTCGGAGTAGCGAAACGTGGAATATAGGTAGGATACGCCGGTCCTTCAGTTCTTGCAGCAATTCTAATGTGTAGTTAGAGGTTGCCACATGAACGTCGGTGATCTCATATGGTCCAATAAATTTGGGCATCAGCTTCCTCGCACGACCCTTAGGTAGTGCGAGGTTCTGCATGGATAGATACACCTTTGATCCAGTCGTAAACTCCGGCTCCTCCTGCCGTAGTTTATTGGCTTGGAACGTTTGGTGTGTACGGCTCTCGATGATGACATCATGCGCCATCTTGAGGTTGGCCAATGCTTATTGGGCAAATTCCTGCATGCCCACGAATTTCGTGGTTCCGTGCAGGCCTCCAATCATTCGCAGTAAGTATCCATAATTAAGTTCAAATGGGGCAAATCCTGTGGTTGCGCTCGTGGCTGAGTTCAATGCGAACTCAACCATCGGGATCTGGTCTATCCAATCTAATTGATTGGGAGACACGATGGACTGTAGGATTTGGGATACCGATCAGATGGTCCACTCGGACAGCCCGTCGGTTTGCGGATGGAACGATGTCGACATGAGTAGCTTCGCACCCAGGAGTCAATGTAGTTCACGCCAAAATTTCGACGTGAACTTCGAGTCCCGGTCCGAGACGATGGACTCGGGCATCCCATGTAGTCGCACAATTTCTCGGACATAGAGCTCAGCTATGTCCGAGGCCGTGCTCGTCGTATTCACGGGGACCAGATGTACCATTGATGTAAGGCGGCATATGACTACCCATAGGTAGTCATATCCCTTTGATCGCGGAAACGGACTGACGAAGTCCATTGCTATCGAATTCCACGGAAACCGTGGAATCAGCAAGGAATGAAGTAATCCTGCTTGCAGGTGATTGCGAGGCTTTGCCGTTTGGCAGGCCCCACACGTCATGCAGAATTTTTCGATATCGCGTCCGATCCTAGGCCACCAGAACCACCGTCGGATGTATTCCGACGTCTTCTGTGGGCCGTAGTGTCCTATGGTCATGTGCCCTCTATCGATGATGATCTCGGTCATCATTTGATGATGGTACAGAACCCTCGGGATGCAGATAACTTCTTTATCCTGGCGGTTTTTAGTATATATTGTCTTGTCCCAGATTACGAAGGCGCTGATTTCCATTGGGGATTCAACGACCTTCCTAAATAATGGGTCCTCGCCATAGCCCTTTTGGACTGCGGCCAGGAACGGGGTATCCTGTTCCAAGTGGGCCTTCAGTGGAGGTCCGTTGGTGCGTGATTCGGCAATTGTCGGATCCTCGTCCTTTGCACCTGTGGTTGGCATTACTAGGGGCAGGTGGGAGGCCATTTCGCTGACCTCCTGATCCCTTGACTCCTGCACCTCCTCGGGCAGCTGTGCTGAGCGCTGGATTGTTCCGGCGTGCAGCTCAGCAATACGGTTGGATGGTAGGTCATCCCACTCAGGGTCTAGATGAGCGTCTGTGTTTGCATAGTCCTGGATGGGTGCGAATTCATCCACATTGTCGTTCTGGTAGTACCTAGATAGACAGTTCACGACCTTATTGGTCACGCCTTCTATGTACTAGATTTTGTATTGGAATCGAGACATGTACTCATTCCAACAAATCTGTCAATTCGTTGGATTGGTTACGCCTTCGAAATACTTCAATGCCTGATGGTCGGTCGCGATCATTATCGGTCGGCCAAGTAGTTTGTCCTCCCATTTGAGGAGAGCTTCCAGTATCGCAAGTGCCTCGTGCTCATAGGTCTTATAAGCACGTTGCGCACTCATGAATTTCTTCGACAGGAAGCCAGCTGGGTGACAGGTTCGCCAGTCTGGTCCCTGTCCATACATCGCTCCAACACCGTATAGCGACGTATCGGATATCACCCAGATGGGTTCTGGTTGACGTGGGTCAATTGGCTTCAGGATTGGTGCCTTGCACGCCAAAGCTTTGATCATTTTAAAGCATTTGGTGTGCATTGGGTGCCACACGAATGCTCGGTCGTTGTGAGCCATGTCCGACAATGGCGAGGTGTACACCGTTACGTCGGGCATGAAGTGTCCTAGGTAGTTCACGAGCCCTAGGAAGCGTTGTACTTCTTTGTAAGATCGGGGTATTCGCCATTCGCGAATACGGCTCATCTTGTCTGAGTCTGCGTGGAGTCCTCGGTCATCGATTAGATGACCTAGGCAATCCATGCTCCGTGAATATAGGTCGCACCTCATCTCGCTAAGGTAGAGCTTTGCCTCCCTCAGCTTACGGAATACGATTTCCAGGTGGCGTTTGTGCTCTTCGATTGTATCGGAGAACACGAATATGTCGTCAAGGTATACGTGAACGTATCGTCCGATGCAGTCACGGAATATTAACATCATGAGGCTTTGGAATGTCACTGGGGCATTGCAATCGCCTTGTTGCATGACGTGACTTACGAATGTACCGTATGGGGTGGAGAACGCTGTTTTCCAGACGTCCTCCGCCACCACCTGTATTTGTTCGTACGCGTCGGACAAGTCAATCTTCGACCGGTATTTGGCACGAGACACGTCCATGCATATCTGGTCCTGGTCCAGGAATGGAGTTACGTCCTTTACGGTGTTGTCATTGCATTTACGCGCATCGACAACCGTCCGTAATTTTCCACTCTTCTTCATAATGCATATCATGGGTGCTGCCTGGGGAGCCTGCTTGGACTCCCACCAGCCAGCGTCCTGGTATTGTTGGATTTTCGTTAGGAGCAATGGCTTCATTGCGTCGGCACATCTTGGTAATCGCAGTCGATACTGCTCATCGTCATTGATGAGCGGTATTCGATGGTTGATCTCACGGAACGGTGGAAGGATTGGGGGCGAGGGACACATTATGTCCTTCGTCTTCTCAATCCAGGCTTTTCGGTGTTCCTGTAGTTTCTCCTCAGACGCTGTTGCATCTGATGGTTCTACAAGCGTGGCGCGAATTTCTTCATCTTTACGATGTTCGTTCAGTTCGAACACCATTAAGTCATTTAGACCTAATGGGTTTGGCTGACCGAACTGGTCCCGTCTTGGTTCGTCCATCGAGTGTCTAGTTGGTGCAAACTTCTCCGAGATGTCAGGGAAACAGTCCTTTTTGGGCTGTTTCCTGTTTCTCGTGGTTGATTTTTCTTTCGCCTTGACATTTCCGTCATTCCCCTCCCCTCTTAGGACTGTCCCCAGTTTCACACCACGAGACTGGGGTGGCTTTGCGGCCATTGGTCTCATTGCGGGGTCCTATTGCGGGTTGTCCGAGGTGATGGCGGTAATGGTACCGACGTTGTTGTGCACGCGGTAGTGTGAGTGCAACATATCCTTGCGATTCGCAATGATTGTGGCCTCGTCCACTTCCGCATAGGTCGGTATTTTTTGCTGTTGGATCGATATGGTGCGGTTCTCGAAGTCGAGGACCACGCCATATTTATGCATGAACACTGTGCCTAGTACAGCGTCGTATCTATCGATATCGACGACGTCTAGGTAGTGTTGTGCCTTTACTGGGCCTATGGAGATTGTGGGTCATGCACCATAATTGATGCGTGTCCTGCTTCCCTTGGTGCCCAGTTGGAGACCTATTTGGTCGTCCAGGTCGATTCGGTCTGCCTTCGAGATGTACGTCATTTCCGGAGAAATGGAGTCCGTTGTGCACCCCGAGTCGAATAGTGTATAGGTCTTGATCCCATTGATCAGGACCTCTGCACATAGTGTTCGTTGTGTCTGCAGGTTTCTCTGAGGCTGCATGGCTGGATCGGTCAGGCGTCGTACGCGTGAGTTGTACAGCCATGCATTCCTCGAAGATCGTGCGTCTGTTGCGTGTTCGCTAGTGTGGAGGTGTACGGTCTGCGTACACTTTCCAGGCTTGTGTTGATGCATGGCGCCGAATCTTATTGATCCCAGGTGAACGTCATAGTCATCGTTCCAGCCATCGTCTCCAGATGGGGGTTCACGCTCATCTGCTGATGAGTACTGTGATCCCTCTGGGGCCCAGTCTGACTCAGGATATGTCTGGTATCCTGTGTCATTCTGGTAGGGCCCTTCGTTTCCGTCAGTTTCGGGAGTCGTCTCCTGTGGAGCCGGCTCCTGAACTGTAGCCTCCGGTTCTGCTGGTTCTTGGTTTGCTTGTTCCTCATCCTCGGAGTGGTCATCAACTACACATTGTGCGTGTAGTCGCGCTGGCCGAGGTTTACCATAGTTCGGGCACGTCGGGTCTGTCGAGAAGTGGCCCTTGCCGCCGCAAGAATAACAAGTGATGTTTGCATTTGTCGCCTTGTTATTCGCTGGTGGTCTCAATCCCAAGACTGCCGGGTTTGTGGTAAGATGACCGCCCCCATGACGTTGTCCATCACGTGGGTTCGTCATTCTACGGCCAGCATTACCGGCCTGCTGTGCATGTCCTGGGTGTGCCCCTCCTCGTCCTTGTCCTTGCGGGCAGTAGCTAGGTCATGTATCTCCCGTCGATGATATCATCGGCGTGAGGAATGACACAGCCTTACTTGAACTCCGGGTCCCCATATGGTCCCCGGTCTTCTGAGGCTGTCGGCGGTCCTTGTATGTACGGTATTGGTCCAGCCATCCGTTGCCCTGTTCGATCGCCAAAGCCGATCGATACAGTGCATCGATGGTGTGTTTCTCAGGCGATAGTAGGTGGGCTAGACGCATTACTTCTACCATTGGTAGTGGTAATGCATCCATAAACCTCTTCCGGAATGCATATTCCGTTGGGTATTGCACCATGCGATCTGCATGGTGTAATATCCTGTCGTATAGCTCGCTCACACCTCCGCGTGATAAGCTGTACGTCACCTTGTCATACTTCTCGGATGCTATCAGCTCCGAGTCCTTGTGTAGGAATCGTCGGTGGAGGTGCGTCACCGCATCCTCGAAGTACCACTGTCGTACTTTGCGGTTCGGTGACTGCACGTTCAGAAAGAACCAGTTAGCGGCGTCATCTTTAAGACTTTGCCCCAATATCCGTAGGCGATCCGCATCCATGGCATTGCCAGTGATGCGGAGAGTCTTGAAGTATTCCAGCAATTTCTGTAGCCAGACCTCGAATGCATCAAGATCGTCCTTCCCATCGTATTGTGGCAGTGGAGGCATCTTGGTGACTCTAAGGTATGCTGGTGGTTCGTCGATGGGATCTCTTGATACCATCTCATCCACCATTGTATGGATCCTCTCGATTGCGGGAGACATATCCGGAGGTATCGCTCCTGGGCCATGCGATCATTGTATGGTCGCGTGGCCTGCGTGCGTACCTGGTGCGGCTGTTGTACTCATTCCCGGGAATCGAGGGGGTCGGTTCACTGCGGTAGAGACTGCCAGGTTT
The DNA here is from genome assembly GCF_003851025.1 of Sparassis crispa. Classification (NCBI taxonomy): domain Eukaryota; kingdom Fungi; phylum Basidiomycota; class Agaricomycetes; order Polyporales; family Sparassidaceae; genus Sparassis; species Sparassis crispa. The sequence continues at coordinate 2,551,921 of NW_020939747.1, forward strand.
GGCTGTGTCACTCCCAATTGGAATGTTACGTTCCGAGTAACGTTGGGCTGTTGCGTAGTCGTCGTTGCATTCACTGCAGGACCATATGTCGGTCCTGCAGATCGTGTGTTCGTTCCCATTATGGGCTGCCCTTGCAGCCCACGGGGGTATCCAGGTCCTGCAGGTCACGTTGGTCGAGGAGGCAGTGGTGGCGGAGTTGATCCATTGGATCGCGGTAGCCATTGTCCTCCAGGTCAGTGTCCCCGGGGTGGCATTGCGGGCCTTCGACCATTTCTTCTGAAATGGTCGGAGTTATTCCCGTCATCTCCGGGGTATGGACTGGAGTCGTTTGAATCATCACTTCCGGGGTCTTCTTCAGGAGCTGCTACTGGAGCCGTTCCGGACTGGAGTGATCCCCACATCGCGCAAGGTGTCGATGATACCGGTGGTTGTACTCCGAATGCCCTTAATGCCCTTTCAGACTCTGAGGTCATCCAGTCCAAGTATCTGGTGTATATTAACACCATTCGATTGTATTCCTCATCCGGCTCTCCCTCTTGCTGTGATCGGGCCAACTGACGGTACGCGCTCTCGATAACTATATCGGGAGCACCAGCCGTCGGGTCCTCAACCTCTGAGAGGTATAATCCTCGCTCTACCGCTATCTCCTCGATGGAGTTCCTCATTCCCGAGGGGACGGGTTGGTCCACTGGGTCAACTTCGTCTCCTGAGGAATTTTTGAGTTCGTCCATTATTTTTTCAAACCGCTCGTTCTGCGCGTGGCGGGTCCGTTCATATGCCTCACGAATGGCCTGCATCTCATGTTCTTGTTTTTCTTGTAGTTCGTCAAGCTCGCGGTTCGCTTCTTCTCGAGCCTGCTGGAGTGCCTCTCAGGCTCTCTCTTTGCGCACGTGTTCAGACGAACTCGTGCTTGCAGTGCTTCCTGGGGCTCTATCCTTAGCACGACGTAATTCGTCCGCTAAGGAAGAGGTCGGTTGTGCTGGCAGGGCCGGGGATGAAAATCTCTGCGAGTAATGCAAAGGATGTCGTGGTGTCCTTCCCATTCTCGTTGTTTCCATTTCTTCACTGGCCTGATGAGATCCAGTGGATCTCACCGGCGTTCTGACGTTGCAGCCAGAGGCGGGTTCCCGCTGCTGCTCATCTGTTTGGCCTCCTCGTGTTGAGCGGGGGGGTTCAATGTACGACAGTGTAGGGGATCGTGGGGCTGGTGATGCCAGTTCTTGCCCACGGTCCGTTATTTCTGGGACTGGCGTGTCAGTGTCCGCGTGCACGCCATCATTGGGTGCGCTCTCGGCCACGTCTGCCAGAGCCGCGTCCTCTGCCTGTCTTGACTGGGAGCGTGTTATTCGTGTGTTTTTGGGGCCTTGACTTGCCATTGGGTGGCAAGTTAAGGTTCTTGATTTCTTGATGGGGGTCTTCGCTGTCGAATAGAATTTTTCGCAGGGCGAAATGGACTGTAAAAAAGTATAATGGGGGGCGAGGCCTTATCACACCGAACCTCAGATACAGTGCACCAAGCTCTATTCTGGAGCGTCATGCGTGTATCAAGGTCGTGGTGTGTTAAGTCTCTGACTTCAACACACCGACGCGCGCTCGATACACGCAGAGTGCATACAAACAGTACACAACAATTATGTAATACATGATGAGATTAGATAAGATTAGGGCACAAGTACCGCTTGGTACTTGTGCCCTGCAATACAACAGCAGCACGTTACATTGCAGTATGCGCCCGGATGGTGGATGGCGGGTGTTGAGTCTGCACGGTATCGTCTGCGTTGGTGTTGACCTCGAGAGCATCGTGAAGTATAAGCATCATGCAGACAATGATAGATACTCATAATATCTCCCACAGTTTCTGGGCACCGCCTCGCCGCGTATTGATGGTGCCCAAACTCGGTATATGCATCCTCCGAGTACGTATTCATATCCATGTCACGACGTGTCTAATGAATCATTTTATTATAGTCAGGTCCTTCGTGCCAACGCCAACGAGAATGAGCGTGCAAACCACCGCAATGGTCACAACAGTCTCGCAACTCTGAAAGAGCAACGTGCTGCGCACTACCGTCAGGCAGCCTCACGTTCATCATCACCATAGTCGGTAAGTATGCCAACATATGTATCGTGCCATACAATGTCTTACAGCTGTTCGTGCAGACTGCCGACCTCGTATCTCTCCACGGTTGCTGCCCCTCTCCTGGACATTCTCATCGGCCATCAGCATTCACCTTCGCTCCCTCTCCTTGTCGTCGTTGCTCCTCCTCACTAACCGTGCTTTCTTGTTGCATCTCGACTGCTCATGTCCTTCGTGCTTTCCCTCGGTCTCCGGATGCTCACTTCTTTTGCCCTCTTTGTGCCAGTGTGGTGTTTGGCTGTCGTGCTCCTTCTCGTCTTGCGCGCTGTGCTCCTGCTCTGTTCGGTATCATGGGATCATGTGGACTTCGTAGACACCGGAGACAGTGTGCAATATCGCATCTGCGGACATTGTGGGAAAATTCTGCCTTACATTGTACATGTATGACCGGCTCTTGTTGCCTGCGGAAATTTGGTGAGACTCTATGTTTGTACTCACCTCTGTCGTATGTAATATTGTACAATGATTACTGCATTTCTCGTAATGTGCCGTGCCGGCTACAAACAATATTATCCATACAGCCATTGTAATTTTTCCCCGGGTGTCACCACTGCTTACAATAGCATTACAATACCTTATAAAGCTCGGAATCCGTTATAATAAGTCCGAAGTATTCCGGGCATTCCGAATAGATTATGTTGATTGCGAATGGATTACCGAATAATTTAAGACGTTGAGAAAAGTTCGGAACCACCGTAGAGAAGTTACTATCCATTACAACTTTGCTCAATAATTTTGATCATTGTAATGGATTTCGTAGATTATAATGCTATATAACCGATGGTAACGAAAGTGCACTTTTGCTGATGCATTTCTGAGGACATTGCTAGCCTGAAGGTGGTAGTCAGTTGGATATTCCCACGATGGACACCGGTTGCCCTGGATTGCGCCTCGTCTCAGGCTTTCTCTGTACCGCCTTCCTGTTTGTATCTATTCTCTTCGTCGGGCAAGCCAACGTCGATGGCTTCAAAACTTGGGCCGCCTCAGAGGCGTTTCGCCCAACAAAACTCTCCTTCAACTGTCAATCTTTTGTCTCCCCCTTCATCAAGTACTTCTCCTGGCGTGCAGGCCGCGTTCGCCCAACCTCCCAGAACTCTGCGTGGCGTGGCCAGTGACGCGTCGCTCGTGAGTATGCTTCGTGTTACGTCACATTGTGCTTGACAGTTAAATCGTTTTATTAGAACGCGTCGCGGTATGGCTCTGAGAAGCATGGTTCTGTACCTCATTCTATATCTGACAAAGTGCGTGCGCCTCCGCCACGACTTCATTTGCCAATGGTTTTATATGCACAATGTCACGCAGTTTTCTCTGTCGCCTGATCCGTCGTTGTGGGGTGCAGACCTGTCGCTTAACCACCAGGAGAGCGACGACTTCCTCCACAACCCGGATCCAAGAAGGGACCGAATGAATGATCAAGATGGAAATATTTTCACGTATAGAGGAATTGTGAATTTGGGCTGTGTGATAATATTATTGGTCGGTCTTGTCGCGCTATTGTACGCTTTGCATCGTCTCGCAGCCCATGATATCGTCTTACTCGCTGACATTGATCTGTACTATAGCGCAGGATACCCTCTCATCACTCACTTCACCCAGCACAAACCCTCTACCTTTGGAGGCTTCAACATCGGCGGTATGAATGCATCGGGCCAAGTACCGTCCATGCCTGGTAATTTTGGCCTCGTCGACACCGATACACCGAAAGAAGCGCTGTACAAGTCAGATTACATCAACAATAAAAAATGGCAGCTGGTGTTCAGTGACGAGTTCAACGTCGATGGACGGTCCTTCTGGCCAGGAGATGATCCGTACTGGGAAGCGCTTGACTTGCACTATTGGCAGACGAACAACATGGAATGGGTGGATCCGACCGCCATCACCACCTCGAATGGTTCGTTGAAGATCACCATGTCTGCGAAGAAAAACCACAATCTCAACTATACGAGTGGGATGATGACCACTTGGAATAAGTTCTGCTTCACGGGTGGGCTCATTGAGGTTTCGGTCGTCATTCCTGGGTTCAACAATGTTGTCGGCTTCTGGCCTGCTATATGGACGATGGGCAACCTTGGCCGTGCGGGCTATGGAGCTAGTCTCGAAGGCATGGTATGGTCACCTATACTATTTACCGCAGTGCCCGCTAACGGACTGGGGCTTCTCGCCCAACTCAGTGGCCATACACATATGACTATTGTGATGTTGGGACTATGCCGAACCAGACGAACGCCGGTCTTCCGCTTGCTGCTACCGAGAACGGCGATCCCAATAACGGCAATGCTCTGTCATACTTACCTGGCCAGCGCCTATCACGGTGCTCGTGCCCTGGGTCGTCTCATCCTGGCCCCATGCACGAAGACGGCACGTTTGTAGGACGAGCTGCTCCCGAAATCGATGTTCTTGAAGCGCAGGTATGCGACTACCATCTCCATATGGACTTGCGGTTCAGAGACACCGTGTGTGCAGATTACTGGAGATCCTCTCATTGGACAGGTCTCTCAGTCTGGCCAGTGGGCGGTAAGTATCATGATCTTCTGTACTCTTGATTGTCAGGTACTGAGTAACGTCGACACTGGTCAGCCGTTCAATCACGAATACCTGTGGGACAATACCTCGGACACCTACTCCATCAAGAACACAAGTTCGACATATTTGAACTCGTACCTGGGAGCTGCATACCAGCAGGCTACATCTGCTGTGACAGATAGCAGTGCGCACGATAATTACTTGGTCTACTTCTGAACTTGTGATTGATGTCGTCCTGGCTGTAGATCAGAACGCCTATGAGCGTAACGGAGGAGAGTTTGCCGTTTATGGATACCAGTACCAACCTGGGTTTGATGGCGCAGTGAGTTCGACGAGAGCTCTCGACACATTTTTTCGCTCATCACCCCTTCAGTACATCGGTTGGATTGCAAACGGCGAGCTAGTTTGGGTTTTGCAGCAGCCAGCCATGGCAGCGGATCCCATAGTGGAGATCAACCAGCGTCCAGTGCCGCAGGAGCCCATGGTGAGCAAACTTCGATGTATGAGTGTTCTTACTCACACCTCCTATTCCCCCCCTCAGTACGTTATCGTCAATCTGGGCATGTCAAACAACTTCTTCCCCGTCGATCTGGAGAATCTTCCGTTTCCCGCGACAATGAGCATTGACTACATTCGTGTATACCAGGATCCGAGTAATATCAATATTGGCTGTGATCCCAAGGACTTCCCCACCGCCGCGTATATTAACGAGTACGTGTTTTATCGACTGCCCCGTCAAGTGACTACTCAGCGAGCCCTTACTTTCAGGTATATGGAAGCTTACACGAACCCAAATCTGACAACGTGGAGGGGCGATTATGGCCAGCCGTTCCCGAATAACAGCTTCGCGGGCCCATGCCCTTGATACTCTGCGCCCTTCGGACGGCCTCACGAGCTGTCCGATCATACTAGTATTTATGCTTTTGTACCACATTACTCCCCCCGATTGGTTGGCGCTGTGCTTGTAATCTCTCTCGACCTTCCAGCTGTTTGCCTGCATTCACTCTTTGCTCTGCTGCTGCACCACAGGCTGATTGCAGCTATTGTACTTTTTACTTTCTCCACTCCACTCCTCGGACACGCTGCGCCAATTGCCCGCATCCATGCGTTTCTGCATTTCCATACGGTCAAGGCTAGGGAGGGCCCACATATATCTCGCTTCTCGATCGAGAAATGCAAGTGCCCTTCGTGTTCCATCTGTCAGGAAGGAATAAACAATAAGTGTAATTGGTAGGCTGTGTCAGGTTGTATTCTAAGTTGATGAGTACAAAGCTAAAACGATTAAACCAACCTCGCTAATATCCATCACTGGCATCTCAAGATTTGCCCATACCAGGCAGCCACGATTAATTATGACGACGATTGTCCTTGCGGCTGCGCGCCTTGCCTGTCTAACAGCGACTGCAGCTTAGCTAGGGTCCGCTCAAGCGTGATGATGCCACCTCCTGTGAGCCGTGGCACAGCGAGATCCCTGTCCGCTTCCGTGTCCTCACTCGTGGTTTTGCTCTTCTGAATTAATCCCCGGGCATCGTTCAGTACCTTGGCAAGCTTCCCAGTGGTGTAGTAGAACCAGTGGATCTCCTCCTCGAGACTGCCCAAGGGTATTTCAAGAGCGCGCCGTACGAACCCACGTGAGAGGACGTAAGCTTTCTCGCTGTATAGCCGGCTTCGCAACAGAGGGTCACTAACGGCATGCCTTGGACGGAAGGAGACCTTACCTGTTGACTGTACCATCCTCGGTGCCTCGAAGCTTTTCATACGCAGGCTCACAGAACCAGCTGAACATACGATGAGTGAAGACAAAATGGGTTGGATGAAGTGCACCCACGGTTCTTTGACGAGGACAAGACCCTGTATAGAGACGAAGGCTTGCAGTAGCGATGAACGTGCGGCACTCCAGGTTTCGTTCCTATCACCTGCCCATGTTCCTAGAATGGACAAACAGACCTTTCCTTCCTCGTACAAATTTCTTACGGGAGTTAGTTGGAAATCATAGGGCTGGAAGAGACAACTTACGGATTCACTAATGATCGTGATTTTTGTCAACATTTGAATCGGGAAACACTAGGTGTACATACCTCTGCCATTGCCCATCGTCCAGCTCAAGAAATGCGCGATAGGTGGAGTTTGAGGGAAGTTTGAGTCCAGCATCCAGTCAATCACAAACGGCGCATCTTGGTATGGCGTATTCTCTGGGCCGATAATCAGACAGCGTAACAAATCCGTGCGGTCTTCATACGCCCGGACAAGGATCGAGTCTACGAGCCAAAACGTATCTGATGATTTCTGGGACCAGTTTCAAGTCAGAAGACACACGTACCAGGCAAGCTGCTGGTAAGCACACGATACTCCTTCGTGAGGCGTGCGAGAAACTTCCGCGATGGTTGTGCAGGGGGAGAAGAGAAGAATGCATGATCAGATGGAGCGGATGAGAGAACTTCGAACCGTTTCCAGGGTGGCTTGCTATCTTCTTCGGCTCCCTCGGCGTCCTCAACGTCGGTAGCATCCCTAGGCACGTCAGGAGATTGAGGCCGCGTTGCTGGTGTAGAAGCCATTTCTTCGTCGGAGTCCATAGCCTCTGGTGTGGAGTTGGTGACGAGTGGCGCGTCGATGTCGTGGGTGTGAAGTACCGTGGGGCTAGACGACGACCATCCCTCTTCGTCCAAATCCATCCCATCGTCGTCAGTTGATTCCCAGTCATCTCCATCTTCGTCATTTTCGACCCAATGCCCGTCGTCATCCATGGCCCAGACCTCCACGTTCTCCTCACCGCCCATATTGCTGCCCTCTTCACCATCAGAATCGTCGTCTCCCCACAGCTCTTCAAGCTGCTCCAGTCCGTCATAGAGCTTCGTCAGCCTTTCTAGTGGTAACATAGTTGATGTTGAATCCGGCAGTACAACCTCGACCGTACCGTCCAGACGGAGCTGTGGGTAGTCAGTCGCCGAGCTCACCAGTATTTAGACGAACGTATTCACCTCGGCTACTTCACCAAACCAGTTAAAGCACGGGTTCCCCTTCTGTGGCCGTTGAATGTTACCCTCTACAACGGCTGTGTCTTTGCCCCGCCGTTCAGCTATGGAATTTCCTAGATCTGCCATCTCGCGACGCCATCCTCCAAGCTGTCCGTTCTCACTGACAATCGGAGCCTCGCGGACCCATTCCTCCACTTCGCCTATCCTTGGCACCATAGGTGTCTCGACGCCGTTCGTCGTACCCTCCCTGTGGATAAATACAAAGTCGCCCCGTCGCACCCCAAGACCATCGGCAAGCGACAAAGCCGACCAATCACCAGTTCCGTGAGGATCGAGCTCGAGTAGGGAAGCAAGCTCAATCGCTTCGGTGTCCGTGCAGCGTACTTGGGCCGTCCTATCGACAGCGTTCACAGATTGCACTATAGCAGCACGCTTCTGGTCTTCATTTTTCCAAAGGACATGATCGCCCGGCCTTCGTCGACGTTAGCATCGCATTTTTTGGAGAGTATCGTGTACTTACCAACAGTCGTACTCATCCGGATTAAGATATGGAACCGTGGCCTTAGCATCCAAGGTCCCTTGTGTGCCGTCCTGCCATAGAACGTTCACAGTGGTGTGTGTCTCCTGCACCACAAAGGTGCGGACTTCGATTCTGTTCTGCGGGTCGTCATCACGTCCATGTCGTGTCACCGGTAACCCAGCCGCGTCCTTGAGAATAACACGATCCCCTACTCGTAGTGCCTGTTCGGCTCGACGACGTACCAGAGTGAGTTTCGACAAATCTGCACCATGCCAGAATCGTGGGGGACGCAATCGTAATTGTGCATCCGCAGGATCCAGCTGTACTCGAGAGCGTAAGAACGAACGTCTTAAGATTAGTAAATGAACACACGGATTGATTGATGGCTAGCCAAGCAATGGCTAGTACTGTCCGCTTGACCGCAACAACAGTGTCTGTCTGACTGGGTCGAAGATTGCCCATGAGGAAGCCAAATAGATGTTGCACCCCCGACAATGGTTGTGGCAAAACATCCTAGCGATGTGTTAGAATCTACTGTGACAGTGTTTCATGGTAGAGACTTACGGGACCCTTCTCGCCCACTGCAAGGCGCGCGCTCAATTCTGGGACACGAACCAAGTCGCCGCTGCCTGTCTCCACCACCGCTTCATCGAACATCTTACTGTCACGTTAATTTGAACGCTCGTCTAAGGCAAGAATAGAGGGATTACCTCGATCACCTGGCCGACCCAGTCATCATAGACGACGTAGTCGCCCATGTCGACATCAATAGCAGCTTCGATGTCATTGGTACTCTTCCATTCGGGTAGCTGTCCTGCACTAATAGCATGGCTCAGGCGTCCCTTTACTTCGATACTGAGATAATGAAAAGGCGTCAAAATTCGTTGGAGGGAAGGAGGGTAACATGCCTACGCCGTTACGACCCCAGAACAGACATCATCGATGCTGCGCTTGAGCAGGTCACCAGGTTGGTACATTCGGTCAATCAAGTCAAGCTTCGATTCGGGCAGGATTTCACGCATAGGTTTGGGGAAATATGATACACCGACCTCGCCCTGATACAAACACGATATAAGCAAATGTATCTCACCTGTGAAGATGCAATCAATCAAGAAACGCGCCTGCTTCAGTGGTCTTAAGAGAGGATCCGTGTTGTCAGCTGGTGGTGGAAGGTCCTCGGCATCGTGCCAACATCGCTGATACAGAACTGGGTCGGAATCTGGGACGAACCGCTAATTGAAGCGTCCACATACCAAGACAATCCCGTATATCTCTGGGTTGTCCTTGCGCTGGACTATATCCTCTTGGTAGAACTGTACAAAACAAAGTTACAAGATCGGACCTCGTCCGGACATTGATGCAGCGTCTTACCTTTGCTGCTTTACGTTTTCGGTTTGTGGCGGACATTTGAGTCGCAATTTATCGCGTCTTTTCAGGTTCTAGGAATCAGGTGAAGCTGAACGATTAGGGTGTGGTGAGATAGTCGTCGGTCGTAGTGGTTGTCCTGCAGATATGGCGCCGTCAACGGCTCCGGTCAAGTCGCGCGGTCCAGATCGGCGAAACGCGCGCCCTGAACCTCCGAACTGCTTGCTATAAGTACTCCCTGCAGCTGTCGATATTCTTACTCAAGACCTCAGAGATTTGCAAGCAGACTTCAGTCAAATGCATATTGAACACAGCTACATATGTCTCCTTTCTGATCCTCTCTGAGTGACTCAGATATCGAGGAGATCAAGATCCTCGGCCCTCGAGGATCGCGGCGCTTCAAGCTTCAAGCTTCAATTAACGAGGTAATCTGGATCTTCCCCTGCAGCGGCCATGCTCCCGCTTGGACGATTAGTGACGAAGACACGTTTACCTCCCTATTTGTTCACGTTCAGGCGAAAGGCGAGTTTACTGGCGTGCACAAGTGAGCAACACCGTGCCACTCATATTACACAGCATGTCGAACGAAATCCTGCCATTTACTTACTGGATGAAATTAGCGTATTGCATTATACAGGCTCGACAGACTTCAGATACGCTGCGCATATTGGTACACAATTGCGGACGAAAACCCAGACCTATACACCTCATCTTATCGTACACGGTCTCGCAGCGTCCTTGTGATCTCGCCACGACCAGCTTAGAAGGCAACTGCAGCGGTCAAGCCATCAAGTTCCCGTTCATAGCACCTATGCTGGCTGACTTCATAGGCGAAGTTGGACACAAATCCCTTCTCCGACCGCCCAATCGAGAACTTGTGGGCAGCCGCAGAGCTCACGTCGTATTGGCCGGTGGTAACAACGCCGTACGACGACGTCACGGCATCGTTCTTCATGTTGGTGGCAAGCTGTACGCCGGGCAGTATGACTGCCTCGTGCAGGAACGCTACGCCTGTGGAGTATTTATCAGTGTCAACAGTGGGTATGCATTGCCCTAAAGCTCACCTTCGCCTATGGCACCAATGGCCTTGCAATGACCGAACGCCTCTCTGACCCAATGGATCGTGCGTCCATTCTTCGCCAGACTCTGCGCATGCTCCGCGCCACTGGGGATAATGAACGCATCAAACAACGTGCTCCGCTGTCCTTCGTAATGATGGTCGGCCCAAACGCCAGTACCGGAGCCGATCTTTTCGCCGGAAGGGCGAACCCAACCACGACGGGGCCCAATAATCCAAGTCGTGGCGCCGCCAACCTTCAGTGCGGCACGAAGCGCTTCGACCTCAGCAAGGTTGAAGCCGTCCGCAAGTAGGATGGCAATGCGGCGGGAGACGATGGTGGGCACCTTGGGGGCGTAGTAAAGTTGGGAGAGCGTGGGCGTCGCGTTGCCGTGGTTCTCCCGCGCCGGTGCTTCGGGGATCACACCGCCAACATTGATGGCGACCTGTTTGGCAAGCTCGAAATCGATGTTGTTGAGAATCTTGCTGTACAACTCGTATACGACGGAATCATCGCAATGACTCAGCTCGAAGGAGATGGCGTTGACAATATGGGCCTTCTCGTGGGGCGCGAGTGAATTATAGAACAATTGAGCCTGTTTGTAGTGCTCTTGGAATTTGGCACCGCGAACACGCTGCTTAATTCCCGCTACCCTCTGAGCGAAGCTTTGAAAATTCGTGGTGGTGAGATAGAGACGCAACAGCGAGACGACCATGAGACACTCACTCCGCATAGCCTCCGTCGCTCGTGGGTACAGGACGACCAATTTCTAGGCGATTCGGCCAGTAATTGATTTGCCCCTTGGTAATTTTGTGTCGCATCTGCCCATCGCGCTGATTATTGAGTACCGGGCACACAGGCCGATTAATTGGAAGTTCCTGCCAATTAACGCCCAACCTGGTGATCTGAGTATCAAAGTAGGAGAAGTTCCTACCCTGCAATAGCGGGTCGTCACTGAAGCCAATCCCGGGGACGACGTGGCTGGTGCAGAATGCCGCTTGCTCCGTCTCAGGGAAGAACTCGTCCACCGTCCTGTTGAGCACCATCTCACCGATTACTTGAAGCGGTACGAGCTCCTCCGGCCAAATCTTTGTAGCGTCCAATATGTCGAAATCAAACTCATGCTCTCGAGACTCCGGGATCGTCTGGATAGCGAACTTCCACTTCGGAAGGGCTCCACTGGTGATGGCTTCCTCAAGATCCTTGCGGTGGAAGTCTGGCGGTGAGAATTGTGGTCAGAGTGGGGCAGTAATACTAATATAGTGCCTTACCAGGATCCTGTCCTGCGATCTTCAGTGCCTCATCCCACATAAGACTGTGGACCCCGAGCTCCGGAAGCCAATGGAACTTCACGAAGTGACGTTCACCCGCGGAATTCATGAGTGTGAAGGTATTCACACCAAAACCTTGCATCATGCGGAAGGAGCGCGGGATTCCGCGGTCGGACATCACCCACATAATCATATGAGCAGCTACATGATAGTTACAACTCGTCAACAAGTTGCATCTCACGGAGGATGATAAACAGGCGCATACACTCAGGTTGGAGACCCACGAAGTCCCAGAAATTGTTGTGAGCGCTCTGCCCCTGAGGCACCTCATTGTGCGGCTCGGGCTTGACGGCGTGAACGAAGTCTGGGAACTTGATCGCGTCCTGGATGAAGAAGATCGGGATGTCGTTGCCAACAATGTCCCAATTCCCCTCCTGGGTGTAGAACTTCGTAGCAAAGCCGCGTACATCGCGGACGGTGTCCTGAAAGGCAGTGTAGATAGCACATATTTATAGCCAATTTAACAAACTTACGGCACTTCCGCGAGAGCCCTGGACGGTGCTGAATCGGACGAACACGGGCGTCGTCCTCGAAGCGTCGGTGAGCACGGGAGCATATGTGTATTTGGAAGCACGATCGTCGTAGACCTTGAAGTAACCGTGTGCTCCCGCACCGCGTGCGTGAACGACGCGCTATACAATAATATGGTGAATTAGCTTCAAACTTGAAATCGTACCGAATTTCCTACCTCCGGGATGCGTTCGTGATCGAAGCGATGTATCTTTTCCCTGGCAATCTAGATGTATGCGCCTTAAAACGATGTATGTATGCTAGCCCTTAAAAGACGCACCTGGTCCTCTAGGAGCGAAGGTCCGGTACCTTCGCCGTCAGTGACTTTAAGCCTAAGGTGCCTGTCAGGTGGGTAAAGACTAAGAAAGCACTCAGACAATACCAATTGTCTGTATCGGAGACAAAGACACCATGATCTGTAGTAAGACCCTTAGTAGGGTTTGCAGAGGGGTCAATGGTAGCTCTGTGAAGGTCAGCGACCTTCGGGTTCTGGGTTGCGGCAGTGAAGGCTTGTTTGACTGCGTCTGAGACAGTGGACATGTTTGGTGGAGATGGGAGAGGGAGAGAAACGTGTACAGGGGTTTTCTGGAACAGATAGCATTATAAGGGGTCACAGAAGTAATATTTTAATGTGGTGAAGTCAAGCAGGTGAACCCAAGACTAATAAGCGGAAGGACGTCACACTGACGCACACTCGACGCGTCGTGACACGTGATGGCAATGTTCGGTACCTTTAGTTCCAAAATAGGCAAGTGCCCACCGCCATGATCCGCCCGGTGGCCACTCAACCCAACTGCAAGCACCAATAATCATACGGATAATTTGGTTCGCATTCGGTTCAACAATAATTACAACGGACTTCAGCCTACGCCATATAACTCAAGCAGGCGGTAAAGCGGTAAAGTGGATCGTCTACGGGAGAAAAGAAATGTCAAAGGAAGATATGTCAAAACCAGACGAGCTAGAGCGACGAATCAACGACATCTAGACAAGGTGCACGTCATAGAGGGGAGGTATAACCATTGACAATCGAGACAGTGTATGTATGAGTGTCTTTCATACGGGAGGGGAACTGGACTGATCAGGATTGAAAGGTGGAAGGGGGATTTCAACGGTGACGGTGGCTGACGGTAGGACAGAGGGTCCACACGTAGTCAGACGTCGAAATCGAGCATATGCGTCATCGCAATGATGAGGGAATCGGCCACAGATAAGAGCGGAGAGACCGACGTCATGCCTCAACACCACTGAGACGGACGTGAGTGTTGCGCGAAGCTACACGAGGAGTCAGAACAATAGTCACAAGCAAGTGAACGTAACGACGCACGCAAACCCAGAAAGTTGGTGATCCAAATATCGAGCTGACGTTCACTTCATATCGTCGCATTCACAACCCTTCTCCTTGCCTTTGCCAACCCAGCTCTTGCCACAGCTCTCGCACCAAGTGCGCTGACCCTTCTCCACGCCGATGGACTTCGTAGACGTCGGAGACGCGTTCGCAGGAGACACTGCCTCGTTGCGATGAATAGACACCAAGTGCCGAGTCAAGTCGTGCTTGCGACTGAACGACCTACCGCACGACTTGTGGTAACAAGCGTACGGCTTGGAGCGGTTGGGGTCGTGAGTCTGTATGTGTGTCTTGAGGTTGTACGCGCGAGCGAAAACTGAAACAAAACACGTCAATAACAAGATTGAAGAAACCAGACAACAGGAGTTACCTCGGGGGCATGAGGGGCATGGGTACTTCCTCTTTGGATCATCCATTTCATTGTCCTCCTTCCCCCTGGTAATCGGAACAGATTGTACAGCGGAGGGCTGCGGAGAGACATTCGCAGGAGAAACCGTCGACTGGGCAACGTTCGACATCGCCGGGTAATTGAGGTGCTTGGATACTTGCACCTGCGGATAGTAATCCGAGGCAGCAGAACTGACGAGTCGCGACTGAGGCTGCGCCGGCTCATAATCGGAGAAGCTTCCGCGAGGCGAGGAGAACGTCGTCTGCGGCGAATAATGAGCGATGTTCGGAACACCACCCGGCGAGCTGCGGGACGGGGAAGAAGGTATGCCACAATACATCTTCGTATCTTCAGGAGCAGGGATGCCCAATCTCTGGAAATCCATGTCGAGGTCCTGAGCAACGGGGTAGTTGCTAGCGTAATTAGGCGTGGGAGAGTGGGGACTGAAGTTGTAGAAGCTCTCGGAATGACTGGAGAGAGAGTCGGCGTAGCTAGAATCATAACCTGACACCGACTCGGAAGAGACGGTGAAGGTGGATGGAGGCCCGCAAGTGGGAGTATCCGACCTCAGGAAGGTGAAGAAGTCCCCGGTATCGACGGGCAGAAGATTGAGCTCGACGTCGTAAGCGGCCAGGGACAAATCGAGTTCGGATTCGAACTGGTCGGGATGAGGGGCGAGGATGTCAGTGGCACCCTGGCTGTAGCTGAAGAAGTCGAAGGGCTGCTTGCTGTAGTCGGCGGTGTCGACGTAGGGGGTGCTGGTAGGTTCGGGGGATGGATAGTGTTCCAACGGGGTAGCTGAAGGATAGAAAGAAGAGAAAGGCTGGTCAGACATCGCGGCTGCGGAGCGAGTTATGTAGGCGCAGGAGGGTTGTGCAGGAGACACGCAGGAGGAGGTTGGGAGAACGTCGTGGATCCGGATGAAAGAGTCAAAAGGGTGCTGCGGATCGGCTGCACACGTAGGCCACCATGCCGCTTTCCCACGCCGGGGGCTGTGCCGTAGACGCGCCAACCTATACACCTGCCTCTTTTGGCTACAGCGAACTCCCCCGCGGGCCAACTACGCCGCAAATTCTGCCGTCTCTTTACCTTTCGCTCCTCCCACACCACCCAAGGTGACTCCCAGTACCGTCTCCGATGTGCTCAGGTGCCGTGTGCCTTAACGCCAACGCCGCTTGCAAAGGCAGGTGAATCGAGATGCAACGGTGACTCGCTCGAGATTGGTCACCCGGGGCAGTGCTGTTAGACTTCTGTCAGGGCACTCCTCTTTGGGCCCGCTCAAGCAACTCGGACCTTTGGCCCATCTCCAATGTTTCGATCCGCACGGAGGTATTCATCTATTGTACTACACATGGCCAAAGCAAGGTTAGTAGCATTCGCCTCGTTGAAAAACATCCCGACAACCTCTTCGAATCAAGCCTTACCGAGCCTTACAAAGTTGCTCCACGGTGGCCACTGACGTCGACAAGTTATGTAAAACTGGATCCCACCGAGCGTCGGCCTCTCCGTGTTATCACAATCGTGCATGTCGTCACTTCCCGAGCGGCCCGCATAGACTAGCCCCGTTCCTTCCTAGTTCTGTGATACCGCGATGAAAACTCTGGGCTCGCACATAGGCCAAGTGCAAACGATGTCATCAATGTTGCGCAGCACTCAGCTGCTCACGAATACAGTCACCTCAACTCGCGGGTCCGGCTTCCTGTCAATCTCAGAATCTGTGGACCGCCGCCGAAACGCCACCTTGCGTCCGATTTCTAGATGTAGACGGACGGTTGAGTTGTCATCCCAACGAAATGCAGACCCTACTTTCTTGAGTGTTCCTCGTTTTTGCTGTCTAATCTTGTTCCGCCTCCATGTCATGGGTACTTGGCACTCACGATTGTGGACTTGCCGTGGTACTTCTTGCTTGAATGCTGCGCTTTACTATGAGTTCCGCAGCTCGCAAAAGACCGGGGGGACGAGCGCACATTCTGCGCCATCACGCTCAATGGCGGGTAATCAAATTCTCGATAGATTCGGGCGATTCTTGACCGGGAGATACTTCATCATCTGTGCGGATTCGCTGTCTCCTTTGTAGTAGGGCGCTACGCCCGAGTCATACTGCTGCGTTCAAGCTGCGTCCCCAGGCTTCAGGTCTGAAGAAGCTGCTGCCAGTTTAAGGTACTGCGGTACTGCTTGCACAGTCAGCGCAGCACTTCGCTTTTGTGTAAAAGGTGAGCGATGGTTCAGTGGAGCGTCGTTGTGACAGCCATTTCCCCCTCCGTTATTGATGTCGCAATCATAGCCCGGTTTCGACAGTTATCATCGTTTATTACTTCTTTTCGGCGGCCCTCTAGTGGAGTCTTTTCGCAGTGATCCGTAGTTGTATGAGGCATCGTGATCTATGGTGAATCTCACAATCGTTGCCAGTAGAGCGTTGACCATCCAGCCAGGGTACGGTACCAATTGGGCCCCGGATACAGCTGTCAACGTACCTTTCAGGCGTGCTATCTTGAGTCGCAAGTATTTCACATGCTGTTCCGAGCTTCGGAGGGTTCGCTGGCTGCATTTACGGAATATTCCCCACCTTCTTCTGGCTGACTGGCGACCATCATCAATTTCGAAGCCGGAATATGTGTTCGAAATCTGCACCCCGCTTGGCCATCCTGGTGCTCGTCGCTGTGCATACACGCATAGTGTTGCTGGTCTTCTCAGTTGACTCGGTGCTCTCCCTGTGGGTGGCTGGTGTCTTTGGTCGGTACCGCATACTGGGAATGGGCAGTCTGAATTTCCCTCCGTGATTTCACACCTCATTTGGTCAGTTCATGTCCGCTACCTCATTGTAACGGTATTGTTCATCACCAAACACAATAGACACTGGTCTAGGAGTGAGAATGTGGCGGCTGAAAGTATGGTTGTCACGGATATGCAATATTTGCCGTGGTTTCCTGCGGCCCCCAGTTGACGCCGATCACGTAAGAGCCTGGCTTTGTTGTTCCTTCGGAGAGCACCTGGAGCTAACCTTGTTGGTTTGCTTTACTGAACGGTAATTTGTATGCCGTTGTCAGGGCCCTTCTATGACCGAACGATTTACACGCCGCCGACTCATTCTGCTCCACCGGCTGTGGTCCGCAATACACTGTTTGCTCCAGGCCATGCGTACCCAACGCGCGATGCTTCTTCTGCCTCGAGGAATGCACGGCGTTCGAATATGGTCCGGTGAATATGGCGTACATACACGTCCAAACGAACTGTGAAATCGCTCGACTCGGTCATGCACGAATGGTAGGTTACATGCGCCAATGAGAGTTCCATATTCGTGCCCTTTATCATTGCGGTATCTCTCACAGAATTAGCCCCTATAATCTCAGGCAGGTGCTGGTTTGTCACACGGCTCTTGACGACCGATGGTTTAGGCGTCGATGTTGCCGTCGGGCACCCGCTCAACATTCCGCTTTGTTTCGTCTAGGTCTAGTGGTGACTGTGTCTTCAATGTCGCGATGCCAATCCGTCAACTCCTTCGTGTAATTATCTGGGCGCGCTGATGAGCATTGAGTTCTACGGGCGCGCCCAAGAGGTCGTCGCTGTCAGCCAAGACGCCGAGTATCTCGATGTGATCCGACCCGCGAATACCGCCTAGTGAGTCATCGTAAATTCAAAGCTCTTCTCACAAGTGCGATGACGGCACACCGATTCCACGAAGGCATCGGACGACATTTCGCACTTGTAGGATGACTAAGCGCTCAGAGGCGTTCTGCTCGGATAGCGGGCAGTATTCGAGTGGGGGGTATTCTGCGGCCAACAAGATTTGCGCCTGTGTGAGTATGTCATTCGTAACGTTCATATCATCTTCCTTACCTGGTTGACCTGCGACGTGGAACAAAAAGCGATGATTTCGCCTGACCGGGGCTAAATGCCTAGAGCAATGTGAATGACATTCATCAACGACATAGAGCAAGGTCCGCTCGAGATTCCAGTGCCAGCAGGCCAGCAGGCCAGATAGCAAAAACTGCAAAGTGCTAACTGCAAAGTGCACTCCAAGTGCATACTCGGACTCTAGTCTGGCTCAAAGGACGCATAGTCCAAAAATTAAACTTTATAAATGGTAATAATCGACCTAGCTCAGTTAGACACAGCGTCAGACTCTTAGAAGTGTCGAAGCTTTATCTTGCACCTCACACTGGACTGCGAGTACTTGACGGCGCGCGCCCAGCAGAGTCGCGGCGGCACGTGTTCGGGCTTGCAAGGGTCTAACGTTCTCCACTGCGAGTTCGACCCTCGCGTAGGCTAGTTGTTTTCTGTCCTGGGCTTGGGGGTAACTACTCACCCTTTACTGGATCCCGCCAGCACAGGATACCGGTTAGGTACCAAATAATGCAGACAAGAATGATGCAGACCAGAGCAGTCAAGTGAGATTTCTGCAGTGCGCATATGTATATGACGGCATTGTACCGATGAGTTACCGGAAGGGTGCTGGGAGCCGCATGAACAGTCAGTCGCACGCAGTCTTCGGTCCATGTCCAGTACCTAACCGCAGACGTCGGCAATGGTTCAAAGGATTGGTACGGTGATGGTTCCCCAGCTCAACCTGTGCAGCACAATAGGTGCGAAGATTGATCGACTGATCTCGTAGATGTCCGCAATACCAGTGTCGAGGCACAACCGTTAACTACTATGCATCATCACAGACTCGCAAACGTACCGCATCGATACCGCGATGTCATCGGACATCACTGATTAAATGTCTGCTATAGAGCTCACTCGAGCTCAGCGAAACAAACGTCTTGTATTGATTCCGCCAAACCTGATACAGCGCAGACTCATCAGTGGTGCCAATTTAACGAACTGCCCTGCGCAGAAATCTTCGTTTACGACATACCATCGAGCACGGCCGCCCGCTTCCGATGGGGTCGCACAGTTGCGGTTGATTACTAGTGCATTTCGCAAGCACTGGTAAGAGATCAGAGTTTTCTTCGTATGCAGAGTAGATCTGCAGCAGATAGATGTGAGAATGCTCGTCAAATGTTAGTTAAGACACAATCGACACTGAACAAACACACACACACACAACGGAACATGTACTCACCCAGAGCAGACTAAGACATGACCAACTAGCAGAAGACTTTGTAAGAGGATGCATCGCTCACAACCTACTTGTGAACAGATTGCCTCATCGGCAACCAAAGCATGGATGACACGGTGGCAATATATGCATGGGTGGATTGATCTGTCACCGCCGGTACTGGCCGCGCATGCTTCCGCATAGTATCTACGAAAAATGGGCCCATCCAAGAACACGTTTTCGGTATAGCGAGGTGGGTAATGAAAAGTAGCAGAGACTAGTGGGTCCAAAAACTTGTCAGTACAGTTCGGCGGCAGGAGAGGCGTGGGCCCCGTTGCCGCGTGCGTTGCAACGAGTCCGACGCGTCGTGGACGCGTCGTGCACGTGACAGGAAGCTCCTCGGACGTCCGGCACTGCGGCGGCACTTGTCTGAAGTTATTTCAGTTTACCACACCAACATTACTGCCCATTTACCAGGCGGCAGCAGCAGTCATTTTACAGTCTGATCTTTAAAGGTCTACCATGTCGGACATCAACGATCTACACCCTCCGGACGACTACAGCCACAGATTCTTCATCTGGCACGAATGGATACAGGTCGTCTATCTCTGCTCGTAGCGTGTCCAACCCGCTACTTATTCTTGACGTCCAGGCTAACGGTCCACTCACAAACGAGAACGTCTTTGACTACTTCGCAACATCCATGTTTTATGACAAGCAGAGCAACAATCAGGTGTTGCGCATGCAGACGATGCACACCGGCGTGCCATTGGCCAACGAAGCGGAGGAGCTCAAGTGAGTCCCCTCGGTTGTTGCGGGCAATGCTGTTGGACATCACATCTCCAACTGCAGACGATTCACAGGCGTTGAATTCGCTGTCGTACATGCCCAACCTCCGTCACTGTTCATCATCCATAAAAGAGAGCGGCTATCCCCAGAGGAAGGTATGGTGTACACCGCTGATGGTGGCTAGCATGATGCTAATATAGAAACGATGTGAGACAGTTCGCCCACTGGCAGCGTATTTCATAATGCACAATCGCATCTATCAGTCTCCAGACGTCTACTCCCTCGTTTCAAACAGGCTGGTGAGTGATACCGCTGTCCGTTCCATCTAGATGCTGAGCTTCGAACACTGCTCCAGCTGACGTCGCTTCATGCCCTGCAAAACTCCATGAATACGTTACGAGCATACAAGCCTGACTATACTCCACGAACCGGTTTCTCATGGCCAATTGTGGAGTCGTCAACGTCCACTTCTGTCAAGGAGCATGGGTCAGATGAAGAAGCAGCCACCAGCACCGACGTAGAGGATCTTCCCGTCCACTCGTCGCAGAAGCAGGACACCCAGCCTGAGAGGCAGCAAAATAATATGCTTCTGATTAATGCCATGCGGACCACGGCCTTGCATGCAAATGTGACCTTCACACTTCCCGCGGCTGTGTCGGAGAGCACCGTCACCGAGACTCCTGCTCTAGGGACAGGCGCTCGATCTTCTGCTACTCCTGCTCCTGCTCCAACCCGAGGAGCAACGCCGAAACGAGTTCCCGACGCTCCGACACCACCAGAAAACCAACCAGTGAAGGGACCTCCAGGCGGTGGGAAGAAGAAGAGGAAAAGTGAGTAACCTCTCCGGTGTAACTTACTCTGATGAGTTTCAATCTGAACCCCATGTTCCAAAGGAACATCCATTGCACCTCCTCCCATCGCATGAGCGTGTAAGTCATTACAGCTGCCTGACGACAGATCACATTGTGTCTATGTTACAGGATGTACAGATAATCTCCATCTCACACGTTTTCCCCAATGACACGGGTGTCATCTCGTCGTAATACTGTTTGCATCCAGATATCCCGTCGATTGGGCGCCGGCCTATACGGATACAATGGCCCTATACAGCCTTGGTTAATGCTCGACAATAGGGATTGTCCGCTGATAAGCATCAACTGTTGCGGGAATTTTGATCGATCCCACTAGTAATCTATCAGAATACGTTGTACATCCCTGTCCACCAATGGACTGACAACAATTGCATAGCCATCTGTCATTATCTTGCCCCTACCCCGGTCAGCCTCTCTGTCAGCCAACCCAAAGGTGTCTGTAAGCCACCACCGCGCGAGCCAACATTCCCGCCTCCAAGCGACAGGGGGTTCGCAGATGCAAACGATTCTTTGCGTGCTCTCGCGGCGTCACGTACTGTTTCAAGTATGTGCTCAGTCAAATTTTGCTATCATAGACACGGCAGGCCCGGCGACATTCGTTTTGAAAAATGCTTACCTGCGCGGTCAATCTCTTCTACATTCGTCTCTAGGACAAGTCCTCCTTGTATTACTTCGGCGAGAATATGGTGGACCTGGCGCATTCTGCATGAGATACAACGCTGGTCAACGGGAAATAAGGCGGACCTCATCAAAGTGAAACACGAGATCTAGCTCGCATACGTTCTCAAACGAACGGTCGAGCGTCTCCACGAAGACCTATGTAAGGTGTGCGCGCTGTGAGAGCGCGTAGGAATATGCAAATCGAAAACGCTTGCTTGAATCAAGTCCAAGATCCCCAACTCGCTCTCAGCGCTGTCGACCACGAACACGAAGTACAACGTGGCGTAGCTCCGGTAGACGACCCTCAGTCTGTCACCGTCCTTCTCGCCCTTCAGGAAGCCATCAAGCTCCGGCGCGTCAAGGAAGTTGCAGAGACCTGAAGGGCGGGGCGATACGAGCGCATATATCTTCTGTATCAGCGGCTGTGCAGAGCTGTGAAGGGGGGAGTAGAACTTGGTGAGACGCGGGACGCCGGAAGTGTTGACTGAGGGAAAGGGTGTGAGCAGGGCTCAGAAGACGAAGGGATAGTTCAGACAGATGAGCACCGCATGGATCATTGTTTCGAATAGGCACTACACTGGCCTAAGACCGTTCACATGTGTTTACAAGCTGACGCAGACAAGGATACCGTGGTGGTCGAACATCGAGCGGTCGAAGTGTACACCGTAACAGGCTTACATAGCCGACATGCCGCTCGAGTGATCGAACTCAGCCGCCATCGATCTATTGCAGTTCATGAAAACTCATTTTATGATACACATCTAACCACCTCTACTTCAACACATGCGCAAATGACCCTACAAAGATCGCCCCCTCTAGTTATCAACGTCTCAGTACTGCGTCTGTCTCCCAAACTTGTCCAACACCGGGCGGCCCCACAAGGGCTACATCCAAAAAAGTCAGCGACCGGGCGAAAATCACGCCCAGAAAACAATGCCACGCACCTCTGCAGCGGGCTTCGACTCCAAGATCGTCTCGATGCGGTTGAGCACCTCAGGCGTGAGCTTCGGGATGACCTGGATCGCCTTGAGGTTCTCGAGCACCTGCGCGGGCTTGGTCGCACCGAGGATGACGGTGCTCGTGTTCGGGCTCACCGCGACCCACGCGAGCGCGAGCTGTGTCATCGTGCAGCCGAGCTCTGCACGCCGGTATCGTCAGTCCGCTTCATGAAGGGATGTAGGGGCGCGGGGAAAGACACACCCTTCTCCGCGAGCTCGGTAAGCGCCTTGACCTTGGTGATTCGCCGCTGCGCCTCCTCGGGCTGGTTGAGGAACCACCCGTAGAGCTCTCCGTGCTTCGCGAACCGCGAGTCTGAGGGCACGCCGTTGTTGTACTGCAGTACAGGTGTGTCAGTCGCTCTCACACGAACCCTCCGTTCCAGAAGAGCACGTACCTTGCCGGTAAGCATGCCGCCAGCGAGTGCCGACCAGATGGTCGTGCCGTATTGGTATTTATCGAACAGAGGACTGCGGAATGACGATCAGGCGATGATGTGCACGGCTGAGGGGAAGGTGTACTTACAGGTATTCCTTGTCCACACGCTCACGGTGGAACATGCTAACAAACGTAACGGTGAGAACAAGACAGAAGAACAAGGTGGCGTACATACTGCTTCTCGACCTGGTCAGCAATGGGGGCCACCAAACCAAGCTTGTCCGCAACGTCTAGCAAATGCAAACAATGCTCAGATCTGCGTTGCACAACTAGAATGCTACACACGTATTGCTTCCTCGATTTGGAACGCAGACCATTCCGAGGTAGCCCAGTAGAACGCCTGCATACGGGCACTTAGCACGCATGTTACAGAGCACTCAAGGCAGCGGAACATACCCAACCCTGGTCGATCACGAAGTTGAAGGCACGGACGACCTCCTCCATCGGAACTGCACGAGATTCGCATTATAATCCGCAGGACAAATCAGCTGCAACATACCGCTGGGGTCCGGACGGTGTGCAAAGAGGACGTCAACATAGTCAAGCTGCAGACGCTGCAACGACAATTTCGTGCCCTCAATGATGCTACACAAAATACTCAGTCCTGCACCCCCAAATGCTTGGATGTTGGATTGCAGACTTACTGTTTTCTCGACAGGCCCGTGTCGTTCGGGGAGTTCTTACGCGTGCCGACGAAGATCTTGGTGGAGATGATCAGGTCCGTCCGTCTGAGACCAAGTTCCTTGATCACTCGACCCCTGTAGATACGCACATTCAATCCAACAAAACGCGCCGGCCAGTTCACTTGACGCACATCTCGATTTCCGAGTTTCCTGAACCGTAACCTTCAGCGGTGTCGAACCTCGTCCCATCGCATATTAGCTCCTGACAGAGTGCAAGGGTGTTATAAAAGATAGATACATGTTGACGCCGTTCTCGAATGCAACTTTCATAATGTCCTATGCACTACCTCAGGATCCTCGCGACGTTACTGGCAGACGATCGACGCACCTTGACCGGGTCACCAATAACGTCCTCGCCGAACGTAAGCCCTGTGAAAGAGCGTGTTTGACACGTTCATAAGCCCGCTAATCAAGAAGAGGTGCTGCAATGCAGATACGCACATCCACCGAGCGAGAAGACAGGGACACGCAGGCCGCTGTTCCCGAGGCGTCGGAAGGGCATACCCTTATCGTTATATTCCATCTTAACAACAGACATATCTACGATGTACGCGAGTTCTGAATAGACAGAGGTGGAACAGTAATTGGGGCGAGTGCTTCGGACGCGAATTTCTTCGTCCTGCCCGCTGGGGGTTATATAGCTGAGAAATCCCTGTCTTAGTCAGTGGTGCTCCAGGCGACCCTCGCTCCCTTGCTCAGATATCAATTCCGATTCTCTTCTGAATCGGTCATCATCTTGTGTCAGCGCCGCTACAAGAAAGAATTCGGGAACGACGGGAAGCGGGTGGATATGTAGTTCCGCTATTACTCCGGATCCTTCACATCCGGCCTGCATTCGAACTCCTAGACACCCACCTCGTAGAAAATATTCATGGCATCCGGCCGTGAATTATGAGAGGGAGGTGAGAGTGGGAGTTGCTATCTGGCATCATAGCAAGATGAACACAGATTGGGGTAAGTCTCCAATCACTGAAGGACGTCACGGCGTGCCTGGAAAACGAAGTATTTTTCTCCGATTTATTCTGAACAATTTACATACCTCCATCCAGGTTTGGAGTTCGCGTACAAATAGACGTTCTCTGGGACTCGAGCTTGGAATATATACGGAGTCGGTGCACCCCCGTGCGAGCCTTTCTCTCGTTTCTGCTGTCCACTGTACCAATGCGCTTCCATCTTTTCTCTCTCCTCGTCCTCCCCCTACTCGACTCAGCTTCCACCGAGGACCAAATGGTTCTCCCTAGTTTATCAGAATTAGAATCCGCAGATGCAGGCGAAGTGTACACCCCGCAGACGAATGCCCAGCCGACGCTCGCCGATCAGCGAGCTCTTCGCCGACGAGCACGCCCGAGTTACGTTTCTCGTGCCCACGATCAAGGCCGTTATGGCCCTCGCGCGGAAACCGTGAGTAACACCCTTCTATGTGCCCGCGGCCGCTCGCGGATTCACTTTCTGTTTGTGGGCTGGCACTGACGTGTGTTCCCTTATGTGTGATCAGACATCAGGGTCCCGCGAAGGTCGAGGACGGGACCATTATCTCTGAGGAAGGGCTCGACGGTATAGCGAAGGACAACGTGCAACTAATGAGGATCACAACCCAAGGTGAACAGGTGCGGTCAACACACCATGGCATATGGTGCCCGAATGATGGACTCAGATACAGTAGGTAAGGCCTCCTTGCTCGAGAGTAAGTCTATTTGATTCACCCACTAATATACTCTATAATTGGTACACAAATACTGTATATGCAGTTAAAAAAATGCCAAAAGCGGTGAGGAAATGAAGAGATAGTCGAGTTCATCGCCGACGACGACGAGCGCCCCCCGACGCGCGGTGCGCGCATCGTGCACAGACGATACCGAATACTAGTAGCCGATACTCTATTAGCCGAGACACAGTATGTCCGGAGGTCAGACACCGAAAGCACCACGCAGAATGCCAAAACTTGACCTAAACCTGTTGGACGACCTTACCTCCATCACCATGTCAGCCACTTCGCTCAACCATGACCTCGTTGACCGCGTTCTCACTGACTTGTCTGACTTTACGAGCCTTTCTGCCGCCATCCGCACCTGTAAGCTCTGGTACAACGCCTTTCAAGCCCGACAAAGATCAATTGTTCATGCCATCCTCGTCAATGCCATTGGGCCCGCATGGCCTACTGCTCTGAAGCTCGATCATAATGGCAAATCATTTTCGAAAGCTCAACTGATGGCCTCAGATATGGTAATTGCTCGCGACTCCGCTGATGTCGCAGTCTCCCAAGCACAGACTGTGCTACGGCTCGAGAATCTCTTCAGTAGGAGGTAAGTGGGCGTTCTGATCCGTGGTGTTGTGGCCACTCTTATTGCGTAACGCAGATGCAAGGATCGTTCTTCGTCATACAGCATACTCACACCGGCCGAGTCCTTGCGCTTCCAAGTGGCTCTTTATCGGTTTTGGCAGTATTGTCAAGAGGTTCAAGACTACGTACGGTGTGGGGAATACTCTGATGATGATGGCGGCGTAGACATCGTTCCCGAGACCAGCATCGAATATCTGCGCCAATTTACCAAAAACGACCTCTATGACATTGCTAGAATGGTCAGGTTCTTGAGCGAGACGGTTCAATGGACGTCGTTTGTGTATCCAAGTACAATTCTGTAACCCAGTACGTTCATCTCACCTTAGCGAGTCCTAATCTCATGTTTTCTGCAGCATGGCCTGAGAGTGCTTTACTTCAGGAACCTCACGACATTCTGGCTGCGTTTGAAGGCAGGATGTCACATCGCAGCTTTGACTGTAGTCTCTTTCGTGAAAACTTCTTTTCGGAGGCCTACAATTGCGTCTTGGATTCACGAGGCGTAGGGAAACATAGGCGCAATGTCGAGGCTGCGGCTGCCATCTTGGACACGGTAGTCGGGGCGGATGATCAGTGTATGCAACATTTTACCGAGCTTCTACTCTCTGCTGAGCGGCAAATACTGCTTGTAGGTTACCGGTGTCATAATATTGTAGGCCTGGGCCTCTGGGGCCCGTCCAGTAGGTCCATTTCCGTCTCACTCCTGATGACATACCATTTGACTGTCCTTAAATCTGTACAGACTGGCACCTTCTGAAGCCTCATATACCCTGGAGTCAGTGCAATCGCCAGTACGAGGATAGTATGCTCGATGAATGTGCGCGCCAGATCGATTCCGCTGACTTGATGGCGGAGCTGTTTGCACTGCAAGTTCACGACTCTCAGGTTTGGGAGGCGGACCAGTGGTACTGCCGGGACTGCTTGCTCATATTCTGGAGGAAGCGCCTTCGCTCGTGGTGGTATGCGCGCAAGCAGGTGTGTGCGATAAGTGGTGACTGACTCGGCTTGAAATGACTGACCACGGAAAACAGCGGCGTCGAGCTGTCGGTAATGCAGAATAATGGGCGGACGGTTCCTGTACGATCCCGTCCTGACATTTTCCTTGCCAAAGAATCGTAAATTGGTTCTCATGTATGAACATGGATATGATCTTCCACCATGGCTCCGTGGAGTGTGAATAGAAATCTGTCTTCTGAAGACCTGACTGCATAGCCATTGGTAGAGCACGCTTGACCGATTCTCTTCCAACGAAAATGCCACTACTGATACATTGTGATGCAGCATCACTTTCTCAGAGAACACCCCATGCAGCGCTGAAGGAAAAATGGCCAAAGTGGAGAGGCGACTTCCGCCCGGAGAGAATATATTTATTCAGGCTGGCTCGGTCGGAAGGCGATAGTTAACATTACACTCGACGTGAAAGCAGTTCCTATTCACTTCCTACCTACCTACATGGGCATTCCGTCTCTTCCTATGCAGGTTCGGACACTCCGCATAGCTTCAAGTTACTCTATATTTCTCGACCAGCATAGATATCCGTTCATACTTAAATTCGGGCGATCTCTGCGCGTTCGCTCTGAACCGAATGCAAGATTTTGCGTTGTGCTGCGGCTCAAGTGGATCGTGCAGTTCAAAACAGTGCTGCAGGTCAGACGCGGTAATTTTTTTGGTACGACCATCATTTCTCTTGCACGTTGATGAGCTCGAGTCGCGAGTCAATATATTTTGTATTTCTTATACATTTTGGATCTGAAGGGGAGCTGTCCTGGGTGCAAATGCACCGTCACTCCTCACCACTTTTCACTTGCAAACGGGGCTTCTAGTTCTACCCAATTATTTCCTTATGAATCTTACCTTCTCCTTTCGGTATACGACTCACTTCGCGCCACTTTTCTGAGTGCTTTGTCCTCACTGCAGCTGATGCACCAGAATATGGGGATTAATGTTCTGTAGCTACAAGGGCCGCAATGTAAGCGTAACATGGGCACTAGACCTGTAGAACCTACGCAAGTACTTAGTATAGTACTGCTGCCACTCCAAGCTGGCAAAGATCACAGACTAGACTGCATGGAACTTGATGATGAAAGGCGCAGGCTACGCTATCCGCGCGACCGAGCTGTTGACACCTCGTCTTCACTCACTATTCCCTGGCTCATGCCGCAAGTACGTCTCTAAGGCCTACACACGCAGAATATTCCACACAGACTGAGATGGGAACTTGAAGACGTCCATACGCGGGGGAATACAACACTACGTAAAGATGCGGCGGTAATTAAAAGGCAAACAAATGTCCCAGACTTTCGTGGTCTCGCAGGGGTCCAGCTCACAAATTCCCCGGGTCGCCTTTGGCGGGCTTGCACAGATGCTGGGACAAACTCTGTCAGGAGGGGTTCGCAGCGAGAAAGAAAGAGATGTGGCTCACGTTCAGGCGCGTCGCATGCGACGCCTTGTGCACCTGCGTGCGGCAGTTCCAGCCATACCTGCATCCCAAACGCATCAGCACCACGCGCCGCAGAGCCAAGCAGCACCCACCAGCAGTCCTCCTCGATCCGCATATCCTCTACCACCCGAAAAAGAATCCACAAACGCACATCAGCACAAGCACAAACAGCACGCCGAGCGCGCAGGACGCACCTTCCTGCTTCCGCGCGAGCCACCACCGCCACAGACGTGCCCGACAGAGCTCGCGTACGCACCCGACACAGAACCACCCGTCCGCATCCCAGGCGCCGAGCGTGGGGTCCGTACCTTCGTCCGCACCCGCCGGCAGCGAGAGTATCTCGCCGAAGAGCTCCGCGTAGTCGATGCCAGGGCCGTCTGGAGGTACCGCGGGCATGGATGCCAGCGCGGCTAGACCTGGGATGACTGGAGCTGCGGCTGGGGCTGGTGCAGGAACGAGGGCGGGCGCGGGCGCTGGGACGGCAGGTGGGTTCGGGGCGGGTAAGGCAGCGCCGGCAACCTGTGCGTGGAAGGCGGGCAATGCATAAGGGGGAGCGTTGGGGTTGTGCAGGGGAGGCATGGCAACAAAAGTGGGGAGGGGCCAATCGAAGCCGGGGACGGGGAAGGCGGCACCCTCGAGGATGCCGAGGATGAGCCGCATCTCGGTCTTGTTCTGCCGGAGGTGCCCAGGGAGCGAGCGGAGGAGGTCGTCCGCGTTGAGAATGCCCTTCAGGAGGTGAAAGTCTGCGTGCAAGTGAGATGGGTCGCTTCGCGTGAGGAGGGAGAACGCAACAGCTTACTCGATGCGCCCCAGAGGTTGACGCCGCAGACGGTATGGCATCGATGACCTGTATTTTTATAAGCGGAGAATATGGTAGAGCGGAGCTGATGTCCCACATCGATCCTGGTCACCGACGACGGCTTCCAGGATGGCCTTGGACCTCTTCTCTGCGCGGGCGCCAGCGGCGATGATGCCGCGCGAGTTCATGACCGACTGGAACGGCTCGGAGTAGAATCCATTGCGGAAGGACGCTTGCATGTAATGGTGCAGGGCGTGGAGGCCATACCCTCTGTACGCCTTCAGGATGGCCTCTGGCCACTCCGCAAGAAAGCCTGCGTGGTTCGAATATCCTATACAGAGAGGAGGCAGAGCATGAGAGGAGCGCGCAGTCAGTGCTAAGAGGGAGGAACAGACCGCCCTCGGGGTAGTGGACATGGTCGATCCACTGGACGGTCTCAACAAGGAAGCTGACGAGCCGGTCGATGTCAAAGAGGTCGCGGTCGGAGAAGGCATTGAAAAAGGCAATGCAGTCCTCTGGAATATTGTCCAGGTCGTCTTCCAGGTCCCAGTCATAATGGGTGTCCTCGAACATGGCGCAGTACGCCCAGAAGCGGTAGCACGCGTTGTGGAAGCGGAGGGACTCGGCGGGGGTGAGCTTGGTGATAGGGGACGAGCGGTCCTTGTGTCTGTCTCACGTTTAAGAAGGAGATAGAGGAGAGATGAGAGGGCGTTACCTCCAGCTGAATAGGTCTTCGAAGCCGGAGATGACGGTGGCGCCTGCGACGATCCTGTCAGCTTCTGCACGGTTGAAGCGCACGTCTGTTCCGGTGAGTTGATCCTCAGCGGGAGGCTCTGTGGGAGACTCTTCATTCTTGGCTAGCCTGAGGGCGGCGGGCAGGGCGGGGCCGACGGCGTTGTAGGCGACTGCGCGCAGAATAGACTTTGGTCGAGCTTGAAAGACGTGGTAGATGTTCTTGTCGATGAGGATGGCAGCACTGAGGGTGTTGAAGTCAGACAAGAAGGTGAGGACGCGGTCAAGAGCGTCGTGGGTGAGATTGGAGAACGGCATGTTATTTGCTACGTACGACGACGGTGATGGCGTCGAGGACGGGGGAGAGCGGTATAAGTAGAACGGGCGAGGAGTCAGAGAGAGTCAGTCAGCGGGGTTAGTCACGTTACGCCGAGGTTTGATGCGCCGCTCGGAGAACGCTCGAAGTATCAGGACTTTCACAGCAAGTCCGCTTGGCGTTGAGTGAGCTCTCAGAAGAGTTCAGATGCGAGAGTGAGCAGGATGACTTTGGCAGTCGCGACGATCGGCCCCGAGGACAAAAATAGCCTATCGTATGGGTCCTTGACGTGCCAAGCCTTTCCCAGAATAGCCATCTATTTCTGTCCTCTTCGCCGGCCGAGTCGAGACGTCC
The DNA here is from genome assembly GCF_003851025.1 of Sparassis crispa. Lineage (NCBI taxonomy): Eukaryota > Fungi > Basidiomycota > Agaricomycetes > Polyporales > Sparassidaceae > Sparassis > Sparassis crispa. The sequence goes on from NW_020939747.1 coordinate 2,582,534, forward strand.
TTCGACGCCTCCGCGTCCTCCACGGACTATGTACCACCGTCTTTACATCCGCACCAGTCTGCCCAGGTTCTACCCTCTCCGCTCTAGCTGCCCACCAACGGGCTCAGACGAACGCTTCAATTTTGTCCAGCGACAGAGAGGTGTGGGCCGGATGGCAAGGCCGGGAGCGGAAGGGTGATGAGTGGTAGAGGCTTGGCATGCTATAATTATGCAGGCGCAGGTCAAAGATAGCTCCTCTCCTTGGCCCTCCAGACAATATTTATACGCAACAACGTCCATCCCATGCCCTCGCCCAGTTCCCTTCCCCGACCCACCCATGAACGCCCTTCCCCCAGCCCCGCTCCCTCTCGACAACAACCGCTTCGCCTACCACCCCCCGCACCGCATTGACCAGCCGTTGGACACTGCCATCGCCTCCGTATGGCATCTTCTCGACCAGGTCCGTGTCTTTTTCTGCCGCTTTTTCCCATTTTATTTGCATATTCACCGATGCTACAGGCACCCCCGCCCACTCTCCGTGAAATTCTCGAAGCGTACAAAACAAAGGGCGACGGAGACCGCGACATGCTCATCGCCATGCTTAATGCCAAGAGCGCCGAGGATCAGGTTCGTCCAGCCTCTCCTTCCTATTTCCCACCTGTCTGATCCCATGGCACCTATAGCGCCTCGCCTCCGTCGCCTCCCTCCACCGCACCATGCTCGACATGTACCAAGCTCCCATGCGGCCCTCCCTCGCCCCCCTCCACATCGCAGACTCTCACCCCGCCTACCCCTCCTCACACTATTCCAACTCCCTCTACCACTCCCACGTACACGAAGCCTACGACCACCCCCGGCGCGCGGAGCCCAGCCACTCCCAGCCACCTCCCGCTGCCCACCAGTCCCGCAAGCGCCGCCGCGCCTCCCAGTCACCCCCGCCACAGCCCCGCGCGTACCGCCCGCGCGAGCGTCTCGATCAACCCGCGCACGACCTCCCCTTCCCGCCGTCTCCGTTTTCCTCCGCGTCGACGCACAGCAACAGAAGCGGCAGCGGCTCACCGCGCTCGCGCGAGTCCATCGCCATCGGCGCGCTCCTCTCCAGCGGCTCGCCCGCGTCGTTGCGGGACCGCGCGGTGGACGCGGTCAGCGCAGAGCGCAGCACGTCCGGGCGCACCACCAGCCCGCGGGATAGGCGCGACAAGCGCGACGGCCATACATGACACATCTTCTACTGCGTCTGTCCGTTCGGTGTTTCTTTGTTGTATACCTATAGGCTATGTATAGGTTGTGCGGCACCGAAGGGTGGAGGCGCGGCGCCGTGTATACGTACCGCTACTTGTACGCTAGACCGATATCTAATGTCCACGAGCCCGCCCAGCGAAGGGCCCCCCGCATATACCTCCGATGCGTGAAGCTATTCCGCTGGTCTCGCGTTATATATACTTGACACACCACCACCACCACCACCACTTGACCAGCTAATTTAGTTCGACCGTTTCATCGTGCGGCGCCCTGGTTTGTCTGGGCGTGTACGCGTTCCGTTAGTCAGTGCTTATTACACCGCACGCCGATGTCACCTCCGAGCAGCGCGGCGCAAGTACTCCCCCAATAGTAATCAGAAACCCGTGGGTGCTGCTGCATCGACGTGATGCGCATTTTGCATCTGCTGCTGTCGGGATCTCCTAGTCTGAGGTGCACCGGCGTCGTTTACGTGCGCTCGCGCATCCTCTCAGACCATCGTATACGTCATGGCCGATCCCCACGTTATCAGACTGTTTGCGGCTAGTCTGCACCGGTGCACATATTGGGATGGGTAAGATACTACCTCCATGTACACGGCCAAAACTCTATGGCACCGAAGCGGGGCCTGAGAGCGGAGTCCTCGCAACAGCCCGTGTTCGGCCCCGTTACAAAGATTTTCGTCTAATGCTGTGATAGTAATTTAAACAAATGCCTAAACAGCCTCGATAATCGTGATCGATACAGCGGCGCAAATAGACCATAAGAGCTCGAATGCGGCACCATTCCAGGGCTGGCAGTCAGACCCCCCATCCAGCTGTTCACTTCGGTGCGGTTCTGCTGCTGGTTTCGGCCTGTTCTATGGCTTCTGTGAGCCTCGAGCTGGCTGTTCATTTTTTTATATTTTCTGAACCCGGGTACTGCAGGCTTCATAATATCCTCATATCCGTGAAATTAACAGCACGTAGTGTAAACAAAGCAGGACAGGAATATGCATAGTAAATAGTCCATGTGGAGATGAAAAAGTTATTATGGCGATGCCACCGACAACAATAAACGCGCGAGGAAGTGATGATTTCACCACATGAGATTGTCCTGGATTGTGACCTGCCAGTCAACAGTCACAACCTCCCCTTTCTCCGATGCACCCAAGCCACGAAATGCCCTCAGATCGTTTTGGAATGTCGCAGTAAAGAAACTAAGTAGATCATGTTAGTTTGCAAAAGAGAGACTCGACATAGTCTCACCTTTTGAGCGCATCTTCCTGCTCTTCCCGGGTCCCACCATGGGCACCCACATCATTGCAAATGGCCACGAGCAGGTCGTCAACATAGTTCCAAAAACCACTGGCTAGATATAGAGGTTCCTCGATAGGTCCGGGCTGAGAAGATGGACCAGGCACTTCAGACGTGCCACTGCTGAGCCCAGCGTCTGCATCGTGTCCGCTGTCTGCAGCCCGAGGCTCTTCTGAACCATTGCAGGAGTCGATATTGGCATTGGTAGCTGGTACGGCTGGCTCCGAGTCACCAGGGCTCTGCATCGCAGTCTGCTTCTTAAGATGCAGCACTTTCTTCGGCATGCAGTCGAAGCTGATTGCCGCCGAACGCTGTAGAAAAATATAGTCAATAACAACGACAAAATGAATTGTATTCGTCCTTACGAGGAAAGCCATGCGCGCCCAGAGTGCAAGTGAGATTTCCATAGTCGACAGTGCCAGCTTTCGTGCCATGTTGCCGACATTGTCTTCCCTTCCGATTGCCTTATTGATCTATTTCGTAACAATGATCCCGAGAGGCCACTGCAACGCCAAACAGAGGTCGCATTGGCACTGGATCAATGCCTCACGACTATGGCTGAACCAGGGCCACTGCTGAAGCACCAAAACCAGACCGGAGGCACAGACCAAAACCGCCCTCTCACATCCAGGATTTCGCCCGCTCACTGGCCAGAAATGGCATTTCAAATCACGGGCGATTCGGACGACTCACATCCAACCCTCTCTGAAGGCTGGTAAAAAATACTGAAATGGCACAATATTATGGGTGTATTTAGGGGACATTTATGCTATGACAAAGATTTTCGTCTAATGCCTTTATAGTGCCTGCCCGTTTTGGCCGTGTAATCAAAAGTGTCACACTTACATTCTTTTGGCTGGAAGAGCACAGAAAAAAGAATGCAAAATAGTACAGCACATCTGTCAAAAATGTGTCACTGGATCCTCTTGATATGACTTTTCCCTTCAATATCCGGGTGACAGAATGTGTCTGAGTGTGCCTGTAGAGTTCACATTCTTTCAACTTCAACGGTCTAAGGGTGCTTGATCAGCACTAAACACAACAGCCAGTAACCACAAGTAACCCCACCCCCTCCCCCCAATATACCCTACACTCTTCCTTGGTTATCATTTATATCCCATAGTATCCTGCAGCTCTTCCATATGGTAGAACCTCCATGTTTACTTCGTGGGTGGTTATCTGCACACACTGAAGTGAGTGACTAACGGTTAAGTTCACCATTCACATGATGGTTACATTGTGACAAAGGTAGAACATGGGTTACCCTTCACTTGGCTGTTCATGTAAGTCAGCAGTTTTCCCATATATAGGGAAAATTTGGCTCAAATGTGCTAAGCAGCAGGAATTTGACCTGAGAAGATATGCAGCCACCCTGCATTTTTCCCTCATATGGAGGCTGCACCGCGTGAAGCGCCAGATTACACCCAGCAGGAATCATGTGGTGATCTGGCCATTTCATGCAATATTTGAGCACATTTCACTTGGATTGCACCCAAGTCGCGATCTGCTGTCAATGTTAATGTTTTAGGCCCATTGCACCCTGACTACACCGATATTTCCCTGCACATTCCACTCCGGTAGAATCTGCGAAGGCTCACGATGATGTGCAATGCCAGAGAATTACATAATACACACCACTACTGATTCGGGAGCTGGTGGTAGCTAATTAAGTGCTCTCCTCGTCGTTGTGGATCCGCACTACAGACATTTCTCTTACTCTCATAGAACACAATGTTGAAAGGACTATATTTCAGTAATGATGAAGCAACTCATATCAATATCCTCTGTCCTCTCATCTTCTCTACGGCAGTATCTCTGGAGTCTCCATGCTGCTGCCGTCCAATGCTGCTGCACCTCAGGTGAATGCTGCGCACTTTAAAGCAGCTGTTGACGATATAACAGACCTCAGAATGGCCTTCACGGCCTACCGGAGCGAGAACAATAAGCAGCTGTACTTACTAGAAATGTTAACATTGTATGGCTAGAGCCAGCAGAGTAGTGTGTACATATGCCAATAGCGTTTTACATGCTGTTTTATAATGGCCATGGGCTGTAAAACAGTTCATAGGCTCTGTAAAACTCTTACAGGGTGTTAGCCAGTGCACTGTAATACAGCCAATGCTCCGTAATACAGCCCGGATGGCCAGTTGACTCTGGGGCCAGGGCCAGATTCAGCTTAATAATCACTAGTGCGCCGCACCCTAATATGGAATAGGGCGGCAGGCGGGATGGCGGCTGCGGGATACCCAACATGGTATGTTATTCTCACGTTTTCTGGACTTTCTGCACTCGAAACTGTTACCCTTTCCTTGCGGCACTGCAGCTGTGAGCACATATATCTCATAGGGGACATACTGTAGGCATAGAGGTACACATAGAAAACATATTAGAGCATGGCAGATCTCCGCATGTACGCAGAAAAGCAGAAAATAAAATAAAAACATACCGCTTGCCGTTGCAAAACCTGTACCTGCAGTTGCAAAAAACACCTCACCAGAACATGCTGGTCAGAGTCAAAACCCCCGTCATCATCTCGAGCATCTCCCACTTCCACAGGATTGACATCATCTCCCCAGTCGGACTCGCTGCCATCAGAATTGTACCCGCTGGGGGCGTCCGCGTCTGGCATGCTGTCGTTCTGGCTCTCCAACGCAAAGACTGCATCCACACCAAGTATGCGGGGCACGACATCGGGAGCATCAGGAGCAGCTGAGACAGCGTAGGAAGTGGGCGCACTTGTCGCGGCGGGACGATGAATGTCGACGCTCGTTGGGGATACAGGCAGGTATTGATGGATCCAGCCATGCGCGATGTGTGCCTTTGTGAGGACAGGCTGCCAACGTTTCGACCACTTCTGAACCAGATGTAGTCGGATTGACGCTTGCTTCGCTGCGTATGCGCAACGCTCGGTCACAATATCAGCTCGACCCTCATGACAGTGACCTTGAGAAAGCCACCAGGCAGCTTTCTGTGTCAGAAACTCCAGCGATCGGCGCATCTCATCGACAAGGGTCTTCCATTCTTCCTCCCACCGATCTGCTCGCGCGACAGTCTTTGCCGACTTGACATGCAAGTGATCATCGTTGTCCTCTAGTGCAGTGCTGTCTTGCACAGATGCGGGGTCTTCCTGGGCAACAGCGGCTTGCTCTGGCATGGATGCGAGGTCTTGCTGGGCCAACGTGGTAGGCGCCCGAGACGTACGACGAGGTACCAGCCAAATCCACGATGGTTTATGGCAGCCTTCACTTCTCTCGTTCTCCTCCCGTGCAGGACCTCAATTATCTCCATCTTTAAATTCTTGAAACCTCGTCTTCCACTCCCCACCTGAATCCAGCACTAGGAGCGCACGGCGAGCATCATGATATCGAGCGATGGTGAGGGTGATCTTCAGGTTGAACGCACGGATGTTCATCTTCGAGCGCGTATTTGCCTTCTGGCCCGTACTGGCGATGTTGATCCTGTACTTGGCAAGAAGCCCGGCATAGATCCGACGCAGATGGTGAACGTCTTCCAGGGCATCCTCGACTTGAGCCATGCGGAAGCGGTGCTCCTTCTCGATGATGCCACTGCAACAGCCCACTTCGCGCTGAGCCTGCGCAAGCTCAGAGGGTAGGTATAGCTTGAGATCTTCAGCGTGAACGAGTGGGCTTGCATTGGCGCTCTCAGCGAGGGAGTCGACGCCATGGAGCGAGGTGACAACAGGTTGGTAGGTGGGCTGAACGCTGGACCACGCGTGGATATGCCGTGTGAGCGCGTTCCGCTTCTCCTGTAGTGTAGCTCTCTTAAGCGGATTGCGAAGGACACCCTCACCCTTTATACAGAGGGCCCGCCTAGTGAGACAACCATAATTAGTAATGCAGCGACAAACACTGCTTGAGACTTACTGTCGTTCCTCAAGCTCCAACCCAAGTCGCACGAATGCGCTCACAGTGAGTTTATCGTGAAGCTGAGGCTCACCGTGCATCGCCTCGATGACTTCTTCCTCGGCAAGCTTGAGCTGTATCATCGCCATCATCGTGGCTATGCAAAAGTTAGCGGATAGAACTAAACAGATAAATATGTGGACTTACAAGCCGATGGTTCCGCATAGGGATCAGGCTTTGTTTTGTCCAGGTCCCACTCGGCAACCATTTGACGCCACTTCTCGATAGTCGCTGGGGAGAATGTGGATGTGAACTTCTCAGCGATCACCTTCTGCTTCCCCGTCATCAGGAGCGCTTCCGCGAGATGTTTGACGAGGTGAGACTCTGAAGTAGTAGAAATCAGTTAATTGGTTGACGAGCACAACGAAGAAAAACTCACCGAGATCAACAAGCTTGTGCCAGTTCCACGTGGACCAGTGGTCATCCAATACAGAATGACGGGCCGCAGGGCCCATCTCGCGAGTGCTGATGCCGACTTGCCCAATGTGTGCCCACTCTTGCTCGACAGTTTCACTGTGGGTACGTCCAACTCCTCGCAGGAAATTGAAGGACCATGTGGTATGGCACTTGGGGCCGTGACCTTCAATGTGGGCCTTGGGTATCATGGTGCACGTCGGTATGCCGTCGAGGATTTGCATGTGCTCGGGCATGTCGTCAAGTCTCTTGTAGAAGTTCTTGTACCAGTTGCACGTGATGTCGTATGAAAATCCAATGTCGGGCAGCGCCCTTTGGTCTTCGGTTATGCGGCTAGCCTTCAGCGCTGAAAGCACCACGTAATCAACGTTGCAGTACCTGCAGAATGATCAATATGAGAAATATCAAAAAACATAAAGCTTACGCACTGTTCCCCCTTTTGCAAATCGCCAATGCCATTTGGGAGCACGAAGCAATGACGAGCACACTTCACACCTATGATGCCGGTGACACTGAGGCTGTCATGCGTGCCCTTGCTATAGGCTTGGTTGACGGCGTTGAGCTCCGACTCGCACATTGAGATCTGGAAAGAGAAGTTAGCCGCGGTCAATCAATGGGCACAATTCTGCGCGGTGATGTGGGGGATCGCCTCGCATTCGTCATCATTGACTCTCTTGGATGACGAGCGACACAAGCTAGCCCTGCAGGCATGGACCGACCAGGTCCACACCTGCAGGCATCGCACGGCGGGCTCACAGAGCTACACCGCCCCCGGCAACCATGCGCACAGATTTAAATTGCTTACCTCGTGTTGGTCCTTGCAAATGGCAAGATACTCCTGGTATGACCCTTCGCCCACAAAGTACAACCATCCAGAACCCAGCTCGGGGTCCTGGAATCCGCGCGCCTTCAACTTGAGGTGGAAGCAAGCATCCATAGCGACTACCTGTTGGTAGAGCCACCTGGAGATATAATTAGCATCAAGAAAACGGTACGCAATGAACTCCACCTACCGCTCGGTGTTGGGCAGACTCTCCCAGCCAACTGGCAGGTTTATGCCGGGGTGAGGGCATGCAGGACACTCCACCGCGCATGCACCCGGTTTGGTGGCCGCGATACCTGCAGGGTTGTGACCATGTCCGGCTCTCTTGACAGACTTCAGATGGCGCCACTGGCGCACGACCATAGAGACTTCGTTCCAGCGGTACTAATCAAAAAAAAATGCATCAGCTCGTCATTCTTGAAACCTCAAAGCAGACCACTCACCACTTGTTTTTGAAGCCCGATGTTGTCCGTCTTTCGCAGTATAGCCTTGTAGTAGTCGTACAAGTTAAGCTTCCCTTGCAATGTTAAGAGATGAAACGTGTTGAGATAGTCAAAGGTAAATGCGGTGCGGGGACATTCCGTCGTAGCAGGGTACCAGCCAACTCGCAGTAGTTGGATGCACTCATTCCATCCCCCAGGGGACTCGCCACAGCGGCAGAAATCCACGTTGACATGGTGAGTGCCACTGACGTCGAGGACGGTGAAACGCACGGGTCCGCATTGATTTTGGAAGCATCGTCCACTGTGGTGCCCTAGCTGCACGCGAAGTCCAATATGTGCAAGTGAGATCCTCTCGAAGAACTGCCCGTTCCACTGCTACAAAGATTAAGTCAATTGCACAGCTCATGAAAGATATTGCACGCTCAACTCCCCTGGATGCGGTGCAATGGAAGCGAGGTGTGAGCCTCGAGGGTACACTCTGGGCACTCCAGTTTTCCGCCGAAGCAGTCGAGGCAGCGCATTGCAGTAGCCTGGTTGTGGAGTTCGCACTTGGCAGCGATGTCTTGAGTCCCCGGCCCGTCGAAGCACAGGAGCTCCTCCAAATAAGACTCGCGAAATGCCAGCCATCGGGTGAGGCCCGCCTGTGGCCCAGGATTAACGCATATTACACCGGGGAGGTGCGCATGCTCACCAACATCAATTTTTTCTTGTTTTTCGTCTGGGCCTTTGCACCATCCCTGCTCTCCAGTTGAATCACATCGTGCAGTTCGTCCTCCCACCCATCGGCGTCCACTTGTCCATTGTGTACGGCAGTTGCATTGTCGTCTACGAGGCCATCCACTGCAGGTAGAGGTATGATCTCGACCACTTGCTTGGTATGTGTCTGAGCTGCTCAAGCTCGCCCGTTCCTTCTATTGCGATGGATGGTGAAGCTGTGGACCATAGATTGGGCCAGCTGGATTGTCGTGGGTGGTTCCAAGATGTCCGGGATAGCGATGGACTCGACATGGGACTTCTTCGAACGAGATGTGCCCCCTCCTGTGAATTGGCGCTTTGCCATGAGCAGTCAGAGATATTCTGGGAGAGACAGGGAGAAGCTGTAGCTCAGGGAGCTTGCCAAGGATAGATAGACCAGAGAAATACAGGCCAAGATGGAGAAGAAGCACGACGAGGGAGTGTGCAAAGTGCAGGCTCGATCAAGTGGCAAGGCGTGAGCTTGCAACTCGCGACTTGTTCTAACTTGCAACTCGCGCCTTCTCTACTTCACGCGTGTGTCCACTTGCGCTTGCTCACCTCTTTGTTCACTTCTATTGTCACCTCGTACACTCGTAAAATACTATATAATGCAGCATACAAAAATATATTTCTTGCCCTCTGTTTGTGAGCTTCGGGCTCTGTTGTACATGCAACACAAGCCTCGCGCCTCCTCCGCTTCACGTGAGTGTCCATTTCAGCTTCCCTTTCTTCGCTTCTACTTCGTCACCTTGCACATTGGTATGGTACTAATGTAGCATAGCAAAATATATTTCTTGCCTTTTCTTGCGAGCTTCATGGTGTGCTGTACATGCAATACATACTATCTGTGTGCCATTATAACTCGATACAACGTGAGTCAAATAAATATACTTCACACAGTGTATTGACATGGATTCGCAGGGTTTCACGACGGGTGTACAACAAAAACAAAATTATATTGCGCACGACATACGACTACTGAGACGCGACACAGCACGAGCAGCACGAGCAGGAAGAGGCTGACACGCGGACAGCACACCGACACACCCAACGCCCCTTTCTGATGATGGCGGATGAGCATGTGCAATTGTTCTAAGCCCACCCGATGGGAGGCCCAGCCGTCAACTTCAAGATGGTACCCTCAGTCACGCCGATATGGTACTTGTGGAGCGCATCGTCGTACGACTTGTCGCACTCATACGCGGAGCCTGACACACTGATAACCAGGGGCTGAACATAAGTCCTATGATCGCAAGCTATCAGTACTAACCAAAAAAAAAATCACACTACTTACCATCCCTCGAAGATGCCGACGTCGAGGCCCCACGTGACCGCATACCATCGACGACCGGTAATAGGCTGGGCCAGTTCAGCAGGATCCCCAGGACCCGAAGACAGAGGGCACCTGGCGGCGACACAAGGAGCGACGTCAAGCTGGTCAGGCAAGGTCACAAGCTCACGTGCCACAGGAACGGGGACACTAGCTCACATGCGCTCAGCGCCCTCACCGTCGGTACGACCCGCAATGGCTTCAGGGGTGGTTGAAGTCATGCACGCACACGCAACAGGAACAGCAACATTGGCCCACACGCGCTCCCCATCCTCACCGCCTGTATGACCCTCAGCAACCACAGCGCAATGCTCGGCTTTCTTCACCTTCACTGCAGAGATCGTGGTGCCCTTGCTCACGTACTTCCGCCCAGCCTCATCGTGAACTTCCCTCTTCACATGGGACTCGCACTGCTCTTCTATCCACCCTGTCAGTGCGTAGCTTGCACCGCACCGATGACACTGACCTTTACCCGCCAGCCAGTTCCACACCGACACAATCATCCCGACCCGCGGCTTCCTCTCAATCTGGGTATCGCGCTGGGAAGGCATCAGAAGGGGAGCGACGAGGGAGCCCACAGGCTTACCTCATATTTCATGACTTCCTGCTACTACTTGAAGGGCGGCTACAGATGGAAGAGAAAGGTATGTTAGTAAAGTAAGAAGGACAATACAAAAGTAAATACTTACACCCCAAGTAAGAGCTGGAGGATGAAAGGGAGAAAGAGCGATGGAGGAGAACGAGAGCTGAGGGCGGGTTTAAGTACGCACCAAACTCCACTACCCGAGGGACTGTACAGTTCCTCAGTTAGGAGATAAGTCAAGCCTGCTCGCGTTGATCCTCGGGATCAACCGTGTTGAGCACGTGTGCCTGATCTACAGAAGCCCGAACTTCTCCGATATATGGAGGGCCCAGGAAATGTATAGGGTGCTCAGTCAAGCGCTAGAGGTCAGGGGCCCCACCATGGGACGAAAGAGCTGGGCGACAATGCAACAACAAGAACATTTGAAGTCAAACATTCCTACCTTCCTTGCGGCTCAACAAGCGGGCAACCACTCATTATTCTGGTCCAGTTTTCTCGACGACTGGTTCCAGAAGTGGCCCATCACTCTCGCGAGCGACGGCATCGATGTCCAGGCTACGGCGGAACAAAAGAAGTCAATGACAGTGGTACGGACCTATCAGATTCTCACCCGTTATGCGTGGCGCTCATCAATCGATGCAGAGGTTGAAAGAATGGTTCCAAAATCACACGCGTGCTTCCACGTTCAGCAACGGGCGTTCAGTTGTGTTGTCTCTCAAGGGGAAGGTCAAATGCAAGGCGGCCCCATGGCAAGCCTACATGAAGACATACTGGCCCGAACTCAAGCCCCAATGGGAATTAGAGTTCGAGACTTACTGTGCAGATCAACTGCCATCCGGTACTGTGGTCACGAAGTCCATCAGGATGAAGCATCAGTCGGCCTTTGTCATCTCCATGTATGAGGGCATCAAGGACACCAATGCTGTCAAGAAAGCGGTTGAGGCGTGTGACGGGGAGTTTGAGGACGACGATTTCGAGGGCGGCGACTCACAGCCCGCGCATTTCCAAAGGTAAGCACTTGCCTTTTTCGATCATACGCGCGTCCTGACTCTCCCAGGAATATCGACTCCCTTCATCACACGATCCAAGTCGCTCTCGAGGAGATTCAACGGCAGACCGGTTGGGTTGGGATAATCCTGGTTGGAGGTCCAGAGCCGAAACGCGGAGGCACAAACATATACTATCGGTGAGTCCCAACGCACATGCGAGGAGGAGCAGCGTCCTAATGCAGGCTTTTCAGCTTCGGGACTCAGACCGCCCATCTGAAGAGCACGTTTCTGCAATACCACCCAGACTTTGAAGAGCAGGTCGCGCAACCATTCGCTCAGTATCTCCAAGCTTCCTTCCGTAAGTCCATCACTCGCTCTCTGTTATCCGGGCTGATCATATGTCATGCAGCCGCCGACGTTTGCGCCGAAATGGGTTTACCTATTGTCCCGCCTTTGACGAGTGCCGCTATGCCAATCGGCACAGATGGCACATCTTTCGTTGTGTCCTCCACGGCTGTAGGCTCGGCAACAGCAACCTCGGCATCAGCGTCCGCATCCTTAGATGCTGACGGCGCCCATGCACACATTTCTGCATCCTCCGGTATGGGCATCGCATCTTCAACGCCAACACCTCCCTCCGCAATGGTGCAAGTCACCATCGATTCCAGCACACCGCTCTCACCGAATATCCATGCGAGCGCCTCCGTCAATGCGACTAACACATCCACAACGGCATCTGCCATCATGAACATCACATCGCCTCTCAACTCGCATGCTGCGAGTTCACCGGACACCTTACTCGCTCGCTCACCGGGTTATCGACGGAGCCGGAGCAACTCGTTTGAACAGGAGTGACTCACCAACATTGCGAGAAACAAAGCAGCACTCGCACTGCTCGGTGACCTCACTCTGCCCACAGCGAAGCCGAAGAGGACTGGCAAGAAGGTCGCCAAGGGCGTCCTGGCAACTCGCAAGTCGGACCGACTCTCCAGTGGTCAAGACCCTTCGAACGATGCTGGGGACTCCTTAGATGCACAGATTGAAGCTGCGGACCCTTTGCCTGTCGTCGCACCTGCTGCTGTTGCACCCGTGCCCGAGGTGAATATCATTCCGATTGTCGCACCTGCGCCGGACGTCATCGACTCTCCCGCTCCTGTCATGCAACCTTCACCTATCCCTGATGTCGCCGCCCGTCCTGCACCTATTCTCGATGTGGTTCCACCCCCTCATTCAATGGCACCCACGCCCGATGTTGTCGATCCTCCTACTGTCATCGCACGTATCTCTCAGGCCATTCCCACTCTAGCTGCTTCCTCCATCATCGAGCCAGTTGTTGAGGAAGTCACCGCCGCCACTCCTGCGCTTGGTCGTGCGGCTGAGGCTGCAGTCATCTTCCCGTCATCCTTATCGGACGATGCACTCCCGGCGTGGTTGCAGAAGGCTTTGCAGGCAGTCCGCATTTTCGAACGTGTGCCCGATAGCTGGGTAGGCCTCCTTGAAGCCTTTGTCACCTTCGAGTCGCAGTCGGGCTATCCAACAAAAAGGGTAAGTGTTCGATATTATATTATGGTGCTATACTAACTAATTTGTGCACGCAGACTCGCTACTCTAAGGAGATATACGATGCACGCCCCAGCGCAGTCAGTGCCTGGATGGCTTATGGGTGTAAGTATGAAGTAACCCCCCACGGCATTGGCAAGACATTGGAAATGCGCGTCGGGTTCCACAACTGGTGGTCTGTGCTGTAACCCGCTCTCAGGTGCACTGTCAAGTGGCCATTTCCTCAGGATGTCTTGGCCATCGCAGGCGCTTGGGGCTCTCTGTTGCAAGCCGGTGATAACGATTTCTTCCTGGTCGTCATGTATCTTTGGTGGTGGGGTAGCACATTGGAAGTCGATGACGAGAATGAGCAGCACCTGTTTGGGGAATACATCGAGGACGTGCACTGGGTGCTGGAGGCAATGACCAGCGATCTACGCCTGTCATCATCTGCCAAGTGTAAGTTGGATGCTGATACCAGCCGCGTCGCGAAGAAACCCAGGGCTTAATGTCGCTACAGTAGCCAATAATATTATGTTTTTGCACTGAAAACATATGCCTAAATAGGAAATCCACTGCATCTATTATAATATGTTTTGACAGTGATAACATATGCCCGAATAGGAAATCTGTTACATCTCCGCATGGCCGGAATACTATCGGAGTCGGCCTCCGGGCGCACTGCTACATTTGGCAATGTCGGGTGGGTGAGCACGGGACCACATACGGGTGGGTACGGGTTGGCTACTGCCTGCATGAAGTACCCAAGTAATACACCAACAGACTCTGTAATACAATACTACTGAGTTCTTGTAATACATAGTGTTAATTCACTATGGACTATGTACACTTCAGTCTGTTGGCTACTACCACCCTATGTAATACTAGGTAGGTAAGTACCATTGCAATGTTAAAGAAGAAGTGATCAGCTCAGACGATGAAATATTGGACATGCTTCGATGTACCTGCATCCTGATGGGGAACGCGCAGGATAGAAATCAAATTGGCTGAGAACGCGACAAGATGATGGACACAGGAGGATGAAGAGGCCGATGAATGAATGCGAAAGATGAAGGAGGAAGAATGATGGACACCTGTGGACAAACTGACTCGCACGCCGTGGACGACGGCAAGAGTCAAAATCAGCAAATGGAAAAGAAAGAGGAAATCGCGCATGTACTGATGGAGCGAACAATCCTGCACCACCTGCATTTGCGCGTGCACTTCCAGGAACTGCCAACAGATGAAGAGAACCGAGGATCGCATTGTGCTTGACGAAGAGGGAAGAGACTGGCCAAGTGCGACAGACAGAAAGTGTCATATTGTCGCTGTCAACAAACTCTGAAAATCGAATGTTAGCGTGATGAAATGTGATGAGAGAATGTACTGCAGCTCATGCAATGGACGACGAACACGAGGAAACGTACCGGGATTGACTGCACTCGCATACCTCTGTGAGGCCCACGCAGCTCTCGCCCAAGATGCACCTTCGACAAACGTACACCAGCTGTGATCTGAAAGGAGAGATGAGACAAGATATGAGAGATAAGCAAATGGAGGAGAAAAGAAATGAGACTTACTTTGTGGGGATAAGCACCCACCAGAATCCCGGACCATTTAGGACCCCCCAGCTGGCCCAGGAAGACAGAGAGCAAGAGACAAGAAGCCTAGTGAAGAAGTGGGAGGAATGGACAAAGGCCGCACTGCAGAGGATGCTGTGAACCATTGAAGAAGGACTTGTGCATGAACTCAACGCCAGGTCACGTGCCTGCCTCTCAAGCCCTCCTGAGGTTTTCCGTGACAGACAGGGTGCAGAGGGAAATAGAGAGGACCAAGACAAAAATAACCTCGACAGAACACGACAAAAAGGAGGCCAAAAACAAGAATGTGCGACCGCACAAGGAGCAAGAGCAATGTGGGCTGCATGGAAAATGCATGCTCGACATGAGGCCAATGAGTTATCCGCTGAGAAAACAGAAAAACATAAGAAAACGGAAACTTACTTTATTAGAATCAACGATGTGGGCGCTACAATGGGTGCTCCACAAAATAAAGCTGAGCTGGAACTTCAAGATCTAGGTCCCGATATCGAGATTAAGATAGGAGATTGTGCACTCAATCAAGAAGATATTATTGTGCTCCTCGGTCTCGGAGGCCTGGCAGATCCTACGTTCCCCCCGTGTCTCTCCCAGTCCCATTTCGAAGCTCTCATTACTGGACTTACTGTGCTCTCAGACGCGACCCCCCAGACTCCTGGATTGAACATGCCAAATTCAGATGACTCGAGATACATGGAGCCTGCTCCAGATTTACCTATAACTTACACGGAGGACGCTCGACTGCTCGGATCACCCCCCCTTCCTTTCTCCAACCTCTCTCCCGCTGCTATGACCTGCTGTGATGATTCCCCAGCCCACGTTCTGCCACAAGAGTGCGAATACGCTATGCGCATGTCTAGCTACACCGAGTCCTGCTGACGAGGTTGTAGTTCCGTCGCAAGCCGGAAAGGTGGAGTACGAGTGGAATCAAGTCCACGTGGGGTCTGAGATGCAATGAAGGAGAAGAGTCTATTCCAGAGGTATGAGGCAGGTAGCCCGAAAGCATAGCTAGGAAAATCTCTATAGTCGCAATAATCGCTGGAAACACATCGGAGTAAAATCGCACTGCTCTAAGGAGAACACTGAAATGCGGAAATGCAAGACTGCCCAGAAAATGCACAAATGCAAGACTGCCCAAAGATGCACTAACTGGATGAGATGGGGATGTGAATGAGGCTTTCACAAGTGTACCTTCCGGGATGGTGGGTTCTACCCCGATCTCCTCCCCTGCCCTCATACTTAAACCGGTCCTGACCTGTTCCTGCCCTCCCGATACTGCCCGCTTCTGCTTAACAATTGCTTTGCTGAATCACTGCCCATCACGCCATATCTCGCAATCCCGTCCACTCACGCTCCTACTCAATCTGAGGGGTCGTCCATCACCGGTCCCGCCCAAGCGCCTAATAAGCACCTACCCGCCTCAGAGGCATATCTCCCATCCTGAACTCAATCTCCCATCCATGGACGCCAGCATTATCCTTCGCAAATACATCCTTGCAGAAGCTCTTCTTCACATTGAGATCTTTACCGAGCCCTTCGACCCGATCCTGTGGAAAGCATGGGTGATCCGGATGCACGTCCTGCTGGTGAGGCTCCTACGAGCATATGTTCCTTCACGGTCTGACCCTCACACGTCCCTCAGGTCCTCATGGTCCAAGCCCAGTCTGAGGCGGCCAGTGTGGGGATCATCCTACCCCGTCCGCGCAATATCCCTGTCCTGGCCCAAGTGGAAATACACCTTGTGACAGCTCGCACTATAGAAGGTGGTTGTCAGATGATACCTCAGATTGCGGACCACCTTCCTGACATCATTCCTCGTAGTTTGACTGCCCGCGTTTTGTATGACGACCCCACTGTCCACAAGAACTTTGGTTTGGGCCATCCGCCGGATGGTCTCCCTGACATTGGTGTGTGGTCTTCCTGTCCCTATTTTCCTGGAATCGCATTCCTCAACTTTTTGTATTGCCCTCAGGAACCTTGAGCCTTCGGGTTGAGACATTGCGCAATGCGGCCTGCGAACTGTACGATGTCATGCGCGGAATTACCAGTAGACACGATGTCACACACCAAAAGTGTTTGGCTTGTGAACACGTAACCACCGGTGAAGCGCTCGACGAGGAAGTCACATGACTAAGACGGAACCCGAGAACGTTTGGCCGAGCGTGTCACCTGATGCTCACATTGCGCTATTGGACAAGAAAAACTCGGAAAGTGCTTTCTCCCTACTTCTCCCTGCTCGCTTTATGCTATTGGACACGGAGGTTCCAAGAGTTTTGTCTTCCCTGTTTCTCCCTGCTCACTTTATGCTATTGGACACGAAGGTCCTAAGACATTTTTAGTGCAGAGCAGGGGTATGGATAACCCTCAAGGGTAAGGGGTAAGGGTAGGGGTATGAACTTTCAGACCCTTATACCTCTGGAGGGTATCACTGCATATAGTATATATAATGTAAGCAGTAATTGTATGGTGACTAAAGCCTAAGTATAGTCGATACAGCCTTAAAATATGTCTACAGAAGCTTCAAAGAAAAAAGAAGGCTATTACAAGCCTTAAACTTAATGTCCATGATGTTATTTCCTCAAGTAAGGCAGATATTGAGGGGTATACCCTCAGGGTTTGGTACCCTTACCCATACCCTTACCCCTGGTGAAGGGTATGTACCCTTGGAGGGTAAGGGTAGGGGTACAGCTCAAAGTACCCAGGGGTATACCCCTGCTCTGCACTAGACATTTTTCCTTCCTACTTTCCCCTTTGATCACGTGATGCTCTTATTTTGCTATTGGCCAATCTGCCATGTAACACTACTATGTAACGGTCACAACGGGTGACATCTGAGGGGTATAAAAGGACCCCCGAGGTGCCCCGACCCTCAGTCTTCTCTCCCCACTTATCACCCCTATAAGTGAAGAGTTCCTCTCCGCTTATAGACCCTTACAAGTGTAAAACTAAAAGGCACCCGTGTGACACCCGATATAAGCCTTAGTAGCCTTATCAGTGCGTATTGATGCCGAGGCTAATTAGGCTTCGTTCCCTTGTACCCGGGCACCAGCTATAGGACCTGGGTCCCAGGTGACCTTAGGCCCCGAGGTCATTCTCCGGCTATTCCGGCTTATGTCGCGCCCCGTGCTATTATTATCCCGCCCTCCCGTCTCGTCTAGACCGCCGGACGTTCCCGAGCGTCCAGTATACACGTGTTCTACGGTGTCCTCATCCCGCCCCGCCTCCTGCTTAGCGCCCCGCCTAGCGCCCCGCCCTCCGCACGCCTCACTAAGCGCCCCGCTGCTCCCGCCTTCATTCTTGTCATTCCTGGCGATGACCGTGCCCTTATTGATGCTTCCATACAACTTGTGTATATTCTAGGGTTTCTAAATGCCCAAGGAATGTAATAACTATATACTGGGGACTGTAAGTAGGTATTAGTAGGAAATCACCAACGGAGGGCGAGAACTATAGGGAAAGACAATAAAAGACCTAGTGGTGGGAGTAAGGATAATCAAAAAGGAGTCAATATTGATGAACAACGGTGTAAGGGGGCGATAACAATGCGTCATCAGCTAGTTCATCACGCCGCTTCTCCCAGCGCTACCTTCGACGTTCTCGGGCATTGATGCAGGCATCTCCTCTCCGCCATCCTCGTCATCGATGGTTTCGGCACTGCACGGTCCTTTCCCTCTTCCACTCTTGGTGATGCCACCTCGTGACTTGCACTGCTTCATCGTTCCGTTCAAAATTGAGATGCGGCGGGCCTCCTTGCGGGCTTCCCACATCGTGTCGTCCAGCTCAACCCAGTGACAAATAGGTTCGTCGCCTTGAAGAGCAGCATGAAGGTGTTCCAGCTGATGAATAGTCTTGAAATCTCCGGGGTTGCACACAGGTCCAGGCTCGGTCCATCCGCGCAGTTCAACGCCGTACGTGCACACCAGCTTTTCGTAGTGTGCCCACGCCATGCTCGGTAAGTCGTCCTTATTGATTGATCCCTTAGACAGTAAGATATCATCTGCATTGTGTTCAGTACTAGTGCACTTAAATATGAAGAAATAGTTATAACAAACTTACGAAAGCCCTTTGTGATCGCAGCGCGAACTTCGGATCGCTTGCCCCCGGTAGCCTTGATGACACCTAGTCAACCCCAATCACATCAGCCTGCCGTTCTTGACATGTACGTGAATGTGGCAGAAAATACCTGCGAGTCTGGTTGTCAGGTATGCTTCAATTTTCATAGCCATCTCCTCCGGCGTGTTCTTGAAGAGCTGCATGCAAGCTTCGGTGACCTTCGAGGTAGTGGAGGTTCGTGTAGTCCAATTATCGGTCACATCACTTCGCATAACGAATGACAGGTACTGGCAACCGGTGCGCTGAGACAAGCCAAGCAACTTCAAAAACAAATAAGGTGAGATTTCCGCACATCACGTCTGACAGCCGGACAGGTGCTTCCGTACCTCTGGGTCAATTCGGCTCATGGTCTTCTCAATATCGTAAGCCACCTTCTTCATTGGCATCTTCTTGATGGCCGCTTTCTCCTGGCGGCTACTCTCAAGCTGAGCGAGAATGCGCTCTTCTTCGTCCTTCAGTAAGTTCTTCCAGTTTGACATGGAGACCTCTTGGGAAAGACTGATAAGTGCCTCACGTCCGCTGCCGGTAAGACCTTTGTTATCTTAGCTATAATGTACACCGTAAAATCGCTGGTGAGTGCAGACCTTGTTCTTTCCGCTTGAGTGCTCTGTCGTGCAGCACAGCGTTATACAAGTTTTTTCTGCGAGCGGCCGCAAGGAGCTTCCCTCCAGAATAAAGTTGCATTGCAACCCACGGCCGTGACCTGCAGTCAAATATGTCAGTCCTTTTCCTCGTTTCAACCGGTGACTGGACTCACTTAGCATGGCCTTGGGCCAAGCGGACTATTGCCCCATTGTAATTTTCTCTTTCGGCATCGATGGAGCACCATAACTCCTTGCGATGAAGGCGAGCTTGCGATTTCTGCTCCTTCGTTTGCTGAGCTTTTTTCTTTGCCGCAGATGGCACCCGTACCATGCTGACGCCGTTCAAAATTCTGTCGAGGCCGACCGAAGTATTTCAAGAGAGTAAGGATAAAATAGGCCGATGTTTAGGGACTGTAACAATTCATATGAGGGTGTAGTATTAAGGGGAAAAAAAAGGGGGGGGGACATATGTCGTCAGGTTTCTCCAAAAGAGATGTCTCCGACAATTCTCACGTGATATATGTATCTCAGACATACCCCTCATGTATTTCTGTATGTAGACTGTGTACAGTTAAACTATGTCCTTTACATGTCAGATTCAGTGACACTGCTCACGGTAGAGCTGATACTACTTGTTGGCGACAATTCTCAGTCCGACAAATTCGGTCCCCCACATGTAACAAACATTAGTGCACGAGATTCTGGCGATAGCTCCTCAAAGATGAGCTCGCGAAGGGCGCGAGCTTGCTCTGCAGTTAGCTCTCCTTGTTGAAAGAGGACCTCCCAGTCTGTGACGTGATAATCCAGGCTCCGATCGATTTTCACGCACTGCCACGCATCGACACGCAGCATCTCAAGATACTGGGATATTGTGTCACTGAAGCTGAACGTGCAAATGTCAGGACTGATGTAGTAGTCGGCAGAGTAAGATGGAGGCGGATCTGAAGGTAGATCTGATAATGAGGCAGTAGGCAAAGGCTCTGTACGCGATCCCGAGTCGGATGGCAAGGTATGGCGAGACTCGTGATGGGAATCCATGGACATGCCACGGTCGATATAGCGAGGGGCACGAGGTGGACTTGTGGGGATCAGCGGCATATCACCATCGCCATCAGAGTCAGAGATATTAATGATGGGACGCTGAATAGTGCGTGCATGAACGGAAGGAGTGCGCGCACGAGCGGAAGAGGCGCACGCAGGAGTGGAAGAAGTTCGCATAGCGGTAGAAGGAGGGTGTACAGTGGTAGTAGGTTGCAATAATGTCGTACTTGATGGCAAACTCGGCCTACTGCTCAGTGCAGCAACGTGATGGCTGTGCGGTGATGCACGAGAAGCGGCTGACTAGCGTGTGATAGCAGTTCTGCTGAGAGCATCTCAAATCAATTCCAAAGTACTTAAAGATATAGCGGACTCACCTGTGCGCTCGAGAGGTGCGCTTCCCTGTGACAATGAAATTCCGGCAGCTGCAGCAATTTGCGATGTCATCGCCTTAACTCCCAGACTCCCAGATTGCTCCTTGCTAGACGGTGCACTACGATGTTGTGATGAGGACGCTGCCACTGTTGCAGACGTCAGCGGGCGAGCACTACTGGATGTACGTGGCTGCGATGATGCGGGCTTTGTAGCTAATCGGATAGGGTTGCTGCATATTCGCCGTGTCTCCAGATCCAACGCATATTCTGGCCCTGGGGTCACCTCATCGAGTCTGCTGCTATACCCAAGAATATGGGGCACTCCAATCTCCTCCTGAACGATGTGTTGAATCTTGTCAATTGCGGTCTTCCACTGCGGGTATTGTTCAAACTGACAAGTCAAGATCACATCAATCTTGACTGTATCTGCTGTCAGAGGCTCTTTGGACAGCCATTCAGGCCGAATGCCTATGCCGATAAATGCGATGTCGGCAAGACGTGCAGCGCCAACAGCCTGTGTGATAAATGAATGGAGTCAGACGGTCTGAAAATTGTAATGGGGAGCTCAGAAATACGCACGGCGTCTTCAATGTCAGTCAAAGCCTCATGACAGGCTAGCTGCCGATCCCAAGTTGACAGACAAAAATGAGGATGTAGCTTGCGTGATGAGTCAAGCTGTTCGTCGTTGTCATGTCGAATATTGAGGCACTGTTTGAATCGCTCAATTGCAATGTCGGCCATGCGTGGCTGAGGAGACTGGCCCTGCGTAAATATTCTGAGTGCCGGAGGACCATATCGTGCACGCGAATATTGTGAAGAATGCCGTGGTGCAAGAGGAGCCATGAGACAGGGGATGATGAGGAAGGGGGAGTAAAGGACCTGAGTGCAAACCGGTGAGTATGTGTCAGGAGCGGTAAGCAACGCACCTGAGCACGAGCCAATGCTCGATCAAATACAGACGTGTGGCGCATACTCCAGTCAAGTCCATTCGCAGTACATGTAATGCTCAATGTCCATAATTTTGCAGACTAGTGTCGTATTCTCAGTGCCTCCATATGTCAGAGTTCGGAAACATAACAAACAGTGATTTAATTAAAAGTCTATCGTTGAGAGCACACCAGCAGACCTACAAACACCCTCGACACCGAGCTCCTCTACAAAATCAGCTAGACGCACCATGTCATTGATATGGTCCGCATCCACCAGTTCCGTGTTGTCTGCATCCAACAAACCATCCACTAGGTCAACACCGGCATTGCTGTGATTGTCACGTGCAGGAGCTGATGAGTCTGAGGCTGGAGGCTGGACCAGCAATGCTCGACCACGTTCGACTGGAACACCCATCTCGAGACACCCCGAGAAACCGGTCAAGTCCTGGATGGCACGCAGACGCGCTGTATGCACTCGGTTCATCCGTGCTCGAGTGCGCTGCCGCTCCTGTAGCTCAGCTGTCATCAATGGATCTGTAGCACGGAGTCTAGCAATTGCTGCATCGTACTCCCTACGCTCGACCTCAATTCCTGTTCGCAAACGTTTGAGCTTGACATTGCAACGCACAATCTCCTCCTGCGCTCGCAAGATCTTGAAGTATTTCGAAGTGATCTCGCGGTTGCGAGGATTAGTCCACGGCACAGAGATGATGTCTTGGTGAGAATAAGCATGCCGCAGAATATCGAATTCCGAGATGAAGGCATAGTTAACTATGTCCTTCCACTCGAGTATGGGTGCCGGCGGGTTCATCTGCGGAGCAAGGGAGTTATATGTCTTGAGCGCCGTGCGAATAGCCTGAGCGCGAGTCTTGATTGCCCGACCTATGGAAGTTTGAAGTTTATAACCTAAAGTGTTTCACGATAAGTCGGGATCAATGGAATCATGTATAAATGCTTACCCATACCAGCCATATTAGCTTTCGAGAGCTCAAGAAGACGCTGCATGACAAGCTGTTGAACCTTATCGAGCGCACGATGGAATTGCCGATGGTGAACATAAGACAGGGTCTCTTGATATTTGGGATGTTCTGCTGTCCATGGCTCGTCGATGCCCAGTTTCATTTCCAGATCTCTGACGGCAGCTATGGCAACTGTAAGCTCGTGCATCGCAGTGCGTCTAGCGGTCTCAAGGCGAAGTGTGTAACGAGCATCTTGCGCGTAGTTGATCGCACGATCAGCGGGAGTCGCGATGAAGTCCATACGAACACTTGCAGACTTGGCGCTGAGAATGGCATCAGTATATCTATTTGTGAGTACACGGCAGAAGTACATACTCAGCTCGTTCACGGTTGATGAGGGCCTGAACGTATGCACATTCTAGTACACGTTCATTCGGCTCGTCCTTCAGGTTATCTAGGAAAGTGCGCTCGGCATCAATCCAGCCCTCGATGTCCGCATCTGTAATATGAAGCTCTTCCTTGAGTTGCTGTACTTCAGGTGTGTAGTCGCGGACTATTGTAAGACATTGTCGATAATTATTGTACAGAAATCGGCCTGGATAGCGAACGTCGTACACAAGTTTATGTGTCCGTGTCAGCACACAATACACATATTAGAAACAGTGTAGAACTTACTCAGCTCCATGTACTTGTCTTCATCCCATTGAGTGAAGTGCAGGTCGAGGGCTTGCATCCAGTGGAACGGTGTCGCATATCTGATTACCGGAGCGGTACTGTTAGAGCTTGAGAATACCCGCTCCATCGTTTCCAAATCTTCGATGCCAAACCCCTTGAGATAGAGGGGATGGCTTGAGAGCTGGCAGAGGCGATTGTGCACGTACCCGTGGAATGCACAGACACCGAAGCAAGTCTTGAGTTCGCGCACCCTGGGACCGACCAATGGACTATTGTGCGCGGTTTCTTGAAATGCACACGCGATGTCGTATCCGAAGGCACAGTTGTCCCCATGGACATCTAGGCTGTGGCTGAGAATAGCTAGGGGGTACTTCGCACTGAAAATGGGTCAATAAAGCATTTAAAGTGGGTGCAAATCAACTCACAGTTCACCGCTACGAACCATCTCACAGGCTTTTTGAATCAGACTGTGCCAGCAGGCACTGACAAAGATGCCGGTGATATCGTAGATATCGAGCGCGCATTTCTCATGTTCTGTGGCACTCGCCTTCCACCTTTCTGTGCATGGTGTTGGTCTTTCTTGTCCATCGGTAGCCTCCCCGGGAGCGTCCTCCGTGATCCATGGTGCATCCTCCTCGATGTTGTCTTCCTATATGCATCCCAATCAGCATATGTATAACACTTACATAAAGTACTCACATTTTGCTCTGACACGGGTTTAGCCTTCATTTTCCGCTGCTTGACCTCGTCCTTGAAGTGGTCGACTTGCCCGCGCGAGAGGAAGTAATTGCTAGTGAAGTTGCGATCATCCGCTGTACCGGCATTCGCCACACGTTTGGCGGAGTTGTTGCCATCCATCGCCAGGAGATGCGCTGGAAACAGGGTCGGCTCACCGTCAAGCTGCAGCGGTCGTGATCAGAGAGAGAAAAATTGTGTAAATTGAACATGGGACGCACCTTCAGATTACAGCAATGACAGGTGTTGCAAATGCGCCAAT
The DNA here is from genome assembly GCF_003851025.1 of Sparassis crispa. Taxonomy (NCBI): domain Eukaryota; kingdom Fungi; phylum Basidiomycota; class Agaricomycetes; order Polyporales; family Sparassidaceae; genus Sparassis; species Sparassis crispa. Next base: position 2,607,093 of record NW_020939747.1, read on the forward strand.
GTTCAGTGTGATGACCCAGCGCTGCCCTCACAATCTGCTCCGTTCGCCGCAGGATGTTCAAATACACGTCGAATGTGGCCGACAGGTGTTCTCGTGCTGTGTGTGTGTAATTTACCTGGCAACAGGTTATTAGATGCAAAGGAAACAAGCGACACCACTTACATCATGGATGTCGCACAAGGCCCTTGTCATGGCCTGGACACCAAGCTGTGGGTGTCGACGATGCAATCTATGGTAGAGCTCCAGTGTATCCAGGCTTATCGCCACAGAGGGAAACACCGGGGAACATCCGAGCAAGCCATGGCAGATAAGTGTGACGTTCGCGAGCTCATCTGGCTGCTGCATGACGCGCAGAGCATTTTCTCGTGCTAGAAGGTGGTTAGTATATGATCGATAGAGAGACACGAGATCGCTAACAGTGTGTTCTGAGTGCGACTACCTCGAAGATGTGACCCTCCAGATTCACGTTGTCATTGTCCGGGATTGAAGATGGGGTGTGCTTCCACTGCAGGTAGGCAGTTACCAAATGCGACATCTGCTCGTCCCAATTCCGATGGATCGCCTTGAGCCGTTCTCGCCATGTCTGGACGTCCGAATGTTGATACCGCCTGTGAGACCTGCACAAGTCAGTGAGGATGTATTTCGAGTGAGATCTTTCCGCACTCACTGCTGCAGAACATGCTCCATCGCCGCCCAAGTAACATCACCGTACTCACCGCCTTCATGAGAGATCTCGCGATCCACGCGTTGATCCTCTTCGATGTCTTCCCAGTCCATGTCGATGTCGAAGACTTCACTATACCCTGGCGTTATGGGCATATCAGGGGCCGTGCCATTGTCTATCACCAGATGGTTCACCGCAGAGCGAGATGTTGCTGGCATGGCTATAGTGCGCCATTCCCAGGATGAAGGCCTGTCAACTGTCAAACCGTGTGATACAACACTGAGAACACGTACCGTTCAGCCCTTCCCAGCGTCTCTCCATCATAATATGATGTTCTTCAGCAATTTTTGAGCGGGATTTGTTCTGCACACGTGTGCCAACAATTGCGCCCTCGACTTGATCGCGAAGACCGATAGTAATACTAGACTTGACCTTGTAACGTCTAGCATGATTTCGCATGGCCAGTTATCTATATCCGGGTATATCCAGAGCGAAGAGAAATATATATAGATATTACAGACGGGGATAGGGAGTGGAGGACACGTTGGAAATGATGAGAATGAAGGTGGGAGCGGCGGGGCGCTTAGTGAGGCGCGTGAAGGGCGGGGCGCTAGGCGGGGCGCTAAGCGAGAGGCGGGGCGGGACGAGGACGCCGTAGAACACGTGTATACTGGACGCTCGGGAACGTCCGGCGGTCTAGATGACACACCTTTCAGTCATGTTACCTGAACTGAACTCCCATTTACCCTGACATTGTCATGAACTGGACTGCCAGCGGACATCGGCCCATCGGTTTGTGTAGAGAGCTGTCAGCGATGGGCCCATGGTGATGAAGGGAAGGCTGGAGTGATGGGCCCACCGCCATGGGGGTAGTTCTGAGCAATGGGCCCACCGCCATAGGAGTACTTCTGAGCAGTGGGCCCATCGCCATAATGCTATTATTTAGCGATGGGCCCACCACCATAGAGGCACTTCTGAGCAGTGGGCCCACCACCATAGGTGATGTTCTGAGCAGTGGGCCCACCATCATAGGGGTACTTCTGAGCAGTGGGCCCACTGTCATAGATGTTATTCTAAGCAGTGGGCCCACCGCCATAGAGGTACTTCTGAGCAGTGGGCCCACTGCCATAGGTGATGTTCTGAGCAGTTGGCCCACCACCATAGGGGTACTTTTGAGCAGTGGGCCCACCGCCAAGAGTGTAAGATGAAGGATGGGCCCACTGCCAAAGGTCAGAGGGTTGGCCATCACCAGAGCATGTTACTGCCAGAAATGGGCCCATCGCCAAAGTACCCTCAGTCAGGGCCTTAGTGCAAGCACCCATGGCATAGGTCATCACCAGAACATGTTTTCGCCAGCAATCAGCCCACTGCCAAAGGCCAGAGAGTTGGCCATTACCAGGGCATGTTTCTCCCAGCAATGGGCCCACCATCAGAGTAGTCAAAGGTCAGAGAGTTGGCCATCACCAAAGCATATTATCGCCATCAATGGGCCCACCGCTAGAGTATAATCAAGGAGCAGTGGGCCCATCGCCACGAGTGTAAGATGAAGAATGGGCCCACTGCCAAAGGTCAGAGTGTTGGCCATCATCACAGCATGTTTCTCTGAGCAATGGGCCCACCGCCAAAGTATGATCAATGAGCAGTGGGGCCATCACCATGAGTGTAAGATGAAGAATGGGCTCACCACCAAAGGTCAGAGGGTTGGCCATCACCAGAGCATGTTATCACCACCAATAGGCCTATAGCCAGAGTACAATAGCTGAGCAGTGGGCCCATCTCCAAGAGTATCAGATGAAAGATGGGCCTACTGCCACTGGGCTCACTGACATGGTGTTATTAGTCAGTGATTGGTTGACCATCATAATACTGGCAGTGCCTGGACTCAGCAAGACACCTAATCGCTAACCTGACACTACATCTCTGGTGGAGTTTTTACAACATGGAGTCCTGCCTGAAACTTATTGTAGCTGTCGTATAGAGTGCAGTGCCACCATTTTATGAGTTTCTGATATATGGTGAAACATGACTTTACATTCTGGTGATGGCGAGACTCAATTTGCCAAAAAGTCGCCAACCTAGCTCTCCTTCTTTGGCAAAGTTTGTTAAACTTGGAGGACTGTCTGAAACTTGTAGAAGAGGATTTATAAAGGGCAGTGCTGCCATTTTAGACTTCCTGGGTATATGGAGAGCCATAGCTTTGCATTCTGGTGATGGCGAGACTCAACTAGTAAAAAACTCGCCAACCTGGCTCTCCTTCTCTGGCGAAGTTTGTTAAACTTGGAGGACTGTCTGAAACTTGTAGCAGAGAATTTATAAAGTTAAATTCCATCATTTTATGAGTTTCTAGTATATGGCGAGCCATGGCTTTACATCCTGGTAATGGTGTGACTCAACTAGTAAAAAACTCGCCAACCTGGCTCTCCTTCTCTGGCGAAGTTTGTTAAACTTGGAGGACTGTCTGAAACTTGTGAAAGAGGACTTATAAAGTTAAATTCCATCATTTTATGAGTTCCTAGTATATGGTGAGTCATGGCTTTACATCCTGGTGATGGCGAGACTTAATTTGCCAAAAAGTCGACAATCTGGCTGTCCTTCTTTGGCGAAGTTTATTAAACTTGGAGAACTGTCTGAAATTTGTAGAAGAGGACTTATAAAGTGCAATGCCACCATTTTATGAGTTTCTAGTATATGATGAGCCATGGCTTTACATTCTGGTGATGGTGAGACTCAGTTTGCCAAAAAGTCGCCAACCTGGCTGTTCTTCTCTGGCGAAGTTTGTTAAACTTGGAGGACTGTCTGAAACTTGTAGAAGAGGACTTATAAAGTACAGTGCCACCATTCTATGAGTTCCTAGTATATGGTGAGCCATAGCTTTACATTCTGGTGATGGCGAGACTCAATTTGCCAAAAAGTCGCCAACCTGGCTCTCCTTCTCTGGCAAAGTTTATTAAACTTGGAGAACTGTCTGAAATTTGTAGAAGAGGATTTATAAAGTGCAGTGCTGCCATTCTATGAGTTTCTAGTATATGGCGAGCCATGGCTTTACATTCTGGTGATGGTGTGACTCAACTAGTAAGAAAGTCGCCAACCTGGCTCTCCTTCTCTGGTGCCATTTGTTAAACTTGGAGGACTGTCTGAAACTTGTAGCAGAGAATTTATAAAGTTAAATTCCATCATTTTATGAGTTCGTAGTCTATGGCGAGCCATGGCTTTACATCCTTGTAATGGTGTGACTCAACTAGTAAAAACCTCGCCAATCTAGCTCTCCTTCTTTGGTGAAGTTTGTTAAATTTGGAGGACTGTCTGATACTTGTAGTAGGGGATTTATAAAGTGAAGTGCCACCATTCTATGAGTTCCTGATATATGGCGAGCCATGGCCTCACATTCTGGTGAAGGTGAGACTCAACCAGTAAAAAACTCAGCAATTTGGCTCTTCTTCTCTGACAAAGTTCACAAAACTTGGAGCACTATCTGGAATTCATAGTAGTTGGTATATAAAGTAAAGCACCACCATTTCATGAGTTTCTGATAGACGTTGAGCCATGGCTTCACATCCTGAGGATGGCTAGACTTAATCTGGTGATTCTCCACTAACCTGGCAGCCCTTCTCTGGTAAAGTTAATTCAACTTGAAGCACTGTCTGGAATTGATAACAGCTGTTATATAAAGTGAAGGGCCACCATGTTATGAGTTCCTGATTGATGGCCAGCCATAGTTTCACACATAAAAATGCTAAACGACTAGCTGCTTCTGTAATGAAGTCTGTATGCAATGGAGTATTATCTGAAACTTATGGCCAAAGTTATATACTGTGGAGTATGAACTGCAACTTGGAGTAGCAATATCATATTGTGACTTAACAGCTATTAATTCTCAATAACAATTAAGTGTAATTCTTTGGAGAGAGCTACACTTAAGTTTATAAAGTGTGTTTTGCTTTTCATATAAGTAAATGCCAGACATTTGTTAGAAAATGACAGATGTATCTTTTTCAAGACAACATGTAGTCAACTGTAATGTTAAGTGATTGGCAAGCTTTACTCCTCAAAAAACAGCAAAGTTCACTTCCGAAGAGTTAGCAATATGTCACTCTAAGCTCTATAGACTTCTTATAAGTGTGTCAAGAATCTATCTAGCTCTAATATAAGGTCTATGTAATCACCATCCTTTAATGTAGATAGAAAAATGTATTGAAGAAGAATCTCAAATATATAGAAGAAAACACATATAGGAGCCATTATGTTCATGTAGATGTGTGTGCACTCGGAGACTAAAAAGGAAAGTGTGATTCCTTGACCAGTTCAGCAAGTCACATGAAGTTCATTAAAGGTAGACAATATTGAATTCTTCATATAACACTAAGTGATTACAGTCAAAACTAACCACAACATCATATTTTGCATATAAAGTGTTGTACTTTATTATACATAGTATCATGCAGAGAAATGGTAAGTTGTATGCTGAACTTCTCAAAGTGTTCACAGATCATTAGAATGGCTGTGTGTATCTTGCTAAACTTCAAGAAGTAATGCAAGGCTTCTCATTGAGAGCATACAACTGCTGTTGTAAGATTTAGTCACTCTTCCATATTATACATATATAAGATTATCACAACCGGTTAGCATGCTAACTTGTGAGTGTATTTAGGATGATTATATGTGGCTCAAAACTAACTACGAAGTCATACAGCACTGGCATTGAACAGTAATGCAACTGCTGCTCTAAGTTTTGAAAGGCTTAGATACTTCACTTTATAATAAATAGCAGATTGTCAGCATTGAATCTCAGTGCATCCACACTTTGCCAAAATGTACAAACACAGCCTGACATCAGCCAGAAGTCCATATAAAAGGACATCACAGTATATAGCTACTGCTACAACTTATAGTTAGTACTTTATATCATATGAAATTCATCAGTGTATGTGAAAAAAGAAGTATCAGATTGCCAGTTACATTTTCCCTGTGGCTCACCATCTATAAGGAACTCACGAAATGCTGGCACCACTTGATATAACATTTACTTCAATTTTTAAACAGTGCTTTAAGTTAGACAACCTTTATCAGAGAACAAGTGCCAGATTGGTCATTCTTTTCCTGGTTAAGTCTAGCTATTATCAGGATATGAAGCTATAGCTCACCATTGATCAGGAACTCAGAAAGTGATGGCACTTCACATTATGAAATGTCTACTATAAATTCCAGACAGTGCTTCAAGTTTGCCTAACTTCATCAGAGAAGAAGAGCCAGGTTAGCAATATGTTTATCGGTTGAGTCTAGCCATTATCAGGATATTAAGCCATAGTTCCCATCTACAAGAAACTCAAACAATGACGGTGCTTCACTTGATGCTGCAGCTACTATTAATCCCAGACAGTCCTCCAAGTTTGACAAACTTTACTACAGAAGGAGAGTCAGATTGCTGAGTTTTTTACTGGTTGAGTCTCACCTTCACCAGAATGTGATGCCATGGCTCGCCATATACCAGGAACTCATAGAATGGTGGCACTTCACTTTATAAATTCTCTGCTACAAGTTTCAGACAGTCCTCCAAGTTTAACAAACTTCACCAGAGAAGGAGAGCCAGGTTGGCGACTTTTTGGCAAACTGAGTCTCACCATCACCAGAATGTAAAGCCATGGCTCATCATATACTAGAAACTCATAAAATGGTGGCATTGCACTTTATAAGTCCTCTTCTACAAATTTCAGACAGTTCTCCAAGTTTAATAAACTTCGCCAGAGAAGGACAGCCAGGTTGGCGACTTTTTGGCAAACTGAGTCTCGCCATCACCAGGATGTAAAGCCATGGCTCACCATATACTACGAACTCATAAAATGATGGAATTTAACTTTATAAGTCCTCTTCCACAAGTTTCAGACAGTTCTTCAAGTTTAACAAACTTCACCAAAGAAGGAGAGCCAGGTTGGTGAGTTTTTTACTAGTTAAGTCACACCATCACCAGGATGTAAAGCCATGGCTCACCATATGCTAGGAACTCATAAAATGATGGAATTTAACTTTATAAATCCTCTGCTACAAGTTTCAAATAGTCCTCCAAGTTTAACACACTTCGCCAGAGAAGGACAGCTGTTACAATGCTCCTCACTTGTGGCGCGTCTTTTCTTTTTCTTTTCCTTGTTCCCTTTACGTTACCAGACCACGTGATCCAACACGTGACTCATCGGAGCGCAACCTCCGATTCTTTATCCAGATGTCCAGAACCCCTAGTCTAGGGTTACACCGGATCCAACTCCGGACCTTCTTCTTATCGCACATGCAAGATGTGCATGTATGCCTCATCTTTACCTCGTTCTGATACACGACTCGTTATCCCCATTAGTACTGATTATCTCTCACGACCTTACTCAGCTTTCCCATACATATTACTTCCTCGCTGTTACCCTGCTTAGACATCGTTTCACCTTATCTAGCCAATGAACGATCCTGCATTACTGCGTAGTACTGCGGATACCTTTTGTATAAGTAGACGACCTTGTCGAGCTGGATCCCCATCTCGACCTGGTTACCATTAAACCAGCTTTTCACTTGCCTTTGACTGAGATCGACCGTCAGTAGCAGACAGCTACTACGAGTCATAAGAACGAACTCTGATCGACCTTCAGTGCGAGGACATCGCCAGAAGTGTCACTTGAACGGACTTGTGTCTTAGACTAAGACCTTGTCTCGTGATGACTCGACTAGACGCTCGTGTTTCGCTGCCGCGTAACATTAGGTCGAGATCTTATTACTCTCTGTGACTTCCTAGAGTCTAACAACGAACTACCGACCGGACCGAACCTTGAAGACTGAACGATACACCCGATTCGATTGCTAAAGCACCGTTTGAGATTACTCTGTAATCGAGGTAGCTGAAGGGATAGACTGATCACTCATCTTCGGAGAGGGGTCTGTCCGAGAGACCAATAGGCCGAGGAGGCTGAGGTAATCACTCGAGCAATCAGCAAATAGGTGTATCAGTTTGAAGACAGAAGACACTCTACGGGCTTGTTAGCCGACGACGAACGAACCCACTTAGTTAAGGACGGTGTGCAGTCTACGTGTAGACATAGGCCACACAGAAGAATTTATCCACGCTGGATTTTAACTACATCAACCCGACCGCTCTTCCAGAGCAGTACCGCGAGCACCTCCCATCCCAAGCGGAGTGGAGCACAGAACGAAATGCACATTTCATAGGAGGAAGGCCTGTATTCATCAGGCCAGACAATCACAACTTCGACTACTCCCCAGAGGAATTTGAAAGGACACTTCCCCATAATCTTGGTGGAATAGTGCTTCAGCACATCGCGGACAGTGGTATAACGACCTCCTATCCAGGAGAAAGACCAGACGCCCCTTGGAACCCCCCTGCCCAGAATCCTGTACCCCAACCGACTCTTGCACCAATCGTATCCGATTACATACCACCGATGGCTACAGTTACCATGGATGAAGGACGTCACCATGTTAGCCAGAAGGAACTTGGTTTTAGAAAACCCGAGATCTTCAACGGTTCAGACTGTTCGAAGCTTACGGAATTTATAAACCAATGCAAGAACTACATGGCCGGAAATAGCCATGTCTACCAGGAGGACAATCAGAAGATCGCATTCGTGCTATCACACATGCAAGGAGGAACAGCAGGATCATGGGCACAGAGCTTCATAGAAACGGAACTCACCAATGATGACTTCCTTTCTTATGGGAGTTGGAGAGACTTCATTGCGAGTGTGAACAAAGCATTTGGCGATGAAAATATTGAAGAAACCGCTCGTACCTTGCTGCGTAACATCAAGCAAGGAACTCGTACTGCGGACGACTACATTGCCGAATTCCGATCGCTTGAATCCAAGGCGAAACTAGAAGATGCCGGAAATATTGAGTATTTCAAGTGGGGGCTTAACGACCCACTCCGACAAAGGATATATGGGATGGAAAGCATGCCCAAGACACTTGACAAGTGGTACGAATACGCCTCGCAGTTTGATAACCAATGGAGATCTGCTCAGATCTTCAAGTGAGGAGCCACTACGACGACGCGAGGAAAGGGCCGATCTGTCCATCGTCCCTACTACTCGGCTTCTGCAAAGGATCCAAACGCGATGGATGTTGATCGTGTCAATATCTCGCGCTTATCCCCGGACGAGCGACAAAAGAGAATGAAAGAAGGATTATGTTTCCTATGCGGAAAGAAGGGCCATATAGCCAACGACAGACAATTCCACCCCCAGTCTGGAAGTTTCACCCGTGCTAGAATGATACAGCCTGGGTTAGACACGGACACGATCACATGGATCAAGAAGATGCGAGAAGACCTCGCACAGAAGAAGGAGACATCGAAGGAAGAAACCAGAGAGGAACAGATCGCCTATGTGCGAAACGTCTTCAACGACATGACTGATGAAGAACGAACCCAATTGGGTTTTTGAGACGACGGCCACTAGTAATGCATGGACCGTCGCATCTTACCATATCTCCCCTCGTTATTTGTAACACTAGCAGAAATTCAATCACTGTGAATATTTCGTTGGGAGAGAAGGAAGACGTTACAACAGAAGCCTTGATCGATTCCGGTGCAGCTGAAACGTTCATGAACATTCGTTTTGCGGAAGAAAATGATTTCATCAGATGGGAATTACCGAAACCGATTACAGTCATGAATGCAGATGGCACACCAAATCAAATGGGTACCATTACTCATTGTACCTGGAAGATGATGAAAATCGGAGGAAGGAAGACGCTTACTCGCTTCCTCTTGACCGGCATTGGCAAAGAAAACATACTTCTCGGCATGCCGTGGCTTAAACGCCTCAATCCGATGATCAACTGGGAAACCGGTGACTTTTGGTTTGGTAAAGACGCCAAATGGCCACCGAAACCCACCGTCGAAGATGCATCAGATGAAGAAGTTTCGATTTTCAAGGAAGATGGACTCCCAGAGTTAATCACCACCGAAACTTCCCCTACCTCGTTTGGGCATTCAGAATCTATCAGAGAAATCATGGCCGATAACACTGAGTGTGGCGAGTTACCCGCAGTGCAGAATGATACCAAACCAGATGACCCACTATCAGAACCCCCTATAGATCAGCTCGATGACAACGATCTAGTTATATCCTATATCGCAGGAGAGCCAGTTATTGGGATATTTGAACCCATCAGGAAGGAGTCACCTTTGATGAATGAAGAGACTGAAACTGCAGTCTTCACCATACGAAGAGGCCCCGCCATTGGAAGAATGACACACAGTACCCAATCCCCATTATTCTGTAATGCACAGAATACGGTCTTTTACAAACCATCTGGTAAATCACAAGAATTGGCACAACAGGCACATAATGAAGCATCAGCTGTAGACAAACCCAAAACCGTCGAGGAGTTGGTCCCCAACTACCTCCACGATTTGAAGTCCGTTTTTGAAAAGAAAGCAGCTGAATGCTTTTCAGAAACCAGGCCTTGGGACCACGCCATTGACTTGAAACCCGATTTTATTCCACGTGACTGTAAAGTCTATCCATTATCGCTCAAAGAACAAGGAGCGATGAATGACTTCCTGGAAGAAAATCTGCAAAAAGGATACATCCGACCGTCAAAATCTCCCATGGCTTCACCATTTTTCTTCGTAGGAAAGAAAGACGGAGCACTACGTCCCTGTCAGGATTACCAATACCTGAATGAAGGGACGGTGAAGAACACCTATCCTCTTCCGCTCATTTCTGACCTTATGGATCAATTCAAAGGCGCATTGATCTTTACGAAAATGGATTTACGCTCCGGATATAACAATGTCAGAATCAAAGATGGTGACCAATGGAAGGGCGCATTTAAGACAAATTGCGGACTTTTCGAACCTATGGTCATGTTCTTTGGACTCTGCAACTCCCCGGCGACTTTCCAAATGATGATGAACGCACTCTTCAAGGACATGATCGATGAGGGATGGATAGTCATTTACATGGATGATATCCTCATCTTCTCAAACGATTTGGAAGAACATCACGTTCGAACCTGACACGTACTCCAACGACTCAAAGACAACGACTTATTCCTTAAACCGGAAAAGTGTTTCTTTGATGTTAAAGAAGTCGAATTCCTAGGCATGATCATTCGAGAAAACTACATTGGCATGGACCCTATCAAACTTAAAGGAATTGCAGAATGGCCTGAACCAAGCACGGTAAAAGGTGTTCGCTCTTTCCTAGGGTTTGGAAACTTCTATCGGAAGTTTATTGCCAACTTCTCGGATATTGCCAAACCATTGACGAATCTTACGCGCACTGCCGCTGGATCTCCACCTTTTGAATGGACAACAGAATGTCAGACAGCTTTCGACACATTGAAGCAACAATTCAGTACCGCCCCAGTACTGTTACTGCCTGACAAGGCAAAACTCTTTATTGTTGAATCCGACGCTTCCAAGTTTGCTACGGGTGCAGTTTTACGCCAAGCCGATATCAATGGAGACCTCCATCCTTGTGCCTACATTTCACAGACGCTCAATCCAGCTGAATGGAACTACGAAATCTACAACCGCGAACTCCTCGGAATCATTCGAGCCCTCACTGAATGGCGCCATTATCTTGAAGGCTCTCCCCATCCCGTCGAAGTTTGCAGTGATCACAAGAACCTCACATACTTCCGTACAGCTCAGAAGTTAAACCGCCGACAAGCACGATGGAGTCTCAAATTATCACAATTTGATCTTCACCTCATCCATGTCCCTGGCACTCAGATGATCCAATCTGATGCGCTCTCTCGTCGTAATGGACTCGATGACAGTGAAAGTGACAACGAAGATCGCATTCTTTTACCCAACGCACTATTCGTGCGATCCATTTCCCCGACACTATTCGACGAAATCAGGAATCACGCAGCAAAAGACCTCATTGTTCACGAAGCCCTCAAAGCGATTGCGCACAAAGGGCCATTCCCCATGAAATCATCGCTTTCCGACTGGGAAGTTCGCGATGGTGTCATCCTCTACAAGGGAAAGATTTACGTTCCACCATCCGAAACTCTTCGTCGTGACCTCGTTCGACTACATCACGACTCCCCTGCCATGGGTCACCCTGGAAAGTTCAATACTCTTGAACTGTTACGTCGTGAATTCTGGTGGCCCGGCATGTATACATTTGTCTACAATTATGTTGAAGGTTGTGCCGCCTGTCAACAAATGAAACCGAATACTCATCCAACTCGTATTCCTTTGGAACCAATTCTCGCTGACCCACACGCATTACCATTTTCCTGTTGCACCACCGATTTTATTACTGACCTCCCCGTTTCCAACGGTTTTGATTCAATTATGGTCGTAGTAGACCATGACCTTACGAAGGGGGTGATTCTTACGCCCTGCCTCAAAACAATCACAGCCGAAGGAACGGCCAAGATTTTTCATGACAAAGTATACTCGCGATTTGGATTACCCAACCGAATCATCTCGGATAGAGGACCTCAATACGCATCCAAGGTCTTCCAAGAGTTAAATCGACTACTCCAGATCAGATCATCAATGAGCACAGCTTATCACCCTCAGACGGACGGAGAAACAGAGCGAGTCAACCAGGAGCTGGAAATCTATCTTCGACTCTATTGCGGAAACAACTCTGAAACATGGGCCGACCGCCTGCCAGACCTCGAGTTTTGTCATAACACAAGGGAACACTCGGCACGGAAGATGAGCCCATTCCACATCATGATGGGATACGAACCACGTGGACTCCCTTCCGTATTTCCGACCACGAACATTCCATCGGTTGAATCCAGGCTTGACATGTTGCAGAAGATAAGACTAGAAGCACTAGCCATGCACGAGTTAGCCCGACAACAGATGGCGGACCGAGTCAGACAAGGATCGCCGAAGTTTACACTAGGACAGAAGGTCTGGCTAGACTCGAGGAACCTGAAGGTCAATTACGCCTCGCGCAAGATAGCACCAAAGCGTGAGGGGCCATTCGAAATTGTCGAAGTCATCGGACCAGCCAACTATCGTCTCAAACTCCCGAAGACCTGAAGAGTTCATTCCGTATTCCACGCCGCCCTTCTATCTCCTTATCGCGAAAATGACATACATGGTCCGAATTACGTGAACCCACCACCTGATGTCATTGATAACGAAGAAGAGTACGAAGTCGAAGCCATCCTGAATCACAAGATGTACCAAGGTCATCTGAGGTACTTAGTCAAGTGGAAGGGATATTCTTCAGCAGAGAACTTGTGGGAACCTACCCACAATTTACAGAATGCCAAGCGAATCCTCGATGCATATAAAAGGACCAGGAGAATCCAGTAGAGGAGAAGAAACCCGGAATGACTACCACGACAGTTTTCCTCATCATCTTCCTAATCGTCCTCCACTGCACAACCCTCACTTTTCTTTGGATCATCCACTGAATCCTTATCAGACGACTTGTCGAACACACACTCTTCATGCGAGACAGCCCGCACGCTAACGGCTGGGGTGATCAGAACAATGCCTGGAACTGATCAGGCAGCTCTTATCTCTGTGGGAATACTCTTTATCGTCCAATGGATTTTCATCTATTTGATTATTACCCGAATCCACGACATTCTATTTCACATCACAGATAACCGCGATCCCCTTAACGACCGAAAGGTATAAAAGGAGGAGAAGACGATATATCATCAATGCCCACTTCCGCTATAGACGACCTTGTTCACAATATACTCGCTGAAGTCGCCTCCACAATTATGAGCATACCCGCATCGCCTACGCTTGTCAATGGAGTACCCTCTCGAGCACAGACACCCTTTATCCGCGCCTCATCGCCCTCACCTTCTATCGAACTCAGTCACGCATCGGACGAACAAGAATTTGCCACACGTCTGGTCTCGGCTATCCGTGTTCCTGTCGACTTCACAGATATCCTCGTCGCCTTACGAAATCGCCCGCAAGATCGACAAGCGGTGGTTTCCATGCAACGAGCATTAGAAATGGTCAAGTGGATGCAGACGGCCAGACAAGAGCTCATCGCAGCAGAGGAAAGGACGAGTAGAGCCCGAACCAGAGTCGACCAAGTCTGGTCATTAATGCACAGTACAGTCACTCGTACAGCACAGGAGATTTGGAGGGAGCATGGGGACGAAGACATCGGACACATCCTCAGATACACCACTAATGGAATACCCGCATCCACTCCTCGCTCGTCGCCAGAACCAATTCCTGTTCGACCTCGCCCTCCTCGTTCGCACATACCCAGTGGACGATCTCCGTTATCCCAACCATCTTTCTCGACCACATCCACTTCTTCGCGTCGCAGTCATCCCTACAGGGATGGACGTATCCCTGAACAAGGATCACGAACCAGCCGGCGGACATGCTACAGATGTGGAGGAGATCATTATGTCCACGACTGCCCCCGACGACGATGAAGATCACAATATTTCTTGTAGGACAAGAAACATTAGACGGGAGCTGATGTTACAACGCTCCTCACTTGTGGCGCATCTTTTCTTTTTCTTTTCCTTGTTCCCTTTACGTTACCAGACCACGTGATCCAACACATGACTCATCGGAGCGCAACCTCCGATTCTTTATCCAGATGTCCAGAACCCCTAGTCTAGGGTTACACCGGATCCAACTCCGGACCTTCTTCTTATCGCACATGCAAGATGTGCATGTATGCCTCATCTTTACCTCGTTCTGATACACGACTCGTTATCCCCATTAGTACTGATTATCTCTCACGACCTTACTCAGCTTTCCCATACATATTACTTCCTCGCTGTTACCCTGCTTAGACATCGTTTCACCTTATCTAGCCAATGAACGATCCTGCATTACTGCGTAGTACTGCGGATACCTTTTGTATAAGTAGACGACCTTGTCGAGCTGGATCCCCATCTCGACCTGGTTACCATTAAACCAGCTTTTCACTTGCCTTTGACTGAGATCGACCGTCAGTAGCAGACAGCTACTACGAGTCATAAGAACGAACTCTGATCGACCTTCAGTGCGAGGACATCGCCAGAAGTGTCACTTGAATGGACTTGTGTCTTAGACTAAGACCTTGTCTCGTGACGACTCGACTAGACGCTCGTGTTTCGCTGCCGCGTAACAACAGCCAGGTTGGCGACTTTTTGGCAGCTTGAGTCTCGCCATCACTAGAATGTAAAGCCATGGTTCGCCATATATCAGGAACTCATAAAATGGTGGCACTGCACTCTATATGACAGCTACAATAAGTTTCAGGCAGGACTCCATGTTGTAAAAACTCCACCAGAGATGTAGTGTCAGGTTAGCGATTAGGTGTCTTGCTGAGTCCAGGCACTGCCAGCATTATAATGGTGAATCAATCACTGACTAATAACACCATGTCGGTGAGCCCACTGCTCAGAGGTACCCCTATGGCGGTCAGCCCATCACTAAATAATAGCATTATGGTGATGGGCCCACTGCTCAGAAGTACCCCTATGACGGTGGGCCCACTGCTCAGAATAACACCCATTGCTCAGAACACTACCTATGGTGGTGGGCCGATGGCTGTATAGTAGCCCCGAGGTGGTCGGCTGATAGCTCAGAACTTACCCCCTGGCAGTCGGCCGATCGCTCAGTACTACCACGGTGGCGGTGGGCCGATGGCTGTATAATAGCATCATGGCGGTGGGCCGATCGCTCAGAAATATACCTATGGCAGTGGGCCGATCGCTCAGAACACCACCTATGGCGGTCGGCCGATGGCTGTATAATAGCCCCAGTGGTGATGGGCCCATCGCTCAGAACACCACCTATGGCGGTGGGCCCATCGCTCAGAACACTACCTATGGTGGTCGGCCGATGGCTGTATAATAGCCCCAGTGGCGGTGGGCCCATCGCTCAGAACACTACCTATGGCGGTGGGCCCATCGCCCAGAACACTACCTATGGCGGTGGGCCCATCGCTCAGAACACTACCTATGTGGTCGGCCGATGGCTGTATAATAGCCCCAGTGGCAGTGGGCCCATCACCCAGAAATATACCTATGGTGGTCGGCCGATGGCTGTATAATAGCCCCAGTGGCGGTGGGCCCATCACCCAGAAATATACCTATGGCGGTGGGCCCATCACTCAGAACACTACCTATGGTGGTGGGCCCATCGCTCAGAACACTACCTATGCGGTCGGCCGATGGCTGTATAATAGCCCCAGTGGTGGTGGGCCCATCACCCAGCAATATACCTATGGCGGTGGGCCCATCGCTCAGAACACTACCTATGGCGGTGGGCCCATCGCTCAGAACACTACCTATGATGGTGGGCCCATCGCTCAGAACACTACCTATGGCGGTCAGCCGATGGCTGTATAATAGCCCCAGTGGTGATGGGCCCATCACTCAGAACACTACCTATGGCGGTGGGCCTATCGCTCAGAACACTACCTATGGTGGTCGGCCGATGGCTGTATAATAGCCCCAGTGGCGGTGGGCCCATCACCCAGAAATATACCTATGGTGGTGGGCCCATCGCTCAGAACACTACCTATGATGGTGGGCCCATCGCTCAGAACACTACCTATGGCGGTCAGCCGATGGCTGTATAATAGCCCCAGTGGTGATGGGCCCATCACTCAGAACACTACCTATGGCGGTGGGCCTATCGCTCAGAACACTACCTATGGTGGTCGGCCGATGGCTGTATAATAGCCCCAGTGGCGGTGGGCCCATCACCCAGAAATATACCTATGGTGGTGGGCCCATCGCTCAGAACACTACCTATGGCGGTGGGCCCATCGCTCAGAACACTACCTATGGTGGTGGGCCCATCGCTCAGAACACTACCTATGGCGGTCGGCCGATGGCTGTATAATAGCCCCAGTGGTGATGGGCCCATCACTCAGAACACTACCTATGGTGGTCGGCCGATGGCTGTATAATAGCCCCAGTGGCGGTGGGCCCATCACCCAGAAATATACCTATGGTGGTGGGCCCATCGCTCAGAACACTACCTATGGTGGTGGGCCCATCGCTCAGAACACTACCTATGGCGGTCGGCCGATGGCTGTATAATAGCCCCAGTGGTGATGGGCCCATCGCTCAGAACACTACCTATGGCAGTGGGCCCATCGCCCAGAACACTACCTATGGCGGTGGGCCCATCGCTCAGAACACTACCTATGGTGGTCGGCCGATGGCTGTATAATAGCCCCAGTGGCGGTGGGCCCATCACCCAGAAATATACCTATGGCGGTGGGCCCATCGCTCAGAACACTACCTATGGCGGTGGGCCCATCGCTCAGAACACTACCTATGGCGGTGGGCCCATCGCTCAGAACACTACCTATGGCGGTCAGCCGATGGCTGTATAATAGCCCCAGTGGTGATGGGCCCATCACTCAGAACACTACCTATGGCGGTGGGCCTATCGCTCAGAACACTACCTATGGCGGTCGGCCGATGGCTGTATAATAGCCCCAGTGGCGGTGGGCCCATCACCCAGAAATATACCTATGGTGGTGGGCCCATCGCTCAGAACACTACCTATGGTGGTGGGCCCATCGCTCAGAACACTACCTATGCGGTCGGCCGATGGCTGTATAATAGCCCCAGTGGCGGTGGGCCCATCACCCAGAAATATACCTATGGCGGTGGGCCCATCGCTCAGAACACTACCTATGGCGGTGGGCCCATCGCTCAGAACACTACCTATGGTGGTGGGCCCATCGCTCAGAACACTACCTATGGCGGTCGGCCGATGGCTGTATAATAGCCCCAGTGGTGATGGGCCCATCACTCAGAACACTACCTATGGTGGTCGGCCGATGGCTGTATAATAGCCCCAGTGGCGGTGGGCCCATCACCCAGAAATATACCTATGGTGGTGGGCCCATCGCTCAGAACACTACCTATGGCGGTGGGCCCATCGCTCAGAACACTACCTATGGCGGTCAGCCGATGGCTGTATAATAGCCCCAGTGGTGATGGGCCCATCACTCAGAACACTACCTATGGCGGTGGGCCTATCGCTCAGAACACTACCTATGCGGTCGGCCGATGGCTGTATAATAGCCCCAGTGGCGGTGGGCCCATCACCCAGAAATATACCTATGGTGGTGGGCCCATCGCTCAGAACACTACCTATGGTGGTGGGCCCATCGCTCAGAACACTACCTATGGTGGTGGGCCCATCGCTCAGAACACTACCTATGGCGGTCGGCCGATGGCTGTATAATAGCCCCAGTGGTGGTGGGCCCATCGCTCAGAACACTACCTATGGCGGTGGGCCCATCGCTCAGAACACTACCTATGGTGGTGGGCCCATCGCTCAGAACACTACCTATGGCGGTCGGCCGATGGCTGTATAATAGCCCCAGTGGTGATGGGCCCATCACTCAGAACACTACCTATGGTGGTCGGCCGATGGCTGTATAATAGCCCCAGTGGCGGTGGGCCCATCACCCAGAAATATACCTATGGTGGTGGGCCCATCGCTCAGAACACTACCTATGGTGGTGGGCCCATCGCTCAGAACACTACCTATGGCGGTCGGCCGATGGCTGTATAATAGCCCCAGTGGTGATGGGCCCATCGCTCAGAACACTACCTATGGCAGTGGGCCCATCGCCCAGAACACTACCTATGGCGGTGGGCCCATCGCTCAGAACACTACCTATGGTGGTCGGCCGATGGCTGTATAATAGCCCCAGTGGCGGTGGGCCCATCACCCAGAAATATACCTATGGCGGTGGGCCCATCGCTCAGAACACTACCTATGGCGGTGGGCCCATCGCTCAGAACACTACCTATGGCGGTGGGCCCATCGCTCAGAACACTACCTATGGCGGTCAGCCGATGGCTGTATAATAGCCCCAGTGGTGATGGGCCCATCACTCAGAACACTACCTATGGCGGTGGGCCTATCGCTCAGAACACTACCTATGGCGGTCGGCCGATGGCTGTATGATAGCCCCAGTGGCGGTGGGCCCATCACCCAGAAATATACCTATGGTGGTGGGCCCATCGCTCAGAACACTACCTATGGTGGTGGGCCCATCGCTCAGAACACTACCTATGCGGTCGGCCGATGGCTGTATAATAGGTGGGCCCATCGCCCAGAACACTACCTATGGCAGTGGGCCCATCACTCAGAACACTACCTATGGTGGTGGGCCCATCACTCAGAACACTACCTATGGCGGTCGGCCGATGGCTGTATAATAGCCCCAGTGGCGGTGGGCCCATCACCCAGAAATATACCTATGGTGGTGGGCCCATCGCTCAGAACACTACCTATGGTGGTGGGCCCATCGCTCAGAACACTACCTATGCGGTCGGCCGATGGCTGTATAATAGGTGGGCCCATCGCCCAGAACACTACCTATGGCAGTGGGCCCATCACTCAGAACACTACCTATGGTGGTGGGCCCATCACTCAGAACACTACCTATGGTGGTTGGCCGATGGCTGTGTAATAGCCCCAGTGGCGGTCAGCTGATTGCTCAAAAATACACCTATGGCAGTGGGCCAATCGCTCAGAACTATCACCGTGGCGGTGGGCCCATGCCTATATAATAGTAGCACTATGGCGGTGGGCTGATTGCTCAGAAATACTCCTATGGCGGTGGGCGGATCGCTCCAGCATTTCCTTTCTCGCCATGAGCCGATTGCTTACAACTCCTTACACAGACCGATGGGCCGACGTCCGCTGGCTGTCCAGTTCATGACAATGTCAGGGTAAATGGGAGTCCAGTTCACAAACATGACTGAATGGGCTGTAGACGAGACGGGAGGGCGGGATAGTAATAGCACGGGGCGCAACATAAGCCAGAATAGCCGGAGAATGACCTCGGGGCCTAAGGTCACGTGGGACCCAGGTCCTATAGCTGGTGCCCGGGTACAAGGGAACGAAGCCTAATTAGCCTCGGCATCGATATGCACTGATAAGGCTACTAAGGCTTATATCAGGTGTCACACGGGTGCTAAAAGGAATGGAGTTGCACCCCTCCCACTTGTACTCACATACAAGTGCATGAATCAAAGGATGCACCAGCAGATGAGCAGAGCAGATGAGCAGGATGCAGATGGATAGCATGGATAGCACAGAAACAGACAGGACACAGATGTATAGGAATATGCCAGATCATGACGATGGCATAAGTCTTCTCTCCCCACTTGTAGACCCCTATAAGTGAAGAGTTCTCCCTCCGCTTGTAGCTTACCCTACAAGTGATAAACTAAAAGAATAGGAGTTTATTCCACTCCTCCCAGTAACATTGTTACTCGTAATCAAAAGGATCCCAACGAAGTCAGTTCAGCGCAGGCAGTGAGTTGTTACGAACACAACTACTGCACTCTCATATCGTTTCTTTTGGATAGTCTAGCACACAGTTGCTAGATACTTAAACCGTTCTCGGAAAGTTCTCGGACAACACGTAGGAAAGTTATCGGCCAGGCACATCGTATTAGGATACATGCACTCGGTAAAGCCCTGCACACAGTTGTAGGCACCGGATAGGATCACAGAAGACTCAGTAAGCCCTGCACACGGTTGTAGGCACACAGTTTAAGAAGATGACAAAGACTCGGAAAGCCCTGCACCGGTTGTAGGCCTTGTATAAGAAAACCCATTAAGCCCTGCACTGGTTGTAGGCATTGTATAAGAAGACAGAACACAAGCCCTTGCACACGGTTGCTAGGCATCCCCCTCTACACTCCCCCATCTGTATTGTGCAGACTACCATCCCGACTTCAGACAACGAAACACACATATAGCTCAGGCGTCCCTAATCCACTCTCATAAATTTGATATGAACAACTGTGATATCCCAGCGTACTTTCCCTTTTGCCATGCCCGGTGAACCACAGCGAAGTACCACTCACTTGACCTGGAGTCAAAAGCTCCTCCAGCCAAGGCCCGTGCGTACCCCGAGTCGACATCTGGAGCCCACCACGAGGGATTAGGACCCTTGTTTCCCGAAGCTATATCAATCACACCTCTGAAGCCTGTTAAGATGGCAGTCTATCCCACACTACAGCTCTACCCAATCAACACTTTGCAGCCCAATATGGTGACTGGCGTCACTGGATTACCGGTTCTGGGAATGAAGGGTTCTCCGAAGAAGTTTAAAGGATGTTATGCAGAAGTTGCAAGGTTCCTGCAGCATTATGAACAGCTGTGCACTCAGCTTAACATTGTAACTGCAGAGGACCAAGTGGAGAACATCACGCAGTATTGCGCACAAAGTGTGCACCAGTTTATGGAATC
Source organism: Sparassis crispa (assembly GCF_003851025.1). Lineage (NCBI taxonomy): Eukaryota > Fungi > Basidiomycota > Agaricomycetes > Polyporales > Sparassidaceae > Sparassis > Sparassis crispa. The sequence continues at coordinate 2,627,960 of NW_020939747.1, forward strand.
ACTCCCAGCCTACGTCACACCAGACTGGAATGCCTTCAAGAGAGACGTTCTCACATTCTACAATGCGGACTGAGATAAGAGGCAATATAAGGTCAAGGACCTTGAAGCCTTGGTCAAAGAATCACGTCGGAAACCTACTATCAAGAACCTAGGTGCATGGCGGGAATACTCGAGGAACTTCCTCACAGTCTCTGGATGGCTAGTGAATTGTGGACGCATTTCGGAAGTCGAACAGTCCCTTTATTTCTGGAAAGGGATTCCCCGCACTTTCCATCAAGACCTGGAACCACGCTTGCTTGCTGCAGACCCCAACCATGACATGTCTATCCTGTTCAGCATGAGCAGCATATGCATGAAAGCAGAAACCATTCTGCAGCGCAATTGATTCGACCAGGACCGACTGCCCTCAGAAGACGAAGACTCGAGTGATGACTCAGATGATTCGGATTTGGATGACAATTCAAGTGACTCAGAGGACTGATCTAGTGCCGAAGAAACACATCGAAGGAAGCGCAAGGATAAGAAGAAGAAGTGAAGCACAAAGAAATGATCATCAAAGCGAGTGGATAATTCATCAGACGATGAACCAGAAGTTAAGAAGCCAAAGACGAAGTTATCACGGAAACGACCAGTGGTACATGAGAAAGAAGAAGTGGAAGACTTGGTCAAGCAATTGAATCACATGTCCCTAAGTGATCCTGACTATGGACTCCTATACTTCCGTGCTTGCAAACTCAACCCGCTCGTCACCGCCGTTGTCCGGAAGCCAGTAGTGGATGCTCCAACACAAGGACAATTTGGATGACAGATGCCGCTGCACATGCCACAGTGTTATAATGCTCCTCACTTGTGGCACGTCTTTTCCTTTTTCCTTTCTTCATTCCCTTTACTTTACCAGACCACGTGATCCAACACGTGACTCATCGGAGCGCAACCTCCAATTTTCTGTCCAGATGACCAGAACCCCTAGTCTAGGGTTACACCGGATCCAACTCCGGACCGTCTCCTTATCACATATGCAGGACGTGCATGTATGCCTCATCTTTACCTCATTCTGATACACGACTTGTTATCCCCATTAGTACTGATTATCTCTCATGATCTTACTCAGCTTTCCCATACATATTACTTCCTCGCTGTTACCTTGCCCAGACATCGTTTCACCTTATCCAGCCAATGAACGATCCCGTATTACTGTGTAGTACTGCAGATACCTTTTGTATAAGTAGACGACCTCGTCGAGCTGGATCCTTATCTTGACCTGGTTACCATTAAACCAGCTTTTCACTTGCCTTTGACTGAGCTCGACTGTTAGTAGCAGACAGCTACTGCGAGTCATAAGAATGAACTCTGATCGACCTTCAGTGCAAGGACATTATTAGTGCAGCTCGTATGAATTCCTCCGAGTGAGTGATTGGGGAAGAGATATTATTACTGGGACCTGCGAGAGGTCCCTCCTTATATACTACACCAGTAGACTAGTCCAGAACATACTACATAGTTCTCATAGCTACTGTATCCTTCGATGCTGAATAAGATGTCGGGGAATATTGCCCGACTACCTGGATGCTCCGGATTGCCTAATAAGGTCATCCTGGAGCCTCCAACACTCCCCCTCAAGCCGGAAGCATCCCGAGTTCCAATATGAACTTTTGGTGCTTAGGCTTGGGTAGGGCCTTAGTAAATACATCTGCTACCATCTCATCTGTGGGACAGTAGCACAATTGAATAATGCCATTTTCCACCTTTTCGCGCACGAAATGATTCTGCACGTCAAAGTGCTTCGACCGCACGTGATACTGCGGGTCACGTGCTATCGCGATCGCTGCCTGGTTATCACAATAAATTTCTGTGAGTTCTTCTTGTGCAAACCCGAGTTCTGCCAGTAAGTTTCACAGCCATATTGCTTGACATGTCGCGTGCGCGAGTGCTGTATACTCGGCTTCTGTCGAAGATGTTGCCGTTGTTGTTTGTTTCTTCGAACTCCATGCTACGGCTCCACCTCCCAAGTAAAAGACATGACCCGAGACTGATTTTCGGTCATGGTCTGATGCATAATCCACGTCCGTATATCCTCCTATTATATTTCCGTTCAGCGCGTCCGAATCGCATCACGTGTACGTGACACACAAGTCACGTGTTCCTGCGAGGTACCGTAGAACACGTTTTGCCGCTGTCCAATGGACAGATCGTGGGCACACTGTATATTTGCTCAGTGTCTGCACAGCGTAGGAAATATCTGGCCTTGTTCCCACTGCTGCATACATCAGCGATCCCACCATCGACGCGTAACCTCCTGCCAAACGGTCGTCCACCTCCTCGTTCTCGTCCTCTGCCGTGAATGCCACATTCGGATCGAGCGGCATCCCTACAGCGTTGGCGTTCTCAAGCTGGTATCGCTTGAGAATGCTCTCGATGTAGTGCTGTTGTGAGATTTGGATTTTTCCCGCTTTCCTATCTCGCTCGATTTCAATCCCAACGATTTTCTGCGGCTCACCAAGGTCCGTGACTTCGAAGAGGTCCCGCAGGTCGTGCTTGAGCTCCTCCATGAGCTTCGGAGAGTTGGTGAATAACAGTAAGTCATCCACCCATACTGTAATAATCTGAACTTCTCCTTTTTGCTCCCGCAGGTATACACACGGATCCGCCTCCAGTCGCTTATACCCGAGCTCCGTCAGCTCACGGTGCAGCTTGCGGTTCCATTCGCGCCCGGACTGCTTTAGTCCATAGAGCGTCTTGCAGAGTCAACAAACACATCCACTTCCATCATCGAAGCCTTCCGGCTGTCGCATGTAGATCTCCTCCTGGAGGTCTCCATTCAGGTAAGCTCCCTTGACATCCATCTGGCCAATTTCCCAGTGATTGACTGCTGCTAATGCTAGGATGGCCCTGATGGACTCAAGACGAACTACAGGGGCAAAGGTTTCAAGGAAATCTATCCCCGATCTGGCTTTGTACTTGACAACCTGACCCTCCTTGTTAGTTTTCTTCTGGAAGACCCACTTGCAGCCCACAGCATTTTGATCTTTTGGTAAGTCTTGTAGCTCCCAAGTCCCCATGCCCTGCAGCTGATCATATTCTGCTTTTACAGCTTTTTCCCATTCTGGCCATTCTGGAGAGGCTTGGGCCTCCGCGAGGCTTCGCGGCTCATCTCCCGCACTCGCCGTTCTGTCGCCTGATGCCAGCGCTGTCGCATACAGCGCCTGCACGATCTCTTCAAATTCTTCGGGTGTCACGGCGACTTTCGCACTCTCATCAGGTGTGTTCTCTTTTGGCACTCCCGGCAGCTCGCGCGACTTCGCGGGCTGCGCGCGGGGGTTATCCATCCTTCGATAGTTGTGGTCCTGCGTAGCGCGGGTCGTACGACGAAGAGGGATCTTCGGGGGTGCAGGCAAGAATGTCAGTCGCTCTCGCATGCTTTCCTGTATCTCGGGAGGTAAGTCTTCCTCTGTAATGTAGTTTCCATCGTGTTTCTTGTTAGACTGATCAGCTTTGACAGGTACTGATGCTGGTTTTGATGCAGATGTGGGAGGCTGCTGCTTGACAGCTCCCCCTGACTCCCCCTCGAGCGGCAGCCTGTCACTGTCATTAAGCTGATGTACAGGAACATTGCTTGCTGGGTTCGGGGCATCCGCAAATACAAAATTTCGCGAGACTCGGATCGAGCACGCACCCACATCGTAGTAGTGCACAGCCTTCGGGCCATCAGCAAAACCTACAAAGGTGTGTTTCTTCGACTTTGGCTCGAGTTCTGAGAGATTCTGGCCTTCCGTCAGTATCCAGACATCTGACCCAAATTCTCTTAGGTGCGCGACATTGGGCTTCTTGCCCGTCCATGTCTCTTCCGGAGTTTTCCCGCGCAGTGCTTTCGTCGGCGCTCGATTTCGCAGGTATGCTGCGTATGCAACAGCTTCCACCCAGAGGAAGTTTGGAAGCTTCCTCGCAATCAACATTGCGTGAGCAAGCTCCAATAGTGTGCAATTAAATCGCTCAGCTACACCATTCTGCGAAGGTGAGTATGGTGCTGTCGTTTACAGCTCAATTCCCTTCTCACGGCACCATCCCTTCAGGTCCTTATTAATGTATTCGGACCCATTATCGATGCGCAATATCTTCGGCAGGTGCCCGAAGTGTCGTTCAATAAAGGTGAGGTATTCTTTGACTTTCTCGAAAGCCTCACTCTTATGCTTCATAAACAGTACTTGGCACCTCCGTGTGCAGTCATCCGTGGATGATATGTAGTATCGCGATCCGGCAATCGACGCTATATGTGCAGGGCCCCAGACGTCGCTGTGCGTCAGCTCGCCTGGCATCTGGGTTCAGTCCTCTGCCTCCTTCGGATATGCACGGCGCGCCTGTTTGGCTTGAATGCAGGCTTCGCACTGTGTCAGTGGCATCGAGTTTTCATCAATGGTGAGTCCCTCCACCAAGTTTTCCTTGTAGAGCTTCTCTAACCCTGTGAATCCCAGGTGTCCATATCTCCGGTGCCACGACTCCCACGAGTCGCTATCGTCGCGCGCAATGTTCGTGCGCTCTTCACTCGGCATAGCAGCCTTGGCCCGCATGTTGAGCAAGTACAATCGGCCGACTTTTCGGCCTTGCGCGATGATGTGGCTGCTGCTTTCTCACAGCATTATTCCTCCGGCACCGCCATCAAAGTGTCCACCCGCTTCATCCAGGCGGCTCAGCGACACCAAATTATTTGTCGCTTTCGGTGCGTACAGGACATCTTTCAAGCGAAAAGTACATGTGTTGCCTCTGATCCTGCTATTGACTTCCACAGTGCCACGCCCGAGAGCGCGCACACTCTGGTCTCCGATCCCGGCAATCAACGAGGCCTCAAGCGGCACATAATCTGTCATCGTGTCACGAAGGTTCGTAACATGTGATGTCATTCCAGAGTCAGCTAGCCAGTCATAACGCGAGAACTGACTACTAAATTGTTGCCCGGCACAGATCGCCTCGTCTGTGTGGAATGCGACATCTCACAGCACATTGTTCGTTGACTGTGCCTGGTTCGTGCGCACCTGCGCACGGCCGCCTTTCTTGCTTCGCGGTCCCTGACCCGCCATGCTGCCGCCTTTCGACCAACACTCATGTTGAGTGTGTCCATGCTTATGGCAATTCCAGCACTCCATGTCGGACTTCCTGTCCGTTCCACCCTGTGCGGTATTCTTCGGCTGGGTCCACCGCCCGCGTGCTGCCAGCGCAGACTCGTCGGCACCACCTTTCTCTCACTGGTGCCGGTATTCTTCCAGCAAGATGGCTATCAATTCATGCAATGTCGGCAACTTGTCCTTCTGGGTTGTTGCACCCAGGTACGCAGATGTGAACTGGTCCCAAGACTCCGGTAACGATGTGATCAGGATCGTTCAAAATTCGTCATCCGACACCTTGCTACCCATCATGTGTAGCTGCTCCTGTGTCCGGCGGAGCTCCGTGATATGCGCTGCGATATCGCTGCCTTCCGTGGCAACTGTGCGATAGAATTTCCTTCGGTATGCCATTATCCCCAGTTGTCCACTCGCCTCCTTTACTAACTTCAATTGGTTCCACATCTCCACAGCCGTTGTAGCGTCCGCAATGTGTATCATCTGCGAGTCGCTCAACAGCAGCTCGATAACGGTCTGGGCTTTTTGATCGCCCTCAACCCATTTCGTGATCGCCGCCGTTTCTCCTGCCATTGGTGTTGTTGCATTTGCCGGCTTCGGCTTCTCCAATGTTCCATCGACATATTTCAAGACACCGCGCTCCCTCAAGATCGCCATAGTACGGCGCTTCCATGGGAGCCAGTTGTCATCGCGAAGTTGCTCGATTCAGAACAAGGACGACAGGCTGTCACGAGATTCAGTAGTACTCGACATTGTAACTACCGATAGTCAGAGTGTGTAACAAGTAAATAGAAGCTGGTAAAGTATAAGCTATAAGCTAGCGAGGCTCATAACCTATTAGCGCAGCTCGTATGAATTCCTCCGAGTGAGTGATTGGGGAAGAGATATTATTACTGGGACCTGCGAGAGGTCCCTCCTTATATACTACACCAGTAGACTAGTCCAGAACATACTACATAGTTCTCGTAGCTACTGTATCCTTCGATGCTGAATAAGATATCGGGGAATATCGCCCGACTACCTGGATGCTCCGGATTGCCTAATAAGGTCATCCCGGAGCCTCCAACAGACATCGCCAGAAGTGTCTCTTGAACGGACTTGTGTCTTAGACTAAGACCTTGTCTCGTGACGACTTGACTTGACGCTCGTGTTTCGCTGCCGCGTAACACTGCCTCTCTCCAGGACGTTCTGATCGGCCATCAATGTTCACCTTTGCTCCCTCTCCTTGTCGACATTGCTGCTCCTCACTAACTGTGCTTTCTTGTTGCGTCTCGACTGCTTATGTCCTTCGTGCGTTGCCTCGGTCTCCGGATACTCACTTCTCTTGCCCTCTTTGTGCCAGTGTGGTGTTCGGCTTTCGTGCTCCTTCTCGTCTTGCGCGCTGTGCTCCTGCTCTGTTCGGAGTTCTGGGATCATGTGAACTTCATGGACTCTATGTTTGTACTCACACCTGTCATATGTAATATTGTACAATGATTACTGCATTTCTCGTACTGTGCCCTGCCGGCTACAAACAAGATTATCCATACAGCCATTGTAATTTTTCCCCGGGTGTCACCACTGTTACGATACCTTATAAAGCTCGGAATCCATTTTAATAAGTCCCAAGTATTCCGTGCATTCGGAATAGATTATGTTCATTGCGAATGGATTACCGAAAATTTTAAGACATTGAGAAAAGTTCGGAACCACCGTAGAGAAGTTACAATCCATTACAACTTTGCTCAATAATTTCGAGTGTTGTAACGAATTTCCTAGATTACGATGCTATGTAACCGATGGTAACAGAAGTGCACTTTTGCTGATGACTGATCCGCGGCAGCGCTAACCGCGACTTGGCGAATTCGAAGCAGTACCCCCGTGTCCCTGCGCGCCATACACTGGTGCGTCTACTTCTCCCGGTCCCGAAAACCCTGTTCGAATTCATTGTTCATTGCGCCACTCACTGTAATCAATTGCGCATCTCGACCTCTCGAGTGCCGCCCGAGCTTCGCCCGCGATAGGTAGCAAGGTGCCACCCTTGGCCCTCACGCGCACGCTCGGCAGGGTCGCGGGCCTGCTCCCCTGGGCTCGAGACCAGGCCTGATAGCGGCTACACTGTACGGGGCCCCTCGAATCCCGCCTCGAGGCTCGCACGCTGGCTGGGAGGCCGGCGTCGCGAAGCCACTCCCCCCCTCCTTGCGTTCGAATTCCACCGTGGATTGGGTAATGGTGCACTCCGCACTGTGCGGTCCGAATTCTGCGCCGTGTAAGCTTATTATGTATTTATTCTGCACCCGACGGACGTTCTTGCATCCTTGGGTTTTTGGGAACCTGGACTCTGAACTTCGTCTGCCCTCTGCGGGTTCTGCATGGAATCTCTGAGCTAATCCGTCCGACCATTTAGTCGACCCTTCATGATCAGACGTCCGTCCATTCATTCATTCGTTCATTCACCCACCCGTTGGCGAGTTCTGCCCAGTCCGCTTTTGGTCGCAGGCCCAACTGCGACCGGCCCTCAACGCGCCGTTGAATGCTGGAAGGCGAAAATTGAACGACCAGAACGGCCGAAGCAGAACGACGCAGTGGAGCGCAGCGCGACTGCATTGGCCCACGCGCATCTCGTCCCCACACGAAAATACCACCAAGGCTTCGCAGTCGCATCCGCATGCGCGCCTCGTCCAGGAGAACAATCACGAATTCGTATCCGCGATAAGCCCGTCTACAAAGCACATTGTGTGAAGTACAACATGGACGATCGTGATAACCCCCCGACAAGCAAACGTACAACAACGATCAGGTCCGCCGTACACTCCACCATAAAAACATAAAAAGTCATAAAAAAATCGTGTCGATAACGTCGAGGAGGCTGCTTCGGCCGGGATCCCATACTTGGCGGGCGCGGAAAATCGAAGGGCGGCCTGTGTCCATCCGCAGCACTCCGGGCTACCCGTTACTTACAATAAGTACAACCGCGGGGACCGTCACAGACGGAAGAACCGCGAGTTCGAGTTCGCGCTCTTCAGCTCCGGAGCTGGAGTGGCCCTTGCGGCAACAGCTGCTGCAGCCGTACTAGACGACGACGACGTGCACGGGCCGACGAGGGTCCACACGCCCGCAGTGCCTTCCCACCCGCGGTGCAAAAACAGAAAGCACTCCCATCAGCAAAGCCACCGAGAGGATCGTGCCGTGCTGCGCTCACCGCCAGGGGTATCGCCCTCAGTCCAGTACTGCGCTGTCCACAGCTCGCCGCTAGCGGTGCAAGGAGGGCGCCCGCGCGTCAGCCTCAACACGGCGGGCTGTTGCGGGGACGGACGACGCACTTGTACTGCACTTGCTCGCCGCCGGTGTATGCGACGCTGCTCGACCACTCCGCGATGCCCGCGCACGAGCCGCCCGAGGTACCCGTCTGGCTCGCCGTCGCGCTAGTGCCGCTCGCCGTGGAGGACGGGGCCGTGCCCGTGCATGCGCTGACTGGTGGTGGAGCGTCAGCTGAGACACACGTAGATTACACGAAATTGGCTCACTAGGATTCCAGTCGCCGTTGGCATTGTTGGACGGTTCGTCCGAGGCATAGTACTTCGCCTGCAAGCACCATCAGAATAAATCGCCAGGAGAGTGTCGATACCCACCTCCCAGATGTAACTGCAACACAACTTAAGTCAGGCGCACAAGCTAATGGTGCAGCAGGGTCAACACACCCGTTGTACGACACCTGTGAACCGCCCGAATATCCCACCCCGCTTTCCCATGCGGGCGCAGAGCACGCGGGGTACGTGAAGCCAGTAGCGCCCGCACCGACGAGCGCGTTCTTGATAGCAAGGTCATACCGATCGTTCTCTACGCGTCGGGCCCGCATGAGCACAGCCGTCGGCTGGCGGGAAAAAAGTGAAGATATCGATGCACTGACCGTAGGCCTGCGAGGCATCCCAGAGCATCACCCCACCGAAGGAGGGGAAGGAGTTGCGCGTCGTGATCGCGATGGAGGAAAGGGTCGAGATATTCTGGTACCCGGTGCCCGCTGCTGTGCTCGACGCGGGAGCCCCGATATATACCTTGACGTTCGGGTTGGGACTGATCGTGCGCGCCCAGATATCCCTAGTTTGTGAAACTATGGGTATCGCCAAATTGCGTCAAATGCAGCAGATCCACGCACCATATACCGAAATTCCATCCCTGGAGAGATGGTCAAACGTCAGTCCATCGCCGACTTGTACGTACACAACACGCTCTTACTGACAGACGCATCATCAAAGTTCTGAAGACCGCAAGGGTTATTGTCTGGGGAAAAATGGGCTCGGTATCAGTACAAATGCATCATGATCCGAGAAGGTACACACAGAATTGAACATAAACCGCGTCAAAATACGCATCGTCCAGCGCAAGACCAATGTACGCATCAGGATAGACGCACTGAGGAGCAGCGGACACGTAGTATCTGCGAGCCATGTTAGCCATGGACGAACGCTTCCGGACCAAAGCCGGCGTCTAGAAACTGACTGTTTGCTTGCCCCAGTGAAATACGTGCGGAGCTGAGTGACGAAGGCTGCATACCCAGTGGTAGAGCCACCCTCGATATCCAGGTCAACACTAAAAATATTATCAGCAGGAAAAAGGCAACACCATATGGGAACACGTACCCGTCAAGGACAGCGCTGCCAAATGGCCGCGTCGAACTCGAGCCTCCCAAGAAGGTATTCCAGATAGTGTCCGCGAAGGTCTGAGCCTCGCTATCATTCGAGAAACCAACGCCGCCCCCAGCACCTCCGAGGCTGATAGTTACAGCCTTACCCTGAGATTGACAGTATTCGATATCGGATGCCAAATAGGTGCAGTTCAGCAGCTCAGTACCGCTGTAATACCCATTAACTGTGGCGTTGCATGTCTGTGTTTCATCAGCTAAAGTGGGCGATAACATATGATGTAAATTGATGGGCACCCACATTGGCCAGGTTGAGTTCCGGGAGGCCTCCAGTGCCGAAGAAGGTGTCCACAAACGCAATCGGGATTACGTCGATCGCATCATCCTGTATACTAGGGATGAGCAGCGCAAAGATCCAATGAACATACGAGAATCATTTACCTGGCAGTAGTAGGATATCGGCTGTTGAGCAGCATACGTATGGGTTGCGCCGTAAGAGTCTTGGCCCCAGTATCTGCCACACGTCAGTACATGGTCATGATCGACGCAGGGTCCCTACACTTACACCGCAACCTGAACAACACGTTCAGTATAACGCTACTAGATCGTTGGCATGCATGGGCAGCACTCACATTGTCATACAAACTGATGTCGAACGCGGCAACTCCGAGAAGATTCAAGCTCAACGAAAGCACGAAGGCACACAATATACGGAGGGATAAGGAGGACATCCTGTTATCCAGAGCGGGGAAGGCGAACGGGCGGGCGGGATAAACGAGATGTTTCTCGCGCGGGGAAAGCGTTTATAACCTTGCAGCGCGCCGCGATCCGTGCGTGAATCCTGACGCCCGTTTTCATCGCAGACACATGAAGTACTGAGAAGGACGGAAGCTGATATGCACAAATAGCTCGTGGTCGCCCCCGTCCAGTCCGAGTCAGCGAGGATATCACGCTGTGGGAGAACACCGCCCAAACACGCTGGGAGACACGCGGTTGAGAAGCGGACTGCGCGTTTTCATAGCGAGGAGAGGGAAGAACAAGAGGGGAATTTGATACGCACGCACTGGAGACATATGGTGCATAGCTGCATATCGACCGCCTACCGAAGTAGAGCATCAGGTTGAAGAGACGAGTGCTAAAGATCGCCACGAGGAATCTCAATCAGGACTTGATCAGGGCCGAGATAACCGTCTCGATCCGTACATAGATAGAGTACGCACGATAACCACGTGGTATCATCTCGACTCTCCGAGTCTCAGAGGTTGCTCCTCGTTTAGTCAGATATTCTAGCGTACAACGTACCACCGAACACGTTCTAATTACATGTATGCAGTACAGCACCATATCCAGAATACTACAGCGGTATACAAATGAACAGGCTCAAAACCAGTTTGAATCGTCGATCGAGCCTATCTCTGGAAAGAACCGTCTCTTGCTACGCCGCTGACCCTTCACTGTCACCGTCGCGCAGCGCAGCGTTTCTAACAGGATCTGAAATGTACGTCAATGACAAGCAGTAATATCACAGCCATTCCATCAATACGTACCAAAGTACGGGTGCATCTGTGCTTCCCTTGCAGTGAGGCGTTCCTGGTGGTCGTAGCGTAGCAGCTTATCCAGGAAGTCGATCGCTTCGTTCGAAATGTAACGCTGGTTCTCTGATGTGATGAACCGCGACCACGGTTTTTTTGGGTAGCTGCAGCCAAATCGGTGAATATACACTTAAATTAGTAACCAGACTTCGACTGACCTTCCGAGAATATCGTCATACTGAGGATCAAGGGCTATATCGTATTTTTCTACGTAGTGGTAAAGACCTTCGGTGCCTAGCACTTTTGTGATCTTGACTAGTTGGTCGTAATTGTCATGCCCATGGAAGAAGGGTTCCTTGCGGAAGATCTGTGGTGCAATCAGTAGATGAGCTGTCTAGAACAATGTTGAACATACCATAGATGCAAACATACAGCCGTAGCTCCACATGTCCAGGCTGTAATCGTATTCTTGGAAGTCCACTAGTAGCTCTGGACCCTTGAAGTACCGCGAGGCAACTCGAACGTTGTACTCTGTCTTCGGGTGGTAAAACTCCGCCAACCCCCAGTCTATCAGTCGCAGCTGCTCAAGAGGACAAGTTGATCACACCAAAACTTTAATGTGGCAAGACATACCTTCCGACGGTCATGATCTATCATGACGTTGTGAGGCTTGACGTCTCGATGCATTATGCCCTTGGAATGGCAGAAGTCCAAGGCCTGAAACAAGTTCTGTCAAATGCATGACCTAGTGATGACCTAGTAACGTACCTTCAGCAGCTCAAGCATGTAGAAGCGTACATCAAAGTCCAAAAAACGCGGATACAAGACCTTGAAATCTACATTGTGGACATATTCTGTGATTAGGCTGGGAATCTTTGAAGATGGATCTCGGACTACGTCGAGGAGGGCAACGACGTTAGGTCCTCCAGCCAGGTTCTGCAGGATTTTGATCTCTCGTTTTATTTTCTTCTTCTTCACTGGCTTGAGAACCTTAATGATGCACTTCTCTTCGTTCACAATGTTGACACCCTCAAAGACCTGCAACGATTAACAACACATCGTACGGCCACGCATGTGTGCGCGACGTACCTCGGAATATTTCCCCCGTCCAACTTTCCGAACGATCTCATAATGGTCTTGAGATCCCCATTGAACCTGTAGGTTGTCTGTTGTTCTTCAGCAAACATGACCCATTGTATATGCAAGCCGAACCAACCATATTCGTGCCAGGAAGGACCGAGCTTCGCATTGACGTCCGCATATACACGTGCGACGGATTTGACCGCCGTACGACCCATTTCAGTACTCGCGAAAATGGTAGGATGAACTGACTGAACGAGTCGCCAGAGGCAGTCAATTTGCGAAGACGACTGACCGAGTTGTAATGATGAAGAGCCTTGAGGCTCGCGACGAGTCGCTTGTGGTAAACTTTCACACGCCTTTTCTGGTACGAGGCAGACCGTAGCGCTCAGGTTACGCTGCGTCCCTCGTACTCATGAAGCTTCGAAACTTTGCAATCCTACTCAACTGAAGTGATTAATCATGGTTCTTACGTAGTTCTTGCCTGTGGAGGTCATTGGCACATGTCTGAAAGAATTGAGCAACCGCAATTCAACCCAACCCTTGCCTAATAATTGTCGGAAAAAAATAATGTGCCTTGCAACGGACCTTGCCTTACAACTCCTTATTTGGGACTTGTAACTGCCTTGTAAGGGACAAAAATGGTGCCAAAATTACTCAAAATGCCCTAATTTTTTCGTTTCTATTGCAAGGGAGGTCAAAATCCGTCGCAACTGCCTTATTAGGCACGAAAGGTTTTTCCGACTAATAGCTCGTTATTTCTAGATAAATTCAATGATGGGGTCAGAGGCCTGATGCTCAGCTTGATGCTGCGAAGTGTGGATGTATTGGGTGTTGGCCGCGACACTATCCTCTATCTAGGGTGTAATGACCGATCGCAGTCATGGATACACTATTTGCCTAGCTACGACTCGGAGTAGCAATACGAAGCTGCAGGTAATAGTAATCAAGAAACAAGATCCATTGGTAATATTGTGCTACAAGACACATCTACGGTGCTTTGTATACTTATGCAAAGCACTGTAGGTCACCCGAGTCGGTAGTCGGCGACAGAAGTAGCATCATGGTTTCCTTTCTTGTCACGCTTAGAATTGGGAGAGTAATCCACGTGCTCGTGGGAATCTGAAATTTCCGACCTTGGGATGCTTACGACGTGATTGCCAGTGTAATTCGTGTTCTTACTCTCGCAATGCCTCCTCGGTTGTCTTCACAGAGGGTCCTTTCCTTCATATCTTTCTACTCTTGCTCTCATTTGCAACCGGGAACGAACAGTCGCGCTTTTTCTACTTGCTTGAATGCCAGTGCAAGTCGTGTAGCCGCATCGCGCCGGATATCCTCCAGACTACAGCCCTCGTTGGTTAAGAAGGTTAGATTTACAGCTCGTTTGCAGATCTTTCCATATGGTCTGAATTTGGAGGCAACAGCGGTCCTTCCATGCTTCTTCATCCAATTTTGCAACAGCGAAGGATCCATACCAAGTCCTTGGTGTCAAGAAAGACGCGAGCCCTGTGGAGATTAAGAAAAAATATTTTGGAGTGCGTACTACAGCCAAATTACCCGCATAAACGACCGTATTGAACACAATGTTTATGTCGAAGCTTGCACGCAAATACCATCCTGACACGAATCCGGATAAGGGCGCTCAGGAGAAGTTCGTAGAGATTCAAGCAGCATATGATGCAAGCTCCCTCTTACTCTTTCAGCAGTATCGCTATTGACGCCCCGCACCCAGATCCTCAAAGACGAGAAGAAGCGAGCTGATTATGAGAAGTATGGTGCTGCGTCTCAAGAACCAGGCTTCAATCCAGATGCCTTTGCCAATGCTGGTACTTCATTCGGTGGCGCTGAATTCCAAGGATTCAAGGACTTCTCTGGGTCCTTTTCAGCAGGACCAGGGGGAGATCTGTTTGAACAGCTCTTTGGCAGTACCTTTGGTGGACGTGGGAGACCACGCAGGCATGAAGATATGCATGGGAGCGATCTCGAGGCTACAGTTGGTGTAACTTTCATGGAGGCGTGCAAGGGCACATCACGAACTATTAACGTTACCCCTGTCGTCAACTGCTCAACTTGTTCTGGTACCGGGCTGAAGGCAGGGGCGAAACGATCCACCTGTACATCCTGTAGTGGAACAGGTACCAGGACGTACGTTATCGACAACGGTTTCCAGATGGCGAGTACATGTCCGACGTGTCAAGGCACTGGAACGACGGTTCCGCGAGGCAGCCAGTGCGGTGAATGTGCCGGAGTCGGACAAGTCAGGATCAGGAAGAATGTCAAGGTTGATATCCCGGCTGGTGAGTTTCTATTAATCAATGTCATACGTCGCTCGTGAGACATGATTTCGTAGGCGTGGAAGATGGTATGACTATCCGACTACCAAACGCGGGCGATGCACCGATTTCCGGCAGAGGTCGCGCTGGTGACCTACTTGTGCGGATCAATGTTGCAGCTTCGAAACTCTTCCGACGGCAGGGTCCTAATCTACACCACGAAGCGCGCATCCCGTTGCATACGGCTCTTCTGGGTGGAAGGGTTCGGGTACCAACCCTTGATGGAGAGGTCGACGTGCGCGTGCCTGGAGGGACACAACAGGGTGAGGAAATGGTATTGAAAGGCCGGGGCGTCTCCTCGGTCTATGGTGGCGATAAGGGTGACCTGTTCGTCACGTTCGGGGTGCAGTTACCTAGGTGAAAAGAGGTTTACTTTACCTCTGCCGTGACACTTATAGAATTTATCGTCAGGTCACTTACCAACCGGCAACGGGAGATTCTACAGCAATACGCTGACGAGGTTGAAGGTCGAACAACCTCCACCTCGCCAAAAGGATTCACATCAACTGAGTCGTCACCTGACGTTGAAAGAGGTTCAGGCGCCTCCTCCATTGATGAAAACGGTACGGTTCATTCTGCCCCAACCCTTGGTGGCTGGGTATCTCGCGCGTGGAATAGAATCAGAGAACTCATTGGATCCTAATTTCTCTTCATGCTCTATATGATTGGATTTCATATATCCCGTTGCATGGTCGGCATTTATTCGCCACGACTTCAGACGGCGACAACGAAGATCAACCGGCATCACCTAGAGATGAGGAAGACCTCCGGAAAACGGCCGCTGCATAGATGGGACGGAGAAGGGTGTCGCCCGGGCTAGTTGTACGTCACTGTATACATTTACCGACTCACACTGCCATATCCTATCGATGTCACGATTAATCGTCCTTAGATTCGCCATTAGTTCCTAGCGTCTGAGTGTCAAAATGGTCACATGGTCAAACGATTCGGCTGATTCTCTGAGGAGGCAAGTTGAAGCTCTGACGGCACTTCTGCATATTCACCACCCCCTCCAGATGAGCGCGAGTGATTCTGAGCCTGCAGGCATCATGATTTCTAGCTAGCAGAATTGCCAACATGACCTCTACCAGCCGGTTGAAGTAATCCGCCTGCGCAATTCCAAAAGCTATACCACAAGCGGTGGGACGTGCTGGTTTGGGGCTTACATCGTCCGACCGTCGCAAATGCCCCCGATTCCAGCCGCCTGCTGATCTCTTCATTCTTGGAACATGCCACTGTCAGGCCCTTCTAACGGGAAATTTGGATGTGTCCCCTGATACACACACGTACGTACGCGTAACCATAATTGTCAATTGCTGAAGTCTGGATATGCCCCGGCGGGCGTGTAATCATTACGGAGTGCGGAGACGTATGGTCAGGCTGATTATTGTCAGACTTCCACAGAGAAGAATTCTCTCCAGGCTCATCCAAGCGACAACATTCGTGAAAAGTCTTTTGCGACAATTGAGTGCAGACTTGAGTCGTACACCAAGCTTGCGTTTCTCACAAGTCCAACGGAACAACGTAAGCATGGGACGGGCGAGCGAGCCATGGGAAGAAGTTGAGCAGCAATCTGGTAAAGACTTGAGAAAGGAAGGATTGGCCCGCATTCGAATAGTGTATGCACATCGGACCGTGCAGTACTCAGTCGAGTCCAAACACAGCCGACAACTTTGTCACAGCGCTCGTGAGAACCTCCAGTTTCCTCAGACGTCAACGCCACAACGAACTACTTGTTGCTCGAGCCACCTCTGCCTCGACTCGAGATATCTGATACTGCACATCCTTCATATATCAATAGCTTTGTCCGTTAGTAACCTCACCTGCAAAGTTCTACCGGTCCTTCGGGACACCAAAGGGGAGGCTAACATGTCCTTCTCCGAGGTACAGGCTCAATATCTTGCCATTACATCCCAAGCAAGCTCTTGCCGCCTCGCTCGCTGCGATTTTAAGCTCGCTTAAACGCAAACGATCTGTCTTACTCAATCACATTCTCTGTCTTTGCGCTGGCCACTAATTTTCAAGCCGCGGCTTCACAACAAGCGACATTCGAGGCTACCGCGATACACGATGTGTCGATTTCCAGTGATAAGGTTCCATCCTGACCTCCGACAAGTCTTCTAGTCTGGTTCTCATGTTACTTTCTGCAATTCCTTCATTCTGATCGCTGCGTTGAATTATATCCGCCATGTCCACGGATCGGGTTACTTTACGGCTACGTAATGGAAGGCTGGTTGGTGCGGCTATCGCAGCAGCTATCTGCCACTGAGCAGTGTGGAGCTTTGTCCAACCTGACCTCTCTGTGACGGTACCTGAAGCCCAAGGCTGGCCCGGGTGTCTTTCCTCCGCAGAGTGTGTCCAATCATGCCTGTCTGCAAAGCTTCTCTGTATCTCCACTGTAACTCTTGCTAATCTCCGACAATGAGGGTGCAAAGGCTAACGAAGATCATATGTGGGTGGGTGTTTCAATTAGAATATCAAGACGGTTTATTGAATCGTCCATCAAGATCTGACCTCGAATTCTCTTTCAGGGAACGAAGAAACTGTCCTGGCGATTCATGACTGACGATTTATTACATGTCTCGAATGCACACGTATGGGCACAACGTCACGTCCCAGGACTTCGCTCCACGGTCATATAAATTGTGAACAGTTTCTCGACTGGTGCCTTCACTGCTCGCAGGTTCACCAGTCTCGCCTTCGGTTACCACTTGGTGACACTTTCCGATCATGCTGATCCCCGAGCCATGTGGCACACTACCGTCTGAGGAGCGGCAGCTACCCAGGCCTCTTGCAGTGTACTTACCATCTGCAGGAAGCCAGCATTCTGGGCAAGAGACAGTTATTGACCTTACCAAATCTTCCTGCGAATTGTCATTACAGTCTACCGACGGATCTTCTCCCCATACCCCTTGCACGATTACATCCAGTTCTACATTTGTGTTTGATCATCCGGGGAGGCAGAAGAACATCAGCTTCGTCCGACTCTTGTTTGCGCATGTTGGGTAAATGTAGTATTGCATTCACATCTGAGCGTCTCCATCTAACCTTCTGATCTCAGCGCCGCACTGACATTGTTCCTTGCGACAACAGATGCTGTACGTCTTCTTGCAGATAGCCTTCGTCCATTCACTTTTGACCTTCTATGTCAGACTATCGTATCAACTATTCTACCTACTATCACCAGCCAATTGGATGCAACTCAGACTCAGTATACTTGGGTCTCCGTGACGTACATGCTCACGCAGACCGCGTTTCAGCCACTGTACGGGAAAGTTTCGGATCTAATCGGTCGCACCGTTCGTCGGCTTCCCTCAGATTAGATGATGATTTATTCTCATGCGAACGGTTTAGACTGTTTTATACAGCAGTATGCTCGTTTTCGCGATTGGTTCTGCCTTTTGTGGGGCAGCACAGGTTAGCGTGAATACGTTGTCTCTAGTTCCTTCTTCACTGAATTCTCTTAAGAGTATGCGATGGCTTATCATTGCTCGCGCTGTGGCTGGAGCAGGTGGAGGGGGTATTGTTAGCTTGGTCTGGACCATCACGTCCGAGATTGTAGAGGTACAGAATCAAGCAAAGTGGTCGCAAGCCCTGAGCATCACCTGGGCTTGCTCTGCTATTGCGGGCCCTATTCTTGGGGGTGTATTCAGCGGTAAGTCTTACTGGATGAATCTGAACGATATGCTGAGGCTTGTTTGTTAGAAAAAGTAGGGGCACTCAGTTGGAGATGGGCCTGTAAGTAAACTGGTTCAATCTGTCCGCAGAACTGAGAGATGCTAAAGTTTTCGATTAGTTTATATAAATCTTCCGATCTGCGCATTTGCATTTGTTGTCCTGTGGCTCTCGCTGCGCAGAGTCAGCCTAGGAGCTTCGCATAATATGTCATTGAGTTTGTTTGGGCGTACTTTCGACTTCTGCGGATTGTAAGTCTATAGGACTTCCCAACCTATGTGTCTGACCTCGCCTTCTAGAATCCTCTTCATGGGCGGCAGTAGTTGCATCGTGATCGGATTTAACCTGGCGCCTGTCATCGGTTGTGCGTATCTCTCTACTGCCGATCGCAATATTCTCTCTTTGACATATGGAATTCGGTCTCTAGGGAGAGCAATTTCCACCTTGTTGCTGATTATCGTCGGAGTTATAGTTCTTGTAGGCGGCGGATTCTATGAGATTCACACTCGCCGCGATGCTCTCTTCCCTCCGGCTGTTTTCAGGGATCCCACAATGGGTACGACGTTGTGTGAAGATAAACGCAAGATAGCTTATCTTCCTTTCCAGGCATCATCTTGGTGATTGTTTTTCTTCATAATTTCGCCTTCAACGCAGGAACGTTTTATCTGGCTCTATTCTACCAGGTCAGCGTCTCGAAGTCCTCGTTTTGCGTTGACTCATTGATTCCCCTCCAGGCCGTCACTAGGCTTTCGCCACTACAAGCTGGGATCTTTATGCTTACATATTCCTTGGGTTCTGCATTAGCATCTGTGCCGTGTAGGTCTCATGCTACCGTCTGTTCCAACAACGGCTCGCTGAATAGCTTATGGCATCGTCATTTCCGTATAGCTGCTTGGTTCGTCGAATATTGGCAGAGGCGACGCTCAGATACAAGCCCACAAAAGTACATTATCTGTACAGGTCTTTTCATTTCGACTTTGGGTTTCGGTGCGTCTTATGACGTGAATTTGCTCGTTCGAAGTCGTTCAATCCTGTTGTCAGGTATTCTAATCCTGATGAACGAACGGACTTCCCGAGTATTACAAAGCGTATATACCCTAATCGCCGGGGTGGGACTAGGCATGCTTTTCCATGCACCATATCAAGTCTTCACCCGGGCCCTACGCCGGGAGGATACTGCTACAGGGACGAGTGCGTTCTTCCTGGTAAGATTCACGGGAGCAACTGTCGGGCTGGTATGAATATCTTCGTCACCTGGTATCGCGTACTCACTGCTGTCGTAGACAGTTGCAGGAGCCATCCTGCAGCTTCGTATGGCGAAAGCTTTGCCGTCTGGGATTGAGGCTTCGACCGTTCTGCAGTTTATTGGCTCGATTCCAATGTCGGAAACCAAGCTTCAAGTGGTCCGCGCGTTGACATTATCGATACAGGTACGTTTATACGCAACGGGGCTGTCATGTAAAACTTACGTGTTTGTGCAGACCATATGGATCGTCTGTTGTCCTTGCTTAGGCGTTGCATTTCTGGTCTGTATTCCGAGTCACGTTCAACACATATCTGTTGACGGTATCTCAGATCTCGCTCCTTATGCGTAATCTCCCATGTGGAGAGTCTGTCGGAGATGAAGAGAAATCTCATGTCTCGACATTCACGAAGCCACCGGCGTCGATAGCGGGATGCTGATGGGAGGCTTTAAACGGCTTGTCTGCCCCGCGGACCCATAAGGACCGTTCATGGGGTGCAAACCTTTACTGCATTAATTACGTACAGGAATGTGGAAGAGACGACAAGATGCGAAAGACAGAAGGAGTCATGACATAACGACATACCAGAACTCACGGGAATCGGAGACCGATTGCGGTATCGGCAGCAGTAATCAATTACGACCGAATCAGAATTTGTACTGCTTGCAATGCACACACGCTCATCATGAAATACACCGATATCACCGGTACCGATGTCGAAGGCCACGTTGAACTCACTGGGGGGAGTCATGGCTAGGAGAGACAGTTTAGCGAGCGTCGAAGAAGTGTCCAATTTCAAGAGAAGACGTACCTAGAACCTCTCCATCGCCTCTCCCGCGAAGACGAACGTGTAGAACCTTTACGGAAGCAGCTGCGCATGATCCCTCGCCAAGGGAAGCGAAGTCTCGTGAAATACAACTTACAAGTCTAGGCCATCGGGACCTGTCTCAAGATTGACGTCCAGATTTGGTTCCCACAAGAAGTCCATTACGGAAACCTACCGGAGGAGGGAATAAAATGCCACAAACGAAGGGGCGTGGTTGACAGGTTACGTCTTCCGGAGCTAGTTCCCCTCTGGCAAGTGCAGTCGGATGTTTCGAGATCTAGGGGATGTGGACTGCTTTAGATATTGAAGTCGTGCTAGCTCCGTCTGAGCCTTTGCACGATAGTAGTGCGGAGCGGTAGGTAATACCTTTGTGCGTTGTGAACTGACCACCTAAACTGAACCGCCTTCCATTGTTTGCATGGATTTGCTAGCTGAGGTGATAACCCAGGTCAACCCTAGCCGCAAGAAGTGATTATGCAGGGTTTCCAGACTATGTCTGTCCGCATGAGCAGACTCTGAAGCGCGAAGATATACTGATCTCGATCAGCTACAAACAGATGACGGTATAGAGGATGCAAACCTGGGATGTTTGTTCATGCCTTGCAAATCCCATCAGAAGCTGTAAAGTTGGTGTTCGAGCTTGATCTGAGACGGCGCATTAGAAAACGTAAATTCGGACTAGTACTGATGCATTGAGCGTACGCACGCTATTTGGCACCGACGCATTCACGAGCAAGTGATTTATTGACGCCGCTACTTTGTTTGCAGGGTCGGGAGTATCCAATCTTTAGGGAGTATCCTTACTTCTTGAGAGTCAGTGATGCGGGACAGAGGGTATCCGATAGGTCAGTACTCACACCAAACGCTGCAGCTGACCACATGTTATCGTGGTGAGGAAACGTCATCGGAAATTCTCAGGAAGCAGACTTTGAGGCCAACCAGATGTATGCTATATCTACAGGTCGTCGACGACATCGTCCATGAGTGTTGGTGGCGCAAAACGCGATGCCGAGAGGCCGATAGTCGCTGAGAATATTGAGACTCCGACAGAAAATGTATCGGCACGGCTGGGTCCTCGTTGCACACGACCTCCATATACCCAAGTTGTCGTGTGACTCTGTCGCCCGTCGTATTCCCCCTGCGTTCGTCGTCCAGTCCAAGACACCGACTTTACTCTAAAAAGAGTTTGAATGGCCAGTCTAGTTACAGAATCTAGCCAGCCAGCATCGTTCGTACGCAAAGTGCTGAACGTAATCAGCGCGCGATTTTCGCTCACAGTTCAGGCCAAAATGTCTCCGACTATGGGTCCGGAGTTAGCCACGACGCCTGCTGTAACAACACCCTACGCACAATCTGTGTTGTCGCTGAGACGGACCTCCACCTCTTCCTTGCAGAGTTTTGAAGACGATGTCTCACTTGGTACATCTCCGGTGTACTCTGCATCATCCATATCCATTCCTTTTGAGGACGGTGACGTAGATGTTGTTCGCGTAGAAGGATTGCACCATGCAAATCAGAGACTCGAAGCACGGTGAGTCCATCAGCCTGTTTGTCTTGCGCGGGAGCTTTCGCTGGTTCTTGCTGGCGAGCTAACGAGTCGCGAAACAGGGGAGTTCCATAGCCTGGTCTGCCATTGATTGTGTCATGTCGTTTCCTTGCTGATCTGCACCTCCTTGATAGGCGCTATAAGTCTGCGTCCTTTGCGCAACAGTTGCTGGACATCCTTCACGCCCTCAGAACGCCTTCGTGGATACACCCTGCTATTATTCCAGAGAACATCCAGATACAGAAAGTATCAGGCTCTCTCACAAACGCTGTCTTCTTTATCTCATGTCCCTCGGTGCCGGGCACCCGCGTCCTTCTGCTCCGAATTTACGGCCCCTCTTCCGGGTCGTTAATATCTCGCCCTCGAGAATTACATACATTACACGCTCTCTCGTCACAGTACCACATAGGGCCTCGTGTGTACGGAACCTTCGAGAACGGTCGCGTTGAGGAGTACTTCGAGTCCACCACGCTCACAGCTTCTGACATGCGCGATCCAAAAATCAGTTCATGGATAGGTGCTCGCATGGCAGAGCTTCATGGCGTCGATATTGCTTCCGTTGAGCCGACTCTTGCGGATGAGAGTGAAGGCGACGGTTGGGAGCTTGCGGCGAAGAGGAACGTGAAGTCATGGCTTGGTTTAGCCCGTGATGTTCTTGCGTTACCATTCGCCCCAGAAGATGTTCGTAGGCACCTGAATTTGGATGCTTTTGAATGGGAATGGGAGCAGTACCTTCGCTGGTTAGCTGAGGAGGAGAAGCGAATCGGCGCCAGCCCAAGGGTGTTCGGTCACAATGACGCACAGTACGGAAATCTTTTGAGGCTGAAGACGCTGAGACCCGGGACTCTCGCACATCGACAGGTATGTCCGCAGTCTTAATGTATGTCGTTAGCATACAGATGGTAATCACTTCCTAAGGTGATTGTAGTCGATTTCGAATATGCCTCCCCAAATGCCGCAGCATATGACATCGCAAACCACTTCCACGAGTGGACGGCCAACTACCATACCGAGATGCCGCATATCCTGCACCCAGAGCGCTATCCCACTCCCGATCAGAGGCGCAACCTCTACCGTGCCTATATCTCACATTTCATCCCTCCAAACGACATCAAACGGCCCAGCGTACTGTCGGACGAGCAGATCGAGGCTGATTTGGACACGCTGGACCGCCAAGTACGGGCTTGGAGCCCTGCATCTCATGCAGTGTGGGCTATATGGGGTGTCGTCCAAGCTAGGGAGACGGTCGAAGGGAAGGATGGGGAGCCTGAGTTCGATTATTTGGGGTATGCTCAGTGCCGAATGGATGGTTTCCGCAGGGAGATTCGTGCCCTGCAGCTTTGATATACGGATTTATACCAGATCCTGCAGTGTCTTCGCAACCTTGTCTGCTGTTTGGAGCTTTTCCACACGTAATCTATATCCGCATACCATGCACTGTACATTAATTATATACACGATTCGGTCTTGAATATACATCGATGACAGACTATTACCGTGACACTTAGATGACCACCCCGTATCCCACAATTTAAAGCATAGAAGCATAGAACACGAGCATTGTATTGACTTTATAAGATAAACATGTGTGGCGATGACCGAGATGTGGGACAGGACGATGTAGCTATCCGAATTGTCAAGAGAATAAGTCAGACTGATTTCGATGAGCGAACAGAAGCTGAGCGATGGGACGAGCACGGGAAGTAGGAGGTAAACACACAACATGGACAGGTAAAAGTAGATGGATCATGGAGCAGGTTCCAACGATGAGAAAGAAATAAGATCAGGGCATGCCGACTCCCGCTATACGTACACAATAGACAAGGTATCGATTTTATTTGTCCATGCCGAACATGAATCCACAGCGTGGTCGTCCCGCTGACTGCTGCATCGGAGCGAACCACGCACACATGAGGCCGCTACCCGTTCAGGCCCAGTTTTTCTCCGTGAGGCGGGAGTTGACTGAATACTCCGCCCACGGGGAATTCGTCTTCAGCTCTCCACCGGGGATAGACGAAAGCGGGTATGCCGCGAGATGGCTGGCGCGCGTCGAGGGTCCCCAGTTGCCAGCACTGCCGGAGCGAACGTGACCGTTGATGCGCGCGGAAGCCTTGGAAGTTTCCGGAGGAGACGTCCCCAGCTGGGACGGGACATTAGTGGCCGTAGGGGTAGCAGAGCTGAAGTCAAGCTGCATATCGCTTCCGTTGAAAGAATGGCGAACGTTAGGAGTCGTAGAGGAATTTTTGCTCAACCGCTGCTGCTCATGCTTCGGCTCAATACTTCATAACAATAAAGCGAAATCCGTATGCATACCTGAGAGCCCACAATGTCTATTCTCGAACTCGCATGCCTGCCAAAGTCCGGACCAGCAGTTACAGGACCAGGAGATCTAGCGGTCACTTCCTCTCCAGCGGGCATCAAAATTCCGTTGTGTGCGAACGTTGGGTATGCAGACTTGTTTTGTTTCACGCTTGTCGCTGTATCCAGGACGGAAGTATCTACGCGAAGCGCGCCGGGACGTCCATTGATCTGGAATCCACCAGACGGAGGAGTCGTGCTGACACTGCCTGTGCCGGAGTTGATAACTCCGTCCTGAGTGCGCTTCGCAGAGATACGAGCGAGAAGAGAACTGGAGACTTCGTTCGGGTCACTGTTCGTACTAGAAGAACGAGCGCGACCATCAGGGTTCGGCGGAGGAGCCCCTTCTGCACCGGGAGGAGCGCCAGATGCAGGCAGCTCTGTGTGAATGAAGCAGCACCTCTTCCCGTAGGGGCATGAACCTGAAACCCAGAATGTCTGCACGGAGATCAGCACGTCGTCAGGGCATGCACAGCAAATTAAAATAAACTCACTCTACAAATCTCCGTCTTGTACTGATCCGCAGAGCATGCAATCAGTGAACACGTCGCATGTAATTGGTAAGACAAGACTCTCACCTTTGGATGGCGGGAGACTTTCCGCAGTTCCTCTTCGCCATGAGCGAACTGGCACTTAGCACCATAGCGACAACTGCCTTTCTCCTCCCAGCTCCTGCATAGCTCCGTCTTGTACAACCCCAATTTCCGATTGTTGGCACTCGGGCCATTCCCCAACGCACCGGCCGCGGCCGCGGCCGCAGCCATTTGGGTAGCTGCTGGCGTTGCTGCTCCCTGAGCCACAGGCTGTCCTGAAACAGGGACGCTGTATGGTCCAGTATACTGAGCCTGCAACCGAGCCATCATCTGAGCTGCAGCGAGATCTGGAGACGGATATGCCTCTTGCGGTGCGCCGTAGAATTGATTCGCAAACATGGATAGAGCAGCAGGGGGAGGGGGTATGGCGGGACCATACATCTGGCTTGCGAATGCTTGGTTGAGCATTGCAAGAGTGGCGGGATCACGAAGCGATGCGGGATCCGAGGTCGAGTGCTGATGGGTGCGGAAGATGCCGTGCTGCTGCTGCAAGCGAGCCATGGCGGGGTTCTCAAGCGGTGGTGTCGGCAGCATCATGTCGTAGAGCTGCTGTTGTGCATTGTTCATAGTCATGGATGCGGGATGGAGAGCCGCAGGGTACGCGAAGTTGCTCGGGTTCTGAATCACGGGCGGCACCTGCACTTGCGGATTGAATGTTCGAGGAGGTTGGCGGTAAGGTATATTTGCTGCGACATTGTTGGTTCTGCCAGTAACATACCCCGTCTGGGCACCGGAGGGAACAGTGGGGCCACCCTGAGGTAAGGGACTGAACTGACGCTGCTGAGTCTGGTATTCGACCTGGAAATCATCAGCCCGAGACGGTGTAACGGGCTGTTGTTGCTGCTGCTGCTGCTGCTGCTCCTGACGAGTATTCCCGGACAGGGAAGGATACGTGAGTTGATCTGCTTGGGGCTGTCTCTCCGGTGTGCCATTGGGAGACGACCAATTATCTCCTTTGTTGGCCGGACTACCTCCTACTTGTTGAAGACGAGTGAGATCAGTAGTAGACAGGCCACCGCTGTAAGAATGAGGACGGTTCCTGGATTCTCCAACGGCGCCAAGTTTGACAGGTGTATACGGTGACGCCCGTAGAGTCTGACTTGCAGACGAAAGCGCGGAACCCGTGGTATCTGCAGAAGAGCCACGCGAATGCGAGCCGAGATTGCTGGGCTGGTCCAACGTATTCGATGAGTTGGAGTCTAGGCTGGCTTCGGACGCAGTCTCCAGAGGTGACGTCTCGTGTAAGTGGACGACAGCAGCCGCCGCCTTTGACTGGGGAGGAGTACGGATCTGACCCTCAGCCCCGTCACCATTGTCACCGATCTGTAACTTGACGATTTCGTCCGCAAGATCCCATTCCGCTGTCGCAGAATCTACTAGCTGGCCAGTACCATTGAGCCTCCACCTCGTGCCACCGTTCGTTGGAGACATCATAGTGTGCTCGGACAAATCAGCTAGGGAAGACCACACTGAGAAACCCTGCTCCAACATGACACTTCCATGCGATGCATACCTTTTGACGAAAGTCTTCCAGATATGGGTCTCCGAGCAGCCATCGACGTAGACAGCATGTCTCTGGGGGTTGAGTTTAGACTGAAGTTGGTTTTGGCTTGAATGGGTGAGATTACGTCGTCAGAACTGCGAGAGAAGAAGGACGGAGAGCTGGAAGGTGAAATCGTAACTGCGTCGTGTGTCATATAGTCTAGATGAGTAAGAGTGAATAGGCGTGGATGGGGAGCGGTAGCCAGCTTACGAGTTAAGTATAAGTTGCTGTAACACGTCCAATGAGGCTTGATTGATAAAAAGTGCTTGAATGACTGTTAGAAAATAATCAAGTGGTGCTGTGGAGAGAGAACCGAGAATGCAGAAATCGTGGGCGCGGAGGAGACGTGAGGTTGGTGGAGAAGTAGCCCAAGTCTTGGACGGCTTGGCCGCTATGCAAGCGAAGAAACCGAGCAGAGACTAGGTATCTAGTTGGAAGAAGGGATAAAGGTATAAAAAGGTTGGAAAATCGCGCGCTTTGGGGTCGTGACTGGAAGGGCGTGTCGATATGAGTCTGTTTGTTTGATTCAGAGAGAGTCGAACAAAGGACGACGACGGTGGTGGTTGAAGCCCTCGCGCAGATGGCGGAAGCGAGGAGGAAAGAGGGAAACGAGGACGGGCGAGGTTTACGGAAGGAAGTTCAGGGTTTGATTGCAACGTGCCCAGCTCGCGGCGGCGATTGCCAAACAATTCATATTATCCAGGCTCCAACATCTCCACGCCCAACCGTCGTGTATCGATCCTCTCTCAAGCCTCTCAAATACGTGTTTTTGTCCGCTTTTCCAGAGCACTTATCCACCAGGCCACCTTCTGACCACTCTCCTGCGCTTTGCCTCGCCCGCTCGCGTCCTTCTCACGCCTCCTTCCCACGACACACTGCCATGCCACCCCAAACTGGGCGAAGCCCGCTGTGTCTCAAGCCAGCCGTGGCCACGGCACAGCATCTAGCGCGCTCGTGTTCCACCGAGAGGCCACCGAGACGCCGCCCGCCGTGATCGACACGTGACTTCCCCCGGCGTCTGCGCTAGACGGAAGCAAATTACCTCGTTCTCCTTTTTGGGTGATACTTACAAGCAAATAATTTCGTCATATACTGTAGCATTCAGCCTTTGGTCGGTCCATCCCCCCTTGTCTCCGGGATGAGTACTGAGTCAATACATGTCAGCGCTGGGTGTGGTGCGTTTCATGACACACCGCTGCCGTATTCTCCTCTCGTCGCTCACCGAAACGGAGGCTGACTACGCTGTAGTGGCACAGATTCTACTGCTGTTGTGCACGTTCTCGAAGAGCTCTTGGAAGAGGACGTGCGTTCGACGATCGCTCATCGCGATTATCATGTGGTAGTCCTCCAGCAGTTGAACTGTCACATTTGCAAATGCCATGGATCGCCTCACCATTTCCTCGTGTTCGCCTTTCTGATCCTGGTTCGTCTCCTTCACACGTACGTGTAAGCTCAATATGGCGGCGCGATGCAGCCATCTAGCCCCAAACGAGGGCACAGCACCCTCTCTACTTCGACGGCTTCACTTGTCCTTCTGACGCCGTCCTGTCTCTATCTACGCCGAAGACACCGATAACATCCGTCTTCTCGCATACAGCTCTGTCGCTTGGCTTTGTTCCTGCAATCCAATACCGATGACATAACCGAAAACATTGGATCACCGGTTCAACCCTGGGGTCTCTCACAGAGTACTTATGTCGCCTCTCCGTTAGCAGTATCACAGATATTTTTTACTTCTCCGTTCATTATTATTGGATAAGGCTAGTCGCTCTTTATTTGGCGTGCTTCGATATGACGCACATCACATCTGACTGTCACGCACTCCAGAGCGATTCTTTCACGGAGAGTGCTAGTCCTATCAGAAGGCGGAATGAAGAATGAAAAACGCCACGAGACGGACACCAGAGATGATGTGATGAAGGCACACACAGTGCAGATCCTTTCACTGTCTCCGCTTATCCATTCCTGCAGTGGACAACCTTCGCCCGTTTCTTTGCTCCGTCGTACTTCGCGACGCGCACCATTTATTCTTTCTATGCGTGTCAGAAGCCATCACATTCGACATCGATAATCCGGCTGGATCTAGAGCCCCTATCACAGTTGCATCGCGGCAGGAGGAGGCCAACGAGGTGGAAATTGCACCAGCTTTGCCATTGTGCGGGTCCAAGTCCTTTTCACTCATCACGGCACCTGTGCCGCTTGGTGACACACGTTCTTGATAGCTTTCGGACCCGTCGCGAGCGCATCCTGTTGTCTAAATCCATTACATTATGCTCAAGAGATAGATTGACATTGCTCTCGAAGACTATCGGGTTCGGTTGAACAGTCAGATGCTACAGTGTCTTTTTTGTAACTAAGTTCGCAATAGCTGACAGATGGTAATACAAGGGTGCGGAACTGCCCGCATACGGGAGTATGAAGAAATGGCCAAAAGACAACGAGTGCAGTTACACGAACATGCAGTCACTACTGAATCAAGCATCTGTGGGTTTAGCAGTTAGTCGGTAAGCACAGCGACAACGTCGCTACGCACAATAAGAGGTGCCGACGAGCATAGTCGAGAGATTCTGAAGTTGATCTTCGTTGAACGCAAGTTGATCTTTATGCCAAGTGTCCTAAGCACGGATGTCAGGTGAAGTAATAACAGCATCACGACGAGCTGTGTACCTGGTGAGTCTATACGATGCGTTCTGGTTAGTGAATAAAACAAGGATATCTGATCACTGTACACGGACCTTCTTGAATTCCGATGCGGACTTCCGTATTGTTGTCGATATTGGCACCGGATCAGTGGCATGGAGGGCCAGCACTAAAAAACGTCAGCGCAGAATAATAACCACGTGTGAGAAGTAGTACCGTCTGTCAAAGGTGGCATCCATGCCTCCACGGAATACGGGAAGCTTTCTATCAACGCACACAATCCCAGGATGGCGGAGTGCAGTGAACGTAATGATGCTGCGTAAGTCGGATCCCTGCGATTGGGAAGTCTCGTCTTTCTGGCGAGCGCCACGAAGTGATCCTGGAAAGAAGCGGCGTGAGCAGAAATTTCTGTAAAGTATAGTCGTAATAAGACAGACCCTCAAAGCAACAATGCTCTGCCTCTGCGAACATCTGACTACGCCTGAAAGCATCTTTGATGCCATCTCCCGTACCTCGACGTTCTCGTCAGAGAGGCACTCAAGAAGGACATCCATCAGCTTCGACGCCACCGTGTCGGATACGCTCAACAGATTGCGATAGAAGAAGACAATTAACGTGGGTAGGGCCTTCATTCGTATGCGCCACGACTAGCAGAATACAATGTCAATAACAAACATGCAGGGGTAAAATTCAGTCTTACCGAGGTCGACTTGATGGCGTTCATGAAGTTCTCCGCGATAACATCTACATACTCGGGCGGAGGTGTAACAGCTGAGAGCACATACAGAACAGCCGAACTGTACGTTTGCAATTCGGAGTTGTCATTAAGCTCTGACATGCGTAGAATTTCAGGCCTGTGATCAGCTCTATATCAGCCTGAAAAGCTCAAGTGGCAAAATATACTCACATGAGGGCGACAGCATAAGGGAATACCAGCGCAGCCTGAGATCCATGTGCGCAATCCCAAATCCACTGCAACACTGAAGAGAAGGTTCAGTACAGTAAGTGAGCAGTTAATGTTTCGGAGACTAACTCGTGAGTCCGACTTTGTCGTATTGTGATTGGGTCACTCGAGGTGGAGGTAGTCGCTCGTTCCTCCACGTGGGGAACATGTTAATAACGCGCATAATACGGTCCATGTAGACTGCGTTACTGCAAACGCCATGAATGAGAATTACCGATTTGAAGAAAAAGAGGATCGAACCGGATATGAAGAGGGTCACTGGTAGTTCGGCACGCAATGATGAATGCATCCAACGAAGGGTAGAGAGGCTGCCATGATATCCT
The DNA here is from genome assembly GCF_003851025.1 of Sparassis crispa. NCBI lineage: Eukaryota > Fungi > Basidiomycota > Agaricomycetes > Polyporales > Sparassidaceae > Sparassis > Sparassis crispa. The sequence goes on from NW_020939747.1 coordinate 2,658,349, forward strand.
TAGGATAGCATGAATGTTCTGCGCGATTTGCGTCCGTATCTGGTATCAAAAGGTCAAAATTGTGCACATACATAGCCGTACGATGGCGCTCTAACCTCCGCGTATCCTGTGTTGGCATTACTGAGGAACAGATCAATGTATTTGATACACAAGGGAGTGAAACGAAGTGAGCAAGAGTCGACAAGAATGCCAAATAGGGACAGCGACTTGTTCACTGCATAGCAATCAATTTCCTGTCGAAAGCGACTACGACAAGAACTTACTATCAAAGGCAGAATCACCATGGAATTCCAGCGGCAGGGACATGATCCAATCGATCATAGGTGCTGCCCTGCGAGGATCTCTATCCAAAAGTAATTCCTGCGTAGCACTGTGAGAACGGGGTAGGTGTATCTCTTCAATAGCCACTTACACTGAACAGACTTTCCCAGAAGGTCATAGTATCTGGCTTCATTTGAGCATATATAACCTTCAGGCGATCGGCCATCCATGCCCATAGCTGATCGGACCTCCGTTTTGGCCAGTGCTTAGACCCTGTGAAGCAGAGTAAGCACATATTGACCTAATGATCACAGACATACCTCGCAATAAACCAGTAAGCATCTCTGCGCCAGAGCGCTGTTTGAACCGGTCTACATCCATCAACAATGGATCGATTACGGACAACATGGCATCGAGCGCCTCATGCTCAAACATCTTCGCTGTATCCATCATCGGTATTATATTTGCACGCCAACATGTGTGAGCTCACCCAGAGACTTCACAAAGGTCACGTTGTCTGTTCGCATCTCCGGGGACCCTCCAATCTTGGCAGACTCCTGACCCCACAGAGAAGCGAGAGTGGTAAAGAAATCGTCTTCCTGCATGGCACTTTTCATTGCGTCCAAGGCTGGCGTGGATGTCGACTCCCAGAAGAACGGTGATTCGTCTTGGGGAACAGCCCGATATGCCTTGACGCAAGGAGACCACAGAATAAACCCCGATTTGATCTTGTCCACGTAAAGCTCTCTGCATGCCGGATATCAGATTGCACACCATACACAAAACAAGTGAACCGAACCCATTGTCATCTCGTGCATATGTCAGTTGCTGGATGGTTTGCAGAGACTGCGATGGATCTGATATAGTAACATGCGTCTTGAGGGGATTGGTCCATTCATTCAACCATAATTCCTCGCTTGTTTTGGAAAAGGTGCGCATCTTGATGTGACAAGCTATCTTCGTAACCCCCCTAAGAGTCGACAAGTGCAAGACTTCAGACGAGCGGCCAACGTTCTGAAAGACAGTATCCTCACTTTTGTGCAATTGTCCGGATTGTGGGATGAGGACTGATACTGAGCCTCGTGAAGAATCGTGCGAGCTCTGGAGAGGGCGGAAAATCCCTTCGCAGGAGCGCGTACAAAAACTTTGCGGCAATTTGAAGATATCGCCACTAAGGACACCTGGATAAGATGAGGCTTGAGTATATTTATTTGACACTCACGTGGGTCGTTGGCTTAGACGCCACCTCCAGGATAGCGGACACCTGCGAGGGATTCAGCATAGGCTAACGCGGCAGGAACCGCACGCAGTGACATACCGTCTGGACATAACGTTCATTCCGACGTGCCATGCGCGCCCCCACTCTTTGAAGGGCTTGTTCCTGCACCTCGCCATAAGCTTCCAGATAGTCTAAGTCTTTCTTCAGATCGGTCACCGCACTGAGGACCCCAGGGACCTCTTCTGGGTAAGCCTCTGTGTGTACAGATTCTTCGGCCATCAACATCAAAGCATCCTGTGCGAGACTACCGACCAATTTCTGAATCGAAGGCTGTATGATTTACTCAGTATCAGAACTCTTCGGTAAACTTGATACATGCCTTCTCCTGATGTTGGCACTCAAGTAGCGCCAACAGATACTGACCATGGAAATTGAGGTCTGGGAGTCTCTCCTCAGTGGGGTATGTATGTCAACGGTCCAATCTCTCTCACCAGCCAGTGCATATGCAGCTATAGGGATGGACATTAGCGACATACAGCGACATTCTGTACACAGGACGCACCTGTCCCTCTATGCCACAAGACATACAATGCACCCTTCATACGATCTGGATCGCTGCCCTTCGCAAGCGCACGAAACAGTTCGGGAAGAATGAATCTCGTAGACCGCACAAAGTACTACCTACCAATGAGCGGGACGAATGGGTAAAAAGAAGCCATACATACGCCACATGCATTATGCAGAATAGCCTGCGCGTGCCTGTGGAGCGGCTGTGAAGCTCTAAACGGATATGGTCACCGATCGACTAACCTTCTAACTCTAGTATAAGGAGATAACGACATCTCCGCAAGGTCCTGTAGCAATCCATCCTCGAGAAGCGACCGCCGACGATATAAAGCGTGCATGTACACCCTGCCTGCATGATAGGCGTGTGCACGACGCAGGAACGTCATCCTAGTATTCTCCTTCTGTTGTGGCCAGACTCGACCGGCACTTGATGCGGGTTAGTAGCATGCGCAATCATACAAGGAGCATACCAAACTTACTCTCGAGCTTGCGCATAGATCTTCCGGAATAAATCAAAATTACTTCTAGTCACCGCATACTCCAACAGGAAGACGTCAATAGCCTTCGAGACACTGATGATAGCATCAATGTGGTCTTCTTCCTCAAATTGTTGCTGCAAGAGCCTGGCAGCACGATGGATAACTGTGCCAAAACGTGTCCGATGGGCTACCACCGCCTGATATCTTGGATCGCTAGGGTCAGATAACGCAAATCCAGCTTTGGCGTCAAGCGGGGTCACGAGAAGGGCTGCAACTTCAATTTCGACGTTGATGCAAGGATTTGGAACCTCCTTAGTGGCTTCCTGGTACAGAGTCGGTAGTCCACTCCAGATCGACCTGACCGCATGCAGATAACTGAGGTATTCTATGTTAGCGGCTGACCTGGCCAATTGAAAGAATGACAAACCGGCAGAAGTCATTGCGGGCAACATTGTCCCATTTGCCGGCAGTCTTGAGGAGATTCTCAATTTTGTCCAAGGCGGGAGAAGCTATTCGATCCAGGATTTCCAGTACGAAATCGATCTCCTCCCGGGACGGAACTGCCGAAACATCAATACAAGGAGCGTTACCAATTACCACAAGCGTACCATGCCACTCAATCTTTACTTCCTCCGGATCATAAAACCGACCCCAATGTAGATTATGGTTCTGGTTGAACTCTGAAAGAGGTACACTCAGTCCCGACCGCTGACGGCATTGCAGCCATATGCGTACCTGGCTCATCCCATTCATCGGTGTTCACGAATCGCGCGTTAATAGGATAGACGCTGGATACTGTGTGCAGAATCCGGCTGATTAAACGGCCAGTCCCACTGAAGCCTCGTTCGCTCTTGGTTTTGTCAATAAGAAGGGTCATCAATTCGATCATCTGGGCCTTATACTTCAAAAGCTGAGGAAACATCCGTCAGGACAAATGGAAGCAAATAAAAGGATAGATCGACTTACGGCACCACCACCATAGCCGAAGCATCCGCGGAGAATGGACATATCTGTTGGTGGTCAATCCTCGCTAAGTTTTAGCAAACTGAGATCAACGGGCCAACTCACTCCAATGCAAAGTGGTGTCCGAAGGCAACGCTGTATGTGTAGAAGTCGTGCGGACACTCGACGCGCCGTGCTTCAACTCATCTTGTATCTGCGCCATACAGAAAGGCAGGAATTTCTCGATCGTCTTCAGAGGTTTCACTCGAGCAAGACACGACACAAGTTGCCCGAACGCCCTCACTGCATTGGATTTTGCATTCGTGGTGGCGTAGTCGTACACGAGATTCAAGACTAGATCAAAGAGTGGATCCGACAGGTGCAGACAGGTCATATCCAAAGCACTTTTGATAGACTTCAACACGCCTTCTTCCATCTTGCCGCCGGTAGTGTTCCGTTTGCCACCTTCCTCCGGAAGGTTCTCATACAGAGCAAGGACACGTCTGAACAGAGACGTTACCCAATCTGACATGAGAAAGATCAGGATTGCTTAATGCAGTAAGCAGACAACACGGTTTTACCGGCAAATAATGCAGTGCTGTCTCTTGCAAGAGCGCGCTCGTCCTGCTTACTGAGGACAGGTGTGGTACCCGCTTCAATACCTTCCGGCAACTGCACCAAATTCTCCATGTCAACATCCATCATTTCTTCGGCAGGAGCATCGCTAGACAGTGGAACCCCGGCCTGTTGGAGCGATAAATCCGCAATCTTGATATGCTGTACAACGGACGATATGAACATCGTAGCGCAAAGCGTCTTGATCGGGTCATTCTAGGAATGTGGGGAAAACGTCAGCGAGCGAGTTTCACAACTAAAGTAGCGTAAAATGTTACCAGATCAATGCCAGGAATGCACAGCTCTAGTAGAGGTACAACGTGCCTCTGACCACCGAGCCACATCTTCTCAGAGACCAGAGGTAGAGCGATGCCTGACAACATCGTCATGACCGCGGTAGTGCGATGTGTCTCGTTGACGACTTCAAGCCCGCCGTACGCGCGCTCGAGCAGCTCGGGCATGACCAAACTGGGCTCAATATATGCCATTGAGCGCAAGGAAGTTTGGGCGTAGCTCATCGAAAATGGGTCCTTTGCAAACATCGCGAGAAGAGCGGGTGTCCGAAGAGCTGTTACGAAAGCACGACGGATAGCCGGAGTCAGGCGGCGGGTCTAATCAATGGTGTTAGGGCAAATGTCATGTGTATGGCCAATGCACTCACAACCGGCGTTTTGCAACCAGGCTGTTGCTCCTCTTTCCATCGCTTGCAGAATTCAGCCGTAACACGGTGGAGGAAGTGCGTGAGCTGCATCCATAACTCAGATATAGCAAGTAGGTACGCCATTGCCGATTCACTCACGCTCAGAGTCCAAGGACCAGAGTTAGATGGATGGAAGAATGACTCTGTGCTAGTGATCAATTTATCCAATGAATCTAGAGCTCTACATCCTGCGAGGAACCCGCTGGACTGAGCTGATGAAGTATCATCCTGCGGGTGGTCGTCATTGTCTCCTCGAATCGGGCCATCAAGGGACATAGAGTAAACAATAATCTTGGCCAGAGCATCTGGATGACCACGTCCAATGGCATGAGTTAAAGTACGGGAACACCAGCAGAAGCGACGTACGGTATCTGTTAATAGCCTTCTTGACCCTTAGAGATTGCTTGTCAGCCATGCTGTCAGCATGCAATGCAGTGGTAGTAGAACCCTGCAACAATGACGATTAGTCCGATCTTGCAGAGACACGGATAGTAGATTCACCCTGGTCGCTCCAACTGGGACGTCTGTAAAGGTTTCTGTAAGTGTGGGTCTGCTTCGTGCTGCATGAACATTACCCACTCATAGATCCTAGCGCTTTCCCAACGAGCATGGTCCATTCTGACTCACTCCAAATACCAACATCCTTCCATTCGGCAGCTCCGTCTTCTCCTGCAACACCATATATACCGGCGATATGATCTTCGGACAGATCACCACATAATTCAAGAAGTCTGTCATCTATGACAGACGAGTTGAAAGCCTCCCACAACTTAAATAGCATAGGAAGATATAGATGAACATGTGTAGGTGGCAGGAAAGATGTCATGACTGGAATGATAGTCAAAAGGGACTGTGTGCCAGACAGACTGTAAGCGAAGAACTTAAAGGGACGAAACGCGGGGGAGAACGTACTTCTTGAGTCAGCAACGGCGAAAACGTTGCCAACATGTTAGGTATCTCACTCGCGGGGAAATATCTCCTACAGTTCCCAGCAACGAAGAGTAGAATGTTGACCATATTCCGCCTGCCGCGAGGTGTTTGAGACTGTCAAGTATATTTGATCAAATGACATACGATGAATCATGCAATCTCTTCTTCGGCCACAGTTCCTTCTGAAGAACTCGCCATAAGGGTTGCCAAGCCAGCTGAAGATCAGCAGCTTCAAGCCTACGCCTATGCTCAGGTTTGTTATTGAGCAGCCGCGATAGCATGTCCGCCCAGCTTCGGACAACACGAGGTTCAATCCCAGGGACAAGGCACAATTCATAGTAGAGACGGACGAGTTTCGCCCGTGTAGACTTGAGCATGGGGTAGTGCATAAGTAACCAACTTGCACACCATTTTAGCCGTCACAAGACACAAGAGAAGAAAGAACGCATACCACTGCAGCATGCCGTCCCATGTAGTGAGAACCAGCCAGTTTCGGGTTTCAACGCTGATGCAGATACGTCCAACGATATAATCGAGCTTAGCATGCATTTCGTCTACGGATTCGCACACATAGGGCATGCAGTCGAGGTAGGTCTGCAACGCCGCTCGCTGTTTCTCTCGAGAGTTCCCAGGCGACAGGTCGCCCGACTCAAAAGTGGGCGAGTCAGGCACGGACAACTCGTCATCCTCCATGGCTTCTATGGAAGAGAATGGAATTGCGTCTGAAATAATGCTCGAGGTGAGTAAGGAGAACATGGTGAGAGGGTACGGTTGTCACATACGACCTGACGGACTTTATAGGCAGCTAGATAGAACACGCGTCCCTATGCTGACGCGTCTCGGGGATTGATCTAGAGCAGCGATGACATCGAATGGATCCGGCGTAGCTTAGGGAGGCCAGGTAAGCGCGGACGCGTACCACCTCCCACAACTGCCGCGTCGATCTGCGAGCACGTGCCACCAGCGTTGCGGTCGTGGGCCGCCCGCCCGCCAGTAGTACTTGATCATCCCCTGCGCTGCGTATAATATTCGGAACATCATGCAAGCAAGGCCTCCAGCCTTTCTGGCATGGCGTGTCCGCAGCTCACCACAGTCGACAACGCGCCGTTGGCTCAGTCGAACTCAGCCCTTCAGCCACTCTCCGCGCCTTCACAGAGCTCACCTGCCGTTCATTCTCGGTCTCGGAGTAGTCGCATCTTCCGCCTTTGCTCTGTATTCAACTCAGGCCATTTACCTTGACTCAGAAGTCCACTCCCAAGCTGCTGCTGGTGGCTCAGAAGAACTTACTGGTCCGTAATGCAATTGTCACATACATTCTGTTCGACTCTTCATGAACACTACATTCTGCTGCGTTCCAGTTGACTCTGCAACATCGATTACTTTCCCGAACACTCTCCGCATTCCCTCCAAGACACCTTTGCCTACATTCTCACTGGTTGGTGTTGGTGTCAGGACGGTATCGTTCCTAGGCCTAAAGGTATACTCTGTCGGATTCTATGCTGATTTGTCTAGCCCCAATTTGAATGTCAGTTCAAAATATATTACTGCTACACGACTTGAAGCTAACAACACCAACTCATAACGTGATACAGATATCGAAGGATACGCCTCCTCAGGAGAAGATAGAGCACATCGTTCGCAATGCAGCGTGTGTACTGCGAATCGGTGCGTCCACTATGTAGTTCCATACAGCAGGTTTCTTCACATCATTTTGGATCTCTTTCTAGTCCCGACGCGACCAACGTCTTATAGCCATCTGCGCGACGGTTTCATGCGTGCACTTCAAGCACGTGTCCTCTTTTGCCGGAAAAATGGCTCGTTAGCACCGGAAGAAGAGGCTGGCATTCAATCGCCTCTACGGAAATTCAAGTCCTTATTCCCAAATACTCCGCTGGCGAAGCATACACCAATGGACATACTCCTCACGGCCCCACCGCGTGATCCGTCACAAGCGCGCTCACTGATCATTCGCGACCTAGGATCCGTTCAGAATGATTGGCTATGTCGCGAATTCTTCCTTGCGTACTTCGAGGGAGATGGACTCAGTCCTCCGGTGGGTGTCTGCCATGCAGGTCGACATCATCGTGCTAACTAGGCTTTTAGTTGAAAAAATCTGTCACCGAGGGTTTACAGAATTTTGGAAAGTAATTCGCTAAAATTGCGATCGTGGAATTGGATGGATGGGAATCGTTGGCGTCCCGTGGATGAACTACGCAGTATACACAGTTGATTTGTTGCGTGCCAATCTTACATGCACTTCTAACGTGCGTTCCGCGCATTTACATCAGTAGAGCGCACGCTTGCAAACACACATGATGTCTCACAATTGTTATACTGGAGGTATCGCGTCATTTGTACGACTTAGGTGGTCCGACGTACTGTACCATTTCGATCTATTCGACACCTGGTGTGACGCGTGACAGCATGGTACCGATTCGACAGGTAGACAACTCGGCCGGACACCCGTGACCGGCCGAAATTTTCGACATTTTGGACCCTTTTTAGGGAATTTCCCCCATTTTGGGTGCCCTTTGGGGCAGTGACATGCAAAGACCTTCCGACAGTACTACCTGTGACCCGTGACAGCCGCCAAATTTCGACACAACAGAAGGGCATGTGACCCGTGACATGTCGAATAGATCGAAATGGTAAAGTAATCGCGCCAAACAGGGAGCATGCAGCCCTGCTCACCAACCTTCGCGTGCGGCATGCCGCATGTTCTCTCGCATGTTTTCTTCCATTCACCGAGGCTGGCCGGGGACTCGCGCTCGCGCGACGCGCGTGGACGGATTAGGCAGTAAATGGACTGTAATTCCGCGCGTGACAGGCGTGACAGGACTGTCAATCCGGAGGAAGTGTGTTCCGCAATTCCGATTTGGGAGACGCGTCCAGTCACGTGTTACCCTGACCCGCCACCGCGACCGTGCATGCTGCAGCCTCTAAATAACTTGACTCTAAGACGCTTAACCACTGTTTGGAAATGCGACTCTTAATGTGTCGGCAACCCATACACCTGCGGGTGACTCTCACACGACGCGCTTGGAGGGACCCGTCTTACTTTGGGGTGTCATGGTGCAGATCGTATGCGACACACCATGATACCGTCACAACATCATCCCTCCTCTCTCAGGCCCTAGACCGGAAGCACAAGGCTTCCAGACGGGACGATTATGTCGGTCCATTTCAGATGGGGCTTATACCACCTACACCGAGGGATGGTGGGAACGTCAAGAAATGGTCTGAGTTGAGTGCTGGTGGTAAAGGTAAGTCTGCACTGTTTCTGCGTGACTGGAGGATAGCTTATAGCATGAAACAGTTGCGCGTACTACTGCTCGTACGACAAACTTCGCCGTCATCCTGCTCGGGGCGGGTCTATCCGCTGTGCTCATATATGCCTTAACCTCGGAGCTTTTTTCAAAAAACTCTTCAACTGTACTCTATGGTGAAGCTTGCGAGATGCTTAAAGCGTCACCAAAGGTTTGTGGTTCCGCATATGTCCACGGGTCGCATGATTTATCAGTCTCTCCATTTATTGCACGTTGCAGCTCGTGGCCTACCTCCACAAGCCTTATGTCTTCCACAACAATCCTCCCACTTCCGTCCGCCCACGGCACCGTAATCATCGCGTTTCTTCGCAAATAGTCGTCGATTCGTCGGGGAAGGAGCACATGCTCCTCCATTTCTACGTACAAGGACAGTCTCCTGGGTCATCGCAGGCAGCTGTCGAGTTCCAATCCGATTCGGACTCCTACATGGACTCCGCGATTGGGTGGGCCAAGGGTGTAGCTTCGGCTATGTCTGAGATGACCTATGACGACTTAGTCGAAACTGTCAGCGATCGTGCAAGCCGAACTCTGGAGAGAGCAAAGCGGATGTTCAGATTCTTAAGCGGAGATCCAGTGCCTAAACCACTGGCACCTGAGCCGACGAAGGTTGCCGTGAAAGAGGAGAAGAAAGAATCACAGTGGACATGGACATCAGGATTCACTGGCCTGTTCGCGGGACTGAGAACCGCTTCGAAAGCCGCGGACGGTCGTGGGAATTCACCGGACGGGAAACTCTATACCGAGGGAGAAGTACATGCTGATCTTGTGATGGTTCGTGAAGGAATATCATGTTCTCTCGGGGAACAGCTACTCACAGCTAAGTGTAGAACGATGATGGATACTTCGAGTTCCGTTATCTATTAGTCGATATACCCAGTATGTGCACTGTCGTGTGTCACAGGATTGGTTCTGACTGCATTGCAGATTCATATCAGCGGACACCCAGACGAATATTCATTGAGAGGTCAAAGAACGTCAGCGAAAACGAGCCTGTGATGCAGTGGCATGCATGACGCATCGGCCGTGCGCGGAGTTTGATCCACGGCGATCTTGTATACTAGGTAGGAAAACACACAAGTTCTCTGTGCTTTTATCTTGAAGGTGAAAACGTACAAATATAATTAGGAGTATACACATATGACCTGTCCGTCCGCGGAAGTTAGCGCACTGCCTCATTATTCATTCTCCAAAGAGCTTCTGGACACGCTTGAGTACTGAGTCCTTAGAAGGATCTAAAAGACGAGAGATGTCAGCAACTCTGAGATGAAATTATGCAAGGCAATATCGGATGGAGACTGGCCGTATGGATGGTCCTTGGAAGGGATCTCCAGTAACGCGGGGAAGGCCTGCTCGTATTTGTCTACCATCGGACGTATACGGTCTGCAACCTGTGTCACGTTTAATGCTCCGTAAGACTGGATGTACTGATAGTCAGAGCAGTGCACAGACGTGTTGATTGATCAGGAGAATAGCAATATCTTGCCGTTCCGTGAATTCCTTGAATGATCTTTCAAGCTCTTCGGGTCGTGTCTCTGAAATACCAGGTAAAATCAGAAAGTGATAAACACGACAAGCCAGCTCACTTGAATCGACGGTGAGAAAGTTCCTCTTATGATCCTCGCTCACATGTCCGATGCCTGCAAGCAGGAGGCCCGTCACTGTATCCTTGTAGTTGCTTTCTCTCCTCAGGTCTTCAGAATTTCGGGAGTAGTTGTTCGTACCTCATCTCCCATGACAGCCAACAGATTCCGGTTCTTGAAGGTGGTCGCCATAGTCAGTTACCAGTACGTCACTTAATAAGTACTTGAATATGAGTAGCTTCGAGTTACTGCAACGACGTCACCCCAAGCCAACGGTTTGAATCGTAATCACGTGCACGTGACAAGTTGCGCGCTCGACCGACTCGACGCAGCTGCCCGTGTACAAATTCCTCGTTGGCTCACGATTTTTACTGTTGTTTCCTGAGGTTATCCCGGGCCACAATCACTACACCTTTCACTGTAACGACAACCGTACGGAGATGTGGAACGGACAGTCTAGCCACCACCACCATCACCATCATGATCCTCAGAGTGGTTATCCTCCCTCGGTTGGCGCAGATTCCTCGTGCGCACTCATTCATTCTATCTTGATCGGGAAACTGACCGATCGGTCTCCGCTCGGCGGGTGCAGCTATGCAATGCCTGCTCCGTGAGTTACGTTTAGAAATCAGAATACCTGCATTTCGCTGATATAGAACAGTGGCATGCCAGCGCCAACCGTGCAATCTCAAGGGTACAACCCAGGGTATTCGCCCGCGTATGGACCTCCCCAAGAACCTCCTGGTGGGTGCGTGCTGCGCATCTTGTCGAATTTCTCGAACACGGTGAACTTAAACGGCTGCCTTGCTTATCTTGCTCATAAATACAGCAGCTTTGGACCGCCTTCTGGACCACCTCCAACCTCAGGATACCCCGGACAGTATCATCATCAACACCACCACCATCCCGTAGAGTACGCGCCCCCGCCAGGTCCACCTCCCTCTATTCCACCTAATAGGCCATCCGGTCAGTATATGCCGCCATCAGGGCCGCCACCTTCCAGCCAGTATATGTCTCCGCCGGGACCTCCGCCATCTAACCAGTATGGTGCCCCCGGCAATTATCGCGCGTATGCACCACCAGGTATGCATATGCACTACAGTTGCGCGCCACAAATGCGTGTTTGATCATTTTGCTGAACTAGCTGGCCCTCCACCCCGTCCTCCGACAAACCACCAAAGCTATGGACCGGTGTTTGAAGGACAGAACCACCAGCAACAGCAGCTGCATTTCCAGTACTCGCAGTGTACAGGGAGGAGAAAGGGGCTCTGCGTGAGCCTGTATCCTCCTTCCAGTCTGAAGTCGCTAAATCGTGTGCTGGCAGATTGGAATTAATTACATTGGCCAGTCAGCGGAGCTTCAGGGATGCATCAACGATGCGCACAACGTCCGACGTTTCCTTTGCAGTAAGCCAGAGCGACAATCTCTTGTGATGCTTTACTAACGACGCCTGCGCAGACGACTTTGGGTATAACCAGGACGACATTGTGATGCTGACCGATGATTCAAATAATCCTCGCTCCATTCCTACCAAAGCGAACATGGTACGACTATCATTCTATATTCATTTCCTAGTGCTTATGGACAACCAAGCAGATCGAAGCGATGCAGTGGCTCGTGCGTGGTGCACAGCCGAATGATTCGCTCTTCTTTCATTGTACGTATCTCGAATTTTACCTGCCTTATCTATACCCTGACCACCGCTTCTCAGACTCTGGACATGGTGGACAGACGAAAGACTTGGACGGAGATGAAGAGGACGGGTACGACGAAGTGATCTACCCGGTCGACTTCCAGCATAATGGCCATATCGTCGACGACGTACGCTGTTGTTGTTTTGTCGTCGACGATGCACTGTTCTCTAACTACCCGGTGCAGCTGTTGCACGATATTCTAGTCAAACCGCTCCCTGCTGGCTGCCGTCTCACTGCTATCTTTGACGTGTGTACTCCCATATGTGTCGTGACCTCTCGTTGATGTTCATCCGCTCCTGTTGTACAGTCATGCCACTCCGGGAGTGCACTCGGTGTGTTCCCATAGAAACTGAAACATTTCTATGGCTGGGGCTGAGCTTGCTTTTGTTAGACCTTCCTTATCTCTACAACCACGTGGGAAAAATCAAGGAGCCCAATCTTGCCGCCGAGGCCGCACAGGGCCTGCTCTCAGCAGCCATGTCCTACGCTCGTGGCGATCTGGTGTGCCCGCTTCTCTCATATTCTGAACGTTACTTTGATCGACTGACATTACGCATGCAGTCAGGCGTATTCACTTCCGTTAGTGGACTTGTGAAGGGCGTCACAGGCAATAGGCAGGCGACCAATATCACGATGCAGACAAAAACCAGCCCTGCAGATGCGGTACATTTATTCGCATGTTTCTTTCTTTGGCGCAGTAACGACGTTGTCGTGGGTTTGTAGATTTCATTCAGTGGATGCAAAGACTCTCAGACGAGTGCCGACGCGGTCGAGGCAGGCCAGGCCACCGGTGCCATGAGTTATGTAAGTTTTAATTGACGGCACTATACTCCTCTCTCGCTTTATGAACTAACGTACTTCTGTGGCCTCTTCAGGCGTTCATAGCATCCTTGAGTCAGTGCCCTTTTTTCTCGTACAAAGACTTCGAACTAACCACGCTCTCAGGGCAAAACAAGAACCAGAGCTACCAGCAGCTGCTGCTCAGCGTCCGAGAGATTCTGGCACGCAAATACAGCCAGATCCCGCAGCTCTCGAGTTCGCATCCGATGGTGAGCTTTTTCTGCCGTGGTGCTAGTCACGGCGCAGGTTTTATTGATTGCGCTTGATCTTACTCAGGACACGAACCTGCTGTTCATCTGCTAGGTATGTGCGTCGGAAGAAGAGGAAGCCTGCTCGGACATTATACTGTACCCATGTGTTATGTAACTTCTGTATAACTTTTCCCTCTCTCTGACTCGAATAGGATCTGACCCATAACAATTCGGTGAAAGCATGCGCAAGGGTACAGTACTAGTTCATGTACTTTATGCACACATTTGAGGTATCTTAGATCGATCATTTACCTCCCAAATCGGGCAGCTCACTCCCCGGTCACGGCGGGAGGTAACAGGTTAGAGTTTGCCGGTTGGCTTCCTGCAACTAACACTAACACCAACTCTCCGCCAAAGTCGTAATCAAGTCTCCCATATCTTTTCTGCTTCGTAGTTCGCAGTATGGATATCTTTAACCGACCACCAGCCATCTCGGAGGACACCCTACAGTACACTCTGTATCCGCGGTCTAATTTGTCAGATCGAGCTTCGGTGACTACACTTGCAACCTTGATGCGCGACTATGTCGAATCATCATTACCCGGTCACATATGGCATCGCGACGCGTTCGAACTGAAAGCTGTGCAAGATCCAGACGGAGAAGGATGTATGCTAGAGGGCAGGATGAGAGTGGGCGATTGTGTGGACGACGAGTGGTGTGTTGTGTGGCTTCTGAGAGAAATCAGCGCAAAGTGGGACGTCGCGATCAGGTATGTAATTGCGTGCCTGTATCTGTAACGTCTTGCTACATGGTGTGCAGCGTCTTCGACTCCGACGGCGAGTTTTTGCTCATTGAAGCAGCTGACTCGCTCCCCTCTTGGGTTACCCCGTCGAACGCAGAAAATAGGGTGGGTGACCTCCCTCTTCCCAGTGAGTCTCTGTCGTTAACGCACCATCAGGTCTGGATATACAACTCCCACCTGCATATTGTGCCTCTCTCTCACGTCTCTGCACCATCTAGCAAACCCCGGCGAAGCCGGTATCGTGGTGTCAAGGAGACTGAAGACGACGACAACATTACTGAAGATGAAACCGAGGATTTTATCGCGGTCCAAGACGCTTTGAAGCTCGTGATAGACCCGTTGACAGACACCTTGGCTCCAAGTCAGGTGGAAACGGCGGTTTGGTCCCGAATATTTGGGTGCGTTTCTAGCGTTTCATGCACTTCCTATAAATGCCCTCTGAGATGAGATATCCAGATATCCGGCAGCGGCACGACAACATGTCCATGTCACCAAGGCGTATCTTCCCGTAGATATTGCCAAAGCCCTGTCTGCCAATCCGTCTCTAGTTCAAAAGCCCGTAGAGGCCTTCTACACTCGTGACGCCCTTCAATTACGTGTATGTGTAGATCCATTCGATATTATTTATCACTGTCACTGACGGTCAGTCAGGCTGCGCACAGAATGTTGCGCTTCCCGCCTCAGCCATCTGTGCTGACGACGGTGAAAATGACACGTACAGCGTATGCGCAACTCGTAGGCCAAAAATTCTATCCACCGAAGATTTTTGACCGGTGGCAAGAGAAGGAAGGCACTACAGAATGGAAATGGAGGGACGTTGGAATGAAGATTGTATGCATACATGCTTCACATCTTGTCCAAGGTCTCATGTCCGCCGTTGCTAGGCTTGCGGTTTTGAGATGCTCTACCAGGAAAGCAAAGGGCGTTCGGAGACGTCAACAATATCGTCTGATGCTGTGCAGTTATCGGTGGGCATACAAACAGCGCATGAACGCGCAACAACTGATAAAATCTCAGATGGAAGTGCGAAAGGAAGCTTTGCGACGTACCCCGGATTACATCGTGTATATCGAAAACCTTGTATCCTCGGGATACTTCAAGGGTGAACTCCAAGGCTCTCAGTTGTGGAATGCGCTGGAAGATAAGGCAGCAGCAGCGTTCATTGAAGTACGACGAGACGAGTGCGTACTGATCTGTATAAGCTCGAAGGCAACGCTCATTGATTCACCTACGTGAACTAGCGATTCCGCGAGACTGTCGTTTGCTACCGCAGTAAATATGGCAGTGTCCCAAGCTAGCGATACTCTCATCCCACAGATCCAACAGAAAGAAACTTCAGATGATTGGCTGAATGTAGACGCTGCAGACCTCGACGCCATGCTCGAAGAGAACCTGGGTGGCAAGTCAAAGTCGGAGCCAGAGGTCTTGGCCGATGCCATGGATGTTGATGTCGAGGCAGCAGAGGATCATGTGGCGAAGGAGCAAGCGTCACGCCTTCAGGATCTTGCCAAGAAAGTGGAGGAGTTTGTCGAGGGCGAAGGTGACGTCGAAGGGGCAAGATTTGCCGAGTACGTGCTCATTCATCCTTCTGATGATCATTTGCTTAATCATTCGTCTGTAGCGAGGAATTCTCAGAAGAAGAGTTCAGTGATGAGACAGAGGAGGAATCTGACGAGGAGATGCGACCTGCAGATGACGAAGTTGACAAAGTTGACAAAGCCGCAAGGCGGGCTGCCATGGACAGGCTCGTGCCTGGACTTGACCCATCCGAGTATGGTCAAATGCCTCCTTCTTTCCATAGCAATTCCCAGCGAGTGGCTCCCACCACAATAGAGACGGAGACACGAAACGCGTCATCTGAAGGACCGTCGGAGTCACCGACAGAGCCACGAACTCGGCCTATCAGACCACCTATTCTGCCTAGAGACAACTTCGAGGGTGTAGACTCTGACGACGAGACGGATGAAGAGAACGGAGGCGATGACGAGGAAGAGGAAGATATGCCTCAAGTTGTCGGAGATGTCGAGATCGACATGGAAAAAGAGCAGGATGAATTCTTGGAGTTCGCCAGACAGACTCTTGGAGTGTCGGATGAGCAGTGGGGAGACATAGTGCGCGAGCGCAAGGGTCGTGGAGGTGAGTCCGTCCGTGTGACTATCTCATTCGCATTTCTATACTGAGGCTGTTTTGTCAGTGTTCGTACCAGGATATGTTGCCTCGGAGAGTAAGTTACCACAGCAGACTGTCCCGGCATCATCCATAAATGTTGCTCCCGCTGCGTCCACGCAATCACCTGCAAATCCCAACCTGGATTCATTCGAGGCTGTTATGCAGGCAATGGACGCACAGTTGGGGCTCTCTCAAACGAGCAGGAAGGGGGAGTCGGCAGCGGCAGCCAGCGGGAACAGCGGGAAAGCAAGCGCTGACATTGATATCGAGACAGCGATGGATGCTGAACTCAGAACAGCTCTGGAGAAGGAGCACGACGACGATGGGGATGAAGCTGAGATTGAGCAAGGGATGGACTACAATCTTATCAAGAATTTTCTGGAGAGCTTCAGGAGTCAAGCCGGATTGTCAGGTCCAGTGAGCAACCTTGCGGGTAGATTGCAAGCGGGTTGGACGTTCCCCAGAGATGAATCTTGATGGACGTGCGCAATGTCAGACGTGAGCGCTACGAATATTCTGTTACGATATTGGGTGCAATCATATAATGGCCGTGTGGAGTTAGTGATCCTTTCTTGCTGCTCGTCGTATGCGTTGGCTCGACTCATCGTGTCCTCATGCGCAGAGTGCGGAACGTGAATACATCAACGAAGGTGGGTATATAGAATGTCGACTATGCATGGTCTATCGTATCCGAAACGTTTACAGCCACACTCTCACCGACGCTCACTTGGCGTTGCCGCCCTGTGCGTCGCCCGTCTCGCTCTCCCCTCCGCTCACGCCGTTACCCGTGCCAGCCGTGTCTAGAAACCGTCATTTCATCGCTGAGCGCCGTGTAAATGCGTGGAAAACTTACTGGCGCCGGCCGTGTTGGTGATAGCGGAGTCACTGTTGGTTACTCCACCTCCGTACGCGGCTCCCGATGCGCCCGTGTACGCGTTGCCACCAGGGCCTAATCCGTTGCCGTCACCCCCGGTGGAAAACCCGGACTCGGTGCTCCCCGCAATCCCGGCGTTGTCTACAATACGAATTCAGCGATACTTGACTTGCGAATCAGCTTGAAGCCACCTACTGCCACCCTGGTTCGTTATCGTGCCTTCGTGGTGACCCTGGTTAATAACATTACCCCCAGAGACATTAGATGTTGCACCGCTGTACGCGTTACCGCCACCGGTATTATTGTCACCCGAACGCTTGTCAAGGCTCGGTGGACCAGTAGCGTCGCCACCGTGAGAGTCACCACTCTCATTGGTGCCACCAGTGCCTGCGAAGTCTGCACGATTCACGACGTTGAGCAAGTGGATTATCTTGCATGTTGAATCACTTACTCGCGTTGGTGTTGGTGATACCGTTGCCGCTGTTCTGGGTGCTGCCACCGTTCGACGGACCCGTAGAGCCGCTGTAAGCGTTTCCACCAGGACCCTCTCCGTCACCGAAACCACCGTAACTAAAACCGCTCGTCGACTCTCCACCGTTGCCAGCATTGTCTGACAAGAGGGGATCAGTCAGCACTGGCGGAGACGCGGAAGCAGAAACAAAATAGACGTACTGACTGCTCCTGCTGTGCCGTCATTGATAAGAGTAGGCGGTCCAGCATTGTCATTACCCTGGGCATCGTTCGTGATGGTACCACCGGAGGTACCGCTCGAGGCGCCACTGTAGGAGTTACCACCAGCGGTAAACTGGTCTGAAGCTCTCTTACGGCGGCTACCGGTGGCAACGCTCGCAGGGTCTGCGGCATCAGCGGATGCAGGCACTGGGTTGTGAAGTTTCTCCTCAGCGGCGCGGTGCGCATCAGGTGTCTCCGGCTGCACGGCAGCAGCCTGGGGAGTGGAGGAATCCAAGCCCAGGGCACTGAGCTGGTTAGGAAGTTGACGAGCAACACGTTGAACGGCCGACTCGAGCTCGGTGGTAGGGTTGGAAGACGTGGGAGCGCCGGAGACAAGAGTTGGGCTGACCGCCGCGGCGGCGAAGATGGAGAAGGCGATGACTGGGCTACGCATATCGAGGGTCTTACCGATGGGCGCTTGAAGGGAGAATTAGCGGACGAATAAGCTAGAGATGGGGGACAAAAGAAAAGGTGAGCGTGAAGTCGATGGAACTGTGCGCTATTATATACCCTGACATGCCACTTTTCAGCCCCCGCCGTGTCTTCTGAAGAGGTTGACTTCGATCGAACAGAAGACCTTCCTGATTTGGAGTGTGAGTGTCCTGATTTGGACGAATGTGGCCGCACCGCGTCGCCCTTCTTAGGGCCTCTCTGTAAAAATCTATTTCATCGCATTCCACACGTTCAATTGCAAGTGAGGGGGACTATGGCCAGATATCTTGACACCCGTCAACTCTAGGGCCGACAGCAATGCACCGCATCTCTTATTGTCTCATTCAGCGCAATATTGGATCTAGCCCGCCGCGCGCTGCGCATGCAGAGTAGCAAATGCCCGACAGGCGACATGCGAAGAGTGCGTGGCACCATGTCTACGGTCAATACGGAGAACCTCCGACACGTGGGGTACAGCCAGTTGCAAGCTTGCGTAAATGCTTATTCGCTCTTGTGTCGCAAAGTGCACAAGCACGCCTGCACAACTCAAGAGACCCGACGAACAACGTGCGAAAAGGAAGGTGGGTATATAGATTGTCGAGCGCAGTACTACTAGATAGACATAAAATAGCCGCCAACGTCGTCACAGATATCCAGAACTTAGGCGTCGCCACCTTCCGCGTCGCCACTCTCGGTTTCACCGCCCATGCCGCCCGTGTCTGCAAAAAAAAAAAAGAAAACATCAGTTCGCGATCCAAGGCGCATCATAGTTGAGACGACTTACTGGCACCGCCCTCGTTGTCGATGGTACCCCCGGCGTTGCTAACAAATCCGCCCCGTGCGTTCCCGGTGGCACCGCTGTAAGCGTTACCTCCGGGTCCGAACCCGTCGCCGTCACCGGCGTCTGCATTACCAGATTCCGTGCTTCCCGCGGGGCCAGCGACGTCTATGTAACAAGTGTCAGTGGTCATATCAAGGAGCACGATGCAAAGCACTTACTTCCGCCAGTGTTAGTGATGGCACCGTCGTCATTCGAGTGGTTGATCACGTTACCACCGTTGACGTCGCTGGACGCACCAGTGTAAGCATTACCACCAGCCGTCGCGAAGTCGCTTGCACGCTTCCTGATCGGGGCCTCATCTTGGTCCGTATCGGCACCAGCGTCACCACCCTGAGCATCGCCGCTGTTAGAAGTACCGCCGTTGCCCGCCAGATCTTAAGGATTGGGGATCAGGAAAGACTAAGAGCACAAACTAAGCCACTTACTAGCACCCGTGTTGGCGATGTTGTCTCCAGTGTTGAAATCAGTTCCTCCCGTGGAGGGACCAGTAGAACCGGTGTATGCGTTACCGCCGGGCCCCTTCCCATCACCGTTTCCACCGTAGCTGAAACCACTGAACGATTCATCCCCGTTCCCAGCGGTATCTGAAGAGGTACGCTTTGATGAGTACTATGATACGCAAGACAACAGAAATAAGGATACGCACTGGTACCGGCTGTGTTAGTCAGCGTGACGGCACCACCAGCAACGCCGGGGGTGTTGGCGTTGTTGGCAACTCCTCCTCCAGAGCTGGAGCCAACGGCACCGGAGTACGCGTTGCCACCAGCAGTGCCCTGATCCTGCGCACGCTTACGACGGTTGTTGGAAGCGACACTCGCCGGGTCAGCAGCGTCGGCGGCAGCAGGTGCTGGGTTGTGGAGCTTCTCTTCAGCCGCACGGTGCGCATCCGGGTTGTTGTTGTTGTTGTTGACATTGCGGTTGTTGGTGGGGGGCGAAGGGGGCAGAATACCGAGATCCTGGAGGTTTGAGAATTGGCGGGGAACATGTTGAACCGCCGACTCGATCTCAGCGGTAGGGTTTGGGGTCGTGGGAGCACCAGAAACGAGGGTGGGGCTGACCGCAGCCGCAGCGAAGATGGAGAAGGCGATAACTGGGCTACGCATTGTTGAGGTAGACGATAGAGCTTGAGGCGATTAGAAGGAGAATAGAATAGGATGGAGGAAGGAAGACAGACGAGTCGCTGAGGTGTGCGGAGGGGCGAGACCTTATATACACGGAAGGCGAATATTCATGTCCCGCCGCGTCTTCTCGAGAGGTTGACATGGCTGAAGGCGATCGAACAGAACACCTTCCTGATTTGGAAGGGTCACTGCCGCATCAGTCCAGAAATGACGGCGTCGTCATTAATGGCTAAATATCTGGGCTTGTGAGAGTTATCTGGGCTTGAGAGTTATACAGCCGTGTCTATGATCACGAAAAAGAGGGCAACCGAACGTACAGCGAGCCTCTCTCTCGACCGCTATTCTTCCAGCCCACTCCCGCCTACTGACTCCAAGTAGTCCCAGCATTAATACTCGACAATTCAATGTGTCTCGTTCGGTTTGTTCCTTTGTACAGCGCAACCCTCCAAGGCATGGCATCAAACGCCTTGTCGACTTCTTCAAGAGAAGCACCGTTAGTCTCAGGTTGGAAACCTAGGCAGACAAGTGTTGTTAGAAGGGAGCAACTTCCGAAGAGGAAGTAAGGGCCTAAGGACGAATGCGCAAGGAAAAGGAGAGTCGAGAAGGCGATTATCCAATTGACAACCGGAGGAAGACGTTGGAACACGCGTTGACAACCGAGGCGTGAATATGGGAGTACCAACCCAATTAGCGCATTGCCCCAGACTCGTAACGGCTGCCCTTGTCCTCATAGATTGTATCTCGCTGCAAATGATTCGAGTTACGATCGCCCAACTCGGAATAAACCCGACAACGAAAATGTAGGGCAAAACGATGATGCTGTAGCGACCTGCTGCAGTGTTCGATGCGTGTGAAGCGTAAAGCGTGCCAATCAAGAGCATCGCAGTAGCAATCACAGAGCCTCCCCGTATCATGGAAGTTCGACGGCCCCCTGGAGAACACTTGTCAGATATTGAAGTGATACAAAATCGGAGAGGGTACATTGTCTGCGAAGAACTGGACACAGAAAGTGCATACGACGTTGATGATACCAGACACTCCCGAGGCCACGAACGATGCAGTAGTCGAAGGCAATCCAGCTTGGGAGAACAACACCGGTGCATACTGTACGACAATGGGGAATGATGGATAACACCGACATACCGTCAATTCCTGATGCCTGTTATCGAGAGGTCTCGTCAGTCAAGGCTAGCGTGATCGATAGATCCGATGTACCTGCTGCATGCCCATTAGGAAGATCCCGAGCGCAGTCCTCGTCCTGACGCCCTTCCTCCACAGTTGTTGAGCTTCCGTCCACCAGCTGGCATTATCAGTATGCTCTGACTGCATGTTATCATTTGTTTTCTGCACATCAGCTGCGCTGACACCTAGCTTCACCCAAGTAAGCTCGGCTTCAGCATGTCTGCCGGCACAGCGCAGCCAGCGAGGAGAGTGGGGCAGGACAGCAGACCCTATAGCATAGATGGCGGATACGACCGCTTGCACACCAAACGGAAAACGCCAAGAAAAGGACGAGTGACGGTGAATAGTACCATAACTGATGAAGTATCCTGAGGATACGTGTTAGATGAGCGAATTACAGACGAAATGGTTACGGCACACCAGATGCAATACCAATCGTGTTGAGCAATTGTACCATTGATCCGAGTCTGCCTCTACGAGAGGCCGGAGCGATCTCAACCGCATAGACCGTTACAGCGGAAAGAAAGAAGCCTTTCCCAACGCCCGAGATACATCTTCTGACAAATAGCTGAGACAGCGTACTCGCCGAGCACGCAATGACACTGCCAATCGCAAACACAGCGCCTCCAACTGCTATTGTCCTCGTTTCTAGAGAGCCAATTTGACAGCGGGACAGAGGCAAGGGAAGCGATGGAGGCTGTAATGAGAATGGACGAGACGATGAGACCCTGGATCGTAGGTAGAATTCTTCCTTTCCCAGACGAGAACTGTGCTTGAAACTGTGGCAGCTACTGGTATCGAAGCCAAGATGAATCCCCCGACGCCAGTAAAGATTGCGCACCACACATAATTCGGTGTGGATTCGAGCCTAGAGATGGTAGTGGACCGCGAGTGCGGGGGGTGTGGGTTGAAAAAGCTGCTAAGGATCACCGAGGTCGTTCAATACGCACGGAGAGACGAATTTGTACTTGAGGCTGTGAATCTATTGTTACGAGCTCGTGGAGAAAGGGAGGGGAGAGACTTTATACCAAGATTACGTACGGGCGATAGACGCCATTCTAACAGTAAAGTATCCAGGCCTTGAGGGATACTGTACATCTTGTGACCATGAACATCATGCATCAACCGCCAGTCATGTCGGATACGTATGGCGGCCGTTACTGGACAAAAATGAAATCTCGGGTGTCAGGACCTTGTTTTGTACTTATGCATGGGTGTTCATTGAGCACGTGACCTTGCATGCACATTCACCTCATGCATTGTGCATGCACAACAGTGCATGCACTGTTTGTCTCTGCAACATATGTGTTGTGCATTGTCATCTGTTCGTGCATGCATTGCTGTGCATTGGTGCACAGCTTTGATCTCGTTGCCAGTAGTTGATCATGCATGCATTGTCCTGCACTCCTCTGCATAATACAATCATCTGACATCTGCAAAGGTGATTTTCTCACTGTAGAACCGTCTCTTCTATGTAGTCCTCGGTAGAACTGCCCACCTACAGAGTGCTATGTAGGACCGCGTAGCAAAGCGATCGCTACGTAGGACTCTGTAGAAATTCGGTATCTAGAGTGGCGGGCCGACTGCTTATTCTTCCCGCGAAAACGTTCTCGCGCTCCTACTCCGCATCAGCAAAAGTGCACTTCTGTTACCATCGGTTACATAGCATCGTAATCTAGGAAATCCGTTACAACACTCGAAATTATTGAGCAAAGTTGTAATGGATTGTAACTTCTCTACGGTGGTTCCAAATATTTCCCAATGCCTCAAAATATTTGGTAATCCATTCGCAATGTACACAATCTATTCCGAATACCTGGAATATTTGGGACTCATTTCCATGGATTCCCAGGTTTATAAGGCATCCTGATGGGATTGTAAGCAGTGGCAATGCCAGGGACAACTTATAATGGCTGTATAAATAGACTTACTCCCGGTGGACAGAGCACAGGACAGGAAATATAGTAATCATTGCGGCAAATACAACATAACATACAACAGGTGTGACTATGAATACAGAGAGTTCACCACAGTCCGCATGAGTGCCAAATAGAACAGGAGAGCAGTGCAAAACCTAAAGAGGGCACAAAAACGGAACACCACGAGCTGGCGCGAGAGTAGGATGACCATCGAGAGGTGAGCTGGATGTCCGAAAGAGCACAAAGGTTGAGAAAGCGCCACAGCAAGGAGAAGCGGCAGCGAGGAACAGAGGCAGTTAAATCTCAACCACGAGGCCCAACAAGACCATCCAGGAGAGGGTAGCAAGAGTACAGGAATGCAAAGGCAGTCTGTGCAGAATGCTGTGAGATAGTGCTACACTTGGTGTGTACATTGAGGTCAACGAACCTGGGGCCTACCGACTGTAGTGTCGTTCTTTCAAAGTTGCCAGACCGTTGCTGTCATTGCGGCAGTCTGAGCGCACATTCCTGCTGGCATCTGCACGAAAGACCTGTCTATAATAAAGGAATTTATCAGGTAAGTTGTCATGCAGGCAATGATACGTGCTCAATATATCAGTTGAAACATCGCGAGCTTTGCGAAGACGAACCGGTCCAGTGTGGGCAGGCCTGCGGGGAGAGCGCATTAATTATGTTACCGTCTAGAGTGTATGATTACTCACTGGCTGGGCATCGCGAGCCCACTGTTGCCAGTATGGCCGGTGTCCAAATCTTGACTCGGTATATGCACTGTGGACGGTCGCAAAGTGTGAAGCCTAGGCAGTTCAAGGGATCTCAATAGTACATGCACCTGCTCAGGCTCGATCTGGTGGGGTGTATGCATCAAGAGCACTAGCTCCATCCATCACGATACGGCATGTACCATGATCCTATTCCCAATTCATGACAGCAAAGACAAGACAGAACACATACTGCAGTCGTACAGATAGGTGTGTGAGCAGTGGAAGGGCACAAGTGTGTCACTTTAAATGGACGAGAAGCT
Organism: Sparassis crispa; assembly: GCF_003851025.1. Taxonomy (NCBI): domain Eukaryota; kingdom Fungi; phylum Basidiomycota; class Agaricomycetes; order Polyporales; family Sparassidaceae; genus Sparassis; species Sparassis crispa. The sequence goes on from NW_020939747.1 coordinate 2,682,787, forward strand.
CTTAGGGCACGTCCTGGAGGAAGGGCACATATGTAGAATGAGAAGGGCACAGAACTCGGTGGACACGGTGTTAACGTTGGCGAGGCACGGTTCTGCGGCGTCGTTGTCATTGTTGTCATCAGAAAAGCGGCTGTGCCGCCAAGAATGCGTCGACATACAAGGAGGAATCAAAGCAGCGAAGGACACCAGAAGAGACCGACCGCCTCTTATATGACCGGGAGGAGAGAAATGTACTACGTTATCACTGTTGTGTAGCTTCCAAATTGGGAAGAGTCGCTTCGCAAGCCGACTGGGCCGTCACCGTGTGCCTTTGACTTTGACTACTTTGCTACGTACACAAGTTTGACCCAAGACCGCGTGAAGGGGCTGGTTTGCTCAAGGCTCTATTCATATTCCTGCCGGTATTATGCGGCCACAGAACATAAAATGGGCAGTGAATATCGGAACGAGGATAACGCGGGATATGCAAAGGATCTCGGAGTCGAAGAAATGGTATGGACGAGCTGGAGTCCGCGGGCAGGTAAATGACTTTCAACAGGCTAGTGTAGTCGTTCCGTGGACGTTGTTCTGTGCTCCCTTGTCGAATATGTCTTGAGTCTCTGCCTTCAATATAATCACTATTAATCACTATGTTCTTGTAATCTGACGGAAATTCGCTCAACCTTACAAGCTATTACAACTGCCTTACATAGGTTTATAGTGCATTGTAATGGCATTGCAATCAGTCATCTACGTTACCGAGCATCACAACGGATTTGAAGGGATTACAGAGGTTGCAACGCAGCCCCATTATTCTAACGGCTTACGATGACATTCTAACCTGTTATCACATGCGGGCGAATACTACAACCGTCGGAATTCATTGTAACAATTGTGCACTTTTGCTGATGGATTCCCGGCCACCGACACTACCCCCACAGTCTGTGTCGTGCTCAAAAGCTCGACTCAGTCCTTACCTTCCGGCCCTAAACAAGCTTGAAGACTAATGTATAACCCGCCGCCGTTCACTACTCTGTCACTTAAGCATCTCCTCTTTCTTCGTCTCTTTTTCCACTCCCCATTGCTAACCTTGGTGTACAAGAAACACTATACTACAGACTAGGAGGCATACTCAGTGAAAGCTCTTGGATCCAACACCGGTGCCGTTGAGGATCTGGCAACCATGCAACTTCTGGAAGAACTTACCGCTGTTGATAGTTGACTTCATCGTGATGGAGGTGGAGTGAGGGGTTTTGTAGAGCAGCTGGAGGCCGCGAGTTGAGGGTATTAGAGTATGTAAAACTACGGCGACCGTGCCGACAAAAGGACCACCATGTCTCACTGTCGTTGTAATGTCACACCACTTTTTCAATGTAATTGATTGTCCATATCGTATTTTTCAAACCTGGCGATATCCTGAAATGAAGTTGCTGGCGGCGGCCTGAGAGCCAATGGGCGTGCGCATACGTGCCTATCTACGAATCGTGCTAACTGTAAAAGGGATTCCTAGCCGATCCTACAGACCTACAGCTCCTACGCGAGCCTACAGCTCCTACAGTCCTCGGAAACTACAGCCCTCGCAAGGTCTACAGTAGAAAACCCTGTTCTATAGAGTCCTACATAATTTGGGACATTGCTACAGGCCTCTTGGTCCTACGCGAGCTACATAGCACTACATAGGTATTGTTCTTTTTCCAGATGCACTTTGGTAGCTCAACTCCATCAGCAGCAGTCGGCATGTTAGACTCAACAGTGGTGGTAGAAATCAAAAGAGTCTCTGTACTCTCTTCTCTGGCACACTATGGATGCAGCACCATGCATTTGATGCCTACAGTGCCTACAGTGCATGTTAGAAATTGTGCTTAGTTCAATTAGGAAGGTAATAAGATGTGTCGGGTCGCATGATTATGCATCCTAAAATAGATTTCTGTTTATATACAGTTCACGCTCCACTTTATATAATCAAATTTCTTTTTTTATCTTTCTTTGTAATCATACTCTCGGCTTGTCTGCCTGGGCGCTCCCATAATTCTGGAGCTCCAGAATTATGGGCGCTCTGCTTTCCCAATAGTGCTCAATGTGAATGAGGATGCACATGGTGAACATGCCAATTGGCACGTCTACCAAGGTGCATCCTGATTACTCTATGCTTCTTGATGGGGACCAGGAATGCATACTATTGATGACCCGGATGTGCCATAATATGGCACTTCTGGTCCCGCAGCACGACGTCTTGCTTGATTGTCTGCGGCATCTCAGATAATGTTTCTATAGTATACAGAGTACTATACACCAATTTTTCAGATTTTTTATAGCTGTATTGGACACCTTGGAGAGATGCCGAGGTGTGGCACCAGCCAAATACAGTCTTGCAATCCCAAATTTCTTGGGATCCAAGTGTGCCATCTTTGCTTCCCAAACTTTTACAGTATTAAATTAGGGTATGTATGACTCTCTGTCTATAATTTCGAGGGAATCAGACAGGAGGATCAAACCACAGAAAAAAATATGGCACTTCTGGGTCATATGGCATATCCGGGTCACTGATAGTACCTGTGCATGCATGCACAATGCACAACTGTGAGCAGCAATGCATGCATCAGCAAAACCGTAAGAATCTGGTATTCCCTGATATGGTATAGAACTCGTGGCAACTCCGATGTGAGTATGGCAAGGGCTTGGAAGCCCGTATAAGTCTGTACCCAAGCATGCTCGTACTTTCGTAAGGCATACCCAGCCTTGCAAAATACAAGCAGCCTTGTAATGTAACAGCACCCTGGAAAGGCATCTATAAGCCAATGTAATGTAGCAGCGGGCAGATTGGAATGCGTGCTCGACCAACACAGGCACTGGCGCGCGCGTGCACCTTCGCCAGCCTGGATGCAGTGGTAGTTTCTTGTTGTCAAAACTACATTCACGAATTTTCATATACTAATTCTACAATTCACCATAGCCTTCTTCGGCCTCATCAGGAAGACCCTCGCCATCATCCTCCTCGTCAAGATCCTTACCGTCCTCGCCATCGTCATCCTCACCGTCCTCGCCATCGTCATCCTCACCGTCCTCGCCATCGTCATCCTCACCGTCCTCACCATCATCATCCTCACCGTCCTCGCCATCCTCGCCATCCTCGTCCTCACTGTCCTTGTTCGCGTTCTCATCCTCATCCTCCCCTTCACTGTCTTCCTTCTCTTCCTCTCCATCCTCACGAGCCTCTTCATGTTCGCCATCATCCTCGGTAGCCTGTCGCTCTTCTGTTCCATCTTCGCGGGCCTCTGTCATGTTCACGATATAATGTCCCACGCCGTCGCCCAGATGGCATATGTACATATCACGGTCAACAAAACTGCATTTCTTTGTCAGTCGAGTCCCACAGTTGAACAGAAGGAGAGATTGTCAACACACCAGTTAACATAGTAGTACTTCCAGTCCGAAGATTCCGTTGAATCGTCGAGTTGAGTCGCAGCATACCCATGTGCGAAAGCAGGAATAAGGTGCACCCCACGTATCACCTCATCCGGATCCAAAAAGCCGGAAGCGTTTGGTTCAGCAGTCGGCACAAACTCTACACGATGCAGACGTTTGCGTCCAAACCCCGCTTTCCAATGCCGGTCCCTACGAAACCAGTGAACCCAAAGAAACTCTAGGCATTGTAAGACAGGTCCAGAGCCTGGAATGTTGTGGACAATATCCGCATGAAAAATGCCTAACACTCGTCCATAGGCAAATGGATGGGTGTCATCTGAGTGTCCATGTTCGGGAGCAAGTGTCATAATATCGGCATGGTTGCGTGGATTGATTGAGTCTTGACAGCGCCGAACATCATACGAAGTGTAGTTGATGCGAAGCACTTGGTGAGCAAAAATGCGGTGGTTCTGGATGAGAAGGCGATTGCGGTCCTCTTGAGCAAATTGATGGCCATCCGCAGCGAGGCCAGGACTGAAAAGCCGTCCGAGAAGGTGATCCTGCAACTTTGGGAGAAAATCTTTCATGAGCGGATCATCCAGATTGTCGCCAAGCCAGACAGATAGCTTTACAGGAAAGTTGCGTGAATGAGATATGTGATGGTGAGCTTCTGGAGGAGTATATGGGAGTACTTCGGGTTGACCTGAACTAACAGCGGAGCGACGTAGGCGTCTTCCTAGAGGCTTCTGAACAGTGAAATTCAAGGTCCTCGTTTGCATAATTTGTTCGCGCCGCTGCAACAGGGTGATCTGTCGGGTTGCATTGTTCTTGTTAGTACGAGCATAATACCGTTTTACTCGGCGATGTTCGAGTTCACCCTGGCAAAAATGCATGGTGAGCGCCAAGATATAAATTACATCGAAGCTACGCACCGGTTGAGTGGAATATGAGTCTGTAGTGCCATAGATCTCAATTTGCCGAGGATAGTCACCAAGAGCATGGCACTTGTAAGTGCCTAGATTGAGCATCTTTCGCTTAGCACCTCCTGTTCCCGCCATGCTTGCCGTGGTCTTCTTGGTCTGGCGCCGCCGTCCACGAGCAGCCTCTTTGCGAGGTAGCTCTTTGGTGTCGAACTGTGGACAGGTATTCTTGACAAACTTTCGCAGTCGAGCACCAAGCTCTGTGGTAACCTCCCTGAGGATCTTGAGGATGGTTTCCGTATGCAAGCGTAATTTGGCACCTGCGTGCCATTCTGCAAGGGTGAAGAGGAGGTCGAGAATCTCCTTGTTATATGGCTCCGGAAGAAGCCCTTCGAAAACCGGTAGAGCACACTGTAGGAAGTCCTCATAGTCTCGAGCAGCCAATTTTTTCAGTGCTGACACATTTTGCGAAAACCGACGTATCGTTGAGCGCCCAAAGGTCGGCACTTCACGATAACGGTAATTGAACTTTGCCACAGCATCACCACCCACAGCAACCAAGATGCGTATAAGGTGTGTGAAAACGGCCTTCCACACACCCAATTCAAACTCGTGCATGAGATCAACAACGAGCATGCCAAAAAGATTGAATCCAAGTGGTGACAGCTTCTCCGAGAATGCATTGGATGTAGGGACAAAAGAATACGCAGCGAGTAGTGCTTCAACAACAGTGCTTTTGATGGTTTTCCCAAGCTCATAGACTGCTTTGCGTGCAATACTGATCTTGTTTCGGAAGGAGGAATCATTGATGCGTTCCTCCTTTACCCGTCGTGCGTCATCACGTTTCATGCCTAGTTCTAGGATTCAATCCTTAGGGACCTTGCAGCGGGGACACGGACATTTCCCCAGGTTCCTAACAGTCGCAAGGAGGACCCTGCCAATGAGAGTGAGTTTCAAGCTTGACTGACTGAGTAAGTACCACCTACTTCTCTGGGTAATCGGCTGAGTATGTAAATATCCGGGGATATATACGTCGTGTCACACCATCTGCACATTGAATAACGATGCCATGTTCGTACGCATGCATGAAGTCTTCATCAAGAAGAAGACGCCATACAGCATGCATGAGTTCCCGTCGACAGTGAGTAAGGATGTCTGCGGAAGGACCATTGCCTGTCAACGAGTAGTAGAAGTCGTAGAATGTGTCAGGCAGTTTCGGTATGTAGGCAATATGGTGACAAGCGGCAGCACGGGGTTTGCAGCAAATGTACTTTGACTGATTCCCGAAAAATAGATAGAGCGGCCACAAGGATGCATTTCCAAAGCTGGCCAGGTGTGTGGAGTCTGACCAAAACATCAAGGCACTTATCGATCGCTCGAGAGTGCACCCCGGCTCCTGAGGCTTTTGCAGTAGATCCTCATGAGCGTCGATGAAGGCATCAGTGGAGTATAGCTCATCGTACACCCTCTCAGTTGACCCAGATGCCTGCTGCCAAAACTGCTTGAATGGAGTAGTGTGGAAGTCCACGGCAGCCGGATCAGTCCGAGTGGCTTTGATGACTTTGATGAGTGAACGATGGTGTAGACCGGGCACCTTGAAACATGGTATGGAGCCATCAGATTCAGACTGGTGCTTCTTGCCATCGGGCACCTCAATCTCTACCTCCGCTTCATTCCAACCATCCTGTGCCACAGTCTCCGTGCTCTGTGCAGCCTTGTCCAGCTTTGCAGTCTCTCGCTTCACATCAAAACCTTGTAGATCCTCCTTGTGAAAGTCCGGTGCCAGAATCACTCCGTTGACGAGCTTATCAAGCTCATCAATTGACTTGATGTGCGAGCCACTCCACATCCAATTCATGAGTCTGAAGATAGACATGTTGGCAAATGGTGCAAAGGAAGATGATGCCATAGCAGCGATGGGATTGGAGGGAACCGCGAGGGCATGGCGAGAATGAGCAGTGTCAGAATTGGATGGCTGAACGTAGGCCATATCGCTCAGTGATGTCGTGTCATCAGGGTTATGACTTGGTAGTTTTTGGTATTCGCGAAACAATCCAAAGATATTTTTCGCGGTCCTCACGACACGAAGAATAATCGATGTCTCGGCACTGTCATTTGCCTCCGGAGAGCGCACATACTCATCTCCAGGCTCAGGCACCTCAACGGGATCTGGAAATGGTGTGGACGGTTCTGGCAGGTGCTCCAAGACCTTCCATGTTGGCTGTTTCTTGCGCAAGCCTCGCCCTGTAGGTACGTCAAGGCCAACTTCAGGTCCTTGGTATTGATCCGGCATAGGTATAGACACCTCTGCAGCCGGCGATGGTCCTACTCCTCCCACATCGGCCATCTCAACATCAAGAGGTTCATGACCGTCAGGCTAGCATATAGAATGGAATAAGTACACTGCTGTCGCAATGAAGATCGACACCTCACCATGAACCCAGGGCCCGCAGCATCAGGAGGGGCAGTAGCCATCGCTGCGTTGTCGTCTATACGACGACGCTTGCGCGCTGCCTTAGCTGCTAACTTCTCTGCAAGGTTATTCAGAGTAGAATCCCGCTCATTGAGCTCTTTGCAGGATGCTTGATGAATGGAGAGGCCGTGTTGGGAGTCGAACGAACGCCCGCATGTGGGCAGACATTGAAAATGCATTATAGCAAAGATAAGCGATAATATAATTGCTGCCCAGAGTACACTGTGTCGCCAGTGAGGCAAACAAAGCATAGTTCATCCACCAAGTGTACGGCGGCACGGAGAAGAGTCTCCCTAGAAGATTGTTGTCTCTCTCCAAGACAGAATCTAAACCAGCACCGCCTCGGCGAGTATCGGTATGGTGCCGCATCAGGCTTGCAATTGATGCCGTGGAAGATGGTGCGCCGGAACCATTGAACCTGGGCGCATCAGCACAGAATTAGTAACTATGATACGAAGACCCGCAGTGACTTGCCTAGGCTCGACAAGTAGGATCAAGCTGAAATAAACTCACAGGATAAAAGGAGGGCATTATTGAATACTGGGGGGCATTGGCGACCGTCATCCTTGCGCGTACACATGACAGACATAAATCCACTGGGAAGCTCTAGTTCTGCTGCCAATCAAGCCAGCGAAGACAATCCGGGTTTGGTCTTAGCAAATCTAGACCCAACCATTCAAAAACTCCTAGAAGTGTACGTGGCGCAGACAGTCAATGGCCGAACTAAAAAGCGCAAAAGGTGACCACAAAATGGAATACATACTTGTGATCCTGTGGCAGTTTAACTCACTTGAATAACCCCTTTAGGTGCGGAAACAAAGACGACGACGAGGATGAAAATGGCACGACTAAGACTAAGGATTACAGTGATTACGGGCGCGCCGCTGCACGACTTGTCGAGCCTTTCACCAAGATCTTCCATATCGTCGAGCATGGGTTACTGGTAGAGGCGGCTGATTCAGGTGATGAGCGTGAGGAAACAACAGAGTAAGTACTGGCCGCTGGCGTTACCTGCCTCCACTGAGTCATTTGGTTCATGCCATCACAGGTCACAACGAATGACTGAGAGCTGGAACATACTCTGCAATATGATTCCGAACTTTAAATCAGAGATGGTTTCAGCTGCCAAAGAACGGTCCTTGCATCGCGGGATCTGCGCACAGGTATGTTGTTGAAGTTCATCGTCAAATAGGCGCCAGAGGGCTGACGCTCAAGCGAGCGCTGGAGCCTCTTGGCACGGCTACGTATCATGCACACTCGGACATCGCTGCTAATATCACAATGTTCTCCACCAGATAATGCGAGGGGTTGACGATGTCCGCTCTGACGATACTAGTGGCTATAAAGAGGCAGTACCTGGCTTTTTGCTGCTCGATGTCACTCTTTCTCTGGTACCTCCGATCCCTCCCAAGTACCCTCTCAAGGTCCTGCGAGGATGGAACCACTCTGTCACTGCGGCGCTCCTTACGTCCATAGAACTCTCTGAGAATGATACGTACGTGCCCCCTCCCGACTGCAACATTCCTGCTGGTAGTCTATCTCACTCCCAGGACCTATGCGGACATTAAGGCTGGACGCATTCGAGTCACCGCAGACCAGTGGCCGCGTTTCGTGTATCCAGACGGCCATGTGTACAACCCAGAGGATGAAGAGGCTGGTCTGTTACGAGGACATCTCATGGTCAGAATGAGTGTTTCACACCTTCATCCAGAGCGTACACTGAAGCCGTCATGAATTATTAGTCTGCCAAGCACCTTTTCACTGGCCCATCATCCGCACTGCAAGGACCTGGCTGGACTAAGGGTAGGTCAAGCAATGCGAAGATTATTGGCATGAAGAAGATCACACCGCGTGCCGTCGCATATGTCGCTGTTCAGGTACGTCTGTGCTACTAAGATGGTCTTCCAATGTTCTGAGACTCATCATCTAGGTCCGTTTTGCAATATCTGACGTTCAAGATTGGACGGATACCGACCGCGATTTTGATTACAAGAAATTCTTCTGGAATATTGTCGAGATCTTCAAGGACGGGGAGGGTGCTGAGATTCTAGCATTCTTTGATGAGTGTGTCTTGACGTCTCACCGCATTTGTTGGCATCATACTAATTCACATCTGTGTACAGGCAACTCTTTGGAACTCAGGCTGCTCAACCTCTTCCGGAGAACCTGCGGAGAGCCCCATCTGCTACTGATCGTCTCAAGAATCAGTGTGCCGCCAAGCGAGCCCGAGCGGCTGAGGCCGCACTTGAACAAACGGCCACCACACAGTAGATTGGCATTCGGTTCTTAAATAGCGGTGTCGCGGACTTTGTCACAATATATTATTTCCTTTTATTTTGTTCCTAAACTGTCGTGGTTGCTCGCGATGTCCCCAGAGTGAAGAAGCATCAAATTCCGGAGCCTGCTGCGGCATGCCGACCATGATTACTGAACATGATAAAGGCTTCTGTGCATAGTAATGTTGATGGCTCTTCCGAACCTTCATGGTCATGTTATAAGACCTGATGCACCCTTACAATCATTTCCGACTGTACATGAGGTTGATGAGACTTGCGAACACTCATCAGGAGGTCGGAGACTTATGCCCACTTACAGCCCTTGCGAACTCCCATGGTCATCTTATAAGACCCGGCGAGAAATTCGGAAGGATACGGTTGTTCTGTACTATATAAGGGAGTATATACCGTTACAAACTTCTTCCACTTTTGCTGATGTGCGTGATATATGATGCAGAGTTATGTGCACCTATGAACGCCAATGAATGGCGATGAATGAGCGTGAATCTCGATGATGCACGGTGAATGCCGATGCAAACCCAAAGTTTTCATTTTTGTCCAATAATGGCCGCCATAGATACGGTACGGAGGCGTATAATCGACCTCGTGTGTGGTTGCTGCTTTACTCACGTGACAGGCGCGTCCCCCGACCGTGACGCGGTGCCACTTGTACAACGACGGTCACCTCCAACAATGTCTCCTACACAAACCGAGGACGAATTCGATGCACTCCCTGATGATTTCGAAGGAATCGACTTTGATTCAATACCTGAGCTTAGTACTAACTCACAGATACATCCCGCTCACTCCGAAGACGACCAGTTCGACGATTTTCCAGATCCATTCACAGGAGTTGACTGGGCGACCGTACCTGCTTTGGGTGTAACGACTACTTCAGACGCTGTTCACGATGCTCAGGACGGACCTACTCTGCCACAGCGTCAAGATGGTGAACCCAGCCGCATATCAACACCGCCACCCCGTCCTGACAGCTCGCGTTCGTCGACACAGTATTCATTCGACGAACTGGATGCTGCGTTCTTGGAGGAGCTAGATGCCTTGGAGTCCCGTCTCTGCGGAGGTGCTGCACAGGCTCCTAATTTATGTGAGGTTTCTACCGTTATAAAACCTTGTCTTCAGGCTCTGAGACCAAGGTTTTTTATTGCTGAAGCATCTACTGGGGCAGACACATTGCCAGATAACACTGGTACATGTATCTCATTATCTCTCTGATGTCCTCGTGCTTAACAACAGTCCCTTTGAGAAGTTGCCGCTCCCGGTTCACTTATTCACGCCACGCTTTCACCTCCCCCTCTGGTCCATGAACCGATATGTTCGTCTATTCTTGGATTTTCCTGATATATGCTATCATGAAGACATTTTGCGTAGTTGTAGACATCCGTGCAGAGACGTCAAAGGATTTGAAGAATTCTTCCAAGCGAAGTCGGACTAAAAGCTTCTCTTCTGAAACCACATCTCCACGAAAGAAGAGTAGGGGAGAGAAGGGGAAGAACATTGACCTTCATGGCAGTGTCCAACGTGTTTTGGCCGAGTATGAAGATGAATTGACTTGCCCAATGTATGTCGTCGCCACATCGGCCGTATTCCTGTTCAGTCATTGACTTCATTTCCCGCTTTCAGTTGCTGCGACATCTTGTACGAGCCCCTACGTTTCTTGCAATACACTTAGTGATGAGTTCATCCTTTACAGAACCGCTGCACATTTGGGAAATCCATGTGGTCACACTTTCTGTGGGGAGTGTGGATGGGGTTGGATATCTAAGAATGTAAGCTTTCATTCTCAGTTTTACTCAAGGTTGTCCATCTCATTGTGCTTTCAGAGACGGTTTCCAACCTGTGCCATCTGTCGTGCCCAGTTAGTCCAGAGTGCACCCATGATACCCAATTTTGCGATGGACAACACAGTCGAGAAACACGTCAATGCCCTTGCTGCCAGCGGAAATGCTGAGTGGCGACCTGGCGGGTCCAAGCATGTCGAATGGATGCAGCGCAAGGAGCCAGTCCTGATCCTTCTGTTGTTTGGCTTCAGCTAACTCGTGTACTCGTGAATTTGCAGGAGATGGAAGGCTAGCGCATCTAGACACGCAATGGAAATTCGGCGAGGTTTACCGTCAGGCCTTCCGCTCCGTAGTCGTTCTCAAAGCAGAGTGTATTCCTTGAACTTTGGACTAGTACAAGCTGGTGGTGCCCTGAATCCAGCGGTCGAGTGGTCCTCTAGCGACCTCGAAGATGAAGACTACGTCGATCTTACAACAGAAATACCTGAAGACGAATATGTTCCGAGTCCAGCGGTCGTAGAAAGAGGGATCGTTTTTACTGGAGGTCAGGCGGAGCATGGTAGTGACAGAAGGAGACGAGGCCGTGGCCAGGGTCGGCTTGGTGGAAGGGACCGTTAACATGCTCATCACGGATACAGTTTGACCAGCATTGTGGCCCTACCATCCACCACTGTAGTGTTGTCTTGGAGCACCAGAGACTCACATTTCACTCTTGTCAATGCGTTCCGCGTGCATTGACGACAGCAGATGTTACAAGTGTTACACGTGAAGGTACACCAGCATACAGTGCTTATAGAACAAAGGTGAAGACATTTCGCAGATGAGCGACAACTCTAAATGGTCCGTTGGTACAGATCAAACCTTCGCTACAGACAGCTAATTGGGAAAAGATGCTAGCTGTTTATACCACCGTCACTTCCAAGTGCCCACCTCGCAAGCCAGTTGGCGCATCAAACTCCAAATAGTATGTCGACTCTTCTTCAAGCTCAGTCACGCGCGCTTTCGACAGAGGCTTCTCATCCAGGGTGACACTGACGTCAGCGGGAGATGCACTTGGAGGTGCGCGGACCAGTAGGGAGATGACTGGGCACGCGCTGCGAATATCTGCGGAGAACGTGGGGGTGTCGACGGCAGGAACTCGGGGGGTGTCTGACCTCATGACATCTTGAGGAAACATGGAAATGAGCGAAGGTGTCGCGGTCTGCGGAACCGGTACGTCGAGCATGGCGAGCGTCGCGGCGAAACCAGTCTCCTCGTTGTCGCTGAGCTGCGATTGTCGACCAGTGCCTGCATTAGTATCACCAGCTGCTTCAAGGGACGGTGTCTTTGCCACAACGCTAGATGTACCACCAGTCCCAGATGCCGCCCTGCTCTCGACAAGCGTTCCAACCTCCTCGTCCACACCATCGTCGTCCTGCTCAACGTCGGCCCTGTTATCAATGTCCCGCTCTTCCGAAGCCTCAGTGACACCACGAAGATCAGCCATGAGCCAAAAGGATGCCAGCCCATTGAGGAATGCACGCGTGAACCACGTGAGCATTGTCAAGAATGTGTACAAGAATGAGCGCGGCAAGGGAGATGCTGATCGCGATCGCACCAATGCGAGATTGGTCGTATATGAAGTGGAGGTACTAGTGTTGGCAAAATGAGGTGCATCTGGCCAGCTGGCCAAAGGAGACGATGCAGGTACATCATCTGGTGAGTTTAAAGTCTCGGTCGGCGAGACAGAGGAAGGAGCATCCTGCGGCAGATGTTGAGAGTGTGCAGGCGTGGTTGATGTCGCCGGCACCGCATTCATCGGTGGAGGGGATGGTGGAGGTGTAGGTAAAAGCTGCGCCTCTTCTTCGACAACTAACGGTGTTCGCACAGATGCATTTGTGTGAGGACTGAGAAGGGACAGATTCCACGTCCTTTTCCCTGCACTGGAAGTCACCTCGATAGTGGATGAAGGCATAAAGATCACTTGAGCACCGGTTTTGCCGACACGGAAAGTGATGTGATCTTTATGAGCAGACGAAATGAATAGGCCCTTCCTTGCTGAAGGATTAAACACTACTAGAGGGGTGTGGGGCTGGGGTAAGATGACGGACAGGTTGGACATACTCACAGGCAACTCCGGTGCCTGCAGAGGTAGACCGGATGCCAGCAACGGTATCATGGTCAAACACACGGGCATCGCGTCGCGTGGAACACGAGACGCTATGATTGCGTACGTAGACTGAGCACGGTGATCTGACAGGATGTGCGAACCACCAGTATGGGAATGGTTGGTGTCGTTCAGGAATGCATCGTCGAACAACGCATTGAAAGAGCGCAGCACCACATACCCGCTTGCGTCACCTGAAGTGTGTAATATATCTCCGGTAGATGTGATGTGGATGGAAGTGCCAGGGCTCGCGCTAAGGATGAGGGGCTGTGGAGCAATAACTTCGTAGAGCCGAGACAGAGGCGAAAGAACCACACAGGAAGCCGAAGGTATCTCGCGAATAGTAGGGCAAAATATGGGCCAGCTAACATGCATGCACGAGCAGTTAGATGTCAATCGATGGACTTGAGCAGAAACGTTGATATACCTTTCTTGTTCCACCGCCCAGATTGACCACCCATATTCCATGTTCAGTCTCCCCACCAGTGCGAGCGGCGAAGACACGTTTTTGAATGTGCACGTTCCGTTCTCCCATTCTCCCCAACCATCAACTAGACTTACAGCAGAATGTCTCGGTTCAATGGAGAGGTGTCCGTTATGCCCGAACTCGCCCAACCAGTGGATGGATCCAGACGGGTACACCAGTCTGTACGTGAACGAGAACGTAGAGCATGTAGAACTCTGCAAGCGAACCGGCACTTGTAGATATAGGACGTGCTCCTGGGCTAACGGCGTAGCCTCGTCTGAGTCAGACAAGAGAACTGTACTGTCAACGGTCGATCCAATAATGGACGGCGCCCCAGGGTCGATCTTCTGAAAAAGCCATGAACCCCATGCCTCGCTTCCTGAGCCCTCGCTAGGAAGATTGGCCCAGAGTTCGATGCGTATGCCATCTCGCTGCGCCTGATCATACTCCTCACGCGAAAGGAATTTGGCCTGAAAGATAAGGCGGCCGTCGGTGCGCGGCGGGAGAGCAAGAGATGTGGATGAGCCGAGGGTAGGAAAGAACGAGAGATGCATCGACGAGAGGTCAGTAGATCACCCTCTGGGTGCAACAGGTGTCAGCGCAGAGGAAAGAGGGCGGGTGACAGAGTGAGTTGCGATGCGACGCGGCCTGCGCTCTGCCGCCGGTGTCCAGACTCGGAGCTAGCCTAAGTGACGTGACGCACAGTTGGCAGGCGAATGTTGGACCCATCGCAGAGCAAGACAAGAAGTGGTTAGTAGCTTCGCCCGAGGACTGGTAGATATATAGGAAGCCATATGTTTATGCGACTGGCAGCTCGCTTGCTGAGCTCGCTTGCACAGTGCCTGAACACAGATCTCCCATTCGCCCATGTAATTAGCCGCATCTCGATTCCGCGGCAAAGCCAGCCAATGTTGAAGCGCTACTAGCATTACTCACCTCGTTCAGGCTGCTCACTGGCTGGGTAACGAATAGATCAGCCCAGGCTATGTACCATGATCAAGGGTGGGTCTCATAGAGCCGACAGGCTGCTGCTGCTCCGACGAATTCGTATGCGAGATGCACAAGACGTATTCCTGCCAACTTTTGAGAAAATCCTGACACGCTAGATAAGTTCGAATCCTTCTCTGGCGGGTTCCCAGTCTGACCTTTCGCTTGTGCCTTCTGACCACCGTGTATCTACGGAGCTACTATGCGGGAATAGTGCTTGTCTACTCGACTTTTCCATCCAATTATACTTCCATCTAGTGCTTGAGCAAAGCTTCCGATTTTATGAACGCGACATATATTAAAGTCTTTTCCTCATGCTGTTTATCGATATTAAATGTAGTGTGAACGGTTTTATACGTTTCCATTGTGCCTCAGGACCAAATAGAACGTGTCTGCCCTCCCTACTCATGGTTCTCTCGAAATTGTTTATCACACCTGCGCTCAGCCACAACCCTGGTGTTTCTGTGCAGTCTCGTGCGCTAAGATACACTGACAATAAGTGATACGGCAAACCACCGCAGGAATGAGTGTCCATCCTCGTCTCAGTCTTCATCAAGTCCGTCGTCTAATTCGTCGTCATGTCCTCTGCTACCTCTGCCTCCCTTTCTCCTCCTGTCTCCCTGGCTTCCACTATACGCAGCGCTGGAGACTGTCCGTGCGACGATATCATCCAAGATTTCTGGGGGCAAGTCATACTCAGAGCTACGCACAGCTATGGCGTACGCAACTGGGATTGGATACGATCGTCAGAAGAGACATAAGCGAACAAGAAAAGTCAAAGGGATGCACGCACCATCTTCAATCTTCTCGAGAGACTGCGAAGTAACCGCTTGCTTTTTACGGAGCTCCCGGTAATACGGCACAAGCCCTTCAAAGTCTGATGCCATCTGTAATCAGCAACACTCAAAATGTAGGAATAAACGGATTGACGGAATACACCCGATACAGGTGTGGCCGTAGCCGAACAAAACTTACTGGCTCTGCAACCTCTCACAAACGTACAAACTTCGCTGGCCTTGGAGCGTCCACCACGACGAGAAATGGCGGAAATGGCATAGCGCATCAATTCGCCCGTCAGGTCAGACAGTCCTAGCAAGTAGTCCTCCAGCGGCAGAGGAAAATACTAAACAATCCTGTCAGTACAAGAACCGGACCAAATCATCATCATGACCATGGTACGCACACGGATACCATTGTTATCGCAAAGTGACTGCTGCACCTCGTCGTACGAGATCAAGGTCCCATGCTCGAGAAAGTGGGCAAAACTCAGCGCTTCGATATACTCCTGCAGACCAGGGGAGACATTTTTCTGGTATCTCCAGAAACGGTCACCCGCGACCTCCTCCCGAATAGCTGCAAACATATTCTGGATTTCGCGCAGCTTCTCTTTTGCTCGTCCGGCTGCACGCACAGCAAGGACGTGATCATTAGACTCGAAATTCTCCTCGGTCATGGTACGGTGGAGGAGAAATATGACTTTCTTGGAGAGGTTGGTGACATCACGGCTGGACTGAGTGCGGAGTCGAAGGATTGGAATTGCGTTGTATACAGGCCATGTCGTTCGGTGGGATTGGTGGATGAGGGCAACAAGAAGTAGGCTGAAAGGCGGACCTTTATAAGGCGCTCTCTTCTATCATTATGTGCATCCAACTCGTCTCTGAAGTCGTCAAAGACTTGGAGAATGGAGTCTCTGGAGTTCAGTATCTCTGGCATGGACTGGCCAGACATCGTAGCCACTGGCCGAGAGTTGGTGAACGGTCACGAGGTGACTGTGCAGCGAGTCTCCGGTTTCAAGGACTCTGAGTCGCGCATGCAACATCCATTACGGCTATCAACCATGACATTTCCTCCAAAACGCGGTTGCCCTATGTGCAGCTTAGTTTCCTCTGCCATCCAGAATACTGCCAATACTACCCAGCCAGAGGTACTCTACAGAGACGAGAACTTCACCGTTTATCGCGAGACCAAGAATCCGGTGTCCAGCATGGGTCACATAGTCATTATCTTCAAGTGAGCTATTCAATTTGTGTTAAAATGCATTGACCGAGTCATATGCTTTTCAGTCTGCATGTTCCTTCGCTGTATAATCTTGTGAGCTACCCGTCAAATGACTGGGATCGTCCTTTGACATACATCAGTCGTCGAGTGATCTTCCCCTCCTTGTTTCTGTACGCGAGATCTCGCACCGTCTCCTCTTGTCTCTCCACGAGCCTTCTTTCCCAAGCGATACCACGTACTCATCGTTTCCCGAGCCAGCCTCCCCTCTCCCTACTCCCGTGAGCTCCTCGTTCCTCATGAATCATGCGAGCAATGCTACAACACAGGAAGTTCCACGAGAGTGCGTTCGGATTGGGTTCGTTACCCCGCCCTTCAAAGATCCCAAGATCCCTGTATCGGACCATTTGCACGCGCACGCATATAACCTACCTGCTGATCGTATGGGGTGGTGGCGTGCCATCGCCTTCAACCCATTGGCTTGGTATGCAATCGATGACCTCATTGCAGAGATTCGGTGCGTATGACCGGTTATTATTCCCTTCTGCCTCTCATCTTGTTGGCTTCTACTTGGACTTCACAGGGAAGAGTCATCTAATAACCGTATCCGCT
This sequence comes from Sparassis crispa, assembly GCF_003851025.1. Taxonomy (NCBI): domain Eukaryota; kingdom Fungi; phylum Basidiomycota; class Agaricomycetes; order Polyporales; family Sparassidaceae; genus Sparassis; species Sparassis crispa. Next base: position 2,699,845 of record NW_020939747.1, read on the forward strand.
CCGGCATGAACGCACGTCCCATTGATTTCGTCCCGCATGCTGGGTCACGCAAAGGCACCGCTAGCGGTGTCGAGACAACGGAGCCCTCCCTAGGTGTTGTAGACTTGGAGGGTGGGGAGCTGACAACAGCGGCACGCCGGGGCGGATCTGTCCACGTTCAATGAGAGAGATACGTGCAGATTATGCATTTCATTGAGCCATTACTTCAAACTATTGTACATTTCATATACATTATCGACCACCTTATTGTAACGTTGTCGTTGGATTTATCACTTGGGACTTTGCACCTGTAGGCTGTGATGATTTATCTTAGCACGAACAGTCCTACCGAGTATTCTTCTAGTTGACGTCGTATGAAATATACACATAAATCCAGCATTAAATAAACGGATGTCCAAGAAATGGGCACACATATCCCTAACGTCTTCACTCACCGCTCTTACGGGATCAAGCTCAAGATCAAGCGTCTTGTAAATTTCGACGTAAGCATCACCATAATCAAGAATGAGGACTCACTTACAGTAGGATGATCCTGTAAGCAGAGTTGACAGAGCCACAAGCTGTTCTTCGGTGAATCGCTTCGCATCCTCATGCCATGTGTCCTGGTGCGTCTTCCTGAAGTTCCCAGCGCATTTGCGTACAGTTGTCGATATCGGAATCTGACAAAGTCAAGGAGGCACGTCAATAATAGTCAGAACGCACGCAAATCACACTCACCGGGTCATATGTATGCTCAGCCAGTACACTTGTGATAAGATCAGGCATCCACTTCTCCACAGTATACGGGAATGTGTCAACTAGCGCGCAGATACCAAGGATAGCAGCATGTCGCTGACGTAGTGCCGCATTGTACCCAGGGGTGTGCCTATCCGGCAGATAGCTGTTCTTGGCCAGCCGCACGAAGCGGTCCTGCTCGATGTCTCAGTATACTTGTCTGACATGCACATGAAGCGTCGACGAACCTTCAGCGCAACGACACTTCGACGTGGTGAAAGTCGGAGAATGCCCGACAGCGTTCTGCGTGAACCAGTTAGATATTTTCTACTGAGACTGAGTGCAGAAACCACTCACGTTGCAGCCATCTCGCGCACTTCTACTACCTCATCATCAAGACATCTGCACACCACCTGTCCCAGGACGTCAACTTATCACCCATTCAATTACGAGGCTGAACTTACCTCAACCATCTCTACGAGCTTGATCTCACTGATGAGCGGTGCTTGTCTGAAGTAGAATACTACAAGGAGCTAATTTAAAACCGAAGTAGTGTTTGACCTCAAGGATTCAAACAAACCTTGGACCAATGGGAGAATCTTGATGCGCACTCTCCATGACTGATGACATGCACGTTTATGAATACACCGAAATAAAAGGGAGTGAAGCAGCTGACCGGTGAAGTTTGGATGGCGGTGAAAATCGCATCCAAGATCGGATTGATGAGGGGTCGTGGAGGTATGACACCACACATTCGTACCAGTAGAAGCTTAGCGCGATGAGAGAGGTCGTCGTTGTCATTCACTATAATCACCAAGAAAGATATACAGGCTTGATGCATCTGACGTGATTGGTAAAAGACGTACCCTCGGTGAAACGAAAAATTTCAGGCTGTAAAATATGAAGGTTGATAGGTAACGGGACCAGTCAGTACGAGGTAACACGTACCATCAGAGGAAGGACGTAGTCAAAAGTCGAGACGGCATTGGTGTCGTGTACCATCTGAAAAAGCCACTTGCAGACAAGAATACCGACTCTAGTTCACGCATGTTACCGCTCCACGCGCTTCGGATGACAGGTGGAAGGTATTGATGACCACCTACCGATCATAAGTCGATTGGAAAGCACGCACACCGGGCAATCGCTGGTCACGCCAGACTCTGAACTTGTCGACGAGTTCCAACACCCGTCCTCTATGGTAGACATCCCTTATACCCATGATGTCGTCTTCCAGCGAAGACGTCCGACATTCACGCGTGAAGGTCTCCGCTGTGGGTATGGAGGGGCTTGGACGCCACTTAAAACATAATGATCAGAAGAATCGTCTAAGAGCACCACGAAGCACGACTTACCATGGTCTTGCCACTGAATAAGAGAATCTCACTTATATATCCCAGGACCTGTCCGTATCATTTCAGACAAAAAATCAGAATCACAAGGAGTACTGCTCACATCTTCATGTTCGCTCCTGTCCAACTCTAGCCAACAACGTTTGATAACGTCATCAATCCATCCAATGAACTTCAAACCCAGCTCCTCATAGAACGCCCGGAAGAAGGAGAGCACCTGGATCACATCAAAGGTTGATTCACTGTTGAAGTCCACGTTATCGAATTCTGCTACGATGAAATCCACAAGTGGCTGCACCCTTCGAGGATCCTTATTGAAGAAAACATACTGCCAAAAGACGTTCAGTCGATTCAATGCAAAACGATGTAGGAAAACGGACTTCAAGGAACGAAGTCCAGATAGGCAATGTATCGTTGCTCTTCTGGCCAAGCACGGTTTTCATGCGAGGTATGAACCACTCCCACAACTTGACTTGCTTGTTGATGGGCCAATGTTTCGAGCCTTAGGGTAGAAGTAACTCTCTGCATTTGCATTCCTTAAGTTATGTGACGATGAGGCATACCTCCAAATAAGCCTGCGAGTAATTCTGCGGCCGCGCGTTGCTTGTTTTTGTCCTCGTCGGCAATAAGATCCTCCAGAGTGGGTTTGAGAGGCTCAAACGGCTCATCCTCCAGAAGTTGGACTGGAAAGGGTGGACGGATCAATCGCGATTATGAAAAGCCACCCGTACCGTAATCACTCACATATTGACTTCACACAAGAAGCGTTGTCCTGCGAAATCACCTCATTATGATTCTCCGCAGAATAATGAGCTGAAAGTTTCTTCCAATACGACGGATCCTTCACAATGTCTCGAACAGCGGCAACAGCCTCTTCGCTTCCTTCTTCCCAAGGCTGAAAAGTAGACTTCGTGGACGACGGCGCCAAGAAACAATCGAATGTCTCATTCCACGCTAACCAACCACTACTGATCTTATCGCGGAAAATACTGACAAAGGCGTCAGACATATACAAAGAGAAGATTCAGCCTCACTGACGGTTCCCGTTCCGCTGTTTGCAAATCAGGAGGCCTCCTAAAATCTGCTAACCAGGTGGACGTGAATTCGTGCGTAGGCTCGCGGATGGTTACTGTCCGCCTCAAGGGATTGTGATTCTGCTCTAACGCAAGATCAATAGGACCATAAGATAGTGTGCGCAGCTTGACAAAGCGGGAAATCTTCATAACTGCACGCTGGGCATACTGAATTGAATGCTGTTAACACGCCATCATTCACAGCACAAAGATGTGAGCCACTAACATAGCGCTGTCCAGAAATCAGAGCTTCGGACACAGGGGTGGATGTAATCGACGTACTATGCTTGAATGCGAGTCAAGAGTCTTTCGCATGATGTATTGAACATGCGATGCAGTCATGGGCTTGTCCCTCCTGATCAAGGTTCGAAGACATCTCACCGCGACTATCGCGTACCGCCAGTGAGTTTTGGGAGAGTTGGCTATGTCGAGCAGGGCATCAATCTGGGCGATATGAGATTACTTAGCGTGGTCCCTTTGCGGCGGATGGAGATACGAACAGTCCTGGTAGCAGCCTCGTCTGCTAACTGCAAACGCTGAACTCGCTGCGCTGTACATCGAGCGGTAATATCGACATCACAATCTTTATTGATGCAGGCCTTGAGGTCGGCCAATACTCTCACCAGTCCTGGGTTCTCTATGTCGTAGACCACGAAACATGGTTCCAGGAAACTGCTCAGACCTGCAATAATATCCGATTAGTCCGACTTCATGGGAAAAAATCCATCGCACATGTTTCTGACAAAGTAGCAACGCATAACTGGATTGACGGCTGCAAATATCAGGTTCAGTAGAGTGTCAGTAGGGAATGGACTGAAACGAACCCTCTCATTGTGCTGGCAGCCAAAGAGCTTCTGCGCCATGTCAGTAATCAGTGTCGGTTCTAGAGGTCTGTGGTGAAATTCAAGTACGCCTTGAAGACGATAATGCATACCGCCAATAGCATATTTCGCTATCAGGTCTGTTAGTACTAGTACATAAACGAGATAAAAGTAGAGAAAAGGATCACCGAAAGCAGCCGAATCCAGCGTCCAAAGTGCACCCTTCATCCTATCATCCTCTGTACCAGGCTCTAATGCTTTGAAGAGGATGGGCAGGCAACGTCGGCGTATACCGTCGAAACTCTAACCTCAGCAAATCAGCACTTAGACCTTCTATCTGGGACGACAGCGTACACCACATAATGTATCCAGTAGAGATTGGCTGGCTCTGCACGAACTAAATTAATACAAGTGGGTGGAATGTTCATCCGACGTACTCTCTCACTGCGAAACTGGAGTCAGAAAGACCGTGGAACGGTGGTCACCATACATACCAGTGACATAGTTCCACATCGTCCATTCTGTAACGTCGTCGATTAGTGAATCTTCGAGGACGCCTCGTCGTCGTTCAGTAGAGTTCCAGCGGAGGCGCGCAGTGTGATACAATCTAGACCACGATGAGTGGATTAACCGAATTGCATGAACGGAAAACCGTGCCTGGCTCGTCGCACAAATAACGCCCTTGGCCAAACTTTCTGCTTTGCATAGTGGCGTGCCACATCAATCTCACTATCATACCGCTCGGCCTGCACATGATAGCTGCGCAACAGGGTGAATGCGTAGGAATATATAAAGAGATTGCGAAGAGAACCTACTTATCCCTGCTATCGCCATAGTCAAGCATGTATGTTCTTATAGAACGTATCTGAGGAAAACTCGGATGAAAATCCGGTGGAATAAGGGGCGATACTGACCAGCATGTTCACCGCATCGACAGTATTCTCTTCTCCTTGTTGACGTAGTGCGATTGATGCATCATGCAGAAATCGGCCAAAGCGTCGCTTCAACAATGAGATGTACTGGTGGCGGGGATCCTGATCATCCATCAGGCAGAATCCAGAGCTAATAGGCTGTATCGATGCAATCATTTCTGGTATTTCGTTCCTGTCTGACGATAAACTACCGTCATCTGGACCAGAGTAAATGCTCACAAGATATCACTGGTGGCAATAGCTGCTTGCATCTCGTCACGAGTTATAACCTCCTTAACCAGCGTAGGAATGCCCGAGAACGCGTTTCGAACGAAGCTGAGATGTCTGGGTACGATCAATAGATGAGAGTAAAGCCCACACTCGCAGAGCTGCTAACCGGCAAAAATCGTTCCGCCATTTTGAGTCATGCGCAATGCCTGCAAACGGAGTATCAAACCACTACCCTCTGATCAATCCAAGTCAACGTACCGGGTTTCAGCAAACCCTCCAACGTGGACAAGACTGGCTCAATTATCTCTCGGAAGATCTGAAGTACAAATTCTATCTCATCGTCGCTGGGAACATGCCAGGAGAGCTGGGATCATGATGTGTTATGAACTCGCAATAGAGAAGAAGGGAGCGGGCATACCTTCACATCTTCCGGCCTGTAAAGCTTTCCCCAGTATAGATGATGATTCATCCGGAAATCTATATGAATGTCATTCTCTTCGTTCTCCTTCAAATCATAGCTGCTTACCCTCACTGGCCCATTCATCGGGATTGACGAATTTGTTTTCCAGGGGATATGTGTGCGAGAGAGTCAGCAAGATACTAGACAGAAGCTTGCCACTAGAAGAGAACCCTCGCTTTGAGAAGGTCTTCTGATGAAGTAGCTTCAGTAGCGATAGGAGCTCTCGTTGATATTTCAGTGTCTTGGAATGTACCAGTTCAGTTTTATCTACAATCCGAAAGTTAGGCAAATCCATACCGCTTGACCATCGCTAGATGGGCATCTGTCAGTTGGGGACTGACACTCTCTAGCAGATATACGCACTTGTACATTGAACCCCGTAGAATAGCCAGACCTGGAGTGAAATTCAGCGTGAAAACATATACTTGTTGAATAGAAAGACGTACTCCAGTGCAGAGTCGCATCTGACGGGAGAGGTGTGGAAGAGCTCGATGTGATTCTCGTCGAGCTTGCACCATGCTCTAACTCAGTTCGGATGTTGCCGTCACAGAAGGGCAAAAACTTCGCCAATGTTTTCTCAGGATTGGCATTTGCTACGCACTCAACCAATTGATGTATAGCGCGCACGGCGTTGGAGCGAACGTTGGCACTTGCGTAGTCAAATATCATGTTGAGTACCATATCATAGAGCGGAGCAGAAAGATGGACACAAATCTGGCTGAAAGCACCCGACACAGCATCCACCAGCTGCACTGATGATTCATGCATGAGCATGGATGGATGTGGAAAACTGACGATGTGATTTACACACCTTCAGTGGCACCACCAGCCGTACCATTCGCACCTTCTTCGGGCAAATTCTCGAACAAGAGAATGACTCTCCGCAGGAAAGCAGCCACCCAATCAGCGAAGCTTCCAGAAATATGTCTCAAGATAGCGTCTTCTTCTGCTTTGGGCAACTCAACCTCATTGTCCAGTTCTATCCCTTCTGGGAGCGTGCCCATGTCCAGGTCTGGCACTTCAGACGGGACCTTCTCGACGTCGGCGCCAGCTCCTAGAGATACTTCTCGAGTAGATAATTCGCCGAACTTGATGTACTGAGCAATCTCGAAAATGAACGAGGTTGTACAGAACTGTACGCGAGTGCATTAGCGGGCAGAACTACAGGCGAGGTTCGGTAATAGCGACCGACCGTCTTAGGTGGATCATTCTAGTTCATAATTGTTAGGCATTTACGCCAAAGTAAACAAAGTCATCCATACCAGATCGATCCCTGGAAGCAGAAGTTCCAAGATTGGGATAAGGTGCTTCGCACCCGGGTAGTAAACTTCACGGCAGACCATTGCTGGCGCCACGGCGCCCAGCGCTTTAATTACGGCCATCGTACGTTGGGTCTGCGTCAAGGTAAGTAGTTACTCCACCTATTCCCGTGTAAACGTTCACCTCGACCAGGGCTTCCAGTGCAGGTACAGCACGGTCCAAAATCGGATGCAGTATGAGATCCGGTTCCATGAGGCTCATGGACTTCAGACAACTCTGGACGTTGCTGACTGTAGTACTATCCGGAGAGAACATGGCTAAGAAAGCTACTGTTCTGAGGGTTTTGACTAGTTCGCGCTTCATCCCCTTATTCAACCGGCGATGCTGTGATCGAAGGAAATTTATTGTACCGTTCATCAAAGGATACAATAGGACTGACTAGCGGTGTCTTGCACGATGGCTGTTGCTCTTCGTACCATCCTGGTTGGTGCAAATCATGAGGGCGATGTCCGTTAGTGGAAGAGGTGAATCCTTACTTTTGTTGAACTCGTACACAATGAATTTGATAAATGCAGTCAACTACGAAAAGCGAACAAGTACTGCAGTTAGCACGACAACACCAGCATCTTCGGTAGACCAAATCGAGTGGAATGATTGATAGGAGATAAGTCACATACATCAGTAGTCCAACTTCCTGAATTAGTGGGGTGGAAGAAACCTTCAACGCAAGCGATAAGCCTCGCCAGAGAATCCAAAGCTTTACAACCAGCAAGATAAGTTTGTGCTTTCAGATGTACCCCCTTCGCAAGTGGTGCAGACAAATAATCGCCCAGACCACCGTTCTGATGCGGTAGTGGCGTTACTGTTCCTGAGGCAAATGGTGTGAACGTGGGAGTAGGGGCTCTGGAGTTTGGTGTCGCAATGCCATCAGGGGCCATAGAGTAGACGATAATGCGAGCCAATGATGCTATTATGATGGTCAGTAATAGTGAAGGTCGGAAAGATTTGAACCCACATATTCTCCAATCCGGCTTCGGTAGTCTCTCAACCTCGAAACTCGCCTGGTTGTCGGCATTTGTTCCCGTAGTGAGTGAGCCAGAATCTGCCAATGGAATCTCTGAAAGGACGGTCGGTGGGCGATGCGCCGAGAAACGGGCGGCACTTACCCATAGAAGCTAGGCACTTGCACATTAAGAAGTGCCAGTCATGGTCATTGAAAATACCGACGTCCTGGTATATTCCTGACCAACGCCATTTCGTCCGGAGATCGTCTTTGGGCCACATAGGTCTTCCTTCATCGTCGGATTCCGCGTCGTCTGGAATCTGCTCGATGCGACGAGGATCACTCACGGTCGGGTCCACGTGCGTCTCTGACAGCGTTGACAGAAACTGCAGCATGCGTTCGTCATACATGTACGAATTCACCGACTCCCACAAACGGAACAGCATGGGCAAATAGGATTGTGGGTGCGTTAAGGGCAGGAAGGTCAATAGATAGTATTGAGCAGCGAGCATGCTCTGAATACCAATGATTAGTTCATGCGGTATTTTCATGTCGAGGACCACACACGTTTAGACTAGTGCCCTTCATCATGGGTACGAAAGTTGATAACATCTCGTCAATGGCGGCGGGATGGAAGAATCTCCGCACATTGTCAGCAATGTACCCCATGTACCACGACGTTTGGCTGGTACGAATGGCACTTGTTAGAATCACATGTGGGAGGGGGTGAACAAATATTTTCCACCTGATCTCAAATTGTCTTCTTGTCAGGAAGAGGTCTTTGCTGAGAATGTTGAAGATTGGTTTCCACGGCAGCCTCATGTCGTCTATGGATAACTTCTTCTTGGACCTAGTTAGCATGTGCAGGGCGTCGCAGCAAGTAGCCACAATATGGCTTGGCATCCCAGGAGTGGTGCAGACATGGAAGTAAACCTTTGCAAGGTTGATTCTCTTCTGTTTCGGTATGGGGTATTTGAGCATGCTCCAGCTGTCAGAATACATTGAGTACCGACACTGAACAATTAATGGGTCTCCGACCACTTACTAAGTCAACATGCTATCCCATTGTAGCAAACCTGGGTCGTAGTCTTTCGCCTCGACGCACTGAGCTATACGTATCAGGATTACATCCAGCAGCTCTTGCATCTCAGAGTATGGCTCGATGGAGTAAGGTAGGGATTGTGCATAATTCCTCAACTTCGTCATATAGTGATCCGTCGTGTACATTATATCGTCTGGTACGGAAGGACCGGTCGGGGAGATCGCCAGCTTAGGTTCAGGGTCATGGATAGATAGCAGAGAGACGTCTGGTACATCCATGGTGTGTAGGCGGTATGAGGTAGAGAGTAAAGTGGAAGCAAGAAGAAATCCTGGTCGCAGCACGGATGGAACTCACAGACGTTAGGGCCCGGCAGTGCACTGGCGCCTCGGGCGCGCTGGTAGCAAACAGCCTTGGCGGTATGGCGCTTGGCCCACCCGGTCATGATAGATACTGTACAGCGCACCCGGGAGAGCACGACGACCAGCGCGAATACGGTTGAGAGTCAAGACACATCCGCAGTGACAATCGGCTCGGGAGTACTCATCGCATCCGGTATAGGAAGATCAAGTCTATAATACAGATGCTGAAGCTACGTCCTGTAACTCCTTGATAGCTTTTCTGCGGATCAAATCCCACACACCACTTCTTTGATTCCGTGTCTCGCCCAAACCATCCCTGATCTCTTCCAGGCGCTCCACATATTCCCGGCCATCATCCTGAACTTCTCGTATAGTAGCAAGGGACTTCTCCAGCTGGTCCAACTGCGCTTCGGGATGAGGGAAATGCGCCGGATCGAATACCGTGTCAGGAGAAGATGACAGGAAGATCTTGTTGACAACGGGGGTAAGGTCGGGTGCACGAGCGAGCCTTCGTTCTTTGTCGCCTTGGTCGTCTCCTTCGTCGTCTTCACGCTTGGGTACGAGAGAAGCATCTCCTGAACATTGATCCGGATCTTCACTCATGACCCGCCACAGCCTCCCCAACGCTCGCCGCAAAGTTGCTTCGCCTTGAATAAGGCCGTTCGTAGCGCTCTCAAGCTCATCCAGAAGCGGAGATCGGAATGACGCTGTTACTGCCTTGTCCATTACAAAGGAAGTGTAGGAGAAGTGTTGCGTGCTCGGAGTAGGATAAGGAGCCATCAACGGCGGAGAAGGGGAACGAAGATGTGGTAGTGTGACTGATGCAGAATGGTCCTTCTCGGCAGGTAGCAAGAGTTTAATGCGCTTTCGTGCACGCTCCTCTGTCTGGCAGCACACGATAAGCTAGCATTAGCTTCCTTAGTGCGGCACTGCGTACCTCCCAATCTTCCAAACTGGGTCTCCATGCCGCGATCTTGCCTCTGCGCACCCATTTCGCATCGGCGAGAGTCTTTTGACCCCAGTTCCCTCGGACCGAATTGGAGTGGACGTCTTCTTCAGAGCTGTAATCCTGAGAAGGATAATACCAAGAGTTCATGTCGTTCGAGGGGAGACTAACGATGCTGTTCCATAAGTGACGCATTAAAGCAGATAGTGATGGAGGGCAGCGTGCAAGATATACCTGGGATGCTGATACTTGTCATCTTCCACGATGGTCACGACTCGTTTGGTGTCATGTTGGTGGCTCCCAGATGGGAGGTCGCGACCGGGGAGTTCTGGCGACATGCAGAATAGTTAAAGAAAAGACGTGGCTAATATATACGGGGAGAGGAATAATTGCAACGAAGAAATAACGCAAGGCACGTCCGAATGCGGAAGATACACGCTGACGGAAGATGCCGATGGGCTCCTATTGGTCGACGCAGGCATTTGGCTGGGCTCGTTCAGTCTTTCTCCTGCACCGAGGTGAGTTCATGTCCGCGTGCTAGACAGACAGTTCTGCTCATATTCCCCGTTCTTTGTCAGCCATTCACTGGCTTTCCTTTCAGGCCTGTGTATATTCCTGGTCCAAGACCACCACCGCAAACAGCGTCTCGCGACGCGTCTATGGCCAATACAGAGATCACCGACTTGTCTGACAGCTCTACGAAGGTGGTCGGAGCGAGTAGTGCGCAAGTAGGGGCCGGCATTGACGAGCTTTCTAGCGACTCCGGCCAGGAGATTGTTGTTGCGGAGAGGCCCGACGGACATAATGCAGAGGCAAGCCCTCTGTCTCTCTCACCAGGCTCGGCGTCGACCCCTCTGGGAGGGAGCTCTGCAAATGGGCTTCATCCTGGAGCTAACAATCCACCAACATTGACAGTACCGCATCCAAAGAGGTTCAGCCATGTCAATATCAACAAGAAGTTTCTTGAGAAAGCTTCTTCTACCTCCCCTTCAGGCCAGACTTTATCTGCGTCTGCGACGATGAAAACCGGAAGTTCAAGTCGTACGCCTCCCATTTCCTTATTGCAAGAAGTCTGCTGACCGTTTGAGCTACCCGTAGAAAAGCCTGTTCTTCAGATGCCTCCTTCCCATTCTCGGCTAGTGACGACCAAGCTGACGGCCACACCACAACCGTCCACTACGACTGGTCCTGGATGGTCACGACCGTCATCCACGGTCTCTTCAGTAGCTCCCACTCCGATATCTGCCACCAATCCGAAGACCCCTGCTGTCCCCACCCCTGCCCCTAGCCATCCCGCCCCACAGCCTACGACCGTTGGCAAAGTCATCCAGCCACAGCCACGCTCAGTCTCTGATATCTCTGGTGGTATCAACAAGAAGCCTTCTTCCAGCAGATCTGCATGGGGAAATGCGAAAGTTGTGCCTGCGGTCGTGCAGCTGGACGCTGTGGCGGCTGATTTCCCAACCGCAGCGGAGGTTGCGCAAGGTATGAATGTATTAACTTGCATTAGACTTCAGAGTCTGACAGTAGAGGAACGAAGGTCGGACAACGAAGTTGATGGAGAAGAAGCAAGCAGCTGAATTGGCTGAAGTACAGAAGCAAGCTATCACAGCAGAGGAAGACACCTTCCGCGGCGTACACCTGGATCCAAATGCCCACCATTGGGATGAGGTCAGCTCGTACATTGCAGAAACAGAAAATACTCATCTGACACTATGTACAGATGGAAGAAGACGACGATAATTTCTTGGGTGGTGTCATCGAGTTTGACGATGGACGGCAATATAAGATCCAGCCGGCTGATGTGCATCAGCAGTCAACCCCCGAGTTGGCAACAGCCAGTGCAGCAGATTCTACCAAGCAAGCGGGGACGCTGTCAATCGATCAGCCAGTGAGCAAGGAAGACCGGTTTGCAGATGATTTTGACCGGAGTTGGCCTCGGTCGCGAATCACTACAACCTTTCCTCAGCAGCAGCGAGACCCTTTTCCAAACGGTCCTGCTTCTGCTACATCCTCACAGTCGCACCATTCCCCACAAGAGTCATCTCGAGTCCTCTTTAATGAGCGGTCAAACAAACTCGAGCCCTACTCACATGCACCTCTCCGACAGGGTGTACCTGGAGCAACTTCGTATTTGATGAGAAGAGGTAGTCGTTCTGATCAAACTGCTTCACCGACAGACACGAGATTCGCTCGTGACCTACCTCCTCATACTCAAGGTGTTCAACTGTTGCAGAAGGCGCCCGATGGACGTGCATTCGGAGATCATTTTGGGCATCCTCCATTCGAGCAGTCACGTTTCCGTGACAGAGATGCTTCGCGGCGAGATGCTACCTTCCCACCTCTTCACAGCATGACGCGGACACCGTCGCAAGGTCATTCAAGGGATCATTATGGACCTTTTGCCCATGCAAGTTCATCACCTCGTGGTATTTCGGGAGAGCTCCCAAGCGAAAGTTGGGCGCGACGGTCGACGGCAATGGGCCCTCCGTCTCCTTCCACAGAACCGTTGAGGGACGGAGTTCGACAGTTACCCCCGCACCTTTCGGAGATGCCGCATCCAACTCCGCCTGCACCAACGGTTTCTGGGTCAGAAAGTAGGGTCTCTGCCACTTTGATTTCAGAAGCACCTCACGATGGTGAGCCATCTTCGGTACTTCCGACTGCAACGCTATCGCCAACCAATGTGCTGTCTCCAGTCTCTCCTGTGACTACGGAAAGAAGCCTGCAGTCCTCGGCGATGCCTATCGTAGACATTGAAGAAGTACGCAAAGCTGCGATGCACAGTGCAGCTGAGCGTGCTAAGCTTCGGCGTCAGCACGAAGAGGAAGAGCGAGAGAAGGAGAAGGAACGAGCGCGTCAGAAGGCCGCAGAACTGGAAGAGAAGATGAAAACTATGGAACAGGCAAAAACACGATCTCACCCTGATGCGGATGCTACGGACGGTCAGGTATTTGCAATTGCATTTTCTCGAGAGAATGCCTCGTGCTCATTGAGTGGCAGGTAGACAAGCTTATCCAGGACGCTGTGCGGAGTGCGCAGTCTGTTGTCGCTTTAGCTGAACCAGTGCATCCTCCCGTAGCCTCCCAAGGGACGTCTCCAGTATCCGCGAAGCCGTTGTTCTCCAAGGGGGCGTCCACAAGCCGCCGGAGCTCTTTCCATGTGGAGACTTACTTGCCAGGACGGGAAGGCGAGTCGTGGCGAAGCAAGGCAACTTCTGCTCGATCACCATCTTCGCATCCGGATATATCGCCGATGCATCCGCCTCCCCCTTTACTGGCTGAAGTGGAATCTTTGACGCTCAGCGCGGATGAGAATTTAGAAGTCTTCGATTTCTCAGAATTGGACAAGCTCGTTGGTGCCGAAAAGTCTCCACAGCGACCCGACATGCAGATTTCACAGGGTGCAGGCTTACCTCTTCGTCCTACTAGGGCTGTTGCTAGTGACTTCTTCGACAATCATGCACCTACCGTGCATGGTTCCGCCGATTCTGGTCGCAGCGATTCAGCATCGTGGAGACGCAAGCCATCTCACTACCGTGATTACTCGATGGAGAATACGGATTCCACCACCGCAATCCCCTTGGAACATCCCAGGATACAAGTTGTGACTCAGGATTCGTCCGTATCTGGCGAGGATTCTTCTGCTGGCTCGCAAGAGGCGGTTGCTTCTCATCAGCGATTCAACGAGGAAAGTGCTCGGTTTTCTGGTCCTAATCACTCCGCACTACCGAACCATGCCTCCCAGCGGTCTCCGCTAACACCGAGCTATCGTGAGGCGCCCATGTCTGCGTTGAATGATGCGATATTGCGCATCAAGGGAGCATTGGACGGTATGCATCACCGGACAGATCTTCCTGAGCAGCAGAAGTGGCTTCCTCCAGCTCTCAGGCCGAAGACTGGTGTTCTCGAACCCAGCGTCAATGACCCTAACGAAGTTTTTGATAGGACTGGGTACGAGCCACCCAGGTCTCCGAGACCCGCATGGAATAATTTTGTGGTCAATCTTCCTCACGTCTCCACGCCCTTAGAACCAGTTAGTGCTAGGCAACCGAGACTTTCCAGGTCTCAGTTCCTCGCTCAGCGCAATATTTTCTCATGGGATATATCCTCTGATGGAACCGCTCAACGCAATCTTACCGAAGCTCTCTTTGGTCGTCTACAGTTCTATAGGGGTCATGCGAGGTACAATATTTCGCTACCACGAGGACATATTGGTCTGAAGCCAATCATGGAAGAGACATTCGGGCCCGTGGTAAACCTGCCCTCGAAACTCGCCAGATCGACCTTACAGGTGGTGCCCCTCACGGGTTTACAGGAGTTGGGTAACACTCCGGAAAGCCACACGAAATTAATATCCTCGAAAATCCGGCACACTGACGCCACTAAGCTTGACACCATCAGCCGCTCACCTCCACCAGAGGCTGCTTTTTCCACAACGGCGTCGCTTCCAAAAGGTGATGGCGATCCCTCACAAGCCATCAATGGCGTCTCGGGCAAATCAAGAATACAGCCCAAGATGCCTATTGGCTCGGATGTTGCTTTCTATCGCGATGCACGTTCAGACGCTGTTTCACAGCCGGCGGCAATAGTCAACTTTATTGTCACTAGTGAGCTGGAGGGTGAGAAGACTTCTGAGCTCAGTGCAATGCATAGCAAACAGACTGTTCCTTCTCCTTCTCATTCTTCCGCACCTGCTCAATCGACTAAGTTGTTGCCAATGGATAAGGGTGACTCATCGATTGCTGTCGAACGTTTCACGGCGCCAGAGAGCGAGTATGACTTGAAGAAGGCACGATCCGTAAGTGTTCTCGTCCATCTTCGTTACTGAGCCCTCAAGACTTTTGTCTTAGCTTGAACGTGCATTGGCTACACCGCCTCCACAACCTAGTTCCTCCTGGATGAAGTCTCCGAGGACGTATCCCACTAAAGATTCACCAGCACGAGCTCCAGATCCCGAGCATCTGAAAGCAGTATGGTCGCAAGCATCCGACAAGGCGGCGCTACCGTCTGTGAACTCGTTGGAGGGGATTGCGGATGATCTGACCGCCGTACCGTTCACTTTACAAGATGTGAAATCTGAAGACGGCGAAACCCCACCACCTTCTGGATCTGGGCCACCTTCTAGGATGTCTCTGCATGATGTGACACGTGCTTTCCAACAAGTTCCTGCAACATCAGTGAATTCTGCAAATCGAGGTGCCACTCTGCCTGCGCTGAACTCGCCGCCGTCCGGTTCGATATCACGCCAACCGACCTTTGCATTTTCGCCTCCCGGTCCCGGCAGCAATATGCGGTCCGCGTATTCACCGTATCCCTCCCCTATGATGAGCCATTCGCCCACTCCTGCCGTCTTTTATCCCCCGCAGATGGCACCAAGTCCTGCACCTAGGCCAATGGTACTCAGTGGCACCCCTCCTGCGTACGTCCAGCCAATGTGGATGTCTGTAGCCTCACCAAATGGTCAAGCCCCCAGCGGAGTAATGCGACCATTAACCTCACCCTATCCGGCGCAATTACTACCATATCCTTCGCCAGGCGGTGCGCTACCAGTATATGCTCCTCCACCCCAAAACATGCAGAACGGGTTGCCTCAACAGGTTAACGGGATGCAGAATCGGACTAATGGTCTAACCATGATGAGTCCCGTGATGCAAGCACAACCCATGTATGCAGGGAGCCCTGTTCTTATGCCCGCATTGCCACCGGGCGCGTATCCTGGTGTTCCCGCGAATCGACCACAGCTTCGGGGCGGATTTGATCATGCTCCGGGAGTGCCAGTCTTGTCGTCTTCTGTTGCCCATCCACCACCTTCTTACGCTCCTTACCCTCGGCCGACCTGGTAAATACATCGTATATATTGTCTGATCCTCGTCTTGCAATGCTGTTATACCATACCCTGTGCACGCCAACATACGCTCTTCTACTGATCGTCGCGATTAATGTGATTGCATTGATTATTTCTAGACTCCTTGCATCAACTTCGACAAAAAAGAGGCTTGAGTAGAAGTCTAGGCATGAGCCAGCTCGACGGCACGCTCCGCTGCTTCATCGAGCCCATCAAAAGGTATGATCTTCAAGCCCGAGTCCCGAATCATCCTGCAGTTGAAGTCAGCGCGGGTTACACGCCACATTCTAATGACGTACTGCTTTGCCTCAGCTTCCTTTGTTCCCTTCAATCTAACGACCAGAGGGATTTTTAAGGACAGCTCCTTCGTAGCTTTGATGACACCCTCAGCGATATAATCGCAACGCATAATACCTAAGATTTCACCAAAAAAGATCAGCGCAGAAGGTATCACACGAGAGCATTGCACACCGCCGAAGATGTTGATGAATATGCTCTTCACTTTGGGATCTCTCAACAATATTTCAAATGCTTTCTTGACCGTTTCTGGTGTCGCACCACTGATAATATGCAGTAAGGCAAGTTGTGCATTACTTGAGTCTTCCAAGCGCACTCACCCGCCAACGTCAAGGAAGTTCGCAGGGTTGCCTCCGTGGAGAGCCAAAACGTCCATGGTCGCCATGGCCAAACCAGCACCATTCACCAAACAGCCAATGTTACCATCGAGCTTGATGAAATTGAGGTTGGCCTTCTGGGCCTCAACTTCTGAAGGTTCCTCCTGAGTGATATCGCGAAGAGCAAAGATATCCTTCTGGCGGAATTCCGCGTTGTCGTCAAACCCAAACTTGGCATCCATACTGTCACCAGTTATAGACTTGGCAAAGTTCGTACTCGAAGGACGCGTTGATAGCTTACCAGAGAACATGGCCGTCAGACGTCTCCGCCAAGGGGTTGATCTCGATTTGTGTAGCATCCTTGTCCTTGAAGATCTTGTACAAGTTGATGAAAATACTTGCAGCTTCTTCCTGTGCATCCTCGCCTTTGAAACCCAGCTTCTTGGCAAGATCTTGCGCGACTGGCTTGCTGAGACCCTTCTCGAAATCGATTGGGGTCGTGAAGATTGCGTTGGGATCCTTTGCCGCGACTTCCTCGATGTTCATTCCTCCCTGAGCAGACGCGACCAAGACGGGCCCTCCCGTGCCACGATCATTCAGCACCGCAACATAATATTCGTGGGAAGGGTCTCGACGCTCAGCCAACATGACCTTGTGGGTTTATGCATGGCGTCAGGTCGGAGTTAATCCGGTGGAACGCGATGATCAACGTACTGCGTTGCAGACTCGGCCAGCAGCACCAGTCTGTTTGGTGATGAGCTTTGCACCAAGCATCTTGCTAGCAAGGTCCTTCGCTTGCTCCGGGCTACGAGTACACAAAAAGTCATGACCGACCACGCGGTAATGAAGCGCAAGGCACACCTCTCGACTTTATGTACACCACCTTGTAAGCCGTTGTCGAACTTACCCTTTCCTCGTCCGCCGGCGAGGACCTGAGCCTTGATAACACATCCATTGGCACCTAAGCGGATTTGCATGAGTAATACATAGTTTCGAGCACGAACGCTCCTTACCAAACTGCTTGGCTGCGTCAAACGCTTCCTCCGGCGACCTAGCGGGAATGCTTTTCGGAGTCGGGATGCCATACTGATCGAGTCGATTCAGTAATTATGGTGTCGAGATGTCTGAGACCACATACCGAGTTGAGCAGCTTCACGGATTGGTATTCGTGAATAGAGAGGAAACGCCTCTGGCCCACAGACGCGAACTAGGTCATACGCGCGGATTGTGACGTGAGTCCCGTGGTGAGAGCAGCTCCATGGTCTCACTCACCCGAGTCAAAGAACCCGCCTTCCGCAGCGACGCTAGCATTTCGATACAGGTAAAAGAGGTGGTGATAGTCGCTGTGAAGATAGCTGCTGGTAGGTTTCCTCAGGCTGGAACCTAGACCTGGGACTTTGTGTTATGGCGGATTGCGGACTCGTGCTTAGTCAGCATATGGTCTTCCGAGGCTCGAAGGCGGACGGAAGTCTCGCCCAGCACGACGATGACGGATGTGACGGCTGTCCGCACTCTTCCTGTCTCTCACCCACTATGTTTGGACGGATTGCTGGCAGAAGGAGTCGACCTGATCGTCCTCGCTTTGAGTTCGGATGGCTTATGTTGAGCCGTCCGAAATTGTGCGGAGGAACATGCATGTTATATATTCGAGTCGCCTTATCTGTACCTTCCTTCATCAAATTAAAGCCTTCCTTGATATGGTCACTCTCAGAAAGTTTCCCTGTGGCGCAACTGCATTGTCAACGTTTCCCGTCCTACCGTCGCAGTTTGTGGATATCTTTCACTGAACTTCGCACACGCTGACTCCACGCGTTGTGTGAGAGAAGTTGACAAATATCTGGTGCTCACGCTTGCCTTGCTCCATCACGGTGACAACTTCCAAACGCCATGCCTTCGGTAGATTTGTCTCGCGATACCATCGACATGAGCGCCGTTAATGCGACATACGAAATCAACGAAGGCACAGCTCCATCACGACTGCTGGAGGTCTCCGGCGCCGTTTTGCATCAGGCGTTGGACCTTTTGGAGAGCAATCTAGTGTCCGATGAACAGCTCACTGCACAATCGCGGTTTATTCCTGGATCGACGATAGGTATATATAACCTTCGACGTTCACATTTTTTCATGATACTCAAGGTGGTTAAGGGAAACATCTTAGGCATGCAAGAGACCACTTCGCTCTGCTGTTGGACTCCGTTTCATCTGCGCCACCCCTCATCCTCAACTACGACATCAGACTGCGTAATACACCTATGGAGAGCAGTCGCCAAGCTGCGAAAGAGGCTCTGGGGAAAGTCGTTGCTCGATTGGAGAAGGTTGTTCCTCAGACTAAGCTGGAGTTACCGATAACTCTTCATGCGGTGACTCCGTATCCTCAAGTTCTGGAAACAACTTTCGGGAGAGAGGTGAGAAGCCCTAATTATAAAATGTTAGTCATGCGTTCATGTTGTGATAACCTGAAGCTCTGGTTTGCTGGACTACACGCAATACACCATTGGTCTATGGTGAGACATCTGCCGACGCCTTGATTCTGCGTTTGCTGAGTGGTTACACTTAGGTACGAGTAATTGCTGGAGAACTCGTGCGTACTGTGCTGTTGGTTCGATCGTGGTGAGCTGATGTACCACGCAATAGGGTATTAAGCTGGAGGATTCCTTCGGATTTGCTCCCTCGACGTTGGTGTATGCTGCACAAAACTCCAAGGCACTGTTGTAGAAGTCAAAGATATAACATATCGTGCCAAAAACTATGAACAATGGCCGCCGTTGGCTGGTTGACTCGGCCTACTTGTTCTCCCATACTTACTTCATCGTGATTGTAATTCTGTTGTCGATTCAGGGCACTGTCGTTTACACTTTGGAAGTAATGCAGGTTCCCTCCTCCTCTCTCTGAAGTTTTTGTGTTGTCGCATAAGTACCATTTTCCGCATGAGGAGGTCCAGGAGGTCCGAGTATGTGACGTCATCTGTTGAATTCAGAAGCCTTTGCCAAACAGTTGAAGGTCACGTGGACCAATGCAACTTCCGCGGCTGTTTGTTCTTATTACTCCAGTAAGTCTACGCCCAACTTGTGTACATTCTTCACCAGGGCGGCCGCCTCTATATTCCAGTCAACCCCGTCAATATGGCTCCAGAAATGATTCCTATTGAAGGGGAAGCGAAGAAACGCGTGGTGCGTAATTATCTGCCAGGCTGCCTCGACTCTGTTTCATGGATTGCTTGTGTGTGGCCGTGCAGTGCTACTTCTTCGACTCGGACGTCAGCGGCTTCCACTACGGCCCTGGACATCCGTAAGTTCGATGACACTCAAATTTTTTCATTTTTTGAGACTACGATTTTTGCAGGATGAAACCTACACGGATACGGATGTGTCACTCGTTGGTCATGAACTACGGGCTCTACAAGAAAATGGAGATTTTTGTACGTGATTTGCCACTGACATTCTTTGACATCGCGAAGGCCTCTTTAACAACAATTTTGTACCTCCTTGTTGTTTACACCAGCGGGCAAAGCCGGCCACGAAACGGGAGATGACACAGTTTCACTCCGACGAATACGTGGAATTTCTTAGCCGCATCACTCCCGTCAATATGAATTCTTTTCTAAAGGAACAGCACAAATGTATGTGTCATCTGGCCGAACGCAATCGTGCCTCTGCCAATGACAGGTATTTGATTTGAAAATACCATTCAGATAATGTTGGCGACGACTGCCCTGTATTTGACGGCCTTTTCGATTATTGTTCTATCTCAGCAGGTGGCTCCATGGGTGAGACTTTAGTTAATGTGCCTTGCCCCCTTATCGCGCGTATTGATAGGACTTCTAGAGGGTGCTGCTAGATTAAGCCGCGACAAATGTGACATTGCGGTGAATTGGGCTGGTGGGCTTCACCATGCGAAGAAGAGTGAAGCTAGCGGATTTTGTTACGTGAATGGTACAGTTGCTTTGCTCGTTGTTGTGATTGCATTTCTGATACCTGCCAATTGAAGATGTTGTCCTTGGTATATTGGAGTTGCTGCGGTACGTGGATAGTTCCTAAGGATCAGCTACCTGCACTTATTAAACCGATTCATTATAATCATTCCAGGTATCATACGCGAGTCCTGTACATCGACATTGACGTGCATCACGGTGATGGTGTCGAGGAAGCGTTCTATACTACAGACAGAGTCATGACATGCAGTTTTCACAAGTACGGCGAATACTTTCCCGGGACCGGAGAATTGAGGGTATGTTCCTGATTTGCGACGCTGTATCAACAATTCGCTCATCCTACTTCAAGGATGTAGGCATCGGCAAGGGAAAGTACTACGCATTGAACTTCCCGTTGCGAGATGGAATCACAAATGAGAACTACAAGAGTGTCTTTGAGCCTGTATGTAACAATCTTCATCTCTTTGCCCCGCTATGGCTAAAAAGTATTCGTTAGGTGATTCGACAAGTGATGGAGACCTATGATCCTGGAGCGGTAGTTTTGCAATGTGGTACTGATTCACTTTCCGGCGACAAGTTGGGCTGTCTGAACTTGTCCATGAGAGGTGGGTTACAATACTTCTTGAAGCACGGACACTAATGATGACATCGCTATTGACCTTAGGCCATGCAAGTTGTGTCAAGTTCGTTAAGTCGTTCAACCGTCCCCTTCTACTCCTTGGCGGCGGTGGATACACAATGCGTAATGTCAGTCGATGCTGGGCGTTCGAAACAGGTCTGGCAGCCGGAGTCGAGCTTGGCTCAGGTGCGTAAGCTTCGGTACGAACGAGAGCTAAATTCTCAAGGAGTTTCAGAAATTCCTGTGAACGAGTATTACGAGTATTTCGGACCGGACTATGAACTTGATGTCAAGTCATCAAATATGGAGGACATGAACAGTACGGGATATTTGGAGCGTGTGAAGACCATTGTACTTGAGAATTTGAAGCAGGTGGGGGGGCCTCCGAGCGTACAGATGGCAGGTGAGTACTAGGATCAACCGACGCACAGGATGAACTTGCTAATCCTATGTGGAACTGAAGACATTCCACGATTGCCGATAGATGGCGCATTAGAAGATGCAGGTGCAGACGAGGATCTCATTTCACCTGACGAACGGCGACCGCAGAGACTGTTGGACTCCCGGCGTCAAGCTGACGGAGAACTTTCGGATTCGGATGATGAAGGCGAAGACGACAGGAGAAATCATGCCAGTCACTTGGAGCGCGATAGTGTGCCCACCGGACGTAGATTCGGCGCTGCAGTGGGCATTATGAGCACTGGAACGACCCACGGTGTGGGCCCGACCGTTGCGCCAGTTGTACCAGGAGCGAGCGTGGCTCCGACTGTGGATTCGTCTGGGCAGTCAGACATGGATATTGACGATGACTCCTCTGTGGGTCGATCTGGGACAAGACCGCGGTCACACCCAAGATCACCCCCACCCGTATCCGCCAACGGAAAGGCGGGCAGTTGATAGCAATAGATTTGAGTGATCGTGGTGCTAGAGGTCGTTTATTGGTGTATCGTTCGTTCCTCGGTCTATGGCCTTTGGGGCAACAACGCCATACCAAGGGCCCGGACCAATTGGTCGACCGATTGGTCGGATTGGTCCTAAGCGCGACTCGGACCAATTTAACCCTAACCCAATCATGCCAAAGCTATGAATCCACCGGGCTCTCTTATTTGCATCACAGGCCTCTCAGGAATTCTCACCGGAAAAGATTTGGAAAAAATATTTTGTACTACGAATATAATATAAACATGAGAAGACAGGGGTAGAGAGATAGCGTAGGCGGGGGAAGGTGGATATGCATCAACATCTACATTGTTATAACTGTCTGGTCGCGCCGAGGCCACCGGGCAGGAGCGCGAATGGTATGCAAGATGTGGAGAGCTGTGGATGGCGTCCAGCATGCACACAATGCAGGCGAGACAGAGTGGCGGACAAATAAGGAATGGCGGGAGACGAGAGACCAAAGCACGGAACGCGAGGCTGCTCACAGTGCACAGCAGGGCACTGGCATCAAGCCCTACTGTGTGTATACTGCAGCGGGGGACAATGCAGGTACAGGAGACAGCAGGAGTGGGGAACACAATGAGAAGTGGGGCGGACCGCCAGTTGAGTGGCATGAGGGGCATGCAGTGGTATACTTGGTGTGCATTCGACAAGATGGGCACACCTCGAGTCTTACTGCATGCCCAAGGCGACTGGAGACCCGGCGTGGGCATGCGATGGCGCTAGATTCAATTGGTGTTGGTAGGTTGGCGCGTGCGTGAAGGCGGGTAGTGGTGGACCTGGTAATATTTAGCATCACAAGAAAAGAAGACAAAGATGTTGTTTCTGCTCACCCATTATTTCTGCACACTTGGTGTCTGCTGGTTTCAGAACGCGCATGCCGTCGGACTGTCAAGTTTAATGGCAGATGGTCCGGATGTGCGGCGACCGCTGTGCATGCGCATGTCATTGCAACGGCTGAAGCATCGAGGGGGAGGTGGAGATCATGAACATGAGGCTAAGAGCCATCGCGAAGGAGAGTGTGAACTTTTTGGTCAGCCACAAGATGGATAGTTTTGAGAGTGAGACCTTCTCGCGTCGGCGAGAAAAGCCTGGGTTACGATTTTGGCGCTTCGCGCCAAAATCCTTGGCTATCCTTGGGTGCGTGGCGGGCCGCCTCCGCCGGGGAAAACCCTTGGTATGACCAATTTTCCGCCTTTGGTAAGCGTTCAAGTCACGCTTTTTTAGCGTCAATTCCTGAGCGTGACCGACGTGTGACGATCCCTAATACTTAAACTTCGTCCAATATTAATCCTTTCACGCGCGACCATGGCGGAAAGCTCCTCGAGTGCACGATATTCGACGCCACCTCTTATAGTCCCGAACAATTTAGACTTGACACCGGAACAAGTCAAACGGATAGAGATCAATCGACTTCGAGGTATGTGAGTGCTTCAGAGAGATTGTCACGTTTTTGTACCCAACGCTCCTTGCTCAGCGAAAGCGAAACAGCGCGAAAGGGAGCAAGAGGCATCTAGTTCATCAGTACCTAATGCCAACAAAAAACGCCCTCTTGGAGTTGTTCCTGCGACGTCGAGATCTCCTACGGCCCCAAAACCTCCTCCCAAACTGAAACGTGATTCCCATCTCGGCAAATACTTTGAGTATGATTTGTCCAAGATGGTAAACTCAAAGGGAGGTTTTCTTGTCGAGGACGGGAAAGAAGCGGATGCCGACATAAGAGCTAAGGAGAAGGAGCGCGAAAGACAGAGAGCTATGCAGAGCTTGGAACCTCGTGAGTGACACATCGCTTGCTCCTGTTCGTGCAGTGAAGTCATGCCCCAGGATAGCCATCTTCCTTGATCCGAAGCTCAATCCTAAATGCTATGAGTGTCAATCAATAGATATAGATCAGACGTTCAAGAAGGTCTTCGGCTGCCTTGTCTGCAACAAATGTAAGTTGGAGAAACCGGAAAAGTACAGTCTGCTCACGAAGACTGAATGCAAGGAGGTCAGTACCGCATTTGCACTTCACAAGCTTTTTCTGAGGCGTTGATCACAGGATTACTTGTTGACCGATGGTATGAGGGCTCCCATGTATCGCAATATTACGTCTGACAGTGTATCAGCCGAACTTCGGGATCAGGAAGTTATGCCGCATCTGTTGAAAGCGAATCCTCACAAGTCCACCTTTGCCAATATGATGCTCTTCTTGCGATATCAAGTCGAGGAATTCGCCTGGAAGAAATGGGGGTCTCCCGAGGCATTGGACGTCGAATATGAGCGGCGGACTGCGGAGAAGAAGAGGAAGAAGAACAAGAAGTTCGAGGAAGGTTTGAAGGAGCTGCGAAGACGGACGAGAGAAACGGTCTGGCAAAAGAGGAAGGATCAGGAGCACAGACATGTATTTGGTGTCATAGAGAGAGGAGACGACGGCGTCGGGAAGCAAGTTTGTCACGAATGCGGATTCACGATAGACGTCGAGGAGTTCTGACTGACTTGTCATAGCACTAGATATATTACTTATATCGTACCTTGTTCTCCGACGATATCATATTCGTCGTCGAAGATTCGATAACCGAGTCAGTGACCGAGGATCGGGCATCCGCAGAATTCCTCCCGAGGATATCACGACCTGTCCAACGTGATAAAAGGAATTCGTCTTCAAACTGCAAGGCCATCTCTGTCTGTCTCTACTAGACTTGATATAGATACACCGCTCTGCCTGGTGCTCTTTGCGGCTGAGAACAATGGCCGAGATACCCAGTGGACAATACGAACACGAGAGGATCTCTACTTCACTCGAGGTGGAACAGTTGGACGCTAATCTATTTCGCTCTAAATCTCTGTGGCACCCGATGCATGGTAGAGGAGTGTTTGGAGGCCAGGTTATCTCGCAAGGGCTCGTCTCCGCCACAAGCTGCGTTGATGATGCGTACAAGTTGCATGTAAGCAGTGACACTATAACCAGCTTGAGTCGAGACGACTGACATGACGACTTACTCCGCTCTAAACGATGGCAGTCGATGCACGTAAGTTGCTAGTTCGTGCGTGTCACATCTCCTGTCTGACTACCACTGGTCTCCTCTTCGAAGTGTTATTTCTTGCTCAGTGCATCCGCCGCAATCCCTATCATCTACAGTGTCGAACGAGACCGGGACGGTCGTTCCTACGCGACGCGTACCGTGAAGGCTATCCAGAATGGGCGCACTATATTTGTCCTGGTCTGCTCTTTTCAACGACCAGAGCCAGACCAGCCTTCCTATGAATGCCCGATGCCTCCAAATGTCCCTGATCCAGATAAGTGTGAGCTTCTAGAAGCGTACTACGAAGAGATGCTTCGTCAAGAGAATATCCGGCCGTCGTACAAGGAATATGCTGCAAGCTATATACATGTACGATGGCGTTCATCGTGATGGTCCTTAGCTAATCGCCAAAGCGCGGCATCTCGCATTTCGCAGGAGCGTAGAAGGAGTCCGATCGCTGTTAAGAGCGCAGGAATCATTGAGTCTTCAGACGGTGGTATTGTGATCTTGTATTGGTTCAAGGCGAAGAATATTCCCAAGTATGATCCCTCCTTCCAAAAGGTATGTGCGAGAATTTGGTTCATAGAGTCAGCGAGCCTGAACTTGCCCTTGTTAGTGTATACTCAGTTACATGTCTGACTTACTCTTGTGAGTTCTTGATGCTGCTGAATTCTTGCTGGCAAGGCTCTCACCGCGGCACCAGTATTGGTAACGTCCGTAGGACTCTCGTCCAGAAAGGACACCTGGATAAGGGCACACCTTTGGCGATGGTAGTGAGTATCGTCCATGCCTCCTCGACTGCTAGTGCTAAGCACTGAGCGCTGATATTTGGTCAGACATCATTGGATCACACAATTTGGTTCTACGAGTGAGACTTCCTCAGTTCCACTGTGTAACGTACTAATTACCTTCCAGCGATGAATTTGACTGCGGGGATTGGTTACTCTACGTAGTGCGTACTGACCTATTGCTGAATGAGATATTCCTGACAATATATTCTCTACAGGTAGAGTCCCCACGGGCACGTTCCGGTCGAGGAGTGGTACTTGGTCGTGTGAGTATTGCGTCGTTCAACGATGACTCGTAAGCCACCTTATGCCCTCTCACTAGTTGTACACACGAAGCGGAACGTTGGTCGCAATAACTGCCCAAGAGGGAGTCTCTCGGCAGGACGTTGCAAAAGCTTCGGGTGGTGCGAAAGCCAAACTGTGACCGAATGACTCATTCTGGTTGCATTTCAGTGATTTTTGTGATTTTAACGACCCCGGGATCATAAGGGTCGACGGACAACAGTATTGGCAAGATCTTGCAACATGACAGCACAACGATCTTCGTTCCACTACACACCGTACATCTCTACGGCATGCTTGATAAAATATTCATCATCAATAACCAGGTCTGGGCATGATCAGATGGCATTAAAATGCACTACCCACGGTGAACAAAGAAAAGGACATGACAACAGCGATAGACGATGACGATGATGCAGGGAACCAAATGCGATTGCGATACAAAGTGAAGAGAATGATGCATCGACGAATAGATTAGTTCTTCCGACGGTACGAGCTCCCTGCGAACATTCCTTGAGTGAATAAAGGTAAAAGAT
Organism: Sparassis crispa; assembly: GCF_003851025.1. NCBI lineage: Eukaryota > Fungi > Basidiomycota > Agaricomycetes > Polyporales > Sparassidaceae > Sparassis > Sparassis crispa. The sequence continues at coordinate 2,726,575 of NW_020939747.1, forward strand.
AACACGCCGCACATACCCTCAGTCAATCTCGCCTTTCCGCCTGTGGGTTGGCATAGTACACTCGCGCACGCGCCGCAGAGAACGACAGTCTGAGCATGTGAAAAGACCGTTGTAATGGCGAAGCATCCTGAGGTATGCGTATGATGAGTGAACGCGTACCGAAACCTCAGTCACAAAGCTACGAACCAGGACATTTAACATCCATAAAGTACGAGTTGGGAGATTGCACAAGACGCTTCAGCTTGTGGCTCCTCTTTTCGGTCTCAGCAGAGGGGTTAAGCAAGTCGACGGCGAGAGTCTGCCAGTGCAGACATGAGATAAAAGATTCCAGCGACAACTGCAGCAACATGAAGACCGATTACACACCATTTTGAGAGTAAAAACAGGCAGAAGAAGATGTGAGCGATGGAGGACGAGAGTACTTTTGTGCGACTCCGACTGTCGACTGCGTGGATGGGACCTACAATTAAGGTTTGGAAACTCTGCCACATTGCATCTGAGGCAAAATTTTACCGACTCAGATAAACTCCGATTGGCTGAGCATGTGGCTGGTGTCTGCTTAGCCTTGCAGTCCCGACGATATTAATTGTCGTCGTCGTCGTCTTTTGCTGGCCTTCGTCAATACATGTCTGTTATGTCTTACCCAGAGTCATGCGACGCCGTCAACTTCTGGCCTGACGACAGTCTATGGCAGTCGACTGTGCTACTTTAGACTGCTGGGGCTGTCGTCCCGAACTTGAGTGGCAGTGCGTCAGTCGGTCCCCCCTCATTGCACGACGTCGACTAAACTTGGGATCCTTTCCAGCCCATTGAATCACGTTTGGGAGTATAACTTCTAAATACTCCGAGTACAAGACTTGTCCCAGGAACTACTACGTATACGTACATGTGAGTCAACTGTTGTGCCTCTTCTTGTTTCAGCATCAGATTAAGGCTCTGTGAAGGCTGCATCTTACCAGTGAACACTGCCGACAGCTGTAATAATAGAGACGAGACTCTACTGGATACATGGAAGTCATTGGGATGATAGCAGTAAGAATGCAAGAACCCTTTATTCGGAGAGAACGCGAGAACGATTTCCAGGAAAGAATACAATAACCGCAGTCGATGTAAATTGTTTCCATTAGGTATGCACCGCCACTGGTATAGGGAGGGAAGAGCGCCCACAGGGCATTGTATCCCGAAAAGGCAGGTCTGGACGAGTGCTTTTTGTTGTTGGGCCATCCTTTTGTTTTCGCTTCGTTACCCGGCGCTATGGTCATTGTCTTCCTAAGCGCCCCTCTATCGATGGTTTACTCTATAAGTATTCGCATCCTCGTCCACTTTTCCTTAACCCAGGTTTTGGTTCCCCCCGTCTCGTCTCTCATTGTTTCCAAACCAGCCTTCTGTTAGGTGAGTCTTCCGCAGTCCACTCTCTTTGCATTCACTCAAATACATCCTTCTAGCAGCATCCTTATTGCATCGTTCTTCCCTCGTGCATTTCAAAGAACTACGTCTCAGATCACGCCACCGCAACCCCGCATCCTTATATATCTTCAGCGAGCTAGTACCGCATCCATCATCGCAGGTCGATCCCACTTCGTAACACATCAATCACGACATCATTGCAGCTACCATCCCTCATAACCACTCCTAATATTGTCCAAATCATCTTCTCTATGGCCGCTCCATCTACTCCCTTCGGCTCTCTCTCGGTCGCCTTGGCTCAGGCGATTTCGTATCTCACACGCTCTTTGATTGTTCACTACTCAGCCACCACTATCATTAAACTGCAGCTAGCGCTTGAGGCAAACCTCACCGCACAGTTCGAGCCCTCCTGGATTCCTACAGAGCCTCTCCGTGGCTCTGGCCGTCGCTGCCTCACCCTCTCTTCCAGCAGGGTACCACCGCGTGCCATTTACAATGCGTGCAGGACTGCGAACGTCCAGTGGTCCCATTGGATTACTCTGCTCGGTGGCGTGGAATTCGACCTCTTCATTGACCCAGGATGTATCTCCATTCGCTTCGGAGATTGGGAGTCGGGCAAGGCGAGCAAGTTTTTCACCATCTGGCATGAGGAGGTGGAACCCCAGACGAAGTCACTTCCTCCTCAGAACAGCAAGACTCTCGCGCAGCAACTATTGGAAAACGATCAGGATGAGGACGAACAACTCTTCGCATTGATTGCAGATGAAGTTCGCGAGCCTTCATGGCTGACTCCCATCCTGACGCAGTTCCCCACCATCCCTTCACCTCTCCGATCGCTGTCGTCCTTACCTGCCTTCACAGCCTCCCCCGTCTCTAGCCCCGACTCTTCTACCATCTCTAGCCCTTCATCTAGCCCGTCCTCCAGCCCTTCATCTAGCCCTGCCTCCATTGCGTCCAGCCATTCGCGATCAAGCTCATCGAGTTCGAGTTCTGGCTTCACGTTCTTCTCGGAGGACAGCATGGATTCGTATAGCTCTGCCACCACAGTGTCTGTGTCTTCGCATTCCCCCCCTTTTCCCGGCGAGAAGCCGCAGTATAAGGTGTCTCGCCGTGAACGCGCCAGGCAGGCTCGGGTATTCGTCGACTCGTCGAAGAAGGAGGTGACGAACTACGATGGCGGAAAGACCACTGTGCTCACCGGGGGCGTTATGCTCGGTGGCGCGAACGTGTCACAGAAAGCCCAGACTGTCTTCCATCAGAAGGCGGTGAGCCCAAGCTCGAGCTCCAGCTGGCGCACAGTCCGCGTTTGACTGTCGACTCCGATTCACGGTGACAATCCACCCACCCTCATTTACCAACGACTTTGCATCGACGTGTCTGGAACGCACGCCACAAAACGCCTATTATGATATATGAGGACTATATATCTTACACCTTCTGCAAGACTATGTTTTCCGCTTTTCACCGGTCGAATATGTAGCATAGAAAGTCGTAATATCCTGTAATCTCTAATTCGCATTGTACTTCATTTCGGTCGCATCTTCACCTGTCGTAGCTCTACTTATCTTGCCTGTGTAACAAAGCTGGTTTGGAACATCTTCGAGCTTGGAGTGCACGCGCGATGTGGTGCCAACGCCTGAGAATATTAATACGAACGCAGATGGTCAACGCCAGGGTCCCGGAGCGAGATCGAAACTGGAGTTGGAAGTGGGATGGGCCAAATCCAGACATTAATTAATGTCGTCACTTGATATTAGCTCTCGTATCCGTGGGGCTGCTGCACGCTCGGAGTGCAATAGCATCACGCTGACATCGATACGCCAACTGAGCAAAATCCGTATATACTCCACACCCACTCTGGAGGGTGTCCCAATTCCTCTTCATTTCCTCATTCGCTACTACACCTTCGCCGAAGTCTTCACCCACCGTCTACCAAAATAACTGCCATGTCCAACACTCGCTCTACGAACACAGAGAAGAAGGAGCTCTACTCACGAGAGTTGGCAGAGTACACCTTCAGACAATGGGACAGCGCCCGACGGGCGATGGAAGCGAGCAGAGACAAGCCGCAAGGCAAATCCCCCCCAAGGTCAACTCCCTCCAGTTCTGTGCAGAGAGAGTCGGGTTACTTGTCGCGCACGTCCCATGGTCAAATGACTCGTTGAAATTTATTTATGTATCAATGAGACTGATGACCCGCTGTCGCAGGTGTAAAGTCCATAGATTATGCGCGGAGGTCGTACAAACCTGTCGACTCCAACGGGCGTGAAGGATGCAGCATGAATCGTTCGGCCCCCTTTTCGAAGGTGCATGTCCAATATTAATGCCGGTTCATCATTTCAGAACGCTGAGTACGGCCGCTTCGCACTCGCGATTTCCATCTTGCATCTACAAGTGTGGACCAATATGACCATCTACAAGCAACGACGTAGTCATATATCATCTCGGGGAAATGCGTTGATTTACGGACCTTTGACCGTCCTTCACACTCTGTATCATTACAAAGATATGTTCTCGCCTGCATCGGTTGGAAATAGGCGCCGCCTACTTCATCCTTGTGCTTTTTGTCCCAACGAGATGACGAACGATTGCCATACCAGTCAATACATACCTGAACACATGTTAGGTCAACCAGCAGTGGCAATGGTGGAGCTTTGACTTAACGTCTTAGGCGAGCTCAGCGGGACATGCTTGGTGTGGCGGTCTATTGCGGATCTATCAGTAATTCACATACTGTGAGGGACAATACAAGGAGTCCAGAACAGGATCCACTGCGGCGGTACATGAGAGGCAGTAATTCATGGAGAATTATTGACCGAGAACGACAGCACAGCACTCGAGCCCGATCTCGGTCGCCATTTGCAGTTGCAGACAGGACTTGGGACATACCCTGCATGGTGACGTAACCGACTTCAACGAATGCTCCGGGTTGCGTAACCCCAGGAGGCGCGCCTTCGCCGAGTCATATTACTCCAATGGAGTAGGTGCCACAGATATAGAAGATCAGAAGACATATTCAGCGCACATATTTCACTGAGGAGTTAGAACCGCTAAAGCTTGATGGTATCAGCAGCAGAGAAGTTGCAAATGAAGCCGGAACCTAACATGAGGTACATGCTTTTGGGATTCACATTGGAGCCGTGGAGATCGTAAACACAATCCGCGCTAGTCTGGATAAGGTGCCACATGCGGTGAGAGCAATCACATTGCAGGTTTCCGTAGATCAATGACGTACGGCGCCACGAGCGCCGAAACTCACGGTTACGACAGGAAGGTGGGCCGTAGGTTGAAAACGACTGTACTTGATTCCTTATGCATCGCCCCGTCGAGCAGCGAGTTAGCACTATTCCACCACCCTGCAAAGGGGCTATCTTGAAGCGTACTGGCTCTCAGTTGACTGGGGAGCTAGAAAACCACGTATACTCGCTTCAACTGTCCTCATGGTGTAGGCGCCTATGTCTGCTTCTCGAAGTAAGTCTTCGAAATAGACTGTCAAAGACGCAATATCGAACTTACACGGAAGAGGCCCGTACGGATCGATACCGGGTAGAGTACAAGTGCTGATGCTTGCCTTCACAGATGCGGTGATACGTTGGAGAAGCATAGTGCAGCTGGTTTCAGAACCGTCAACGACCCGTGCGAAGTTGACTGGAAGACTTAACTTCGAGTTTCAATCATTATGCATTACGGCGCCGACATCGTCATCTTGGGTGATCGGTGCATGGCAAAGTTGGGATTGAAATGTTGACACTTCATCAACCCAGAGCTCGAAGTCTTGCAGTGATCAGTCGTCTCGTACACAGAAGGACGTCTCTAGAGTACCGCCCATTGCGATTGAACGAGAGCAATCGAGTCACAGTGAACTTCTAATGGACTTTCATTCGACGTAGAAATACATCATTGCATGGACGTGGACTCGGTACTCGGACTCGCTGCATCGCCAGGAGCTTCGGGAGTTGCGGGTCGCTGAGAGTCTTCCTTTTCTGTATCTCTGGTTTGTTCGAAACTTTGCATTCCTTCCAGACCCCAGCGGGACATCATGGCCTTGTCCTCATCCCATGGTGAGCCTGTCAAATTATCCATGAGAAGATCACGATCAGATCTGAGGATGCACCGAACGGGAACGCACAAGGGGTGGTTAACATCTGCTCCCCCGTGAAGATGGCGTTGGCTCCGGCCATAAAGCACATTGCTTGTTGGGTTTCATCAAGGGTCTGCCTTCCGGCAGCTATCCGGATAATAGTGGAAGGAAGAACAATGCGGGCCGTCGCAATGGTGCGAAGAACAATTGGGTAGGGGACAGGCTGAGCACGTTGGAATGAGTCCACAACTGGACGACGGGAGAAAAAGTAGTCTCACCTCATTGTTCTCGAGCGGCGTACCCTTGATAGGCACGAGCGCATTAACGGGGAATGATTCTGGGTGCTCCGGCATGCTGTATTCGGTGTGAGTATACGCGCAGTCGCAATCCCGACGAACGCATACTTTGCAACTTCCCAGATCAGACCAATGCGATCGTGGTCGGACTCGCCAAGACCCAAGATGCCACCGGAGCACACGCTGATCCCGGCGTCACGAACAGCGGAGATTGTCTCGAGCCGCTCATCAAATGACCGTGTGGAGATCACCTGTATCTATCTTCAACTTGGCTCGACTACACGGGGTATAGGATCAATGCTTACCTGAGGGTAGAACTCGCGTGATGTGTCGAGGTTGTGGTTGTATGCAGTCAAACCGCTGCAATAAGGGCCACCTTAGCTCTCAGCGACGCGTCTAATGTAGCAATGACGAACGTACGCCTCCTTCAACTGCCGTGCTTGCTGTGGAGAGAGCATGCCTAGAGTGGTACAGACTTCCATGCCCATCGCACGGACTTCACGAACCATATCTAGGATGCGCTCGAAGCCCCGCTTCCGCCCAGCAAGATCTCTCCACGCAGCACCCATGCAGAACCGAGTGCTTCCATTCTCTTTAGCCTTGCGTGCAGCTTCGAGGACGGGCTCCAACTCCACCAGACGCGATGCCTTCGTTGGCGTGGAGTATCGCGAAGACTGCGAACAATACGAACCTAGCACGACATGCAAATCAGAGAGGCGGGCCCATGCAGAAACTGTTATACTCACAATCCTCTGTGCAACCACCGGCTATACGGACACGGGCGCGACTGAGACATGCTCACTGATTAGCATCAGAATGATAACGCACTCTTGATATTCATCAACGTGCAGAGTTGGACCTTTCTGGGATCATGGTGTTGCCTGTGAACTGATGCAGCGCGAAAGACGAGCTCCAGGAGTGGACTATCATAAATCTTCTGGATCTCTGATTTTCCCCAAGTACGTCTGACTCCAGATGCAGAAGATGCATGGGTGGCCAACGATCGAGCGCTCCGGAGAGAGGCTTTCATTGATGTGGAAGGACGGAACATGCAAACGAGAAAGTAGGCCTCTGACACACAGCAGCTTGGATCCCTCGACAGTTGACGGTACTCAGCCTTTATGGATTGCGCTTGGGGGTTAGAGCGGGCGAGAGTGAATCCCAGGGCAGCAGCTTGCAAGGAAGTTGGGGAATCGTCAACCGGGTCATGTCAATGAACCGGTTGACCGGGACATATCCTACAACTCGGCTGCGGCCATGAGGCAGCAGAGGTGCCGAATACAGATGAGCTTGAGTTTAGTATACATACGTCTCACATGACGCGTCTGAGTAAAAAAGCAAAGTCAAGTACCATCGTGGTCCCTGGAGCTCGGTGATTGTCAACGATAGAAATGCAAGCTGGCACAGTGACCACAACGGTCGGCAAGGGAGGCGTCAACAGAATTGGCAACGTCACTGGCGAAGACTGGATATATGTATAATGCAGCTAATCGATACAAGTACCAACCGAGACAACGATATTATAGGCCGGCTGCCAGCTGCGCCTCTGTTTTATTGAGCCTGTCGACCTCGGCTTCCAACGCAACATTCGCCATCTCGATTTGCAGTATATTCGAGATGAGTTCTGTCCAGCGAGTTTCCAGAGAAGTCAACTGATCTCCGATCTGCGTCTGTCGGCCGAATTTGTTCGTCAGTATGATGATGCATACATAGGTCGAAGATATGGACGGACTGACTTGGAAGTTCTTTCGCTCTCTGTTTACTTCCGTGGTCAGATTTTTCAGGTCTTCCAAAGCCTTCTCTATATTCTTGGCGCTCGCTTCCACCCGGTAATTGTGTATTCGCCAAGCGTTTGCGCCGTAGGACTGCAATAAGGCCTGGTTCGCATGTCTGGAGAAGGTATGGTTACTGTAAAGCATCAGATCAGGTAGTGTGCCACGCACCGCAAGCGCTGGTGTTCCAACTGAGAGTGAGCATTTGCTAATGCCGTTTTCCACTCTTCTTCGCCAGCGGGGGTCGAAGATGGTCCTGGTAATTGATAGCGTGTCGTATCTAGCGCAGGCAATGGCTGACGAGACTCAAGACGACTAAGCTCGGCATCCAGAAGGGGGTAGTTCTATTAGAGGCGTGTATAAATGAGTACTGTTTACTAGAAACAGAGACGTGGAATGCGTACGAACAGCGAAAAGCTTTGGTGATGGCGGAACGCGAGGATGGAGAGTCTGAAGAGGTTTCGCATCTCGCGCAAGTTCTCTTTCCACCCTTTCCCTTAGAGCTGGCTGCTGCTCTAGGTCGTTGTCATAGTACGGCAGAGAGTCAAAAATCAGAGAGCTCTGTGGTTGCTCGATCTCGGAAGTCATCGTAGTGGTGGTGGTGGTGGTGGTGGGCAAGCGCTGAGTTCGTTACGCGCGTAGTAGTCTCACACCACCGCGACCGGCTCCGACATCGACGAACATGTCCTTGCGGTTGGTCTCTTCGGCAGGTCGACTGCTCAGAAATTCATCTGTGCGCCCACTGGTCGCAGGAGGGGCGCAGCTGAGCCGTGGCCTTCATTTCTCTCAGTCCTCCAAAGGTACTACCCAATCGTGTTCCGGTTATTCCGATACACTAACGAGCAACAGCCTCTGCGTCCCCGTTCACCGAGCAGACGTCGCCCAACCCCACTATTACCAAGTATGCAGAAACCACAGAAGCTTTGCATACCTATGGCTCGTACCTCATCCAGTGCCTCCCAAAGTACATCCAGCAGTTCTCCGTACTCAAGGATGAATTGACTCTGTATATCTGCCCCTCTGGTGTCATCCCGGTCCTCACCTTCCTCCGGGATCACTCTCAATGTCAATTCAAGAGCTGTATGGATATCAGCGGTGTTGACTTCCCCGAAAGGAGCAAGCGGTTTGAGGTCGTTTATAATCTGCTGAGCGTTCAGTTGGGCGGCAGAATCAGAGTCAAGACGTATGCGGGTGAGACGGACGCGGTCCCCAGTGCATTGCCAGTTTACAAGGGCGCGGACTGGTAAGCTTCTACGCGGCGGAACCCTGCAGCGTTCAAGGAACTGTGTTCTGATGTCGAACTCAGGTACGAGAGAGAAGTTTGGGATCTATTTGGCGTATTCTTCCGGGACCATCCTGATCTGTGTGTAATTCCTCTGTTTCGTATCCATCAACTTGTTGACCCATATTCTCAAGACGGCGAATTCTTACTGATTATGGTACGTGAAACGTGTGCGCCGAAAGCTGTACGTTGAATTCGCTTAATAGGATTTGAGGGACATCCTCTCCGGAAGGATTTCCCGTTGACCGTAAGAGATTGTACGTTTGTCCTCACTCGGTTGACTCATCTGTTCTTGCAAGGGTTACACTGAGCTTCGCTATGACGAAGAGCAAAAGCGCGTCGTTTACGAGCCACTGCAACTCACGCAAGCCTTCCGGTGCGATATAAACATTATTTTGATTTGTCGAATACTACTCAGCCCTTCCTCCCTCTACACAGAAACTTTGATTCGTTGTCGCCGTGGGAGCAAGTGGGACAAGGGACAACTCCCAAGAGACCAGAGGACCTCAAGCCCGTGCCGCCTCCGAAGCCCGAAGAGTCGAAGTAGTGCATATGCCAGATGCATTGATAGTTATTCGAATACAAGTTCCATAATATTCCTTGACCGTCATGCTACCTAGAGATACAAAAGTAACAACATGAGTCAGGCAGAATCAACGGTGGTCCTTCACGAGTGGGTCTCCTCCTCAACCTCTTTCGCATCCAATGGTGCTGTCTCAGCCACCTTCTTGTCCCACCCCATCCGGGAGACAATGTATTGCTGTCCAATTACCTCCACACCGACCCTGATAGCTTCAACAACCAGGTCCTCAACCCATTCGTATTCATCCCACAGGGTTAACCACTTGCCAGGCACAGCTTGGGTAACAGTGGAGTGTGTGAGCTGATGTGCGGGATCTGACAGGTATATAATGAACTGGAGGGACGTTTGGGAATTTAATCCAGCTGAAGAGGGATCAACTTCGCCCGGCGATTGGGGTAGAGGGAAAGTAGACATGTAAGGTTGAATGCGGAGATACACGTAGGAATACGTGGTGGGATTCTGAGCAGAAGATGGAGTAGAAGCGGGTGTGGCATTACGCTTGATGAGCTCGTCGAGGTTGGCCTTTCAAAATATAAACACTTGTGACGCAAGATGTGTACCAATAAGATAGCATACCTGAGCAAGTTTCAGCGCAGCCTCGAGACCTTCCGCGGCATTCAAATCCCGCTGGGCATCTGACGCGTCTTTAAGACGTGATTCATCGCCTCGATTGACAATGAGGTCGCCGCCTTCTACTTGCTCCATAATCTGTAGTACGACAACATAAGAAAGGACAGGTCGTTACGCGAATGTTTGCACCAACCCTAGAGAGCGCACGATAAACGAGCGACTCGACGCCTTCGTAGCCTTGCATGTCATGGCTCAACCAAATCTGGATAACTTCGTGCTCGGATATCGGAGGAGCCACCACATTCAGAAGATCGGTCAGAGTAGATAGTCCGACTCTCTTGAAATCGGTTCCTGGTAAGATCAACAAGGGCTGAATATTCCATATGACTGTCTAATGAAGGTTACGCACCCAATTTGTCCAACTGAGCAGCCTTGGCATACTCTAACACACCCTCACCCCACTTCCTTGCCTGCTCATTCTTGGGCAAATTCTTCACTTGTTCATCTACAGCTTGCTTCGCCTGCTGAATCGCAGCGCTTGCACTTGACCAAACATTACCCCACCCCCATCCACCAGAATTGGTCTGTGTTTCGTGTGGTTCTGCTTTAACGGAAGACGACTGCCGGGAGCTAGACGGCTCAGTCCTAGGAAGTGGAGACGCAGACCCAGATGCAGACGGGAGTAAAGGTACTGGAGTGCCGACTTTGATCCTCTCGGTACTCTTCCTGAACGTTGGAGTTCCGGCACGCGAGAGTGGTCTGTCGATGTGTGATGTAGACAAGCGTGGAAGTTCGGTACTCTTCTGTGTAATCTCGTCGATGAATGCGTATACTTCCGCCTCGCCCTCTGTCGGCGGTTGGGTATCTGGCGTGGAGACAGGCGCATTGGCGGGAGGCGGGGCGAGGGAATCAAGGTCGTCCAAAAACTGAAGAGCTTCCTCCTGCTTGCTCTTGGCCTTCGTAGACATGATGAATTTGAGACGTGCAGCTTTGGAGCTTGGAACAAGTTACGAAGGGAGACCAGACAGCTGTAACTTAGTTCATTGACGGGCGCTCCGCGGCCTTCGCCCTATGTAAACGCGTCCCAGTAAACCCTTCCGAGTGTCCTTAAGCACTGAAACTTATATTTCGTACTGAGATCGTTCTTACATCTCCGATAGTCATATTCGGACCCCTCTTTCTCGTGTAGGAATGCCGAAAGCGCGGCAAGTTACTTCGTCAGAGCCCTCAGAAGAGGAGTCGGATCAGCAGTACAATGTTGGTGAGTGTTCACGGAGGCCTCTCGCCGATTCTGCTCTAATTCATTGCCACCAGAGCTCGTCACAAAGGCTCGCGTGGATAAGAATAAGAAATGGGTATGCCTATTTTCTACGAGGCATGTCTTTCAATCTGACAGTGGCGCTACCAGGAATTCTGGGTCAAGGTGAGGGACGAGCATCAGCATGCGTACAGCCTTTGACCCGTCTTGCTACTTCAAGTGGGAAAATTATCCTTGGGGTGATAACACGTGAGTAACTGTATGGCACACTGAACGGCCGTTTCTCATCTTTCCCCCCAGTTGGGAACCAGAGGAGAATTTACGGTTAACTTGCAACCGCCTCCTCAACAGTTTTTGGGATCATGTTGGAAGAGACCATAAGGGTCTCCCCAAAGGTTATGTCTTGGAAGCTAAAAAAAGCTGGGTTGGTGAGTAACATTCTTCCAAGCTTTAGGTGTTAGATTTCATCGATCATACAGCGGCAGAGCAGGCGTACTTTAGGAAGATGATGGGTGGTAACGAAGAATCCCAGAGTCAGAAGGATAGTTCTGAGTCTGTGAGATTCATCACGGCGGTCATTCGTGCGCGATTTGACTTTCTCGATAACACGTTGTTTTAGGAAAACGAGCAGACGCGGGGGCGTAACAAAAGAGCACGATCGCGCACAACATCACCACCCACTTCAAGGGAACGCAAGAAGAAGAAAAGGGTGAAGACTACAACAGAACGGAAAAACAAACAACACACTGAGAGCGCAGTACGTTCAGTGATTATGCAAGTGTGCCCACTCATTCATTGACCAACTCAGGATGAAACCGACATATCGGACGATCTACCTTTAACTAGCAGACCTCGGAAACGCGCTAAACCGAGCGCTGGTGTGGTATGCATTTGATTTGTGGGGCATACGTGTACTTACGTGCCTCAGTCTGATTCAACCGAGAAGCCTCCTCGTAAAATTCCCAAGGTAAGCCGATCCCTCCAGGACGAACGTAGTACACCATCGACGTCGATCAAGGTAATTTTTTGCCGTTATCGCTCGGGACATACTTGCTGAGTCATGCCAGGGTAAGGGAAAAGAGAAGATACAGTTGTCTGTCCAGACAAGCCACCTGGACTCTGACGTGGAGGATTCTCTCTTTTCCTCGCCTTCCTCCCCAGACGTCTCACTCAGCGCAAAAATCCTGCTGCCTGAATCCTCTGCTCGGGTTGCTGGTGGAGAAAAGCCGATTCTGCCATCGAAGGATATCTCACGAAAGCCTCAGGAGCGGCGAGGTATCAAAGAGCTGCCCATAGAATTGAAGGACACAGGAGCTGGTGGTATCTCTACAAAATTGCGGCTTGCTCGTGGCCTCACCTCAAGTCGAGCTCAACCATCCATCCCCCCTGCGCAAAAACAGAAGAGTGCCTTGGCGGGGCTAAGTTTCAGAAAGACATCGCTCGGAAATAATATCTTGACCCCAACTGCAGAGAGTCCAACAGCGGGGCAAATGCCTTCCATCTCCAGACCCTCGCTCAGGATCAATCCAACCAAGCCAGCAGCCTCACCTTCAGTTGTCTCTCCAATTGTGCAATCTCCTTTCTCTGCTCAAAGCAGTCACAACGACTTTCCGGCAGCGGGGTTTTCACCAACAGAATCGATCTCTCATACGGAGGCTTCTCAGCCTGGTCCGGTTGCCCCTTCGCACAGGTGCGCGTTCATGTGCACACTATCGCGGAACATCCTCACGTTGTATTGGCAGACGTCCTCTTCCACTTCCTCGCCGGTCTGTTGCAATGCCATCCGTACCACAACCACCTTCTGTACCACTGCCGACGGTTGAACCAACTGCGGAAGTGGACCAGTTTCTGTCGACTATCATGCCTCCTGAGTAAGTGAAGGTCCAGTACGCGGATGTGTGCGTATTTACTGTTTTCCCTCTAGACTTGCCGCACCTTTACAGTACGTTACTGTATTTCGAGCCTTTAATTTTTCTGAGTGGTGAAGTAGGGAAACCAACGGGGAGGATACTCTGCCACTGGTGCGAGCCTCAACCAACACGATCGCTACAACAAAGCAACCATCTATTGGCAGGTCTTATCGGCACACATTCCTTCGTAAAGACTATGTCGTACTCACGAATTGCTCAGGATCCCCAAGAAGTGGAAGTGGTCCGGAGAACTATTCCTGGATATAAATCCAGAAAAGGCCGATCTTCTCTGCACTATCACCTTACACGATGCAACAGACCCTCTCCCGAATGGTCTCCGGTTTAGCATATGTCTACCGTCCTCCGTGGACTCCGTTAGGCTCCGAAAGCTCTATGATGCCGCCGATCTTCACCTCATCCTTCAGGCCTCCACGCAGGTGCAACAATTTGCGAAGTTGTCGCATCGAGAGCAGGAAGACGAAGCATCACTCACTACCTTGGCCAATTATATGAGAAAGAATCTCTTGGTAATGTCGTTGCTACTTCACGTGTCGCGATTATTCATTGCGAAGCAACAGTTCACATATGCCCATCTATACCTGGACAATATTGCAGTCGCTCTGCTATTGGTGTTTCCATCAGCATCATCGGAAATTTGTGCTCTTCTGAGGGTTCCGTCGGAGATAGCGAATGGTGCCGCTCTTGTAGCGGCTCTTATTCCATGGGTGTTGACGGCTAGTGAATACGAAGCTGCGTCTTGGCGTAAGCCTAGGTCAAAACTTCACACCCAGTCTTTAGGCAACGAACCGTACGGCATTTGTCGCAAGATCTTAAATGATCCCATGTTGGAACGCTCCCTTCGGATGCTCAACTTTTCGAAGCCGTTGCGTGAGTTTATGTCCCAACCGAATCGACCATACTGTATCTGGTGCTCGCCTGCCGAAGGTGATCCATCCCTTCCAGCACTGGAGACAGCCTCTTTGCGGACGATTTTGAACAAATGCAAGGCAGTTGACGTTGGAACGAAGAAGGATGTTCGTGCTATCTTTGTGCACGTTGGTGCTCTCGCGTCTTTGCGCAAACTACCTGCTCTGGCTCTGAGACGCCAGAAAAGGCCGGATTTACGGTTCCTGACTTACGGTACTCACGAAACTGTGCCTCCGGAGCGTTGGGGTATTCGTGAAATTTATCCCTTGGGTAGGTCTGCTCTGGTTCTGCAAAACCGCGAAATCTCTTATATTCTGCAGGGGGCGTCGTGACTTTCACTCCGTGCGCCATCATTGAAGATCTGCTGGGAGTACTTGAACTGATCAAGAAGCTCAACGAGCATCCTTTGTGGGACTGTTATGTGCTACCATCAGTGGTGGCAATGGTGGCAAAGTTAACATGCCAGGGCCAATCTCCCCTGTCCCTGTTTGACCGGTGAGTAATGTTTTTAAGAAATCGAATTGGCATCCGAATCTAATGGCGACTACCCACAGCGGGGAGTTGATATTCGACGAATTGCTTGATCTCATAGCGGGAGGGAAGGTTTCCCTGCTCCAGGCACCGCCTCTGACCCGTCAGCCTCAACGTGATAATGATTCGGCCCTTCGCTGGATCAGCTGGCAGTTCCGGATACTGAGCTCGGACGCTCGTGTCATCCTGGAAGAAAGCATTAAATTAGCCGTGGAGCTGTACAGGATACCGGAAGCCGAGCTTCCACTACAAATTGAGAAAGAGATTGAGCAAGATATGCTCAGCATGCAGCTGCAGCCAGCGATCATGGATGGATATCGACGCTTCGTGGTCATTCATGGAGGAGGGGACCGTCATCTCGTCAACGAGGATCATGCGGTAAGTCTCATCTTCCACATCTGTCGAAATCTCACCAAGTGAGACAACACACATACATAGATTGAATGCGTCAGACTCTCGAATTTCGACTTCAAGGATGATTACTTCCTGAAAGCATCGAGCAATGATAACGCGTCGGGGAAGACTTAAAGATTGGGAGGGGGCTCGATCAGTTTCTGCCGTTTGGTTCACATTTACGACTACTATTGTAGAATTCCGCCACCTGTACTTTTTGTATGCGCACCAGCTGTACATATGTAGGGATTGCCCTACGAATTGACCATGATGTTTACCGGCCACTGCCAGTGCTTCATGGACGCTGCGAGCATGTGATATCCTCCGTCGTCGTGGACGCCGATATCTACGCGAACAAGTTCGCTAGCCCTCTCGTGCCATCTTCCTCAGGCCCCAACACATTCCATCTCACTAGTATTCATCTGCAAAGATGTCGTCTCTTGCGGCCATCCTGTCAGATCCTGCGTATCATGACTACCTGGCCATCCTGAAAGGTGCAAGGAATGGTTTCGTTTACGGTGTCAAAGTGAGGTTCCCCCATGCTCTCATCATGGCAATTCTGTTTGGTCGCGGATCGTGAGTAGGACACAATGACATTCTTCTTACGTTGCTGACGCAGCAATGCAGGTGGAAAGCCAGAGTTCAGACAATCTTCCGTGCCACGAAACAGCACGCTCTGAACCTTGCCAAATTCGTCTCGCTGTATAAGACTCTGCTACTCATACAGAGGAAGTCGAATCACGGCACGCAGCGGGGCGTGGACACCTTCATTGCGGGTCTCATTAGCGGGTACTTTGTCTTCGGAGATCGGAATGCTGTCAACGAGCAGGTGTGCAGTTTCGTTTTTACCCTTGCATTCACGAAGGTGACGCGTGCGTAGATTGTGCTCTATGTGTGCTCGAGAGTCGTGGCATCCTTCATTCCTCGTGCTACAACACCCTATGCGATGGCTTCTACGGCCTCCTCCGCTGTCAAGCCAATTCCACCCGATGCACGGAAATTCTCGATATTTGCAGCCCTCTGCTGGGGCACCGTCATGTGGCTTTTCGCCGAAAGAGGGGAAACCATCCAGCCAGGAATGTTCCACTCGATGAATTACCTCTACCGCGATTCGGAGCACTGGAGTAACCTGTGGACACTGTTGTGGCACAACAAGTAATCGTTATTCAGCTGGGGCTGCATAGATTGGGACGGGATAGGCACGACACGATATATTACATTCTCCCGTGGGTCCTCATTAGACGAGAAGCTGATCCACTCTTCGTGGAATCTTGGCGCATTTGTACTGTGCAATACCCCTTGGTCAGGATCCCTATAACACCGCCGAGGCCGACACACCTCTAGCATTTCCAGAGCTGCTTGGCAGGCTCTACTGCATGTCTCGCAAGAGTCGAATTTTCTTTGGACCTCCGCCATCTCAGCAGTCACATCCGTCCCTGCGAAGAGAATGTTATTTAGAAATGAAGACTGTCACACAGCAACCAGATGTACCTGCAAGTACTTCGGCAGCTACAGTCTTCTTCCTCTCTTCCCAAATTACGGTGGTATATTGTGAGTGCTTCGTGCATTCACCGTAGCCATGGGGAAATATCATTTCGCCCATGAGTACCTCTCGCAGACGGTCGATCCGACAACTGTGCAGCAGGACAAGTTTGTGGTACGCCTGAGCTGTCGGGATCACCGCGATGTCTTTGGACGTATAACTGGACAGCGGGGGATGCAACAAATGCTTGCTTGCTTGAGCCGCGATATCGTCGAGCCCGCGTTCCACCGCGTAGCCATATACTCGCAAAGGGTACGTCGACGTATGCGCTGCGAGATGCAAATGCAGGATGTCTACGACCGAATTGCATAGCATATACTTATCTGCGAGCGAGAGCAGAATAAAAAGAATGGGAATAGGTATGGCCGCGTCCGGAATAATTGATTGAATGGGAGTAAGGTTAGCCGATTCGGATGGTGGGCCTACAACGTTGCAAGGTTCCAGCGTCGCGTTCAGAAGGCAGAGGAGAATCGACAATGAAGCAGCTGATTCGTGAAGATCCAAAATCCTGTCGTCGTCCTCTGCTGTGTTTAGCACATATCCCTTATCACAACACGCAAACATATCATCTGTTAACGAGGCATTTGTGATCAATCAGTGGGTTAACGTTGACAGAGGACACGACAACATGGAGAACGTACCAAAAACCTGACTGACTGCGGCCAACCGCGTTCGGCTGACCTTAAACTTGACATCGTCAGGGATTGAACGAATGACGAAGTCATATTCTTCGCAACCATGTGTTGTGGACATTGTGCTTTAATTTGGTGGAGTGTGGCATTAGCACCTTACTTCAAGCATTTTGTAGTCAAAACCCGCAGCGAGTGCAATGGACATGCACGTATGCACAGCAGTATATTGACAGTCAATTGACGCTTGGTTGACGTTGCGAGGCGGATGCACAGCCACGACCGGACTGCAGGCTGACGTGGAGTATAGGATGTAGCGACACGCAGCGATGACGATCACTGTCAGTACTAATCAGACTTGTCACTTGCGTGGCTGGAGATGAGTCAAAGAACACGCACGTACCTGGCGGACTCAGGCACATCCCACGTCGAGGGATCCAGATGGAAGGAGGATAAGTGGTTGTATGTACACCGAGAAAAGGGCATCCACAGCAGGTCGTGATCATGAAGAAAACCGCACTATGTACCACGATAGCGTGTGTACATGTACAAGCACACCAAGTCGGAACGACGTCAACGGCATGGACATAAATCGCCCAGTGCAAGAAAGGCCCAACCAGAAAGAAAGGAAAAAAGAAAACAGACGTGGTATCATAGAATGAGGTAAGTAGAAACTAGAGTCAGTTCTATATAGTCCTGAGCGCCCTACATGATAATACACTTTCGCTTCTTCTCCTCCTTCTGTACTCGCCCTGGACCCTGCAGACCCTGTTCCTGCTGTTTTGTCGACCGGAGTAGACGGACGAGATAGATGAATAGTCGTTCAACGTTATGTGCCGTCTTGGCGGATGTCTCGAGAAATTCGCAGCCGAAACTTCGTGCGAGTGCTGCCCCATCTTCTCGCGAGACCTCCCGCTCAAACTGTTTGTCGCATTTATTGCCGACAAGCATGAAAACCGGCTTTTGTCGCTTCACCTTAAGCATGGCCTGGCGGAAGACGTCGAGATGGTCGAATGTCGCACGAGATGCGATCGAGTAAACCAAGATAAATCCTTGGCCTTCCCTATGTGTCGACGACATTTGATTACGAGAACTCTGGAGCTAAAATCTGAAGTACCCACCTGACCCACTGATCTCGGAGAGTCGCATACTCCTCTGCATAATCACATCAGATAACCTGTTTGGAGTGAAAAATAGCAACAACGCACCCTGTCCCGCCGTATCAATCACCTCGACGAAACACATCCGATTATCGACAACCAACTGCTTGCGATATGCATCCTCTATTGTTGGATCATATGTCTGCAGAACGAGAGACCAGGGTGTGACTCGCGCTCCGGCATAAAAAACATGGGAGACTAACCTCTACACATATTACGTGGACGCAGGAGGGCACAAACTCGATTTTCAGCAAGAGACTGGAAAGCGGAAGGCAGCACACATACCAACGAAACAATTGAGCGTGAACTGTAAGCCATGTCATCAGCCATTACCAGCGCAGAATGCGACACAAGACCTCACTTGTACAGCCAACGCAGTCTTTCCTACACCTCCGTCACCGAGAACGGCTACTCTCCAGCTATCCATTTCTATAGGCAGGTAATATCATAAGTTAAGCCGGCAGCGGAGTCGCACGACTGAATATACCTTCAAGGGGCAGAAACGAGAGTATAGAATATACAAGTCTGAGATGGATGGCGTTAGATTGACACTGACGAGAGGGAATCAGGGATGCACACCGACCTCACAATGAGGGGTGAGGAACTGAAAGCACAGCAGACAGGGGAGCGTAGAAGTAGTTGAAGAGGAACGTAAAAACGTGGAGATCTGAACGTCGTGCAAATTCGTGCAGGGGTCGTAAAGAAGAAGGCTGGTGGAAGCCTTAGCCTTGAGTTGGTGGACGTAGACAGAGTGCAGAACAGCCTTAACGCGCTGAGAGCGTCCTCCGGTATTTCTAGACACTCACAAACACGGTCCAACTTTGGTTCCCTGTCCGGAACGAACCGATCTCTCCGCATATGGCTATTTTCCCGCGCGCTTTCTGCCCAACCTGCAATTTCAATCCAATCCCAATCTCCTGATTCTCTCCTTCCCATCTCTCTCACCTCCGACTTTCTCTCTCACCGAATTGATTCAGGAACTTACCCCACGTCTATTCTACTCTAATTGTCGGCCATCGCCGAGCCCATCAACCTCACCGCCTCACCCCTCAGGCACTCGGCCTCAGCAGAACTCCTTCCCCTCGGGGAACCGGTCGAGGTTGCAGCCATGTGTTCACTTCCTCTGTAGTGCAGTTTGATCTCAGTATAGGGCAGGTGAGAGACGGGCATGAAATTCATGAAGGGCCTATTGTGTTTCGGTGTGCTCTGCAAACGCGTGGACTGCGCAATTCTCAACTGGATCCGGCAGAATGAAAAACTGGGAGCACCTGAACGGAATTCCCTTTCCCACTGAGGCATGCGGTACGTAAGCTTGTTCTAGCAGATAGGAAGTCCTTCGACAGGCGTTTGATATCAGTGACTGTAATTCGATCGATGTGGCTTACCGTCGTGTCATTCTGAAGGAATTAAGAATTCCACGACAGCTCACCAGTGAAGGGCAGAGCCGCAACTGAACCACTTATTGTTGTCTTACTCAACAAACACGAGCACGATGCACTATTAAACTTCTTGACATCACACAATCAAGTCAAGCAAGTAGCCTGAGGCCTACTTCCTGATCTGAGAGGCACAAGGCCTCGAAGACGCAGTGAGTGCATCCCAGATATGATGATGGACTGTGATTGGTGGAGGCAGACTGCCGTTAGCCTGGTTTGTCGAGCGTAAGAGCAGAGAACTGCGCAGAACATGCTCAAGAGTCAGCGTTATACAGCGCACAGCGTACAGGGTACTCAAGGCGCACGTGAGACAGCGTCACCAGGGTCATCTAGAGAAATTGGTGCGACGCCGTCCACGAAGTAGGGTGAATTGCCCACCAGTCCTAAGCAGTCCCCGGCCATTACAGCTGTTTACGGTTGTTCCTCAACTGGTTCGAGGGGGGGTCAATTCCTTCTTCGGCGTCTGACTCAGAGCCACCCCGGATTGACAGGGAGAAAGTGACATAAATGACCACAGTCCAAGGTTCCCTTAGTAATAATATTCATGACGTGTATGAAAGTCCAGAGCCGAAGCGCTCACAAACGAGTAGCACGTACCGGGAAGAGGGTGCCAGTCAGATTACCTTGCGCATGCTACTAGCTCTCATGCATGCCTGTGCAATGGGGCGCTATTGGTGGGCGTCCATCCATGGGCAATTCTAGAATAAGAGGAGTAAGTTCAAGTTCACCATATCGATGGCATCGTCGCACAGCCGGAACCCGTTACCTTAATAACTCCCATCTATGCGCACGAAGAACGTCCGACATGAATTCGTGAATCGAAGCTCTGGCGGAAAAAGTCGGCAGCACTGTCAGAACAGACTTCGCCAGCTATGTCATAGAGAGCTACATACCAACGTTCGGATTAGAGGGCCTGTACCGAAGGCGCGGTAAGTAGCTTACCAGGTGGGACGCCACTGGCATGTGATATGAACAACAGTAGTCCCCTGTGCCCCATGCATCTTACTGGCCGAAAGAACCATGATGACTGCATGATCCGGCAAAGACGCAGCCACGAGTACGCGTTATGAATAGGTGAAGTACGGTAGTAGCCTTACGGTCTTCTGAGTCTTGAGATAGACGCGCAAGGTTTCGCATTTTGCCGGCATCTTTGTGGCTGCAACTTCTCGCCTGGATCGCGATCCCGCGAGCCAACCGCGAGCTTTCCAGTCTACAACCGGTGAACGGCTGCCGCGTAACATAACAAATTCCATTCTCTTTCACAAGAGGCTCCTGAGATGTGCGCAATTCCATGTTAACACTGTTGTTCTGGCGAGCTGAATGTTCGGTGCGTGTTTCTCTTTCAGCAAAGAGAACATGTGCCAGTTTAAGAACAAGATTTGCTACGCTGGGAGATATACGGCGTGCAGTGACGCTCATAATAAATGCCACAGGCCAATCGATACTACATTGACCGCCAGTTCGCGTTTAACATTTTCCCGCTGCTGGTAACACGCTCACCACTGCTCACGTTGTCCTCGATATTTTGTTTCAAAAAAGCCTTTCGTCTTTTGTTATCTAATGCAAATTTATGGCATTTTACAGCTTCTGCACGCACGCTTTCTATTTAAAGGCCCCAGGTTCGATTACACGGGCATTATCCAGAACATTCAGTAACCCCCCAAATACAGGATGCGCAGTGCGAGACGGCGATTCCCAGGAGATAGCGATGCGTGTGCCAAAGGGACTCGGTGGGTTCTACAAACACAGGCCTCCTTCCCGAAGCTCCCGAGGTTGCCTTCGATTCTTTCCGACAGGCTAGCATACACAAAAGACTCGGGGAGTTGCAGGTGTGTAATTATTCGAGCCTTGGGACAAAAAGAGGATCCACTGGACTTGGATGATCTACGGGTTAGGTAATGTGCTAGAACGCACGGTTTTACTGGATTTTGACCGCTAGATCAATTAACAAGCCAGGAAGTTTCGACATCAATGATTGGGCACTTTTCGCAGCTCATGTTCAGTCTGCAGTGGAACGGACCTTCTGAATGCGAGCTGTCTAGAAGGACACTATATCAAGTTTCCACCGCATGATATGTGTCAACCGCATCTATTTTGTACGGTGGCGTTCCGAGTCATCTTGCTATCTGGGTGTTCTGTCATATACCCTTTTACGAGTTTTCTGACTACTAAACTTTATGTCATTTCTCTCATATCTCCTATACAGGTACAAGGTATGCGAGAGCATCGCACGAACTTATGGCATGCAACTAACGCTTCATTCCGATAACCTCTAGTATATCAATCAAGGATCTGTACTTAAACTAAACGATGGACCAGCAGCAATATTGAACGTAAAGTTCCGTCCTTACCGCACGATAATCAGTCTAATCACTGCAATTCTGTCAGATACTTATATTACGGTGATCGAGGGACGGTATTTCTCAACTAAGAAGTGGATCCTCTAGTACCCGTAGGTCGGGCTTTACCGTGCTCTGACCAGTCCTCGAGACTCTCAACTAGTCTGAAATTTTCGCTACCCTCAGGCGCTCGGTGCATTTAAGGTCGTGTTCTCTGGCTTGGCTGCTGCACCACGCATGTTCCTCTCTTCCACAACTCGCCGGTCACACACGGTTCGCAAAGCACATCTCTATACGAGAAAACGACGTCCATAGTGTCCGACACCCGTAGCGTCGAGACCTTATTTTTTGCTCGTTTCTTCCGCCGTCCATGGTCGCCGTCACTGTGTTTTTCACTGCTTGGAAGCAGCTAGTGCATGGAAGGAAGCTAAACGTCCGTGGGTACCCCGTTATTGTTCACTGATTCATCCTCGGATCCGACCTGACACCTACGCGCGCAGCACTGGAGCCAGCTCCACTGAACGCCAAGAGCTGTGCGCCGTGTCGCCGCGCAGCTCTGAAAGAGTATGGGAATAGCAACCACTCCGTACATGCGCGCAGCGCACAGGACTGCCTTGTGATGGCCTCTGTCGTTGCAATTGACTCAGGCTCGTCTGCGCTCATTCTTGGCCCATTTGCAGGCTGCCGGGATGTGTCGCCTCTGACTGGCATTGTGGGTCAAATGCATCAAATCACTTCACAGCTCCGGAGGTTCTGTCCTTTTCTATCTCATTACTCTCACCTGCTTCCACGCTCACCGCAAGGAGAAACACTGCGAATTACGCAAGTTGTCGTGGTGACGGCAGACATGCAACGATCTGAACAGCTATCTCATCCATACAGGACTCCCCGCTGTGATCCCAACTCAGAGGAGTATTTATGGCCCAAGGCCTGCAGAAGCAAGTGCGTTTTTCAAATTGCTCATTTCGCTGCGCCTGGCGTGTACACAGACAGGCACGCCGACGTTCGGTCCCGATCGATATCGTGGGTGCTTCCCCAATGTCACAGGTGCCGTTCTCACAGGACATTGATCTAATAGGGGCGTTCCGATGCTACCGCTGGACATGCCCGCGCTAAGGAGGCTGGCGTCTACGGTTTCGCTGCGGCTCCCTTTGCATTCCTGCCACACGCTCGCTGGCTTGCGTGTATCAATCCCTGTGGCCTTCATCGATTCACGCACGGTCTCCTCATCACATCAAATCGGCAATCCCCTTGCCTTAGCCCCACTGGTGATTCCGAGATGCTGCTTCGGATGTAGCGCCAGACAACCGTCCATCGAGCGTACTTTTTAAGCCACGAATCTAGTAACGCGTTGGCTCTTTCCCTCTCCTTTCCATTCAGCCAGGGCAGTAGGTTACGACGTGCGTATCGCAGCAGGTCATCCGCTGACTCCTTGTAATCTAGGTACAACAGCCCGGTGTTCCTGGACCATTGTGCCAATGGGGGTATTCAATTTACCTACCGACTTACCTGGCGGGCGTCAAGCCTAAGTGACGCAGCAAACATTGGCTGGTGAAAGCAAACCTTGCTCGCTTTGGCTCAGCGCTGTCCCTAGGTGTCGCTCGCGTTCCTCGTGCTTTACTCGAATTCACTCGGGGCGCTGAAACGTCTCTGACGTGGGAGGCCTGCTCGGTCGTCGGATGCCCTCTCCCTATCGATAACCAGCCCACCGACGAGCCCGCGCTCTCTGTTCGACATTGCAGGTGGGTAACCCGTTCACACCGCGTATACCCTCGCTGCGATCAGCCGGCGTCAAGACTGGGAGGTGACTCAGCGGGGCTCGCTGGCATCAGGAGCACGTCACCGTTGTGGGACCTTCGTCAGCCAGGCCGTCTCCTCTATCAATTCGCGGCGCAGGCGGCGATACGCCTCTGCGCAGCCCGTCCCCGCGTCAAGTTGAATGTATGTATGGCCGGCAAGCCGCTGGATGAGTCGAATTGATCTCATTGAATCCCTCCGCCGTCGGCGCGCGAGCTCCGGGGAGCCATGGTGGTCGTCAGCCAGGCCGTCTCCTCTATCAATTCGCGGCGCAGGCGGCGATACGCCTCTGCGCAGCCCGTCCCCGCGTCAAGTTAAATGTATGTATGGCCGGCAAGCCGCTGGATGAGTCGAATCGATCTCATCGAATCCCTCCGCCATCGGCGCGCGAGCTCCGGGGAGCCATGGTGGCCCTGCGAGTTGCTGCAGCGCAGTGCCATTCATTCGATATCAAGTTCCCGGGCCAGAGTAGATCTCCACCGGGTCACCCCCTCGCACCCAGTCGAAGGGCAGGATCTGCTCTCACGGACTGTCCTCCGCTCCGACCGTCCTGCGTACAGTCGCGGTGCGCGTACGAGGCGCGGTTCGCACGCGAACCCAGAGGAGCGTTCGCGCCCTCCGCTCGCACTGCCACTAAAATGCGATGAATCATTGAATGGGCTTGGGAGGGGAATAGAGAGAATCGATCGGACCGCGGCGTGCCCTGTAAGTGGGATCAGGCGTACCGCGCCAGCCTGTGCGGCCGAGTGGGGAAACTCTGGGGTTGGAATGGAGGCTCTGTGCCCCTCTTCCTACTCTTATCTTCGCGTCCCCTTATCGACGACCTCTTGGTGCGTGCCCAGCTCGAGGTAGGCGAGTGGGGTACGCGCGGGGTGCTCGTTGGGAACACGGACTCAATACAGTGCCGTTGGCGGTCTTTGCGATTCGGGCGTTCTGTCACACAAATGTGTATATTAATTGCGCTGCGCGTCGCTGTGGTATATACGTACTGAGCTCCCCTCGAGTTCGGACTGGCATTCACTCCCACTTCCGCGCGAACGTGTACTCTAATCTACAGACAACAGCCCCAAGACTCCCAAATCCCAGCGGAAGGGGAACAGGAACGGACAAACTAGTAGGTACTGACTTGTCACAAACAGAAGGATTTCGAAGTGGGGAAACTGAAGTGTTCCTGAAGGGCGACGGAAGGGCGTCGGGTAAGAGGTGATAAGGTAGGATCTGGAAGGAAATTGGAGAAGAATAATTACGGGCGATCTAGTATGGCAATAAATATGTATTGGTACAGTGTGACTTCCAAGGAGTTTCGTACGAGGACAACATGGGAACGAAGGGAGGACCGGGGTATGAGCGAGCGTGCGGACGACGAACTACGCGTAGATAGCGTGCGCGTGTTAGAGCGTGGCTGATAACGAGGAAGGCAGGGTAGAGAGCATACCAGTGTGGAGGCCTCAGTCCTGCCGGCTGAGCTCGGCCTGGGTGAGGTTGAGGACGAAGGCACCCTTGAAGTCGGGCGGGGGTTCGATGATTTTTATGGGCTTCTTGCCCGGCGCACCGGACGAGCGGTGTGCGCCGCCAGAGAGCGAGCTCGCGATGGAGGGGAACGGGCGAAGCGGGCGGGAGACGGGGAAGGCGGGTGTATTGGAGATCTTGCGAGTCGATTGTGGGCGCACCGCGCCGGTGGCAGCGAGCGGGGACGAGACGTGGGGCCGCATGGGGCCGGGTTTGAAGGTGGACGGGCCAGCAGACATGGTCATGACGGCTGGGAGACTCTGGTTAGCGTACGCGAGGCGATGGGACGACTGGCGGGCTCACCCATTGCGCCGCGACGGCGGGGACTGGGAGACTAGAGTGGTCTGGAGAAGGAATAAGAGAATGCGGGGGTGCACATCTCACCCAGCGATGGCCGTTGGGGAATATATACGCTACGTCAACCCCAACAACTGGCTATCCTTTCCTTTGCGCCCTTCTCCCGGTCACGTGCCCCGACTTCTTCTGTCCGACTTCGCCTTCCATGTTGTAACTGATTATAACTGCTCTCTTTCCTGCTCTCTTCTCTACCGCTATCCTGCTCACCAGCTCGCATCGCTGCCTTTCTGCTTCTGCTGCGAACAACACCCGAAACCATCCATCAATGCGCATCATTTTTCCTACATTCCCTAGCCACAGCCGTCTAAGCACCGCCATCGTCTTCGCGAACGTCCTTACCCCTGCTTTTCTCCTCACCTTTGTCATCTCTGGGCAATGGGCGACAGCCTGAGAGCCATGGGGTCGATAACTTACTAGGCCTGCACAAGTATAGCTCTGCCTTACGCCGTCCTACCCCAAACCTGCCGGCCACGGCCACTTGACTAGACTAGCTTGACTATGAGATTTCCCGACACGCTCGTATACCATAGGCTCTTCGTCTGCTATGCGTTCGCCCCATGCCTCGTCCGCCCCCGGGCATTTACTCCTCCACGCTCTCTCGCTTCTTATTCGCCCCAATGCACAAGATCGCCGGTCATGCTCTGATGCCGAAGCACTGTGGAATTCGAACAGATCTTGATCGTTCGCATTGTATGTATGACCACCTTCCCCAATATTGTCTCGACTCTTGCTCGCCAGTGCTCGTTTGTGGGTGCAGGTGGAAGAATCTCCGCGTCTTCCGGAGGTCGCCTGCGTAGAAGGCCCATACGCCGCGAGACCCATACGCTCCGTCTGTTTGCGTATGCTGATTTTACAGAGTCCTTGTTTACGTCTTTGTCGTACTCCGTGTCGGCCGTAACACTTTCAGTCGAATGTATATATTTGTCAGGTACAGAAATATACACCATTAAAATTGACGTCCAGATAAAATGATGGCGACGTCCCATGCAGTATAAACGGAGCAACAATCTGAACAAACGAACACTGGATGGCTCTACGTGGGGAATGTTTGGGGATGTAAGGGAGATAGGCAAGTCGGAACGGAAGCGCGCCACGACTGTGTGTGTGCGCATAACGCCGCTGCGGTTGGGGCGCCGGAGATGGCTGACGATGTGTCCCATATGTGCGGTGACGCCGCGATGGCCAGGAAGGAGCCATGACGAGGACTCCCAGGGAATGCCGCACCCCACCAACCTCGAGACCTCTTCTAATGCGTGTGGGGTCCCGCCCCTCGTGAACCCCACTGCACGTCGCCCGCAGACGCGGGTGTCCGATATGATGGCAAGAAGACGGCGAAACCAGAGCGAGCGACCGACGGGAGCGCGGGCGCGATGCGCATATGCACCGCCCACGACGTCCCGAAACCGAAACCGACCCGGTGAGAGCTGTACACGGCGGCTCGCTGCCGCGGGCGTGCTCACTGCACGTCGACCAGGAGGTTGCGCTCGAGAATGTACTTGCCCTCCTTGTATTTCTGCGAGGGCTCGTACGCGCGATCCTAGCCGCAATGAACGATATTTAGTCTCAACCGCACAGGAGCGGCGCTGTGGCGCACATATTTCCATCCCAGAGTGACGCCGCATTTGCAGCAGTAGATGTCCCTGACAGTGTGGTTACCCGTTGTCATTTGCCGGTCGTTGGGCTCGCCCTCGATGACATTTACGCTGCGCATATTTCAGAACACATAGTACCCACAGGAGTAATGGTACTCACACGACGTCAAAGAGGTATGCTCGGCCGTGCTGACCGTTGAATGCCTAACATTCGCAGATAACCCGGTAAGTATGGAGCGGACACGGCGCCATTTTGCCTGGTGCTTACTCGCGATATCATCGAGTGGATGGTAGCCAAGTGGGTCTTGCAGTTCGAGCACCCGTAGATGCGCGCTCCGGCGAGGTAGCGGCGGTAGCTCATGCCCATGATGTGCGAACGGCAGGAGCTGGTGGGCGATAGTGCTGAGGTGAACGATGGGGGCCTGCGAATTGTTCCGAACGCGAGGGCTTATATGCGGTTCAACGTGTGAAGGGGGGATGAGAAATGGAAGGCCGAGTCAGGAGAGGCGTGCGCAACCGTGTGGCACTGCTGCTGCAGTAACCTGGCTCAGCAGGCTAGTCCGAGCTCTCCGACCCGGCGCCCACGCCGCTTCGGGCCTGCCGCCTCCCTCTCAGCCTTCTCTCTTATCCTGCACCCTTGTCTTGTCTCCAAGCATGTGCGACTCTTTCTACGTACCCCGCGGCACATTCGCTGCGTACACGAGCTGATCCTGCCATCGCTGGCGCTTGCGAGTCTAGTTATCTGTGGCATCTGACGCGCATCTTAATTGCAGCCCGGAGCTGGCGCTATGTCCTGTCCTAGGGCCCGGACGCCGTCTGCTCTTCGCGATTCAGCCAGGCTCGCCAATACATTCATTCCATCGTCTACCCCGTCGTCGCGCTTAACGGCGCACTAACGCCCACTGTGCTCGGCTGTGATAGACGGCCGTCCACCGCACATTGTGCCGAGGAACCCGCGTGCTGTCCACACCCGGCTCCCACCATGCGCTTTCGCGCCACGCAATAGAGAGATAGCCCATGCATCGAAGGGGTTGTAGGAGATGTGGTCAGTGGATTATTCCTGTCGTTATTGGCAGTCTGCTTCCAGGTGTACGTGGTGGTGCTCACTCTCCGGTCCCGTCAACCGTTATCGTGGCATTCTCCTTGGGTGTACCTTTTGTTGGGCTGATTGAGAGCGCCCGAGCTCAGGCGGCATCGTGCTCTACATGCCAGCACCGGCTCTGCAAAGTACTACATAGCGGCATCAAGTTGGAGATCACATACTTGGACCTTGTGATGCATGTATGGTACTTCGCCTCATCGATAACGAAGGATTCCGCCATGTCCACGCAGTCCAGCTGAAAACACTTGTGTGAATGTGATGTCTGCCGATGCAAGATCATCAATGCAGGGATTGTTCTGAACAATGTACGAGCGGTCATTTTCACACCACTAGTCCTTTTCACATCCACGGGAAAAGTGCTTCAACCAATACTGTTTTACCTTCTCTGGGAAAGACAAACTTAGGTCTACTATGGTTGACCTGGATATGCCAAATGATTCAGAAGTGCCAGATTGTTTTCTACAGCTCTATTCCCTTACCTGATTGCTGCAAAATTGCAGATGTAGAAGCCTGTGTGTCGATTTGATGCTCCAAATTTTTGGTAAGTATGTGTGGTCTGGTTGGATCCCAGAAAATCCATGATTGCAGGACTGTAGTTGGCTGGTGTTGCAGAGTGGCATCTCTCTAGGATGTTCAACACAGCTCAAAAAAATACAGAAAAATCTCCTGTTGTATTCTACATGCTATTG
Organism: Sparassis crispa; assembly: GCF_003851025.1. Classification (NCBI taxonomy): domain Eukaryota; kingdom Fungi; phylum Basidiomycota; class Agaricomycetes; order Polyporales; family Sparassidaceae; genus Sparassis; species Sparassis crispa. The sequence goes on from NW_020939747.1 coordinate 2,755,738, forward strand.
GCATATCATGTGAGATGCCAGACTATCGTGCCAGGTGAGGTGTGGTGGGACCAGAAGTGTCAAACTTTGGCTTGCGTTCCCCTGTCATGACTTCGTAGAAATATGCCTACATACTTTCCCTGGACAATTGATATCACTTTGAGGGAGGGAACGGGGCAGGGGAAAACTAGAAAATATATAGTACAACTATATCAGTGGTTTACCGACCTCTGCTGCAATCTTATTGACTTGGAGGGTATGGTGGAGATACAAGCTGAACATTATCAGAATCTCTAGCATGGCACAGCATGTCCAATATGACAATCCCATTGTGCAACCTTCGTGACTCATCTGAACGAAGTGCCTGCATCCCACTAAGCTTCCGAGCAATAAAACAAGTTAGATTCTTCCTTCGACTTCATATGTATGAAAATATGAAAAAAAGTGCTCGGAGTGAGGATCGAACTCACGACCTCAGGATTACACCTCGACTTGGAAGTTCATGGATATGAGACCTGCGCTCTAACCAACTGAGCCATCCAAGCTCGACAGTGAAGGTCGAGTATACCATTAATGCTTAATATTATGTAAGTTTTCACTCGCGGCTGCCGCTTCAGTTGGCGCTCGCTCCAGCCACTCCTCCGGTGTCGATACCTGCTTTCCGAGGACAACACCCTCAAGCTACTGCTCTACGCGTGCCTCCTTCAGCCCTCTCCGCATTTTTGACACTCTTGCCCGGTATATTCCTTGTGAATTCACTTGGAAAAACACCTGTTTCAACCCAGTGGTTTCGCTGTGGCCACACTGACACCGTGACAAGCCCTTCCATGAATCCGCGGAAGAGACAAGCCAGCGACCCGCTTCTGCCTATGCGCCCTCCGAAACAACCTCGTCTAAAGAGCCATCACTTCTCCGGAGGGAATAGCACCCCATCAGAGACCGAAGGCCTGTGTGCACGTTGGGGAAGACTCATAACCGAGATGTGGTCTCTGACTTACGAGACGTTGACCGGACGGAGATACGATAGGTCACAGACGGCCTCGTCGAATTCATCGACAGATGGTGGAGCGTCAGAAATCTCCAGCCCAGATACTGTATCTCCACCCCTACCCTCCCCACCACCGTCTCGGCCACCTTCGCGAGTGCGAACGTTCACTAAGAATTTGGCTGCGGCACGATACCACCCGTCTTCTCGACCTACCATTCCACAAGACTTCCGTCGACCAGTTCCTAGACAGCATCTACCAATAACCTCTCCAATTGCACCAGAGCCGCGGCGCACGCAACCGCAAGACCCGCCACCAAACTTCATAGCTTCACGCGCATCGTCACGTCCAATAGCACCCCTACCGCCGCCACCGCCACCACCATCACATCCATTACCAGAGCACACTGTTCACCTTCACAGAAAGTCCTCGGGTCCCGAGCCTTCCCGAATACCCGTCAAACCGAGTGAGGTGCAAGTCGACCAATCATCCGCAGCACCGTTTGGACTAGTTTCTCCACCACCATCAGATGCGACTACCCCTTCTACACCACCCACAGTCGCGTCCGTCTCCCGCTTGCATCCACAGGTGGAGGCGGCCATGGCAAGACATGCCCACCAGAGGACGGACTCTCTACCGAGGAGGACGTATGTCAGTATGGAACATATCCATATGAGGCGGGTGAGTCGTGTTGTGGATGTGTATCAAGTCTGTGTCGCTTACGTTCTTACCAGCATAGAGAAAAAGTGAAGGCGGATCGGTTGAAAGGCATGGAGGAAATGCAGAAGGAGTATTACAAAATGAAACGTAGAACGGGTATGTATATTCGGTCTTCAGCGTCCGATGCTCTTCTCATTCCGCCTCGTAGGCTATAGTTCCGATTTCAACACATTCAAAGGTGAGTAATCACCCTGAGGAAGTTGATCGTCGTGTTCAGTTACCCTCCTAGGTTTTATGGGCTACCAAGCACTCCTGGATGCCTCGGATAGGCGAAGGGTCTTGTCACGTACGTTTTTCGTCGGTGGCAGTTCTTTTACCGCTCACTTTGGTCTAGCATCTCACTCCCTTACGGACTTACGGGGCAAGAGGAACATAGCGCCTGCAAATCGGAGATACTCTGACTCCGCGGTATGTCGCTCAAAGCCTGTGCCCGAGTCATACTAATTTCCGTTGCAGAATGTCACACCTGAATTCCTGTTACGCGCAATATACAAGGCGAGAGAAAGCCTAAACGCGTCAGTGTCATCGTTATATGCCGTGAAATTATTCGCAACATTGATTGGTCTTTCTCCATAGTCCGCCGGTCAAACCATTCACCCCATCGCTAGACCGACTACGAAGCATTAACCGTGCCAGAGACGAGGCGATCGAGCGCCAGCTGCACGGTCCGAAACCCTTACCCTCATCGCTACCCCCCGAGGACGAAGCGGCCGTCAAGGCGCTCCTCGCAAAGAAGGGTGTGATCGCAAAGTGCGGGCGGGAGCAGGTGACAGATTTAGACATCATGCGGCTCAAGCCTCTCACGTGGCTGAACGACGAGATCATCAACTTCTACGGGCAGATGCTCTTGAACCGGTCCGAGGAGAGCAAGGAGAATGTAGCCGCCAACGGGCGGAAAGTGCTGAACATCCACTATTTCAACACGTTCTTTTGGGCCAAGCTCACGGACGACGGTTATGAGAAGGGGAGGCTGGCGAAGTGGACAAAAAAGGTGGGTTGGCGCTTCTCCTCTATTCCAGCAGTCGATTTATTATATCTGGCCTTGCAGTTCGACATCTTCGAGAAGGACGTTGTGCTCATACCCGTCAATCATAAAAACTTGCACTGGAGTGCTGCTGCGATTAACTTCCGTAGGAAGCGGATCGAGTCATACGACAGTATGGGGCCGAGGCGATCAGTGTGCAAGGTGAGCCATTTCCGTTTATTCTCAGAGCAATATCTAACGTCATGTAGTATATAAGAGAATACCTCGATGCCGAACATAGAAACAAGAAAAGAAGACCGTTCGATTTCACTGGTTGGCAAGACTACAATATGCCGGTCAGTACGAGTGCTCTAGCGGTCACGAATGGTCTCTCTAATCTTAACTTAGGATATAATACAAGAGAATGGGTCGGACTGCGGAGTGTTTGCCTGCCAGTTCATGGAATCATTATCCAGAGGGCAGGAGACTTTTGTGTTCACGCAGGCTGATATGCCGTATCTTCGCCGACGGATGATATGGGAGATTGGAAACGTCAAGCTACGCGACGACACATAGTTGTTATTAGCGAGCGGGCAGGTTTTTTTTATTTGTGCATATCTTATACTGTACTTTTGACTTCGAGGTTATGGTAGCGATTCCATTTGTATTTTCCCGGGAGATAAATCTTCTTTCGCGCTGCGTTGAATGGACACATTGGGAGCCCACGGGCGAGATGTCCGTAAAGCATGTATTACCGACGAAACCACCAAACAATCATGAAGAACCAGAAGACGATGATGAGGAAAACAATATACCACAGCCACCGGCAGCCTTGCCGTTCCGCCATGTTGTTCATCCTTCTGAACGTCCCTGCCAGTATACCAGACGTCTCCGAGAAGGCATCGTTCTGCACATGCATGAGCTCGCAGCAGAGCGTTCAATAGGCGGGTATACACACCATCTGACTGAGCTGCACTGTAGAGTCTCGCACCTCGTTTCCAATCCCGACAGTGATCTGGCGTGTGCGCGTGCTCAGTCAACGATGTCCTGAGCCAGAGTAGGGACAACTCACTCACTTCCTTCAACATCTTCACTTTCGCTGTCAGGCTGTTAACCTGCTCATCGTTCTGGCCTTCAAGATCATCTGCAAATCGTTGACCGCCGGGCTGCAGACCATTGAGGGGAGACGACCTCCCCGAGGACGGCGGGGTATAGTACTCGGGAAGTAACGCTGTGCGGTCGCGCAGTGAAGACCGTGCCGTCGCCCTAAATCTGGGATACTTTCATTGTCATTTCTCGTACCACGATTGGCATGCATTGCTCACCGTTGCGACATAATCAGTGGGCAGGCCGGCTGTCCTCATGCAAACTGTTGGGAGGTGCGAAAGAAGCGTTATTACCGGATATGGTAGTCACTCACTCCGCCTGCCACGTCGATCGCGGTTGATGAAGCGCTCTAGATCGAGTGAGATCCACCCAGCGATGTCCCAAACGTTCACCTCGGTCTAATACATCTTAGTGAGAAGTCCCAATGGGTTCGTAACAGACACACAGCGAATGTTTCAGCCTCAATCCACTGGTATTAGTGGTGCTGCGAGTTTTTGCACCCCCTTAGACTGTTGCAAGTACATTTAAACAATCGATATCTCAGCGACCGGTGCAATAAAACGACAATGATCTTCACTCTAATTCTGCGTTGAACTATCCCTAGCTAACAATACAATCGTTGGGGTATGGGACAAGATGCTCCCACTGGACAACTGCGGCAAGAGAGGATCTAGAATTCAAGTGTGCGAAACAGAAATGCGGTACAAGAAAGATTTACGCAACAGTTGTAGGATAGGACGCCCCGATGTGGACCAGCAACAAGGAGCCGAGCACGAAGTTAAAGAAAGGGGGTAGACATACCGAAGAGAATGAGGGGTCAGGCCTCAGGTACTAATGCAAGGTAGATGGTGAGTACGAAGATATCTGTGTCCGTGACCTGGGTAATCTTGCGGGAGCGCAAGCGCTGATGACCGAAACAATTGTACACGACACATCGATACAAGTCCGCGGGTTCCAACATTCGCAGCACTACTCGATACTCATCCTGTTTGGATGGTTACTCATCGGTCCTCTGTAGAGGTCTTGAGACTTGCCGCGTTGCTTCAACGTACTGTTGTTGCCAACTGCGGACAGAATAAGTGGAGTGACAATGATGGTAACGGGAATTATTTACCGCGTGTCTTCAATCCCCGCCCGAAGTTGTTCATGACTATGCATGCAAACACGAACGTAAGAATGAGTAAAGCGATCGCAATGACAGCTGATAGATGATCAGTAAGAAATTTCATACGGCATCAATGCACCTTACAGAACGTCGTCAATGTCTGCCAAACGAGGATAAAAGTAGCGGTCGACTTCAACCTCAACACCTTCACCAGCTGAGGTAGGGTAGTAGGGTTAATTTTTGTGAGAAATATGAGAAACATGACTCGCCTTGTACAGGAAGTATACCATTGCTCCCACACAGCCGGTCATGAAGGCCAGCATCATCCATTTGTTCTCCCGTCGTGCTGCCTGATCACCAATCACCAACACCACTATTGACAATGGCAGCGCAAGACACGTGAGATAGTATTCCGCATTGTGACTGTTGAGGACGAGCCAGATGAACTGAACTGAGAAGCCGACCCAGAAGAACACGTCGAACTTGACCAGACACAGGTATATCTGGAAGTACGCGTACATCGCCTTAATCTGGCGGTCGGCACCGAGGAACTTGTACACTTTCCAGCCAAATTCGGTGTAGATTTTCCAGCCAAGGGCCAAGTAGGCAAGCTCGGCAACAGAGATGACGATGGGGATAATGGTGGTGAGGACGTCGATAGGAATATGGGATGTTCCCGACGTGGTGGGGAGAGACCCACGGATCTCGCCAATCTGGATGACGGCGTATACGAGAAATACGGCATTGAATATTCTGGTAACCACATTGAGTTGGGAGCATGAGACCCATTGCGAACGCACTCACGCCAAAGCAATAAATTGAAGAGTGTTACGAGCGTGTACGGCATCCAGAGCCATAACGAATTGGAACAAGCTAGAGCGCAACGGCTCAGTCTAACGGGGAATACGACCTGGAAGCACGTACTGAGCAATGGCGAAGATACTCAGGTACACTGGCATCTTCAGAGACGCGACATTGTCGCTGCCATTTGCGTCGCGAGACTCCTGAAGCCGAACGAAGATCTCAGCCTCAATAGCAAGGTCTATGGCTGTCTCGACCAAGACGGTCAACAGATACAGGCGACACGCTATTGAATCGGGTAGAAACTGCAGCGCGAAGTCAGCATAGCACGTTCATGGATTCGTGAGTAGAATTTACGCACGACAGACCAAAGTTTCCGCTTTTCTTTCTCCTTCTCCGGCTGAGTGGTTGGTGGTGGATATCCCCAGTCTAATCGCTCTGTGCTCTCGCCTTCGACATCCTTGATGTCTTTCACGGTGATATCACTGTCGTTGGTCTGCTTTGTGAGAGAATATGATGGCTTGTGGTGAGATGTTTGGGATGAGTGGAAGGATGAAGGGTCTACGGTGTACGCCTTGTAGGAAGTGGCATACTGGTCAATGAGGTCGTCGTAGGGGACCTTCGTATCGGAGCCGTCGTGATGTTGGGGGATGGTGGAAGGAGTGGGCTGGGTGGGTTGCCTAGGCATGTTAAAGAGTGACTTGGTAGCCTTGTAGGATGGGCTTGTCGTCCTGCGAGCAAAGGAGACGACAGAAAATGCCGTCGGAGAACTTATCGAGTGCTACGGCAGATCCATCGCAACCGCGATTATTTGCCGTCCTTTGGCAAGTGGCTGGCGTTCCTCAGCCTCTCGTTCAGCCTCAAATTTCGCATCTCTCCGACAAACAGTCGGGACTCTGTGTTCCAAGTATGCCTTGCCAATGTCAACGCGATCGTTCTTCCCATTCACCGCATTAAACACTCGTATACTCCCGTAGCACCACCACCCGTAAATTCAGCCACCAAAACGGCAATCTCCGAGTGCAATCGCAACACCGGCTAATCGTTCCATGCACACTAGTTCATGGCGACGCATGCGTCCGGCCGGCTTTCACTCCACCTGCAGTAACACTTCTTACAAACACTGCCGAGCGTGAAATGCTCCCGCAAAATTCAGCAAGACACGACAATGTTAGAGTTGGTGTTACAAACAATGGGCCACAGCAGATAATCCAGTGAGATATTAGGAGAGACATGCGAGCGAGAACAAGAAACGCACAGCGAGACTACATGGTGCCATCCGGTACATGCCAACGAGGGTCGAGAGTGCTAGTGGTGATGCTAACATTAGGAACTATCAGTGTCTGTCGATGAGCCAGTCTCCTCGCCTTCCACATCTGGCGGTGCCTTCATTAGCTCAGGAGGTGTACGGAACGTCTGGGAACGCACCAACTAGATAATCTGGCTCCGGCACCCTGATGATGGGGGGTGGTGGAAGCGGAGGGTTTGGCTGTTTTACAGGAGCTCTGGGACCTTTACCACCCCTTGGCTTCGATTTCTGGGCAGCGTAAGAGACGAGTGAAGGACTGTGAGTAGATGGAGCAGATGGAGCGGTGGAGATAGAGCGGGCGGGAGAAGAACCGGGTGACGGGGATCCGGGCGACGAGGAATGTCGCTCTCGGTAGAATGAAGATGCAATTGACGACTCTCTCAATCTCGAGGGAATTTTCGACTGCGAGTTAGATATAGGAAGAGAGTAGGCCTGAAAAGAACACAAAGTTAAATTACGGTGGAAAGCATCTGGGCTCCACTCACACTGCTGGGTGACCCAGGACCGTCTGGTTCCACTTTTGCCCGGGCTATGGGCGAGCCTGATAATCCCGTGAGTGTCTGATGAAACAGAACCGCAGTCTGACCATATCTCACCACTTATCTTCGCCTTCTTCTGTTTCTTTGATGGTGACACGGAGGGAGAACCAGGCTATTCAACGATAAGTGCACAACCACAGCAGACGCTGACACAACGTACGCGCTTGCGATTCAAGCTGAATTCCGCTTCGTCTGCAAAATAAAACGTCAGTCTCAGCCTGCGCAGCCCTTCCTTGGCTTCATACCTGTCCGTTTGGCCTTCGACTTGCCTTTGCCCTTCGTAGTAGTCTTACCGTCGTCAGAAATGTTCCCAACCTCTGACTCAAGATACGGTGAAGCGGATCTACCGGCGTCAGAAGCAAGCCTTACAGTACATATTTTGAAATTCAGACGCTATATAGACGGGAATATCGAGGACGCACTTTGCTTTCGTGGTAGCGTTCCGCGCTGCACCTCTGCGGGAGTTCGCGAGACCCAAGCAGGAGCTCAAGTGGGTTGCGTATCGGGTGGATGCGATCTAAAAACCCCAACAGTCATCTCATGCGAAATGACGACCGCAAATGCATCGCAGACCTGTCTCTTGCAGTTCAAGCATTCAAGGTAGACGGTGCCGTCTTTCCCATTTCCATTGAGCGGAGTGCTTGTGCCTGTTCCCGCAGAACCATTCGCGTCCGCAGACTTTCCTTCACCTGCAGGAGAGGCTACCCTCGACGAAGAGGCTCCAGCTTGCAAGGACGGATTGGACGGTCCGGGAACGTGGACTGCGACGCCTCGTGAGCACCTCGCCACGCGCAAACCCGACGAAAACGTACCTGCGTTACATCTGATAGACAAATACACGTTCATACACGGTGACCTTCCCTACGCGACAAGTTCGACGAGACGTACCGTGTGTGGCATATATCGCAGATGGCTCTGGAGCGCGCGATCTGCTGGTGAGATTCTAGCACGACGTCCATGAGGATGTCCTCGAGCATCGCCGAGAAGGCTTTGGACGTCTACCCTGACCAATTGAACATCACTCTTCCGGCAGCACCTGCGCGACACTCACGAGTTCCGACAACACTTCATCTCGCTCCCTTTTCGGCATCGGAGCGCCACGACGGTCTTGGGAACATGTACCGGATTTAAAAAAGCTAGCAGCAGGCGACGCAAGACAAAGTACAAGGCAGAGCTCTAGCAATAGTTTGTTCTGAACATCCAATGGCCTGCAAACAGTAATCAATGCAGTCGAACCGCATGAACTTGGAGCAATTAACGTTCTATTGATGTCACGTGAATGACGCCACACTCGTCGCCTCTCGTTCGCGGTGTTGCAAATGGTACGCAAGATCGAGGTCATTTAGCACAGAAGAACATATTCCGACATCGTGAGTATGACATAGCAGGTGCAAGGTATAAGACTGAACGAGGGTTCCGATTGAAGATACTAAAGGTCCGCAAATTCTGTCAGACCGTAATTTTTACCGAGTAAGCCGAGAAATCGTGAAAACGCCCAAAATGACCGCAGCCAAGGCACCTATGCTGGCGGGTAGCAACAGATCTTTCGGGACGCCCAACACCAAGTCCTCCTCATGGTGGTGCACGGGTTGGGGATGTGCCTGGGGGACCGGTTCGGGGGCGGCTGCTACAACCGCTGCCACCTCCGCCGCCTTCTCTAACTCCTTCTCGCGCTCAGCAGCGGCGGCGGCCTCAGCGGCACGTGCAGCCGCGCTCTTCTCAGCCATTTCTTCTGCCCAGCCTTTCCCACCCTGGAGGTACAGGACGACGCGATCATCATGAGCCGCCCTCGCAATCTTCACTGCGTCCGACACGTCCGAGTCCGAGGTGATCAGTACAACATCGCCGTCCGCGTCCGTGTACGACAGCAGGAAGTCTGATGGATCCGGAGGGGGCTCGGAAGGGTTTTGACTCCTGTAATTCGTGAAAAATGGATCGGTGGCGAGCTTTCCGCCAACGATGTCGCGCAAGTTCTCCACGTTATCGCTGCGGGCCTGGAATCTGTGGGTACGTCCACTGGGGGTGCGGAACTTGAAGACGTACGTCCCGTCGTCGACGGGCGGAGCAGGTCCTGAAGGACCGGTCACTGACGTAGCCGTCTCGCCGCGCTTCTTCGGGTACCCGTCCAGAGCGGAGACAGCGTCCTCCTCCTCGCCAACGGAAGCAGAGTCGTTGGGGTGCACTTCCGAGTATGGAGATTGTAGGGCGTGAGACATGGTCCTGTACAGGTGACGAGAGTGTAGATCGGTGTGGAAGGCGGAGCCCGACAGCGCAGACTCGGAGTCTTCGTTCGTGCCAAGGGATTCGAAGAAGCGACCCCACATCGGTCCGCCTTCGGCTTCACCCTCTCCAGCGGTCTCAGCCGTGATCGCATTCATCTACAACATGTGAGCTGATCACGACATGACCAAATTTAAACAGAAGCTCTGACCTGTTCAAGCGTTGCATAAGTCAATTTCAACACGTCGACGATGGCAACCAGGCGCCCGTCAGCTTCAACGACGGGCAAATTCAGATAATGACCGTCTGAAGACCATCGTGTCAGTACTATGAACGATGGACGTGGAAATGTACGCACTGTGCATCTTCTTCAGCGCCTCGTGGCACGTCAAAGTAGGAGGAGCGGTATCGGGATGTGGGGTCATAACTCTCACAACACTACATCTGGACGAGTCTAATCCAGCCGCTATCACACGCAGCACAATATCTTTACTGGTGAAGATGCCAGCAATCTTCGGAGCCGCAGCAGGGGCGCCGGGCGGGACCGTAGGTGTCTCCATCACGCAGACCGCGGTGGTGCGCCTCTCCTTCATCAGCTTCGCGACGTCTCTGACGGTAGTCTTCGGGCCGACAGTCGCGGGCTGAGTGCGGGAGTCCATGACACTGGAAAGGTCGGGTAGCGCAGTCTTCTCGCGCAGCGCTTCGACGTAGGACAACATGGCAGCAGCTTGGGGATTGGCACCCATTCCACCACCCAATTCAGACTGCACGCCCGTGAGAGCAGCGTACAGTTTCTCAGAAGCAGAGGAACTGCGCTCCACTTTGTCGAGTGCCTCATGGAAGACCTTGGTGATATCGAGAAGGCCAACGACATTGCCTTCTTCATTACACACAGGCTGACGGGAATTTAGCCACCAAGTGCATCATCTCAATACGCGTCTGAGCGACATACCAGATGCCTGAAGTGTCTTTGCACCATCAACTGCAATGCCTCAGTAGCACTGGTGGTATCACGCGTAACCATCGGGCCACGCGTCATTATCGCGCTAACCTGAGTAGTATGGGGGTCCAAACCATCAGCAGTCACCTGTAGCGGACACGTTAAGCACGCAACACGAAAAGCGCGACTGGAGACGTGCCCGATAAGCTAAATCTTTGGCGGTAAAAATCCCACTCAGGCCTTCGTCGTCGTCGACTACAAGCACACAGTCGGTCCTCTTCGCCGCGCACAGCTGGCTGGCTTCCGAGACCGTGATGCTCTCGGGCACGGTCAACGCGGGACTCGGCTTGAGCGCGGCGACGGTGCCCTTCTGCACACTGGCCTTCGTCCCGCGCTTGCGGGAGTGCTGGATCTGGGTGGTCGAGATCGTACGTTTCCGCGAGAGCTCCGACTCTATCTTCTTGCGAATAGCCTGTGATGGTTCGGAGAGGTCAGGACGCGTGTTTTTCCGGGCATGAGGACGGGGCCTCGTAACAGAGATGGAGGGGAGCAACGCGCGGTCGCTGGATGTGCTGGGTGTCGTGGACATCGTGCGCAAGGACTACACGTGTCTGCAGCGCATCTCTCGAGAAGCTCACTATAGACACGGTTTACGGCCCAGGCGCCGATATGGGACAGGACATGAAACGTGATCTGCTCACCTCATCCCGCTTGGACTGTTTCTTCCTGGTCTCTGCAACGGAGCTGGACAGCGTCGACATGGTTGTGGACAACTGGTGACGAGTGGAACCAGGGAAGGGAGAAACGGCACGGTCGGGAAAGGGTATTGGAGAAGTAGAGGTCGGTGCGCCCGCGCTACGATTGTAGGAGGGAGAGTGGGAGGGGACAGGAATTCGTGACATGGACTGGTGGGTCCACGCACAATTTAGCAGGCGAACATGGTTCTCTTCTCACCGCGCGGGTGAAACAGCGCGTGTGTTGTGCAGTATTTGCCCGGTGGCCAACCTGATCGCGGCGAGACTCTCATCCGCACGAGCTCGGCGGTGCCATTCGGGCAAAATCGAATGTCGAACGTGTCTCTAGAGCTCGAGACTCTTCAAATGTACACTTAACAATTGGGTACACTATCTACATAGTACAGAAAGTACAACGCGCCACTCGACGTTCCGGCGTGATTCATTTTTCGGCACGGAATCCTCGGCTGAAGGAAGACGTGTGGGCGGAGAAATTGGTGGTGGCAGAAGATGCTCACATCCCGACTCTCATGAGTGTTTCTTCACCACTCCACGTCCTCGCTGTCGCGAAGTGTACCAATAATACACGCCCGCCAGGATGAGGATCGCGAAGAAGTTGGCTAGGTCGCGTGAACGAGGCCAGTCCGGCTTGCGATCAGTCAAGACCTCGACGGACCGCGCTCGAGGACTTACCGACTACCAAACCGAAAATTCCCTGGAAGAGCTGGCCACTGAATTGGACACAGGCCTGCACTAATTGCAGGACACTCGTCAAAAGCTGTTCGCCGAGTGCCAGTACGGCGTGCAGCACCGCCAGGACGGCGTTGAGCAAGGATACACCGATGGCGGCGAGAGAGTGAGAGAGCTGGACAACGGCGGCAGTGACGGATGTCATGGTGCAGACACAGGATAGGGAGTGAGGAGACTAGTCATTAGGAGTGGAGCAGACGCGTGACGTCACACCTGATTGTTACTCGAATAGAAATCCTAGCAAGTCAATAATCTAGCATTCACACCTCGAACAACAGCATCCGTACACAGTTACTGCCCCCTCGGCCCAGCTCCAGCACCGCCCTGCGGCGCCAACACCGTGCCACCCCACCTCGTCAGAACCAGCTTGAAGCTATCCCACACCCGCACGACCAGCGCGGGTGTGCCCTCCTTCCTCACGTATCCCTCAACGTAGTCGTTGATGAAACTAAGCGACTCTCGCGTGAATTTCGACTGATAGTAACGCTGTCGCAGGAAGTGCGCGTAGAAGAGGGGCGACATAAGAGAATTTTGCCACAGCAAGGCACCCAACGTGACGCGCAGCATGATGAGCAGTTCGGCGTAGGCTACAACTCTCATGGCAGTGTCATAGTTGGCTGATGACGTGTTACACGTTAGTTCGAAAAGACGGGCACTCGAAGCAGCTAGTACTCGCCTTTTACCCATAGATGCAACTTCTTGGCAAGGGCGGGCGGAGTAGGGGGTCCACCGGCAGTGGCGGGCGGGCCCGAAGCCAACAGCTGGGGCATCAGCGTAGTACGGGTGAAGGTCAGCGCGTGGAAGAGCGAGAAGATCGCGTAGGGAATCAGGGCAACTGCAGGTCGTCCAAGGTGAGGGAACTCAACAAGGGGCTGCAGGGCTGAATACATGACACGTACCAGCCACTGGCTTTGACGACCACCAGAAGATAGCGAGTAATAGATACTGCACGTTCTGTTATTTGACGGAGGTCAAGCATCGCGGCTGTTTTATGGCATTCAGAGCACATACCTCCTCCATCAGTACACGCCTAGCGAATGCAAGCGATAGCACTGGAGGAAGCTATCGTGGCATAAGTACGCCTCAACGGCACACCGTCGTTACTTCTCACTCACTCTTTCTCTTTCATTCGCATACTGCTTTCTGGATAACATGTTAAGGTCATAGCAAAGGGGGCAAATAGATGAAGGACTCACTCGCACACGATGGTGTAACTAACGAGAGCTCCAATGAAGGCCGCTGGATAGTGTTCAGCGGTGTCAACAGCCGTAAGTCTCATGAGGAGCTCACTCTTGTACCACCACGCAGAAACGGCTCTGAATAGAATCGCCGCTAAGAAATACCGAAGCGAGGAAATTAACAAAATGAAGTGGCCACCAGCCCACATGTAGTGCTGTAATATTGTGTTAGCGTCGCGACATGGCGCGCACTGCTACGAAGTGGACGAGCAAACCTGTGTCGTAGCCATAGTGCTGAAATCAACGGTTAGATGGACGAGAAACGACAAAGGCTTGGGGCGAGCTGTGAACGCGTGCGGACAGAGGGATGCAGGTGACGTACAAATCCAGTTTAGGGCAGGTGATGGAGACACGCCGCCTGCAGCAGTTCCGCCGCTGCAGGCAGGCAGTCCGCCAGCAGCCCGACACGTCCTGGACACGTTTGCTGGCGCACAGCATACAACCGCGAGGTGAATAAACACAAGGTAGACACGCAAACAACAGAACATGCAGGATACCCAATGCGCGAGGTCACCGGCTCCAGCTTGCTCCCTTCCGCTTCCTGTTCTGCATTCCCTTCCTGTACACCTCCTTCTCCACCTTCTGGCGCCCCAGCGTCTCCTTCCCTCTCTCCTTCCCATTTCGCCGCATCTGGTTCCGGGGAACGCGCTCCTCGCCGTTCTCAGAACCTTCCCCATCACCCTCCTCCTTGTTTGCGGCATCAATCTCCTCCCAGATTTCATCGTTCCCATCCCCGTCGTCCTCGCTCCGCTTCCGCTTCTTCCCTGTCCTCCCCCCACCCCCCTTCCCACCGCCAATGCTGACGTTCACGCGTGGAGGCACCGAGAACCCAAACGCCTTGCCCACCTTCGCGAGATCGAGCTGGTTCACGTCGAAGATCTTCTTCAGCGAATACGACGCGTACGCCTGCAGGTATGACCGGTAGCCATCCCGCGCGGACTGGTGCAGGAAGTAGTTCTTGTGTAACAACTTCTCCAACTGCATCCGTCCATGTCAGGATACTCCCGACCGGCACACGAGCGAAGCAACGCACCTGTGACTGCACGTTCTTGATTTGGTTGGCGGGGAAGCTGAACTCGTTCAGAGGCACCTTCGCGTCCTTCAGGTATCGCAGGAACCCGAGCTCGCTTGGGAGCAGGAACATCAGACTCTTGCCTACCTTCCCTGCGCGCGCTGTCCGGCCGACACGGTGGATGTAGTCTCGCGGGTCGTCCGGTGGGTCGTACTGAATGATCCAATCGACGCCCTGGATATCTAGTCCTCGTGCTGCGACGTCTGTGCAGAGGAGGGTGCCGGATTCTGCGTTGCAGAACTCGAAGAACGTGGTCGTTCGTTTTTGTTGTTTTTGTTTACCCTGTGCACGGACGACGTAAGATCGGGTGAACACGCCAAGTAAGAACAGCACCTACGTGCAGGTCGAGTACGGGGACGTCAATATAATTTAGCAGCTCTGCGTGGTATTTCACAGAATTGCAACTGGAGAAGAAGACCACGACCTTCTTCTTCCTGTACTTGTTGAGAAAGGTGAACAGTAATAGGAATCGATGGTCCGAGGGGCAGACAACATATCCCTGAGACAGTGTCGCGACAGTACTTGTGAGCTCTGTCTTATCCACGTCGATGTATAGTGGGCCAGGTCGCAGCGACATCCGTGCGAGGTCCGTGACCTTTGTCGTTTGGGTTGCGGAGAAGAGCATGGATTGTCGATTTTCTATCAGGATGTGAGCGTGCGAGAACGCATCAGTACGGGAGGAGTCGTACCGTTGGGCAGGATAGAAATAATCTTCTTCATCTGCTCCTCGAAGCCGACCTCCAATATCCGATCCGCCTCGTCGATCACGAGCACCTTCAGATTTCTGAACACAAAGCCCTTCGTGTTCTGAGACGCAGTATGAGAAAGCGCAGCGCACACTATGAGGGAGAGCAACGAACCTGTAGGTGATCGAGCAGTCGTCCGGGCGTCGCAACAAGCAGGTTGACACCTTTTTGCAGCCTGTCTACTTCTCCTCTGGTGTTTGCGCCGCCCATAACGATACCGAAGGTCTGCGAGTGATGTGCCATGAGCTCCTTCGCGACTCCGAAGATCTGCAAGGCGAGCTCTCGGGTTGGGGAAACAATAATGATACCAGTTCCTAGCAGCATAGTGACATCAGTTCAGCCGTACACCTAGCAACACGAATGAACACACAAACTCACCATTCCGGGGCTTGAACTTCATCCTGTGTAATAACTCTATGGCAGGGATAAGGAACGCTAACGTCTTCCCGGACCCCGTCCTCGCAGCACCCAACACATCCTTGCCGGCCAATAGAGGAGGAATAGATTTCTCCTGAATGGGTGTCATTGTCGTGAATCCCATATTGGCGAGCGCCTTCGTCGTCGCATCTGAGAGCTCGAGTTCTGAGAACGGTTTTCGGCCTGGGGTGTTCTCATTTGGCACCGGTGACGGTGCGGTTGCGCCTTCTGCGGCCATCCTGGGTCAAGACTGCGTATCCACAGAGTCTCCTAGCTGCACGGAAGTATGCACGACAGTGAAAGTATACAAAAGCCCGCAGAGAAACCAAAAGCCAGAAGGAAGGCACAAATGTCCAGAAACCCCGTGTTCATTGGCCCGGCACTTGCCGGCACGCAATGTCTACCACTCACAGTCAGTACTGTCCGCTCGACCATTTTGCGCTCCCTTTCCATGGCTTTACGCACAGTACTCACCACCATCGCGTTCATTGCGACGTGGTTGAGCATCGGATACGCCATCGGCGCGAAAACCGCGAGTTCCGCGCCTCTGAAAAAATCTGGCGGCCAACTCCCTGCGCCTCCGACGCCCGCACCTAAAAATACGGAAGACGTAGAAGACGAAGCGGACAGCGAGGGAGAGGAGGAGGTCGCTGACGGGGATCTTTCTGCCGTTAAGCCCGGGTTTTTGGAACCGTGCAAACTGGTACAATTGTTGCGTCGCCTGCAATTCACGGAGCTGACGCGCTGGCAGGTCCTGATAGTTCGCACCGATCTCGGAATGACTACTGGAAAAATCGCGGCCCAGTAAGACATACTCCATTGGCAGGGTATTTTCGATCCTAATCATTTGGTCTGTAGATGCGGGTGAGAATTTTCGTGACCCGTCGATCTGCGCCGTCATTAAATTTTTCGCAGACACGCAACTTTGGCGTGTTACAAGGCGCTATTGAAGACAAATCCTACAGTACAGTCGACATCTCTGTTTTTGACTGCACCGATGAATTGATCTCGGAATGTACAGCTTTTGCAGCACTGGGAACGGACAGGGTAAGTCGGTTCAAGCCTTCCGGCTCATAATGAATGATTGCCATGACCGTGATAGACAAGCCAAAATTGCTCTTAAAGCTTCCTCCGAAGATCAACTATTGGAGCTGGAAGCAGTCGCGAAAAGTTTGAACCTGTGCGCTCGGGCAATCCATGACGCGTACGCAGATTTTCATTTCGCAGCGAGATACTTCCGTTGATGCCAAAATTTCCTCCTGCCTTTGATTTTTGCCTTCTGCCATTTGTAGTGGTAAGACACAAATTGCCGCAGGCTCCCGGACAGTGTTGGGCATTGGTCCAGGTAGGTGACAGAGACGGTCAGCGAAGTCCACGCTGACCGTCAGTTGTAGCTCCCGTCGAGCTGGTGAACCGTGTGACAGGGAAGCTGAGGCTGCTATGACATATGTTGTCTACTGGTTCGTGTTGTACGCCCGTTGAATTTATTCTCGTTGAGATTGTTTGACCGTCTACGCTGTGAGCGTCCGGGAGCTGACCAAACTTGCTTGGCAAATATTGCCACGGCTACGGCTTTGATGTACGATGTGAAGACTAGTGCGAAATGCAGCCTGGGCTTCGCTATGTACAATCTATCTGGCGGACGGTGGAAGGCTCTGGATGACGTCACGTGGGGACGCACGCCGAGTGGTGCCGCCGCGCCTTGGGCAACGTACGCGCCGAAGGTCTCATACATATTCCATCTGCCAACTCAGAGGAGCAGTGGAGTCCTTGGTCGGGAGTGGATGGATGAGCCACCTTTAGTACGCCCCACCTCACAATCTCTTTGATCACCCTACAGCTGCCTCTCTTCTTTTCCCATCAATTATCCCCAAATCATGGCTAGCATCGCTCTCGCTCGCGTATACCAGCGATCATTTGCTTCTCATCCGTATGGGACGCTCGCCTTCACCAACGGCGTGTTCAACGCTCTGGGAGATGCTGTCGCGCAGGTGACTGAGATAGTGGTGAGCACGAACTCTTCTATCGCCTCGCTGAAAATTTCGTCTCATCCTGCCCAGACCGGACCGCAGAATCACCAGGGCGGCGGTCAGCAGCAGTATGACCCATTGCGTACACTTCGTTTCTTTGCGTTTGGGTTTGGTATGGGTGAGTGTGTGGCCCTTTTTCGTCGCCGTGCGTCGCACCTCATGACCTTCTGATAGGCCCTTTGATTGGTCGGTGGAACTTCGTACTCGAGCGTCACTTTCCGTTACGCTTCCACGGTGGCAATTCCGCCAAGGTCAGCGTACCCGCCCTCGCGAAGAGAGTGGCAGCCGACCAAATCATGATGTGAGTCTCACGGATAGTCTGTTGAGCGCCTGTTCTAAATATCGCCTACAGGGCTCCCCTTGGTGTATGTGTTTCTACGAACTATCTCATCGAAGTCAGTTGTATACAACGAACTACTTAACGTCCATGCCCACAGCTTGCTATTTTCATTGGATCTATGGGCATTATGGAAGGACGAGACGCAAAACACATCTCACAGAAATATAGTGATCTTCTTATGCCTCTCTTGATTACAAATTGGCAAGTATGGCCAATCGCGCAGGTGCGTTTTCGCTTTCCTCTGCATCGTTCAAAATACTCAAATACCGTATCCCAGCTTATTAACTTTCGCTTTATGCCTTTACCTTACCGTGTCCCGTTCCAATCCGGTTGCGGCGTATTCTGGACATTGTATCTGTCGTTACTGAACTCGAAGTGGGCGTATCATTCTCACGCATCATTCTACCACTGACACCCGCCGTTTTATTTTCAGGGAGTCGCAAATGCAAAATCAAGCAGACGCGATGCGCGAAACATAAAATTAAAAGTGCACGGATATGGGTTTTGGATCTTACCCAGCATTCATCTTACTGCCATCATTACAGTCACTGTAGCAATAGCACTGTTTCCCTCCATTACCTTGCTTTTATCTACTTTTGATACTTTGACACACTACACACTACACGTAGCCAAGCGATAATGCAATACAGACTTTGCGTACACAGCAGTCATGACGTGCCGTACTTCGCCTTGAAGTAAGGAGGCGGCAGTTTCGCGAGCACATCCACTAGTGGCCGCTCTACGACGACCAGCTCGGCAGGCCTCATGAAATCTACGAACAGAATCGACCGATAATGAGTGACGATTTTGAAGTTCTGCTGCTGTTGTCCCCGGCCCTCTTCCATGGAGACGTCGAGCCTCGATGTGGGATTGGACGATGGCTGGGCGGTAGTATGCCGCTTCCCGTCCCACCTCCTCTTCTTCTCGAACCCACCCCAGCCAGCAGACGCGTCGAGCTTGACGCGGCACAGCCAGGTCGCGCCCCAGAAGAGCGCGTGCCGGTGCGGCGTGTAAGCGCCGCCCTCCCCCACGCGCGCGCCCGGATCGAACGAGACACCGAGGATGGGGTCGTGTAGGTGCGTAAAACGCTGCGGGAGCCCGCCGTTAAGGGCCTGCGCCCACCGCGGGAACTGGCGCGCCTCTACATCGTACACCTGGATCGTGTTGTTCGCGAATCCGAGGACGAGCAAGCTCGGCGCGGAAGGATCGAAGGCCAGCGCGTGGATGGGCTGGGGGAAGGAGGGGAGTGTGCAGTGATACTGCGCCGCTGTGAGTAAGGAACGATGCGTATTAGGTGAAGATGCAATACCTGGATGGAATCGAGGTTGAACACGTGTGTCTGACAGTGGTCGTCCGTCGTCACCAACCACTGTCCGTCGGGACTGATGGCCATCCGCGTGATTGTCGCGGTCACCTGCTTGGATGTAGCAGCCTCGTTTTCGGATGATTCTCCAGCGTCCTCAGACTCCGCTGGCTCAGCGTCTTGCAGGCCCTTCCGACCTCTAATCACGCGGTTCCCTACCACGTTATCGCGCAGGCGATGGTGCTCAAATTTCCGGAGGACGCGAGGTAGACTCTCTTCATTCCCGATATCAACGACGACCACGTAAGAAGAGGTAGCGGTCGCCATCACTAGCTTCGATGAATCTGGGGTAAAGGTCAGAGAAGAGGAGCCTGTGGATGCCGGTGAACTGCCTATATGGCTCTGGATGATTGCGGAGAAGTCACGTATTCGTCTTGGTTTGAGGTCTCCACTTTGCTGCATACGGATGTCAACACAAATTCGTAAGAAGTGAACAGAATAATACACGCCTCTTGCTCCAAATGGAATAGCTTCGATTCATACCAATCCGAGATAGCAATCCATCGGCCGTCGTTAGAAATAGCGCTGGCGACGAGGTTTGTATGGACGTTCAACTCCATGTCAAGGACCCGCTCCCATCCACCGCTGGGAACGTCACCATCCAATTCGTCACTCTGCTGCTCGAAGGACAAGCGCTTCGGCAGGATACGCCACACAGTGAGCCCGGCATCCCTCATGCACAGCAGTAGACGCGCTTGACGCGCGAGGTGGACGGCAGACGAATTGCACGGGCCAGAACTGTACGCCAGCCGGCGGTGGTATGAGTCCCCGAACGTCGCCGCCGTGCTAGTGGCTAACGGATTGACCACCTTCACTACCGTGCTTGTCGGCAACGCAGCGGGAGTCAGGACAACGGACATATCGAAGCCTCCTGAGGCCAACACGGGGGCAATATCCAGAGGGAATTGTCGGCGATATGGTGGCGGAAGTGGTGAATATGGTGGCCATATCGCGATCGCACGGACGTCGTGCGAGTGCATACGGCGAGAGGAAGTTTGTACCCACCGGGATGGAGAGCCGGCCGAGGGGGACGACGACATTTCCGACCGAGATATCTTGATGTAGGAAAACTGAGTGATCTTCTGGTCCACGCCGGAAGTGTAGACGACCGTGCCTTCCTAATTGCACATCAGACCCTGCTGCGAAACAAGGAATAGAATTTACTTACAGGGCCGATTGTCAGGCAAAGAACATCTGCTGCATGGCCATGAAAACTTTCCATCTGAGTACATGTCACAGGGTCCCAGAATTTCACCATGCCCATTGAGTCTCCCGACACGATGGTGCCGTCCCTAAACACAGACGGATGCACCGTTTGAGCGAGGATTCACACTTCAGCAGCGATGCTCACCCCAGGACGCTCACTGTCCACACTAGTGTTCGTTCTCCGCGAATCTTGTCGGTCCCCATCCGGTCAAGCACTCGGCCAGTGGCCAGGTCCCATTTCCGCAAACTGGAATCTGAGCACCCAGTGACGAGCCAAGAGTCTTTCCAGTCGTTTTCGTCATCGTCGTCGTCTGATGTATCCATGGCGTCCTGTTTCTGCTTTTTTGCAGTCTGGCGAGGGATCGGCGGCCCCCAAGCAAGGCTCAGAATTCGACTTTTCACCCGGTCAAAACGCCGCATGTGCGTCAAAGAGTCGTTCTCGATCGAGAGCAAGCGAACGGATCCGTCTTCACACCCTAGTGCTAGGAGAGTCGACGCCGGATTCGGAGAGACAGCCCAGATGGTGCCTCCTTGCGAGGCGATTGTCCTCTAATCAAAGTAAGTCACCGCAGAAGAAAATGCAGATATATCTTACTCGGACACAGCTATGCTCAATGTCCCACTCGGCTAACTCGCTGCTGCCACCTGCACTGAAAAGCCGGAGGTTCAAGATGGAAGGTACTTCGTCTTCCGCCACTTCATCTAAAAATCGAATTGAGAATGCGAGCGATTCTACCTTCGAAGGATAAAGTCCCGCTAATGTCTATAAGTACCACTAGTCAATGTGAAAATACTTGGATTGGTCGGGAACAGACGTACCTTCCTCACCACCCACGCCTGCGGTGCTTCATAGTATGAGTCCGTCCCGGTCCATTCACACAGCTCGATATTGCCATTGGCTCGGCCCACGGCGAGGGTGGTGAATTTCAACGTTTGTTGGTGGGCAGTGCTTTTCTTTCCCTTCACGGAAGGTAGCCGTAGTGGTGGAAAGGAAAGTGCAGTGACCGCCGCTGGTGTGAAATCGACGAAACGACATCGGTGCACCACCAGAGTCATCCCGTCCACCATGTCTTACACGCACAATCTTTCCGACTCTTCAATGTTGAGCTTGGATGTGTACACCGGACAGAAACGCGTGGTCGAGCTGGAGATATTAGACGCCTAAGACGCGAAAGTCACGAGCAAACTTTTTCTGACCAAATGCGGCAGGCGTCATCGCGCACACCGTGGAGGTGCCGTCAACTCTTGCTGCTGTCCTCCACCGCTTCCTTCCCCTGTACACCACTGTTCGCGAGCAGGGGGCATACCTGTTCAAATTACCAGCTTCTGACACTTCCGCTCGCTTTTTGCAAAAGAATTCGCTTAAGAATGTCGTTTCTTGGGAGGTCGGCAGCCACACCGTCAGGGAGTATAAACCCTGAAAGGGTCGACATGGCCGTGCAAGAGTAAGTCGACATCGAAGGTCTGTCATCCGATGTAGTCTCAATTCATGGGCACAGGTTGGACATGATCACGGACGTGTTCAATCGCTTGGTCTCGTCAGTCTGTCAATACATTGTACTCGAATGCATGTCGTCTCAAAACGTTTTTAGGTCATGTCACGCGAAATGTATCAGCCCTCGATATGCAGAAGGCGACCTCAACAAGGGGGAGAGTGTCTGCATCGATCGATGTGTAGCGAAGTTTTTTGAAGTGAACAAGAAAGTCGGGGAGAAGCTGCAGAACATGGGTGCGAATGCCGGAGCAGCAGCGGGTGGACAGAGCGCGTTTGGATCGCTATGACATGCACCATACATCTTAAAGACCGGTCATTATGGGAGGAGGTCCGGGACGATGTACTATACACGCCATTTAATGCGCTGAGTGCGCGAAAACACTCTTGCTCGAAACTCCAGGAAGTCACATGAATAGTGAGATATCAAATGTGCACCCAACAAAACCCGGGAGAGACCTTTCTGACCCTTGGCTGGCCGCAAGAAAACCGGGTCTTACTTGGGGGCATCGGGGAAGCATTCGGCCATAGTCTTCGAGTGCTTGTTCTGCGCGTGTTCTTCCAAACTGAGACATAGTTGGGGTGAATGTAAGATCTCGTCATAAATATTGGTGGTACACTCACGCAGGGGCACGCGTAGTCAACAGCTGGTTGTGTCGTTCTCGTTAACGCAAAGATAGTGATAAAACACAGGAATTAGGACTCACGAAGGCTTGCCGACATGTCTGGCAGACTATATTCAAAGCTGCCTGGTTGGTCTTAGTTTGACTCTTCGCCGTAGCACCAGCCTTCGCGGCGTTTCTTTCTCTTTTCTGAGCAGCCTTCGCACCCTGGATGCAACGAGATCAATATCGACAGCCGAGAAGTAGCTTCGCTGGCGCACGTTGCCCATCTTGAACACCAGAACCAAGCACTGAGGAAAGAAAGTCTATGAAAGAAAGAGAGGGATGGGTCCAGAGGCTGTAGAGTCGTCAGAGAATACAGAGGCACAGAAACAACAGGCGAGCGTGCGCTGCAGGCGCTGGTCCTTTCTTACCTAATATTCCCTTTTGTAGGAGATGTTCCCTGCGGCCCGGAAGTCGATTGGCCCTGATTAGCCTCATCGATATAGAACTCCAGACAATTTTCTCCACTCGCAGAAATTTATTCCGTCCGCCTCAATTCCGTCTGGGCCGTGCACTGCGTGACCCAGTCGTGAGTCACTCTCTCGGCGATTTCGTACAAGTATGACAGAACACCGAAGTTATTACTATTACTTTTCCGGTCTGCTCAGTTTCTACAAGTAGCTCGAACGTCGCGCAGGCTGCACACCGCCAATGGCTGCCACTTTAGAAGACATTGCTGCTCAAGTGAAGTTTGACATCTTGACTAAGACACAGGAAAAGGTGATCACGGTGGCCAGGACCATTCAGACTTTTCCATTCATATGGTTCACCTCAGGACAATGAAAAGCTGCTGAGGGAGATCTCCAGGAGTTTCATCTGTGATTATCTTCTTTCTGTGCCCGCCTCCAGAAAACATACTGATCTTGAACAAAGCCGATACCATTACAGGTCAGAACTTGAGGCCGACAGAATGACGGGAGCCGTTTGGAGCTCTGACAATATTGGTCTTGATAGCGCCTACGAAGGAGATGTATGCTTATGCTCTCCGTGCTTCTCTTGGCGACGATGTCTACAACGATCCTTCCACGGAGGCTTTGGAGGCACATATGGCACAGCTCACTGGGAAGGAAGCGGCGCTCTTCGTTCCCTCCGGGACTATGTCCAATCAGCTTGCCTTGCGCACCCATCTGAAACAGCCTCCCTATTCTGTATTGTGTGACCATCGTGCGCATATCGCTAGGTGTGTCCCATCAATGTATCTCATGTCCCTTACTTCATGGTCACTTGTTTTCTTGAACAGACACGAGGCAGGCGGAGCGGCGTTCCACTCTGGTGCACATTTGGAGTGCGTTCCTCCCTCCAATGGTATGAAGTGCACTCAATTGTACCCCATCTGCTAACGTTCGAGGTCCCATCCAGGACATCATCTAACCGTTGCTGATGTTAAGGAGAACGTCGTTACGGAAATGAACATCCACTAGTCGGTCACCTTTGCTACATGTCGATAATTCACACTAATATTCCAGCAGCGCTCCGACAGAAGTCATTGCCCTTGAAAATACTTTGAATGGAACCATCATTCCACAGGAAGATATTGAAGCCATTTCCGAGTTTGCACACAGCAAGGGAATTAAGATGCATCTCGATGGAGCTCGGATTTGGCATGTCGCAGTCGCGACGACTACACCCATCAAGACATTGTGTGACCCATTTGATTCTGTCAGTATTTGCTTCAGCAAGGGCCTTGGTGAGTAAGACAATCCTGGAAGCGATACTGTGAATAATGCGAAGATACCAGGTGCGCCGATTGGGTCCTGTCTCGTCGGCTCAAAGGAATTCATCACCAAAGCTCGCTGGTTCCGGAAGTTGTTCGGTGGGGGAATGAGACAGACGAGCTTCATGGCAGCGGCTGCCGCATATGCTCTGACACATAACTTCCCACTGTTGCCTGGTGTACACGCTCTTACCAAGAAACTGGAGAATGGCCTCGAAGGGCTCGGCGTTACTATCACCAGCCGTGCCGAGACGTGCATGGTATGTGATCGCTCATATGGAGATTCATGCTGAATCTCGAATTCATTATAGGTCTTCTTCGACGCCTCTCCTATTGGCGTGAACTACGAGGAGGTAGTGGATAGGGCGAGCAAGTTGCCTGACCCGATCGATGTTGGTGGTTCAAGGCTGGTCGTTCACATTCAAACTTCCCCAGACGCAGTCGAGGATTTCTTGTCGCTCATGCGGACCCTGGCTCAAGAGAAGAGAGATGCAGGGTTTGCTCCTACTCAGAAAAAGGTTAATGGTCTTCCCAACGGCAATATCTATCACAAGGTCCGCACGTAGCCCCACCGCACCGTGTTTCACATTTCCGTTGCAACAGTAGAACTCATAGAGTACGATAGTGTGGGATGATGTTAAATTAGACATATATACAGATAACTTATACTTCTATCCCCTCCCGGCGTATCTCTGCTTTTCGTACTCCCTCCACAAAGCCTTCATAGTAGCCTTCCCGCCAGCACCCAGAGCGGATACCATCATTGCATCTCTGTTGTGCTCTCCCAGCATATCACAGAGGGCAAATAGCCCAGGTTGCAATTCTCTGCGAATTTGAGTGGGGACAATGCACAGAGGATCATTGACAGCGTCAATATACGCTGTTAAGACGTACGCCGCGTGCTTTGAGAAGGGGCGGACGAGTGACCCCGGTTTCTGACTCTCGGAAGATGGTCCGTGAACGCGCACCACTGTCTTCGTAGAGAGTGTGGTCATTAGCCTCGCCAACGCCTTGCTTTCCTCGGACGACAACGGCGTGTCCGCACTGACCCATTTCGGGAGGGTGTTCATAACAAGTCTGCTTTGCTTCCCACCGAGGTGAGGTCGCGGACTTCGCAGAGCTATTGTCAGCTGCCGCAGGATCATGCCCAGATGGGGCAGAGTGTGTAAGACCAGATCACGGCGAAGTCGAACTAATGCGTTAATCGTCGCGATTACCTCGTGGAAGATCGTCGTGTCGGTGGTACTGTCATGCTCTGCTGAACCTGCAAAGACGGCTCCCAGGATTGACCAGATGCTAGATAGGTCCATCGACCTAACAGACGCAGGCTAAAACCGACGGTAAGAAACATCACGAATTGTACATGAAGCGACTTACATGGTCATTGAAGTGTCGGCTCATGAAGTTGAGAACTTCACGCCGGAGATGTGACGATGTGAGGAATATAGAGCAATCAGCGAAGAGGATGAGGCATCTGGTTACGTGGCTTTGCGTTGTCTTCAACGATCCTGGACAGAACATTCGTATCACAAGATGATGTCCCTCGAGGTAGGCTCACCTTGAGGAGCGTCATGCACCATGATGCTGGAAAATCGCACAAGGCTGGCAATGTCTCTAATTGGGAGTTTGTCTATGTTTGACAAGGCTTCGGCTGTAGAGTCTAAGATGAACTCGAAGTTTGCGAGGCTCAGCGTTTTGGACACGTTACACAGCTGCTTGTCCACAAGGCCTAGGAAATAAGGATGCAGTGCCTCAATACCAGTGACAACCGAGAAGACACACCTGACGATCCACACAGGCGAAAAAAGGTGATGTATGCAGCAATAATGCACTGCAAGTGCACAGGCCTATTGACGTCCGTACATGTCGAAAGTTCTGCAAAGAGAATGTCTGACACAAAAAGACAAATACGGATGGGAGGAGGTGTCTCCGCTTTTAGCGATAACAATTTTCCGACCAGCAAGTGGCCGAACTTGTCCGTGGACATCCCTGTAATTTACTTGAGCCAGTCCGCAAACGACAACGAGGCTAAGCGCAGCTCTTACCTTTGAAATTTAACCAACGCCCCAAGCTCAGCGCACAAGACCAAGTTTGGAGTATCTCGCCTTGCATCAGGACCTTGCTTGCTTCGCCATCTTGAGCTACTAGTTTCAACATCGAAGGTAGGTAAACAGAGATCATATGTGCTTGTAGACGGCGGAGAGAACCTCTCAACGTTTCCGAGAAACTAGGCGCCAATGTTAAAAACCGGTAGAGCCAGAGAGGGTCATCGTGGTACGCACTGAGACGATTCGTGATCGGAGGTCAAGATATCAATGAACCTCAACAGGCTCTTCTGACGGATGCCATGCTGGAGATACTGCGGCTCCAATGACATGGCAGATGTGAGTATATCATCGAATCTTCCTATCACAGCAGTGACCGCATCCTCCTCGCCTTTCCTTGCGGCCTTCAGAAAAGACCTGCGAGCAGAACTTAAGCGAAGACATTCAGATACGGAACTCATACAACCCACGCCAGGTGCATGCCGATGATGTCCAGTGTAACAGAAACTAGTTCATCATCCAGCGTGTCTCCAGTCGTAGTTCGAGACAAACATGGCTCCATCAAGAAAGCCAAGTAATCTGCTGCTGCCTAGGCCATGTATCAGCGTGCGGAATGTGTAGGGAATAATTACTTACAGTATGGTCAATAGTTCCAAGGTAAGACATGGTACGACAGACGAACTCTCGTACAACTAAAATCAAACGCCTATTAACGTTCGTTGGTCCGTTGGTCCGTGGTGCTATTGCCATCGTGACATCTGCTGCCAATGCTCGGCGAAGAAAGTCATGACGAGAGGTGCGAGGCAAGTATTCTGCAGGGGCTTGCAGTAGTATCTCGTAGACTCTGACGATCTTGCGCATATCTTCAATCGGACTTTGTGCAGATCCATCCTGGAGTTCGGAAAACACTAGGGGCAGATTAATCAGATCAAGCGGAGCTGTTTCACTCTGCATTTCGGCGAGGAGGACATCTGCATATGCACATGTAAGATATGTAGAACCGTTCGATCAAATCATAATGTACCTCTGAGACGATGCAGTTCCCAGAATTCTGCATTATGGAAAGCCTTCGTCAAGATGACAGTGACATTCACTGCCTTTTGCACTTCTGACGGTGCTGTAGGAGAAAGGTGACCAAATTCCATGGACATAATCAGCTTTGCCAGGCGAGCCAACTGAACCTCGGAGGCATGCATACTAGTATCAAATCAGAATATGAGCTTTACACAACGCAATCTACTCACTGAAAATGAGGGAGCCATCTCTCGAAGAGAAGATGGCATAGAGCTACTGCGCCTTGATCATATGCGACATTGCCGGTCAATTCATGAGATTTGCCAC
The DNA here is from genome assembly GCF_003851025.1 of Sparassis crispa. Classification (NCBI taxonomy): domain Eukaryota; kingdom Fungi; phylum Basidiomycota; class Agaricomycetes; order Polyporales; family Sparassidaceae; genus Sparassis; species Sparassis crispa. The sequence continues at coordinate 2,783,561 of NW_020939747.1, forward strand.
TCCAAGAGGCATCGCTACGGCCGATATGGTGTTCGAGGTACTGTAGAACTGCGTCGAAGACATTCTCGGCATCTCCTGGATCTTGTTCGGATTGCCTGAGCAGAGAACGGAACTGCAAACATTTGAGCGTCAACCCCAACCGTGAATTTGAATGGTTTCCGTACCATCTCCAAGCTGAATTCCGGTGAGGACTCTTCCGATATCACACTCGAAAGCATCTTCGATGTTATGTGCTCATCGAAAGGGACATCAAATTGCAACTGGGGTGACATAGTCAATCCGTAGTGTACACGGAGAGCTGCACCGGCGACGATCTGCCAACCCCAGGTATCCTTGCGATCCTTGCCCAAGCGGTCCAAAGCTTCCTCTGGTGCGACGGGCACCATCGCGGAGCACACCTCATGCAGTAACTGCTGGATCTCATGATGGACGTCTTCCAAAATTGCATGCATTGGCGTAGATGTCAGGATCACCACTACGGCACGAGCCACGAGAGCAAAAGACACTGCCGCCCATTCTGGGTCTGCAGATTTCGCAGGCGCAGTCGAGGAACCCTTCTTGCGCTTCTTACGAGCCCCGTCCCCATGAATAGCGGCGTTTGCTGCATCATGCTGGGTGAACTTGTCGAACGCATCTTTGAAAGTCTGCAGCGCTATCTGCACCGTCTCCAACACCTGTCCTGGCGTCAGGAAGCTGCGGATGGAATTGGACAATCGAGTTAGGTAGGAGGGACTGAGGAGAGAGCCAGAGAACGTGTCATGATACACCGTGCGGGGTTGCTGCCCGACAGCCTGGATGTGGTGTATTGAGAATGCATCGAGCCAATAGACGATGAAGGACGGCATGGTTCGAGTTTTCGCATGATAATCGAGAAGTAAACCTAGGTAAATCAAGACCGATGGCATGCATTCAGAGATCTAGCACGGGAAATTAGTACAGGCTTAGATAAGTGCGCAAATACTCACTGCTACGAGTTTCGGCAGTATTGCGGGCAAAGCTGGAGACATAATGTCATAGTCAATTCGCGCGAGCGTGGAGAGAAGCTCTATAGCGGAGTTAAGTCGCTGGAAAAGTCGCTGATTACTCCGGGCTAAAGTCACGCCAACATGAGCATCATGAAACTGATCCAAGTGAGTCACCTACATTCCGAAGCAAATTCCAGAACGTCTATGGCAAGTTGACCACTGCGCTTCAACAACTGCACGGCATGCTCGTCTCTCACATTGTAGAGGTTCTCACTATCAACGACTGCGAGTAACGCAATTCTTGTTAGCCAGAGCTGCTCCGACTCTTTTCCTTCTGTGAGCAGATTGTCGCAAGACGCGAAGAAAGCCATTCCTGCGCCCTGTACCTGTTTGGTGATATCCCCTGGTACTTGGTTGGAGCCGTGCCCGAACAGAGCGCTTTTGTGCTTTTTGATAGACTGCATGAAGGACATGAAGAGACGAGGGAAAGAAGTGAGGACAGTCTCGGGTGTATTGGCCATCCCCTTGGTGAACTCTTCTTTCAATGCGGCATCGAAATGCTGGTCTCCTGCTTGCCGCAGCACTTCAAGGCTGAAGAGGGTATCGACTCCTGCCGAGTATATCTCGGACGCAAGAACTTGCTGTTTCGTAGTCTCGTTTCCTTGAAGTTGGATACACGTCAACCAGTGCACGAGATGATTCTGCACGAAGGTCGGATAGAGCTACGACGATTATGAGACATGAAGTAACACCTAACTGCGCAACTCCTCACCTTCTTTTTGTTCGCAGCATTAGCCAGAGCTGCTCGGTAGGCTTGAACAACCAAGAGTTGAGCCTGTACAACATTTCGCCCGTTCATCTCTTCCCCTTCATGGGGCACAATCGACCAGCCAAGCACGGCGCCGAAACACTCGAGGAGAGCCTCAATACCGATTTTGGGCACCGCTAAAGGCCATACGACAACCAGACAACGCGAAACCAACGCGTTCAAATTCAAATTCACTTCTGAATCTGTTGAAGACAACATGTTGAAGAAATCTCGGACGATTGGTGCTATTGGCAAGCAGTTTAGCAGGGGTATTAACCACGCCTTCGCGGCACGAGCGGACTCGCCCGCTCGTAGGCTATCACACGAGAGGATCTCGGACAAGAGTTGCCAATACCGATCATCAAGTAATGGGTCCGCGTCCCTGTGGAACATGCACGTTACTCCGTGATGTGAATACAAACGTGGGGGAGGCTGCGTACCTCGATTTGTGTTTCAGAAGACGCATCAGGATCCAGTCGACGATGACCTCGGCCTTGTTCGGAATATACAGAGAGGTATCTTCCCATGCTTTACTGGCAAGTTCAATCTTGAGTGGACCACCGGGATGAGGAGGGTCAGAAGCTGCCTTCAGCCCACGAATGAAGCCCTGGGCCGCTGACTGTGCACTGGTCATGAATGCCGGTTTCAGGAATGTCAAGGTCGAGTCAAAGAATTACAACGAGCTGCACCCGTCCCACACTCGACGTTTCGAAGTCTCGAAGGCCGCACAATTAATTGATAGCAAGCTTGCGGTTGTTCGGAAACTTTTGGTGTCAGACAAGAAAGTCAATTGAGGAACACCACGTGCAGTGGTGAGGTTTTTGGCGGCCTGAGGCAGGGCATCCGAGTCTAGCATGCTGCGTCCAACTTACAGTCACTGGCGACATTTTGCCCTGGACCCTCCTTCTTGCTATTCCTCGTCGGACTTATCACAAGTACGACCATTAACGTGTATAAATGGCCTCGCCTTGGTAAGGTCAATCGAAGCTGGCGAACTCTATCCCTCATGCCGTCTGCGTGTAACATTAGCCTTGTAGGGAGTCTTTCGCGGTAGCACGAGAATCTGCCCCGCCATCGGATATACACGCCGTCAGAATATATATACGGTGTGTCTTTGATTGAGAAAACCCACAGAAACGCGGTTTTACTCGTCGTATAGCGGGTCCTGACGTTATGGCTGGCTTCCTGTGGCTGGTGTGGTACGAACCTGTTACAAGAACCTCCGCAAGGCACTGGACCTTGGCTGTGACTTACGAAGCTCATGAACAAGCTTATGCAACATTTTATGAGGTACCGCTATGCTCAGTCTTGTCTATTCTCTGTGATACACCGATTCTAACTCTTGGAACAAAAAAGATGTTGGGCTCCGGTAGCGCGGGCGGATACAAGTCGAAGGTCGCACGTCGCGTACGTCTAACGAGCGGTCATGGTGCTTCACCCTACTCTGGCAAAATACTCCTCGGCGAGATCATTGACCCCGTCCTCGGCGCTCTCGAGATGTACAGCGAGACAGCCACTGATTTAGTGAACTCTCACAATCAGAAACGCGACGCTCGCGAGTATAACAGCCAAGATTGGGCGATCATCATCATTAGGAGCTTGGAGGATGCTCTCTTACTCCCGCAGGTCCGATGCCCTTTGTGTCCATTGCTACTTATGCTGAGTTTCGCTTTACAGGGTACACTCGCGAGAGTGGAGAGATGTCCCAAGCTCGGGTGAAGCCTGTCGCGGTCAATTCTGGCCTATACTTCTTCATCCCCAGTTTTTGGTCGCTCGATACATCACATAGGTCCTCTACTAGTAGTGTTTTCATCCCGGGTAGTATCACGCTGTGATGAATCGCTCCCATTTTCGTCGGGATTTTCGGTCGTATTTGTTCTGCTGTTTGACGTGTTCTCTCACCCATTTGTTCATCACAATATAGCACATAACCTCTGTAAATACTATAGAATATTTCGGTCGTGAAATGCATTCCTCCAAGTCATTCTGCTGCGTTTTCGACGTCGACGAGGTAATCAAACCCTAACCTGAGTCTTGGGGTTTATGTCTTCGCCAGGAGAGTTTCCTACAGGCTTTCTGATTATTGTCGCTACATCCAAGCTATCAATCTGTGACTTAATTTTCCATGGAGAGCCCAGAGATTATGTAGCTTATGTGTTGTATATCTAGCAGGGTGTCGCGACGTCACTTGGCGGCTCCCGGTGCTTCAAGTTGGAACAAACGCTCGTCCACCGTGGATGTTATGTCTCCTGAATGAGTTGCCGTCATCAGCTCTGTTAGTTCGTGAATCTTGTGCTTCAAACATCCAACCTGGGTCTCATATGGACAACTTACGGCTGTACAAGCGAAGCCCTAACCTTAACCCCAAAATAGCAGTTTGCTTCCGGCGAGTCATCCGATGTAACTCGCCACCACGTCTTACTCAGACAAAACACTCCGTTCTCATTCTGAGCAGCTGGCAGGCGCAAGCCACACATGGCCTGTCGCTGTTGACATCTTCTTGTTTGTCAAGCAGCTCGTCTTCTGAAAGATGACTGCGTTGTCCATAGATCAGCCTGACCTGGACCTTTGTGCGTCACTACAGCGGGAGGAATGGGAAGTCTTGGAGGTATGCCATTAGTCGCCTGGATTTAATCGTGAAACTCATGTTCGTGCAGTCGATTTACCCAGACTGTGTCTCGAACGACATAAAGCATGGGATTGTAAAGCTGGAAGTCCCCATCGAGTTTCCGGACCCAAGATCTATCGCGTTGGTTGACGATCATACAACGCCTTTCAGGCGAACGGACCGTTTCCCTCATGGTCTCCTTCATTCTCGGACAGCTGGCCTTTCTATATTATCTCTCTCCACACTTCCGCCCATTCTACTGGATGTACTATTACCGCCTACCTATCCATATACGCCCCCGGAAATTGTATCGATACATGCAACACATTCGTGGTTACCTCGTAATCTTGGTCTGCACCGCAGTTTGATGGAAAAGTGGCGAGAAGGAGAAGGAGTTCTATACACTTGGGTAGAGTGGATCCGCACCGGAGATTTCTTAGATGGGTGTGGACTCGTTTCGAGCTCGGAAGAAGGAACTATAATTTCGTACGTTCGTTACCTGAAATGTCACTGCGTAGGTTTTGACTGAGAATTCAACCAGCATACCACATCCTGCCGTTCATCAACTTAATTCGTTCCTGAAAGCGTACGATACTTCAGCGCAGTTGACAAGATTCTCCCAGAACTCATATTCATGCGAAATTTGCTTGACATCCATCAAAGGAGCTCGGTGTATACTGCTGTCCTGTTCACACGTGTTCTGTCGTGCTTGCCTAGAAGACTTCTGGAAGCTATGCATCAAGGAGGGAGACGTTGGACGTGTAGGGTGTCCAGATCCGGGATGTGTCAAGGAGGGACGAGAAGCGAACGAAGAGGATGTGAGGAGAGTGGTTACGGAGGAAGAGTTGAAGAGGTGGAAATGGTTGCGGGAGAAGCGCACACTGGAGAAAGGTGCAGTTGGTCTGAGGTTTGATTTTCGGGGCATCGTCTCACTGCTGGGTTAACAGATCCAACTCTCATTCACTGTCCATTATCGTTCTGCCAGCATCCCGTAGCCAAACCACAGAACGTCGAGGAGGGGTCTGGATGGGAACGCCTGAGGACATGTCTCGAATGCGGATTCTCGTTTTGTGCTTATTGCAGACGTACATGGTGAGTTATTGGCTGAAGACAGGATCGATCTTACTCATCGTTGAACAGGCATGGTCCCCTTAGTGAGTGCACGATCGCCTCGTCCGATTCGCTCGTATCCAGATACATGGAGCTGCCGGAGCAATCTCCTGAGCGGCAGCTTATAGATCGACGATATGGAAGAGCCAATCTCCTGCGCCTTGTGGCGAAATACGAGGAGGACCAGGCAAACAGGAAGTGGCTCGAGCAATCTACAATGGCCTGCCCGACCTGTCAGGTGCATGTAGAGAAGTCGATTGGCTGCAATCACGTATGTCTCGCCCACCGATGAAGTTCTTTGGGCTGTTTACTCATCCTTGCGCTCTCATCCAGATGACGTGTGCAAAGTGCGGCACCCACTTTTGCTATCGGTGCGGCGCCAAGCTGTTGGCGCAGGACCCGTACGCGCACTTTTCAAGGCCGGGACAGAGATGTTACATGAAGCTGTTTGACATCCACAGCGAGGAGAATGACTGGCAGCCGGTAGACCTGTTTGACAATGTGTAGCGTAGCCGACCATAAAGGGGTGAATATATTCTGGGCCTGCGACGGGCGGAAAAGACAGGAGATTCGGGGGGCGGCGCGGACTGGAGGGGTGGGAATGTTGAAAGTCCGCCAGGAAAGCGCAGGGCTCCTTCCACCGATATTCTAGTGCATTTTGAGGACTCCTCCTATACGTGTATCTTGCTCTCTCCTTGTTTCTGTCGACTACCAGCCTCCTTCACCCTTTTTTGAGGCTGCGCGGGGCTCTCCCGGATACCACTTTGTCCATACCCCTCAGAACTACCGCATACCCTCGCTGTTTCCGTACCGCCCGACCCCGTCATCTCAAATACTGTATATTTGAATCGCATCTACTCCTGGACAAGCACAATGGAAATCTACACAACATCTTTTACTTACCCGCGCCGCGCACGACTCGCTCATTCTCCTGCTTCTTCTCTCGAGTTCTCTGCCAACGAGCTTCGCAGGGCGGATTCGTACTCTCATCTCCAACAATATGCCAACAATAATCTTTCCGAACCTCAGGGGACTGCGTCCCCTTCCGACTATGACGCCCTTCAAAAGCTCGCCGTGGTGGCCATGGGGCTGCACGGCGTTCATATTTCCTTCACGCCCGCCAACCATGGTCAGGCGTGGAACTTCCAGATTTCTGGAGCCTACCAACAAGTCATGCTCGCCAGGGGATTGATTATGAAGGAGTGCCCCATCCAGGTGAGCCGATGACGTCGTCAGATGTTTTCGTGAGGCGTCGTCACTCAACCCGCTCCGCCTAGAACCGTGCGTCCATCAAGGTAGCGCGGTCAGAAATTCTTGATTCCCCTTCTGGGAAGGCCAGTCTGAAGCCCGAAGTCTGTCGACTCCTCGACGATGTTGCTTCTCAGACCTTTGCGCATATCGCGGTCGTCAACAGCGCTCATACTTTGTCGACGCGCAGTCTTCCGGATGGTATCAGTAACAGCGCTGGGTGGTCTGGCTTGGAAACTGAACGCGTCTGCGAGCTTGTCATTACAGGCCAGGGTGATTCCGTCGAGCTCGCTCGCGTGGGCCTCCTGGTCATGTTGGACGAGCTGGTGAGTATTTATGACGTAGCCGACTACCGAGCATATCTCATTTGCGATATAGAGCAGTTTGCATTCGGAGTCTTGCGAAATTGATCGCACGCTGCACGCCATCGTGGCCGGCAGGAAGCGCAACGTCTTACAGTCCATTCAGGAGGAGACTGCGACCAACGTCTACTTCCCGTCTCCGCTGCAGGGACTTCTCGGTCTCGATTACGCTGCAGCCAATGCGTCCTCTCCGGGTCAGCAGAATAAGACGAATCCCAATATTATCAGGATCACAGGCGAGTTTTTCGGGGTTCAGCGTGCTCGCGACATGCTATTCCAAGTGTCTATGACCAAGGTATGCAGGCCCATTCCTCAAGGCTTTTGTGTCAGTCGTGATGATAGGTGTCATTTCCAGAATAAGCAGATACTTTCTCGTGACAGCGCAATTCTACCTCGCAAGATGGACTGGATGGTCACGGAGCGCGCGGAGGACCTGAAGGCGCTCATGCACGACAATGCTACATTTATTCAATTCCCTCCTATTGGTAGTCCGACGAGTTTAATCACTGTATATGGAGACCACAGGGTCAACATCCAGAGAACCATTCGCTCTATCATGCAACTGGTACGTCCCGGAATACCGTGTGTTTGCCGCGCTGACATACTGTGTCAGGCTTGTCAATATTATGTAGCATCTCTTTGGCTTCTTCCTGCGCAGTTCAATGTCCTCATGCCATCGACAACCGTGAACCCCACTCAAGTTTCTGCGATCATTAAGCAGGTGTCTCTCGCCTCCGGTGCGGAAGTCGTGTTCAAGGGCATGTCCTTTGAGATGCATGGCCTTGAGCATGAAGTACGCGCCGCAGTGAGCATGCTGCTTGAGTTGGACATCATCAAGGTACGTTTATCCTTACCGTGTGCATTCATTCGGTACTTAATGTTCATTCCAGACTTTCCACCACGAGATTCGCTTCCAAATTGAGCTTGCGAACGAGCACCGGGAATTCATCAGCGGTAAGAAGAACGGCAAGATCAACAAAATTATGCAGACCACGAACGTCAAGATCAAGTTCGAGACGTTCAACGAGTACAACTTCCTGATCGACATATCTGGCAATGATGCGTCTGTTCTTCAGGGGCTGACCCTTCTGCAGGAAGAACTTCCAGCGGAGATCTCGTTCCATGTTCCCGAGTCCTACCACAAGCGCATTATCGGCGTCGGAGGTCGGAGCATCCAGCGGATTATGAAGAAGTATGGCGTCTATGTCAAGTTCTCGAACGCGGAGGAGTTTGCGGCTATGGGTGGATACAATGACAACGAGGACAATGTGGTCGCAAGGACTCCAGCCAAAAACGCGATGAACTTGGAGAACCTGAAGCAGTCCGTGATGGAGCTCGTCAACCCGAAGGTGCGCGGATATTAGTGCAATGTTACCGTCGCTTACACATTTCATTGCACTAGGACAAGGACTACATGAACGAGACTGTGTCCATTCCTCGGAAGTACCATCGTACTCTGCTCGGCGATAAAAGCATTTTCATTCGTGACATCGAGGCGAAGACGAACTCATCGGTCCGTTTTCCTGACAAGGAGACTGCATCTGACTTGGTCACCATCTTTGGACCGGAAAGCCAAGTCCAGATTGCTGCGACGATGCTCTTGGTACGTATATTTATGGATGTGAGTGCCAAACACTTATCCTCGATTAGGAGCATGTGCCGTTCGAGGCTGACATGGCGGTGCCTCCGCACCCCGAACTCGCCCATATCTGTGCCTCCTCTGACTTTGCCGCTTTCGTGGAGAGGGCCAAACGCGACTTCCAGGTGGTCATCTCGCCCAACATCAAGGCGGGGTCACCTGGACCATCCACCGAGACACCTACGGAATGTTCGTTCAAGTTCAGGTGCCAACGGAGCAACAGCGACTTCTTGGTCACCGCTCGCGAGATGCTGGAACAGTTCCTCATCGGCCACAACGTGCATGTTTACCCCTCGGCAACGTCACGCACCCACCAACGGGGCGACTCATTTGCGGACGCATTCCCGCACTTCGACAGCAAGGTGCTCTCTACTGCGCGCACCCGACATCAAAGTAAGTTGCTGCGTATAATATACCATCGACGACGGAACAATGACCTACGGGCTGTTCGCAGATTCTGCCGACCTCGGACGCCCTTCGGAGGCTATGATCGACAGACGGCTCAGACTCGCCAGTTCCTCGCCGGATGTCAAAGCCCTGTTCAACAACTCACCGTCGTACATCTACCACGTTGAGGAAGAGGAAGATGTGGAGCCTCAGCCAAACTACGTGCCCGGACCGTCGAGCAGCGATTACTGGACGCCGCTGCCGCCTATTGTAAGGCACCCTTCCTGGCCTCAATTCACCTCTGACCCCATCCTCCCGCAGGGTTCGGGTGTCCCGCATCGTGCGCGGCACGTCGAGGAGGCGCTGAAACGGGGGTCGGACTCGCTACTTGAAGCCAAGCTTAAGGACCAGCTCGCGAAGCCGCGGTCGCTCACGAACCGTGCGCAGTCGCTGGACCTCACGTACTCGCTCTCGCGCATCAGCGAGGCGCCGCGCATGGGGTCCGGCCTTTCGCGTCCCGACTCTCCCGACCACTCCGCTGCGGGCACGGGCACGGATGGCACGTCCAGCCCTATATCGGCGACAGCGCCGTCGTTCCCTAGTGTGTATGGCCCACCGGCGGGGCGAAGCGGGGTCGTGGGCGCCCCTATTGGGCGCGGGGGCCTCCCGATGGACCAGGACGCGGTGGACGAGGTCGCACGCGTTATCTCGAACTTGGGGCTTTAAGCCGCTCGACTTCGCCGACTCCCCCGCTCCGCCGGACGCAGCCATGCGCTGCATAGACGCTACGGTGGGCGGGGAGGCGCGGCGTGCTTCGGGCGCGGTGCTCCACCGTGCGCGCCAAAAATGATTGTGAATATTCGTTCGCTCGTAGCAAAAGCCTGCGTGCCAGGACCAGATCTCGCGGACCACCAGTGTCTTCCCCTTCTTGTTTGGTGTTCGGTGCCAATTTGTTTCGGCTCAATCTTCGCCTTCGCCTCTGTTTTGCCACTCACCGCACGCGCCTTTCCATCCCTCTTCGTCCTCGCTGCTCGCAATTGTCCGCCGCCACCGCACATACGCTATTATATATATACACTAGACCGAATACTGCTCCACCGTCTACCCTCTTTGTTTATTTGCTCGTCCTCACCGTCCGTCTGCTCGTCTCTCGTCTCTCGTCTCGTCTCGTCTCATCATGTCTGATTTATCTAACTCCATCTGACCGCACGTCGACGCCGCGTTCCGCTGCATGCCGAATTCGAGTCACCGCACGTTGGTGTACCATACATATACTTACCGCAGCCGCTGGTTCCCCCCCTCTGTTCAGACGCAGTGCGGGTTGGTCGGGTGTACGTACATAGTTAGTGCTCAGATACAGTGGGTGTAAGTACCGCTGAGTTGAATGAAGGTAGCGATATACATCACAATTTTCTGCTCGTCGTTGCGTGTGGATTTTAAGTGCGGCGTGTTGAGAAACAGAGTGCGATTCGTTCGACTCGTGTATGGACTACAGTACCGACGGTCATTCCATGCATGCTTCCGAACCCCATCTCGACCCTCCCCACCGCTCTGCAAGGCCCGCTCCTCGGGGGCGAATAACTAGAAAACGATCCACGGCACCTCGAAGAGCACAAAGTCAAAGTACTCCTGCTCGAGCAGCGCCTGGTACTCGCCCGCGCCCTCGCCCCCATCCGTCTTCGCGTTCGTCTTCGCGTTGGACGCGCGGCGGCCGAGGCGCGCAAAGTGCGTCTGGAGCGCCGAGAGCGTGCGTTTCGTCGCCTTGGGCTCGGGCTGCGCCGGGGGTCGGCGGGGGAGCCGGGGATTACACGAGCGGGAGGGTCGGTCAGTGGGCGTTAGTGCGTGTGCGAGAGAGAGCAGGAAGCGAGAACGGGCGCACCTTGACGAAGAACGCGGAGTAGGAGGCGGGGAGGCCGTAGCGGAGGACGCTCTCGACGAAGAGGCGGAGGACCTTGAGGTGCACGAGGATCTGGAACGCCTCGGAGAAGTTGGTGCGCGCGAGGCGGAGGAGCTCTGTCTGCGCGCACGCGTCAGCTTAGCGCGGGATCCGCGCGGCGGGGGAAGGGGGTGCGCACCCAGAGCTCCTTCTCGGCGGAGTCGGCGGAGGCGAGCTCCTCGCGCTGGCGCTCGAGGAGCGCGTCCGAGTATGCGAAGTCGCGGACGACGTAGCGGCTCTCGCGGCACTGGTGCGCGAACGCGTCGTGCGACTTCTTGAAGAGGACGACGGCGAAGAGCGCGTACTCGTCGTCTGCCGCGAGCTGCCTGTGTGCGCGCAGCGGTCGCGGGCGGGGTTAGTTGGGGTGAGTGGGGATCGGCGGGACGTACGTGGCGGAGCGGGGGACGACGAGCGGGGCGAGGCGCTCGTACTTGGCGGTCCAATCTTTGACGAGGTTCCTGTGGGCGCGGGGAGCCTGAGCGGGTCGCTGTCTGGCGGGAGGGGAGAGTGGACATACCTGGGGACGGCGACGAGTACGGTCTCGAGGAATTCGGAGTCGAGGACGAAGTTGTCGCGGTGGACGACGTCGGCGAGCGAGCGCACGGAGAGGTTGCCGCTGCGGGAAGAAGCGTTAGAGACGGGGGAGAACGGCATAACGGAGGACGTGCGTCTTTTTGCGCTGGAGTTGGACGAGCTGGCCCTTTGCGAGGTTGTAGGTGTTGAGCTTTACCTTCATGACGTTGTCGATGGAGGACATTTCCTGCGTGCGCGTGAGATGGGCGGGGGAGGAGAGAGACGGGTGGAAGACGGACTTTGTTGAGGACGTCGACCATGTCCTTTATGGGGCGCTGGGTGCCATAGCGGCCGTCGTTCCAGTGCCAGTGGTGGAGGAGGTAGGTGTCGACGGGCTCCTCGTTGACCTGGATGTGCTGGGCGAGCTTTGCGGGATCGTTGTTGAGGAGGTTGCGGAGAGTGTCGACGGACTTTGCGACGGTGGCGGTGAAGGAGGCGTCGTACTTTGGGAGCTCTTCGGAGAGGGAGACGAGGGACTCGAGGGTGCCTGTCTGTGAGCGAGGCGGGTCAGCAGGCGGCGGGTACAAGACGAGGAGAGAGACCACCTTGAACTGGGGGAGAGGGAGAGGGGCGAGGTTGGGGCTCTTGCCGCCGTTTGGGAGCTTTGCCTGGAGAGAGGAGAGAGAGTCGCCGTCTGCGGGGACGGCGATGAGCCAGGTGCTCTGGTCGGACGGCATCGTTGGTGCGTCCGCCCGCGCTGGGCGTGAAGCGCACTCTCACTCTTGGGTTAGGGTCATGCCAGGTTAGGGTCACGCTTGCCCGGGTTAGGGTCAGACGAGGCTATCGCGCACGTCGCCCGAGTTCGGGTCAGACGATGCTTGCCCTCGCCCGCCGCGTGTCCTGGGTGCCCCGCCGGTGCATGTCCTCCGCGGGCTCAGTCTTCGGAGACCACTGCCCGCTCGCGCTGAGCCCGGCCCAGCTGCAGCGTCTCCCGCCAGACTCGGTCGCCGTCCTCGATGCGTCCTGGCACATGCCCAACTCGCCCCGCAACGCTCGCGCTGAGTTCGACGCGCTCCGCATCCCCCGCGCACGCTTCCTCGACCTCGACGCCGTCGCCAGCACCCACCCACTCGCTCTCAAGCACATGATGCCCTCTCCTGTCCTCTTTGCCCAGGCATGCGGTGCGTATCTCTCTCTCTCTCCCCGCCCTTCCCGCGTTGACCTGCACACCCACCAGAGGACTTTGGCATCTCCCCCGACTCCCACGTCGTCCTGTGCGTGCACCGCGCCCTTATACTGCCCTTGCCAGTACTCACGTCAGTCCCACAGCTACGACTCCCACGGTGTATTCTCGTCCCCCCGCGCCCTCTTCATGTTCCGCGCCTTCGGTCACAACCGCTCCAGCATCCTCGACGGCGGCCTCCCCGCCTGGCTCGCCCACGGTGCTCCCACAGAGTCCGGCCCCCTCCACCCCATCGAGTGCGGCAGATACCCCACGCCCAGCCTCGACAAATACCTTATCAAACGTGCGTCCCCACCGCCCGCGCATACCTACGACTAACACGCTCCGCCAAAGGCTACGAGCAGATCGTCGCCAACTCGAAGCTCGACCCCGCTTCCAGCATCCACGCCGAGGTCGTCCTCGACGCCCGCCCCCACGGCCGGTAAGCCCCCACTCTCCTCCCGCGTGCTCCCGCGTGCTCCCACTCACACCACCCAGCTACGCCGGCACCGCACCCGAACCGCGCCCCGGGCTCCCCTCGGGCCACATCCCGCACTCCTTCTCCCTCCCCTTCTCCGCGCTCCTGCAGACGCACGAGTACGCCTCCACGCACACGCGTGCGGCCCCCGCGCCGACATACACCACGCTCGCGCCGCCCGCCGCGCTCCACGGCGCGCTCGCCACCGCCGTCGGCCCCGAGCTCGCGGGCGAGATCACCGAAGGCCGTAGGCGCGTCGTCGCCAGCTGCGGGAGCGGCATGACCGCCGGCGTCGTCTGGCTCGGCCTCGGGCTCGTGGGCGTGCGCGACGTCGGGCTCTACGACGAGGTGCGTGTGTTGTATCGATCCCGTGCGCGCGCGTGTGGGCTGATTGGGGCCGGACAGTCCTGGACGGGGTATGCGATGCGCGAGGAGAGCGAGATCGTCAAGGGCGAGCCTGCGGAGGCGGAGAAGCGGTGAGACCTGCCTCGGTAGAGCCGATCTAGAGGTGCGGGCCTGTGTTTTCGTATCGTCTGTTGCGTGTGTATATATGCTCTGCTGCAATGTCTGCTCGACATATCTGATTTCTTTCTTGTGCCGACCCCTGCAATTCGAGGACCGTACTCGCTGCAGCACCTCGTGAATAGAACACTATTGTGTGCTCCTCTCCGAGGTATGAACGCGGACGAGACGAAGGCGGCGATCCTGCCGTCATAGCGGTCAGTCCCCGGCGCGCTACACTATGTCGCGTACGCAGGCTGGCAGCATGGGCGGGCGGGCGGATACAGAGGCGCTAGCCTGGATCGCAGTGCAACAGGATATTTGGAAGACTCCGTTAGATTCAGGACAATTGTGATATCTCACAGAGAAACCTAAAGTCCGATGCAATTGCGCATGTCCTCGCGGACCAAACACACATCGGCGTTCGAGCGGCCAGACACGGATATCCTGAGGAACGAAGGTTGAAGCAGAGTGTCGGTCTGCCTTTGGGAGACTATTCGAGCGCTCCTACACGTCTACCACTCAGACATGTCACACAAATTCACCCCCGCCCCCCACCCCCCGCGCACAAGAACGATGAGTGTGTATCCTCACACCCATGCTCTACTGTGACCTCATGATATTGTGAACTTGGGCTGCGAAGGCTGTCGTGAGGATGCCTTTTGCCCGCCCGCACTGACAGCTGTGACGCAGTGTACCCACACGAGCTCTTCAATTCTGAACCACTTTGACATGCTGATGGATGATGCAGGTTGACATCTTAGGCCGAAGCGGAGAAGGTGCGTGCCCGTGTTGTCTACTGCGTATGTATACTGCTGCAGTGTCTGCTCAGAAGAATCACAATACTGCTGGATTTGTGCGGTTTCTAGCCGTGGTAACTTTACGCAGCAGCACGACGCGGTCACATGGAGCACATTCAGCTGCATTATTCGACACGCAGTACGAAGTGTCTACAAAGAAACTAGGGCTGCGGAATAGAATAAATTACGTCGGAGGGGTACGAGTACAGGTCGTAATAATGGCCCATTATACACCATCATACACCTCTCACTTTCACTTCCCGCAGATACGCGCGCAGACGCGCCTACGCGAATCACAGCGACCGCAACGACAGCCTTCTCAACCATCCCTGCCTGCGACACCGCGCGCGCTTCGTCCCCTCGCTGCCCGTTCCCTTCGCCCCCTGCCCCTGCCCTGGCTCCTCCGGCAACCACGGGGCCCCGAGCTCGCAGCCCTCGTCCCACGCGCTCGCGCCGCCGCCGAAGATATACGCTCGCCCGAGCGCCTCCCAGCGCTCGACGACGCCGAGGAACGGCGGCGCGCGGCGTGGGGGCAGCGCGCCATCAACGTGTGCAGCGCGTCCCGTGTAGCGCACTTCGAGCCGGTATGTCTGCGCCTTGCGCAGCAGCGTCAGGCGCCATCTGCAAGAGCGTCAGCGAAAGCCACAGCGGCAGCAGCGAGACGGGGGAGCGCACCCTTCGTGCAGGAGGATGTTGTAACCACTTCGCGCGGCCTCGCGCAGGAGGCGCGCACGCGTGTGGCGCAGCGCAGCGCGCACGTCTAGCGGACGGCCCCTGCCGCACTCTACCGCGTACGTGCCGCTGAGGTCGGTAGGGGACACTGCCGTGAGTGATAATTCTGCTTGCGTGCGAATGCGTCAGTGGCGGGCGGACGGGGTGTGCGGAGGGTGGGGGGGCTCACCATCGTCGTGGTCGTACATGGGCACAGGCTCGACCATCTTGGAGTCGACGACCTCCCAGGGGACTTCGTGCCGGCGGAACCACATTCTCGCGTCGAAGCGGGTTCGGGTTCGATGTGTGCGCGGCGCGTGTGTGGCTCGCGACGCTCGGCGGGATGCTCGGCGGAACGAAAACGCTGTGAGTATGTGAGGAGATGGTGGCTCGGGGGTGTGTGCGGGCCAGGAGAGTGAGTGATGCGCGGGGAGTCAGCGGAGGGTGTGATATATGTTTGACGCGTCGTGTCGGCGCGATGTGTGGTGTGTCTGCGGAACCGCAGTGGGTGCCTATGATGCTGCGAACAAGGCTGCGGATACAGGATGTGTCGCGGCTGTGCGCGCGCAGATGATTGAGCTTGGATAACTAGTGCCCGGTCGGGTAGCGAACAGAGTGGGTACGCAGGCTGGCTGGGGGCGGTGTAAAAGCGAAGTATGCAGTAGATTCGGTGCCGCACAGCATGTCGAAGCTTATAACGCTCGAACACGAGGATCTGCGTAAGACAATGACCATCACTGTCCGTGCGCCGCCGCACCAGCCCGTCATGTCCGAGCCGTCGCGCACGGCGGGCCCGCTGGCGCCAAGGTCCACGTCAGCCGGGATGTGTAAGCATGCGTGGCGGGCGATCGGGCGCTTCGTGATCTCCCCAGATCAGCTCAGACAGGAGCCTCCTCCCGCAGAATCAGAGAAAAGATCCCGTACACACCTGCAGACAGCAAACGCGTTTCATGGCGATACGTGTGCCGCCCCGAACCAAAACCCGTCGCGGATGGTCACACTAAGTTAGCTGAGGAACATGCCGGGAAGAGGAGTCAGCGCCGCCACTCAGCGGTCCATGCCGCGGTAGCCCCAATACGGTAAGGTCCCAAGCGATGAGATCGGCTCGGGTCTTGGCAGTCACATGCTCAACCTTGCGTCGACTCGGAAGGGAAACGCGTCCTCTCATGCCGTGGCCAACCATCCACAGAGAGCATGGCCAGGTATCTCAGGAGACTCCGACGGAAGTATCAGTGGCTCTTCGAACATGTTTCGCTAAACGAAATTGCAGCGATCCCCTTGGGCATCCGAGGCTCATTTCAGACGAAGTGGCTGAAATTTTGGAAATACAGCGACTGCTGAAATTCTCGAAGGGAGACAACTGTGAAAAACTTCATACGGCGCCAGAGCGAAGAAAAAAACTCCAGGCGCGCGTCGCGACGCACCAGCTATCCATGTGCTTGCGCACGGTCAGCGGCGAAACCGAATATCTCCACGACCATTCGGCATCCAGCATATGTACTCGCGCCGCGCCGTATGTCCACCCGCAACGTCCTTCCCAAGGGCCTGAAAGGTCCAGCGATCGTACAGCCTCGGATTGAATCTGACACAACAGAAATAAAACACAACAGCACGCACCAACTCTGGAGATCTCCCCCAGCGACGAGGAGATACGGTCGCGGACTCAAATAATCCGCCGGACGGACCCTCGAGATAAGTGCTGCACCGCGGACGTTCGATCAGCTCCCCGACAGTGCTCGTGCACGTTTTTGTACGAACTCGGGACGTCATCGGGGCCTCGTCCACTGGAGCTAAACCTAGCTAAACTCAAATAACAGCAGGTGCGGCCGCGAGAATTCGAGAATGCCAGTGGGCTTGGAGGGTCGCCGAGGGTCTGGCACAGCGAGTTAGCTACCATTTATGCAATGAGCACTTTTGGTACTGACACAGGAGAAGGGGGCCAGCATCTACTCTTCTGGGATCCGGCCCTGTCACCGGTGCAAATAGCGCCATTAACAACTGCCTGCTCTCTGAAAAGGGACGGTGATAGTCGGTCATCGAATAGCACGAAGACATATACAGTATTCGAAGTTAGTGGAGGCAAGGTCGAGGTGTTTCCGGGGAAATGATCAAGCTTCGCCTGTGGCAAAAACTCTCGCGGCAGATAACTTTGTATTGTGCGGAGGTATAATCGCGTACTGGAGAATGAGTCACTGTCCTGTAGCACCAGCAAGGGAGGTGAGTCAAAGATAGTACTCACTTCTAGATCTGAAGATCCCGAAACCGACCCTCGTGTATAGCAAGTAGCCTTCCTGAGGCCTGAGCATCGGTATGGATCTCCGTGTATTATCAAGGGAGTCAACAGATACCATCCAAACTCAAAAACTCAAAACACAACCCTCCGACAAATTTAGAATCCAACGCTCGAACACTGATTTAATCAGATTACATTCGCGTGCGAGGCATGGTGTTTTCCATAGACGCGCAAAAAAAAGAACAACGCCTGCACAACGCCCGTTGTGAGGAGCACCGAGGTATCAATGGAATAGATGGCTGCCTCCCGACGCCCATCTCCCGAACATGACCTCTCCGATCCCCAGTCCGACCACTACGGATATGAGGTACGCCGCCTGGAACGTCCTGCAAGGCGTTATGAGACTCGATGCCCCGCCAACGCATTCGCGTAAAGAAAACACACATGATAGCCAACATCATGGCATAGGCCAGCAGCGCTTGCAAGGTCAAAAGAGCCCCGCGCGAGAAGTCGTGCTGCCAGATGAAAGGCGGGAAGATCGGAGGCGGCCTCTCGACGACGACCACCGAGCTGCGCCTCGAGGTGAACGCCTCGACGTCTGCCGCGGATTTCTCTTTCGACGGTGTCGGAGGATCAGAAGTTTGCGCAACTATGATCGCCCGCATCCTACCAGGAATATCTAAAGATTAGATGTGCGTGCGGTATGATTAAATACGAGGTCACACACCTCCGCCGCCAGTACGCCTCCAGCACCGCGCGCATCGCAGATACCCACCGCTCGACAATGGCGAGCGCGATAAGTCCGAAGCACGCACCCGCAATCGCTCCGTGCGACGAAGGTGCCCACGGCTTGAATAACAGGCTGTCGCCGCCGATGAAATGCAGATACGGCACCATTGGCGTCATGCTAGATGACATGGACGTTGACATCGGAGAAGACGGGGTCATCGACAAGGTGCCCGCAGACGACACGGCCATGCTGGTCGATGCAGAGGTCATGGTCATTGAAGAGGCCATAGCTGTGATGTTGCTAAATGCTTTGAATGGCGCGATGAGCAGACACCACTTCGGTTTCGGCGTGACACGCGACACGCAGAAGTCACAGCGGCACATGACATGCCAGTTCGGCAAAAGCAAACATGAGTAAACACATCGCAGGCACAGGCGACGCCATCGAGAATTAGGATTTGAGACAGCCTGAGCAGCATGAGAGGATGAGAGGAATGAACGTTGTCGCTGCTGTGAAAGTCGACATGTCTCTTCACACCAGATTCAGGTCCGCCAATGAGTCCCGGCAACATAGCACAAGCTAGAAATAGTAGAATAGCCGGCAACTCCATGCACGGCGACAAACCTCAAGCAAGTGCTGAGATGGAGCAGTTATGACCTACAACAGCCATAGGCTCAAAGATAGAGATGAATCGTCAGGGCAAGAGAACCACTAGAGGGAGAGCATGAATACACAGCGGACATAGCATGTGGACGAACCATCGTGACCTGACTGGGCACCACAGCGGCTGAAGAATCAATAGCATCCAAAGCCACAGGATTGCAAGCGAGAACCAGACTGTAGTAAACTGGATGCCGGATAGCAGTGGGTAACGTCAACATTCCGAATTCATTGTCGACAATTCCGAATAGCTGTGAGAGAAAGATGGGGCTTCATGGCAGTATCAGGAACGGTTACGACATTTAAGCCCGCCAGATGGAGTTGCCTGACCGCAACGAAATCGAGGAAGGAACGAATGTACATGGGAAGTGAGAGAGGAGGAGGAGAGCAAGGGAAGGTGAGGCAATTCTGCGTCAGCCAATAGTGAGTAGCGCCAAAGTCACGTTTTCACTGTGTCACGTGGCCATTTCCGCCACTGACGCGAAGATCGTGCATTAATATAAGCGCCGGCGCGTGTATCGTTATCCACGATCCCTTCCGATCCTGCTCACAGCTCGACCAACCGAGCGAAAAGTTTGCCTAGACTGTACCTCTAATTTCAAACACAATCCCTACCTTCCTGCCGTGATGTTCTCCCGCATATCTATATCACGCTGTGCGGTCCTCGCCCATGCAGCTACACGCTCAAGACCCCTCGCGCGTCCCATGCTCGCCGCCCAGCAGATAGTGCGCTTCGAGTCCCAGAAAGCCGCGGACGACGAGGAGAAGAAAAAATTCCTCGAGACATTGAACGATGTGCTGCGAGACTGGGATGCTAAGATCTTGGGGTATAACGACGTGAAGCCCAAGTCCTTGGAGCCGAGCTCGGTGAGTCATATGCGAGTGCCTCCATACGTCGCTCTGACCGAACATCTTAAGGATTTCTACATAATTGACGTGCGTGAGCCTGACGAAGTTCGGCTGGGTTCCATTCCCTCTTCCGTCAACCTCCCGCTTTCCGTCCTCGCGGGTGCGCTGCATCTCAACCCAGCGGCCTTCAAGGCGCTCTATGGCTTTGACAAGCCAAAGCAGGACCAGGAGATTATATTTTACTGCCGCAGTGGGAAGAGATCTGGAAGTGCATGCGATATTGCGAAGAGGAACGGTTTCAAAAAGTGCGTCTGCCGATGACTCATGCGCGTTCCCTCCGCGCTGACACCTCTGCAGCCTCGCAAACTATAAGGGTTCCTGGCTGGACTGGGTCAAGAAGGAAGGGATCACACCCCCGTCGTGAAGTGTGTGCGCAACATAGGACTCTTATCTGCACAATCGATTGGACTGTACATTATCTGGCGGTTGCATTTGAGACGATACTCATGAGTCATCAAGCGCTTCAATTGTGTATATTACAGCATAAAGGGTGCGCTCACCTCTGGCAACGGCATGCAAGCTATTTCTCCTTACTATGACAGTACTAGTCTGAGTTGGTGAACGTCTGCGCACTTTCTGCGGTCGTATGTACGCATTTTTTTCACGTTGAGGAAGGTTTTTTCGGCTCTCCGTCCGACGAGGGTCTTGGCAGGTAACCCTAACCTTAGTCGAGTATTGCGCCATCGCGAACGACCTTTCCGCACGGCATTGAGTTTGGTCGAGTTGAGCGGTGGGCATCACACTCTTCCTTCACCCAGTCATGGTCTTACGACAAGCTGTCCGGTATGCCAGATGCTCAGCTCGAGCTACTAGGCTTGCAGCTCCGACGCTAGTCCCTCATCTTCGCGTACTGCCTAAGCAGAGTCAGCTTCAGAGTAATCTGCCGTGTCTCAGACGGCAGTACGCAACACCTCCCCCGCAGCTTAATCACAGGTCGGTGATAAGATCGTGGTATCAAGCGCGCGATCCTGACCTGACTTTGCTGCATGCATACAGTGATATCTCTATCGAGAAGTACCATGAGTACTCAGACACGGCTATGGAGAATCTCTTGGAGTCTCTGGAGGAATTACTTGATACAAATAATAACGCAGAGTACGAGGTGGAGTACAGTGTAAGTACTGATCCAGAGATCGTGCACTGGGGACTCTCATGACGGCTGGACTAGAGTGGCGTCTTGACACTCAAGCTCGGTGACAAAGGGACGTATGTTATCAACAAGCAGCCGCCTAACAAACAGATCTGGCTGTCATCACCACTGAGGTGCGTCCCTCATCCTCTCACTGAGTAACTTTCGCGAGCGGCATTGCGTGAACAGTGGTCCAAAGCGTTACGACTACTCAGAAGCAACAGATGAATGGATATATTCACGAGACGGCCAGTCATTGGGCGACCTCTTAGACGCAGAGCTCAGCAAGGCCTTCGAACGCCGTGTCAGGCTAGATCTGACATCTGAGGTACATACCCCAAAACTCGCATGACGAGGTCAGCTTGACTATGTGGTCGCACGACATCTGCTTGTAGACGGAGGATTTTTCGATTTGGTGTGCTGCGGCATATGCAATTGGTTCCATCCTCGATACCTAATGATTTGTTTCATATTGCTATCCAGATTTTTCGTTCGCGTTGTGTAAGTAGTTGTTAGGTGGTGGTTCGGTGAGTTTGATGGTCGTTGTGCCATTTTGACACATACAGTACTAGCTTGTGGATTGTGTTTCTAGGAGGCATGTACAATATTAAAAATACGGAGACAGATGATCCAATGGTCGATAGATCCCAACATAAAGGTACAATATTTGCGTGTGATGCCTGAAAACTGCCGGAGTGGACTCGAGAGCAAATGCGATGGATGCGTGTATGAGGGCTAATGTGGGATCATGACGCGTGCCCGTGAACAGAATAATCTTCATGAGTGCGATGCAATGTAATGACTGAGATCTGCGCCATTATGGTCAGTGATGAACTGACGATGTCTAGGAAGGACTGACTGACGAGTCAAGGCGAATGCTCATGGTCCTCATGTGTATCCAATAGCCGTCTGCGGCTGAGAAACAGGGACCCGAGATATCTGTTAACACCTGTTAAGTTTGACCAATAGATAAATGGGGAACAAAAAGACCTGTTCGTGTCTTCATAGCGTTGTGTCACGCTCTGACCTTCCGCCTCCGCTGGTGGTATGGCATCGTCAAAGAATACATGCTTGGGATGTTCTTGATGAATTTGAGAAGGTGCCCCGTGAATCGGCGAACAGGGATCTTTGGTGGGATACGACAGCCAAGACATATGTGCTCCGTTGTCCAATGGCGAGTGTGCCTCATGCGCTGCTAGTGGTGTTGTAGAAGAAGACGACGACGAGAATGTCATGCGATGTCTCTGTTCTGCATGTAGATCGTGGAGTAGGGTGTTGGCAGCCTTATAGAGCCCCGCCTCCTCCTGCCATCTTGATATTCCCCGCGAGTACTCCGGGCGTCCCTCGTCTAGCAACCACGTCTGATCATCCTCATCGTCCTCCTCTTCTTCGCCGCCATTGATAGCACTTCCCCGAGGGCCGTTGCTCGGGGGCGCCAAGTGCCTTCTTCGCTTCACGACGCGCTCGTGAACATCGAGGGCCACCTCATGGGATACCTGTGGAAAGTCGGGGAGGGGCGACGGCGCTCTCTGGCGTTTCAACATGTTCCAAGACAGAGATGATGGTGTACAGAAAGTTGATTCCCCTGTGTGTGCGTCCGTTAGAGACCTGGTTGGGCGCTTTTGAGCACGGCCCAAAGAAGGCCGTACGCGCGTGCGTGTGCCTTCGAAGCTTGATTGTCCCTATTTTGGTGTATTACGTACGCACTGTGCGCCCACAGTGCGTTGCTCAGCGCCTAGCGCTTCCGCACTCACCGCTCATCGCAATGGCCGACATGGATGTTTTCACAGCCATGGGGATTGCGGGCTTTGGCAAGAAGCATAAGCAAAGACAGCTTGATCCGAAGCGCTTCGAAAAGAGCAAGCGTGAAGATGTATGTCTTTCTATCCGTTTCCTGCTGTTTTGACTAATTACGTCGTGCATTAGGCTACGTCGACCTCTACTGGGCACAGCAGAAACGAGGAGGATATTGTTCCTTCTACGTCAAGCAGTTATGTTAGACTAGAGCAAACGACTGTCGAACATGAGCCAGAATTCGACCCAGATGAGATGGGTCCTCCTCCACCGCCCGTCAACGGCTCAAATAAGAACAACGGGGAACCTGATTTCGACATCTCTGATGATGAGGAGTCTGAACCTCCCCAATTTCCTGTAACGCATGAGTTGTCACTAAAAGACCATACGAAAGTGGTCTCTGCGTTGACTCTTGACCCGTCTGGAGCTCGTATATTGTCTGGCTCACACGATTATGACTGCAAGCTCTGGGATTTCGGGGGGATGGACTGGAGGTGTAAGCCGTTCAAAACTTGGGAGCCTGCGGGTACTTACCACGTGCGTCGCCTTTCTTCCCATCGCAGGCTTCAGAATTGACCAGTCTGATTGACGTTCGCAGATTCACGACCTAAAATACTCGAATGACGGCCAGCAATTTTTGGTCGTTTCTGGCACGACACAGGCCAAACTGTATGATCGTGACGGAGAGGAACTGTGAGTGCCTGCGCATGTTGCCAAGGGCTGGATAGTCTGACCTGACCGGCAGTGCCACCTTTGTCAAGGGTGATCCGTACATCCGAGACATGAAAAATACAGCGTACGTACAGCCGTGACCTGTCTCGTCTTCGCTTATTGACGAGTCCTGGGTAACAGGGGCCATGTTGCCGAATTGACTTCGTGCGCCTGGCACCCTTACGACTCCCAGACATTCATAACTAGTTCTACGGACTCGACAATACGGTCAGTGTATTTTTTCTTGACATTATGGCTCGCCTCACGGATGGGTGTCGTGCAGCATCTGGGATGTTGAGAACAAAAGGAAGCAGAAGACAGTGATCGTTGTCAAGTCCAAGGAACGTGGGGCCCGTACAAAAGTAACTGCGTGCGGTTATTCACATGACGGCAGTCTTATTGGAGGAGGTGCGTGATTCGTGAAAAGTATCTCTATTCGCGTGGTTGATAGGTCTTCAGTTTGCTTGGATGGGGCATTGCACATGTGGCAGACAAAGTCGAACTATGTTCGACCTAACATGTCCATTGAAGGTGCTCATACGAGGGGCACGGAGTCAGGATCACTGGTGTACTCTGTTGACGGGCGTACGGTACTAACGAGAGGGGGCGACGACACTGTAAAGCGTGAGCTCATCCGTTTCGCCCATATCATTGCGATATTGATGCTTTGCGCAGTCTGGGATCTTCGGGCGTTTAAGAAGCCGCTGGCGACGCGTTCGAATCTCACCACGTTGTATCCCACAACAAACGCTATTTTCAGCCCAGACGACAAGTATGTAGTTACCGGAGCGGGCGCAATGTCGAAGGGTGAGAAGGGCCGGCTGATGTTCTTGCAGAAGGACAACCTGGAGTCCGTCAAGGAGCTCGAGGTAGACACAACGCCCGTAAAAGTCTTCTGGCATTCCAAGATCAATCAGGTGAGTGCGATGCATTCCGTTCTCCTTGCTTTGACTAATAGAGTCTGTAGATCATCACTGGCCTGGCGAACGGTCAAATATGTGTGTTATATTCACCACATACGTCTATCAACGGCGCGAAGCTGCCACTCAGCAAGGGCCCTCCGAGGAAGGCTACGATCGAGGATATGTCCGACGCTGTCTCTGCTCCTAACATCATCACACCGCATTCGCTGCCCATGTTTCGCGATGGCGAGGACGGCCGTGGCAGTAAGCGCAAGAGGGAGAAGGACCGGATGGATCCTCGCAAGAGCAGAAGACCAGAACTTCCCGTCACGGGACCTGGCCGTGGAGGCAGAGTTGGTGCCAGTGCTACGCAACACGTCGTGCAGAACCTGGTGCGAGACACGACAAGAGACGAAGATGTACGTGCCATTCTTCATCGCGCGCTGCGGAAGCCTCGCTTTGGAGCGCCTTTCTGGGCCCTTTTAGGGGGTTCGGCAATTGCCGCGGCGGCACGCCGATTATGCGTTGCGAGGTGTTCGCTTGAAGTTTCGGTGCTTGACGGAGGACGTTTGCTGACTTGGTTGTGCTCTTTGTTCTTGTAGCCTCGAGAAGCGTTGCTCAAGCTGGCTTCGACGGACGAAGAGCCAGTGTGGACTGCAGGTGAGACAAACGTTTTGTGGATTCTGATGAAACGGCGGTGGCTGTATTTGGCTGTGTTTGGCTGTGGCTATGTGCTGACGTGTGAACTCTAAAATTTTCCACAGCGTGGCGGGAAAACCAGCCGAGACCTGTGTTTGCGAAGGCGCAGAAAGAGGACGAGGAGAAGGAGGAGGAGTAGATAGGACGTCTCGACGAGCGGGCGAGAGAGGCGAAGAGGAGCGTGTCGAGTGGCGGAGGGAGAGTCGGGATAGGGATACGGACCCAGCGCGGGAGATCGAACCTTATTTCAGGCAGTATAAAGGCTCTAGCCCAACTTCGGATCTCCTGTTCCCCCAAATCTCTCCTGCCCTTCCACAAGTCACACCGTGACCGTCACGCGCCTGTACTCCAAGACCATGCTCGACGCGCCTCTCTCAAACGGCGTACATCACATTAACGGTCACTCCACCCCCGACTCCCCTATCGACTCTCCAGCGACCCCCGTCGACAATTCCACAGCTCCCGACGTCAAGATTGATGTTGACTACACCGAAGGGGAGAGCGACGTGCGCCACGAGCCTATGCCTCTGAAGCTCGACAAGCTCGACAACGCGTCTGTCCTACCGCAGGTTGGCACGCCTGCTGACCCAGGTGAGACACCCATCATGCGATCGTTTCTGAGTCTTCTTATCACGCCTCAGCCACCATCCCCATCGAGCCTCCAAAGGGAACCCCGCCGCCGCCGCCAGGCCAACTCCTAGAGGATGTGCGCGTGGCGGAGCAACAACCCTTGCCTACTACGGACAGTGATGTTGTTATGGCCGATGCCGTCGAACACCCATCGACGGCTCACGGTCTTCCTAACGGACACGCTCTAGATTCCCCCGCTGCCACGCCTGTCTCCTCTATACCCGCTGTATCGTCCAGCGAAACTGCTGTCGACTCACTAGGAGCCACATCTCCGTACCCTAATAATAAGCATGCTAATGAACATGATGATGATGATGACCATAAACCACCTGCTAAGAGAGCGCGGAAATATTCGGACGCAGACAAAGCTTCGCTGGCAAATGTAAGTTTGTTCCTCCTTGTGCGCCGCTGCGGGCGTGCTGATTTCCGTCCCTTGTCTGAAGACTGGCACTCCACCTCCAGCGTCTGCATCTCCCGACGTTGGGACTCATGCTCCACTTCCCTCTACTACTACGTCCACGCTTAGTCCCGCGCAGTGGCGTTTTGCCACCTCAACCATCCGCACCCTCAAGAAGGTCAAGGAGGCTGTACCCTTTTTGCACCCTGTGGATACGGTGGGTCTCAACATTCCGCATTATCCGACCATCATAAAGCACCCGATGGATTTCTCCACCATCGATCGCAAGCTTGCTTCTTCGAGTCCTTTGAAGCCGGACTCTAACCCTGCGAACCCTCGTTACTACAACGCCGACGAGTTCATCGCGGATGTGCGTCTGATCTTCAGCAACTGTCTCACCTTCAACGGCCCGGAGCATGCCGTCATGCTCATGGGAAAGCGGGTCGAAGCCGTCTTCGACAAGCAGATCAAGCAGATGCCTCCTGCAGAGGAGGTGCGTTCTCTACTGCTGCTGTTGAAACTTTATCTCACTGTTCCGTAGCGAAAGCCCGTCATCGTCAAGAAGGTAGCCACCCCCCCTCCACCCCCTCCAGCGAAGAAAGTTGCTGCTGCCCGCCGCCCGTCCGTGAATGTTCCCGTGATCCGTCGCAACGACGAGAACGTCGGTCGTCCGAAACGGGAAATTCATCCACCACCCCCCAAGGACCTCCCGTACGCCGATATTCCGAAGAAGACACGAAAGGTCAAGCGCGCAAAGAACGATGCGCACGCCGAACAGCTGAAGTTCTGCGACAAGCTTTTGAAGGATCTGCAACGGAAGAACCACTATTCGATTGCGCATCCGTTCTATGAGCCAGTCGGTAAATGACATTCCCCTTTGCACGCTTATCGTTACTGAGTCGCTCTATTGCAGATTATGTTAAAATGGAAATTCCGAGCTATCCGAAGGTCATCAAGAAGCCCATGGACCTTTCTACGATGAGGAAGAAACTTCAGAACGGGGAGTATCTGACTGCGGAGAAGTTCCGGGACGACTTCAAGCAGATGATCCGCAACTGCGCGACTTTCAACCCTCCGGGCAATCCGGTCCACGAGGCGGGCAAGTCGTTTGACCGCCTCTTCGATGAGAAGTGGGCGAACCTCCCTTCATTGCATTCTCACGAGGTGTCGGAGGATGAGTACGACGATGACGAAGAGGATAGCGAGGACGATCGTGCTCGTAAGTATATTTTTATCTCGCTTTGAGCTCATCTCTCAGACTTATTTTGCCAGGCATGATTGCCACCATGGAGAATCAGATCCAGACCATGAAGAGTAGTCTTGATTCGCTCAAGAAGAAGGGCAAGGAGCTGAAGAAGAAGGAAAAGAAGAAAGAGAAGGCTGTACCCCCGGTCGCGAGTACCTCGAAACATGCGAGCAAGCCGGGCAAAGCTGCAGCATCAAACGGCCGGAAGAAGGGCAAGAAGCCCATTACCGACGACGACGTCCTGTCATTCGAGCAGAAGAAGGATCTCAGTGATACCATCAGCAAGCTCGACGGTGCGAAGCTCGAGAAAGTCATTCAGATCATCCATGACGGCGTGCCGGAGATCCGAGACGTGAGTACAGGAATCTTTGTAATTCCAGTTTACATCTGACGTCGCGCTTTTCACTAGAGCACCGAAGAGATCGAGCTCGAGATCGATCTTCTTCCAGCCTCTGTTCTCACGAAGTTGTACAACTTCGTCATCCGACCCATGCGGACACCTGCAACGAAACGGAGTCGCACAGGGAAGGGTACCGGAACAGGAGGCTTGAAGCGGAAGAGCATGGATGAAGATGTGGAGGCGGCGAAGATTCGAGCGCTGGAGGCCAGGATGAAGCTCTTCGAGGGTGGTCAGGCGGGCGCTAGCGACGTCGCGCCTGGGGAAGAGAGCGAGCACTCCTCTGCGGAGTCTAGCTCAGAGAGCTCTGCCAGCGACTCGGAGTAGAGGTTCCTTTTCATCTTCCTCCTGTTCGGTCGTCGTCGTCGTTCTGAATCCCATTTCGTTACTCATCTTTGTGGCATACACATTCTTATTATCATCACTCGGCGTATTCTCAAAATTATAAGAACTCAGCAGTGTAGTATCCCCTACGTACTATTTTCCTCGTACATTTTGTCTTGAAATCAACTCTGGGTGTGTCGTGAAGAGAGCAAAGTGAAAGCAAACGGAGAGTACATCAAAAACGGGGAACGAACAAAAACGCAATATCATTTCCGTCGCCCGGGAGCCCCTGCGCGAAATTGCTGCCAACCAGAACGCGACGTTTCTTGGCGCGTCGGCGCAGGAGGACGTGAAACCTCAGGAGGAAGCGGCCGGGAAGCCACATTAAGCAACGGTGGAGGACCAACTGCACCGCTCGTTGAGACCTTCTGCCATCCTGCGCGGGAAGGTTGATCCGAAGAGGGAGGGGCCGACGCAGATGCCCAGCCTCGTCTTGGCGGAGCGGACAAGGGTGGATATGCAGGAGGCGGGAGCGAAGGTGGGGGACCTGCCGTCGGCGGCGGCGGTTGTTGGTTTGGAGTAGGAGGCAGAGGTGGAGAAATTGTACGCGGCGGAGGAGGCGGCAGGTAATGGCCCTGGGGAGGAGGCGGTACCGTCATTGAGCTACCAGTGTCGAGAGACGTCCAGCCACCTGTTAGGAACGTCGGCGTATGGCCGGTGGATGGACGCTGGGTTGGCATTGGCGACGAGGTAGAAGTCACAGGATACGTGACACCGGAGATCGTTTGACTCTCTTGAGGTGTTACGGCTGCACCTCGTCCGGTGAAAACAGAGGGGTCGACCGCAGCCCATCCTGACTTTGTGAAACCAGATGAAGCAGTGAGGGCGGGAGTATCTGCTGGCTGGGAGGACGAAGCTATAGAAGCCCATCCAGTCTTCTTGGACTCACTCGGTTCTTCTTCCTCAGCTGCCATCGGTCTGGCGACTGGGAGGACTAGAGAGACCGGTGGTTTTGTCATCTTCACTCCAGCGGCCTTGGCAATTTTGCGCAACTCCTTCTCTTCTCTCTTTTTCTCCTTCTCCTTCCTCTTGTCCACCTCTTCCTTCGTGTTCTTGTTGGCGCGCTGAGTAGCCTGCATGTCTCTGAATCGGGCCTTATGATGGTGCGCGTACGAGTTCGTGTGTTCATCGTATTGTGCTACGTTCTGGAACTGTTTGTCGCACAATTCACAGTGGAAGGCACGGAGAGTGGTGGAGATCTGTGACTGGACGGCCGCACGCTTCGCAACTGTATCCTGTATAGTGTGCATCAATATTGCGAAACACGAGACTTGAGTGTTATGATACATGCCTCTCTTGCCTTCTTCTGTTCTTCCGTTTCTTTGGTTTGACGTTCAGAATCGAGTTCTCTACGTTGAGCAACAGTGGACTCGACTGTAAATCGTTATGAGTGAACATTACGGCCCCATAACGTCATGATAACTCAACTCACTCATGCGTACATCTTGGTTGGCTTTACCCAAACCTGTGAGATCGTTCTTCACGTAAAATGGTACAGGGTCAACACGGCCTGCGGAGCACCATATGGTAGTCAAGAACGAGGACATCGTGAAACTTCTTACCGTCGCCAGACAATCCAATTGATTGTCCTTCAGCCCATCCCATGTTTGCAAGCATCAAGAAGCCCCTGTTGCTGTTCTTGATCTTCGTATTTACTGTGATAACTTCGTGCTCGACCGTGCGCCTGACGTACTCGTCGTACTTGTCCACGTCCATGGCATCTGGAGGGATCGGAGAGGGTGAGCGGGAGACCAGAGAGACATCGTCCTCGCTGTCGTCATCATTGTCCTCTGTATTATTGTCTGGCCTTGCACGCTGGAGAGGAGAGGGAAAGGAAGGGAAGACAACATGCAGTCTATGTTCAGGTGCTAGAAATGCACAACCGGTACCTTCAACGAGGTGTGGACATCATTTTCCGTGTCCGGGCGTGTGAGTGGAATAGCATTCCATCGTGCGATGCTTTCTGCTGACATCGCTGGTCGCTGGTCGTCGAGATAGTAGGGGGTAGACTCAGAGGTGGGTGCTGGTGGGCGTCGTTGAGTAACTGTCGCGGTGGCGCAGGACCCCCGCGAATCCACTGAGAGCTCCGATGCACCCATCCCCGAAAAATAGGCCGCCGAAAAATGTTCGATCTTCGACCCCCGAAATGTGACCAACCCAACTCCAACCTGAGGTTAGGTCCAGAACCCCCGAAAACTGAGGTTGGCTGGCGGATCTCTCAGGTTTCGGAGGATCGGCCTAAAATTTAGACATATGTGGTGGTTTGGGATGAAATTTGTGGTAATTTGGTTCACAAAAGCTTGAGTTTTGCGCAGGCAGCGAAAATTTTGTTCCGCAGGCCGTTGAACGTAATTCTAGGTGGCCGAATGTTCGATCCCACCTACCCCCGAAAATGGGTGGTTGGCAACCCCCGAGAAATGTCGTCGACGGGATCGGAGCGGGGGTCCTGGCGCGGATTGTCACGTGAGCCCCCGACGCGTACGAGCGCGTAGGCGAGCGCGTTCGTCTGTTCGGCTACAACGCGCCTGCCACCTCTTTTCCCCTCCCAAACGATGACCTCGGATGACTACTTCGATGACAATCTGGACTCAGCATTTATTCAAGCAGCCGATGATGCAGAAGCTGCTCAAGCCGCTCCTTCCTCGAAATTTGGAGGTGCCACACCTAGCCGACAACCTGTGCGAGAGATTATTGAGCTCGACGACTCAGATGGTTTTCCCAGCTTCGACGTGAACGACTTAGATTTAGCGCACTTCGACGAGATATGTGAGAAATATCAGTCCGGCGGTCTGTCGGTTTCTCGTCCAGGTCCAGGAGACAGCAATGCGCCGTTCAACCGCGCGACTTCAAAGGGTACCGTGCAGACGACACTCTTTGGCGATATTCTGCAGCAAGATAACGCATCCAGCAAGCCTCATTCCTCCAATTCTGTGCGCCCGGCGCGCAGGACCGAGTCGAGTTCCCACCACCCATTTGGTGGTCGTTCTAAGAAAACGAAACAGTGGGACCATACGGCGTTTGCGAAGACCGGATGGAAGAAACCCAAGCCTAAGAAGGACAATGGCAAAGGAAATTCGAGGTCATTTGCTGAGGAGAACGAGCATGAGGAGGAAGACGTTGAGTTCGAGCAGTTTCCTGCTCCTGTCGTCTCCGTCGGGTGAGGGGCATCTACGTTCTTCTCTAGTACAGTCGTATTCATCCAGACTTCACTCATCTTATAGACCGGTATGTTCCCCTTTCTCTCTCAGTCATAAGGGAGCCAACGTCTACGTTAGCCCCCGCCTATGAAAGTGAAGCCTGATTTATTGGCCGCACGACGATGGATCTACCCACTCAATCATCCGAAGCGGGACTACCAGTTTAACATCGTCAGGCACTGTCTGTTCGAGAATACTTTGGTCGCGCTTCCGACTGGGCTTGGCAAGACTTTCATAGCAGGAACGGTCATGCTTAATTGTAAGTGTTAATCTTCCATATGTTCACTCTCGCGCATATAAGCACTGTAGTTGCCTCCGTATACCGTCTGAGATCTGACAAGTACTAATGGTTCTGAGATGCAGTTTATAATTGGTTCCCGGAAGGCAAGGTAGTATTTCTTGCACCTACGAAACCGCTGGTGGCGCAGCAAATCGAAGCTTGCCACCAGACATGCGGGATTCCCGGGAGTCATGCGGCCGAACTTACTGGCGGCGTCCCCAAGGCGAAACGAGCCAGATTAGTGAGTATTGAGTTTGGTTTCCTTGCTTTTGGGATTCTCACAGACAATGCTTAGTGGGACGAGAAAAGGGTGTTCTATATGACGCCGCAAACACTTCAGAGCGACTTCATGTCTAATAACTTCGATCCGGCAGAAATTGTTCTTGTCGTCTTCGGTGAGCCTAAGCATTGCTTCTTCCTCTGTCATATATTCACTTCTGTCATTAGACGAGGCACATAGAGGAACTGGAGATTACTCCTATGCGCAACTCGTTCGCTTCCTGATGGCGAAGAACCCTCATGTCCGCATACTCGCGCTCACGGCAACGCCGGGCAGCGACCCAGAAGCTGTTCAGTCCATTGTCGACTGCCTTCACATCAGCCACATAGAAATACGGGACGAGAAGAGCTTGGACTTATTTCCTTATTTGAACGACAAACGAATGGAACAGCATACGATCTCGATGGACGAAGATATCAAGAAAGTGAGGGATCTTTTGGGCAAGATCATGCTGGTGAGATATACTGTATCTCTGATGCTTCGTTAAACCTCAGGCTGACACTGAACTACAATCTAGCCGTTGATTAAAGCAGTCCAAGGTGCCGGTGCAATGAGGGGAAATGCAGATCCTATAATGCTGCACTCATACCGGTGTCAACAGTCAATGAAGGAGTTACGTGGAGCGCCACCTTTCGCCTTTGCGGCTGCACGGAAGTTAGTTACCCTGGCTCGAGCAATGGGCTACCTGGTGGGTTCGGGTTTAACATGGCTGCGAGGTGTCTCATTTGTTCCCCAGCTGGAGGCTAGTATGGGCATGTGCTATGGTGCTGTCCAAGACCTCGTATCAAGCAGCAATGACAAAGCGAACAATGCCGTGCGAGGATTGGCGAAAGACCAGAACTTCCAAGCACTCGTCAAAGAACTCGAGGCGCAGAAGAGCCGAGGGTTTTCCCTCCATCCAAAGATGGACAAGCTGCGTACGTTGCTAGTGCAGCACTTTGCGGGCACCATGATCGACAGGGAGGACACTAAGAAATCTATTGGGGAGGCCGGTGATCCCCGAGTCATAGTTTTTGTCTCGTTCAGGGAATGTGTTGACGAAGTCGTGGAGTTGCTCAGCAAGGAGAACCCCTTAATACGGGCCACTCCCTTTATTGGCCAAGGAACTGACAAACAAGGACGGAAAGGTCTCGCTCAGAAAGAACAACTAGAGGTAAGTCGTAGTATGCAAGGATGCAACATGGTGCTAATGCTATTGGTTGTGTAGGTGATCAAGAAGTTCAAAGCGGGCGAATTCAATGTCTTGGTTTCTACATCCATCGGTGAGGAAGGATTGGATATTGGTGAAGTTGACATGATCGTCTGCTATGATGCGCAGAAAAGCCCCATCCGGATGGTACGTTCTTTGTTAAAACGTTCGTTGCACATGGAGTTCACGTTGAACCGTAGCTGCAACGCATTGGCCGGACAGGTCGCAAGCGAGATGGTCTCGTTCACGTCTTGCTAGCCGAGGGACGAGAGGAGAAGAATTGGATGCAGGCCGAGGAGAAGTACAAGGACGTGCAAAATTTCATCGTGAACGCCGAGCAGCTGGAGTTATACGGAGATGTCGAACGCCTCCTTCCCGACCACATGCATCCCGAATGTGTCGAGATGCATATGGAGATTGAGGAGCATGTTCGTGAAGACCCTCATTCTCGGAAGGGTTCGCTTGCGCAAGGCGATTCGCCCCCAGCCAAAGGCACGAAGCGGAAGCGAGACGACAATCCCATGCGCAATATTCCGCCCGGTGCGCTCACCGGTTTCGCCATCGTCAAGGACCTGCTCGTGAAGCGTGGCGCTTCGAAGAAAAAGAGGAAGGTACAGGAGTTCGACATCACTGCAGGCCACGACGACTCGGATGATCTGGAGATCGAAGCCGGGCTGCACGGGCCTCGGAGAACGGCATCTGCATCCGCGGTTGAACGGCCCCTTAAGACCAAGAAGTTGAAGAGGGCCAAAACTGTTGCCTCCGGAGAAGGCGCGAAGAAGTCTGCCAAGACTTCAAAGAAGAAGAGCAAGCCGGTGGAAGATCCCACGGGAACCCAGTTTGACCGGCTGGTGATGGAAGATTCGGACGACATAGAGATTGAAAAAGGTCTCCAATTATCAGAGAAGCCACGGTCTGCTCGGACACGAACCACTGACTATACGCATTCTCTTCCAGAAGATGTCGTCCAGAGTACTCCGTTCCCGATGTCCAGAGCATCTTCATCGCTCGTCACGAACCACATCATCGATCTGACTACCCCTGAGCCATATTCACGACGCGATGACAGTTCCCGCTCCCCTGCTCCACGTTCACCTTCACCGCGCTCTCGGTCTCGGAGCTCCAACTCTATCTTTGAGGATCGTCCGCCGTTCGCCGACAGATCTTCTGATCCACCAGGAGGCTCACCTCCCGTAGCATCTCGCAGTGTCTCACTCGACCAGAACTGTGGAGGCGCAGACATGTCATGGTTACTGGAGGATGACGAGGACCTAGACGTCCACATTGTCCACTCTTCTCCACCCGGCCCTCGACGCTCTCCATCGAGTGTTGCTACCGATGACGAGGTGGAGTTCGTCGAAGGTGCATCTGCCTCGCCTGTTCAGTCTCCCGAAGTTTCCGGTCGTATTTCTTCCAAGTATGGAGGGGGGTTCACGAACGCACAACGTGTAATGAATAACATGCCCCCACCTGCGCTACCTTCTCGCTCCTTCCATCTAACCCCACCTTCCTCCGACGATGCTCCGGAGCCGTCATTTGCCGTGCGTCCAGCTGGTAAGCAGGCCAAGAAACGTGCTGTGTCTGATCTGCGGGATTCGTCGCCGCTGCAGATGCCTCCCCCTTCTCAGCGGCGTTTGCAACGTCAGCGGAACTCGTCTTCTCCCCTGCCAAATCCTGAGCCACCGAAGAGGCCAAAGAAACGGAAGTTCAAGGACATTGCAGAGGCTCAGAAGCTCAATCCTTGGATTGATGTCGAAGCGACCCATTCCGGCGATGAAAACAGCCAGGGGTCCTCGGACGTCGACCAACTTGGAAACGAATCCGACAGACAGTTTCTGCAGGAGCCACCGGAAACACAGGTATCCCGTTCCTACGACCAAGCGGCAGTGTACCGCCGAAGTCTCTTTACACAAGCACCGGGAACAGCACCTGTCTTCGCCCACCGCCCCCTAAGGCGCGGCTTAGGCGCGTTCGTCCCAGCTGGAAGAGCTCGAACCGCTGCTTCAAGTCCACCTCGTAATGCAGATGGCGACGAGTATATCTTCGGCAGTTTTGTAGTAGATGATGATGCTGAAATAGCCTACATGGACTCCAGTGAAGCTTAGCTACCGATGTAGATTTTGTTGCAGGTTGTTCAAACAATCCGTAATGATGGGATAGATGGTGCCCTCCGATCCAATGGCTCTGAAGACACATTGCCCCAACTTAATTAAGGGCACAGTAATGAAGATGTTATCTCCATGAGTCCTCGCAGCGCTCTTCATTACGAGGACAGCTCGAGCAAATGATACAGATAAACAGACAGGATACGCATTAAATTATTTTCGGTCATAGCATGGCGAACCCGTCCTCCCCATCGTCGCCACCCCAGCCACTTGCAGCAACTTCTTCATGCATGTGGATGTCATCCGTGGGCCCTGAGAATCCGACCGTACTGTCGAATACTCTCTTATCTTCTGCAGCATATGAACTCTCGATAGGAGATGGAGGTTTCGGCGCCCCCGCAGCAGCTAGTTGTTGACCCGAATACCAAGAAATCTGTACCTGACCAACGGTGGGGATAGAAGCTCCCTTCGAGAATCCCTACGATACATCGATATAAGCAGGGAAGCGACATACGACGGGCCAAGAGCAGGCATACCTGTTCTGCTGCAGCTCTTGTTCTGAAGGCAACAAGGACGTCTCCATTGTCCATCACATCGACTGTTTCCACTTGTCCAGTGGTCTGGGTAACATATCAGCGTTCTGGAACTTACACGAGTAGTAAACCAACATACCTCATACCAGTCGCGGATAGCCTGTACATTGTCACCACTAGCGTCTTTGAGTAGCAACCTTTTGGGACGGTTGTCGAGCTTCATGCTTGCTCGCGCACCACCGCGCATAGCGCCGCGGAAGAAACCGCGACCACCTCGACCTCGCCCCCTGTAAGGGCGGTATGATGTACTGGGGTAAGGAGATTCTGCGGCCTCAGGAAGCCCTAGACTGGCGGCCTGTGGACGGCTCGACGTTAGCAATTATATACGACTGGAATATATCAGACCAACCTCTGCCTTCAGCTTAGCCAATTTGACCTTCAAGTCTTCTGTGCTCTCTTCCACCTCACCCTCGATTGCGCCTGTGGCATGGTGCAGTTCGAGCTCCTTGTCTAATCGCTCCCGCTCAAGCCGCTCCTGATCCTCCGACCGCGGTGTGACGCCTCTCGGTTTTTTGGGTGCTGCCGCAGGTGCAAGAGTAGGAACGGGTCGCGATGACTGAGAAGCTGAAGCCGAAGGCTTCATCTCCTCGCCGAGTTTGCGCAGACGAGCCATAATATCCTTCTTCTCCTCGGGAGATGCAGCACTGAGCAATGCCATCAACGACTTTTGTTCAGCAATCTGCTGCTCAAGCAAACGTTGCTTGGCAGCAAGGGCTGCTGCTGCAGAAGACGTCGAGGGTTTTCGGGCGGAAGGTGCACTCGGAGTTGCAGGTGGGGTGGCAGACGATTCCCCTGCTGCGGCTTGCGTAGGAGACGCATCTTTGCTGGTGATAGTGGCAACTAGAGGCGCTGACGCTGCTAGCATCCGCACACCCATCTGTCCGTGGCCTTCCATTGGCCGATGCCAGAAGACCTTGACAAAGCGGTTGCCAAACACTGCATCTTCCGACCTCCAAGCGGCGTGAGCCTCGTCGTGGGTGGAGAAACTAACCAGTGCCTTCGAGTTCACCGCATCGACGGCGACATTAGTCACGGTTCCAAACCGCTTGAACCACTCGTTCACGGACCCAAGACTGAGCTTGTCCTCGGGAATCTTCTCCACGACAAGTGTTTTGTCATTGCGCTTCTCAGGTCGGAAACTGTGTACATCGCCGCCGAATGTACCACGAGGACCTGCCATCCGACTGCCTCTCGGACCACCAAATCGTCCGTTTGGTGACATTGGGGGGGCCACCATGTCGACGTCGGGAGAGCCACCCATCGGCCGCGCACCATTCATCATGCGCTCATGATTACTTGGGCCAGGCACTCGTCTGTCTGATGCACTGGGTCCATCCGGTACACTAGTTCGCGACAGATCATCGTCGGAGACACCTTGAGGTGTAAGATCCTGTATTACGGGCAATTCACCTGGTTTCTGCGCCATCGCGCCATCTATATCTCCATGTCGAGGTATGATTGGTGCACGTGGGTTGGGTGGGCGGCCACTCATACTCGAACTAGCACCTGCGATAGGTCGCATATCCATGCGTTCATGAGGGTCGTATGCGGCATTGGATCCCCCTCCCATCCCAAATGGTATGCCGCTGTTGGGTAGCATTGGCACGAAGGGTAAAGAACCGACACCCATAGGACCATTCATCGGGAACAGCTGCGAGGGAATCACCGCATCGTCGCCATGGCTGTACTTGCAGAAGGCACCCCGAGCACAGTAACCGTTGTCTGTGCAAGGATGAGTCAGCTCAACAGTATGCAGCGTCGACAACAAACTTACTATGATAGTCGCGGCAAATCCCTCTTCGATCTGGAGGACGGTATTGCGGACCCCGGCCATTTATGTGACCCATCCCTCCGTTCATCGCGTGACCCATCCCTACGTCCATCCCTCCATTCATGCTCCCCTCCACGTAGTCACTTCGTCCATTCATAGCCATCCTACCGCCACGCTCACCACGGCCACCCCACGATGATCGACTATCATTTCGCCCGTACCGCGAGAATTGACCATCACCATTCAGCCGCGGTCCCTTGGTAGGTGGTCGCATTTCATGGTCATCGTGGTCAATACTGCGTTTGCGTCCTCGATCAGGGGAGGTAGGAATAGAAGGAGATAGTAGGGCGTCCAACGGAATGGGAATCCCAGTGTCGACGGACGGCGTGCTCGACGGTAGATATCCGGAAGAGGGAGATGCAGCAGAATAAGGTAAATATGACTTCGTTCGTAGGGCTGTGAACAGTGTATCGATGAAGGATGGTCCTTCTGTGGTATATGTGGTATGTCGGACTGACGCACATGAAAGAAGCTCTAAGACGTACCCTTCTCCAAGAACTCCTCTAGTTGTGAAGCTAGCTCTTTGCGCAACTCTGCTTCAGGAGCATTATGTTTCAGGAGAGCAAGAATGTAGTCCGCAAGAGCGCCAGGCTCTGCATCACATCTGCAGGATTACAGTGAGCAAATTCGGTAGATTAACGAAAAACATCATACACTGGCTCGAGTGCTTTGACTAGCCATGGCCTGAGGTCATTCGCTGTCTCTGGATCAAATAACATTCTCGGCTGGCGACGTCGTTGATAAGTGTATGTATAACCAGCCAGAGAGTGAGTAGAAAATGCGAGATGCACTCCTCGTCGTCGTCGAAGTGACTGGGCAAGTTTGGCAGAGCCTTGCTCGAAGCGCCTATTCGGCTATTTGCGGCTTTCACGTGCTCGGATCGGTGTGTGGTCTTTTTTGGCAAGTTCAGTGGTCCAACGTTCAGCGCTCAGCATTAATCACCGTAAACTACATATGCCGGCGGTTTGGTCCTGCATATATCAGACATGTAGGTCTTCGTAATGCATGCCATCCATTCTTTCTGCAGAATTTGGGATCCCATCAGCGTATCCGATCGATACACCACAGTCCACCGTGTAAAAGCTCCCATCAGAGAACCTGGGTCCTACCCTGAGTCCCTGACCTCCCGGCCTTATCATCAGCTTTATCACCTTTAGATTCCATTGATACGATGAAGGAGAGATGGAGGTGAAGTGTAGACTGCCTCAATACAGTATGTATCGTCTCAGATGAATCACATTACTTCTCAGCTGACCGATTCTTATTCTCCAGGTGAACCTGAAGCAAGCGACGTTATGGACGCTGCCTTCGAGAAGGATCCGCTCCACAACTATATCAAAGATACACCAATGCGTCTACACTCTCTCTTTCCCTTGATTGTGTTTTTACATGCGAGACTCTTAGAATGTCCAATGTCCCCTTCTAACAAGCGTAGGGACACAGCGCTACGTTCTATCGTGTTTGGTGAAGCAATATGCAGGGGCAAGGCAATCACAGTGGATGCGGGGAATGCAGTAGTTCTGTTGTAAGGTTGCTTAGAGACCATGTAGGATCGATCTCAAAATAATTCCAGTAAATCCGCACCCAGTTCACTGTCGCGTGGAGATTGCTAGACTGTCTCTTGGGATTGGTGAAGTCGTGTGCTCTCTTCGTCTCGCTTCAAACGTTGATTCCTGAGCAACGGCTCGTGCGTCATTCCCTCTCTAGACTCTGTCCTCATATTGGCGTTACATTGATATTCTGTTCTAGTGAATGCAGGAATCCAATTGCAAAATCATTGACAGTACCTGGGAGACCAACTGGAAAATATGATCTCGCTGGACGCTACTGTTCAATCGCCCCGAAAGAGTATGGTTCCTCACTGATCAACTTTGTCACCCAGAAGGTAACCAAGCCGGCCATGATCGGTGATCCATGGATGAACTTGTCTCTATCAATATGGTCATCATCCCGATACAGAATCTCGCGCCGTATGCATATGGCTGGTGTCTTCGAATGTCGTAAACACTGGTTCTATAAGAGCGTTGGATGCTCCACTGCGTGTGAAATTGCGATGGGTGACAGCAATCCTACATGTTCCTACATGGAAGAAATCTCCGACCGTTGTACTTCTTGTATGACGGCCATCTTTCACTGCATTGCCTCATTCTAGAATTAATACTCTGCTTTAAGCAGCGAGATGTGGTTTTCTACGTTCTTAGATCGTCAGAAGCGGAAGAACACATCAACATTGTTTGACATCTCGTCCTATGTTCTGCGTGGTACAGAAAAGATCGTATGAAGCAATATGTTGAATATTGCCTTCTCGGATACATTCGTGTTCTACAACTACAAGCTTTCATAAACACGACTACACGCAAGTAACTCCGGGATGGGGATGCCAACATTTTACCTCACAACCTCGTCACTGACCAGTACAACATCCAAAAGCGCTCCCCTTCCGAAGGCAGCATCTCATCTCTCGTCAGTTCTACCAGTTTCGTCTCCACCTTTATGCTGCCCTTCTTGAAGACCTGTCCGTCCCACAGCTCGGTCCAGCTCTCAGGGCTGTGGCAAAACATGGAGCCGCGTTCGTGAGGGAGGACGGTCTCTTTCTTCTGCCCCTTCTGCGGCATGCCACCATGCACACCGAAGATCATGGATCCGGGTTCAGGCGAGAGCAGGCCAGCGAGTGAACGAGCAAGCTGCAACTGCCCAGGCTCGTCGAAGAGGTGGAAGAAGAGGGATCCATGGATGGCAGAGACATGACCGACGAGAGGTGAGAGATTCTTCAACGACGACAGAGTAGGCACGGGGGTGTCCGGAGGCGAATAGAAGGGAGCGACAGGCGTCAAGAACTCAGGGTCGAACGCATCGCCCGGAAGAAAAGGTACTGGGAATGTCTCGGGAGACGACTTGAACAACTTGTGGCCTAGATCCCAAAATTCTAGATGGATGTGCGCTCAGGAGGTGCGTAATGTGTGGAAGTGACACATAGGCTGACCTGGAACGATATCCGACGCAACGGCGTTTTGAACTGGGAAGCCGTCGACAACGGCCTTTCTGACATCGTTTCCAACTAGCGATGTCTTTTATCGTAACATCGTCATTGGCGGAACCAGCAGGTGAACTCACAGCAACAGCCGACGTCAAGATAAATAGCACCTGGACGTTCTCTGCCAAGCTTGAGAAACTGTTCGTACGCAGGGAGGCGGGATATCTCAAGCCTGCAAAATCATGATGAGTATATTGACCATCAAACAGCAGGCGACTCCACACTTTATGAAGACGAAACGAAGAATGCACGGGTATGGGTGAACCTGGGAATGGGCACATAATCAGAACATATAAGTCGTCGAAATTTAGGTAGACATTACCGCATAGGCTTCTGCTTGGACCTTCAAGACATGCTCCTTCAGTTCGTCCTTGTCATGGATGCCCGTCTGCGACGTGAAGAAAGTGAATTCTTCGTCGTCGAGGGAGTAGAGGTCCTCTGGCACTACGTCCTTGTTTGCCGACATGATGGTTTTTAAAGGCAATATGGACGATAGAATGTAATGCAGGGTGCGTGACGAGAGGGTATCAAAAACAATCGTCAAGGCGCTTTATATATCCGACTACGGTGGGGGCACATGCATAATTACGTTGTGGCGGCCATATGGTTGGTGAGGGATATGCCTAAGATGTGCTATCTTCGACGAGAAATTGCAATCCGCGATAGCGTAGATGTCAACCTGTTGGCTCCGTTCAGTCGGCGGTCACAGGATGGCGCCCCACAGCGAAAATCAATGATATGGGCGGTAGGTAGATCTGAACTTGCTTCAGCGCTACGGGGAGATAGAGAGGGAGAAGAATGGCAGCTTTGTCATTTTCAAGCGCTGAATGGGGCAAAACGTAGAGGCTATAAGTTTTTCTCGGTTTCGGCCACTGAACGACAGAGACGTACCTTGAAGCGCAACATGCTGGAATCCAATGCGTCTCACATAAGTGCTATCATCTATTGGTAGAGATTCCATGGGAGTTTCGCAATCGCACAGTGATGTCTAGACTTGCTGCAGGGTCAGCAGTATTCCAGGGTAGCGTAGAGCATTTACTCGCACCATCGTGTCAGACTCTCCTTACTACCCCATCCATGGTCCAAAGTCGAGAATCTGCTGCTGGAAGGCAACCCTCTCGATCTCGTACATCTGGGTCTGAACCTCCACTCCGCCC
The DNA here is from genome assembly GCF_003851025.1 of Sparassis crispa. NCBI lineage: Eukaryota > Fungi > Basidiomycota > Agaricomycetes > Polyporales > Sparassidaceae > Sparassis > Sparassis crispa. The sequence goes on from NW_020939747.1 coordinate 2,825,336, forward strand.
TTTCAAATACACACCTTGCTCAATTTTTTTAATTGCTCATAGGCATTCAGACGTGATCTTGAATCTGAAGCACAACAAATTAGGTTAAGCATTCCGATGGATGAGTGCTAACACTGGTGCCTCAAGAGATAGGCTTGCTTCGTGCCTCTAGTGGAGGGAGACAATCGTTCGCAAAGGCTCATTAACCTCCAGGCTACGAACGATTGTCCGAGGAACATAGCCTACCTAGTGAAAGCGAATCGAAGGACGCATGTCGGATATCGATGGACCTGTATACATGCATTCACTCACTCAAGTTGTCATCGAAACTGTAAGACCAGGAATAGCCTCAGCTTGATACGCACCAGCCTGGTCAGACTTCCATGATGTGGTACTTACGTGCATCCTCGTCGTAGATGCTGGTCTGAGACTTTAAAAACGAAAGCTCCGATGAGCTGAGGGTGTAATAGCCATCGCCAGCCTCGGGACCATGATCCTCCATGCGATTGTGGTGAGCATTGATTACAATTGGTGAAGCCAGGCAAGCCAGTACAACTTGAATAAACGCGAGTCAATGAACAATCCGCATTTGATCTCAACCGAGTTTCAAATTCAAACATTGCCGTGTACTACGTTGGCACTACGTATACGGCCGCGGTGACTTCAGGCGCGAGGACCGTGTGTGGCCAGACGTGATGGGACATATAGAGCCCGTACAGCTCTCCCCCCCGACCTTGCCATGGCAGTTTGCGCTTTACTGGCCCTAATGCGCATAGTATGCATTACGAATTTCTATCTGTAGTGGACGGTTATCTAGTCTTCCAACCGTTGGTCCAAAGATGCTGGGTCCATATCGAGGCGCGCACCGACCATGCAACAGTTCTACCTTGTTGAGACCTAACATGATCGCTTCGAACTAGTTTTGGATTAAGGCCTACCCTAACGTGAAAGCCTCATTTCTTACGCGTGGTGTATATGGAGGTGGCTGACAGGAGTTTACGGACGACTCCCCCTCTCTCTCTCGACGACCTACAATCATCATGATGGCCGTAGGGAGACCAGCCGCAGCGTACCTCGACGACGAGCTTGCCATCTCGGCTTTGGTCGCCCAACTTACTGTTGATGACATCCATCATCTTCGTAGCTCCAACAAGGGCAAGAAAAGCGCGCTCTCTGGTCCGACTGACGAGGAGGTTGCGCTTCAACTGTACGAGGATGAGGCTCGTGCCCTTCTAACCATCACGGAGGACATCGTTTTTGCTCGCAGTGTTGACTCCGCGCTCGACACGGACTACGCTCTCTTAGAAGAAATAGCCCGAGCCGAGGCAGGTGCTCGCGAGGATCGAGAGATGGCGGTTGCCCTCTCGGAGGGCCGACCGGCGACCTCTCGATCTCCTACACCGGCTTCATTGCTTGTTTCTTCAGATGTATTGAACAATCTCTTGACCGTCTTTCCGGACAGGTGAGTTCGCGCGGCTACAATGATTTCTTCGTTGTCGCTTATATCTATCAAATTTTAGGACGAGTCACGGTGCTTCTCGAACGTTGTCATTTGGGCCGACGGATGTTTCGGTTCCACGAATCGCCTCGTCGAGCAAGGTGGTTCTCCATTCTACCAAATCCGTCGCAAGGAAGTAAGTGCCCCTTGCAAGGTGCCTATCCGTCGGTGTGTGTTGACATGATAATAGGCGGGAAGAATGTGTCATATGCACCGATCGCATAGATGGTGTGGAAATCCGTGCACCCTGCGGTCATTTCTACGATGTAGGATGTCTCATGGATCTTTTCCGCTCCGCAACAGTGGACGAGTCCCTCTTCCCACCGAGGTGCTGTCAGCAACCCTTTGCTTTTAACGAAGTTCGATGCTACCTTGGTGCAGAATTATCTGCTTCGTTCGAGGCGAAGGCGGTTGAATTTTCTACGGCGAACCGTCTTTATTGTCATCGTCCGACATGCTCAGCCTTCCTCGGCTCGAAAACTGCAGACGTGACATCCCGCACCTGTTTAAAGTGCTTCTCCCAGACGTGCGGTCGTTGCAAGGAGGCGGCGCATGGCACCCTTTCCTGCACCGACGCGGACGACGCATCTATCCTCGCTCTGGCTCAAGAGGCAGGCTGGAAGCGTTGCCCTCGTTGCCGCCATATGGTGGAGCTTGCCATCGGCTGCTACCACATGACTTGCCGTTGCAGGATGGAGTTCTGCTATGTCTGCACTGAGACATGGAAGAACTGCACCTGTCCTCAATGGGATGAGACCAGGCTGTATGCTGCAGCGGAGAATCGTGTTCAAAGGCAGATGCCTGAGGTCCCTCAGCTGCAGTTTCATCAGATGGTCGCGCAGGTCGCAGCGATGATCACGACTGTCGACACACGTGGCGGCGCCGTAGTGGCGGAGGTCAGTGCGAACAGTGTCACCATCACTTGCGTGATTTCCTCCTGGTGAGATTCAGAATCTTTCCGCGCCTTGATGCATGTATAACACTTATTGATCCACTGCATAGCGTTGTCCGCATTGTGAGATGCTCGTTTGCGTACGGTGTCGCCGCAACCGCATGTAGGCCACGTGCGCTGCAGATTGATCAGGATCTTTCTTGAATTCTTGTATGTGTATGCTCCCATTTTTGCGTCGACGAAGATTCTCGTAACTGCTGTATAAGATGCAATTGTGTTATGTCGTACTTGAACAATTCCCGTCACTGACAGCCAATTTTTCTTCCTTTTGCGCGCCTGTGTAAATGTTCGAGCGCCTTCATTTTTCAGGTCAACCGCGATCAACCTCAGTTCTCCAGCAGCATGTTGGTCATGCCATTGACATCCTCACTTTCTTGAAGAGCATCACGCTCATAAGCGATACAAGGTTCAAGGAGACTATCGCACCACAAAGCCATGGTGGGAGCGTGATGCACTTTCCATAGAAGCCGGCGCTAAGTGTATGCAAGGCTTAGCAGGCGAGGCGTCCAGTTCAGGTGAGGTGCACTGTCGAGCAGCATAGGGGGTGCTATAACTAACACATGGAGTGCTGCTCGCACCCAGGTCCCCTAACCTCCCACAATAACCTCCCCCGTCAGAGAGATCATTTCCCATTCCCAATGGACGAATTCACGGCTGTATTCACTTACATTTCTGGACTAGACATTGACGACATTGATAGCCTGCAGTCGCGATCCAGAGGTAAGGCTGTAGGGGAAGGCAGCGGACCTACTTCTCCTGTCAGCGATGAGGAATTCGCCTTCCTCTTGTTTGCCCAAGAGGCGCAGGCGTTGTTGAACATTACGAAGGATCACATTGTTACCACCCGCAAGGATGGCGACAATCCAAGTCGTTCTTTGGTAGAGGAACTGGCAGCCATCGAGGAGATGGCGCGGCACGACCGACAAATGGCTATCGCTCTCTCGGAAGGACGAGAGCCTCCGAGACGCCAAACAAGCCTCGTCAGTCTCCGTGCTGCAGGCTTACCGCACTCGGAAGATATTGAACCGTTTACTGCATTAGAGGACAGGTTAGCGCTGCAGTGCTCGACATAGTAACACTACCTTTACCTGCGCAACTCTGTTAGTGCAGCATCTGTAGCTTCATCAAGTGCGGAAGAGCTGCAATCGTCTTCGACATCGAGTCCTCCAGTTCTACCGTCGGAAACGGTGGACATCTTGATACCATGTCCGCCGTCTCCTGTCTCGAGTGCAAGCAAATCTCTACTTCCTGCAACGTTACCTCCCATTGATCTTTCGCCCACCTCCATCCTTACATCAAAGCCTGCGGAAGGATCGAGTTCCCCGGGTGGCAATGCAGTCACGGTCACGTGCGTATATGCCTCTTGCCTTTGCATCCTTCGCTTACGGTTTCCGTTCTCCAGCCCAACGGAGACTTGCATAATTTGTAGCGACATCATTGAGGAAAGCGTTGTGCGCATGCCTTGTGGCCACACTTGCGATACTGGTTGTCTCAATAACATGTTCCGCACGGCCAGTGTCGACGAATCTGTCTTTCCTCCTCGCTGCTGCCAAACAGCTATCCCACTCGATGAGGTTCGCCACCACTTGGGACCCACGGTAGCAGAAACCTTCCAGACGAAGTCTCTAGAGTTCAATACCGCCAATCGCGTGTATTGCCATCGCCCGACATGTTCTGCCTTCCTCGGTGCGGCGACAATCGCTCCCTCCTTGCTGTCTTGCACATGCTCTGCGAAGACATGCGGCAGCTGCAAGGAGGAAGCGCATCCCAACCAAGGATGCTCGCCGCCGTCCGATCAGGTCGTTCTAGGTCTCGCTAAGAAGAATGGGTGGCAGCGATGCCCCGGCTGTTTCCACCTTGTGGAGCTCTTCCTTGGCTGCCACCACATGGAATGCATTTGCAAGAAACAATTCTGCTACCTCTGTGGAGTAACCTGGAAGGGGTGTTCTTGTCCCCAGTTCGCGGAAGAGCATTTGATCCTAGCTGAATAAGTGGAGGGAGGACGGCCAGAGAGGGCGTGCCAGACACCGCAACGTGCTGCACGGACAAACTTTGGCATCGTTGCAATGTATTGTATGGCATCGTAGAGGGTTACACGTACTATAACTTACACGTTGCAATGTTCTGCTTCTGGTGTCCATGAGATTAGTTCACGAGAGTAATTCTCCCAAATCGACTGTAACCATTTAACACCCGAACGCCTGCCTGCGTGCACATGATGGGCTAGACATAGTTGAAGACCATGAGAAACGTATCCAAGTGTAAGCATACATAGAGGTGCAAACGGAGTCGGGATGAGGGACCCCTAGGACGGTGGTTGAAGAGGGAATTCCTTGTGCACCTGGATAGTCGAAGAGTTGACAGAGTAAATGCTCCTTTGTGGAGGTCTACCTCGGGACTTGGTGTCGTGGATATGTGAAGGTTGGGAGCTGGATTGTCCTTGTCCCGCAGGACGTAATATTGACGTAGGTGCAGGTATAGGTGACACTGTCTCGAAGCTTCTACTCTCCGTCCCGCTGGACTGCTGATGAGCCAATGTTCCTTGACGGGTCGACGCTGCAGGTAACGACATGGCTACGGGACCGGGAGTAATTTGTCGTGACCTGCCACTTGGGGCACCGACCGCTCGTTGGATAAGCTGGTCATATTCCGAAGGTAGTCGAGGGATGGGTGGGAGTCTCTGTCGGTCGGGTGATGAACTTCCTGCGCTGGAGTCAGGTGGCAGAAAAGAGGCCACGCCGATTTGGGGCTGTGAGCGTGCTCGGCGAGACACGGGAGCAGCAGAAATGGACTGAGACAGCTTGCTCGGGGTCCGCGAACGTGCTCGAGGTTCCACTGCTAAAAAAACGGAGAAACATGTAAGGAAGTGCGACAGACTCTGACAGATGACATGCCAGACGACCTACTCATTCCGCTGTGCTGCGTCATGCTGCCCACGCTGCTCGACCGAGTCCCGATAGGTATCCATTGGTCTACGAAAACACTCCGCCTTTCGCTTTGATCTCCATGTGCCATGTTTAGAGCATGGCTATTATGGCTACTCGCGTAAGGATAAGATCGCGGCGCGAGAGGAGCGGGCATAATGATGTGAATGTTACTATGAATGCTATGGGGAGCTCCATGGATCGTGCTGACCCGGCTGTGCGTCGTATGACTCGTCGCGAGGGAGGAAGCGACTGACACGCGGCGAGACAGCGAACGGGGACTGGAACTAGAGCGCCCCAGGCGCGAGGGTGATGGTACACTTCCGGAACGTGGAGCGAGAAGATGTGTACTCGTCGAAGTCGAATGGGATATCGAGGATGACGTCTCGGAGAAGACGATGCTAGGCGAAGGGGGAATAGCTTCTACGAAGCGAGAGGAGCTGAATGAACCTCCCAGATTACTGTCCTGATTATCATCAACACCGGAAGAAGGATTCGGGCAAGGTAAATGATCGGTGGGCTCGGGTGAAGAGAGACCAAAGCCTGCGTCTTCTGTGAAGCTTGAATTGCTGCTGAGTGCGACGGAACCCGGGAGTAAGGAGGTAGCGCTACCTGTATGCAATAGATGCCTAGAGGACATGCCAGCATGCAGGTTGTCGTACTCGAAAAAAGTCGTCGGTCTGCTGTTATTCCAGCCGGCGAAAGCTGCCAGCTGTTGTTCGCGATGATGCGCAAGCGGCTGCACGGGTGGAAGTGGAGTAGGTTTATCTCGCCGGCACGCGCGGAATAGGATGCGCCAAAGGAACATCACCAGAACCAGTGCGAGAACCGCCACGCATACGACCACGATGATAACTATGGTAGACGTGGGTAGTTTGCTGCCGCCGCCGCTTCCACTCCTGGCATGGAGAGGGGCGTAATACATAGTAATGTATATCAGATATTCTCTACTTTTCTGGTTGAATGACTGGAATGTTCGAAGGAATGGCTTTGCCTGGAGCGAGGCTGAGCGGACTAGCGACGCATGAACGAGAGTGAAGACGTCGTGGAATCACTATCGTTATGGCGTCCAACGAATGTGTCAGAAAAAGGGTGACCTTATGGGTGTTGACTCACATAGAGATGCGCCTGCAGAAGTGCCGAAGAAGACAGTGAGCGGTGATGCTCGCTGTCGCGTTCGGCTGGGTTGGCGACGCTCAACACCATTCAAATTCGATCTAGCCCAGTTATCTAATCAAAAACATTATTTTAACGCACGTTGCAGGTACCTCCCAAAAACGGGAAAAATCGCGCTCGTCGCCGTCAACGATGGCGACGGCAGCCTCGTCCCGCCCACGTCAGTCTGCTCGTTCTATCCAGTCCGTATCCTCATCAGTCGGCGAGAGCTCATCATTAAAGCCATCCTCGAAGTCGTCCAAGCCAGTTCCCCTCTCCAGACGTCTACTTTTCCCCCAGCTCCCTCCGGACGCCGACCTTCCTGCTCTCCTCGCATCGCCCTCTGCTGCACCGGTCCTAAATGCTGAATTGTATGACTGCATCGCTCTTGCACTTCGTGCGTTTGTGAATCCATGGTGGACGAAGATCACGCGTTACGACAAGGAATTTCTCCCTGCAATAACCCGCGTCCTGACGGCTCTCGCGCGCGCTCTTGAGGCGCGACTCATTTCCGCTGATCTTGCCCCTCTTGTCTTCCGCGACCTGCCCACGCTTCTCACACAACATTGGATTGACTTCCGCAATGCGCAGTCCAAGCTCCATACATCGTATGCGTCAGGGGGAGCAGCCACGCTCCCACAGCTTTTCCACCAGTTACAGCCGCACATGGCGATATCTGTCAATGGCCTAATTGATGAGGTATATGTCCGCCAAGCTATTGACTTCTTGTTGAAGGAATGTCTACCGCCTGACGACTATGAGTCGGATGCCGAGCGTTATGTTTTCCGCGAAATTGTCGTGAAGGTGCTGTTGAGCAGCGTCGTGCCGAGAATCACTGAGCCGTGGTTCATCCATAAACTTATCCTGGATCTAATAGGCCCGGAGAAGGATGCATTATCAGAGGTACGTGTCTGGTTATCACTACTCTGTGTTCGGTTTGGACAACTTTATCGGGCAGGGCGAGTCGCTAGTCGCTGTATTAACCGGGTTGTATATATTCCTCGCTGCAAAAGTGTATATATTATTCTGAAATAATGATGTTCTACTCACCACATCATGACGTAGCCCTGTCCCTGTTCGCCGACCTCCTTCCTGCCTTCCGCAGTCGAGATTACTGACCTGTGTCCGGCAGAATTCAGATACGCCTCGTCACGCATCTTTAAGGCTCAACCAAACCCCACAACGCCGTGCACTCTCTTTTCAATCACTTGCCATCTTTTTCCTCTCTGCTATTCAATCGTTCTCCGGTGCATGCCTGGCGCTCATCCACGCGTATAGGCAAACAAGGGACACGATCAGAAGGGTCAACGTGAGCACCACGAGATTTCCCCATCAGCAGTCTCCGGACGCCACTCCTGATTCTACACCACGAACGGAGCGAGATGTCACGACTGAGGCTCCCACGGTAGCCTCTTCCGAGGTACCTGGTGGTCTGAAGAGCTCACTATCACCAGCGAGTTTTACATCCCCTCTTACACTTCCACGTCTGAGCCAACCCCCTCCTGTCTCCGCAATTCCGCATGACCCAATATCGAGGAGCACTTCAAGCGCGTCCACACCGTCCGCGGCCTCATTCTCCGGCTCGTCGCACGCAATACCGACACACCCACCCTCACCATCAGATTACACCCACCCTCCACTCGCACTCTTGCTCACCATCCTCTTTCCGCCACCCACTCCACCCTCCACATCCAGCGCTGGGCCAGGTACGTCGTCAAGGTCTACCGCGCTCGCACTGGCGTATACCCTATCGTTACCCCTGACGGCACTGTCCCCGTTCTTATCACGTCTTTTACCCTACCTCCTGTATACCCATGTGCTCTCCGTTGATCGCGTAACCGATATCGTGCGCATTGCGCGCCGCGCCCTCTTCCCAGAAGGCTGGCCTATACCGCCGCCAGTGGACCCTACACCTGAGGAACAGACAGCCCTGCGCGAAGAGCTTGGGCGGCGTCTTCTGGCGTCTGTGCCCGGTGAGTTTCTCATATGTGCTCTTCGTCGTAGTATATGCCTCGGTGACAAGGGAACTAACGAGACCGTATACTGTTGTAGGCCCTCTTGTGGTCTTACTTGGCCCAACCCCCACTGCACGTTCACACACAATCGATGCTGCGCTCGCCCCGCTATCTTCGCGAGAGTGTAACGCGCACCTCATGCTGTTTATCCTGGACCTTATCCTCCTGACGGTGTTCCCAGAGATGGGCGCGAGTGTGAGCGAGAATACAGATGCAGGTATGGGAGGAGAGGAGAGGCTGCCGTAGTTACTGTCGATAGTGAACTGGCTTGTCAGCTCACTGGATGATGTTCAGGATCGAGACAGATCTTCGACGATATTCACCAGCAGTAATCTATGCATACATATATTTCGCCTGAAGGCAGCAAGTTAAGGCGTTGTACTTGCATACTCAGACCACTTTGTCGGGGCGAGATGGCTGACTTGTGAATGAACAACACGTTAACTGAATAAGAGCACGGTGGATATAAGATAGGGAGGGTTGAAGCGCAATCGAATACAGTGGCAGGAGGAAAAAGTAAAACAAGTCCTGATTATCAATGCAGGGTGCTATACAGCCTCATGTACTCCCGCCCAATATTTGCCACTATCCTACAGCACAAACAATATCCTGCTAGTACACCTTTTAAATCACTTCTCCCTGAAAACGCGTGCCCGATTGACCTTCACATGAGGTGCCCTACAGTTTGTACGGCGTCCTAGGGTACTCAACCCCTGCCACGGCAGCATCATCGACAAACCAGTACAGCTGACCGGGGCTGGCAGGCCGGACCCTCGACGCAGGTAAACCATTTTCAGGCTTGTCCAACACTTTTTTGAGTATCTCAGCCTTGCCCGCGCCAGAAGCTACGAAGGCGACGCGGTAGGCGTGGTTAAGGACGGGGAACGTGAAGGTGATGCGCTTCGGCGGGGGCTTGGGACTGTCCTCAATAGGCGCAACCCAACGATCCTCCTCGCTCAGGAGTTCGTGGCCGGGAAAAAGGGACGCAGTGTGCCCGTCAGGGCCGACACCGAGCAGGATGAGATCGAAGATGGGGAAGCGGGCGGAGTCCTTCTGTGCAAACTCGTGGATGAGCTCTTTCTCGTACGCATCGCTGAGCTCCTCGAGGTCATCGGCGAGCGAGAAGTCGATAGTGTGGATGTGGGACTTCGGAACGGGTACCTTGTTCCAGAGTTCGGTGGAGCAGAGGTGATGATTTGAATCAGGATGGTCCAGAGGAACGACTCGTTCGTCCGCATAGTAAACTTGCCTGTGGGGCGTGAGTGCGAGACCACGGAAGATAGAGGGGTTGATGCTGCGTACCATTTGTCCCATTTCAGACCTGACTTTCCGATGAGTGCATTGAGCTGCTTAGGGAGAGATCCGCCAGATATAGCGATGGTGAATCTGCCCTTCTTTTCGATGGACTCTTTCTGGGCTTTGATGATGAAGTGAGCAAGTGCATCGCCCAGAGCAGCGGAGGAGGTGAAGGAGCAGAGCACAGGTGGTGCCGGTGCGTGCGCGGGCATGATGGCAGATGACGGCGGGAGGCTGGTGGTGGTCGACGGCGACGGCGATGGGCTCTGTTATGCCGCAGGATTGGACTCAGCATCTCCAAGTTGGGCACCCATACTTATCTAAGCATGCTGATCACACCTGACGTCATCAAAATCACGTGCACCATTTAAGCAGGGACAGTCCGTAGTCAGTTAAATTTACTCGTTTACTCGTTTTCTACAATACCTGCACATGTACACAAGTACGAGATCACAAAATAGACCACAGCAAATATCGTGTATGGACCCTTCTGACAGTTCAGTCCAACTCCCAGGAGAATGACTGAACATGTGGCCGAAAGGGGGGTCCACATGTGGCACCTCTGTGAAGCCCTTCTCAACCAAACCACCCTGCACACCAAAGATCGCGGATCCCGGTTCAGGTGAGAGCAGCCCCGCCAACGATCGTGCAAGCCGCAGCTGTTGCCCCTCATTGAAGAGGTGGACAATGACGAAGCGTGAATTGCAGAGACGTGTCTGAGAAGAGGCGTCAGCGTGGTGAATGCAAGTCAGGTCTCGGGGTCTCGGGAGTGTAGAACGGCGGCACTTGTTTCAAGAAGTTGGCGTCGAGTGCATCTCCTGGAACGAACCGCACAGAGAACGTCTCTGCTGTGGACTTGAACAGTTGGTGGCCCAATCGCCAGAAATCTGACGAGATGAGAGTCTTCCAGGCATAATCAAGCTTCGTTCAAGCTACACGTACCAGCTTCGAGGTCGGATGCGATCGCATTCTCTACCGGGTAGTCATTGATGACTGCTTTCCTGATGTCGTTTGCGACTAAAATACTATACGTCAGTACCATAGACGCGCGAGTTTATGGCAAACTTCCAAAATACCACTTACAGCAGCAGCCGATGTCGAGGAAGATCGCACCTTTGCGCTCCTTGCCGAGCTTCAGGAGCTGGTGGACCTGTCATGTTTAAGATGAGTACAGACCTTGACAAACGCGTTCCTGCGGATTGAGGTTGTAGAAGCTATCGTCTAGGGGAGCCTTCTCCGGCACAGCTGAGAAGATGCTATCTGCTCTTGCTTGGTCCATGTCGACTCAATTGTACGATGCAACCGGGCGAGACCACTGCAAGTGACGTGGTAATGAGCTGCTCTCGCGTCAGGTACTCATACAAGGTCAAGTAGCGGTCACAGTTTATGACACGCACCTGGCATGGAACATACCAAATTATCGGAGGGCACCTGTCGTCGGCGAGCAGCAGCTGCGATGGCTTGGTGGGGGTGCACAGTAAGTAACGGCATTGACTTATGCATCAACGAGGAAATTATAATACCGAGCGTGCAGGGCCAAGCCAACAGGATGCTGATGCGTAGGTGAAACAGTTTCAGTGGTCAGAACATTCAGCAAGAACCACTGGAGAGTCAGTGGCACCGGATCAGCAGTACAATAGGCTTACTACGAGGACAAGTTCTGAATCGTGCTGCTCTAATGAAAAGTGGAAGCTGCAAGGAACTTGGAATACAGAAAATGGAGAGACATATGTACACAGGTGTGTATACGAGGGCAACTCCGACTTTGAGAGACTGCTGGTTCTACGGCTAGCAGACTTAAGGAAACAGATAACAGAAGCGCTCAAACATCGTGACCGTGACCGTTCACGCGCACGTCCCAACACGTGATCGCGACGCGACGCGTTCAATATCTGGGCGTGACCTACACGCAGATCACCAAGTCACCACCGGTAGACACTAGCTTCTTGGAGGCGATATATACTCTGAATTTTTTTTTGGTGTGCGTATCCTCGTTCCGATCTCTGCAGCTCGGAGAGAAATTGTATATCCATTCAGCGTAGATTCGTCACGTACTTTTTATGCGGCGCAGAATCAACCTGCATGAGGGGCCTGACGAATTAAATCGGGATGCTAGTGTCCCTGCGGAATTCTTGTCTCAATACGGGATAGTCACCACCTGTATTTTGATTCTCCATTATATGGACTGGCTTGTTTTGCGTTCCAGTGCCGATCTATGCAACCAGGTCACGTATCTCTCTGTCGGGATGTTAACCGCCTCTTTCAGATAATCGAAATCCAATGCACAGACCTCCTGCTGGTTCGACACATCACGTAAAATATGACAGTGTTACTTATGATTGATACGTGTGCAGCGAGACTGCGAATACATTACCAACGTTGAACGACATCTTCTATGCACCTGCTACACCTCACTCACACCCGCGTTACGGACCAGACCAGCGTATACCTTCCAGGCCTATTATCCGCCGTCGGCACGATATTCGCCGGGTCTAACTGGGCCTCCACCTTTACTGCACCCTTCCCAAACACCTCCTCCCACAGCCCTGTCCAGCTCTGCGGGGAGTGACAGAAATAGTGCTTCTTCCGAGCGCTGTCTGACTCTTCCAATGCACATGGGGTCGGCATCCCGGCGTGCGCGCCAAAGATGATGGAGCCGGGGACGGGCGAGAGGAGACCCCCGAGCGCGCGTGCAAGCTGCGCCTGCGGAGACTCGAGGAAGAGGTGGAAGAGCGCAGAGGCGTGGATGGCGGAAACGCGTCCATGTAGAGGTGCGAGAGAAGTGAGGGAGGAGAGCGCTGGCGCAGGTGTTTCTGCAGGGAACCGCAGCGGGGGTGATACGGGAAGGAACGCTTGGTCCAAGGCATCGCCATGGACGAAGGGCACTGGGAATGTATCCTGCGTAGAGTTGAACAACGTGTGACCAAGGTTCCAGAATTCTGTTGTGTCTGGGGTGAGATATGGCGCGCACTAAGGAGAAATAATTGGCTTACCTTGCTCAAGATCAGACGCGATCACGTTCTCGATGGGAAAACCGTCGGCAACAGCCTTCCTCACATCGTTCCCGACTGCGTCGTCGAGGGCCAAATACTTGTAAGTGCTTTCCAACTCCCGAGGTAAGTTGGCACCCACAACAACAGCCGATGTCGAGGAAGATCGCGCCCGTGCGTTCACGCCCGAGCTTCAAGAGACGATCGTACTTGGGCATGCAGGAGATCTTGAGCCTGCAAAGACATCGATTGTGCCGCGTTCAAGATGACTTGTCTTGGCAAAATACAACATACTTGGTAAACATGAAGCGACGGATACATACGTACGGGAAGACCTGCACTCAGAGTTCGAGATCGGGTCTCATACTAGGATGTTCATTCCGAATGACCACATACCGCAAATGCCAGTGCTCGGACCTTGATTATATGCGCCTTCAGCGCATCTTCATCCTGGATTCCCGTCTGCGACTTCAAGAACGCGAGCTCTTCGTCGTTGAGGGAGTAGTAGCTCTCCTCTGCTCGGAGAAGCTCCCCGACTGCGTCCAAATCACCGCCGAGCTGGACCGAATCGTTCACGGTGGTCATCGTTCTCTGGATATGGATGTCGTAGTCCCAACGATACAATTAGTTACCTCGAGAGCTCGCTGTACTGCGAGGCAGGACTGCGGAACATGTGCCGAGCCGGCGACTGATCTCAGACAGACACCAGAACTAGATGAACTGCTTCAACTTTCGTGCCTCTGGATATCCGTCTCTAACCAGAACGTGTCTATAGTCTTACAACGGACCAGACCAACAACGTAAATTCTTCCCCCTCTGTAGTGGGCAAGCTCACCTCCACCAGCCGACTGTTGACCTCCACCGTGCCCTTACGGAACACCTGACCGTTCCACAGCTCCGCCCAGCTCTCCGGGGAGTGGCAGAACATGCGCCTCCCCCGCGATATCGGCGAGCCAAGCCCCTTCTGCACGCGCCCTCCATGCGCGCCGAAGAGGAGGGACCCCGGTTCTGGCGAGAGAAGCCCTGCGAGCGCACGGGCGAGTTGCAGTTGCTGGGCCTCATCGAAGAGGTGAAAGAATAATGCCGAATGGATGGCGGAGACGTGTCCTGCGAGGGGGGTCAGGGTCGTTAAAGAAGACAGTGCTGGAACCGCGGTATTTGGGGGGGAATAGAAGGGAGGAACCACTTGGAGGAACGATTGGTCGAGTGCGTCTCCTGGGACGAACCGCGCTGGAAACGTCTCCGGGGTAGATTTGAACAATTTGTGGCCCAGTTCCCAGAAACCTGACAGTCATAGTTGAACATCTGGCGCACAATAAATAGCTGACTTACCTGGTTCGATATCAGATGCGATTATGTTCTCGGCAGGGAACCCATCTGCAGCGACCTTTCGCGGATCAGTTCCGACTAGAAATGCACGCCCAAGAGCTCAGCTAGTCCTGCTTGGATCAGCCCACCAATTAACGAAACTTACCGCAGCAACCCATTTCGAGGAAGATGGCGCCTTTACGCTCCTTCCCGAGCTTAAGAAGCTGCTGGTAATCGAGCCAGAATGATATTCTTAGCCTAGAAGAGTGAAATGCGTGCATTGAGTTCTACGGTAGAACACATAGAATAGTTATGATACTCACTTGGCAAATGATAGAAGACGAATGCACGGATAAGGGTACACCTAAGAGATGAGGAAGATGCATCTACGAGGTGAAAACCATTGTGATATGGAAATAGATACCTCGTAAGCTTCTGCTTGGATGTTCAAGATATGGTCCTTGAGGGCATCCCTGTCACGGATGCCAACTTGAGAGGCGAAAAACTCGATGTCTTGGTCGGACAAATCATATTGCGTACGGTCGAGAGGAATTGCAGCCTCGTTGTCTTCCCGGGCCATTACTGGTGGAGGAGGAGCAAGTTAAGTTAGGGTTCGGTATAATGCTCGTGATCGACGCGTCACGGTGCACGTGTTCACGAATTGGTCCCGCAATCGTACCAATGCGTCATGTCTACGTCACTTTTCAAGTTCTCACCGGTCACAGCATATATATAACCTATAAATGTTTTACACCTCCCAACGTGCACGATGTCTCCATCGGACCCACCCCCGGAGCCTCGCAGAGGCAACCTCGGCTCAGACATAATCGGTCCCCGCAACCCGGAACGCGAAAAGCAAGCCGTCTCCCTCGTCCGCCCGCCCAGCACCGACCACGGCACACTCCCCTCCTACAAATGGTCCTTCGCCGACTCCCACATCCGCATCGAGGAGGGCGGCTGGGCACGCCAGACCACCGTCCGCGAGCTCCCCACCTCCACCGAGCTCGCGGGCGTCAACATGCGCCTCGAGGAGGGTGCCATCCGCGAGCTCCACTGGCACCGCGAGGCTGAGTGGGCGTATATGCTCGAGGGACGCGCCAGGTTCACCATTCTGGATCTCGAGGGTGGCGCGTACGAGGCAGACGTGCAGAAGGGTGATCTTTGGTACGCACCGACGGGGAGGCCGCACTCTATCCAGGGCTTAGGCAAGGGTGGATGCGAGTTCATGCTCGTCTTCGATGACGGCAACTTCTCCGAAGACGAGACTTTCCTCTTGTCTGACTTACTTGTGCACATTCCCAAAGAGGTCGTTGCGAAGAACTTCCGCGTCGACCCCAGTGTGCTGGACAAGCTGTCCTCCAAAGGTGCGTGAGCCAAACTATCACGCACTATCATGCATGCCTGCCCATCGTTGATTTGTCTCCCTGACAGAGAAGTTCATCTTCCGCGGCCAGACCCCCGATACGTCTCGCCCCGGTATCCCGCCCTCCTTCCCCAAGTCCAAGCATCGCTTCACTCACAGCCTGCTCGCGCAACCCCCTCTGCGCGCACCCGGTGGCGAAGTGCGCATCGCCGACACCTCCAACTTCCCCGTCTCGACGACCATCTCTGCCGCACATGTAACAATCTCGCCGCACGGCCTGCGTGAGCTGCACTGGCACCCGAACGCGGACGAGTGGTCGTTCTTCATCCGCGGGCGGGCGCGCGTGACCGTGTTCGCGGGCAGCGGTACGGCGCGCACGTTCTCGTACCAGGCGGGCGACGTCGGTATCGTCCCGCGGAGCCTCGGCCATTATGTCGAGAACGTCGGCGATGAGGAGCTCGAGATGCTCGAAGTGTTCCGCGCGCCCAGGTTCGAGGACTTCTCGCTTGAGCAATGGTTGAAGGGCTCTCCTGGACGCATGGTTCTTGAGCATTTGAATTTGCAGGACAGTGAGGAGGGAAAGAAGTTCATGGAGGCGCTGCGCAAGTCGCAGATGAAGGAGCCGGTGAAAGCGGCGAAGCTGTAAAAATGAAGACGAACTCGAACGACTTACGTTCTGTTACATTCTGTAGCACATGTCGTTTGCTATTTGGGTTCTGTAATTCTACAGTGTCGTCATCATCAATCAGTCCTGGCATCACTTGTTCGTGTATTCTGGGTGAGCGACAGATCTGAACACATCTGACCCATGATACGATGGAGCATAAAGGAATGAGAGGAAAATAAATATTGAGACCCGTAGGTCTACCACTCCGGGAAAGCGTGTCATCCTTGTGCAGGGGCCATGCTAATCTTCTCTGTATCGTTCCAATTTTTTCGTATGTCACCCCGAAGGGGACATATGATTGTGTGGGGGAACACTGGAGGCGAGGTTATATCTGCATTTTGTTCAAGTTGCGGGTATGCGATCACGTGCACTCGAGGCTCCTTACGAGTGCCCGGCTTCGGAGCTCACACGATACTTTGCGACTGCTTGCCATTACCGGGGTCGTCGCCCTGCAGCTGCGTCCTCTGCGTGTAATACCCGGGCATGTCCTGATTGCGTTGTAGATTCGGATATAAGTACGACGATGAGCGAACGCCCAGCATCTCACCAACATCGTTCTACAACGGAACACCGCTTCTAAAGTGCTACTTTATCAAACAAGTGCGTCTATCCCGTGTCTGCTGTTCCGTGCATTGTGGACCTGACCTGCTCCCGTGCAACAGATGGCGTTCGCTGAACAATCTGCACCCGTGGACGCATGCCAGCTAGTGAAGTGCAGCCAGTGCGGCAAGACGACTTGGAGGGTAAGTCTCACGCTCGCAGAAGTTTCGCCCACTGATGCTGACCTTTCGTTGCGCACGTACAGGGCTGCGGCATGCACGTTGACGCGGTACGTCGAGTCTCATTCTCCTTTACACGCATCATTATCATCTCTGCCTCTGCAGATCATGAAGGACGTCAAGGAGGGGGACAAGTGCAAGTGTCCGCCTCGCTCGTGGTTTCAGTCGCTCTTGGGCATCTAATGTACCGCCTGAGTTGTGAGAGCTGAGTGTACGATTATTGATCAATTGTATCATCTTGGGTGCTTCGTCGAAATATGTCTTATCCGATGGCGTAGAGCTCCCGGTACATGCGGAAATGGGTTATATGCTGTGAGCGTTAGTCAAACACTGCTGTTCAAGCATGGTTCCTCGCGACTAGTAGGTACCGGTCCACAATTCGACACCCGCTAGCACAAGTCGCTCACGCAGTCACTTGAACGACAGCTTCTCCCTTCGCGCATCCTTCGGTGACTTCGGTTCACGCACCATCTGACGATTCCAGTCGTTAGTTCTACGTTGAAGGCATAATACGGCACGCACAATAACCTGTTGCACGGGAGACTTGGTCCAAATGGGGTTGTTCTCTCCCACCGTGTAAGACGCGACCACCGCGAATCCGAACTTCTCATAAAAGGCCCTCGTCTCCGGTCTGGTGGACAAGTACGAGCGTCGAGCTTGCGCATCCGCCTATTCCCTCTAGCTAGGTGAGTGCGCAGAGAGATGTTTACCGAAAAATGGTGCACGCACTCGGCTTGTGACCGCTTGTAGGAGCGCCGAGCCGTACCCCATGCCCTGCTTGTCGGGAGAGACTGCCAGCGTGTCGATCGCGAACATGTCATCTCGCTGGCCCCCAACGGCTCCGTCCTTCGCAGCGTGGCTCTTTAATCGCGCTTCTTTCAGCCGCTGACAGCGGAGTGGCGCTGCGATCAGCAGAACACACCGACGACCGAGAGATCTCTTACCTGCCTTTGCTCCTTCGTGCCTGCCAGCATGAAAATCAAGACAAGAAAGCAGAAAACTACGGCTTGTAACATGCGCCGGAACATCTTTCGGAGTGGTGATAGTGCATTGCTGGCGGAGCCACTACAGGCGCGAGAGAATGGTCAATGCGAAGTAAGTGCATCAACACGGCGCAAGCTCACTATGTGATATAACCGTCCCCGCCGTCGATAGCGATCGCCTCCCTTTGGCTCACGTAGTAGACGCATTCGATATAGAAAAACGTACAGAGTTTGCCGACACGGGGCTCTCTGGCATCCTGCAACGGAACAAGTACGGTAGGTCCGCGTTCAGTATGGACGTTTGGTGGGTGACAAGGCTCGCACCGGTGGCGGCTGGAAGATGTAGTTGATGAACGGATTGTCGCGAAATGCCCTCATCTTCACATCAACTGTGCTTGGGATTTCGCCTGCAGGAAGGCCTTAATGAGTGGATCCATCCTATTCGATGTGGACTCACGATATTTCAGCGGTCTGCACCCCACTTCTGTCTTCCCCATGTCGATTTGCTGGTGTCTGCCCCCACTCTGCTCCACACCGGCCTCCTTCTGCCCCTTCTTATATCACATCTATTCGGCGGTACCTGTCAATGGAGTTGCTAGTGAGGCGCAGTCTTGAGCTGCGGTGCGTAGTCACTTCTCCATCGCAGGGACTGGCCATGATTGGCGCTGTCATTTCGTGCTCGCTGAGTGAACCCGACCTTGACATCCGCGATGTCATTGGCCGCAGCGGTCGCGCCTTGCTTTTGACGCACTCTTTCTCCAGTTCGGCGCTGACGTTCAAGTGCACAGCATTTGCGTGCAATGTGTTGCAATATGTACTAAGATTCGCGGCGTGAGTCACCCATGATTCTCATCCCAGATATGCTCATCATTATTTCCTCCGCAGTGTGCCAGTTAGTAGGACAGTGACGCTCTTACCCAACTGCGACTCCCACAACAAGTTCTCGCACCATCTACTATATCCAATTTTGTTGTGCTCGACGGGATTGATGTTCCGGTACGCATGAATATGTCCATATTTAACTGTGGGAGTATGTCACACTGACGAGCTGTAAGTCGATTAGCATTAAGTCGTAGTCACCAATCCTAATCCAACCTCTACTACCGTTAGGCATTCAGTCACTTAGATTCAAGTTGTGCTTTCTCCCCTTGTGCATCCTTCAACAATGTGGGTTCGCGCACTATCTGACAATTCCAATCATCAATCTTTGAAAATGTTGCAGACAAGATGGCGTGCGCAATAGCCCGTTGAACCGGAGGGCGGGTTCGTGTCGGATTATTCTCCCACATCGAGCACTCTGCGATGACTGTAAACCCGAACTTCTCGTTGAACGGCGTGGTCTGCTGTCTGGTGCACAAGTATGAGCGTCGGGATTGCATATCGGCCTTCATCCTTCAAGTGAGTGCTCGTAAAAGCATCCATGGAAAACGGCTTTGAAAACCTGGAATTTCCCTTGGGAGTTCCGCAACAGTATGCAAGAATACTTCTGCGAGCAGCCTTTGCAGTGAGTCCGAAAATATTCCCTCTTCAGCCAATTTCGGCTCTTGCCCGATCATTGCAAGTTAGACTTGCCACTACCTCAAACAGTCTATCGATTGTCACTTACACTGCTTCGCGCCATCATCATACGTCATGCACCTTTGTGGATGCCCGATTGGGTGAAAGTCACCAGTAATATTTCAACAACACTACTGCACTGACTGTGGTACGCCTCTCCTGATGTTACCCGGCACGATGGCCTAACTCGAGTCAGTTCCAAAAGCCCTTTTCCAGGTTTGAATACATGTCCAACAATTTCGGTTCTCTCACCATCTGTTGTCACAGGTTGAAACAACATCAGCGTTCAGACTCCTTAAAACAGCATACATGTCACATACAACGACCATCTCCACTGGCGGCTTGGTCCACGTAGGGTTGCTCTCTCCCAAAGTGTACTCGCCCACCACCGTGAAACTGAGCCTTTCGTAGAAACCCGCGGTTGGAGGTCTGGTGATCAGCCATGTACCTTTGGAGTGTGCATCGGCCTGTGCGTCATAGGGTTTCAATGCTAACTGGATATCATGATGAACATAGGGATCTTACTTTCGCTGTAACAGCCCCCACCAGCGCAGAGCCGTACCCGATCCTTTGTTTCTCCGGTGCCACTGCGAGTAAGTCAATTGCAAACATGTCCTCAATTTGGTCACCAATCGAGTCTTTCGCTGCGGCATCGCCCTTTTTTCTCGTCTCCTGAAATCGCTGGTACGAAAACAGCGGAATTAATATGAAGGAACCTTCATTCCAGAGTGTGCAGTGATCCTAACCTGCCATTGCTCTCGTGAGTTGATCAATCTGAAACATACACTGAGGATAGCCATGAGGATAACGCGTAAGGTACGCTCGAGCACCCTGCGTGGCTGAGACAACAACGTCAACGGGCTGCGGCTGTGCCAGCAAGTTATTTTAACTCATTCAGCTGCGAAGGAAGTCTCGCCGATGCTCACTACATGACAGAACCGTCACCTCCATTGATCCCCAACATTTCTTTACTACGCACATAGTGGGAGCTCTGGATCATGCTGGCCGCCTTCCTCCCGATTCTGACCAGTCGGGAATCTCTTGCATCCTGCGGTCGGTGCTTTATTGGTTTGCTGCATAGTCGATGTAAGAACATACTCACGGGTGTATTATGCAGATAGTCGACGAGTGGATTGTCTCGAAATGCTTCCTCTGTGACGTCCACTGCCTTTGAGATCTCATCTGCGGGTGGATATAGCTATCAGTGAGGGCTACTTCAAGTACGCTTGGTGTAAACAAACTTACCGTATCTCAGAGGCCTGCATACCACTTCTTTAAATTCGTTTCCGGCGCTTAACATGCTTGACAAAAATTGTCAACGCAGGGTTGCTGCACACCAGGGGAGCGGTCCAAATACTTATATCCCCAGGGCTTGGAAATTACTTCCGGTTGTGATCTACGCAGCACAACAGTAGTTCGAGTCAGTCGACTTATCGCTCTCGTTCTTATGATTGGCGCGCGTTGTCGCCGGCTCCGAAGAGTAACTGACATCGCGCACACACACAGCGGATAACGTGCGCAGTGAATGTGCAGCCAGCCTTCTGATTCTCTGTGCACGTTCGGGAGGGCTCAAGCGCTCAGGCCTCAGGCTGTGCTCCGGCGTTACAAGAAGATGTCGGTTGCACTGCATTAGACAACCAACAGAGTGCTGGCGGCGTGCGTAGGTATATAGGCAATTTCAATTTCAAAGATTGATCAACTCTTCCCGTCAGGCATGGAGTCTTTCACCATCTACAAAGGTATCACCAAACATTTAGCTTGCAGGTTGAAACATCTGACCTACAATGCTCATGATCAACTGTAACAGGAGAACTTGTCAACGATAGTGTAACATTGTTGAAGACGTTTTTGAACTGCTACGGCGCCTTGCAACCCGGGGCCTTATCGCTGAGATTTCAAACGTTCAACCGCCATTGAGCTATTGCAATCAGATGCACCACGCGGAGTTTGCACGCACACGCATGCGGGCGTTTGCTTGGGCTCGCGCGCTTGCAGTAAGAGATTGTGCACCCTCGGCTGAGTGGAACGGTGAAGAGTCATAGCGACGTAGCATTCAGCCATTTCAACACACATTCATAAAAATCAAAGTCGCCTTGCTAGTTTTCAGCACCTATACGGCATCTGCTAGAGGTCCGATACGTCTCTCCTCGTGGCAGACGAAGACACAGGGACGGCCTTCCAGATCCTCACTTGGTGCATCCCAATTTCTACGCTGGGGATAGAATTTGTGAATGCGCCGATGTCCTTCCCCCACTTTCCTGCACTGTCCTTCTGCCAGAGGTCGTAAATTTCATAGGTACCGGCCTGGTATGCAGCACCCTGCGTGTCTGATAAGCGGGTCAAATATGGGGGAATGAAGGTGTTAATTGTACCTGGTCGATAAACACGTCCGTAAAGAGGACGTCGACATTCTGCGTGTTGGGCGAAGTGTTCATCAGAGCAATCACGAATGTACTGTGCACGTTCGTGGGCAGATTAGTTTTCCTTTTCAGACAGTGCATGCAACAAGAACTGCGCTAACTTGTTGGTGAGGCTGCCTGACCAAAGGGAAATGTCCCCGCCGGCCTCAATCGGGACTTTCCACAAGCGATTCGCAGCGGAACCCGACGGATCCTGGTTGACGGCGATGATCGCGTCGTTCGTGAGGATCGTCAGTGTTTCGTTGGTCTGCAACATGTCGAGCATAGATGGTCACCAAGCAATGCAGTTGCGATGCGGTCACAGGTACGTACCATGTTCGTGACATCGTTGCCGAGGATGAGCGGGCTCTTCAACACGCTCCACATAGAGAAATGGGTGACTAGAACGATTTTCTCAGTATCAACTATATCATGTTTCACAGCAAGGAAGTAGCTTGCAACGCACCATATTCGTCGTACGTCATTCCACCATTGCCTACTTCGAGCATGTCGAGGTCGTTCCAATGGTTTACGGCAGCTTTCTGCCCAAGCGGAGCAGCGAAGTCAACTATGCGTGTCATAGCGCAATCTGTATAATTTCCATTATGAGGATATATGAAGACTAGGCGGACATGAATAGAAGGTGCATGCGCAAACGTACGGTATCCAGAGAGCTTGCAGTCAAGCATCGACAAGCACGGACAGCGCTCATCGTAGCGGTTGTAATTCTGTATGCCACAATTTCGAGGTCACATTTCGAGGTCACAGTAGAGGGACGAAGAGCAATGGCGTACATCATAAATATCACCAGAAATGCGCCAGCTGTTGGCGATCGTCTGGCGGAATGAACTGCAGTCAGCCCGAGTCCAGATAGCCACTAGACTAGCGATACGTACAGGAGCAAATTCCCAAGGCCTATCCTCGCCCCAGTTGCACAATGAGTAGAGGATAGGACGCCCAGTCGCGTTAAGTGCAAAAGACATGTTCGCATAACGCTCATATGAAATTTGTGGCGTGCCAAACAGGCCTTCGTTGTAGCAGTTATCGTATTCTGTGCTTGAAAAGTCAGTTCGAGGTTCCTTGAAAGTATATAAAGGACTTTCTGAGGTAGTCAACCCCCCATTCAGCGTATGTCTGTGCATCAATAGTCTCATAGCCTAGCGAACCAATGTGACCGCCACAGGTATGCCTGACCAGCATGAACTCAACGTTACTCAGCAGGGGTGAACGTATTCAATGGCCACATACATTCCTGCATCGCTGTAGATGCCAAACTAGGTAAGATATAAGATGCGATCTTCCTTCCTTTATAAAGGCTAGACGCATACCTTCAAACCCATGGCATGAATCTCATCCGCAAGGTATGCAATACCGTTCGGAAACAGATTGGGATCCGGTACAGGCGCGCCAGTCGTCGCATTGCGCTGGGGGGCTTGCCAACCTACACCCGCTATCAACTCACCAGAGCGCAGCGTTTTATACAGTGCGACTCACAGTCGTCTATGATGACATCTGGAGAAAACTAGCATAAGAGATGGCAACTCGAGAGAAGAGCTGCAGCACTCACACTCGTACCCATATTTTGAAAGGCCAGAAGAAACAATGGCCTGCGCAGCACCTAGTATGGTTTCTTCCGAGATATCACAACCGAACCTATTCCACGTATCCCAACCCATCTGAGGCGTGATTGCGAGGCCATTGTCGTGCGCGCCAACGCGAGAAATCAACAGAGACAGGGCTACAGCGAGAATGGAACTGAGAGAAGAGAACATTCGAGCTCTTGGAGGACAGAAATACCGCATATACCCTATTTTATATGGGCAGGTAACGGGTAAAAGACGGCGTTCTACGACCATTCACCCATGCGAGCGAAGTCATAGTGGAAGATCAGATGACGTGTGGGGCACGTTTGGAGCATGCAGGTGACAGTGAGTGGCCTCGAACAGACGAGACATGAAGAGTTCGGCAGAGGTCCGAAGGAGAGAAATGTGTAGGGAAGTGAGGCGAGCGGTCCGTCATGTTGCGTGCAGTACCACCTTGTGATGAGAGGTTATTTTGGACGAACGGGAGAAGCAATACTTGACGGTGGAAGTTAAGAATGCACAGCCGCGTGCGAGGAAGAATGCGCGCGTCACGGGACCAGACACGCGTCGCGTCCGGTATTATTTATACTCACCCCAGAACCACAACGATGCCACGTCCAAACTTTCCCGGCAATTTTGTGCTTGACCTTCACGATCTCGCTGCCATAATTCTTAGCTGCCATGCCCAGACAGAAGATCGCTTTGCAAATGCCCAGCTGGTAGAAATTAATTGCGGTGACACACCCCTCCTAACTCTCCCAAGCCACGTCTTACCGCTAGAATGGCATTACCATGTCAATGCTAGCCAAAAGCGCGTGGCGTATATCGTGCGCACCAATTCTGAAGCCCCTGAGCGGACCACGTTGGACACTTTCGTAGCTCTAGAAGGTGTGCGGGCGTCAGGAAATTGCACACTGTCCCGCCGCGAGCTTGAGGACGTCTTCTGGCGCTGCAAGGACTTCGACAGCGGCTACGTACTCGCGTATGTCGCACAGAGTGTGATTGAAGCCCTTCCAGCATCTGCATCTATTCGAGCGCGTACCTCCTCTGGCTTCGAACTCATCTGTTCTCCATCGGACGTCGTTATAGGAGAAATTCGCGTCCGTCCTCACGAGGCGTGTCTCATGGTTGACTACGAACCCAGGCCAGATTTGGGACCCTCGAAGGTTAACATGACTCAACATCTATCTGGCTTCGACAGCGGCCTCTCTTGGATATACCTCCTATTGGGCAAGGCCGTCGCTGCTGACCTGGAGGTGGATACACGAGTGGTGTTAGACCTGGTGCTGCCACAGATTGGTGGTCGCGGAGGCGGTGGCGAGCTGTTTGCACTTGAGCGTGGTATCGACTACCACCAGAAGGTGCTTCCGAAGTATGCGTCGGAGTTTGAGGGGCTGAAGATGTCGGAAAAACTCATGTTGTCGCCTCCCGACATTCAAAGACGCGGTGACGCGTTGACGAACATGGTGCTGGCTCAGTTGGGCAAGGTCATAGGCGGACAGGATGGTTTCTGCCGGTATTGTGGAGAGGACGGAGTCGAGACGCGCTGCTCGAAGTGCAAGAAAGCGTACTTCTGTAAGGAATGCCAGGTGCTGGGTTGGAAATATCACAAAGTGTGGTGCACGTGAAAGCGACAGTGAGTGATAACAGTGTCGCGGTGGTTGTCGCTCCTAATATAATTTGTACTTCATACTCCAGCATCCGCACGTACCGAATTATTGCGGCCTTTCGTTGTTCCCATGTGTACCTACAGGTTATATTGACTGTATGAAATTAACGATTAGGTATATCGCGCAATTCACACTTACTACAGATTTTGTAACAGTACAAAGTTGCATCCAGTATTCTACATGTTCCTGTGCATCAAACATACTTGTCTTGATTACTGCCTCTTGAGTTTCAAGCCAGGAAGGCGGAACATCTGAAGATTGATAAATTCCCTGGATACCATTCGCTGTGAGTGTCTCACCTCGAAGATCATCTCCGCAGGTACACCCCAACCCCGAACGCCTTCCACTCTATTTTGCAGTTGCGTGCCGAGCATCACTCCTATCACTGCCCCGCTCTCTTCATCCACGATAGGACCACCACTCGAGCCCGGCGTGGGCGGTGGGTCGAAGTGGAGGTGGGCAAGCGCGTCGTATGACCCAGGCTGAGTATAGCGGTTCAGAAACGAAGCAAATAAATCTTTTTGGCACCAGTTATCCTGAGCGCAATGTAGACACGCACCTTCGCTTCGCGTCCTGCCGAGTCCCGATATTCGACGACAGTGCCTCGTACCCATTTGCTCCACGTCCCACCTACCCACGGCGTCCACCCATCCGCATCCGCATCGGAAGTAGACGTGGGCGGGGCTTCGCAGACGAAGTGCGCACGGATAGGCGTGCCTGGGTGGGCAGGGTACGGCGAGACGGGGAGCGTGCGCAGATTTGCGGGCGCCGTGGCAGAGAGCAGAACAAGGTCGGAACGGTGCAGCGCCGAGAGCACCGCCGAGACAGGGCTGAAGGTCGGTGACGAGGCGTCACCGCTTACCAGCAGCGAGCCCGAGACGTGGGGCTTGGGTATAGCGTTCAAGACGGGACTATGCCGTATCTACGAGGTACCATGACTTGCGTCCTGAGGCATCCACTACAGGACCTACCTCCTCTAGAGTATGTGCACAAGTCACAAAGACGGCCTCACCTTCCGACATACCGGGGGCATTGATAGCGAAACCTGAGCAATGTGTGATCTTGTGCTCCTCCCCGCTCTGAGCGGCATGCACCACCATCGCGACAGTATGGTTCTCCTCCGACGCGTTTGAGTCAAATGGAGTACGCCTATCGGCTGACGGACGGGATTCGTAAGGCAGACCAACATCAAGGACGCGCTCCGAGCGGTCGAGATATTGCAATATGAGCTCAGGGAGATCATGAAGTCTGTCCTCGGATCCTGGAGGTGTCGCGTGCCTGCGAAGCTCGTAGAGGACGCGAGCGTCGAATGCCGTGGATGCATCCGGCGGTTTGAACGATGATGAGGGTGGTTGTTCGGTGGGCGGGGGTGAAGGAGGGGAAGGTGGTTCACCGACGTACGTCGTACTGCCTACCACCGCATAGTTCCTCGTGGAGACGCATGGTGCGTAGATATATCTAGCTTTGCCGGTCCGCCACTTGGCCCGACAAGGACGAACACTCAAGCTAGGACGGAGAGCCATGCACGCAACGTTCAGCAAGACAGGAAATTTAATATTGCTGAAGCCAACCAGTCGCGCCCACGAACGGACAATGCCGCGGGCTCGATCACAATCGTCTAAATCCTGCAGCTGGCTAGTGTCAACAGACTACCAGCATCGGTAACGCGTTATAAATGTGTATAAGTATACAAGAAGCCCTGGGGTTATATACCAGCAACAGATGACGTCTCTAATCGACCACCACGCTCCACTCATGAGGGATTTTGCCCGTTTGGATGCTAGTTAATTGTTTCCAAATGGGCCGCGAAACGGGGCCCATGCCATCCGGACCAGTCGGGATATGAATGTCCTCGCCGAGATAACCAATGCGGTCGACGGGACTGATGACTGCCGCAGTGCCTGAAGAGCGCGAACTTAGCACGAAAGAATTAGAAGTGTTGTCGGATTACTCGCACCTGTACCGAAGAACTCGACCAACGTGCCCGTCTTCTCAGCCTCCTTCACCTCCTTCATTGACACCGAACGCTCCGAAACAACCAGATCATCCGGAAGGTCCGCAATCTTCGCCTGGCCTGACGCGTGCCACCGCGCGAGGGAGAGGACGGAATCACGCGTCACCCCAGGGAGAATCATGCCATCTAAAGGCGGCGTAACAAGTTCCGTTGCTAATCAACATAAGATAGAACCGGTCAGCATTACATTTGTGATCGGTATATGTTCGGCCATAGGTGACGCACCTCCGTCGGGACGCTTGAAGACTACAAATGCGTTCATGGTGCCGACCTACCAGGCGTAATATGTTTGACGAATGACTATCAAGTAGAGACTCTGACATACCTCGGTGATTAGGTGGTCGGGCCCATGCAGCCACAGGTTCTGGATATAACCCTGCTTCTCAATCTCCCTTTGCGCAACGAGTCCTGGAGCATAATTCGCCCCCAACTTGTACCCGCCGATGCCTGTAAGATATGTCACACATGGATTATAACTCTTCAGCCGCAAATCGATCAAATCCATACCTCCCGGAGCAGCACGTATGTATTTCGTTGTACCATAAAGTGCTACAGGCTTAAACCCTTTGGGATAATACGGTCCCACCGGACAGCAAATCACGTAGAGCAGGGCTTCTTTCGCAGGTGCAATGCCCAGAGCAGCCTGAGTACCAACTATGGAACGCTGATCAGCGAGCGCTTTAGCGTTATGCAAACCAAATCATCATTACTCATTGTGGGACGTATATAAAGACTGTAACCTGGCAAGCCTGGTACCCAATCTTTGTCTTCCTGGATCAGCTTCTTGAGGAGCTCAAGCATAGCTTCGGGTTTGAAATTCTGGTGATGGGTTTCATGAGCCCAGGCTTGTGCGAACAGCTCCACGACTTGCCGGCAGAGCAATGCGCGACGCGCTAGTGTTCATGCGTTTGAAGTTCATATCTGGTCTGAATAGTGTAATTTTGCCAGACTCTTGGCGGTACGCTTTCAGGCCTTCGAACAACTCTTGGGCATAATGAAAGACAGAACAGCTTGGTTCAAGAAGAAGTGGGCCATCTGGGTGTATTGTCACTTTGTAAAGAACACCAGGCACGAGATGAGTTGTACTGACAAGGTTTAATTTTTGGAGCATCCCATCCTGTTGTGGCATTCCAAGGGACGACCAGCATGTGGTCGGTCTGCCATCAAGAGATGTTCGATTCTGCTCGGAACCTGGAGTGAATAGAGAAGCATCTCACGAAGTTATGTCCGAAAACGATTTCGGAAGGTTCAGGACGCTTCTTGGGCTCGCCCGTGCGCTCGATTTCCAGGCGCGCAGGCTATCGTCATCGAAGAGCGTGCGAGTCAATTTGACAGACGCATGTACGACAGCGAAGTCAAAATACCTCTATATCAGGCAAAGTGGCAGGGTCTGGTGTGGGCGTAGTGGATCCATATCGTACGGGTGCGAGGCGAGGGATGACACGGTCAGGTCGCCGCAGAAGATCGGTCGAACAGCGTGGAGAAGGACGGAGAGATCGCAGCATGGGTAACAGAGAACCTGATGCGAGCCTTGCGAGGTCAAATTCTAGTGGGAATTGATTTTTTATAGTCGAGACCGAGTCAGTCCTGGCCGCCGGCGCATCGCCGGATAGGCCGTCGGTGACCGACGCGCCACCCGCGGAAGCCAATCACATCCGGGCGGGGCCGTACATTTTCCTCCCCGCCCCGTGGTCTTCAGGCCCGCCCGCCGTGAGCGCCGCGGCTTCAGGGCCGATGCAAAGATTGCCCAGACGGGCCAGAACGTCGCGTCTAAAAACCCCATTCCGATCACGTGCGGGCTGACAACGCGCTCGTCACAGTCACGTACGCTGTTACGCTGCGCCGTGACGGCGACTCGGGAATCGACGACACGCCATATGCCGACTCCGGTGCTCACCCAATCTACCATGGTGGAGATGTCAGCAAGAGGATAGAAGATGTGAGAAACGTTGCCCGTATGTGAGAGTGCACGGACGAATTTTACTGTCGCTGAGTGAGCTGGGGCACGGTGGCGAGTTATCGCTGATCCTCCCACGATCACACCTGCCCAGTTGGAACTGTGACAAATATCGACGTCAGCTCGCACCCTCCTATATCTCATCGACATCGCCTCCTGCTGGGGATCATTGCCATCCTTGCCTCCTACCACGACCATACTCGACCGTCTCCGTTCTATCCTTCCCGCGATGTCTGCGCCCATGTATGTGTCGTGTATCCCTCTCTCCAAGTCATCCTTAACGTGTTCATCTCTCTTGCAGCGGTGATATCGGCCTTATTGGCTTGGCTGTCATGGTTGGTCGTCGAGTGCTTGCGCTATCCTAGCGGTTTAATCATAAACGTGAAATGCAGGGTCAAAACTTGATTTTGAACATGAATGATAAAGGCTTCACCGTCGTCGCATACAACCGTACCGTTAGCAAAGTCGACCACTTCCTTGCTAACGAAGCTAAGGGTCTGTTACTTTCCCGCCACGTCGATGCTTGATATCTGTCAACTAAGACTATCTGAATTGTATAAAACAGGGACGAAAATTCAAGGAGCGCACTCCATCGAGGAGCTTGTATCTAAGCTCAAGAAGCCTCGCAAGATCATACTTCTCGTGAAGGCTGGTCCTGCCGTTGATGCATTCATCCAGCAGCTCGAGCCGTATCTCGAGAAGGGTGATATCATTATCGACGGTGGTAACTCCCACTACCCCGACTCCATCCGCCGCACCAAAGAGCTTGAGGCCAAGGGCCTCTTGTTCGTTGGTTCCGGTGTCTCCGGTGGCGAGGAGGGTGCTCGTTATGGCCCCTCACTTATGCCAGGTGGTTCTCCTGCTGCCTGGCCCGCTATCAAGGAGATTTTCCAGGCAACTGCTGCTCAGGTCAACGGCGAACCTTGCTGCGATTGGGTCGGTGAGACTGGTGCCGGACACTATGTTAAGATGGTTCACAACGGTGAGAAGCGGCATTCTCACGATATCCGCATCCTTCTAGAAACTCACACGTACATGCCAGGCATCGAGTACGGTGACATGCAATTGATTGCTGAAGCCTATGATATCTTGAAGCGCGGTCTTGGTTTATCCGAAGACGAGATCGCCGACATCTTCTTGGCATGGAACAAGGGTGTCCTCGACTCGTTCTTGATCGACATCACCGCGAACATCCTCAAGTTCAAGGATGACGATGGTGAACCCCTTGTCACTAAGATTCTCGACAAGGCTGGTCAGAAGGGGACTGGCAAGTGGACGGCCATTGCTGCCCTTGATGCCGGCATGCCCGGTACGCAGCGACGTCTTACTAAGTCAGATGCGTGAAGTAACACCGTACTGGGGTAGTCACTCTCATCGGTGAGGCTGTGTTCGCCCGCTGTTTGTCCTCCATCAAGGAGGAACGTGTTCGTGCCAGCAAGGCCATCGCTGGCCCTCAAAAGGAGGTCTTCAAGGGTGACAAGAAACAGTTCATCGACGACCTCGAGCAAGCGTTGTATGCTTCAAAGATCATTTCTTACACTCAGGGCTTCATGCTCATGCGCGAGACCGCCAAGGAGGTGAGCTCCAGTCACCTGTGTCTCTGTGCCTACATTTGTTGACTGACTTCATGCAGCTCGGCTGGAACTTGAACTATGCTGGGATTGCGCAGATGTGGCGTGGTGGTTGTATCATCAAGAGTGTATTCCTTGGTGATATCACCTCCGCTTACCACAAGAGCGGCAAGCTCGAGTCGCTCCTGTTCGACGACTTCTTCAACAAGGCCGTCCAGAAAGCACAGCCTGGCTGGCGGCGCATCATCGCCCAGGCCGTCCTCTGGGGTATTCCCACGCCTGCCTTCAGCACTGCCCTTGCCTTCTTCGACGGTTACAGGAGCGAAGTTGTTCCTGCTAACATCCTGCAGGCGCAGGTGCGTCCGAGAAACAAAGTCTAGATCTCGTGATAGGTGTTGACTTGCGGATCAATCTCGATAGCGTGACTACTTCGGTGCGCACACCTTCCGAGTAATGCCCGGCAAGGAGAACGCGAAGCTCAAGGCCGGCGAGGACATCCGTGTGTATCCGTTACCTTCTGCAACAGACTTCTACTAACGCTGGGTAGACATCAACTGGACCGGCCGCGGCGGTAACGTAGCTGCCAGCACATACATCGCTTGAATGGCGCGCCCCGCGTTGCATGCGTACGCGAGTTACAAGCAGTGGATTTTGCAGCAATGTAGACTTTGTATGTTTTCTAACGGTCAGGCTAGCCACTTTGTACGTTACGCTGCGCGTGTTCGAGTTGCTTCGATAGTTGGAAGGGGAAGACCGATGCGATGTATCGCTAGAACGCAATAAATGAAGCAGTCATTCTTCTTGTATTGGTACCGTTTGTTTGTTGGAATTCGAACTGAAGCATTCATTCTTTCATTGGTGAGTTTCGTGCGATCACGCCGAGGTAGAAGTATGTCAGTGATGGGTTGTAGCGAAGGCCCACTGCAGACCATGTGGAAAAAGATTGGTGCTTGTTCGGCAGTCTCCCTATAGTGGTAGGGTAGTTTTGGTTGATCCTCTGTGAACGACCTTGGCTAAAACATCCATGTGCGGGATCTTCTTCTCCCTCCGAAGTGCGGTTTCTCAGGACGACGGCAACGAGACTTCAGCCTCAAACCTCTCGCAACTTCTGGGAAAACTCCAGCTTGCAAATGCTGCTCGTGGTTTGTGCGCATATACCAATCTTGCTCCAGAGACTCAGCCTCGCCGTGCTACAGGCCCAGACGCGCAGGAAACTGTGCATATAACCGTCCAGAGAATTGCATTGACCTTTTTTGCATCCGAGCTGCGATTGAGGGGAGAGGCGGCCGTTGCGCAACCGCACATTGACCCTGACGGAAATGTTCTGTGTTGGAACGGAGAAGTTTGTAATTCATTTATCCAGTGCGTGGGGCATTTACTGACAGAACGAAATGCATGGCAGATATTCGAGGGCATGTCTGTCAGTACTTGCTTGCGGAGACATTCCGTGAAATTTCGTGGAAGATGTCGTCGGAATTGACTCCACAACATATTAGATCGCGCCCGATGAGAATGACGGCAAGGAGCTCTCAGCCCTTCTCCAAACACGAAAAACACCGGAAGAAATACGAGACGTCTTGGGCAGCATCGAGGGACCGTACGCAGCCATACCGTATTGAAGGGAGGTTAAACCTAATTATTTCTTCCAGCTATGCCGTTGTGTATTATCAGGTATGCTTGAGCCAATTATCTCTTCTTTGTGCACTCACACTGTCTTCAGAAATCTTCTCGACGTATCTACTTCGCACGGGATCCTCTCGGCCGACGGTCTCTGTTGATCCACAAACCGACTAGGGCGAATCCTTACTTCTTGTTGACATCAGTGTCAGCAGGAGCTCACCCAGCGTATAATCTAGAGGAACTTCCGACAGAACAGATATACTGTCTCGATGCCGCCGAGCTGGGCAGCGGAGAAAGTGTTGGTATATTCCTCTACAACGTGGTGTTCGCCTTGTCTCATACTTCTGGTCATGCAGGTCGAGGCTAACTTTCAGCGGTGCTTTGAGACAATTCCTCGGCACGGATATGAGTTGAATGTGCCATTTGTAAGCTATCTTTGGACAAAACGTTTCCCCTTTTCCCTTCCGAGCATACTCACATATGCAGGATCTCAGGCTAGACTTCCTAAGGTCAACGTTCAACTGCCCGATGATCCCCCAATGGTGCAAGACTTGGATCATATCCCAGCGCACCTGTCATTCGCAGTGGATGAATTGACGGCCCACTTAGACAGGAGCGTAATGCTCAGAGTGCGCAACATACCTAGGAGCAGGTCCGTTTACTGTTCAAACCTTGGTGCAATCTGTTATGCGTGTCTTAACTCAATCGTGCTGCGTCAGCGCGTCTTCTGGGCAAGCCAAAGTGGCCGTCCTTTTCAGCGGGGGTATAGACTCTACGATGTTGGCATTCTTAGCCAGTCGGTAAGCTAGCCGTTCGGTCCAATTGAAACAGTACAACTCATATCCTGTCGCAGTCATGTAGATCCGGACGAGCCCATTGACCTCCTGAACGTTGCATTTGAGAACCCACGGAAAATCTCCGTGCAAGTGGAGGGAAACATCGGCGGGCTGCCAAAGCGGGAAAAGAAGCAGAAACTGCGGGACCCGCTCGACTACTCTACGGTGCAAGTCTCTTACGACGTACCGGACCGGCTGACAGGGCTCAAGGAAGTTGAGGAGTTAAGGAGGTTGTGTCCAGCTAGGGTGTGGAATTTTGTGAGCTCCCATAAACTTACAGCTTTTGGTCTACTCTAATGGTAACCCACAGGTCGAGATTAACGTTCCCTACGAGGTCAGTTCAACCCTCTGCAAGCCATATCTAGCACTGACTTGAGCAGGAATCTCAAGGCGCTCGGTCAATCGTCGAAGCACTTATGTTTCCCGGTCGAACAGTTATGGATCTGGTGCGTGATCAACGGGGAACTGAGAAAAGAACCTTGCTAACACTGATACAGAGTCTTGCAGTCGCGTTGTACTTTGCTGCAAGAGGTGTCGGCCAAGTTCGGAGTTGTCCAGGAGCACCTGCGCAGCCGTACACAACGCCTGCTCGCGTACTCCTCAATGGACTGGGCTCTGACGAGCTCCTCGGTGGGTATGGCCGCCATCGCACGGCGTTCAAGGCGGCTGGGTGGCAGGCAATCGTAGACGAGGTTCGTTTCAGACTCGCACTGATATACGGTCTCACCTAACCCCATTGCAGCTACAGCTGGAGCTTGATCGAATACCGACAAGAAACTTGGGCCGAGATGACCGGGTCATCTCATCCCACGGCAAGGAAACACGACATCCCTTTCTCTCCCTCTCTGTCGTCTCCTTCCTCGCCCGGCTACCGGTGCACATGAAGACGGATCCGAGGTTAGAGGCGGGGCTGGGGGAGAAGTTGCTCTTGAGACTGGCGGCGAGGAAGGTGGGGCTGATAGAGGCGAGCGCGAGGAAAAAGCGGGCTATGCAGTTCGGCAGTCATTCTGCGAGAATGATACCAGGAGAGGGTGACCGGAAGGGTGATCTACTTTTGAACCGATAGTGATGTGAGAAGAGATGAATCTCGTGGTGCACAAGTACTGCATATGCCATCACCCTTGGGCATGCAACTTGAGTTTCGCACTTGCCTGGAAAGCGCTTCTATATCCATGCATACGGGGGACCTTCGTGGATAGAAAAGTGGTTGGTCCTCCATAAAATACACGTACGGTGCATGGAATACGCGCACGTACGCGTTCAGTCTGAGTCTGTACACTTGAGAATCATGATGGCAGTCTACTTATAGTGGTAGGGTCGGCGAAAATTAAATAAATTAAATGAAATTAATTCGAGTGAGTGAGAAAGAATTCACCCTGCAGCTAATGGCCATCATGATCGAAAGGTCACGCGCACGTTGGGGGTGACGCGCTTCTTCCGCCGGAGCAAAACGCGTTGTCTCTCCTTCACCGAGTCTGACCACATCTCTCAGCATAGTCGTCGCTCTGTCTCGCCATGGCTCTCTTTCAGACGGCGAATCGCCTCATAAGTAAGTCTGGCTAACGTCGTATGCACGTAGGATTTACTCAACACAGTCATCGTCCAGTCCCTGTGGCAATTGCTGCTGCCCTCATCCAGGCCAGCATCTATGATGTTCCAGGAGGGTACCGAGCCGTCATGTTCGACAGGTTCGCCGGTGTTAAGGATACAGTGAGTGGTGTGATTTTCTCGTGGCGGGCAGGTTGAACACCTACACCCTCTCCTGACAGGCCAAGCCTGAAGGCACACATTTCCTAGTCCCTTGGCTGCAGCGGGCAATCCTCTATGACTGCCGCATCAAGCCCCGAGTGAGTGAAGCTGTTCGTACTCCGTTCATGCTCTCTAATTTCGGGTGTGTGCGCTAGAACATCTCGACCACCACTGGTTCAAAAGATCTCCAAATGGTCTCTATCACTCTTCGAGTGCTCTCTCGCCCAAACATCGAGCACCTTCCGAGGATCTACCAGGGTCTCGGTCTGGATTACGACGAGAGGGTTCTCCCATCAATTGGAAATGAAGTCCTGAAGAGCATTGTCGCCCAGTTTGATGCTGCAGAGCTGATCACTCAACGAGAAGTAGTCAGTACAGAACTTGCTGACCGTCATTTAGATCATGCATCTCACTGCTTACGCTTGCTAAAGGTGTCATCGCGCATCAGGGAGGACCTCCTCCAGCGTGCCGGTGAATTCAACATCACGTTGGAGGATGTGTCCATCACTCACCTCACGTTCGGAAAGGTGGGATTCGCGACTCTTTCCCTTGTGATAAGGCTAACGTGTTTGTCCTCTAGGAATTCACTCAGGTACTATAAGTCCGGCGTCGGTTGGATGTTGACACTGACAGATCGCGTATGCAGGCCGTAGAGGCGAAGCAGATTGCTCAGCAAGGTGTGTCTCGGATTACAGGTGAAAGTTTCATCAACTGACTTACGATTCGTCGCAGACGCGGAGCGTGCAAAATTCATCGTGGAGAAGGCCAGTCGGATATATAGCCGAGAGTGCTTACGTCCTCATTGACTGTCTTTCTCTTCTCAGGCTGAGCAAGAACGGCAGGCGGCGGTCATCCGGGCGGAAGGTGAGGCCGAGGCGGCGGCGACTATTTCGCGGGCTCTGGACAAGGCAGGGGAGGCATTCGTCACGTTCCGGAAGATCGAGGCAAGCAAGGCGATCGTGCAGTCGCTTGCTGGCAATCCGAATGTGACATACATCCCGAGCAGTGGTGGGAATGTGTTGTTGAATGTACCTAGCCAGAAGTAGTGGTGTACAATCATTAATGCTATGCACGCTCTGGAACGCATCTTCCCGTGAAAAATCTCGCGTAAGGTGATGAAAATAACGACTGGAAACGTTGAGCCCGGGACTCGAAACAGGGAGGTCGAGATACGTGTGGCTGATGATTATCTGGGGCACGGAGATAGCCGGCGTTCGGAGGGCGTTCGCAGCTTTCGCAGAACGTAACTCTCACTCTGTCTCCTGACTAGTGCAGTTGTCTCTCCGTCCATTTTCCTCTCTCTTCTCTCCGTTTTTCTCTCGTCTCTCTCCTCCTCTCTCGTCTCTCTGTCTCATCTATTCGTCTGTCTGTTTATCGGACTTATATCTTCTCCCCTTCCCGTCTCTTGTCGATTTCCTGTTGTAAATCTTCCTCTCATCTCAGCCCATCTCGCGTACTCATACAACTCTCCTCTAGGCCTGACGATTTCATTATCTTTCTGTCATCATGAATCCTATGAGTCCGATGGCTGCTGAGGCCCCGGTAAGTTTTCTGACACTCTTCTGAGCATGCGAGCGACTGACAATGCCTTCTCCCACTGATCTTTTGGATCTCGTGTATGGTTGCGGTTGTGACTAGCAGAGGCGTGCTCACCTCTACGTCGGGAATCTGAGTCCCCGGGTAACAGAGTACATGCTTACCGAGATCTTTGCCGTGGCTGGGCCCGTGCAGCATGTGAAGATCATCCCCGACCGCAACTACCAGCATGGTGGCCTCAACTACGGCTTCGTCGAATACATGGACATGCGCGCTGCGGAGACTGCCCTCCAGACGCTCAACGGACGCAAGATCTTCGATACCGAGATCCGTGTCAACTGGGCGTATCAGGGCCAGCAGAACAAGGAGGACACGAGCAGCCACTATCACGTTTTCGTCGGCGATCTCAGTCCCGAAGTCAACGACGAGGTGCTCGCGAAGGCCTTCAGCGCATTCGGCACGCTCTCGGATGCTCGTGTGATGTGGGACATGAACTCGGGCAAGTCGCGCGGGTACGGTTTCCTCGCCTTCCGCGATAAAACCGACGCGGAACAGGCCATCGCCACCATGAACGGCGAGTGGCTGGGTTCACGCGCGATCCGCGTCAACTGGGCCAACCAGAAGACGCAGGGCGCGCCTCCGAGTGGTGGTATTCCCGGACGGAGCCCCCCCAGCATGGGAGGCGGTGCACCGGCACCGATCAACTTCCAGGGCGGCCCGCTCTCGTACGAGTCCGTCGTTCAGCAGACGCCCGCGTACAACAGCACGGTTTACGTCGGCAATCTGGTGCCATACTGTACGCAGGCGGACCTCATTCCGCTCTTCCAGTCCATCGGCTACCTCTCCGAGATCCGCATGCAGGCCGACCGTGGCTTTGCGTTCGTCAAGCTGGATACGCATGAGCATGCTGCGATGGCAATCGTACAGCTGCAGGGCCAGATGGTGCACGGACGTCCCATCAAATGCAGTTGGGGCAAGGACCGCGCCGATGGCGGAACGGCTCTTTCCTCAGGCTCATTGAGCCCTACTCCTGCTGCCGCGCCGTATGCGAATGTGGTACGTGCAACCGATCTGTGTGTAGCGCGATTTTTTTAGCTCAGTAAATTTTCATAGCCAATGTACGGCATGCCTCAGCCTAACACTTATGGTCAGTACCCTGGCTTCACTGGCTACGCTGGCTTCCCTGGCCAGGCGGCTGGCACTGGTGCTACTGGCGCAGCTGCGCCAGGCATGGGCAGCCCTGGGACTACAGGAATGGCGATGAGCGCAGGTGCCCAGGCCGGTGTCGCCGATCCCACCGCTGCCGCAGGGCAGGCTGCGCAGGCACAGTGGGCTGGTGCTGATCCCAGCTCTTATTATTCAAATTATTGGGGTGGTAAGCGACGCGCTCGCGCTATTTAGAGAGATTCACTGATTTGGTCTACTCGCAGGCTATTATGGCCAACAAGCTGCCGGCCAAGATCCTCAGCATCAGGGATCTGCCTGAAAGTCTCCCGCAGAACTATCAAATGAATGAATGATGAATGTAGCGTCCGTCCATCGTGTGTCGTTAAACTGTGCTATTACAGCTTCTCTCGTATCGCCTGTGATGCTGTTTGTTCATAGTGTTATTTAGTTTCCCCAACTCTGTTCCGTGAAAATCCCTTCTGTTCGTGTTAGCTGTAGTACCTCACATGTGCATCTGATCAGAAAGCGGCTCATACTGTCTCGACCTCTTGTTCCACCGATGAAATAGGCCTCCGTTGCTTTTTTCCAACCTTTTTTATTCTTCAATTGACAACGTGTTATAAGCACTTATCTGCTCGTATGTTTCAGTGCCAACGCAAATCCGAACTGACTCTTGCGCGCTGAAGTTATACATCAAGACAAAAGTTACAAGATTATATCTGAGGTATATCACCCGCCACTAACGCATCCACACAGACGAATCGCCAGCGCCATTGTCAATGACCACCGCCCGCAATCTTTGACCTGCTTGTGGAGATGTTCAAATGCGATGGGCTTCTAAGCACAGTAAGAGCTCAGTTCAGGTGAGTGTGAGAGTTCGAAGGCGAGGCTTACTGCTACGAGCCTCAATGGACCTCTTGGTGGCGGCGAGCGAGGAAGCAGGCACTGCAGCGGCGACAGCGGAGTCAGGCTTGGGGGGAACCATGTTGGCAGCGATAGGTTCGGCAGGTTCTTTGGGGACGACTCCAGGCACGTCCTGGGCGTTGGAGGGGATGGCGCTGGCATTCGAGACGGTCTCGGCGTTGGATACAGGGTCAGAGGGAACCGCGGCGTCGGAGACAGGATCAGTGGGGATGGACCCTCCTGCGTCTTCCGTGTACGGAGTGATGTCGGTCGTATCGAGGTTGGTGGCGGACTTGGCGTTGGACGGAGGTCCAGGCTGGGGAGGGGTGGGAGGATCAGCGAGGAGCCCCAAGCCGGGTACACCGCCGGGTACACTGCCTGGTCCAGGAAGACCGGCGGGGAGCTGGCGTCGGAGAGGGAGAGCGTTGGCGCCCTGCTGAACTTCGGTGATGCGAGGGTGGGTGACGGCGGTGTTCATGTTGGGAGACGTGGGCATGGCGGAGACGAGAGTCGGGCTGACGGTCGCAGCCATGATGGAGAAGGCGATGATAGGGCTACGCATGGTGACGACCAGTTGGCGGTAGGCTGTGGGCTGTCGACGACGACGATTAAGTTGAGGATACAGTAAGGAGCGAACGCAATACTAATGGCGCAGTACTTGGCGGCACGAAGTGGGTGAGCTTCGTTCGCTTTCCTCTTTATATCCTCGACACCCAATATTCATCGCCCGCCGTGTCTTCTAAACCACCTTCCTTTTCAGGACACCCTATTGCCATATCGGGCGCAGCTCTGGGTCGTGGCGTACAATATCTCTGTACGTTTTTCGTTTACGCAGTGCGCATATAATGATACATATGTTCTTTACGACTCACCACAATATTGTAGACATTATTATTTGGTTATCGGCCCAGTCAGACTTCAAGGCTTCGAAGCTGAATGATGCGTTGAACTAGTCTCAATTCTGAGACCCTCTCGCACGCGTGTTGATAACACAGCGTATCATCCTGCTACCAAGGTCCGTGGCCTTCAGATATTTGCTGACTGTCTGGCGTTGCAGTACTTTACACCCGGATATCTTTGCTACAGTCAGCCTCTTCCATGTGCTGACAAGCGATCTGTCCGCCGCTCGCTCTTCCAGTCACCTTTGTCATTCTTACCACCCGCGAATCTCTCTTCTGCCCCACACTGCGAGCTGCACTCAGTCACCATGCGTAGTCCTGTCGTCACCTTCTCTCTCTTTGCTGCTGCTGCGTTCACGGTGACGGGAGCAAGTACTCCAGTGGGGAATGCCAACTCGCTGTCCGCTAACTCAGGTGCTTCGGACGCCCGTGGCAGTCGCGTGTACCGCGACGTCCAGGACTCCGGCCGGGATCTTGGTCTGGGTGTCTCAGACCACGGCTTATCCAACCCCGATCTCGAAGTAGGCGAGGACCACCTTGGCAGGCGAGGTGTATCAAGAGGCTACGAGAGGCCTGACGACCAACACCCGAGACCGGAAAGGCCCGCGCGACCGCCTGCGCCTCAGCTGGGGAACAACTACAGCGGAACGTGCGACGGTTCGAGCGCGTCAGGCGACAGTGCCAATAACGTGGACGGCTCTAACGCAGGATACAGCATCGTCACCACCGGTAGTACGTCCTCCGACGCATCGCACGCTGTTTTACGGTAGTGACTCTCACCTCTGTTGGCAGGTTTGTCGGGCGGGGTCTCGTGCACGGAGAATGCTGTAGGTGCTTCAGCGGACAGTAGCGACCCCAATTCCGGTGCGGCGCCCGCATTCGGTGCGCCGGAGGCTGCCATTGCATTGAAAGAACCCAACGTCGCGGATGGTGAGCGCACCGATGTCACTCGCCTTGCAGATTATCCACGCTCTTGCTAGTTTTCGACAACGCCAATACTTCCGCGGACACCGCCTCTCCTGCGGGCAGGGTCGCTGAGAGTGCTGGAGCCCCGCCAACCTTTGGGTCCTACTATGCCACAAAGCCAGCTAAAAGGACGTTCGGGTTACCTGGAATTCAAGCACGTCCGAAGCCAGCGTTGCGTCGGAGAAACGGCATCACCGGTTCGCTCTCTGGGCTCGACCAGCGCGTGCCCGGTCAGCGGCCCGCCCCGAGCGCAGACGACGCTTCTCCGCAGACGGGCGATAACGAGAACGAGGACATCACCAGTTTTGCTGACGCCGTCGGGGCGGCCGGGAGCGCACCGCCCGGGGACAACGCCGTCTTCCAGGACGCCGATTCCAGTGGGTCTCCCCAACTTCTGATACTTGCTGCTGCATCGATCATTGACCTCGCTCTCCGCAGATCAAGACGGCGCTCCCGGGCAGAGCATTCAGGGCGCTGGGATCCCGGGTATAGGCGACGGACAGAACCCGGGCGGCGAAGCGAATCCTGGGGCGCCAGGCTCGGCGAACGGCGGCACGGTATCGAACTCTGGAAACGTGAACAACGACGTGGAGTCGAACACTCCCGGCGTTGGCGGGCTCTCCAGGACCGGTGTCGCCGCTGTGTGATCTACGGCGGTTTCGTTGTCCGAGTCCTCGACGTCTCATACTTGGGTCTTACGTGGCAAGGTGTTCGTGTAATGATAGTGTTTCGGTAGCTTCTCTATCTTGTCAACATATGCCATGCTGCTACGACGGACGCATTTTCAGAAATCGGGTTTAAGTTGGCGCCTGCTATACATAAACGAATGGCGTAGTAGTATGCGCCTGCAGAGCCTACATTCTGCAGATACCAGGAGTGGATGTACTTAGACGTGCGATGCTACAATTATCGAATGTAAATGGTGAGATGTACACATGCAAACGGCGCGACAAGGAAGCAGCGATGCAACGTAAACAACTCGGACGGATCACTTCAAGACGGTGTTACCGCCGGTCGCGCAGCCCGACTCGGAATATCCAGCCGCGCCTCCGTTGTCTGAAGAGGTGACAAATCGGCGTAAGCAAGGACGACCGCAGCGAGAACATGGAACGACTGACTGGAATCCATGTTGAACATCCCGCCAACGTTGCTAACACTCCCGCCCTCCGCGTTCCCAGAGCTGCCCGAGTACGCATTCCCGCCCGCGCCGTTGTTGTTCCCAAGGCCGCCAGAAGAGCACCCAGAGGCAGAGGTGCCGCCGAGCCCTGCGTTGTTGGAGTTTACGTTCATAATCGTGGGCATCCCGGCGTCGTTGCTGACGTTGCTGACGCCACCACCACTCGCGTCCCCCGTGGAGCCGGTGTAGGCGTTCCCGCCCAGCGTATCGGCGTCCGTCGTACGCTTCTCGCGGGTGTAGGTGTAGTCTACACCCAACGTATCGCTGGGAAAACGTATGATCAGATACGAGTATACGTACGAAATGGAGGCTGACATACCGCCCAGCCGAGCCGCCAGACGCATCGCCAGCCGAGCCGCTGTACGCGTTTCCTCCGGCAGTGTCCTTGTCGAGTGCTCTACTCGAAAGGCGTGGGCTGATCCTGCACAGCGTAAGGTTGGGACGGTGGCAGTCAAAGGATCCGACGACACGTACTTGCGGG
The DNA here is from genome assembly GCF_003851025.1 of Sparassis crispa. Lineage (NCBI taxonomy): Eukaryota > Fungi > Basidiomycota > Agaricomycetes > Polyporales > Sparassidaceae > Sparassis > Sparassis crispa. Next base: position 2,867,330 of record NW_020939747.1, read on the forward strand.
GCTCAATCTTTCTTTCCAGGATACTCGAAGCGACGTCATCGCGGGGCTCCATGGCCGTCTTCTTCCCGTGCTTGTTCTTGTGGGGGGCTCTTGTCTCTAGCATGAGCTCGCGGGGGTTGTTGTGGATCATGCTCCCGCCGGCCGTGGTGTGGTAATGGCTCGGATCAAAGACGCCTGTAGAAGAGACGGGCGCAGCAAGAACGTGCCAGGGGCAGAAAGCGGTGGCTGCGAAGACCGCACAAGCGACAACCGGGGTACGCATGTTGATGTCGAAGGATTTGAGATGCTTGCTTGAGTTCGTCGAGAGGGCTAAAGGAGCGTTAATTGTGTCGAGAGGAGGCAGACAAAACGAGATGGTATGAGCGGCAGACACAACAAGGGATTTCTTATGTTGGAAGGGGAAGAGGCTGACAGGCCATGCGACTTCTACATCTCCTTTTCAGGACGTGTCATTTCCATTCTCGGTTGCGAGTGTAAACATCTCTCGGCAAATGCCAGCTCCGTCGAGGTAAGCACCAATATAACACCCAGAGCAATTATAGATGTATGTACACGCACAACGTTTTGGTACTGAGCAATAGTAAACCCAATTATGCAGAACCAATTAGGATATCATATAGCACTGGGTATGCAAAGCAGGTGAGAACGAGGGAGCGAACGATGCCACGCTCCTGGCAGATTGTGGCAGGGAGAAGAGAGACCGTATTCAAAGCGAATCACTCATCAACCATTAGCCATTCGGTGTCAGATTCACGCTCATCTCCCCCGGAGATGGCGTCCCATCCTTCGTCGTCGCTGTTTCGAGCTCCCTCTTCTCCTCTCCGTTTCCCGACACCGCGTCGTGGGACGAGGATGGGGGATCTGGTCTATCCTCGCTATGCCCCGAGTCTGACCGCCAGTTCAGCACCGCCTGGTGCTGCGATTGCATGTCCTCGTAGAAGTCATTTGCCGCGTTCATTTTGTTGACTTCCGCCTGCTTTGCGTCCAGCCACCGCTGTAGGAGCTTCGCATTATCTTTGGTCAACGTTTGGTTGCGCTCTTCTATCTGACCTAGCTCTAGTTGTAGCGTGTTGATCTCATCGTGGAGGATCTAGAGTCACGAAAACAAATCGTCGGTAAACTGAGCACTGAAACGAGTGTCTACGGACCTGTGCAGTCCGATCCTTCTCAGCCATCAGCTCGTTGTGCTGGTCTACCTTCTTGCGCAGAACCGCGATTTCGTCGCGCGCTTTCCTGAGGTGCTCCGAGTCCAACCGCGACATCTCTTCCTTCTCCCTCAGAGTCTCGTTCATCGCCAGTAGCCTCTGAGCGTTCTGTCCCTGGGTCTTGTATACAGCCGCGAGTTCATCCCGCAACGATGATATCTGCGACTCCAGAGAGGTAATATAGGCTACTCGTATGGGATTTCTGGGGAATGTCGCGTCCAATACCAGTGATTAGGGAAAGGGGGAGGCACTCACTCATCGCCGGAACCCGGCACGAAGACGGTTGAGCTGCTGGGGTTTGCACGGGCTGTGCCCATTGCCCGTAGGAGGGAGGCATTCCGCTCCTTCAGCAGCTTCGCCTGCTGTGCCAATCTGCGATCTTTTCAGCGTTCAAATTTTGTATCATCCGCAGAGATCAGGACGCGACGCAGGATCGGGCGGACAACACGTGTAAGGGAGATACATACATTGCTCGATGATTGGGGCGTAGGCGGACTCGCGCGAGTTGCGCTCTATGAGGCGGTTGCGGAGGATTTCTTGCCAGAGTGGCTCAGCCATCGCTGCTGGGCTCGTACGAGGACGATGATCGTGGTGGCAGGACCAGATGGGTTTGGACGGAGCTCGAATGGTCCAATCCGTATCTCAGATTCCAGCCGCCCAGCAGTGACGCCGTCCCCGCGCCGTGTCATTTGACTCTCTCTCACACTCAGTCTCTCGAGCCACTTTTCCTTCTCTCCCTCTATTTCGTCGCTTTGCACCATGGGCCGAGTTCTTCTCAAGGTAGGCGTATTAAATAATTATGTGCCAGGCTCTGGTACTGATACGTTCGATTCCGCACAGGTTATCATTCTAGGCGATAGTGGGTATGTCTTACGCGGTGCTGCTCAATTAAATATCAACAACTTTTAATCTTTCCCCCTCTGTTAGGGTCGGTAAGACCTCGCTGATGAACCAGTATGTGAACAAACGATTCAGCAACCAGTACAAAGCAACCATCGGCGCAGACTTGTGCGTAAGCCTGTGTGTCCTGCCCTTGCGCCGTCGTTCCTGACCGCAATTTAGCTTGACGAAGGAGGTCATGGTCGATGACCGTCTGGTCACCATGCAGGTCCATGTCCATTTCGCTCGGTCTTGTGCCATCCGTCTGACTTTGTCTGCAGTTGTGGGACACTGCGGGTCAGGAGCGCTTCCAGTCCCTAGGTGTTGCATTCTACCGCGGCGCAGATTGCTGTGTCTTAGTATACGATGTCAACAGCTCCAAGTCGTTTGAGACTCTCGATAGCTGGCGCGACGAATTCCTTATCCAAGCGAGCCCACACGATCCAGAGAACTTTCCATTCGTCGTGCTCGGTAACAAGATTGATATGGAGGAGAGCAAACGACAAGTGAGGACTCCTCGACTCCTGTTGCGTTAGCATAACTTAGGCGGCGTCTCTTTTGACATCCTAGGTTACCCAGAAGCGCGCAATGACATGGTGCCAGTCCAAGGGCAACATCCCCTACTTCGAGACATCCGCGAAGGAGGCCATCAATGTCGAGCAGGCATTCCAGACGGTCGCGAAGAATGCTCTTCAGCAGGAAGCAGAGGAGCAACTGTACGTTGATTTGCGCAGTTCTTCGAAGGCGCAAGGTGCTGATCGCGGTTCTGCAGATACGTTGACTACCCTGATCCTATCAGAATCGATTCAGAGAGCACACGGAGTTTCGGGTGCTGTTCTTAAGGCTCGTCCGGACATCCTGACGACGTCTTCACGACCCCAGGTTACCCCCTTTGTCACGATGTAACGTCCACCTTCGACTTTCCCTTTGCACTAATATATAGTTCTTCCCTGTTGTTTCTTCCTGTGCACCACCTGTACATTGGTCTGCTACTACATATTTTGTGGTGGAATAGCATAGTGACATCATTTACCGGAAGGTTAAAGTTTTGGAGTCGGTCCGTGTTGTCGCGAAACCGTGATATATGTCGCTATAGGCGCCCAGGTGGTCCTTTCGCATTAACCTCAGGCCGTTCACCGACTGATGCAGGACCGCCTCAGGGGACTCCGCCTTCATACCTATAACAGCTTTCTCTGGCAACTCCACTGCCACTGTAGCCCTCGTCTGGAATAAGACCCGGACATTGAAAACAACTCTGAACACCCTAGACTAGAATCTCTTACCACACCTTCTACTACCTGTTCTTTGCATCAAATAACTTATACCCATGTCGAGACCACACCATACTGCAGGTCTACCGTCAGTCGCCACCGCAGGTCCTTTGGATGGCGATGTCGTCTGTGCAGGATGGGTGTTGAAGAAGAGGAGGAAGAAGATGCAAGGTTCGTCCTCCCAGCGTCCCGTACATCCTTCATTTAAAGTCTCAATACATCTCCACGGCTCCCAGGCTTTGCTCGCCGTTACTTCATCCTTCACCAGTCAGGCCTGCTGTCCTATTCTTTTGAGCCGGGGCAGCAGACGCGCGACCAGATCCAGCTGAAGCAGGCGGCCATCTCGACATCTCCCGGACGCAAGGACATCCATATTGACTCAAATAATGCGACGTTCCACATCAAGTGTCTCAGTCAGCCGGATTTTCATATGTGGATAGGTGCTTTCCGGTGAGTTTCCTATGAGTGGATGAGTGTGCATACATCGTATTCAGGTGCTGATCTCCTAGACAATTCCTGCGCGAAGCACGCGAGACGCCAACATTAGGCAGACGGTCTCCCCTCGCACGGCTGCACAGGACGGGGCAGTTCAATCGCAGAACGGAGGTTCTTGTCGAAGAGATGGGTAATGTGAGCGCGTTGTCGTGTAACCCCGGTGCGGAAGCGCTTACGTTCGCATTGGAAGACCATCAATGAACTGCACGAAGCATTCGCTGCGTGGTCAGGAGAAGATGGGAGCAATAGACGCGTCAGCTCTACCCGCTCGAAGGGGGAGAAGGACAAGAAGGAGCATACTAACAAGGATAATCACACTGTCCTGGGATTGTTCAAGAAAGGTCAGTCCGTGGTACAGCTTCGTGTCTCTGCCGCAGGGCGTAACCCTGCCATATCTATCAGTCTCACCGCATCACCATCACGAACATAGGATGAAAGGGACCGACACGCACGCGGCCGCACCGAGCTCCGCGTATCAACGCATACAAGACGCGTTAGACTCGCTCAAATACCAGCACTCCGCGCTGGTCCGCACTCTGTCTTCGCCCATCGAACCGCTCGCCTCGCACGTTGCCTCCCTCTCCAGCACTGCAGAGGAAGACCGTGGTACGCCAACTCCTACTAGCACTCACGGGAGGAAGCACTTGTCGGCATTTAGCTCCGTTAGCGACGGTAGCGTCTGGTACGATGCTCCAGAGGGCGAAGGCGCGGAGGAGTTCGTCTTCGAGGCTACACCCGGGGACGAGCCGGAGAGCAATACCTTCGACCAGGAGACTGAGTACGCGTTGCGTGTGGAGGCGGAATCATCGTCAAATACAGATGTTGAGTCGGTCTTCGATGAGGTGGAGGCGACCGAGCCCGAATCTACCCCACCTAGCGAAAGCGAAGAACAAGTCGTCCGGCGGACTCAGTTACCATCCCCTCCAGTGACAGATGAAGGGAGTCTCTTCGCAGTCCTGAAGAAGAACGTCGGAAAGGTAGACTGAGTACTCGCTTGGTCACTTCCCGTTCTAATCTACTTTACAGGATTTGTCCCAGGTGGCTCTACCCATGTCGTTCAATGAGCCGCTGACTCTTTTGCAAAAGATTGCTGAGGAGTCGGAATACTACGATATCCTCACTCAGGCTGCGCAGACGGACAATCCTATAAATCGCTTGTGTTACGTCGCGGCGTTTGCAGTCTCCACCTATGCCAATACGAAGTTCAGGACAGGTCGGAAAGGCTTGTTCGCGTCTCTCTTATGTGAGACATGTAGGTTTTTCTAACAGATTTCTCCTGTCAGCAACCCAATGCTCGCGGAAACCTTCGAGGATGTGAGAATGAAGTTCATTGCTGAGAAGGTCTCCCATAATCCTGTGATTTTGGCCTACCATGCAGAAGGAGATAATTGGGAGTTATACGCCACATCCAGTGGAAGGACTAAGTTCTGGGGTGCGTCTTTTCACTGTCTCCCTCTGTCGCCGTCTAACCCGAAAAATGTTAACACAGGAAAGAGCTTGGAAATTGTGCCACAGGGTACGATTCATCTCAAGATCGGATCTGACCATTTCCAATGGTATGCTTATGACGTCGATGTTATTCGAAGAATGCCCCTCATACACGTGTAGGAAGAGGCCGTCGTCCTTCGTGAGGAACTTAATGATGGGTTCCAAGTACCTGGAACATTGCGGCAAGATGGTCATTGAGAACGTGACCAACGGCGCGCGTTGCGTTCTTGACTTCAAAGAGGGCGGCTACTGGGGTCCGACAAACATCGTCGCAGGCACAGTACATTCTGCGTCTGGGAGGACGGAGGCACATCTCGAGGGCAAGTGGGATGAGCAGATGGCTCAGACGCTCGATTCGTCTCATCTCCGCGTCCTCTGGCGAACTACGCCGTTCCCGAAGAATGCCCCAGAGTACTACGGCTTCACGTCGTTTGGCATTACCTTGAACGAAGTCACGTCTAACCTGGAAGGACGACTGCCGCCAACCGACTCACGGCTTCGTACAGACGTGAGAGCTCTGGAGGAAGGCAATCTAGATCTGGCCGAACGCGAGAAGGTGCGGATTGAGGAGATGCAACGGGACAGACGGAGGAGAGGTGCGGAGCGGAAGCCCCGCTGGTTCAGACCGGAGGGGGACGAATGGATATATGTTGGAGGATACTGGGAGCAGAGACTGCAAGGCTGGAAGGACATCGAGAGACTCTGGTAGCCCACTACTTTATCCATATCTTAGTATAGACATACCCACCTATAATACACACATAATGATGAAGATGGATTTAGTGGATGAATGCCTGAACTGGTTCTGTTTCATTGCATTTGAGCTTCTCTCCGTAGTACTCCTTGTAGCGTAATCTTCACGCGACGAACTCTCGCGTCGTGCGCTAGACTCGATCGCGTCGCGATCGTCACGTGCCACATTCAAAAGTCTGAAATTTCCACTGGCAGCTTCAGATGCGGCTGCAGTGCACATCGTGTGACCGTCCGCTAATCGTCTCTCCTTCAGGACCTCGTTCATTGTAGCGGGGGAGCCATGTCTGCTTGTTCCTCTCTCAGAAGATGGACTGCAGCGAATGTTCTCCTGATCCCTAAACATTCTGCTGCCAGGACTCTGGCCACTCACGCCTCTATTCCCGAGAAGAACTGCTCGTCTATAACGCCCCCATATACTCAGCTTCTGGATAGATTGACCTTGATCCGAGAAATTCTTGGCAACCGACCGCTGACCTTGGCAGAGAAGATACTATACAGTCACATCGCAGATCCTGAACGTATCCTCAAAGATGGTGACGTCAAACGAGGGGAGACGTATCTGCAACTGCATCCCGAAAGGGTAGCTATGCAGGATGCTTCTGCACAGTGAGCACGGTCATTGTCATTTTGAGTTTTCTAGCTTAGCTGAATGTTTGCTCCTAGGATGGCACTGTGAGCCGACCAACGGAGTGCCTGTCTGTATGGCCTGCTGATCATGTAACTATGTCAGACTTCAATTCATGAGCGCTGGCATGTCGAGGTGTGCTGTGCCTACGAGTATACACTGCGACCATCTTATCCAAGCCGTCGACGGTGCAGAAGCTGACTTGAAGGTAACTCCCTGAAAACGAACAAGGAACCACAAAGAGTTTTAATCGTTTCTCTGTGAAAGCGATCAATTATCTCCAACAAAGAGGTCTTTGACTTTCTGGAAAGTGCGGCGCGGAAATACGGCATTGAGTTCTGGAAGCCTGGATCCGGAATCATTCATCAAATCGTCTTGGAGAACTACGCCGCTCCGGGGATGCTCATGTTAGTACCATTTTCTTTCTGTTGTGTTGGCGTGAATATTCACCGTGTGAATGTATAGGCTTGGAACAGGTAGACTTTTCGCCTTATCCCTGTAAGCGTGGCAAGGCGACAGACATTGTGCAGATTCACATACCCCCAATGCCGGTGGACTCGGTATGCTTGCTATCGGAGTAGGCGGAGCAGATGCGGTGGATGCCATGACTAGCACACCTTGGGAGTTGAAGGCCCCTCAAGTAGTCGGTTAGTTTAAAAAATGCACCGGTTCTGTTGGCAGGCTCAGCGAGGTATCAGGTATTCACTTGACGGGGAAACTCAACGGCTGGGCTACACCGAAGGATCTCATCTTGCACCTGGCCGGCAAGCTTACAGTCAGGGTGCGAGGGTCTTTTTCCTTGTATTGTATATAATGATGAAGTTGCTTTGTAGGGAGGAACAGGCCGTATTCTGGAATATTTCGGTCCAGGCGTTTTCAACCAATCGTGCACTGGTCAGTCACCTCGTGCTATATCCTGCTAAACAACCATTAATCAAATTTATTTCATAGGGCTGGCTACTGTCGCTAACATGGGTGCAGAGGTCGGAGCAACGACGTCTACGTTCCCGTACACCCCGAACATGCGGTCTTATCTCGTCGCAACTGGACGTGCACCCGTAGCCCGCGCAGCAGATGAAGCTGCTGCTTCTGGCTTCCTTGCTGCTGACGAAGGTGCTGAATACGACGAGGTGATCGAGATTGTGAGCGACAGTGCCCTGCTTGTTGCATCTATAGTTGACCCCTCGTGTCGTAGAATTTGTCTGAGCTGGAGCCTACTATCAATGGACCATTCACCCCGGACTTGGCCACTCCACTGTCTCAGTTCGGCTCTTTCGTGGAGAAGCAAGGTTGGAAGGACGAAATCTCCGCAGGACTTATTGGATCGTGTACAAACAGCTCCTACGAAGACATGGTATTATATATCTTCGCTCCTGTTCAATCGCGACACTAATGCCCGGGTGTCGTATAGACGAGCGTCGCAGACCTTGCGAGGCAAGCCAAAGCGGCTGGTCTCGCAGTGAAGGTGGGTGAAAACGCTGTTTGGACTTCTTACAGGTACCGAATCTGCGCTTCGTAGGTACCCTTCCTCTGCACACCCGGTTCTGAGCAAATCAGAGCAACAATCGAACGTGATCAAGTCACTGACGTGCTTCAAGATGTTGGCGCCGTTGTACTCGCCAATGCTTGTGGACCCTGCATCGGACAGGTGTGTATTCAGAGCGGACTTCGTGCATGTTAATGGTCTCAACCATGCGACAGTGGAAACGTGAGGATAAGAAGGGCGAAGAGAACGGTAAGTCGAAGTCAATAAGTGAACTGCCCACACTGATCACTCCGCTCACAGCGATCTTGACCTCATTCAATCGGTAAGATCCTGCGTGATCTCACTTCCTGAGCACCTGTCTGATAATTGTTAACACCATACCAGAAATTTTAAGTCCCGTAATGATGGTAACCGCCTGACGATGAACTTCCTTGCGTCTCCGACCATTGTCACCGCCATGTCGTTCTCTGGGAAGCTGTCGTTCAACCCTATGACAGATGCCATCGAGCTTCCCTCCGGAAAGTTGTTCAAGTTTTCTCCGCCTACCGGTCAGGACCTCCCTTCTGCTGGATTTGCTCCTGGGGAAACCAGCTTCTATCCTTCGCCGACACCCGAACCACAACCTGAAACGGAGGTGATCATCAAGAAGGATTCGCAGCGTCTCGAGCGGCTTGAGCCCTTCCGAAGTTACTTCGGTGCTAGCTCGGGCAACCATAGGGGATTAGAGCTGCCTAGCCTTAGGGTGCTCATGAGGGTTCGCGGCAAGTGCACGACTGACCACATTTCTGCCGCTGTACGTTCCATTATCATATCAGTACGTTCAGTGAACTAAGTAACGCGGCTCGTGTAGGGCCCTTGGTTGAAGTACAAAGGACACCTGACCAACATTTCTGAGAACCTCCGTGCGTATACCCACAACTGTCATTGAAGAAACTTTAGTAACACAACCCTTCCTGACAGTCATTACGGTTTGTTCTTCTTGTGCATTTTCCGATCCTGTTGGGCATACTACTGTTTCTGTAGGCTGTAAATGACGAAGGGGGCGACGTGAATGTGGCATTTGATCACGATCACGAACCCGGCCAAAGTGAAACCGACACGATCCCGGCAGTCGCGAAGCGTTTGAAGGCGCGAAGCCAGCCTTGGACCCTCGTGGTGGACGACAACTATGGTGAGGGCAGTGCGAGAGAGCATGCTGCACTGCAGCCGCGCTTCTACGGCGAGTATCCTGACTGCGTCTCTAAAACATCCTCTTGACCATCGAAACTCTCCTCCAGGATGCGCGATGATTGTTGCGCGCTCTTTCGCTCGCATTCACGAGACGAACCTAAAAGTGTGTAGACGCGTGCGTTCAACCTGTATCATTCTTGGTGCTGACATCTGTTGCATAGAAACAAGGCATCCTACCCTTGTGGTTCGCCGATAAGGCCGACTACTCGCGGATTGGCTCTGGTGACGTTGTCGAAACAGTCGGTCTCGCGGATCTATTGAACCATGTACCAAACGCGTCAATCAAACTCAGGGTCCTGAAGCGGAACGGGGAAGTCTTCGAGATCCCCACTAGACACACTATGTCCAACGATCAGCTGAAGTGGCTTAAGGCTGGCTCAGCGCTCAACCATATCCGCTCCCAGATTACACAATACTAGATGTACTGACTCTAATACCTACAAGACGTATTACTGTACATTGTAATATGTACCTGCTTGGGTAACATGATCCTAACGACTATCCAAGCTCGCCAGCGAGTTTCCTAGTGTCCGTAGTTGTCCGTGTGCCTCATTGGTTGCCCTTCTCTCTTTCAACCAACACAATGCAGCTTTTGCGACTTCCAATGTCGAGTCTGGCAGCCCAGCAAGCTGAGCGACCTTCAGTCCGTGGCTATCGCGGTTGACACCAGGTCTTAGACGATGCGAGTATGCGAAATAGCCGTCCTAGTTGAACTGTGAAAAAAATGAAGTCGATAACAATTGAACACGGACCTCTGTTTCGTCCACGTCGGTGCAGAAGAAACTCGCCCGTGCAAATGGGCCTTGGCCTCTGTGGTTATGAGGAGAGTGCCCCAGCATATCGGCTAGCTCGTGAAAATGAGTAGCAAATAGCGCCCGACAGCGGTTCACAGAAAGGACGTGGTGCACAGTAGCAAAAGCAATAGCGAGTCCATCCTCCACTGTGGTTCCCCTACCGACCTCGTCCATAATGACCTGGTCCAATATAAGGCTTTGCAATTGCGGTTTGACGCGGAAGCACTTACGAGACTGTTGGGCGTAGCACGTCGGAGAATGTTGCTAGTCTCCAGCATCTCCACCATGAACGTACTTCGGTCATGGAATAGATCGTCCTTGGCTCCCACCCGTGAAAACACTTTGTCCACAATCCCGATCTCGGCTGAATCAGCTGGGACAAATGAGCCAGTTTGTGCAAGGATAGAGATGAGGGCGGTTTGGCGCAATAGTGTAGATTTGCCAGCCATATTGGGTCCGGTAATTATATGTAGGTGGGAATCCTCCGAGAACGAAACGGTGTTGGGAGTGAAGGTTCTTCCGACGGTGAGCAGGCCAAGCTCAACCGTAGGATGGCGTCCGTTCACTACGTGGTATGACATACTGTGGAAAATGTTAGCTATCGCAGAATGCTTTATAGCGATATACTTCACTCTTCTCTCAGAACAGGCCTGACGAGGTTCATTTCCAGAGCAAAACTAGCAAAGGCAATGGTAACATCCAGTTCATCAAGAATGCGCGCATTCTGGCGCAAAAGAGTGGCATGCGCGTTAACCTGGGTACCGACATCTGCAGTCAGATACGAATATATAGCGGAGCAGGAAATCTCACCTCTCGACGCAAGCTTTCAAAAGCTTCCTTCTCTGCTATGTAAATCGCCGTAACAGTCTCGAAAAGCTCTGCGCCCAGCTGCGACCATTGCTGAAATTCCGAGAACAACAGCTAAACAGCATGGCTAAGAGCACTAAGAGATTACCTACTTGATGAAAGAAGGTATTCGTTGAGTTGCTCTCCGATATTGGGATAAACAAGGGTGATGTTTTCAGTTTGGCAGAATCTCGCTTTCCTCGGCCAATGTGGACGTGCATTCCCTGACCAGGAGATGACCGTAGAGTGAGTGACGGTGCATCTGTTTATTCATGTCTCGTTTCAGTCAATTCCATTGTTAGTAAGGTCCTAAAGGAGAGTCCTCACCATACGTGAGCTGTAACTGTCGCTCTAGTTTCTCCCTGCATTTAAGCAGCTCTTTCAAGGTCAGATGTAAGCTATTCAATTCGTCTGAGAACCTGCACGCCCGTCTCAGCCAAGGGAGTAACGTGAGATGTGTGACCGCGTACTTACTCAGGTTTGATGGTCCAATTTTCGTCCACGAAGCTTGTCCTGGCGGTACGAATGGAAATCGAGCGAGTATCAGTCGCAGTATCGTCGCCACTATCTCCGGATTCCAGGAAAACTTCACTCGAAGCGGTGTCCGTCCGTACCAACGCTTGGTCTATTCTGTCAGACAAATGTCGGAGGTCGTTCATGCTACACATCAGAGCATCCAGACTAGCCCAATCATCCTCCGATACATGACCATTTTCTTGCTCTTCCATCTTTCTCTCGAGTTCAATCCGCTTCTTGATGGATGTCCAGCTCTCGATAGTGCTACAAATAGCCAATAGGTCGCTTGCCTGACCACGACCGAGGAGGAACCTCTGAACTATGCGTGTAGCATCTTCAATGTCACCCAAAGACTGGACTAAATCTTCCCGAAGGAAAGATTTTTTACGGAAGAAGGCCACGAGAGATTGACGCGCATTGATCTCTCGAAGAGAAGTACTGGGAGAGCCTGTAGGGCAATTAGCTGTGCTTCGGAGGAGCATTGCGGCAGTCCGAGAAACCTACATAACCATCGAGCAAGGAGCCTTGTACCGCTACTGGTAACGGTCCGCTTGACTACACTGAGCAAGCTGCCTTTCACACCTCCATCACTAATACCTTCACGGATCTCTAAAGCTTTGATGGTATTTGAGTCGATTTGCATCCTCCCATTTGTCGACTCTCTGCTTGGTGCAGACAATTGAGGCATATGTTCCAAGAGGTTCGCACGTAAGAAGGCGGTAAGGAGTGTGGTAGCACAGACTTCCGGCTCGCTCAGGGAAGGGCCAATGGGCGCTTCAGATGGGTCAAGGAGATTTGTTACGTCGTCCCTGTCACAATGGTCTTCCAAAACGAATGTTTGGTCATCTGCGTCTGGTAGGGTGGGGACCGAGAAGAATGACAAGAAGAATCCTTCTTCTGCAACAGCCCGTCGGATGGGATGGGCCTCATCCGCTAATTCCTCCTTGTCAAGGACCACCTCTCGCGGACTGATGCGCGCTAATTCGTCTCGCAGGCCTTCGAGGGAAGTAATCTTCGTGAAAAACTCTCCTGTGGAGACATCAATCCACGCAAGCCCTAGACGGCTTGCCTTCGTCCCCGATGCGTCTTCTGAGCGTGGAGGACCGGGTGTGATTGACAGGAGGTAGTTATTTTCGTAGGGGTTTAAGAATGGTTCGTCGATGAGTGTTCCTGGAGTAACAATGCGCACGACACGTCTGTCAAATCCGCCTTTCGCTCCTAGCTGAGGAGAGCGAGGAAATTCTTCGCACATAGCAACAAAACGTTGGTGATGCTGCACCAGTATCTTCAAGTACTTGTTTACATGCATTAGTGGGAAGCCACACATCCACACACGTTGACCATCCCAGGTCTTCTGTGTCAACTTGATTCCCAGGAGGCGAGAAACCTCTTTTGCTTGGTCGAAGTATGACTTTACCGAGCCACTTTGTATCAGTAACACTTTCGGCACAAGAGGAGCTGGCTTACTTCATAGAATTGTCCAACACGGGTGAGCAGTATACAGTGAGGAAATCTGGTGAGATTTTCAAGAATTCCTGATGCAAGTGGACTTTTTGCTTGGGGTGGTGGTGAGGGATCCTCTGCTTAGCCTCAAAGTGAGTCGGGGAGATACTTCGCGAATACCTCTCATACCTGCGACATTTGGTGCAGCCTCAACCTTACGCCTGCGCTTGGATTGGCTTTTAGCTATATGCTCGCCTTCGGAAACCTCACTAGTATGAAGGCTATCGACAGGCAGTACTTCCAGCGACGGTGGTGTGGATCGAAGCTCTCGGCCATGTTCATCTGTCAATGTGTCTGCATGAGACGAATATTCACAATCCCAACAGCGGTAATCATACATCCAACAGGCTTCACCGCTTTCACATTCTTGGGTCTGCCTCTTCTTTTTGTCACCTTTTGTCCTGCCGCAGGCGGCTGGTCCTCTACTTCTCGCAGCGTACTCTCCGAGAAGTGGTCTGGTGCAACGCTGTCTCCGCGTTTGATCAAAATGTTATCATGGTCTGGGACCACTTTCAGGACATCTTCTCGCTGAATATTCAGAGGATTTATAGGATTATTAACTGCGGAGATGAATGGCACATTGAATGTGCGTTAGAAAACTTATGCCTCGTATGTATGAAGAGGCTTACATCTAAGCCTAGAAGATGGGTTGTTCGCTGGTATAGGGATAGGCTCTTCAAGCCCTCCCATCCATTCACTTAGCGGAGCAGCTGGATTACCGTCAGGCAGAACACGCGCCGTTGGTAACTCGGAGAACGTCTTTCTCGTCTTCGTCACCGTGCGATCAATAGGAGAGGCGTGGAGTTCGCGAACTTGCTTAGTATCTCCGCAAAGACGATAGTGACCAGACTTTGACAAACGCGGTCCATTGAGAGCAAAATATCGGCATAGTAAGCTCGGGGCATTAGCGGTCACTTGTAATAAACTGAGCATAGACCGAGGGGCGCATGCGAATAAATCCCAGCGTAAAAACCGCGAAAAAGCCAGGGAAATTGCAGAGAGTATAGGCGCCCGCTACCGGACCTGCCCAAAGCAGCAAGCGGAGTTTGAAGAGCGACCAAACTGCCCGTTCACAAAAACTCGACGCCCCAGACGCACCATATCACGCCCAACAACATGTCTTTCGCCGGCAGACGTAGAGGTAACAAGGTCAAGAAGGGTGTCCAGTTCACCGTTATGGTCGTAGGTCAGTACTAGCTCTTTAATTCGTTCATTTTGGTGCCAACGCTGAACGTTGTCGTGTCGCAACTGGGAATGCTCCGTCGGTGTAGGTGCCTCTGGTACTGGACGCACGACGTTCGTGAACACCCTTTGCGAGTCGGAGGTTTTGCCGCACAAGGTCTCCGACAGTCCTGAGACCGCGCACGTTGAAGATGGTATCAGGATCAAGCCTGTCAATGTTGGTACGTATGAAACCCTACTCTGCTTCATCGCTGTGATTCAGCATTGACTGCGATTTGTAGAGCTTGAGGAGGACGGTGTCCGCATCGCTCTCACCATCGTCGATACTCCCGGTTTTGGCGACAACATCGACAACGAGTTCGCGTAAGTCACATTCGTGCTGCGGCTCATGGGGACTAGAGTCTCATCCTCTTCGAAAACGTCTAGGTTCCAGGAAATTGTCGGTTACCTGGAGCGCCAGTATGACGACATCCTTGCCGAGGAGTCTCGCATCAAGCGTAACCCTCGCTTCCGGGACAACAGGGTGCACGCCCTGCTGTACTTCATCTCTCCCACAGGCCATGCGTGCGTTTTCCATCCGGTACATAAATGGAATTTGTCTCATAGCTGGCGCAGGTTGAGAGAGATGGACATCGAGCTGATGCGCCGCCTCTCTCCTCGTGTCAATGTGATCCCGGTCGTTGGTAAGGCTGACTCCCTGACCCCCAGCGAGCTTCGAGGATTCAAGAAGAGGGTACGTGTATTATGTCTGATTTACTGGGAATCAGGGTGTTGATCGAGGAATATTTGATTAAGATCATGGAGGACATTGAGCATTACGACATTCCCGTCTACAACTTCCCGTACGACATCGAAGAAGACGATGAGGATACGATCCAGGACAACAGCGAGCTGCGCGTACGTGCCATCTCAATTGACGGGTTCCAATTCTCAGCGATATATTGTTCTAGGCCATGATGCCCTTCTCCATTGTTGGTTCGGAGGAGGAGGTCGAGATTGATGGCCAACCTGTCCGAGCCAGAATTTACCCGTGGGGTATTGTTGAGGTCGACAATCCAAAGCACTCAGACTTCAGCCGGCTGAGGGGTGCCCTGCTCAAGTAAGTTTCTGCTTGAGTAGGAGTAAGCGGCGTTACTGAACATTGAGTAGCACGCACCTTGCCGACCTCAAGGCTCTGACCCACGATGTCCTGTACGAAACCTACCGTACAGAGAAACTTTCCAGGACCGTGCATTCTGATACTCAGTATGTGCTCTTTTCTGCATTCCACCTCGGAGTAAATTGAACAAACATTCTTCATCTCACAGGGATTCTTCCATCCTTCCCGAGGAACTTGCGACTCAAAGTGTGCGTCTCAAGGAGGAGCAGCTCCGCAGGGAAGAGGAGAAGGTCTGTAGTTCGTGGCAATATTGTCGACTTCGGCAGGCTGATGTGATTACGCGCGCTTCTAGTTGCGCGAGATCGAACTGCGGGTGCAGCGCGAGATCAACGAGAAGAGGCAAGAGTTGTTGGCGAAGGAAGAATCGCTCAGGTGTGTACCGCGTGCTTGGCTAGTCACGTCACCAACGCTATTGTGTCCCAGGAATTTGGAGAGTCGCCTTGCTGCCCAAGGCTCGCAGTCGGAATTCCGCGAGTAAACATCTCGGTAATGGTGTGTGCTGAAAATACTCCTCGGACGCCGTATACCCTTTCTGCTGCCCGTCGTCCTTCCCCCCAGTCTCGACATGTTCTCGTGGGTTCTCACTCTGGATAATCTATCAGACGGTGTGTTGCCTCTACTACTTACTCTCGCTTTCAATAGTTTCCGGTCCTTGCATTTTTTTGCCGAATGCCTGTCGTTTGGGTCGTATGGCTCCTTCCGCTCGTTGAAGCGTCTAGTTTTATGTCAATCAAGCCTGTTTAGTTCCGGACACTTCACACCTAAGACATAGCACGGTTTCCTCAGAGCTAGATAACAGTAAGACGAGCAGTTCCATGCGACTATAGTAATCGGCGATGGGCATGGAACTTGGACAGGGATCCGGAATGGTGTGATGATCAGATTGAGATGGCAAATGGTACTGATTGTAGCGCTCCGCCCGCGTTTGTATTGAAAGGACAGTCGCGACTGTAGCGGCGGTCGATAGCCGCAAGACCTGAGGAGATCTTGTCGGACAGTGACTCGCGGGACGATATTTGGAAGGAGCTGTGGCTGCTGTATGAAGCTGATCGGTCCTCTGCCGCCAACATCCTGCTCTCTCTCTCTCTCTCCCGCCCCGCTCTCCGCCATCTCCACGCTGCGTCTTGCTGCGTCCGTCCCACAGACAGACGTGCTGGACGCCACCACAGACTGGTCAGGTCGTTTCCGGCGTTGCCCTCTGTTACTGCCTTACCGAAATTGGCGCTCCCGCGCTTCGACCCACCGGAGGAACCATACAAACTGGTCAAGTCCAGGCTGTCCAGGTCTTTCTTTCAGCTTGCCCGTACTCTGGAGTTCCGCGCTCCCTTCTTGGCCCAGCACCATCAACAATAACAGCTGGCATCTTCCGCTAGGCCTAAACCGGCTGCCGCTTTGTTGAACAACAGTACTGCTGAACGGGACATCCTCCTCGGCTAGCGCAAGGCTAGTCGCTGCCCTAACGTGGGCACGACACAAAACGCGTCCTACACGTCTCTCGCTGCTCTGCCGTTGACAGTTCATCATGGAGCTCGACTGGAATACACGGCCCTTATCCATCGTACACAAGTCACGAGAATGGCATCCAATGGGTCCGAACGGTACAGGTCCTTCCGTCTCATCTTCCACTCTCGTAACGCGTCGCCGTTCGACCGTTTTGCACACTCCTCCCGGGCCGCCCCCGAGCCAACCAATACCGAATGTTCCCGCTCTGCCCGCTACGCAGTATGCGACGCATGAAAGGAGATCGACTGATTCCGAGTCTGCACATCACAACGGTACGAGCTCACAGGTACATCCGTATACACGTCCCGCTGCCTCGGCGAATCTCGCCGCGGTCGCTGCGTTCTCACAAGCTCGGCTGGCTGCCGCGTCGAGTTCCACCCCATCATCATCGTACACCGCGTCATCGTCCACAGATAATTTAAATCTGTCCGATTCACCGCCAGTGTCGGTGCTGCGGTCCGTCTATCCCAAGCCATCGTCATCTTCACAGACCGTGGTTCAGGACAGGTCGCTATTGAGCCCACCGGATACGCGTCCGTCTAGCGAACCCAGACCGTCATCGCGACGCGCCTTGACGAAAGCGTTGGAATTGGCTCGTGAAGCAGTGAGGCTTGACTCTACCAATGACGATCCACACGCCGCGGTGGTTGCATATGGGCAAAGCGTGGCATTGTTGAGTGAAGTCATGGCCCGAGTCATGAGGGGGGAAGACGGTGCGGATGGGCAGAAGAGACAGAATGGACGGCGGAGAAGTGTGGTAGCACAAGAGGAGGAAGTGAGACGGCTTAAGTCGATTGTGAGTGATCTTGCTAGCAAGTCATCATTTTTCTGACGCTGGGGGCGCGTCCAGCACGATACATATGCAGACCGCATGAACATCCTTAGTCTGATATACAGCATACCACTACCACCATTCTCACCACCGTCAACTTACACCTCGTCCGTTTCAGCATCCACTGAATCTACGCAGCCGCCTTCCCCCACTTCCCCCACCTCCGAAACGTCCGACGCGCACTCGTTCCCATCCTCGTCATATCGACGAAATTTTGATGGTCTTCGTCCCTCACTCGAGACCGCTAGAGCCGATGATTCGCTAGATGAGGATGGGGACGAAGACGCGATTGGCGTTGCTATTCCCTCGAGCGTCCCTTCATCGTCCTCGCGTGCAGCGCCAATACCTTCGTCCTCAAACACTGGACTACCTCAGTCTGCCCCTCCAGTCCCCACCGCTGGTCCCTCTCCAAACCGACATTCTATTGTGCCTAATTCACGGCCATTACGGCCGCGTGCCTCGTCAACACTGCCGCCTCCTGCGCCTCCACCGACTACCATGCCGCCACCCGCCCCTCCTGTCGCAGAACAAGATGCATCTGTTTCTCAGCTACTGAGGCCTACGGATGTTAATCGAACAAGAGCTGGGTCTGTGAGTCACAAGCGGACAAGTTCAGGCGGTCGGCTTGCGGCTTTGCATGAAGACGTCGAGAGGCGTGAAGAGACTTCGACAGAGCTCACTCCGACTACTTCTCACCCTCAGGAATCAAAATCGAGGAATGCACTACTGCCTGCTCAACATGATCACCCGCTACCCCCTCTTCCTTCACCATCCCTACCCGAGACAGCAATAACTCCACGTAATCCTGTTGCAGCCGCTACTCCTTCCGAGCCGTCATCAGCTCATTACCCGGCACCCTTCACAACACCGCGGCCAAGAGGGGACCCATCGTTCTCCGCGCACTCGGATATGGCGACACCGACGAACAAGCCCCCACTTATCAACACGTCGCCGTTACTGGGCACGATATCACAACGTCGCACCAAGGCTTCCGCACCTCCTTCGACAGGTCCATCTTCTCCCACGGACTCGACAACCTCCGCCGCGTCCGTGCCTGCCATGAGACTAAATGCACTACCTGCGAGTACCGTGTCAAGTCTCGCCATCGTAGGACGAAATCGAGCTTCATCACAACCGGGCCGACGACCTTCGGTAGTGAACACAGGGCCTCACGGGTTTCCTACGGCTGTGGGGGCGGTGAACGGCGGGCCCGTTCCACGCAAAGCCTCAATACCGTCGCGGCTTAATCCCAATGTGGCACCTTCGATAACGGTGAATACTGCGCTGCTGTCGCCGCCATTGACAACAGCAGCAATGATGCCGCTCGTTCCCCCTCCACCGATACCATACGGAAACATACCCACCGCGCCGTTATCTCCCCTGCCGTCTCTGGCGCCTCCTGACCCACTGCGAAAACCCTACCATATGATGACTCTGCTGCGACAGACGATGACGTCCAAGACCGGTGGATATGTCACCCGACGTTTGCATGTTCCGCAGGAGGTATGGTCACAAGGCGGGGCGAAGCTCACCAATATTCCAGAGAAAATCCGTGTGGTCGAGGTACTCTGTTCTGCGCTTGAAGAGGTGCACAACTGCAGCGTGGAGTATTTCGGCGCAGGGAACGTGAGCAGCGGGATGGTCATGGGCATCGGGAGTATCGGGCGCAAGGAGGGCGAGGCATGGGCGGCTAAGCTAGAGGAGTTCTCCAACGTGTGCGACGGTGTCGTGAGCAACTTCGGGAAGAAGCTAGGGGTCGGAGAGGGCTTCGTCACGAAGAAGAGCAGCGGCGTAAGCATCGATTTTCCGCATGCTGCTGAATCGCGTACTGACCCCCGGCATCAAAGGTGACTTCATGGGGCGGAAAGCTCACGCGGCAGTTCGACAAATTCACCAACGGGAAGAAGTGCGTTCTGCGATAGCATTTATAGATGTAGATGCTAATATGCAGCCCTAGCTTGGACTCTCCTGCCATCTACGTCCAAGGCTTGTCGAAGCTCTTCCACCAAGCACTCATTCTCGACGAACACACCAAAGCAGCTCTATCACACCCCATGGCGCCTTTGTACGCGGGTTTCCCCATCGATGTCCGCACTGCCCTTGAGATGAAGCTCAGGCGCGCGTCAGAGTTCTTTGCCAAGGTCGTGCTCACCTTTGTAATCCGTGATATGGCGCTACTTCTTGACAAGTATGTGAAGAAGTGCGAAAAGTGGCTCGCCGAGTAGCCTGTACTGGGACTGTTCATTTCATTCATCTCTTGTATACATTCATTGTGCGCGCAACTCAACCTGTGACAGTCATGGAATCCAATGCATTGTAATTTTATGCTTCAGGATTAGATCCCATATCTGTGTTACCCCTCTACTCTGATGTTCTTCTCGCTCCGTCCTTTCGTCCTTCACCTTGGGTCTGTCTTCGGTTTTGTCCGTCCATCTCGTGTCATCTCATCTTGCCCAATCTTCTATGTGCAATTGGGCTTTGCGTTGCGTAATTCAACCTACAGTGTACAAACTTACTTAGTTGCTTACTTGTATATATCCGCGAGCGGATTGAACATATGCGCATGGAAACAGCAACGGAGAGGATACAAGTTAAAGAGTGGACGAATCATGACTACAGTGAATGAATGGATGAATGAATGGGGTCCCTAGGCGAGGGTTACAGTTACAGAACCGCAATGTCAGGTCTGTTTAAATAATGGTAAGAGTACAAGCTCCAGAGAATACTCAATAATTAAATGAATAGAAACCGACACCGGACGTCAAATCAAGCCGGGAAGGATTGAAGAGATAGGAGGCAAATATTGAGGTTCGGGTGTTGGCTGCTTGCCACGCAATCGACTGATAACCCGGAGGCGCAGGACTGAAAATGCAAATCGTAACGTATGAAGACCCATTGAACATGGTGTGCTCACTATAGTCATGACGTGTACTCTCATCCGCAAATTCTTCGTCGTCTGAATCTTGAAGAGGGTCCGTCGTCATCACCACTTGCCATGCATCTGTATGAAGCATGATGAATCAAGATTGATCCGTTGCTGAATCCTTGACTCACGATCTAGCATGCTGTGTGGGGGACCGACAGGTCGAGGTGCGGCTGGCATAGCATAACTCGGAACGTAGGAAGGAGTGACGTAAGGGGGAGAACGATAGGTGAAAGGAGTGGAGGACGGGTGCACATATCTCGGTTGACCAGCGTATGGTTCCTGCACAATATGGTGTGCCGGTCTCTCTCGCTGCCTGCGCATGCGTGTGCGTACGGGCTTCCCGTCAGTCGAGCGCTGAGGCTCGGGACACGATAATTGCCGAGGATATGGGTCGGCCAGGGCGCGTGTCGGTAGTAAGGGCTCCGAGGCGTGTGCCATATGCAGCGGACGTTGGGGGCCGAGGAAAAGAGATCGTTGGAGATGCACCTCGGGCAGAACAAATTCCAGATGATGGGGTGTAGAGACCACTTTGGGGAGAAATGAGTCGACATGTGCTACACGACTCATGGCACGTACCTCCTGATACAAATCCATTCTCGCGAGGCATCGCGAGACTTGCTGAGACAGCCTCTCGCTCCATCAGAGCATTCGTCAGTGTATCGGGAGCATCATTCTTCCTGCGTCTCGTTCGTACCCTTCCCGCCGCGCCCTTAGCATCGGATTTTCTGCCATCTTGGCCTTTGTCCTGCTCTTTATTTGCCTTGTTATCAACGAATACTTTCCGCCGTACCGTCATCCTCTCTGCCAAGTCCCTTTCTTCAGGTGTGTCGATGTTTTCAAGAGCGGCTTCTTCGGGAGTCAGAGTAACTAGCGTAGGAATACGCCCAATGTTCTTATCTGAATATGCATCGGAGAATGGATTGCAGGAGGATGCCTCATGGTAATGGTAACATAGCCAAAGAAATGCACGTGCGCGTGAATCCGATGAGACATGAACAGGAGTGAATAGGTCCAGAAAGTCGTAAGGCAAATGTGGATCGAAATGTGCCTTGGCAATTGACTGATGCTGTCCCTGAGTATTTAAAACGTGACAAGGTGCAAACCACGTACTGCAGCATGGTTAGCAAATATGAATATGATATTCACAATGCTAGTAGGCGGCACTTCTCCTGCCTCCTAAGAACCTCTGGGATAAGCCATTACGCGACACTCTACAAGACATCACTCACAGATCGAGAAAGCACTTCGGAAGGTGTCAAAAGATTCTTCTCCCGTAGACACGACTTTAAAAGGTTCTTGATACGCGGAGCGTCCTGAAGATTACCGTCCGCCTTTTGTAAGGCTGGGACAGGATGATATGTCCTCAGTGCGGTCCGCATTTCGATAAAGACTGGACGAAAGTAAGGGAGTATCAGCCTTGAGAGCCATACCAAAGCGACATATCAGACCAAATTATGCGAGCTGCCACAGAAAGTAAAAAATCGGCCAAAGTTATCCGTAGCAGACCGGTGTGTATTTACTCGATCAAATTCGTATCGGACGATGCTCCGGTAGACGCATGAGCAGCATACGCGTACTTACAAGCCATGGTGGTGTTGATCCTGCCGACATTCGAGAGAAGTGACAACTTCCCGAATTCGTCTCCAAATTGTGGCGTCTGCCTCATCTTCGTCTTGGAGGTCTTCGAGCAGCCCTCCGCGTTGACTAAGCAATTGACGTAGAGATCGCGAAATGTTACTTTCGTCCGGGCAGGTCCACCGCTAAGTGTCGGATAGGGGTCCGTAAACACGGCAAGGGAGTTGTTGAATATATGGTGAAGCAAGTCATACTGGAGATCTGTCCGAGTTAACGGCTCTCCGTCTGCATGCTTGACAGCGAAATTCTTTCGGTGCGGTCCCTGAGGGCTGCAGAGACGTCAGACGACCGACGGACCACTTAAATATTTCGGATGCAAACATACGCAGAATTCGGCATGTGAAGGGTGAGTGACAAGGTGAGCTTGAGTGGCTCCAGCCGAGTCAGACTCGACTTCAGGAGGAGTTGCGGGGTTCGCGAGCCAGCCACGGCAGGCCCCGATGGAATCTGGTAGCCTGCAGGCTACGATCCTTCTGTGGATCACGGCGTCTTTTTACCCACCATTCTTATAGCATTCTGCAGTGCATTTCTCAGACGCAAAGACAATGTACAGAAGCCTTCGCGGAAACTGAATTGGTCGTCCTCAGATGCTGTCTCGTTTGGAGCCTTCTGGCTCCATGAACTATGTCATACGTGACTCCGGCGCAGGACCGGCTGTCTCCTATACTCGCCTCGTCTCGACGGGTTGCAGTGATCCTTGAACTTGCCTTGATCATGTCGAAGGAAATGTTGAAGCAGGAAGCTCTTCTTGGGAGCCTGGCTTCCATCTGAACTTTGGACAGTCTGCGTACACCCTTTAGTAATTGGTGCGTGCATGCTCAGGTTGTCCTCATTGGCGATGCTCCTCATGGAACCTATGAATTTTATGCCCCCAGTGCGCCAATTTAACAAAACTCCTCATTGAAGATAAGGGCTTCACCGCTATGGCAGCGGAAGCAGACTGATCGGATGCCTTCAGAGTCAACAGGTGAGCCGCATTATTGAATGACAACCACAGAGACAAGAAATTGCTAATTGCTGAGCATGAACAGGTACATCCATGGTGGTGCCATCAGGGATGGTAATATCAAGTTGGCACATGATTCCCTTAGTGACTTTTAGAGGCAAATCATGAAACATCTTACCTCAGAATTTACAACCTCATGTTCAAAGGTTTTCCAAACATCAGGAAAACCCAACTTTTTCCTAGGGACTTATTCAGACTTTTTGGTCTGGCAACCCTTATTTAAGGCCATAAGTGTTCAAATAAGTCTCAATAAGTCTAATTTCAGACATTCAGGGAATATAGCTTAAGCCCTTTTTGTCCTTATTATCCTTAAATAAGAACTATACAGTTATCAACAGGTGAGTTTGCTGAATTACCTTTTGTTGCAGGCTCAGACATTGTTACACCTCTTTGTTCCTCTAAATTTTAGTCTCATCTTGTTCAGTAGCTTCAAATGTACAAAATCTTCCCCATATATTCTATCTGAATTGACTCTGATGGTGCAGGAGCTTGTGTTCCTTTGCAGGGTGTAACCCAGACTTAGGGTTTCAGCCCTAAATGATGCAGTTATACACCCTTCATCAGGAAGACCCCACTTTCTCTTATGGACTTATTTAGACTTTTGGGTCTGACAACCCTTATTTAAGGCCATAAGTGTTCAAATAAGTCAAATTTCAGACACTCAGGGAATATGCCTTAGGCCCTTTTTGTCCTTATGTCCTTAAATAAGGACCATAAGTCCATTTAAGTTATTTAAGTGCCCGTTTAAGGAAAAGTTGGGTTTTCCTGATGCTTGGTCTGAGGATAGTCCCTTCAATTCTTTATCAAACTCCTTGAAACTGAAAAAGAGAATAGCTGATACATATTAGAAAACTTCTGTCTACTCAGAATTTTTGTTACGGGCTGTAGCCACAGACAACATAATTTTTTTGGTTTTGGTGTATAGCTCAGCAGATAATTGTTAGTCCATATAAGGACAAAAAGGGCCTAAGCCACATTACATTAGTGTCTGAATTGTGACACTTGGCCATTTCCTCGGGTTCCTTGCAACTCAGTACTCAACAGTTTACATCTTACGTAGAGACGGTATAGCCTCTACATCACCGTCACGGACTTCGCATGCCATTGGGTTTGTTGAAGATAATCTTTGTGTAACAAATCCTCCAGTAGACATGTCATCATGATGGTTGTCCACGAGTACATGGAAATGAATCCATGATGCTAGTAGAACATCTTGACAGGATTCCTGCCTAGCACTGCCTGATCAAGATCTTGTCGTCCTTATCCTGTGAATATGATGCAGCCAAACGGCCATTGACTGGTCTACTACCCGAACGTGGTGCGTTCATTGCCTCTCTCTTTCGCCTTTTGCGTCGGTTTCTCCTTCTTGCTCCCTGTGCGGGATGCTGGGCATATCCACTGGGTGACCCTTTCTAAATGTCTTTCGTTCTTCGTTTTGTGCTGTCAATTGTGTTGGTTGCACAACTTTTTGTTTTTCTTCAAGCCGCTGGCGTGCTCAAGAATATCACGGTTGGGCTCACCAATCCCTCTGTTATATTTTCTGCAGGATGGAGCTTTGTGCGGTCTCCATCCATTAGCGATGGTGTATACGCATTCGCAGGTGGCTTCGGAGAAGAGGTGCAGGTGGTCCTTCCAGGTTAGTAAAGTATTTATATTCTATTAGTGCCCTCACAACGTATCTGACTCGGAGACATCTTTAGCGAATACGATATCAGTGTATTATCTTACCTTCAAGCAGCGTGGAGGGGCGTTGTATGTTGCGTGCCTTGACAATGAAGGTGCCGGCACGCGGTTCATGGGGGTAGATGTCCACCAACCGAACGTGGATGACGATCAGGTTCTGGTGCGTATTCAAACCGTACAGTTCTGGGTGGTTCAATCTTATGACGACACAGAGTGTTTTGTTATGCTTCGCAAATCTTAGTCCCACAATCCGTCACACACTGACTGTGGTTAACCTTCAAAATTTGGACTTTGAAGGCATCAGTCAGATTACGTTCTACTCGCTCATCGTTACGGTGTTGGACGATGGTGAATATTCTTGTGCTGCACTTGAAAAGTACTGATCGCCTGTTCTTAGTCGGTACTTCATCAATTGCTTCAATAAGGTTGACCTCTGTACCTGCAAGCACTTCCTCTGTCGGTGGGTAGCACATAAGATATGGTGTGGTCATGTTCGTTAACTATCTTACTAGGCACAACGGGAACGTCAATGGCTCCAACTTCTACAGTTCTCGGACCCAGGAATTCCGCACCCACGAGTTCAGGAGCGTCTACAGGTCCCCACACTAGTGTACTTGTAAGCGGTACCTCATCGCCGTCGGCTTCTGGTACTGCAAGCTGTGCACCGTCTCTGAGTCCGAGCAGTGCCAGCGCAACCCTTGGCTCGGCGCAACCCATTAGCTCTGGCATTACGAGTTCCCTCCCGTTGTCCACGACCGCTCCCACTAGCTGGTCGGGTACGGGCACAGTGTTCGGTCCCACTTCAAGGTCGCGCAATTCGTCAAGTAGATCTACTGCACCCTGTGAACCCACGTCTTCTGCTTCGATTGCAAGTGGGATTCCACGGAGCACAGTGAGCGGCATGAGCTTGAGTGGGACGTTGAGTTCCGTTCAACCCACTGGTTCAGCATCGGCCACTTCTGTCTCTTCTTCCGGCGCATCTGTCACTCCTCAAGCAACCTCCTCCAGTTCTGTTCCTGTGTCAATTTCCGTTCCTGCGTCGACATCGAGTGGAGCGCCAACTTTGAACCCCTGTGCAAGTCTGAGTTTGAGTCGAGTCAGCTCGAGTCCTGCAGCGGGTTCGTATCCTGTGTCAAGAACAGGTGCAGCGTCGCTTTCTTCTGCACCCGTGACTTCCGCGGAATGTTCAACTGTGTCATCGTCTTGGCAAGCTGCCTCATCTTCTAAACCAGGATTGACGATTTCATCCCCATCCCCATTTACCGCGTCCTTCATATCATCCCCGGGCATTTCAAGTTCACCGATAATCAGCTCCTCGTTCAATATCACTCGAGCGCCACCCGTATCTTCCCTGTCGTCTGCACCAAGAACCCCACCTCCAGCATCCTCGTCGTCACCTTCTCCTACCGCAACTCCTACGTCGGGTCTATCCACCCCCTTGGTTGTAGTCGTTTCCGTCCTCTCCGGGTTCGCCGTGCTGTCACTCCTGTTCGGTGTCGTCGTACTTCTGTTGCGCGCTCGGAGGCGACAGATGCGTGCAGATATTGAGAGTCCGAGAGGTCTCGGACTGATTAAAGAAGTAAGCGCGCCATATGTCGTCGCTGATCCCATGCCGTCTCGCCCTCGCAATCCGTACGAGGACAGTGTGGCGCCTACGATACCATTAGATTATCCAGGCAGCCACCTTCCGCCGCAATCTCGTGAGTATCTCTGGGCGTTTTGAGAGCTCGTCTGCTGATTCATATCCAACTAGCACCTCCTGTACCTCCGAGAAGTCCGTTGCAGCAAACCTGGACAGGGGGCAGGACCTCTGTGTGGGTGGCTGGGATACCACGGACAGCGCCGCCCTAGCTGTTGAACGGAGTCGTTTATGTCGCTGCAACCGATGTTGTACGCTTTTTGAATTCTGAACATATTCTTGTGGTACTGTGAGATATCCATAGCTGTGCTGGTTACTCGTCCGATATCTTGCTCTCCGTGACTGTGGATCAAGTTAGCTGTTGTTACTCAAACATCTGTTATTGTTATTTGATACTCATACGGAAGATATGTGGAATGCGCTCCCATGCGGGATATATTAGACATGTCCTGCAGCGAAATAGTGGTACCTGGCTTACCGTACGAAAACAATTCAGGTTGACGTGATGAAATGTCTCACTGAGTAAGCTGCGAATGCGTTTGTATGCAATTGGGTTTACAGGAAGAGGCTCTGCGGAGCCAGGAAGGTATCGCCACTAGTGAGTACACGATTAGAACCTGTGGGTATAAAATTCCATGATTAATCCGACGTGGCGACAATGCAGTGAATAATGATGTGAAGATACAACGAACGGGAAGCGGGTGGAGTGAATGAAGGGATAGAAAGGTATATATGCAAAACTGAACCAAGTAATCCAACAACAACGAAAATAACAGCGGAGATAACAAATGTCGGAATAATCAATCGTCTATCCGAGCAATCAGTACTTATACAACGAGAATTACAACACCACTCACAGTCTCGCCAGTAACCACAGATTTGTTCGAGCACATCGACCACGAGCCCGCTTTTATACATCAGTGCATGGTCGGCATCTTTGACAACCTCAACCTTGCACTTTTCGGGGCCCATGGCACTCTCCATCCATCGTACAGCATTCTCAGCAATCCTCTCATCCTTGTCGCCGAACCATATACGGACCGTGTGCGGATACGCGCTGTAAGAAAAACCCCACGGCTGACGGTCGTGGTTCAGTATTTGCAATAGATCTGAGTGGGTGCCCTTCGATGACTCTGCGTGCGAAGCGGCAATGAGAGCATTGCCCAAAGCTGCCTGGAAATTCGCGGAGGTAGGCACATTGCTAGGAGATGGACTCGATGGGAAGTGGGTCGACGACTCCGTGGCGCCGAACGAGATCGATCGACGGCGGTTGGTTCGAGAATACATCGAATGATCATCCGCAGAGAGGTCGAACGACGCGGGAGTGCTCTTGAAGGGCGAACCTTTCATCGTCGAAGGGGATGACGACGCTTTCAATCTTGGAGAAGCTGCCCAATCAAGATCATCAAGGCCCAGTCCTACGTCAGTACTGGGCGGAGGCGGTAGTGAAGGAGCTTGAGAGGGTTGACATGTCGCTCTTGAGAAAGAAGGTCTCGACTTGCTTCGAAGTGAACCCATTGAACGTAATGCCTTCAATTTATTCCCGCGACCGGTGCCAGAAGCCTTCTCCTCTGGGGGAGTCTGCGGCTGCGGCGAGGACTGCGAGCTCTTCAATCTCCCAAGAAATCCGCGCGACGGCTTCCTTTTAGGAGATTTAGTGTCACTGTTAGTGCGAGTGCGCTGGGAATTGATGCTTCGCCGCTCCAATGTGCTCCGACTCTCGAAGCGCCCTTCAAAGTCGCACAAATCATCATACTCACTGAACGCACCGGACGACATGCTGGGACGGGGCTCGCTTTCCTGTTTGGACGATAAAAGTGTCGCTGCCGCATTAGCAGGCGTGGACGTCGCGCTGGTGGGAGTACGCGGAGGTCGAGCTGTTGAAGGTGTGGGAGGGGCAGACTTGGCGTCAAAGCCTATACCTTCGAAAACGAACGTAGGGGGTTTGCCAATCATCCATGCCTGTACCTTCCACTCCGCCGCTTGCGCAGTTTTCAGGATGCCGTTTGGCACGTACTTCAGCCACCTGTATCCGGCTATTATGTACTCCATGTCAATATTGAGACCACCATGTTATCTTGTTCGGCTTACCTCCTTCGCCACCTCCTACCCAGGGAGCTAACAAACATATGTCGCCCCGAATACGCTCCGGATACTTATTGGCGAAGGCGAGTGCGTACGGTGCACCGGCAGAGTGAGCCATGACACTGCATTGATCAATATGCATTTGATCAAGGACCTCCTCCACTACCGACGCCCACTCAGGAATACCTCTCGTTGACTTTGATCTCGGCGTGTCAGTACGCCCCAGACCCCATCTATATTTCAGGAATAAATTAGGGAGGAATGCATGGTGCATGTGAGTGCACGAACCGATCAATGGTGATGAGCCTAATCCCTAAGCATTCCGCCATCTCATCGTAAAGGCCCATGATATGGCGTACACATCCTAACCCCAGAAATACAACGATAGGATAACCAGTCGCACTGCCCAAGTCAGATAGGCTGACGTTGAGCGGGGCCTCCCGTGAAGCATGGGGACGACGCGTCAGGGTAAGAAGCGTAGTCAATCGAGCTGAACGCAAATACTGCGCAATTGTCTGGGACGGAGAGTTGGTTGGAACCTTGGTCAGTCCTCGTAAATCGAGCGCAGGAAGTGGTGGCTGGTCGGATAACGTAGAATAAGAGAAGACGGAGGATTCTCTGCGGCCTTCTGAGCGAGGGGAACATAGACTTCGCGTGTTGTCTGAAATGATGGATGTGATCTGGTGATGTTGGAACGACCGTGGACGTTGTAGCCCGCTGGGGGATATGGACGACCTCTTCTGGTTATGGATGGTCCGCCTGACTTCTTCTGCTATAGTATCGATAGACGATCGAGATATAATATCTCCTTCGTCTTCAGTCCGCTGAGGCTCTGTGTCCAGCTCCTCCGCTTCATGAACGGTTGTATGGCCCTGACTCTGACAGAACGAGGTTCTGCGGGAACGCGTCTGCTGTGAGGGTGGTGCATGCGTCCGTATGATCTCGGATATTGAAGGTGCAACAGTCTTTGTAACCGAAGATGCCGTACTGGGACGTGCTAAAACAGAAAAGTCTGCGGTGGTAGTGACAGAAGGAGTACGGGATGAACCGGGCCGACGTTTTCTGTGCTGGCTGGGTCGCTTTGCCGAAGGTGACCTTGGCTTATCATCGTCCTCATCCGAATCGGGGGATTTCGTGCGAGACGAAAGAGGAGCCTTCCCAAGAATCACTCCAGGAGGAGGGGTAGGTAACGGTGGGTGGTAGAGAGGGTGATACCCCGACTTCGACAATTTTCGACCAGACATTCCGCCCATTCCCATGAAGTGATCATCGACGCCGAAGTGACTATGATGATTCATACCATCTACCAGCGCGTCCATCGTCTCTACTCCAGAAACTGGTGCGGCGACCATCACAGGGATAGAAAACACTGGGTCCCGAAAAGACAAGTCGTCGACCGGAGTTTGCGGAGCATCCTCGTACTGACTCAACACAGACGAAGCAGAATCCAGGATAGAATATTTCAACGGCCTGTTCGTGATGAGAGGTGACTCCCAATCCTGCCTGTGCGAAGGACCTGTGTTTGAGCGGACCCTCCAGCGATGCATGGAGTGACTACCTCTGGAAGGTGACGGCTCGTCCACAACACTCGGAAATATGTACGATTCCTGCTCCACTGGCTGCTCCCTCCGCTTTTCGTGGTGATATCGTTCCTTGGCTTTGCGACCAGTGTGGGAAGGCTCGTCGTGGGTATGGGTGCTGCTCCTGGAGAACTTCCGGCCGTGTGCAAGTTCGGTAGGTCGAGAGAACGCTGGCTTCGACGGGTCTTCGTATCCATGATAGGCGGATGGCGACGCGGATTTCGATCCGGAAGGAGAGCGCGAGGGATTTGATGTCGTGGATGAGTGTGGGATGTCCACAGTAAAAGACTTCTTTCTCAAGGATAGAAAGGACAACTTCCTGGCGGGTTTTCGTTGCGACTGAGGAGCAGTCATAGTCGGATCGAAACCAGGGAGCACAGAGGGAGGCGCGCGGGTCATTAAGGCAGCCATGTAGTGAATGTGGTATATTTTCCAGGTCTAGAGAGCGGGTGGTTGTGACAAATGAGTGAGCCAGACACGTACCCGAGGACCCTCAGAGACAGCTGCGAGACGTGTTCCAGCTGGGCCGACGTCGTCCAAAGCGCCGTCAGATAAGCTGTTGTCGACGAGAGCAACTCGATGCGATGCGTCGAGAGAGGATCTTGATCCGACTCAAAAGGTTTGTGGGCGCTTGTTCTGTATCCGGCGCCGATGAGACAGCACTACGGTACTGCTACCGTCTTTTGTGCGAGCACGCATCGGTTTCTGTCTTCTCTGAGGAAGTAAAGACATATTATTCCACGCGACAATATGTACAGCCCCGCAGGCATATGTATTTGAACGCGGACTAAGACGACGTCAAAAGATGATTTGGAGGAATAAATGTGTGCAACCCTGACGGAAACGAATAAGTAAGCATGAATCTGTTCTGTCGTCAAGACAACATTGGGGCAGCAAATCGATATCAACATCGGGTGGAATAGAAATAGCTTATATACACCGCAAGTTCGTCAGCTGAGCCTGACCGCAATATCTGGAAAGCGCACCTACTTCGACTCCGGGATTCAACAGCAAAAAACTATGTTGCGAGCCGAGCAAGCAACTTGTACGTGTCGGATCATATCGTCCGACCAGTACAAAAAAGGTGGTGATGTGGTGCAATGTGGTGTCCTGAGTGCACGTAATGCGGGTAGGGTGTCGGACGCCAACCATGATGCCCAATCTGTCGAGGATATTCGTACGAGGTGGCCAAGAACAGTGAGCTCCTCGAGATTTCTACAACATAGGGCGATGTCGTCTAGGCTCTGAGGAGTGACATCCAGACCCGACAGTAAGAGCTGCCGCAGGGAGTGACGGGGAGGGGATTCGTGGTCGAAGATGGCCCCGTGGCCGTGTGTATCACGGACTTCGTAGCGAAGGGTCTCCAAATTGACACAACGCTGAATCATGCAGCGGATATGGTAATCGTTGCCGACTGCAGACTTGGCGCGTACACCTAAAGTGCGCAATGTGTACCAGGGACCCTGGCACAAGTCGACAAGAAGGTTGCCCGTAATGTCCACATTCTCGAGGTATAACTCTGTCAATGGCATGGGATATGATGTTGGCAAGGGGGGGACTGTGAATTCAACGCAGGACAGCCTGAGGGTGCGAAGGGATGTGAATTTTGATGCCAGTATTCCATCCCATAAGAGGGGAGGGCCGCTGAAAAGACAGAAGGTACGAAGTGCGCTTCCGTCAATGCACAAATCGACGATGGTGTTTGAACTGGTGACAGCGTCGATAAATCTCTCTGCCGACACGGCAAGTGCTCCTCCTAGCTTCACAGAACGTATCCCCTGCAACCCCAGGATGAACCTGACATGCGCCATCATTTTCTCGATGATACCATGACAAACGGTGTCGTCCGGTACGGGACAGAGGTCGACACCCTGTACAAACGACCGTAAACTTGGATTCTCGGTCAGGGCCCTGACGAACAGATAACAAGCACGAAACGTTGAGAGGATTGGGCGGGTGTAAAGGCACTTCCTGACCGGAGCCACCCAAGCGGATGAAACGACTGCAAGACGTTGGAAATCTCGTGGCCACCAATGGTCGTTGTTCTCTAAGATGATAGGGATGAGGTCGTCCACGATACGGGGAGGCCTGACATCAGCGACGGAAGGGCTCTGCATGATGGGACGCTGGAAATCAAGCACACCAGAGGTCGGCACCCATATATCTGAGAAGGTGTCAGTGGAGCCATAAATGTACGTACACGAACATCTTATGCCAACCCGGAAGTGGTACAGTACATGCACGTCAGCTGCCAGGAGTTGTCAATGGTTAACGTTAAGTAGTGCACTCAGTCAACTAGTCACTAGTCACGGCTTGCCAGTGAGTGGCGCTGGACTAACGAAACATGGCCTGCTGGAAAAGGCAATTCAAGAATTGCGCAAGTACTATCACACATATCCGGCGCCTATGTCTATCGCACTTACGTTCAGCATTATCTCGGATTGCGATCAGGAACCCTCGACCTATATACTTCATTCGCGTGATGCCTTCTGCATGCTAAGACTTTGGGCTATCGGTGCAGATAAGGCACCAAAAACAAATAAGAAGCCCCCCACGGTTTTTGTTGGAATGGTCGTGCTCTGGTACCCACCATCTTCTCTGTCCAAGCCTCAGGTGAGATTTCAAAGATGTCCGCCGCCTTGGAGGAGAAGATATCTTCAGAGAACGAGTCTCAGTCGAAGCACCTTGCCAGTGTGCTTGCAGAGCAAGACGTGTTTAGCGACGACGAGTCCCATGATATTCGGTACAAGACTCTCAGTTGGCAGGTATGTGACTATCAGCTTCCAGTGACCGATGACAACTTATGTGCTTAGTTCGTCTGTATGCTGATGATTGCTGAAATAGTCAGTAATGGAATGTTATCGCTGCCCAATGCTATGGCTGTTGTCGGTAAGCAGTGCCGTGCACGATATATACGTAGAGGCTTCCAGCTAACATAGTCCCCAGGTATCGTCCCTTCGCTCATCCTGACGATCTTTCTGGGAATATTCGGTCTTTTTACCGCCAAACTACTAATAGATTTTAAGCTCAATCATCCGAACGTGCATAATATGGGTACGATGCTGAGATCTCGTACAGTGTTGATTTATATCTTGATATACATGACGCAGGGGATGCTGGACACATTATCTTCGGTTCAGTGGGCCGGGAAGTTCTGTCACTGGGCACTATAATCTTTGCGATTTTTGGCACTGTCAGTAATCACTGGTCTTAAATCTCCTTTACTTATCGTGATGCAGGGGTCTGAGCTACTGTCCGGTCAACAAGCTCTGTCTCTCCTCTCGAACAACGGGCTCTGCGCCGTGATCCTGCTATTGATATTCTCAGTCGCGACATTCCTCATCTCACTTCCGCGCACTTTGGGACGCCTTAGTTGGCTTGGTCTTTTCAGCGTGATCCTGATCACCTTATGTGGGATCTTGGGTATGATTGGTGCAGGAGTGGACCCTTTGCCAGGCCGCATCATCTCTGCCGCTATTCCATCTAATTTTTACGACGCATTCCTGGCAGTCACTAGTCCGGTATGATAAGGCGATATTGCCCTCGAGTTGATTCCTAACCTCCATTTGCCCTTTCATAGGTATTCGCATACGCAGGTAAAGTCCCCCTGTAATACGTGTTTATCTCTGCTCACTACCGTTGTAGGCCATTTTATGTGCGCAACAATGTGTACCGTTCCAGACGGCTCCATGCTTAGCTCACTCACGTAGGTTCTTCATCCTCATCTCCGAGATGAGCAGACCGCAGGACGCTATGAAGGTTTATCAGTTCCTAATTACCGCTTGCGCATCACCTTAACTCATAGTTTATGTCAGGCTGCCTGGTGTCTCCAAGTTTTTGCCACCATTTACTACGCTGTGTTCAGTGTAGTCGTCTACGTATATATCGGAAGCACCGTGGCATCACCCGCCCTGTTGTCTTTGTCTCCGATCTGGGGAAAGATCGCATTTGGCGTTGGAATGGGCAACTTCCTCATGTACGATCTCGCGTTTACTTCGTGCACTGCTAACAACGTTAACGATTTCATTTCAGTTCTGGGGCAATTTATTCGCACACTGCCGCGAAGTTGATTTTTGTCCGCTTTTTTAGACGGTCACGACACATTTATTCTCACACAGTCCTCGGCTGGTCCATCTGGATCTTCCTCTGCTTTGCAGCTACGGCCATCGCATTTCTGCTAGCCACTGCCGTGCCCATCTTCTCTGACTTGGTTGGTATTTCGGCTTCTGTGTTCGCTTCCTGGTACACGTACGGTATTGCTGGATTCTTCTGGTTGCATGACACGTACCATTTGAAGGGCGGCAAGGAGGCTTTGAAACGGAAGTGGGTGGGAACCACTCTTGCTGTCCTGACTGTTCTGGCTGGGGCATTCATCTGTGTTGCGGGCACCTATGTCTCTATCAAAGTGAGCAGACTTTTTTGTTCTTACACTGGCATCTTACCGATGTCTCTCACTCCAGTTGATTGTAGAGGCGTATGCTGGTGGCCTTGTTGGAAGACCATTTACATGCTAGAAAACAATGTAGACGTTCATTATTGATGTACTGTAGCTGTAAGTTCCTCGTGCATTGATGCGATTACGCTTTGTTTAGATGTGAGGTTGAGATAGATGTAACTATTGGACGTGCGCGTGAGGTTGAAATCGCTTTGTTACTCGCTTTGTTGTCGGGCACATTCCGGCGGATGCCGTCGACGAAATGACACAGAACGCCCACAAGCGAGTACTGTAGTGAAACGCCCTTAGGTTCACGGCCTGTGACCTGTGACATGTTTTCCTCCTCAGTTCACAGTTCACAGGGTAGGAGTGACCTGTGACTCAAGTTCAGTTCAGAGGCGCCGCAGGCGCCCGCCGACGGTCCGCCATGCCTGGTGCTGTGAGCGCCGGTGACACCCTCTTTTGCTTCCAGTTCACAGAGGACCCCTGAATATTGGGGAGGATGCCGTTTCGCAATCCGGACGAAATGCGAGCAAAAAAATGGCCTATGCCATGTCTAATCCGGACAATTTGGGGGGTCAAGACCTCGCATGCTGGAACATGTCTCCGGACATTTTGGACAGACCATAGCCCATGCTAGTTTTTTATCCGGACAAACTCTGCCCGTGTCCGTGTCAACGGCTCATCAGCAGAGGTCAAAATGAAGGAATGGCACTCTATGAGCACCAGGACCACTAAATGGCCTCCGTTAGGCTTCTGGCGGGCGGGATTTAGGAAAATAAGCCATTTTGGAGGTATTTTGAGCCAATTTTGGACGGTTGTACCGGATCAAGCGCCCAAAAAAGTCCGGACAGATTTCGAAAAAATGGCCCGAGGCCGTGTTTAATCCGGACATTTTCGCCAAAATTTGGAAATTTTTACCGGATATTTTTGGGTCGATTTTCGGAATTTGTGAAACGGCACCCATATTCAGGGGGTCCTGTTCACAGACACCCGTGACATGCTACAAATGCTTAAGCGAGTTCAGTTCACGAGGCCTGTGACGCTCAGTAAAAACTGGAAGTCAATTAAAGTCTGGTATTGTCGGGCTGAAGTCAATCAGATTCAAAATTTTGGCACCATGGTCAGGTAAAGTCCAGAGAAGTCTGTTTACAGTCACCAAACTCATCATGCCAAGAAATTATGTGATCAAATGCCATCAAATCCTAGTCTGTAAAAGTCAGGCACCACAGTTGATTATCTCAAAATACATGGCATTCTGAAGCTCATATGTTGCTTTTTTCTGCACTGAGGGGTTGGAACATAACTGTACAGACATGGTCTAAACTATATGAGGTCATGCACTATAAGAAAACCATAAGAATAGTCACAAGTAGTCATTAATAGTCAAATTCGCCAAAATTTTGAAATTGGCTGACTACACTTTGACTTCTGGTTTTTACTGAGTGTGACGCGTGACTGAACCTAAGGTCGTTTCACAGTACTAGACTTCGTGATCGCCGGCGCGCCCTCCAACCTGCGAGGCTGATGAACATATGATAAATAGCGCTCTGAGGCTCACCCACCAACCTACCACTACCGTCACGGTGTAGCGTCTAGGCCAGATGACGGCGATCATGGATCTCCACACCGTTAAGATCACGGAGCGTCCGAGGAGAACTTGGCTGCAGACACTCCACACCACCCTGTTCCTCTTCGTATTTCTTCTAGGATGTGTCATGATCAATAGCTCCCAATTTGTTTTTCTGCTTCCTCTCAAGCTCTTTCCCTCTCCACGAGGGCAGAAGATGTACACCGAGGGCATTCGGTATAGCAAGGGGTCGTTTGGGACACTGTTGGGTGAGTGCACGCGACTTGGCGTACATTCATCTGTAGGCTAATACGCATTGTGTGGCAGTCCTCATGAGCCAGTGGTTTGCCCCGACCAAGTTGGTGATATCCTTCGAGACAGAGGGATTGGGCAAGTTCGCCTACGAGGAGCTGCAGGAAATGGTCGTGCGAGATAACGGAGGGCGTGTCGTTGGGCTGAATTTACCGCAGAAGGCGGTGCTCAT
This sequence comes from Sparassis crispa, assembly GCF_003851025.1. Classification (NCBI taxonomy): domain Eukaryota; kingdom Fungi; phylum Basidiomycota; class Agaricomycetes; order Polyporales; family Sparassidaceae; genus Sparassis; species Sparassis crispa. The sequence continues at coordinate 2,904,140 of NW_020939747.1, forward strand.
AGCCAATCATCAGGTGGGTGCATTACCCGGTGGTCCGACCTGAGCACGCTTTCTGATGCCTTCAACAATCCTGCGGCCAAGATCTATGCCGACTGGTGGTACGCGTGGTGTCTCACATATTACATGGGCACGCACAAGGACGTCCTGATCGTTCTCAAGAAGAGTCTCAAGTGGGTTCCGGTCCTGGGCTGGGTATATATTTTATCTGCATGCTTGGGCGGAAGCTGATCGACATCGACAACTAATATGAACATTATAGGGCATGCAATTCTTCAACTTCATCTTTCTGGCGCGCTCTTGGGCATCTGATCGTCTTCATCTGTCTACTAGTCTTTCCTGGCTGGGTTCAAGAGCGGAGAAGGACGATTCGCCTCTGACCTTCATCTTGTACCCCGAAGGTACTCTGGTGAGCATAGAAACCAGGCCGTTAAGCAAGAAGTTTGCGGATAAGATAGGAATCGTCAGTCGTTTATTTCGATCGTCGTTTATCGTGCTGAATTCATGGCCATCGTCAGCCGGATATGGTGCATACCCTTATGCCCCGTTCCCTGGGGCTACAGTATTCTCTGCGCTCCCTCGCTCCACGCATACCTACTCTGCAACTCATTGACGTCACCGTGTCTTATCCAGGTGCGTATCGATTGACTAATATCTCTGGCCGCAGAAGCTCATGTGGAATGTGCAGGTACCCCGCCTCTCGGATATGGCCAGTCATACTACACTCTGCGCTCCATCTTCTTCGACCGTGTCCCTCCACCGGCAGTGCACATGCACATTCGGCGCTTCAAAGTAAACAAAGAAGTGCCTATTGGCGGCGACGTCTCTGCTAGCATTCCAAACGGTACCCCGTACGGCTCCTTCAAGTCACATGCCACAGAAGTGGACATTCCCAAGGAGGAGGGAGATAAATTCGAGCTCTGGCTGCGCTCCCTCTGGGGAGAGAAAGACACACTGATCGACAAGTATTTAGAGACTGGATCTTTCGTGGACGATGCAGCGGCTCGGACTGAGATTCCGTTGCAACTGCGCCACCGCCGCGAGGTCCTAGACGCGTTTGGCTTTTTCATGCCCATTGTGGTGATGTTGGCGTTGGTAAGAGTAATATGGAAGGAAGGCTCCACGAATATTATGCTTTAATTACACCCTATCTATCGGATGTTCTGCTTTTTGTTACTATAGCTCGCTGATCCCGATGTTGTAATCAATTGTATGTGTGACGGCAATACGGTGACCAGAATCGCGCTATATGCGACAACCGAGGATACAACGGAAGTATGTACCTTTGAGGGGACCACATGAATGATTTGCCTGTCCAATGCAGCCGGTTGCAGATGTAGCAAACAGGCTTTCCGCATATTCACTATTGGAGCATTCGTGACCGTTGCTCTTCAATTTTCTTCACCATGAACAGACTCGTGTCCAAGAATCGCTCCACGCAATTCGCGAGACAGTTCTCTTCACCGCGGGCAAATCGCGTCGAGGGAGTGCTCGTGATGCATCTGCAAGAAATTAACACGCTACATTGTGAGCATTTCCGGCCATACAAAAGCTATATGACGTACTTGTCCCAGCACATGCTCGTCAAGGTGTGGATGGATTGGTGCATGCGCGCCTGTGCTTGCTCCGCCTCGACGAAGGAAGCCAGCTCCTTCTGCAAATTGCAGTCACGGCATCCAATTCAGCCCACAAACAGTTAGCTGTGCAAGGTTAATCGCACCTGGGTAGCTTCATCAAACTTTTCCGACATTGGAAGACCAAGGGGCTGATGCTATGCGATACCAGGAGTCACAGTACTTGAAGTTGGCGAGTGAAGTTGGTTTCTGCGTCACCGTGAGCATGGACCAATAACCCTAACCCCAATGCACCCTTCCTATGAACCCACCGGACACCTAACCTTTCGAGAATCCTGGTCAGAAGCGCTTTAGAAAATATATATACATTGTACTATGGATCAATGCAGAATGTAATGTAATGTAAACAAGCGAATAAAGGATAGGAAGGGAAATTGGGGGCAACGAATGATGTGCATCGTCATCATCGTAACCGGCAACCAGCCACCAATCAAGAGTGAACAGTGTGCGAGACACGGACGTCCATGATAAGGGTGCAGGAGAGGTATGATGATCGAAGATACGAGAGGTGGAAAATGGCTGAGCACCGCCGAATACTGGTCAAGCCCCGCCGCATCCGCGCTACAACATGCCCAACACGGACAAAGGAGAGAGGAACCACAGTGGGAGATGGCGCCGAGAGTTGCTGACCACCGGTAAAGGGGCACGAGAGGCACGCGCAGGTACCCGTGGTGCGCGTTCAACGAGGTGAGCCCTCTCCGAGCCCCACTGCATGCATGTGGCAGCAGGAGGCCCGGCGCGGGTGTGCGATGGCGCGAGGGACGGGTGTGAAGAGGGGCATGCTGGCGTGCGCAAAGGCAGGTACCAGCAGACCTGGGAAACATTAGTAGTGGCCATAAGGAAAGAATACTATGATGCTGTGCTTGTTCACCTGGTGTCTGGTGGTTTGAGAACGAGCATACCGTCAAACTGTTGAGTTTGGCGACAGATGGAATCATAGACGGGGGAATTGTGGAATCAACGCGTGAGCTCACGCATGTCAGGGAGTAGACTTCGGGTCAGCCAGAAAATGAAGATAGGCAGCCTGGCATGTATAAATGATACTGAGAGTGAGACATTCTTGCCAACGCGTCGGCGAGAAAATCCTGAGTACGATTTTGGCGCGAAGATTTTGGCACAAAGCGCCAAAATCCTTGGTGGGACAGGGACGTGCCTCCGCCAGGCGGGGTAAATCCTTGGAATGTTGAAGCTAAGCTTGCACTGCAGCTGGGAGACAACTGAGCAGGTTGAGCGTCCGACAAAGTACACGTGATCGCTACTGGAACGATTTGGCGCGTCTTGGGCTGCGCGTCCACGACCATAACGCACTGCTTGACCACCTTCATCTCTGCATCTCCCGTTGCGTACTCGGCAGCAGTTAAAAATGGACTTTGTACAGCGTCTCGACCCCTCAAAGTTGGTTCTCGTCGAGACTGTCAGTCGTTCCTGGTATCTTTCCATGTTATCGTTAAGTCACACAGGGCCCTCAGATCCTCTCTTTCTCGGTGCTTGCATTCGACGCTCCGACCTATAACCTACCTATCTTCCTATTTGGCGTATATGCTCAGGAGACCTCTGATGCCGTTCAGTCACTTCAGACGGTGAATTAGTCTGCCGTTCCTGGCTCCGCCGCCACCTGTGCAGTACTGAGTACGGCACTCTGCAGTTCATCTACCTTCTCAGTGCTTCTATTTTGTACGACATCATTTGGATGTACAACTATCCTCAACATTGGTTCATAAAGCTAATAACCATCCTGACCTTGGTCCTCAAAGCATGTCGGCTCTACTTACATATTCAAGGTCACGCTCATGCTGGATTTTGTGCAGGTACCAACCTTGTTGGCATTTGTGACTACCCTCCATCAGCGAGGTGCAAACTTGTCCAGTCTTGGATTCCGTGGCAATGACTTGGGCGGCGCTACAGGTGAGCAGATCGTGTCAACAGCAGAGGAATGGTGACCATATCGTTCGAACAGTGTGGTCCATGCCAGGCGGATTCACGTCTGCGGGAAGAGACGGTTATCAGACCGTTGATGAACCGGCGGATGTTCAAACACCAAAGCCGTTGGGGTCCACCCCTGCGCCCAATAACCAGACTGCACCAGGGGCGTATCACGCTGTGTGATAATATGACTTCTCTTCCGCCTTCTCTCAAACTCGACGGACTCCATTGCTTGGTGCTATTGATACGCTTCGTCTACATACGGATTGTGGCCCCAGTGGTGGGTGCATAGAAGCCAGCGAATGTATGGCGAACCAATGAACTGTATTGAGGCTAGCTGTACTGTGTCACGCTCAGCGGCTCGGCATCAGTGATCCAAATGCATCCACTTTCTTTCTCCTGCCCCTGACAAGCTTCCCATTCATCCGACATCTCGTACTGTGTCCCTTCAACCCAGCGTCTCCATGCCTCAATGAAGCCTTTCTCTATGTTTCTCGTCCAACGTATTGTATCAAAAAGCGGCATGACGTCTCGGTTGAGAAACAGGTTACGCCGAAGGTCTATTAGCTCGCCTTGTCCGTGAAGCAAGGTCGTCCCGTCAGGTTCATTGACAAGTGTATACTGCACGCCATTTGCCAGAGCAATAGCACGACTTTCGTACTCGTTCATGGAAGATACCACCATTTGGTCGCCGAACCCGGTAGCATTGGCTATACTTGCAGCCACGCGAGAGCACATCTTGTGAACGTACTTTGGGAACGTCAGAATTGGTGTTCCGGTCCATAAGACACTAGTGTGCAATTTGATAACTTGGAATCCAAGTAACCATCATAGCACTTACTCCGCAGCAATCGTATGCGCATTACACTAAGAGCAAGTTATCAATACCACGACGACGGATTAAATAACAGGGAACGTACCTCTGTGGTGTCCAGAAACAAGTCAGCAACACGACTGCGATGTACATGCTGGTCCTTCCTGGCAACGCCCGTGAATCGAATCCGAGACGCGACGTCGTCACCAGCCCAAAGCTTCGCCGTTCGAAGAATGTGTTCCTCTCCAGCTGGAGGGAATCGAAGAAGCCACATAATACTGCGCGGCACTTTCGTCAAAATGCGGAGCCACACCGCAAAAATCCCCTGAAGTACTATGAGTAACAAATAGATCTCACTTGGGGAAGGATTATCTTACCGGATCGATCTATACTCAACCATGGACTACTTCAGCGATCCCTCCGAAAATAATTACACATTCTCTGTACCTTATACAGCTATATTCTGCGTTAGAGGGTATGACACTTATTACACTACCAAATAAGCTTCACCTGATTGAAATTGGCGAATATAACCACATCCCTGTTGATCTGATCAGGAAGTGCTCCCTCGGATATTCCACGAGCCTCCGATGCCTACTGCGGAAGATCGGGAAAATGCAGTTCCCTGAGTTGGGTTCGCCGTACTTCTTCATCGTGCCATATGGTCTTCATGGGCACTTCCGCCCGTTCTGTCACGCTGAGACTTTCATCTTGGCGAAAAGATTGCTTGTGGTCTGTCACCATGAAGGTATGCTAGAAGCTGACAGCGTGAGTCCACACGACTACGAGGTAGAGGAAACACGCTACAGGCATATAGAGGAACTTCTCCGTACTGCATCAGACGTGATTTGAGACTGAAAACGAACGAGAGACATGCCAAACTCACTATGTCCACTCCTCGGAGCTCGATTCAGGATCTGCATCAGCATCAAAATCGAAGACGACGTCGCCAGCTGTACGGTCATCCTGCACAGGAAACGGATTCGCTGTGCTAAGCCCGATCTTCTTGTGCCAGAGCTCCGTGGCACTTGTTTCTGGGGGACATGCTATCGGATCACAGACGAGATAGTCGCACCAGCCTGACATGAAAGTCAAACGTGCACCATTAGCAACTCAGATGTAGTCGAATCGTGTACCTCCTGCCAACGTTCCCGCAAAACCCATGAGCTGCATCTGCACAGGTGACGGACGCGCAGCAAATATATCGTTTCTGGCGCCCTTCGTATAACCACCTAGATTAATTACTGGAGACGGCCCTGGTCAGCAGAACTTCAAACCAAAGACAAGGCTCACGGATGTGGATCTCATTCTTGATAATGTGTTCGATGATAGCATTGGCAGGCCAAGTATCAACCTCAATGAATTGATATACTTCGCGCGATATCTTTGGCCTGTAACAAGTCCCATCCCACGGACTCGTCGTATACAAGAAGACATTGAATCTATCTCGGTCATGGAAGGCAAATACAGACTGCATGAGGTGTGATAGCGGATGATTGCTGCAAAATCGCCGGTTGACAAGTAGCGAAGACAAAAGTCGGAGCACGTACTTCACATCATTCGAGATATAGCCAACATTCAGCTTGCCTCTCAGTGGCGGTCTCGGTGGACGAAAAACATGTCTTGGAATCCAAGGCTGTGACAGTGCCATGTAAGAGATCCGAAGAGCATTCCTATGAGCTATAAGCCGGGTCATCCGCGGTGACATTGGATATGTGAACTGCGAAAATCAGATGGAGTAAATAAAGGGCGCACGAGAGGAACTCACCGTGTGGAATGGAAGGACAGAGGGGACAGCGGGAATACTGAGAGCCCCAGGAAGGGGTGGCCGAGTGAACAGAGCACCAAAATTGGGTGCAGGATCAAGAACCTGCGGTGAACTATACGTCTTTCCATACGCCTTGACATACCATTGACGCTGAAGGCGAGGTTGCAGCCAATCAATGAACCGAATAATGAGACTTGCTTCGTTTATCCTCTCCGGTACGCGGTTGTGACTTTCAAAATATGTGGAAAAAGATGCATGCCAACGTAACCGCTCATTTTCCTGCAGAGGTCGCCCTTTTGCGACGGCAACAAAAGACAATAGTTCCTGCATCGTTGTGGACTTCTTTATAGCACCGATGCTCTGTAGATAGGCAGCGTCTAGCTGGAGAGTACATGCCTCCAGTAATTTGGTGACCCAGCCCGGGTATATCTGCATGTGTGTTGGCGGGATTAGCCCCCCGACTTCATCAACACCAACTTCACTTCCCAGGCTGCCCCGTCCGCGCCAGTCACAAACAGAGCATAGAGAATAAGCCAGACCGCAGATAGCTTCCGGAAGGTTTGGGTTAGCTTTCATCGCACGCTCATAGTACTCAATCGCGTCCCAAGCGCGACCCTGGAAGAGCACGATCAATTACCGCACCACGCATGAGTTGAATAGGACACACCATGTCTTTCACCGCATCGCCCAAGTTTGCGAGGGCAATGTCGTAATCAGGCTTGTTCTGAACTGCTCGTCTGTACAGGCTTAATCCAGTTGTATGAGCGGCATGAAATATCTCATGCAGACTGGGAGAACATACTCAGCAGCTTGCTCGATCTGACCCTGATCCTTAAGGAGCGACCCTAGATTCGTCAAAAGATGTGGGTGATTCGGGTCAATCTTGAGTCCTGCGTGGTAGTAGATCCCCGCAAGCATAGATCCACTGAGAACCTGCTCGCTTCCTTCGATGTTCTTGTACATTCTGGTAGACGTTATCGTAGATAAAAGAATGCCCAAGTTGTTATATGTTGACGGTCTTGGATTCAACGCAAGCGCAAGGTAGTAGAATAGAATAACCAATGAGATGCTGCTATCGAGAGACTCGCCGAGGCCAGGAATCGTGACGTTATGCAGCCAGTTTTCATGAAATTTGTTCGCCAACGTGAGAAGTACGACACTCGTCATAACGTTAGTCTGCTGTCGTGTCTCCTCTGGGGGGTATTCCAGGTCGCCGTGCGGAGCGCTTCGACAGCAAATGGACGGCAGAATTCCCGCGGAGAAAGGGAACAATATCATTGGCAGCAGTGCGACTTCATCCGGTAGGAGCAGGATGGAAGGGAGTACACCTCCGCCCAGGTGCAACAACGTAGTGAGCAGTTTGTCCCCAGCCTCGTGAACGGCGTGATACAAATTGAAGGAATGTTTGGTCACTAGCGCTGCAAGGGAAGGTTCGTCCTCAATATGCAGACTCTCTATAATCCCAAGGGGCATTGGTCCATCAGATGATGCCGAGATGATGTAACCTGCAATGCATGTGGACAGAAGCGTATCTCGCACGGTATAGCGCTCATGTTCGAGGTATGGTGACGGAGGGCGGACGACCAGCTCAAGGGCACTAAAGTAAGTGACAGCTGCACGCACATCGTTCTGATCAATTGACGCGTCAAGGGTGGCAGTGGTGAAGAAGAATCGCTGCAGGCGGTAGAGCTCGACGTTGGGTACAGTTACGTTGAGCTGTCCGTCTGCGCTGATAATCTGGCGCCGGACGTAGTCGCACACATTCAAGGCCTGGCGATAATATCCGATGCTACGGCTGTCCTGTGCATCCTGGGCCTGTTTGAAGAGCATGGCGATTATATTATCCTGTCGTCTACGTCAGCGCTGCATAGCAGTAGTACCATTAAATGGGCGCTAACCATCGCATCGAAGCACACGGGGCAGGACTGGAGAGCTCCCCACCACCAAATATAAGCTTCTTCGCTGCCGCGACCCATCGCGTTGAGAGTTGTGCCAATGTTAGACATAGCTTCTGCATGACTAGGGTCAATGGACAAGATCTCGTAGCTGGTGGCCAGACTTGACTCGTAGTCTCCCAGCACGAAGTAAGTGCAAGACAGAAGGAGCAGGTTAGGTAGGTCGCGCGGATGCAGAGAGCGTAGGGTGAGAAGGAGGGGGAGAAGATGAGACTTGTGAACATTTTCCGACGGTTGGACTCTAGCATCTGGCTGAAACAATGGCATCGGGGTAACCGGGGGCGGAAGAGAGGGAGTGCCGTACAAACGATAAGCATATGCCATGATGGCGTCAAGACTGCGTGTAACAGCGTTTGGCTGCCCTTGAATCTGGAATGACGCATGTGGATTGTGCTGGGACTGAACCAGAGGATTCAAGGCCATAACGACGGCGTCGGTCAATGGAACATCTATGAAGGCCGCGCATTAGATACAGTGCGAAACATTTGAGCAGGGCAGGAAAACATACTCGTTGCCGCGGAATTGGACGAGGCGATAGGGGACAGTAAATGCCTGGCTGTTGAAGGCGTTGGAGACGGGTCTGCAGCGGGATCATGAGAATGAGTAAAGACAGATCCTGGATCCATCCTTGTTGGTACAGTTGGAAATAATCTGCAAAAGAGACGTGCGCTGGGGAGCGGACAGAAAAATCCGGGGACGGGTGAGGGGCGGGGTGGGAAGGAGGGGCGTTGGACATAAGGATGATGGAAGAAGAGAGGAGACCAAGGACGGCAAGTGGATCTGGCCGACTTCTTATATTTTCAATGGAGGGTTCGCTCCCAAATGTACAAACCGCTCACACGGTGGGCCAAGAATGGTGCGATGACGTAGCAGACCAAGCCCACCAGAGCTGCAGACGGCGCCGCCCGTTGGCCTGCTTGCGTGCTGCCCACCTGCTCATCTACATATGCTCACTAGCGTCGGGACTTCAGACAGCGTGGTTCATGATACCACTACTGCGACTATCACTGGTACCTGCGGGGCTTGAATTTCAACTGCCACGGACCATTTCCCGCCGGTCTCTCGGTAACCTTCCAATTGCAGGTTGCCACGATTCACGAAAACAACTCAGAATTGGCAGTAACCACTTTATTAGTGGTGGCATTCTGCCCGACTCCCTCCCAATATATCGCTGGCTCCATCGCGCGGAGACTGTGCTTCTGGAATATATGAAAAGACTGGCTAAAGGACCGCGGAAGTCTCCTTCGGCAGCTAGTAAAAGCCCACGGAGCACTTCACGCTCATCGACTTAAAATGCCTTCTAAACGAGCAGCTTTCTGTCCATCTTTAGGAAGTTGTAGATCACCTGCCACATCTTGGTCCGCATGCGGCAACTGTCCTAGAACGAAAGCAAGGACGTAAAGCCTGTCCCGTGCTCTGGTGTACACACTTCTTCCATACTACTGCTATTACCTTGTCCTCCAGCCATGTCTCCCAGCCTGCTGTCGCATCTCCGTGGTCGTCTGGTGGTCGATGTCGATTCTATGGACCCAGCTGTTGCCTCACGCCACACTGGCACAGACCAACAATTCTGCGATATGACATCAAACCAGGCCATCGTCTGCTCCGAGGCAGCAAGAAGAGACAAAGCAAACATCCTGAAGGCAGCATGCGACAATGTCAGAGGCAGTGAAGCCACTTCTGATACACAAGTCGCAGATGCACTGGATCTTTTGGTTTGGTCTTCGATCTGTCATTATAAAGCTTCGGGTTGATGCTCAGCCCCCAGAACATTCTGCTCGCCAAAGAAGTCTATCCTTACCTCACAGGACGTGTACACGTCCAGACTTCGCCTTCCACGGCGTACGACACGGAGCGGACAGTTGCGCACGCAAAGAAGCTTGTCGCGCTCTTTGAGGCCAATGGGATACCCAGGTACGTGTTCGCGTCACCTTAGTATCTTTGCACTGCATCTGTGCGTTGTCAGTTCTCGCGTCTGCATCAAAATCCCTGCAACGCCTGAGTCGATTGTGGCCTGCCAATATCTGGAGAAGATCGGTATTCGTACGCTCGCAACCTGTTTATTTTCGGTTCACCAGGCCGTCGCGGCGTCCCAAGCAGGTTGCCTCTACGTCGCTCCATATTTCAATGGTGAGTGGCTATGCAGTACTGTTTGGCCTGTCTAACAAACGCACCGCTGCGGCGTGGCAGAACTTCGTGTGCACTTCGAGCCTGGCCTCTGGAAGGAGTACGAGAATACTGTGCTAGAACATCCGATGGCGCCGATTATTGGCGCAATTGTTCAAACGTTCAAAGGCATCGGCTCTAACACACTAGTCATGCCAGCGAGGTGAGTGCAAGGGCCCTTCAAGTTAAGTGACCCACCGACCTGAGTTTCAATGCAGTATTGTGACATTATCGGAGGTGAGGTAGATGGAAAATGCTTACTGACTCCGCTCAGAATTTTCTTCCAGGCTATCGCGCTTGCTTCGCTGAATCCTGACCATCTAACCTTGTCGGCGGCAGTCCTTGATCAGCTCGCTGCCGCCAATAGCCCCGAGAACGTACTTGGTGACCCTAAGTCTCATCATCCTGAAGTTCATCTAGCCACCCCTCCTACTTCTACGGGTAGCTCTGGTACCCAAGGTCCTCGATAATCCGTAATTGTTGCTGATTGTCCTATTTGTAGAACCCTCTATCCTTGAAACCAACTTCTTATCCAAAGGAGCGGATGCGCTGAGGCAGGCTTTGGCCGCTGACGCGGAGGCACAGCGTAAGCTCGCTGATGCATTAAAAATATTTGACGAGATGGAGCAGCAGACGAAAACACTCATTCGTCAAGAGCTGGGGTTATGAACGTTGAGCACCTATGAGGCGATCGTTGCGCTTGACTCTGCCTGCGAGGGTATAATGAAGTAATTGTTTTGCGCTGTCCATGTATGTAACACCGACGTGTAGTCGAATCTCTGCAATGTTGTCGTGAGTTTAGAGTAAGGCATCATGACGCTTACTTCCATCTCAGATCCCTGAAGTCCTACCAACATAATACATTTGTTCTTTGGGCTGGGAGATCGAGACCTCTCACGGGACTGCAGCTGTGGGTTGACAATGACTGAGGCTGGAAGCCGAAAGTCTCCAGCAGTCAACTAAGGAGAAACATTCCAGAGTTTGCATACTAATGTCCATATACAGTTACAACGTCGGGAAGGGACGGATGTTGATTCTTCTGCCTTTCCTCATACCCGTAAAACTTCTCCGATTCAATTTAAAACCGTCAGAGCTTGCTGTCCAATCCATGTCTGACCAGCATCCAATTTCACAAACCCACGAACATAGCCTGGTTCGACACAGATGTATCTCTCCCTGATAGCATTATCATGTCAGTAATTGGATAATGTTGGACGACACAGTACATACCATCCACCATCCTCCATGTCGCCGATCTTGGAACCAGCCTCTTTCTGAGGATTCCACACCACTACGTCCTTGAAGTTATGCGCCCGAACTTCAAGAGTCCCAGATGGCCAGGCTATCTCATATTTACCACGCGCGTTCTCGTAAACGGAGTCCGTGAAGGTCTTCACATCTACGCTAGCCCTCGTTTCCACCTTCGGCGTGCTGCGCAATTCCTCCGTAGCTTCTGTCTTGTCGTAGTAGGACAAGGCTTGCAATGGAGATACGAGTACTTCGTTGGACGGCGCACGGATGTAATTGTGTAAGAGAGCCTGGAATTCGAGAGGCGATGTAGATGACAACGCGGTGTTCTTGACATGGAGAGCGGTGGATAGCTGATGTTCGGCCAGAGTCACGACGTACGAGAGGTGGAAAGGCCGTTCGAATTTCGCTTGAATGGTAGCAGTCGGTTCGAGGGCTGCCAAGTTCCGGGAGTCAGCGAGAGCGTGATGCTGATAGGCTGTGTCGTGATGCGTACCGAATCTAACAGATACCCCGGCCTCATTGTCCATGACGATGTTCTCGAGGATCCATTTCTCACTGCGAGCAAACCCGTGCTGCGAGAGCTTTGAATGCTCCGGGTGGGTGGGTGCACCGAAGCAGGGGAAAACTACTGGAATGCCACCTCTCACAGGCTTGCTACCATCGAAGGCAGCCTTGGAGGAGACGAAGAGCCTCTCTGCTGCTTCTGGATTTGCACTACTGCCAGATTTCCAAGAAATCACAGTTGCTCCGTAGAAGAGAATTTCGGCGGAAGCCCCCTGAGTGATATGTAAAGAAACCCTAACGGCACTGGGCTGATGATGATATTTACCTTTGGGTGCTTGAGTACTACTCGGTCGGGCTGCACGTCGACAGGCATGGCGGTATGTACTTGACGGTGTTGGGAGCGAAGAGGTTATTGCTGCTTAGTAGTACACGGGAATTCCAGTGGTACTTCCTCGGCGCTTCCTTCCACATGATGCTAAAGGTGTGAATGACGACAACTTTACCACGTGTCGGGCGGCTGGACCGACTCATCCGGCAAGTCCCGAAGCCTACCCTAAACATCGGCGATTGTTTATAAACTCGCTCCCTTTTCCTTTGCGTTACATTTCCTCCCCCCTCCTCCTCCGCACCAACAGTCCATGTCGAGCTATTCGAAAGGTTCTCTTGTCCAGTTCGCACTTGTCAAGATGCTTATACCCCGATTGCTATAGCCTCAGGTCGCCGCTTCCCAGCGTCTCTGCAGCGTTCAGGACGTTGACTCCAACTTCATTTTTCTGAAAGACGAAGGACTCATGATCACTGATAACTTCGATTGACTACGAGCATAAAAGCATACCCGCTGAATTTCTCGATGATCTCCATACATGGCAATACCAAGCACACGATATACATGGCGGTTCCGAGCGTGGTGTACGAGACAGCAACCCTGTTATCGGCACCATCCACGCCGTTATCGGTGTGGCGGGACGGAAGTCATGCAGATAGGCAAATGCTCTTTGACAAAGCTCCTGATACCTTGTGACCTGCTGCTTGACATGCTCTAGCGACCACAGACTCCAGTAGCCCATACTTGCATCACACATGCTATAGCACGCCCATTACATCGACGTGATTCTCGAGTCTTGACTACATCTCCAGTCATACTTCGCACTGCCATACTAGTTTCCGGATGTTCACCAACGAGCAGAACTTGATGAAAATCTGTCGTCGACCGGGAAGACTTCGAACCAGCCTAAAGAGGATGTTTCTTTGGGACATCTATCTGAGGTTGTTGGGCCCGTCTCGGGCGCACGAGGTCCACACCTGGAAGACTTGACGCAGCTTCGTTCAGATGGACCGCTCTTTATCGACATACGAGGTTGATGATGTTGTGGTTAGCCCCGCATCTCGACTATCAGTGTTGTCGTGCATCCCAGTGGATGCGCTATAGAGCACAAGTTCATCTGACGAAGTGCGTATAATCCGCGTACCGCGGATTCGCCCTACGGCGTTTTCGGATGCTACAATGCACCATTCGAGTCACCAAGCTCACTCACATCGAGGAAAAAGCTCAGACGCACCTCATTCGGGCCACCGAGCTCAGACCAAACCAGTCGCTGTCCCTGACATGTATCACAATGTCTCACATACACGATTTGATGCTCCAGTTGCAAAGTCTCCGCGACTCTGGACGATTCCGGGTTGTCCCCGAGAACGGTCAATGGAGGCGCGTTTGCCAGATCGGTTGACTCATCCAGCAGAGCAGAGCGCCGTACGCGACTGGTCGGGCGTGCCTCACCGCGCATCGCTGTCTTGCCAGTTCCGCTCGTGTTGGTGTAGTTCTCCGTCAGCACCGCCCCGTTGCTCCGTGTACGCTGTGTCGAACGACCTTGGTAAGTTTTCTCGGACTCTCTAACTTTCTGGTTTGTCGTAACTAACGCTGTCAAATCACAGGGCTCAGCGAGTTCTAATCGTTTCGATGCGGTCGTCTGCGACTTGCGATGTGAACGAGATGTCTTCGGGTTCTTGTTCGTTCGCTTAGGTGGACTGCATTCATTTGCTCCATCGTTGTCGCATAATTTTTGGAACCTATCTTCTTCGTGAAGAGTCTTCAACCCGATTTCATCATCGTTTTCGTCTTACTTTTTCGATTCGAGTGAGTGCAGCTTCGCTGTATCTGTGTTGCCGATTATTCCTGACATTATCGGGTTTTCAGACAATGGCTTCGTCGCTGCGTACGTTGTTGTTTGATGTAGCGTGGTCGAGCGGCTTGTTGTGTAGTGCTGTAGTAATCCTTGTTCACACTCAGTAGCAGTTGAATTCAATATCAACTTCAGCGATGTACATGTTGTTTGACTTACCTAGCCAGTGAGATAAGGCAGGTAGCTGACAGAAATATTGGATGTGGCTGTATGCAATGCTAGTGATGGGTACGACGCGATTCAGACAACTTTCCCAACGCGGTCATCATCCACTAGAGTATAGTTTCTCCTCCACTCGACATCTACATTTTCCTCCAGTTAGAGGCACCCACTTCTTCAATCGGATTTGATTACCCATCGACTGTGGTTTGTTGTGCCCTACATTTCTCTTGCTTTCGTATTGTTGATCTGTGGCGCCGCGTTTATCGACTCAGACCACGATGGATCCAGGATTCTCGGTAGACGATGCATGTGTTTCCATTTACACTCTCGGATGCACTGTCATGTCTTATTTCACTGTCTTTGGATCTGATAGATTGCACCGATCGCCATCCTCATGGACGAGTTGCGTTCTGAGGACGTGCAGCTGCGACTGAACGCCATTCATCGCATCTCAACCATTGCACTGGCCCTAGGCCCAGATCGCGCACGGAACGAGCTCATTCCATTCCTACAGGATTCTGTGGATGATGAAGACGAGGTTTTGTTGGCTCTGGCGGAAGAGCTAGGGAGGAACTTCGAGGAGTACATCGGCGGAAGCGAGTATGCACATTTATTGCTGGGACCTCTGGAAAACTTGTCGGCGGTAGAGGAAACCCTTGTGAGAGACAAGGTGCGCTTTCTCGTGTTCCCAGTCTCATACTCTTGCCGCACCTTCCGTCGCGGGAGCCTTGTCCCTCTAATTGACTTATGCAGGCTACCGAGTCCATCACGAAAGTCTCTGCGGTGCTCAGTCAAGCGCAGATTGAGCAGTTCTACATTCCCCTTGTGCATAGATTGTCGCGCGGCGAATGGTTCACTTCACGGACATCGTCGTGTGCACTGTATGCCCCGGTCTACGACAAGGTCGCACCACCTCTCCAAGACGAGTTGCGCCGCAGTTTTGCGACCCTGGGCAGCGATGATACCCCAATGGTGCGAAGGGCAGCCGCGAAATGGCTTGGTGTACGTTTTTATCCTGGTGCCATGGTATTGTAGTGTGATGTTAACCGATCCTTCGTAGCCCCTAGTGAAGAAGTATTCGAAGCAACATGTTCTGACCGACGGACTTGTGATTTATCGCAGACTACAGTCTGATGACCAAGATTCTGTTCGCCTTCTGACCGTAGAGGATCTAATTGCGATCGCTCAACAACTAACGCCGGCCGAGGTCAAGGACCAGTTGCTGAAGCAGATCAAACAGACCGTGTCCGACAAGAGCTGGCGGGTGCGGTATATGGCGGCCACTCATTTCAATGAGGTTGGTGTTCTCGGCTGTGCCTCGCCATACATTCGGCGCTGATAGTCACTAGCTCGCAGACACCGTGGGCCAAGAACTGGTCCGGGAAGAACTCATAGCACACTACGTTCAGCTTCTGAAAGACAACGAGGCCGAAGTTCGTACTGCAGCCGCCGGCCAGATTCCAGGTCATTGCTAGCTTTGTTGGGCAACAAACAGATGATTGCTGACGATATTCGTTTAGGTTTCGCAAAACTGCTTGAGAAAGAGGTCATCTTGGCGCGTATAGTCCCCTGTGTACGTGACCTCTGTCAGGATACCTCTCAACATGTTCGTGCCGCGCTGGCGAATCAAATCAGTGGCTTGGCTCCCCTGCTCGAGAAGGACGCCACGATAGAGCATCTCTTACCGCTATTCCTTCATCTGCTGAAGGATGAATTCCCTGAGGTGCGCCTGAACATCATCAGCAAACTCGAGCAAGTCAACAGTGGTATGCATGATCAGCATCTTTCTTCCAGTTACCGTTCGCATGAGCTCACCTGTATCAATCTAGTCATCGGGATCGAACTTCTGTCGGAGAGCCTGCTCCCCGCAATAGTAGAATTGGCCGAGGACAAGTCATGGCGAGTCCGACAAGCCATCATCGAGTACATTCCGCTGCTTGCAAATCAGCTCGGCAAGCCTTTCTTCGACGAGCAACTCGGAAACCTCTGCATGTCCTGGCTAGGTGATACGGTGTTCAGTATCAGAGAAGCTGCGACACTAAACTTGAAGAAGCTCACGGAAGTGTTCGGTGTCGAGTGGGCAAAGGTCCAGATTGTACCCAGGGTAGTTGGAATGGGTCAGCATCCCAATTATCTGTACAGGATGACTACTGTCCAAGCGATCTCGGTGAGATTACTGCGATTCTATGGGATCCGCGTGAGCTCATGAGAATCATATCAATGCAGACCATTGCTTCCTCTCTTACTCTTGACATAGTTCGGGGCGAGATCCTTGACACGCTGCTCCAACTATCCGCCGACCCGATTCCAAACATACGTTTCAATGTCGCAAAGGCGTTAGAAGTGCTGGCGACTACCTTTGGCGATACTGCGGAAGGCCGACAGCTTGTGCTACAGAAGATTGTGCCTGTGCTGGAACAGCAGAAAAATGACCAAGATGCTGATGTCAGGTTCTTCGCCGTCCGTGCGCTGCAGAAAGCTCACGAAGTCGCAGGTACGAGTTCGTTCTGTAATTGTGATCCGCCACTTCATACCACTCTATTTGTCACAGCTTGAGCGGATGCGTATATTGCGTTGTTCTGTGCAGGGACCTTCTATACTACAATCCCATTATCCACCTTCTCTTCACGATCGATGTCTCATAGTAAGCCGGGCTTGACGCGCGCGAAGTGTAATGTACAGTTGGACGAAGTGAAATTTTCTAATTTTTTAGACGTTGCCTCCAGCTGCCATTGGTTCTTCTCCCGGCACGCACATTTCTGGTTTGCAACACTTCACTCGCGGCGTCCTTGTTCGGGTTTGACGAAGTTCTCAGAGACGTTCAATATTCCAACGTTATCCCTTCTCTCATATCTGCTTGCCGCACTGATACCTACGCAAGTCCCTTTTCAGCCAGGCAGATATTGCGATTCTCCGTGGGCGGCCGGGCGTCTAGAAAACACCAGTGTCCATTTCCACGTTGCAATTGCCAAGCACCTCGTTTCCAGGTCCGCGGAGATTACATTGGACGTATATTATCCCCCAGAATGCGCCGGCCAAGTCGTATTTGGGCGCAGTCGTACTCTTTTTACCGCCTCTTGACCAACTATCCGACTCTCTGAGAGACAAGACGATATAAGATAGCCAACTCTGGGAACCTGCGGTGCGGGGACGGAGAGCGGCGTCTTAGGCAGAAAGTCATCAGAAGGATACCTCGTAACGGCTCTCAACAGCCGACGGCATTGAAATTTCTAGCGCCCAAAGACGGGGCCCAAATTCCTCGCCGAAAAGCTGGAGGACCGCCCACCTGGAATGCAGCTTGTAACAGTATGAAGAGGGATGATTGCATGCTCATCGGTACGTGCTCGACGTTTCCCTCGTTAGCCTGATCATGATGACCGTCTTTGGCGAAGCTGCTTGGAAGCTGCTGAATGATACGTACACGGGTGATGAAACAACCGCCATCGCGAGAGTAAATCCGCGCCTGGATCGCGTGAGATCCACTCGCGATCACGGTATATAAGGTCGCTTCCGCTTTTTCCGACCTGTTTTCTCACTGCCTCCTCCTTGTTTCGTTCTCTTTCCTCTGTCCTTCCTTTGACCAGACGATCGTTTATCATGGCTCGCTTCTCCTGCCTCCTCCTTGTCGCCGCCATGCTCCCCTTCGTATTTGCTACCGGTGAAAGTTCGTCGGACTGCAACGACGACGAGTTCATGTAAATATTCGTTTATTTTATGCTATCAGCAGCCAGCTCATTGGTTTGCTTCCACAAGGTACGAGGCCAAATCGTGCTGTGTGAAGTACGGCGGTACCCCCAGCCCGCCTACTCCTCCCGCAGGCACCCAGTGCCCCTCGAGCGGCTGGGAATACCACACGGGCAAGCAGTGCTGCGTTCCCCATCAGCCCATCAGCAACCAGCCTCCTCCCCAGTGCAACAACGGTTGGGAGTGGAATGACGGTTCATCCACGTGCTGCCAGTCTGGTGGTTCTTCGCCGGTGTCGTTGTCGCCGCCCAAGCCGTCGGGTAAGAAGAGCTCGCCGGGCAAGTCGCACAAGCGTAACACCATGGCTCGTCGCAACGTGCTCTGCCCCAATCCTTTGGAGGCGTGCCCTATCATGGGCCTTGGTGGACTTACGGGTGACTATGAGTGTTTGGACCCCCAGTCCGAGCTCGAGTCATGCGGTGGATGTGCCTCCACTGGCGCTGGGAAGGACTGCACTGCCATTGCAGGTGTTTGGAACGTTGGTTGTGAGCAAGGCCGTTGCGCAAGTGAGTGCCAATGTTTTCACTGTGATGTACCTTCTACTGACTAGTTACGACCGTGGCAGTCTACACCTGCGCAACGGGTTATAAGCTGGCAGCCGATGGCCAGTCATGCGCTGCATTCTAGTTGAACACAGAGACACGAGAAACATCCTCCTAAATACATCCCCTTCCAGGGAGAAAGTTCGACCCCGATTTCTCCGCTTCACCGCGACATTCTTTTCTCCATCACGTTCGTTATCTACTACTGATTGGATACCCGGCGTTGGACTGTACATTGTTCGGTATAGTTCGCATGCACCCTCTCATGAACTTTTACCGACGTGGCCACTACGTTCAGACTTATTCGCCACTTACCTTACTGACCGCACTTTGGGTCGTTTTCGTTGTTTGGTATGAAGATTCTAATACCATATTTATGTGTGTTTCCAACCCGTTCTGGGGTTTTTAGAAAGTCCGTCGATGATTGACAGTTGGATGGAGTCTGTCACCGGTTTTGATGGAATGTGTTGCCAACTGAGTGGAAGATTTGCGGGTGAACGTGGGGTCCGATTAAGGAAAGATGTTCCCGTCACGTGACCGCGACGCGTCCCATGGAGGGGACCAATCGGGGAGTCCCGAGCGGGGAATAAGGTTCTGTCGCGTCGTAGTTTAAGAACGAGCAGCAATCCAACATGGTGCGTGTCGCGTCTTGCCTCCAACGCTCGTCAACGCCCGCCATCCGCTCTTGGTCTTATCCGATTAATTCTTCTATTCTAGACGCGCTAGTCGCTATTGTTATAGCCATCTAATATCCTCGCCATGCCTTCCGTGATTCGTGCCATCTGCCTGGCGTTTCACGCCTCCGCCGTCGCTTTACTGGCCGGAACCCCCTTCGTCACTACTTCCGTCCTCGGATCACCACTGCCCACCCCCCTCCCTCTCGTCGCGTCTTTTGCCGACTATGTTCAACGTTCAGACCTCGTCGCTCGTCTGCAGGACATGTCCATCCCCGTACACGATTACACCGTCTCCGGCACGAAGCTTGCTACCTCAACCTCGGAGCGCCGCCAAACAGCAGATACCAGTATCCTCGACAACTTGAACCTATTGGGTAACTACTACTCCCAGATAAACGAAAATGCCGCGCAGATGAGTAAGTCTTATGTTTCTCTCGTTAGGTACGACCGTCCTCTGATGAGTAGTGCAGATACCTTGGTTGGTCAATCATCTCAACAAGGCGGGAATGCGGACTACCAACAGCAATGCATATCCACGCTGTCGGCGTTCCACACGAATCTGCTAGGGTTCCAGAGTACTCTCGATGCCCTTGCCGCTGACAAGGGGCTTGAAAACTACGACCAGAACGATGAGCTGGAGACTCTACTGAAGGAGATCGTCAACCCTACGAAGTACACGTTGTCCGATGTCTACGAGCTCGTAGCCAATGACCCCACACTCGGCCCTCTCCTCGGCCCTAGTGCGTTATTTCTCCTCTTTTCTCAGCACCCGGTTCACTAACGGAATGCGCGTCCTACAGTCGTCTACGAAGTCAAGTGCATTCTGGACGAAGTCCTGGATGCGGTGGAGAACCTGACCGATGCCATCATCAACGCCGTCCAGCCTCTTCTCCAAGACCTGATCGGCCAGGCTACTCAAACGGCTTGTGACTCGGGGATCCAGGTTCTTGGCCTTTGCCTAGCGGTGCGGTAGATAGCGGTTCGTGACGCAGGACATTTCATTCCTTCTTTTGTTGTAACGATTTTCATGACATTGTACGACCGTGCACGATGATCACAGGCTGGTCCCTGTATGTGTATCGATAGTTTCTCGCTTCGTTGTGTATCATGATCCTCTGACTTCGTACTACTGCACGCATGGCTAACAATCTATCTTGACAAGTTGAAATCAAACGCCGAACATTGAGTTTGAGATGTGCAGTCAATTTGAATAGCGTCAAGAGTGAATCCATCTGATGCAACGCGAAGAAGACACGTGTGTACCATATACAAGCCCTTGCGCCGGAAGATGTAAAACGACGAGCGTCTTCACGATATTATAGCATTGTCTGTGAGGGTCACTGCGGCATACGACGGACGCAAGCAAGAATATAAGATGACGTCATACCCAAAGATGACGGATACACAATACATGTCGACACCTGAGAATGCTACTCCTCGGATACCCATCTATCTGCGAGAGAACCAATGCCTGGAACCTGGAAACGTGTCAAACCATTCCGCGCTGCATCGATATACGCTCGCCATCTGGGAAGTGTCTTAAATATTCGCTCCAATAAGTGAATAAAGTTGCACTCACGTCATATAAAGCAAGGGCAGAACGATCAGAAGGGTGAGTAGTGTACGAAGGAACGACGGGAATTGCAGGAGCGAGGCGAATATACGGAGCAGGACGAGGGGTGTGGCAAGCAAAGCGGATTGGTATGCTAACGTGGGATTGGGAACGACTCAGCCAGTTCTAAAATATATCTCTTGAATGCATGCGACTCACCATGATAGCGCACATAATCGTTGTGTGTCTCTACGATGAGGAGCAGAAGAGCTGCATATACGGTTACTCACCTTGCACGTCGGCACTGCGTGCAGAATGCTCACCAGATATAGGCCCTAGTAAATAGGCGAAAGCAGCGAGCATGTCCACTCGCAGACCGTACCGCGTCTCCCACATGCTGCTCCCGTTCTCAGCCTCGGCCTCCTCCACTGCGCCAAGGCCGCCTGCCTGCGAGGTGTTGAAAGTAGGTATGCCTCCCGACTGGTAAGACATGGACTGCTGAGAAGACTGTCCGGGGAACCACGGCCGGGAGACAGGCCTTGATGTAGATGTATAGGTGGGGTCATCTGGGGGCGGCGTCTGCGCGCAGTAATGTGACATCTGAACCGACTGAGATGCTGAATGCAATGGAACTTACATAGGGGGCAAATGACGAGGCAAAGTTGGAAGTGCTCATCGGCGCCAGCTATGTTGGAGCGGACAGGAGAGAGTGCAAGAGCATAAATACAATCCAAGGGTTGCAATCCAGCAGCACTGACGTTGGGCGCTATGCACTTGGGCGCTTAGATGATGCAGCCACATCCCGTATTGACATCTGTTTGGAAAGATCCGTCGCTCGCCGCCCACCAAACCGTCCACACGGCCTCCTCGTCGACAAAGGTAACGGAACACTAAAAGCGGGCGTACTGACCATGGTGAGTCTTCATACCAACATGCTGCCAGGTGTCCTACGGAGTCAGTGGGAGCAATGGTGTGGTTGGATTCAGCCAGGAAGGCGTTGGATGGGGGCTTCGAGCAGCGGATGTACACGAAACGCCGATGGGATGCACTAACTCACACTTTCTCCCTCTCGTCTTCAGGCCGACTCAGCAGCACCCATCACTGTTCGCACGCGCAAATTCATCACCAACCGTCTGCTTGCCCGCCGCCAATTCGTTGTAGATGTCCTCCACCCTTCCCGGCCAAATGTCTCCAAGAGTGAGCTCTCGGAGACCCTCGCTACCATGTACAAGGCGGACAAGAACCGCGTTGTCACATTCGGCTTCAGGACACACTTTGGTGGTGGCCGGAGCACTGGTTTCGGTCTGATCTACGACGACGAGGCGACGCAGAGGAAGTTCGAGCCCAAGTACCGGTTAATTCGGGTGCGTCTAGTCTACCAGCAATGTAAATCATACCCTCATAGTGAGTACCACTTTTCATTCAGAGTGGTCTCATGGTAGCACCACCGAAGACGAACAGGAAGCTGCGGAAGGAGCGGAAGAACCGCACGAAGAAGGTACGTGTGCTGTGTCCATCCGTCCATAGCTCAGCCCTCACGTACGACAACACTAGGTCCGCGGCACCAACAAGGCGAAGGCCGCCGAGCCTCCCAAGAAGGGAGGCAAGTAGAGACCATTGTGTATTCATATTGGGGCTCCGTCATCTTTTGCATTGCATATCCGCCTTCATCTTCGCAAAAGCTGTCTCGACTGTATCGTACTGCGTATGCTCCCCTTTCCTTTAGTGCTCATGAACGTTATGTGCATGCGGAATTCACCATTCTTTCACATGTGAGTTGTAGTGCAACTTGCCGGTTTGGGCACGCAATGCAAACCGCGTTGTTCGTCGCAGAAGACTATTAAACGCACCAGAGAGTGTATCCGAATTAAGTGAACACTACATAACGGGTATCATACCGCAAACATGGAATACGCCGCTCGCTGAATAGCCAGGACTGACGATGGATCAAAAACCTAGCTTCTTGTGGATGATGTCTGGATCTTCTTGATACTCCTCTGCTGACACCCACATCTTCGCATTGTCATTAGGCGACGACGCTGATTGATGGTCAGAACGGCTCACCTTCTTAAATGTATTCAGCCCTGCCAGAATGGAGCCGCCGATCCATGTAGAATATTTGCGTTCTGGAGGTGCATAGATCTTGATCTTGACATCCTTCAACGCCAGTCTCTTCACTTCATTGAGCAGACGATCACCGAATCCTGCATATACAGTGAATGACAGTTCAATCATACAATAGACATATTTACCACGGCACAATGTACTGCCTCCGCTGAGCACGATGTTGGAGAAAAGGCTCTTCCGTAAATCCAGATCCACTCGGTTGATAGCATCCACGACAACTTGATGCACTCCAGCATACTCCTGGCCAATTATCTCAGGGTTGAATAGAATTTCGGGCGCGCGGAATCTCTCCGGACCAAGCTGGATGGTGGGGGTCAGCTCGTGGTTCGTTAACCATAAATGATTAGGCTGACTTGTACAGTGTTGCCATCGGGTAATCTGAACTCTTCCACCCGTCCGAGAGAATCCTTCTCTTCCTTCGCAGGACTGACAGCAACGTAACAACACTTCTCCTTGATTGTTCGTACTACTTCTCGCTCGGCCGTTGTATGCAGATGGTGTCCAGCCTTTCGTAGTAGTAGCTGCAAATGATCCGTGACATCTCTGTACTCACGTTAGCGTGGCACAAACAACATTTACATGCAGCGCACCTTCCCGCCACATCTACTCTGCGAATGGCATGCGGCATAGAGAAACCCTCAAATACTGGCACTGCATGTGTCACGCCATCGCCCGAGTCGAGTACAATTCCTGTCGTTCGTCCTGATGAATACCTGTCGCGGTCCAAGTCCATGTAGCTGAGGTTTGCCGCTCCATATTACACGGAATCACTCACAGTGAGAGTACAGCTTGCACAGAGATAAATAGAGCGGGCACATTAAAGGTATCGAAGAAGATCTGGGCAGCGACGTCGCGGTTATGCCGCGGGTTGAGGGGCGCTTCAGTCAGCAGTACTGGGTGCTACAACAGAACGACGATGAGTTCGCGCATAGCATGGGTAACATTGACCCACGCACCTCTTCACTCAGCGTTCCCAGCTCTTCTGCATATACCCAGCTCCATATCCGCTCCATGTCATCCCAGTCAGTGACAATTCCATGTTCCATGGGATATTTAATTTTGAGTAGCCCTCGGAATTCCTGTGCCTTTCTACCAATAAATACGTCACCTTCCAGCGCACCAGCCATGACCCGAATATGTTTCGGCCGTCCCACGCTACACGTCCGAATGAACGATGAAGAGATGGGCGCGTGAGTGAACGGAACATGGGTGCTGTGGGATGGCCCTAACCGTGAAGACGCACAAGGACGGGAAGAAGCATTTGGGGTGGTCCTGCCCAGCAAATCCTGCCTTTATTGTCCCAGATCCCTGCGTTATGAAGACGAAGGAGTCAGCCTGGTAGGAAACGCGACTTTAAAGTACTGACATTGTCGATGACTACCGGTTGATTTGTGAGGACGTCTTCGAACTCGGAAGACATGGTAGGCCACCGGCTGTCTGGTCGCAAAGAGACAGATTAAACCAAACGTTCTACACGTCGACAAAGGTGGAGAGGTCGAGAGCGAACCTACAGAAGGTGGCAGTCAGGAGACGCGTTGCGTGTAGCCGCATACGGTCATTCCACAACCTCGACACCGCCATGTCTTTCGCCCGCTGTCGGTTCTGTGTTCTTCTACTACTGGTCATATCTTTCTCTGTATGTTCTAATCATTTCGCCGTAGTAGGTAAAGGCTAAAATCGTTACGCTGTAGATGTCCGCAAACGCCATCTTGGGACACAAATGGGAAGCTACGGATTTCTGCAAATGTGAGTCGCGGTTCACGTTTCTTCTTCGTGGTGCCGACGGCTGTCTTCAGGTATTTGCTTCGGTTCAAATTATACCATTCTGAACATGCAGATACCTGACAACCCGGCTCAGCCATGTTTATCGTGTACTAAACAATGGTGTCTCAATCAGAATTTGCCAATATGCGCAGGAGCCACTCTAGGAGTTGCTGACCCAGATACAGCGACAGGAAAGGAGGGCGATGTTGAAGCTAGGTGTTTCCGTTCGTATCTATAGCTCTATTCGCTAGGTACGATAACTGAAGACTTTGCATTCAGAGAGGGATTCTCCCAGGGACCAGTTGGTCGTGACCTTGTTCCTGTTGACTGTGTTTGGGCTCCTGCTCGGTGCCGGCATTAAAAGCAGGATGGTGAAAGCAGGCTTTGATACTAACATTCCGTGGAATGCGGGCAAGCGTTGGTGGGAGGTGAGTAGCGCCTGGTCTAAGACATCTTGCATGCTGATCTGCACCGCTAGGCCTGGGCACCGCAGAGATTGCCTGAAGACATGGCCTTGGGAGATCGTTTCCGCGGTCTACTTGGACGTGGAACTCGTAATAGGGGAGAGTATATCGGGATTTCCGATTTCCCTTCTTCACCGCATTGATGTAGATGATATCCTGTCCATTCTCAATGTTCATGGGAGTCACTAGTGTAAATTATTAGCTCAAGTATTATGCGCCGTACTCCGTCGTCATTAGCCTTAACCGTGATGCTGAAGCAGCCCGTGAGCATGTGTGAAGCGCCCAAACGCCTTCTTGGTGCCTTACGTCTCCGTCCAAAAAGATGTCCCTTAGTGAACTGACACGTAATTCCTTTCAGAGTGGTATCCAACCCGCGAAAGTGAGTACCCAGTATATATCAGATTCTGAGTGCCTTCAAGGACCTGGGTTTTGATCCTACAATCGGCAGTGGATCAATCTGTGCAAGCTATTCACATCGAAGAGACAACTCCAACTAACCTCGGAAGCAGTCCAAATGGACCTTGGAAGTTGAGTATCGAGAGCTGCAAAATTTCTCGGTACTGTGGCGACTGAACTCGAAATGAATCACAGACTCTGTGCTATTACTTTTCCGTAGCTATCCCGGCGATCCAGCTTTACAGGCATATCTCAACTGTGCTATCCAAGACCAGATACTGTCACTTCCCATCTTCGTCGTGATGTTTCTTTCTGCAGCTAAATCGCAAGAATTGCACAATACGGCCACTCTGGACATTCTATGTAGAGTTATTCTCGACGCTCATTACGCGTCTGGAAGCCCTCCTATTGGATCAGTTGTCTCATACGCCGAATCCAGCGTTGAGGTCTTAGGTACTGTCCAAGATGCCATGACCTTGCTTAAAACGGCGTATTCCCTCCCTACGACTCCCCTTCACCAACTAACAACCTCCGCATCAGAGCTCCTCATTCTCCTTCTGTCGTGTGTCACGGACGTTTCTCAAATATCCACAGCACAAGCCATGATGTATTTTGCGGAAGCAAGCGAAATGTTGCAAGTGCTACGTCTCTCCTCGGGGGTCAAGCGAGTCCTTGAATCTTTTGCATTGTCTCTCAGTCTGCTCTTGGGGGACGATGCCAAAGTTGCAAGGGAGGCGCAGATGATGCATACGCTACTGGCTCTCAGCAAAGGTGATAGGCAAGGTCCGGGATCGGATACAGATACTATCACTTGTAGCTTGGTATTACATAGCCTGGTACGCAGTTTCTGATATTCGGAATTAGTACTCTAACGCTGTTTTGGTAAGATTTTAAGCAGATCAAGTGAATATGGCTCTGGGGATCCATCGCATGTGGCTGCGATCCTTCTTGGCTTGTTACGATGGTCCTCTTGGACACCAGTCGTATTTTATACCCAACTCCTCTTGTCGGCTTTGACTTGCTTGGCTCAAAACCTCTCTCTTGGTTCGTCAAGTAGATCAGGGCTAATCTGGAGAGCCTTCGTCGTCGGTCGTGTGCGAACACGTTGACTCATGTGAAGTGGCTTACGATCTAACACAATTCTGCTAGCTCCCATTTCTCATGTCGCTGTTCCAACAAGCTGCTGAGCTCGATGGAACAGCAGGAGTTGACTGGGTGGGTCGTCACTTATCCTGTGTGGAATAGTTGCCGACATTACCCAGCGGACAGTACTCCAGTTAGCGCTGCTGTCAGTGCTTCAACATACTGAGCTCCTAGATAAGTGCGACAGCAATTCTCGCCCTGGAAGCGCAGACTCGGGCGAAAGATCTGCGCAGTAAGTAACATGTAATGCTTGATCTATCCTTTCTGACAGTTTATCCCGACTTGCACAGCTCTCGTCTTTTCGTGCTCGAATTTTTTTATCAGCTGCTGGCAGTTGGGCTGATAGACAGCTCCTTCGCTACAACAGTCAGCCCGACACTCCCCAACGAGTTTCACCCAAAGTTGCAATCAGAGGCACAAGACGCAGGATTGGATCTTGCCGTAAGTTTTTTTGCCACGTTGTCAATTCACCGGAATAACGCTTATGATCAGTCTTATTTCGAAGCGAAGTTGTCGGTAGAGGTTGGTGTCGAAGATGCTGTATTCTTGGAAAGAACATGGAAGGATCCAACCAGTCATGCCGCGCTTGCGGAGACAGTGCACAAGGTAAGCTCTTCAACCTTTTCCGCTCGTCGTCGTCTTATCATCGGAAGCCTTCAGCGGTTCACGTCGCCAGCTTCGCTCGATATTGAATCCTTGAGTCACCTTTGCAGGATTCTGAGCGCGAACGAGCCTGCCCTTGACATTCTGTCCCTCCATATCAAGATCCCTCAGCTCGTAACACACGCATTGGCATATGTGGATGATTATGACTTTGAGACGATAGGTCGGTGCAACGGCCAAATTTTTTACGCGACGCTCATTCAACTCCATCTATCCAGGCGATCCGCAGGCTGCAGTCAGCCATCTCGGTGACGTTCTTCTGTTCCTGCAATCTACGATAGTGCGGTTTAACGTATGGACTTTTTTTTCTCGTTGCTATCTGTTGGAGCCTCAGTTAGCTTTCAGCTGTTGTCGGCTCCGTTCGTGCTTGGTGGAAGGGCGTTGTCCCCTGAATTCCTTTTCTCGGCTGCTACCATCTATCGATTAGCAGATTTGAAGGGCGAAGATTTGGGTGCATTCAATGGATGGTTTAAGGCATTGTTCGACATCAACAGTGAAGGCATAGAGGACACCATACTTCGGTACGCACAAGAAGTGTTTGTTTTGAACTCACTCACATTTTGTACTAGGGCAACTCGTCCAAAAACCCTTCTTCGCATCTCTGCCACCTTGTTCTGTCACGCCATCGGCTTATGCTCAGAGCGCAAAATGGACAAGGATGTCCTCAATAGCGGTATATCTTACTTTTTAGGGCCGTTGCTCAACTGGACGCTTCTCGGGATTGTGAAGGCTCTTCTAGCGGAGATCCACCGCAGAAGGTCTGGTAATCATACGTGCACGTCTTGGGCATCACTCACTGTTCCCGCAGATTTATGGCACCTATTCATCTGGAGGTGCTGCAAACCGTCTTGAATTCGCAATCCTGCCCCCCAGTGGTTCGACACTTATCGGCACCTGCCGTACTGAGGCTCTTTCCTTCCGGAACGAAGCTCGGTTTGACACCAACGATAGTCTACGACCCCTCACCCATTCGGCGAGTAGCCCTGCAAGCTCTGGGACTACCCGTTGACGGTCCGTTCTATTTTCCGATGAGGTGCACAACCTGCTTATTATTCGCGCGGCTCAAGCAGATACACAAGACGCCCTGTCGCTGAACACCCACGGCCCAAGCTGGGCAGATCAACCACGCCACGCCGTCCGAGACGCTCTCTCGGCAGCGCGTGCAGGAAAAGCACCATCACTCGACGTCACGAGGTGCCTGGTCTTCACAACGCCCACAAAATTTCTCAACGCACTGTGGGACGAGCTTATGACCGCCGCGACCATCGGCGACGTGGAGGCACCCACACGTGTTGCAACTTTCGTGTTGACCATGCCCCGGTGTCCGCGTTCACCGCCTCTCCTGCCTATCTTCCTGCACGTGGTCCTACCCACCATCGTCGCCTCGGCCGATCACCTCGCGTCGTCCGGGCGCGCCCCGCCGGACCAGACGATCACCATTGAACTTCTGGTGTCGGTGATCTCATCTGCGCTTACGGCCGCTCTCCATCTCGAGTGGGCTCTGGTCACTGTCTGCGGCGAGAAGCGTTTCGTCCTGGGCCAGTCGGTCTCCTATATGGCGCGGAGATTGGCCGGCGATCTGCGGAGGAAGGGGCACGGTGAGACTAGCGCGGCCATTATGCAACGTCTCGTAGAGTCGCAACCCTTCATGGCCAACTTCCCCACCTTCAGCGCTGATTTGTAGAGGGTAGTATTACGGACAGGGTAAATACGATTACAGGTTCCGACGATGCGATTGCGTATAAGCGCAACGAGCACTGATGTAGGTCATAAAGATGTCATTACACGTCAATGGGCGGCGGCGCTAGAGAAGAGAGGCGTGTAAGTTTCTTTTATTTGTGAACACGTGAAGAAGGTGCGTACGACAGCAGGCGTTTTCAGAAGGGTTGCACTCTTGATCTGGGGGACAAAGTATGAGACATGACGTCTCCGCCGATGTCTGTCGAACACACGTTAAGCTCGTTCGCAGCATGGGACGAGTCAAACAACGTGACTAACCTTCAGACGCTCTTCTGGAGGCGAGCCCCTCGAAGGGTGGTATTCTGGCTGAATGGTGCTGGAATGGATGCCATGGTGATGAAGAGCTTTTCTGATGTGCGCGGCGACGGGCATGAAGTCGTGATTCCGCGAGGCCATAACATGCACCGATGCGACGATTTTAGTCTCAGAGAGCTGCCATACATGGAGCTCGTGCAGCGACAAGACGCCGTCGACGGCCAGGATAGCTTCGCGTACTTCGTCTATTGATACCGTGGACGGAACACCCTGAAGGAGAATGAAGGACGTGCTGCGCACTGCACCAAAAAAACCCCGGTCAGAACATCGCGATGGTCAGCATGCGGCGTGCAAGAACGGACGCACCCAGAGGAAGTGCAGAAGAGAAAATGATCACCGTGATGACCAAACTGATCACAGGATCAAAATAATATTTGAACGACCACGACGTCTTCCAGATGACCAGACCTGTAGCGATCACACCCACGTTGCCCAGAGCGTCGCCCAGCACATGGAGGAGTAGAGCACGCATGTTCATCGACCCGTGCGAGTGGCCGTGCGCACCATGGGCGTGGGTGTGCTCTTCATGCAGCGAGTGCGGCGCCGACGCCACCGAGACCGTATCCGATGCTAATAAGGGCGTCGTCTCGTTTGCTGGCCGAGCATCGCCAGACGATGAACCTGCGAGGCTGTCCTCCGCGTCCTCCTCGTCAAGCCTGAAACGGGCGTGCGAACGTGACCGGCTGGTCCGGGAGGGAGACGGCGAGCGCGCCAGTGCGATGTCTTGCGCGGCTGCTACCATCGATGCGCGTGTTGCTGCAGGGTGGCCGTACAATGAGGAGTATGAGTCGGTGCGCGAACGGGGCTCGGGTATCGCTAGTGGTGCTACTCTCGGGGTGCGCTCAGCATCCTCCGTAGAATGAATGCTTGCGGGCTTGGAGACTGGGATACTCTCTTTGCCATGAGAGTGAGGATGCGCATGGCTATGGCCATGTTCTTTGAAAGAACGAGAAAGGGGTGAGGGGCAGAGACATGCATGACAGGGACGGACGCACCATGGAATAAAAACAACCCTACGATGTTCGAGGCGAGACCAAACGATCCCACCAGCACCACCAAACGTGGGTTTGAGACCACTGTATCCAGTCATCGTAATCAGATAGTGCTTGAGTGCCGAAACTGGGGTATACGCGCCTGGAGTGCTGAAGAATCGCTCTACCGCCTCCAGAAATATGGAGAAGCACAACGCAAGCAGGAACACGCCGTTGACCAGAGCGGCTAAAATCTCTGCCCGATGCCAGCCATAAGAGTAACGAGCGTCGATGTGTGTCTGATTGGTGAGCTGTTGGAAGAGATGAGTTGAGCATCCAGATACCGAGAAGACGGTAGATCGTGCGAGACCTTGATAGCATAAAGCGCGACAACCAAGCTCATAACATCACTTTGCAACGTGTCAGAATCGCCTAACTGTAATGAACTGCACGCGGACACTCACTTGAGCATGTGGAAACTGTCAGCAACCAGTGCTAGCGATCCCACAGCATAGCCTGTACAGAGGGGTATCAATGTCGGCGCAGCCTATGAGGGACGTAGCTTGCGTACCGACGATGAGCTCGACAAAGAAGAAGAGGACATCGATGACGAGCAGCAGGATGATGCGAGTCGAGCGATTCATGTCGGACGCATGCAGCAGCTGGTACGAGTTGGTGGAAGAGCTTCGTGGCTGAGCAAGCTGGTGCCACCACAATATTCCCGCTATGACGCGACTAGGTTCAGCTTCCGACTCTGGCCGCTCTCGTCCTCTCTGTTCACCAGAACATCGTGCTCTGTGGCGAGGACCGCATAATAGTATTCTCGCATACATACAATACATGGAAGTATCACCGTGAGTAAGTATGCATTCTCCCACAGCATTCCGGCGCTGAAACACAAAGTATAATACGACAGCGACCGTCAAACTATGGCCATCATTCATCGACATGGTTCCGCGCCCACAGTTCTTCGTCGCCGAGATGAAAATAGACAAACTGGTGCCGCTTTGCCACTTGTGTCAGCCAGCATAGCATTGTGTTTAGCATGCGTCTGCAGTGAGCTCACAGGCACCTCTCTCAGTGCCTCGATCAGGTCGTCGCGCAGACATAGCAACACAGGACAGACCGGCAAATGAGTAAGCAGGTCGATGAGTAAAGCTAACAAGAATGCAAAAACAGAAGCATATCCCGTAGTGGGTCGTCGAGTCAGTCGGGTCCTCATACCGCAACACAGCTAGCGAGAGCCGTCTGCGAAACGCACCCCGATGAATTGTACAAGCACCAATAGATTCCAGTAAAAGACGTTAGCGACTATATGCGTGCATTCATGCTTGTGAGCATTCCCAGCTGCAGCAAGTCAATCTCCGCACCAGCAACCATGCTGGATTTGCTGAACATTGACCGAGAGACAAGCGCATGTTTCCGTCATGACGCAGCCCTAGCAGCAAGAGGTCGTGTCGCCTGAAGTTGCACTCATGACAGGAGAGGAGAGGGGGCTGCAGCACATTAACAAGAACCGAGTACGAACATCATGTGTAGGCTCGGTCATGTGATGTGGACGAGTTGTGACGTGTTTGGCAAGAGCCTTTTCTTTCCAAGGCCTGCATCTCTCGTCTGTCTAATTCCAGCTTCCTTGCTCTCTGTGAGGCTCAGCACCACTCCTGACATCGGTCCTGTCTGGGTCCACGTATCCTCGAAATCGAAATCTAAAATGGCGGCCGTTACATCGATGGCTGCAGCGCTCGCTGCCTCACTGCCTGCGCCTCAGGCAGCACCTGCGCCATTCGCGCCTACATATGAAGCCATACCCGCGTCCATGTCCAAAGCGATTGACATCGAGGCAGAGATCCCCCTGCAGAGCGTGCAGCTCGACGGAATGGTGCGTGCGCTAAAATCTTCCGTCCGGAATGGTGGATGAAATGCCTCCGCGCATACCCTTCCGGGCGTTTGCTCCGAGGGTGCATTCCATTCCCCCCTCGATCCGTTCCTCGCGCTGGGACCGGGGTTTCTCTTCGTGCCTGCCTCCTTCAAACACTTGCTGACTCTGGATTGTCCATGATTGAATCTGGGGTCCGCCGCTTTCTGTGCGATGCATGCATGTGGTGCGCGGTTCCCCTAGGCGGTCTCGAAGATTGTCAAACACTCGCGCGAAGCGCAGGGCTCCACTGCTCATGGACTGCTCCTGGGCCTGGACTTTGATGGTACATTGGAGATCTCCAACTCCTTCCCGCTGCCGCACCACGCGACCGACGACGACGACAAGTCAGCGAAAGGCGTGGGTGAGTCACAAGTCCCGTGTCTCTGAGCATCGGCAAAATTTGACGCGACGATTGGTGCGGTGGGGTCGATGTAGCCCGGTATCAGGCCGCGATGTTGCGTTCGCTGAAGGAAGTCCAGGCCGATGACAGCGTTGTCGGGTTCTACCAAGCGATGGCCCTCGGCTCATTCTTCAGTCAGAATCTAGTGGAGACTCAGGCTTTCCACCAGGATAAGCTGAGACACGGAGGTATCGTGATCGTCCATGGTATGCCCGTTGTATGCCCGCTTTTAACGTGATACGCTCAATTTTTCTTTCTTTCTTCTTTTCAAGACGTGACCCAGACCGCGCGAGGGAACGCGTCTTTCCGGGCGTTCCGCCTTACGAAGGCCTTCCTGGACGCTTACAAGAGGAATAACTTTAGTACGGCAAGGTGGGGCACGCGGAAAAATACTCGAGATCTGGTTGGCTGAATAAAGTCTTAGCCTCATAAACCACCGATTGACTTTCTCCGCAATTCTGGAGGAGGTCCCCTTGAAAATCAGGACAAACGCGCTTCTGAGCTCTTTCCTCGGAGCGCTGTCCGAGTCTACAGTTTCGCCGGTGATGGGCGCCAAGCCATCCGCGGCGTCGTCATCTGCCGCACTACCACCCTCGTTTTCTGCGCTGAATCTGGGGACATCGAGCGTTGCGCGGAATCTGGAGCACATTGTTGACGCTGTGGACAATTACCGGACGGAGGAGGGCAACCTGGCGTATCTGCAGCGGCAGATTACGCGAGAGAAGGCGCGGGCAGAGGCGTACGTCTCGAAGCGGAAGGAGGAGAACGCGACGCGGGTAGCTCAAGGACTTGCGCCACTGCCGGAGGAGGATGTGAGCCGGCTATTCAAAATCCCAGTTGAGCCAAGCCGGTTGGAGAGCCTGTTGGTTCTGGGGAAAATCGACGCGTATGCCAAAAGCTTGGCGGAGACGTCGAGCACGGGATTGGTGAAGATGTACGCTGCGAAGGCTAATTCTGGATGACGAGATTGGCTGTGTGCTGGCTGTACATTACGGTGTGTCAGGTGTATGGATGAGTGGACCGTTTGCACAACCTCGATGCTATAAAATCCTGGAAGCAGGTGTTGCGAGCTCACTTCCGATGAAATGGAGAGTACAGATCGTCCAGTTGGCAGGCGGCACATCTCCAGACTCCCTCCAGACTCACTCCAGACACTCTAAAAACATGTATAAAATTACCAGTTATACCGTACGGGGTATGGAAGCTACGGAAGATGTTTTGTCTATGCCGAAAGGAAGCGGGAAGACGGTGAGCAGCGGGGACAGAGATGCGCATCGGTTGGACAACCGGCCATCAGTACGTTAGAGAACCACGCGGGTTGTAGCATGGATTGACTGTTTGGCAAGGAGCGTTGTGGGCGAGGCGCACGGGGATATGTTTGCGTGGCAGGTGCGAGTGTTGTTAGGCAGCGGAGTTGTGGCGTGGGACGAACCCCGAAAATCATAAAAGTGAATTTCGGGGCTTTGCATGCCTGTTCCTTACGTTCACCTTCTCGACGCTTGCCTCCCTCTTTTCCAGGGTCTCGCCACGACGCTTGAGCTTTGTCTGCACTCTCTCTTTTGCATATATATACCCTCCTTTTCCCCGTCCTTTCTCCCAGACTCTGCTCTCCACCCGAACACTGAACACCGCTCGTTGCAGTCGCCGCAGTCGCCATGTTCTTCAGCAAGTCCTTCGCTCTCCTCGCCCTCGCTCTCTCTGCATCCGCGTTGAGCACGCCCCACATTGCTCGCGACCTGCACCACCACCGCTCCATCGCTCAGCGCGCTCCCATCGCCGAGCCTGCCGCGGTTCCCATTGTCACGCCTCCCCGCAAGCGGTCGAACAAGAAGCGTTGCGTTCCCAACAGCAGCGCTGCCGTTCCTTCCTCGTCTACTGTCCCCAGCAGCTCTGCGGTTGCCTCGTCTTCCGCCGACCCGGTTGTTGCAACCTCTGTCGCTCCGGTCAACGTCGCTCCGAGCCCGCCCATCGCGTATTCTTCGGACCCCGCAGTGGCGTCCAGTTCGGCGGTTGATCCTCCCGCCAGTAGCTCGGTTGATCCTCCCGCCAGCAGCTCGGTTGATCCTCCCGCCAGCAGCTCGGTTGACCCTCCCGCCAGTACTCCGGTTTACACGCCGGCTCCTACCACCTCTCCTACGCCGACTAGCTCCGCTGCTGCTCCGATTCAGACCTCCTCCTCTAGCAATAACGCGGGTTGGCCATTTGCCAGTGGCCAAACCTACACCGGTGATGGTGAGTCTACTCATTAGCTTTCTAACTTCCTCGTCGATGCTAATCGCCGGATCGCAGCCACTTGGTACGAGACCGGCCTTGGTGCTTGCGGTATTACAAACACCGACGCGAACCCCATTGTCGCTGTGTCGGAACTCCTGTTCGACACGTACCCGTAAGCACCGTATCCTTTACTTCGTTCGTGCCGTCGCTGACGCTTCTCACACGCAGTGGTTACACCGGTTCCGACCCGAACAGTAACCCGGTTTGCAACAAGCAGATTGCCGCGTCTTGTACGTGTCTTCTCGTTCTTGCACGCGTCTGTTCTCATCCATTCCATTTTATATACAGACGGTGGCAACACGGTTACTCTTACAGTCACTGACCGGTGCGTGGCCTGTGCCGAGACCAGCCTCGACCTCTCCCCCTCCGCATTCCAGGTGCTTGCCCCCTTGGGCAGCGGTCGTCTCACTGGCATGACCTGGCAGTGGGTTTAAGCACGATTCTTGATCTCGCATACCCCACATATCTTTCATCGCATCTCCACTGTATATTGCCTATATCGCACCTCAACGCCTGGGCGTTCCTGTTGACCCTTTGCTTGCGGAGGGACGATAGGCTAGGAGGATAATCGCGTTGTCTACCGCGCATTGCATCGAGTATGCCTGGTTGCCGGTGTCGGCCGTGCTGTGCTCGGTCTCTATCGTTATTGCAAGGTTTCTTGATGTACTAGATACTAGACGGCATGCAAAATGCAGGCATTACGGGTTATTTGTGTTTTAGTTCTACGGGTTGCATCCAATCAGCTCGCGACAGTCTGTTCAAAACCATCATCCACCGTCAATTGCGATGATTTGAGTGCAACTCGTCGTTATGCATGAGTGAAGAGGACTAGCTCATCCTTGCGATGGAGTGTCAGAGTGCTTGGACCCCGAAATGCAAAAGGATGTAATGCGAGCACTGCACCAACCACAAGGCGCGCGCGTTTGACAGACAAGACAGCTCACCCCCTGACTGACCGCCAATACACCTCTTGCGGCGCCCCGACAACCGCCTCGTCCACAACCGCAGCCAGACCTTCGTCGTCTCCGTCCCGCGTAAGCGTGACCACGGCGTCCAGCGCGAGCCTTCGAAGAGGCGACGACGCGGGCAGCTTGGAGAACGGCCCGGGGAGTTTTCCCCGCGTCGCGTGCGTGATGACGAAATAAGGCACCAGGCGCGAGCGGAGAGAAGAGGCCGTCTGCGAGGGTCATACACGCGATTAGCTCCAGATGGCGGGCGGGCACTCAGAGACGTACTTCTCGCCGCAGCAGGCAGGATTTGCGCTGCACGAGCCGGAGGAGAAACCGCAGGATGGTCTGTTGCGAGGCGACGAAACAGCCGGTTAGCGGCATTGCGTATAATGCTCTGGCGACATACCTCCGTCGTCGCGAGGTTGCCCGCACCGAGTTCCCATAGAGTTCTGGGAAGATGGACGATCCATTCCTCCAGCTTTTTGTCTGTCTCGGGGTCCAAACCCACCCTGAATGCTCCCCGGTACTCCGCCTCTCTCTCAAGCTGGCGATGCAAAAAATCAAATCTCGATAAGGGGATAATAGCATGAAGAGCACGATCACTCACCAAGATCAACCGCGCGAGGAAGTCAATTGTGCGGCGCTTCACCGCAGACGTCGACGAGACTTTGATAGCGTGGTCCACGAGCACGCTGAGCACTGCGCCAGACGCTCCCTCCTCGACCGTGCTGAGCAAGGACCAGATGGTGGGCAGCAGCGCCATGTATGCTGCTGGCGTGATGGGCCGTGGCAGCTGCGCCGTTCCGGAGGGCACATCGCCTCGGAGCAGACCCACGACGTACTCGCTCACACGGGATATTTGTAGAGGAGCCGATGAGACTGAGGCGGCGTGTTTGGGAACTCGTTTGGCTCTGGGACGGCGTGAGCTGGTATGCACCGCGTCGGAGGCATCGGGCGAAGCGAGGACGAGGAACGAGGTGAGTTCGCAGAAGATGAGATTCACGTCTTGGAATGCTTGATCGAGCTGTGTGATTGAACGTTGTCAGGGTGTTGTGTACGAAGATCATGCCAATTTCCTGACCTTAATCTCGCGCTTGGAGGTACCCGACCCACCAACTACAAATGGGAAGTATGGCGAGAAGTATCCCAGGATAATTTTCAATTCTTCCACGGCCATAACGTGCGCGTTTCCAGTCTGGTGAAATTTAGGGGTTGACGTTCACACGTCCACAGAATACGACTTACCCCGGGATCCCGTAAAATTGCACCGTAAAGACTACGGCAAATCTCGCTCACGACCAAAACCATCTGAAGCTCCGTCTCCGTAGGACTGGAGCTTGGGGAGAACACGGCTGGCGCAGAATCCAAGAAAGTGGACACAAGAGTTGGGTGCAGTGTATGCGCCAAATGCTAATCAAAACAAACCGCGATTAACATCACACCACTGGGAAATCCTTCAGAACGCACTGCAGCCTGAACGAATTCGGTTGTTCCCTCTACACTAGGTTGGCCTGCATGCTGGGACTCAGCTTGGAGCTCCGCATGCACATCGGTGAGGTCTTGAAGCGTCCAGCCTGCACCTATCGGGGCAACTGCATACGCAAAATCTCCAGGAAAGTGCTCAAAATGCACTTCAGGGTCGATTTCTTGAGTCCACTGCCTCGACGGACCAAATCCGCGGCGTGAAGAAGAAAATCCGGTTGACAAAGAACATATCGGTTGGAAGACGCTCTCGAAACAGTCGAATGCTACTGACGAGGAGAATGAGGATGACAGATACCATGTCGGCGTCGTTGGAGGGGATGCTGAGGTAGGACTTGACGCAAAGTCTGGCACTCTCAAAGAAGATACTAAGGCATGAGTGAGGAATGAAGACAGAGACTTCAGAACTGCGAGTTTTGACTATGCTTGGCATCAGAGATGCCCAACGTTGATCAAATGAGACCTACTGCTGGTGATAAGACGACGCTTGCGGTAGATGTTGCTTGGACAGGACCTGAATCTGGAGAGACTTGCATCAATGACTCATGGGTTCAATATGAACCGTTAAAACTCACCCCCTCCTTCGCCGAAAGAAGTTCCCGCGTTCAAAATACCGAGGTAACCTTCGAGAACCCTCCTCCCATGGCCTCCACTGCCTCGTTCCCATCCTTCGACTACCACGTCAGGAATATACTCAAGGAAAATATCCAAAAAGCGGATAGCGTCTATACGAATTTCTGGGTAAATGTGTGTCTGCGCGGATGTCGTGAACAATAACAGCACAGGAGAGTGCGGAATTAGGTCTTCCTAACTTATCTTTCAGAATTTTTATTATCCTTATGGTACGTGAGACATACCGGCGGTATTTGACGAAGCAGCCAGCCAAGGAAGGCCAGTAATGTCTTTCGCACGCTTGCATCCTGAAATACCATCAATCCCGGACAACACCATGAACGCGTTTTGAGCTGACCTCATCGCTGATCACTCGCACACAACTGTTGACTAATGCGGTGAGATGTGAACTGAGGAGCTCGCGGTGTGTTTCGAGCAGTTCCCGTAGGCCAAGTAAAGCATCTGCAAACAATCAGTCGCATAACATGAAAAAATGTCATACACAACTTACCCCTACGCGTTCCTGAGTTGTAATGTCTCAACTGTGCAATAAGGTCATCAAACGTCAGTTTCCTCTTGGTTGTAGGTATTTCTACGTCCTTGTCAAGGACGATGCTCTGAGTAGGAAGTGTGATAGCTGCCTTTGCTCTGTCACTTGGGATTGCTCTCAGAGTGTAACTTCAATACTTACAGCGACTCTTGAAAGATGTATCTACAGCGTTACTGGCAACCTGTTTGCCCTTGCCAAGCTTCAGTTTGGCTTTCTGCAGTCATTTCGTGAGCTCAACCTGGTGAGGGAGGAAACAGTATATGGGCATACAGCAAAGTCCGCTGCTTTGTCCTTCTTCTTCTTCGAGCCTTTTGGCATGGCAAAATCGGTAGGTACAAATTGACTTCTGACCAAGGAGTATTGACGAAAGCCCTCTGCCAGAGTGCCAATACTTGCAGTTCGTTGAAGAGATTCGGTATTTTGTAGACGCCGGACCGGCATGGGCCGTGATCAGATCTAATCTCGTGTCGGGCCATATTCGGTGAACAACTTGAATCTTCAGCTTTTCACCACTCTCATAGTTCCTGTTACGCTCCGCGCACATCATGTGCGTTCCTTCTGGTGGGAAGGGAGCAAGTTCACCTGACTGATTCCCGATGTTCTCCCGTCTCGAAACACGTCTTCATGCATTGGATGCTTCGCGAGTACGCTCAACAATTCACCGAGTCGATTATATAAATCAGGTATTTTATCCGCTCTCATTTCTCTTCGCAGTCCATGCAGCTCACCATGCGCCTGCCCTCCTTGACCTGCTTGCTGTCCATCGTTGCAGGCGTTCTGGCAGCAACGCGGAATGTTCAGAAGCGTGCTGTACCCGCTG
This sequence comes from Sparassis crispa, assembly GCF_003851025.1. Lineage (NCBI taxonomy): Eukaryota > Fungi > Basidiomycota > Agaricomycetes > Polyporales > Sparassidaceae > Sparassis > Sparassis crispa. Next base: position 2,943,598 of record NW_020939747.1, read on the forward strand.
GTTATGTGACTACAAACGGGACGGAATTTGAATTAGATGGAGAGCCTTTTGTAGGATCGCGCTTTTCATACAGTTGTCTCGGTAACTAACGTATGTTTTTTCAGGCGTTCGTGGGGACGAATTCTTTCGTACGCCTGAGCTAGACTCTAGGCTCCCTTTGATATCTGACATCACTTGTTCATATTAGTGGCTGCCTTTGTTGACCACAACGGATGACGTTGATGCGACTTTCGAGACTATGGCGAGCATGGGAGTGAAAGTCGTCCGCACCTGGGTATCGTCTCTATCATGTACATCCTTCGTGCTGATTCTGAGCAAATATCTCGACGTTCAGGCATTCAACATGATTAATGCTACAGAACTTCCAGGCGCTCTCGAGTCCGGTCTGACATACTACCAGGTAAATGAACGCAAAGTCGCTTGTCTTTGATGCTCACGACGGTTCAATAGCTATGGAACAACAGCGACTGGACACTCAACGAAGGTCCTCAAGGTCTGCAACGCCTTGACTACGTTGTTGATACTGCAGCCAAGTATGATATCAGACTCATTCTCACTTTTGCAAACAATTGGTGAGTTGTCCATTCGGAGATTTTAAGTGCGAGATCAATTTGTTATCATTAACTTACAGGTTTGGTTATGGGGTACGTTAGATCGTCGTCTGTCGGTGTCCGTTCTAGACTGATATTCTTCTAGGGCATGGAACTGTACATCTACTGGTTGCTAGGTCCGGATAGCACCCATGATGAATTCTACACTGATGCATTGACTATCGCTTCCTACCGTACGTCATATATCCAATCTTTGTCGCCTTTTCTTCGCAATTTATTGACTGACTCCAGAGAGATATGTGCAAACTATTGTCAATCGCTACCAAAATTCCTCCACTATCTTTGCTTGGGAGCTCATGAACGAGGCTCGTTGCGCTGGCGATAGTCTTCCCTCCGGATCCGATTGCGTGCCGGGCTCTGAGACTTTGACAACTTGGTACCAACTTCAGTCGGACTTCGTTCGAAGCTTGTAAGAATATGTATGGCAGCCTATCCTGCCTTCCTGCTCACGGTGATTTTTCAGAGACCCTTACCACATGATCACAACCGGCGGAGAAGGTCAATTCTATTGGGCTGAACCTGAATATTAGTGTGTCGCATGTTGCAGACCTGTGTCTCAGAATTGATTTGGCTCCGTTACAGCTGGTACGATGGCCAGTATGTCAGCGATTTCAATTACAATGGTGAAGGTAGTGCTACTTTTCATTCGATCTATCCCTTTAGTACTCAATTTGAGTTTCTGCAGCCGGCGAGGACTTTGAAGCAAGCCTTCGGTTGCCAAACATTGATTTTGGTACCTACGTAAGAAAGCCTTGGTGCAGCTGGTGAAATCCTGCTGATTGTTCCCTTGTCAGCATATGTATCCTCAGACTTGGTATGTGCGAAGCTCAACTGATAGGCCCTTCGTTCTCATCTTCATGGGATAACCAGGTATCCCGAACTTGTGAGTATACACCTAATCCAATTCGACGATCGGCAGTAATACGTCTATGAAAAGGATTACCCGGGTTCCAATTTCTCTGTTGAAGCATGGGGTCTCAACTGGATGTACGATCACATCGCCAGTGTGTACTTCGTCGGCTTCGATTTACACTTCCCGTTCTCACTCCCCTCTTTCAGCTGCAGACGTGGTAGAAAAACCTGTGATTATCGAGGAATTCGGGGCTCTCGGGCTGGGTATGTTTTGCCGCTGATTACTCTGACTTCGATCTCACGGTCAGCCAGACAACAAGTCTACCATATATCCAGTCTGGGTTAATTTTGGTCTTGAATCGAGACATGCGTGAGTTTCAAGTAGTTTGAGTTTGCATCCTTCGTCGTTAATTAGGTTCAATTCACAGGGGGTAAGGTTTGTTGGCCCTCTATTCTCCTCTGAGCTGAAAATCGCTCCGTGAAGGATTCAACCTTGGCAGTTCGGCATGTTGAACCTGACTGAGGATGGCGGTAATCGTATCATCAAGTACACTGATGCGATCAGCAACGGCGTGAGTAACCACGTATTTCTGCTGCGATTTCTAGAACAAAATCTCATCTCGATGATTGTAGGCCTCTCCTAACGATGGCAAGTTATTTCCAACCGTTCAGACGCCCGTATTCCTTGACATCTAACGGTCTGTTTATATCAGGTTTCACATTCTACATGAATCAAACCTTCGTCTGGGACATCTTCGTGTAAGTGGACCCATCCCGTCGATTTCCACAGTAATGTCAGTTTGCTGATCTTCCATCAGCTACGCTGCCCAAGTCCAAAACTACAGGTCCGGGTGATCGTAATTGAAGACGAATCAGAACGAGTTAGAACGAGTCCGAAAGCGGTATGGATACAGCGTGAACATTACTAAAGAATATCTTGATGTATGCAGAGGACAATGAGACCGATCACGACAGCTAACGCAGGCGCCAAACATTCCCTGCACGGGATCTGGACTATCGAGGCACTCAGCACACGACCTTATATTAGCCAGCCGTTCTCACCCTTCGAATTCCAGTGTTATTCATGACTTCATCGGACGCATCACGGTGACACCATCCGCTACTGTCGCAGCCTCTCCAGAGGCTGACTTCAATGCTTTGAGAACATCCGAGATGTTGCACTGCGTATCCTGCCATACTTTAACTCTGCAGCGAGGATAGTTAAGTATGGTTTTCATACGTTACTCCATTCAGACGCACCGTATATTTGCCTCCGTCCCGTGCTGTCTTACCGCGTAATGATACGGTGAACCGGCAGTGAGGACGAGAGAGACGTTCTCCTCGTGGTGCATGTGAATCGTCGCTCCCGCCTGGGAGCCATTTTCTTGACGCAGCGCGCGCATTGAAACCTTGTCCAGGGTGTTGTTAACGAGTTTGAAGAGGATCTCATAGGGGAGGGTACTGGTCGGTGACATAGTGGGTGTGTAGCCATAGCATAACTCGCTCGCTCGTTATATACAGCCTTTCTTGGACGCAGCTCAGGCAACGCACAATACATCGCACACCCCGGATCTTCCAGTTGCGGATGAATGACTGACCTTTGAGTTGGCATGGCCCGTTTTCTAGCTCACATGGTAGGCGCTCCGTTATTGTCTCCCGAAAGGGAACACACAGGAAGTTGTTACCAACGGATGTATCATCTCCCACGGGGCGGTACATTGGGACCCTTCCTTACAAGTTGCCTTTCAAGTATCGTTGCCGATCAGATTGTAGACATTGTACTGCTGGCTTCAGGACATGATAAGGGCACGAGATGGAAATGACTTTTGCGCGCGTTCCTACGCAATCTGAACTTGGAAGGCCTTATTGTCTAGAGACCCAGTGGACGGCACGATAAGCAAGTCCGCGATCACGATCGCGCAAACTCATTTGTTCTCGTCGAATCGGCTGCACGGCATGGACCTGGGCACAAAACGCAGATTTTGAGTGAGAGTGAGGGTCATCACTATAGCACAATTCCAACACAATTTTCCGTCCGCGAGCTGATTACCACCTAGTCAAATCACCCGCAGGTCGCCAGCCGTCCATGCGCATCTTGCGCACTATCCTGAGGATATTCCTACAATCATCAATGCCCGAATGGTGCCTTCCCTCCAACTCCAGATCCAGCTTCTGCAACATTTGCAACATGCCACCAGGAGGATGTTTCATGCCATAATACTTCCGGAATGCCTTCTTGACGTTTATCCAGCGGTTGTAGGGCGGCACTAGGTCACAGGAAGCATCGAAACCACGCAGCGCGAGCTGCTCGGGAAGCATAGTCTGGAGATCCCAATTGCCACATGTGAGGAAAGCGCACGACGTGGGATTCTCGAAGAGATCGTTCAATTTCATGAACTCCTGGAAGCGCGCTCAGACATTGGGGAACGTATCTGCGCGATCCACAACGTCCTACAGATAGACATTGGTGGTGAGTCCTCATGAAGCATGCATAGTACACGAGCGAAGAAACCTGAGTAATGCCTGTGAGCTCAGTGCAGAACGAAGTTAGGACGGGATTGAGGATTGGTCGGACGTATTCGTGAAACGTCGTCTCCATCTCGTCTCGTTCGAGGTTGTACATCAGCGTCGGGAACTCTATTATCTCACTCTTTCCTTGCAGGTCATCTCCACATGTCGCCTCGAAGTCCAGGATAAGGAGATAGCGGAGTCGCTGCCGTCGTGATGGGGATGTTAGAGAGATAGAGCGACGTGATAGTAGTTGACAATATTTAGAGCTGAATGTCGTGCGCATGGGAAGACGAGTACCTGCATGGGGTTACAGAAAATAGGAGACGCAGGTCAATGATGCGCCCACGAGCGCCTGGTTGAAGGAAGCAACCTTTAGATGACGATGGCACCGGCAGAAATTATAATATTGTGGATCAAACACCTCCAGGATGAATGCCGGGAAAGAGCCGCACTGAGATTGACTTGGTGGCTGAGCTCAGAACAAGTGCTGAGAATGCGTGCGTCATTCGCCTTGAATTTGATCGTGCAATTATCAAATATATGTGCAAGATCCAGACAATTGGATAATACAATGAGCGCTCCAAAGCATATCATCTGAACGGCACTGTACGGATATCAAGCGTGAAGGATCGTGAAAACATAGCCACAAGAAATCCACCGACTGCAACAACCTGCCCGCGAATAGCCAGCCAATCACCAGCTGAAGAATTTCTTCCTGAAATCGATCCAGAGGTTGAGGCAGAGCAAGTCTTCATCATCCACAGTGTAGCCCTGGACGTTGACGGAGAACAGCGCTAAAAATAGATAAATACGAGAAGCATCAGCAGAGAACATGACAATGCATACCAGCAGGAATCTCCTTAGGTAGTCTAACCGTGTGTATAACCTGGTGGTCGCCCTCCGTCACGGGGCATGCGAGATCCACATTGGCATTGCGTCTGCAACCACGCAAGTCAGAGGAAGAACAAATCTGATGCGTTCGACATACGCCTCCTCGCAAACATCGAATTCCTTGTGTAGCAATTTGATTGCACCAACTTTCACAGTGACATCCGCATACGCTCCTTCCTACTGAGAGAATTAACTGGGGTCTAAATCGCTCCGATTAACTGGAAACATACTTCAACAGCTTTATCCGCAACGCCCCTCACTGTGACCGTCAGGTCTGCGCCCTTCTCAGGCGGGTCAGGGGAGACCTCAATGCTCTGAATGTGGATAGGATCGGTTGGATTGCCTGGAACATTCGGTTCCAGTCAGCCCTCGTAACAAACATGATGACACGAGCGCCAACGGACCGCATGTCTCCCACCTCCAGTTGTCACTGAAGGAGCTGACACCCTGCACAATCTCCTGTTGTTCAGCAGGTACGATGGCGAAAACATTAGCAAGGACAGCAGCGAGAACAACGAGGAAGGAGAGGCGAGGCATGGTGGAAGGTGAGCAGAGAGTTGCAGAATTGGGCAACACTCTAATATTTAATGGGGCCGTGAGAAAGAACTGCCCGAATGAGAAATGCGGAGCAATGCTATGCGCACCAAATGCGTACAGCCGCGCGCGCTGCGCACTTCAACATCGACGAATGCCCTCGTGGTGAACGCTCCGGTAGTCGTTCAACTTTCTCTTTACTATCCATCCTAGAGATTTTGTCGGTTGTCCAGCGTTACGACCTTCCTACTACCATTTCTCTGACTTCATTACACCTCTTCGTATTGCGGGATCCCCAGCCATGAAGCCCAGAGACTACTGCTGTTGTGCAATCCCCATCCTCTATGTGGGAATATACGTCACCTTGACGGAACAGTTTGTTCTCGGAATCCTAGCGGGCACGCTGTCAGTCGCGACTCCGTCTAGTCAGTGTTCACCATGTGTGCATTGCGATTCGGTCTAACGCTTCACAGTCGTGGGCGCATCTACCCCTTCGTACGCGAAATGGATCTTTGCAGTCATCTGCTATGTTGCTGCGGCAGTTCAGTTGGCTGGCTTCTTCGCAGTGCGGAATGTACGTCTTTCCATGCTTTCCGTGGCTTAAGAGTAATTCATCGTATCGTCTTCGCAGGAAAGACCAACGATGTTCCGCCGCTATACCACGCTGCACCTCCTGCTCACTATCGCATCCTTTGCTGTCGCTGCTGCGTGGATCATTCTATCCGCTACTCGACACTCAAACGCCAAGTCGAAATGCGAAACAGATTTCTACGGCAACAACCCTAGCACCATTTCTGAAGCGTCAACTGTGTGCAATATCTTCCCATGGGTGGATATTGGTCTCATGGGCGGGTTGTGGGTTTTGCTCGCCGTTGTACAGGTCAGCCACTCTAATCACCTATAATTAATTCAGCGCCTGACGTGTAGCAGCTTTATCTCTGCTTCGTGTTGTCGTCGTACAGCTCTGCCCAAGAGCGCGATCATCTGAAGTATGATTCAATGTACGATGCAACCCCGCTCAGAAGCGACATACCCCTCGGCAACCGGAGCGACGCTTGGGAGTCGCGCCCGTTGACTGATGAGGGGACTAATGGCGGATTCCACGACAGGTCAGCAAGCGTGGGCAGTGTCTCTACTGTCGTTGGGTACAAACCCCAACAACCCGCAGAATATGGCCAAACTGGCTATCCTCCTCAGCCAGGCAATATTCCACCAGCGAGAGACCCGTATTATAATTCGAGTGCTGCGGAGTATGGCTACCCGGAGCGCACCTGAGAAGCTATCACAGTTCCACACTGTGACGGACAATTCATCCGTTACGGTAGGTGGCACCGATCTCGTTCAGTTTCTATGTTGCTGAACATGTTCTTGGAGTAGATGGAGTCGGCCCCTGTAAATATTGTATATCGTAACAGAAGGCTCCAATTCGTTAATCTCGTCGTACTCAGGATCACTGCCAGTTGCTATCTTCGTATATTGTAGATCCCATCCGTGAACTGGACATTACTTGCACCTCCGTATCATATGCAGAACAAACGCGTTTGAGATTGGTACGCCAACAATGTGCGTGAACTCTCGGGCATTCGTTGCCTCAGGATGGTAGGTCTTCCAGATCTTCTCCTTGCCAGAGTCCAAAGTCCAGCTGAAAGCAACGGTTGCGGGCCAACTCCTTCCATCTATCCTGTCTGTCTCCCTCGATCATAAGGCTGTTTCTGAGGCAGACACATACGTGTTGAGGCGCTATGGGACGGCGCAATAGCACATCTTCGAGAGCGTTGCACAAGCCACGCTCGTCCGACAACAACGGTATCGCATACCAGGCATTTGTGAGTTGCAGTTTGAAAACGGATATGGTTGGTGGAAGGGACAGCACGAAATTGGTCCGCAGCTCGTCTACAGTGACGAGGCTAAGAGCGAAGTGTTCCAACTTTGGCATGTTCTCTAGGCAGGCCGCGATAACCGTGCTCGTTAAGCGACTGCACCCAAGCAGGACCAGTTTTCGGAGATGTGCACCTGCCACGGATGCGAGCGACTCTAGATGACGGTTGCGGATCTCGAAACCCAGCCTATGGCCCAGCCCATATATGAACGAATGTAGACGGCATCCAGAAAGACTCTCCTCGACAGTGTGCTGATCGAAATGATTTCCGGTAATCCCATAAAGCATCAGATGTCGCAGCGCAGGCATGCAAACAGCGGCGGGGAGATGACACTCTCCAGTCACGCGCAAGACTTCGATAAATTGCGGCAGGACGACTTCAAAAAGGGTCACTCTCGTTTCTGGATCCAGGAAGAGCTCATAAGCCGTAAGATGGTGGGGATAGCCAGATGGGTACATCGCGTGCTCAAACCTGATTGCTAGGCGGGCGTTGATCTCTGTGAGGAGATTATAACCCAGTCTACGGAACGATAGAGGTATGCACGAAGCTCACTCTGTATATTGATAGGGATACCCTGGCGGCATTGAAATACACGCAGGCAGGTTAGAGAGGTCATCCGCCGCAACGCCAGGTGCAAGTTGGACAAGGGAACTAAAGGCTTGCAATCAATGAGGCACGACCATGTAGAGAGATGCAGCCTCTCTTACCTGGTCTGCATCCACAGATGCATTGGTAGGGCCGGATACACGGCCATCGTTCGCTACATCTGCCAAATGTATTTGTGCTGCCTGGGACTCCGTTGCATGCAGAATGAAGGCATTTATTTGCCGCTCGTGTTGCAAAGAGACATATCGGCCAATGATGGACACCGCTTCATCGAATACTTGCTTGCAAATATAAAGCAGGCGTATGTGGTGATTGGAAGGCTGCCGCCTGTTCGAGACGTGTTGGTGCTCTGAGAGGTAGAGCTCGTACACCACGAGACGAAGCTCAGCAGGTATTCCAAGAAAGGAGAGATTCCCAGACATTGCACCTGCGGTCTACGGCGGTGTCTGGCTGTGAAGGCGGTCGCTACGAACACCTCATTGCACTATGCAGGATGCTGGGGCCCGGCTGCTGAGTGGGAAGGCTGAGAGAGCGACGGTCATGTGCTGTTGCGTAGAACCCATAACAGGGCAGAGTTGACAGTGGGAACTTCGAGTTGACTGTTGCAGGCATCCAGCAAAGGTCTTCTTCGTCGTCTGCCTCGCTGCTCACGCATGTTATGTTGCCATACAACTCCATTTTCATCCTTTAGGCAATTGTCGACCGCATTGGCGCTGTTTGGCGACCAGGCTCAGCAAGACGCCGGTTCTGGAGGACAGCAACGGCAGAGACAACGTGGCAACGAGGTCCGGCATTTGTCCTTGGGTGTTGTCGTTCCCCGAGATATGAACCAGTGTCATCTCTAGCTGGCTGTGGCTCGTACGCGCGTTTTCCGGCTACAGGTCATCGGCCACGCACTTTACCAGCCTGTATCTCGTCGTGTCCTGTGCCGTAAGTTCAAATACCCAACGGACCGTGGAAGCTCGAAGCATCTGCCAAGCTGCACAATCAACTGGTGCCTATTTGGCGTTCCACTCCCTTGTTTCTCGCACTCTTCTTGCCCTCCGTAACCTACGACTTTTAACCTTACATTCCTTCCCCTCCTCCGTAACACCTCGTCGTATACAACTTGCTCACGATCGCTGCCAATCATGCCCGCCCCCACTCAGTATGAGGTGCTGCTGGACTTCACCAATGACACACATGATTGCGCTTCCGTCCAGTTATTACGGAATTACGGTCGGAATCCCGACGCAATCGTCCTCTTGCACCCGGGGGAGAGTGTTACGCTTGTTCTGGATGCAGGTGAGTTATCGAACGCGATGGACTAGCTTGCGGGGCATGCCTGAATGATGTCGCAGGTACCATATACAAATACGCATTGAAGACGCGTTCCAAAGTCGCGAATGTTACGTGAGTAGCATATCGATGTTCTGCCGCCGTAACCCCGCTCATAACAACGCGGAATTTTGCAACGTTGTACAGAGCGCGGACATGGCGGGACGTGAACTGTCCGGTTTCGCAGCTTTTCCCGAGTGGATCGCCCTCCACGTCGTCACCACCGTCTGACTCTCGGAGACCTGTGCAAGGCATTACGGTGGATCGTCTTTGGCGAGATATGCGGTTTTGCATGTGGAACGATTCATAGCATATAGGCTACTGGTGCGTGGTGTTGAGGTGCTGCGCATACGCTTCGCTGACAGTGATCGCGCACTTCGTCGCAGTTCGCTTACTGTCACTTCACCGTGATTACTGTGCCGCATCCCTTCGACATGGTGCCACTTTCTTGCCATCTGATGCACATCAGCTGGAGTCGTCTGGACGTCTTCCAAAGGCCTGTCGGGGTCGTGTTGGAAGGAGGGAAGATATGTGTGCCTCCACCGCGCTCGGATCGCTGGACATTGAGATTATTACTACCACATAGCACTCGATATTGTGTAATTGCTATAGCCCTACTGCTGTCCTTAGCTTATATTATGTGTCGCTGTACCGTCAAACGGACTGTACTGAGTCCAAACACAATGGACCGTCATACCACGTATCTCTGACGCGCGAACAATGAGGCTACAGCGTGTATCTCGACATTGCTCTCGAACAGTGCCATATCGGAAGCAATGCTCTCATGACAATGCAGAGGTGCGTGGTCACCGCGAGGCAGATATATATGTGCCTGTCTCTCATGGGAACCGTATAATGGCGAGATCTGTTCTCTGCGAATTCTGGAAGTGCTTCGTGGGCGTTCGCTTTTGGAGTTCAAACGCTCGCGGTCAACACCGTCCAGAGCAAGGCGGGTATGGCTGTGGGGGACACGACCGGCACGAAAATCACATACCACAGAAAATGACCTTGATAACTAACATTCAATACGTCATTTGGAGAAACGGATTGAGATGAATGACAGCATCTGGTCTCAACATATCGAGGCTGAAGATTCATCAAATGAGGAAGATTGGTAACAAACGCACAAACTTCCCACTCAGAGGGTTCTCGGCATATTATTGCGGGATCCAGAGTGGTTCCTCTCTTGACACGGGGTCAGTGAACCTAATCCGCGGTCACGGTAGCATCGCAGAGCAGAAAGGAAGTATGGACCGCCAGTGTACTGGTACGCACCAGTATTGAGCGGAACATTGCGGCATCTTCAATACATACTTCACTCCAGAACAGCCGTGTCCTCGCACTATACTATTGGTCCACGGGCTTTATATGTCCCGAAGGAGCTTGGGAGGCGACACATGACAAGTCTGCAGGTGGAGGGAATTAGCCATCTATCGATGGTGGCCGCGTTACATCCTATCACGACGCACGTTGCAAGAGCATTATTTTATGATCATAAATGGAAGAGAAAGCAGACGAACTGTGAGTTGCAGCTCATCAGCAGCTTTACAAAAGTGTTCTGCAAGTTACAAGCATCATAAAAAATGATAGCTAAAGTCAAGGACTTCAGACTCCCTGCGGACTGACAGCGAATTTAGGAAACACTGCTGGAGACTTGAAACGAAAGTTTGCCATGACCGCGCCAACTGAGAGCGTTATACCCGCTACCTCTGTGATAAGGCACCGTTGCCGTCCTGTGTGCTATTGATGTCGTGGTCACGTGATGGCGTTAACGCGACGCGTCTTGAGGTGTGACAAGTCGCCGGTTGAGCGTCATGTCGTGAGGGCAGTTGGAGAGGTTCATCATCATGCATGAACATGGCACCACAGACACTGGATATATAAGCTCGTCACTTGTTCGTCGCATGCCCACGTCTCACTTACTCAGGGCCGCTGACCACAATCACCATGCAAGCAGCTTCGAATGCAATTCAAGACGTAAGCTTCATCCATCCTGTCCATACACCGCAAAGGCCGACATGATATATCACCTCTACCGCACATGGGTGCGTTCCCGACTGTGGTGCATCCTGAATACAAGATTCGTGAAGATGGCAGCATCATGAGAGCATTGGCGTGGTTCGGTACGAGGGATGCTCGTCTCATCGACGCTCCCATCCCAGACATCTCCGCGCCAGACGATCTCATTTTGAAGGTTACAGGCACCACAATTTGCGGTTCCGACTTGCATCTATACAACGGCGAAATCGTCGCATTACAGACATCCTTGGACATGAGGTCAGCCAATAATACCAGCCGGTCTAACAAACACTCACTTCCCTCGAACAGTTCATGGGCATTTTTGACAGAGTTGGCCCAAATATGAGGAATGTCAAGATCGGACAACGGGTCGTAGCCTCTTTCAGATTGCGTAAGGTGGATGCAAGTACTGCAAGTAAAAGCTGTCTTCGTTTCGCGACGAATCCCTCTCAGTCAACGCCTTCTTAGAGACTGCGCTGTTCACTGACAGCCTCCCAGACTACAGAATGGTATGGTCACCGCAACGCGGCTTTCTTCGGACACTCGCACTTCGCGGGTGGATTCGCTGGCGGCCAAGCCGAGTACGTCAGAGCACCTAAAGGCAATGTCAACCTTCTCTCGATCCCCAACGAGGTATCCGACGAGACAGCACCATACCTATCTGACGTGTTGTCCACGGCATAGCACAATGTGATGGACACCGGAGTCCAGGAGGGCGACGTCGTCGGAATCTGGGTAGGTCGTCTTCGGTTGTGGTCGAGTACGATGAACTTAACAATGACCGGTAGGGCCTCGGTCCTATCGGTCAATGTGTCGCACAATTCGCCAAGATGAAGGGTGTTAAGCGCATCATTGGTATCGACCGGGTCCCAGAACGACTCGCCTTCGTCCGCGACAAGACAGGAATTGAGACACTGGACTCTGCACAACACACCGATGTCGTCAAGCGCTTGCAAGAAATCGCTCCCGGTGGGCGGTGAGTGCTACCCGTGATAGATCCAAGTTTCCCGTACTCGGTAATGAAAACCGTACTCAGGCACACTGCTGCACAAGGTTGAGAAGGCGCTGATGCTTGAGACTGACGTACCGGAAATCGTAAATGAGATGGTCATGTCTGTCAAGAAGGGCGGACGATGCGGTGTCATCGCAACCTATGCAGGTCACTGCAACCATTTCAACCGCGGGGCGCTGATGGAGAAGGGTGTTCGACTCTTCGGCAACGGTCAAGCACCGGTACATAAGTGGTGGAAGGAGATCCTATACGACCTGATCATTCCTAGGAAGTTCGACCCCACATTGTAAGTCATTGGTCCTAGTTTATTAGCCTCTAAGTTGTCACTGACCTCGGGCATAATCATGATTACTCACCGCATTCCCATAAAAGATTTCCCAAGACTCTACTAAGCATTTGACAAACGGCAGGGTGGCGTCGAAAACGTATTCGTTGAGACCAAGTTCTCGAACCCGCCCTCTCCGGGACGTTCCACGCTGAGTCACGTCGAGGATTGGGCGTTGTGAACAAAGCCAATTTCAAGTAGTGGAGACATGAGACGAGTCGCACGCGAATGTAGTATTGATAGAGCACTGTATTCATAGTTCCTCGATTCGTATGCGCACACGCTGCAGGTGCGAAAAGCAATATAATTACCTATGGTAGAGCGGTCAGTAGAAATCAAGTAAAACTGGATAGGCTTGCAACGTACCTTATGAATCCGTAGCATTGTACTTGGATTTACGCTGATGAATGCACAGTTTATCCGTAAAAGCACACCAAGCCGTTTAAAAAAAGTGGAATCCATGTGCATCAGTAAAAGTAAGTATCTGGAAACGACGATAGATATTGAACGGTATAGGACCAGTTACAATTGGCTCCAGATTGATGTCTTATCTATACCAAGCTTCCGTCTTTCGAACCATCGTGGTCGGCTTGAGGGTTCCTTGCCAAGCGCGCCTTGGGAGATGTGCAGTGCGCTACGAGAGCCCCCCGGGACAGTCTGCCCAGCCTTCAATCGGAGGAACTTCAAAGAAGGAAGAGGGGTCTCATCGCCCTGTTCCTCCTGTTCCTTCTCTTGCTTAGCGACGTCCGCCATCGAGAGTGGTTTCGCAATTAGGGTATCCTATTAAAGACGTTGTGTCCAGATGCGTCAAATACCATGCGTAAAAGAATTATGAGACGCACTGCATGATCTTTAGCCTTAGCCACCAATTCAACAAGAGCGTCGTTCTTCCTGAACTTCAACACCTTTTGGAGATTCCATCTTGTCCATTGTCTCAACTCTCCTCGCTCGTTAGGCTCCAGAGACCTCTCTTCCACGACGACGTCCTCAACGCCCTCCACACCAGTCTTTGCAAGTGCGCGAGGCCCTCCTTTCCCCAGGCGCTTTCCGACCAACTCCCATCCAACAGCACGAGCAGTCATCTCGAACTTCAAATCTCGCGGATTGTCCACCAGCTCCAGGATCGCGTGAGGCGCATTGTCACCCGGACGGTTTCCGAACTTGTGGATGCGCGTGTATCCCCCAGGTCGGTTAGCATACCGTTCGGCGAACGTGCCAAAGACCTTAGGGAGGACTGCGGGTTTCAGGACAAAGGCATTTGCGCGTCTCCACGCTGGAAGGTCCCCCTGCTTGCCCATGGTGATGATCTAACAAGCTCCGTCAACCAAGGGTTCCAAACATCAGAATAGTAGAAGCAGTCACTTTTTCTGCAAGCCTGGCCGTGTCTCTCGCTTTAGGAAGGGTAGTCTTAATTTGCTCATACTCAAATAACGAAGTCACCAAGTTTCTGATTGCTGAGTGAGTACGCGCAGATATATCACGAGCTGAATTACAGCGCACCGCAGCATTAACATCCTATGGGACGATGTCCTCGAGAACTTGCGGAACGCAACTCCATGCTTCATGGCTGTTTCTTGTGCAAGTGCCCGCGATTACGCCGAATTCTGAGCGTGGCGGTCAGCTGTGTGCAGATTTTGGCGGGATATTGGAGTTCATTTCGGCAATTTCCACTTCGAGATCAGCTTCTGCGCTCGATGCCGAAGATAAGTACTGTTGACCTTAGTTTCAGTCACGCATCACAGGACCAGTGAACTGAACCGTTTTGGGCGCTTGTCACATGTCACAAGGCATTCGTGAACCCAAGGAAAATGTGTTCATGGGCGCTAAAATACCATATATAGCAAATGTTCATCTAGCGCCCGCATCAAATGAGGTCTGTGAACTGTGAACTGAGGACATGTCACATGTCACAAGGCGTGAACCTAAGGTCATATCAGTACAGTAGTTCGAGCAATCTACGGTGTTTGTCACTCTGGTACAACTCTGGTAGGTGTAAATTCCAGGTGGGCGCTAATAAACCTTCCGACTAGTAGTACCATCAGGTTCCATGAAGTGGAAGAACACGTACGGGCGTATAGTGTCTCCAAATATGAGGTAGCTACTCCATTCCAAACTAAAAGGAACTGCTGCTACTCCAGCAGAACTGGACGAGAGACTTTTGTCCTCTGCATAACACATTGTACGTACTGCAGAATTCGTACGCCCTTCGCATGCGTATGGTCACCTGAGAGTGAATCCATGTACCTAGGGACAGTGCTAACCATAGAACACCTCTTCTGGACAGGACCGACAGAATCCTTATTATGAAGACCATCCGAACTAATGCCGTTCTGAATCCCCGGCCTGTCTTTACTCAATTACAACCACGGAAGCCGCGAATGATGTTGTATTTCGTTGAGTCTTGCAAATCTCATTTCTGCATGTTGTACAACGCCCTTATGCACGCTGGTGTAAGTCAGGTTTGTGGATTACATTCTCGACACTCCAGATGCGTGAGTGATAACGGTACATCCCGTATTATCCAAGCTCTTATCTGCAGCAGATCGGTTGCCTCCTCATACCTAACGATGGGATGGATTTTTGTCAAGGGGAAATCAAGGTTATCTCAGGAGCTCACAGAGGTTCCAGTACAGGTCATACGAGGCTATGCCATGTCGTTCGGCATTCAGCGCTCAGCGCTCAGCCTTATTGTCTTTTGTGAAATCATTTGCGGGTTAATGCTGTCATTCCACGATTATGTGATAATCCTGAAATCCCAGCGGCTTGAAGCCAAGTAGAAACGAGAGGCCGATTCATACAGCTGGACCTTCCTTCTCCAGAAAACAGTGGACAATCCGCCAAGCGGGGCTGCAGTCCGGGGCCCCGTTACATCATCGACAACATGGCCCGCACTCGACGGCCCGCTGTCGCGAACGCGCACCGTCTTAATATAAGTTATCTCAAAATTCTCGCTCAGTGAACAAGCACTGATTCGTACGTACTCGCTGATTGAGCATGGAAGAGATCAGCGTAGGAGGGGACGGTGAAAACTGTTCGTTGACAAGTCAAATTATGAGAATGAGCTGCAAGTACATGGGTTGGGAAACCAAAATAATTCTGCGCTGACTTTTCTCCCTCTACTTCCAAAGACAGACATCGGTCATCCAGCAAATTCGTGCCGCCATTTCCCGCCGATGAACTGTCCGGACAAGTCTACCACAAAGAGATCACCGGAATCAGGATAAAACACCTGCCTGCTGGCGTCGCCCCCGCATGCCCCACAGTGTGCGGTGGTAACATAAAGTTGATCCTCCTTCGGGCCTATCCAAAAATCCGGAGAAGTGAGAAGATCATAGATAAGTTAACCTTACCGCCAAAGCAGCATGCCGTCACATGGTAGACTGTGGGTAAGAGTACCTCTACATCCATGACGCCTTCTTTCGTGTACCTGATAATGCGCGATCCACCCCACCTATTGGCATGAGTCAGCCGATGATAGGGTCCAGGAAGGTGTGAGAAGCCCACCGTGCAGACCATACTCCGCCTTCCTTATCAATGCAGAGTCCGTCTGGGTATGATCGTTGGGGGAGTCCATGGGAGATAGAATCCACAAAAATGCGCTGCTGAGATAACTTGCCATGTTCATCATCATAATCATATACATAGATGCGGTTGACCAATGAATCCGTAAAAAACCTGTTGAAGGTGACGTACTATTCGTAAGTGCACGCGGCGAATTATACTTACATCATTTTCCCGTCAGCACTCCATCCGAGACCGTTGGAATCCTGGGAATATCATTCACTGAGGGTAAGGTCACTTGTTATGAACTACACAAGAAAGCTCACCGTGAAAGGTCCATGATCTATGACGGTGGCAGTGTCGGTATGAGGATCGTACAAGTATATCCTGCCGGGTACTCCACGCATCGGTGAGTACAGAGTGCCTGCTACATAACGCCCTTTGGAATCGCAAGCCCCATCATTGAACCTTGTATGAGGTTGATGTTCAGGCGGTAACGGCTTGCTCAGGTAGCGGAGCTTCGAGTCCTTTCAATAATCGCAAAGCCTTGAGCGGTTGTGCACGCCAACTTGGTGTTCCGATCAATCCGAGTCTGTCGGAATCGGCGGTAACATTAAAATTCTCACTTACTCCCTCTCCATTTTGTCGTATAGCTAGGCAAGTGACAGGCTCGTCGAACTGTTCAATAGTAAGCTCTGACGTGCCAGTATTGTAGTGGTAAACCTTGGTGAACGAAGGACAAATCAATACTCTTCAGAGACATAATCCAATAAAGCAGTCTTCACTTTGTTCTGCTCAATATCAACGAAATGCAGGATGGATGTTTTTGAATCGTAGAGAGGTCCTGAATTCAAACGTCAGATAGCCAAGCCCCTGTTTCTTACCATAGAATATCACCTTCGCCTAGGCTGCAAGACGTCCGAAGCAAAGGGCTTTCGACAGTTATCCTTTTGACAGGGAGGCTGGTCATGTCGAGCACTCCGAACACGGAACAAGTCACTGGGGACCAACCATCGTCTTTTATAGCGTAGCGAGAGCTATTCGAGACAGGAGTGGTCCGGGACGACGTGCCGTATACTGAAGGCGACTCACGTTGCACTAACGGGATTAGTCTTAACGATTACAGCGGGTCCAATGATAAAGCGATCACCCTCGTGCGGGGAGTTACCTTGGAGGCATGTCTTCGGTATGTTTCGATATCTTACGAAGTCGGCAACACGGCCGTTTTCAATAGGAGCACACCATCTCATCGGAACGCTGAAGTCAATTCGAGAATGAAGGACATATCCGTTAGGTATCGACATGTGCAACAATCCTAGTGAGCTGCCAGGAGCGTCAGCCGCGACCTCAAATATTATATGATATCCTGCTTACCCTCTGGTGTCTTCGCGATATAGTCGATCGCTGTGAGAAGTTCCGGTTAAGAGGGACTTTGAGAAAGTGAGCAAGTGATCCGCACCCTGCTGCACTGTTTTGATTTCGTCGGCTTCCGCATCAGGGATCTCAATAGCGAACTCCTGGTCAAGGGATCACAAGGTTATTAAAACCAAACAACCCCACATATGCACCTTGCTGCACATACCTCTTCCACCGCCATAACGACTTCAACCGCGTCCAGGCTGTCAAGTCCGAGATCGTCCGTGAATGATGACGTTGCACTGAGCTAGAGGATAACGAAAGCATAAACGATGACAAGTAAATGGTGAAAGAATTTGTTGTGGTACCTTCACTAGGTCGACTTTCTCGAAACCTTTCAACACATCTAACACACGCGTCGTGATTTGCTCTTTTGAAAGCCCTGCTGCTGCAGAATACGCAGCATATCGGAGAACCCGAGTAGGCTTTTGGGGAAGGGCTACCGCGAGCCGTGGGCGGGCTACGCTTCGAACAGCCAAACGAAGGAAGGACATATCGAAACACAGGACGTTGCAGAGAAACGTCGATGGGTCGCCTCGTCACTGCTCGGGCTGAGCCGCGACGGTCACATGACAACACAGGAATTCCTCCAAGAAATTCAGAAGACGACACTGTCATTTCTCAGGGGTGTTCGTGCACGGGTTGTACTCAAGGAATCCAGCCGCAATCAGGAATTTTCGTTGAACATGAAGTCTACTAATTACTGTAAGGCGGGGTGGAACTTGTGGATTTAATCGGCTTAGACTGGTTAATGAACAGAGAGCAGGAGGATTATCCGGCAGAAGCAAGAGAAGGTGAACTCTTGATCATTAGATGAAAGTCAAGTTAACGGTTGAGGATAAGAAGCGGAAGACTTTACAATAGATCTCGATATCGTCATTCCGACGAGCAGTCGAAGAGGCACGTTAGCACTCACGAAGGATATCCTTCAACAGAACAAATTCTAAGCGTCCAGTAAGGTGAGCTCGAGCTCGGGAGAGCTCAGCAGTCCTGAAAATAGTATTATTTCATTGCTTGGAAAGACTTATCGAACCTTTCCCTGGTGAGGAAACGTGTGTATGTAAATCAGAGATTGGGAAACAACTTCGTGCGACGCGGAAGCGTCCTACCAGAGCACACTCGCACGTCGTGAAAGGTATCGCATTAAACGAGTGGTAGAGATTCGGTGAGCGCGCGAGTTTAGACTCTGAGGCCGGGAGTTGCCGGATAGAACTGCATAGGTCAAGTCACAGTGGCTGTCACTCCACCTGCTTTCAGCCACTACTATACGACTGCAAGATCGTCAAGGTGAGCTTCAACATATTGGCCGCGGACATTGGTTGAAGTCTCTCTGTTACTCCCTCTTCCCCTGCTTTCAGGTCAGTTTTCATTAACGCGGTCTCGTCTTCCTCCAACTCACGCGTTTACTGGGATCAGACTCGCCATGGCCACTTTCTCTTCGACACCCATCGTCATCGATGGCAAGGGCCATCTCCTTGGTCGCCTGGCTTCCATTATCTCGAAACAGATCCTGACCGGCCAGAAGATTGTCGTTGTGCGGTGCGAGGAGATCAACATTTCGGGGAGCTTCTTCCGCAACAAGGTGCTGTCGCGAAACTTGAAATTCCTGCGCGTCGATTCCTTACACTTTCGCTTATCTAGCTGCGGTACCACAATTTCCTTCACAAGCGGCACATTGTCAACCCGAAAAAGTCCGGTCCATTCCATCATCGCGCCCCTTCCAAGATTCTGTACCGTGCCATCCGCGGCATGGTCCCCCACAAGTCAGCTCGCGGTGCGGCAGCGCTTGAGCGGCTCAAACTCTTTGAGGGTATCCCTCCCCCGTATGATCGCAAGAAGAGAATGGTAGTTCCGGAGGCCCTGAGGGTCTTGCGATTGAAGCCTGGGCGTAAATATTGCACGGTTAAGGCAAGTAACATTCAAGTTGTCTGTCGTGTAGAGTCTTCATATGTCCCTGGTCATTCAGCGTCTGTCCCATGAAGTTGGCTGGGGCTACAAGGACGTTGTGGACCGTCTTGAGGAGAAGAGGAAGATCAAGGCGCAGGCGTTCCACGAGCGCAAGGTGAGAGTTGTGACGCTGGAGACCTTGGTTTCTCTGCTAACGAGACTATGCAGCTCGCAGCGGTCAAGCTGCGTCAAAAAGTTACAGCGGACACTGCATCATCCTTCGAGAAGCTCACGCAGCTTGGCTACTAGACGGTACTACATGGCTAATCGCATCCATTATTCGCACCCTACTATGACCAGATGCCTCCATGTGACTACGTACTGCTCTTTTATGCCTGTCGACGGGGAAATTTCTCTGAATATGATACTTGCTTGTCCGAGATGTATTAACAGCATACATAACGAGCATAGATGGCTGCGTTGAGTCACACCAGATCTACAGACTGATTCGAACCAGACCACACCAAGCCAGACGTGTCCCACAGGTCCAAGAGGAGGGATTGAGACTCCGCTTTTCGGAGACTTAAATTCACCCAGATCTTCCCGGCGAAGGCCGATCTGCGCTGTCCTGCGCGTCGCCGCGACCGACACAGCTTGGACGCTCACCTTATCCTCCTCCATCCCCTACCTCCTGTTTTCTCTCCCCTCACCTTCTTCCACCGAATCCAATGCCTTCCGACTCCCCAGTTAACCGTGAGTCCGACCATCTCTCCTGTTGAATCCTAGTCAAATGTCTTACCTGTGGCCATTATTCAGCATCTTCTCCGCAGTCCCGTTCCCCTTCGCCTACGGGCAACGAAATCCTCACCCTCCGTGCACTTGTCAGCACCAAAGACGCTGGCGTGATCATTGGAAAGGCCGGAAAAAATGTCGCTGATCTCAGAGATCAAACGGGCGTTAAAGCGGGAGTTAGCAAAGTTATTCAAGGAGTCCATGAACGAGTTTTGACCGTGAGCGGGTCTGTAGAGGGCGTGGCAAAGGTTCGTATCACCCCCTTTTCTGTGCTTAAGTGAATTGACTTGTGTGATCTAGGCCTATGCTCTCATGGTCGCGCAGCTTTTGGCGTCGAACCCGTCCTCCCCTATCACCTCCAACTCCTCCACACCCCACACATCTATCAGACTTCTGATCTCACACAATCTTATGGGTAGTGTCATTGGCCGCAATGGCCTGAAAATCAAGGCCATCCAGGACGCTTCGGGAGCGCGTATGGTGGCCTCGAAGGAGATGCTACCTCAGTCGACCGAGCGGGTTGTTGAGGTCCAGGGTTCCTCCGAGGCCATCGGTCATGCCATCGAAGAAATTGGACGATGTCTTCTGGAGGATTGGGAGAGGGGCCTGGGAACCGTCCTCTTTCATCCAGGCGCCGGAGACGAGCGGACGGGGCGCCGCACAAACCAGAGTCGACGGTTGAATGGCGACTCCGGCCCGCGCGGGCGGACATCACCATCTCCTAACTCCCCCTCACAGCAACCGACCAACCTCCGCACTCAAAACATTTCTATCCCGTCCGACATGGTCGGTTGCATAATCGGCCGGAATGGCACAAAGATCACCGAGATTAGGCGCCTTTCCGGATCCAAGATCTCTATCGCGAAAGAGCCCCATGACGAGACAGGCGAGAGGATGTTCACGATAGTTGGCACTCCGGAGGCCAACGAGAAGGCGCTCTTCCTGCTGTACAATCAGCTGGAGAGCGAGAAGGAGAGAAGAGTTGGAAGGGACCAGCAACAGCAGGAGGAGCTCCAGGATTAGGCGCGTCGTTGAGCGCCCATTATCGACATCCATTCCATGCCTCGCACGCCCATGCACACACAATGCGTACAGGCATCCCGGGTGCCATTCAAATGTTCCGCCGGGTTCTCATCTCCCATCTCCTCACCCTTCTAACTCGTCGCCGTGATTTCTGCCCTTACTCAGCTCGTCATCGCTGTCCGTCGTCTGTCAATACTTCGAAAACTGACCCTAACGTATCCGAAAAATCTACGGCACTCTCCGCCCGTCCTCTCTTCCATTCTATCTCGTCCGTCCTCGTATCCACTCATCGCTTTGGTCGCATGTCCCTTTTACTCGCTTGTGTGGGGGAGCTTCCCTCTCGGCTGTACCTGACGCGTCTTGACTGACCGCTCGTACCTTACGTTACCATACTCCGTGTGCATGCCTTTGCCAGTCAGAGACATTCAAAAGTATGCATAGCTTAATGTGTTATATCTCACTCGGTCGTGCAGCGAACATATATTGCTTAATCTCCGTGCGTTCTTGCAGTGAGATATGTGCGCAAGGTTCAAGAAGGTGCGCTTAAGGTCACATGTTCGCGTCTCGCGAACCACCACGTCTATCGCATCAACAACTCCGCAAATTAGATGAAGCCGAAGCGCTGATGACTCTAGTACTGTAACTCGTAGCATAGATATCAGGGAACGGCTGTGGACCACGCGTCGTAATAGATACAATCGCGAGGATTCACAGGCCCACCCTCTCGACAAGACGTAAAGGTGGGGCAGCGAACGCACGGTGCCTGAGAGCAACCGAACGAGAAACGTTCCTCACTGACCGCCCTGTAGACGTGAGGCCCAAGCTCAACGTCCCCCCAGTCGACGTCAGCAGTGGTAACAGCAGTTGCT
This sequence comes from Sparassis crispa, assembly GCF_003851025.1. NCBI lineage: Eukaryota > Fungi > Basidiomycota > Agaricomycetes > Polyporales > Sparassidaceae > Sparassis > Sparassis crispa. The sequence goes on from NW_020939747.1 coordinate 2,965,644, forward strand.
TCAGATAGACTGGGGATGGAGTCGACCTCGGACAAGGTGGTCGTGACTGCTCGTTTCCCCTTCGCTCTCGTGGATGGCCTTTGCTTGGAAGATGTGCTGGTATCGATGAGATCATCGTGATCCCCAAGTGCACCACGATGGTCGACGTTGGAATTAACCGTCTTCATCCGTTTTCGGGGGACACTACCTCCACATTCTTCCTCATCCTCGAATTTCCTCTTCCTTTTTTCAAGGGACTGCTGTCCGTCATCATCTTCATCTTGGGGGTCATCGAGGGAGTACACACTCCAGGTCAATGTCCCGAAGGACGGAATCTAAGCAATAGGAGACAACTCCAGGGAAGAGAAGCAGCAGCGTTTCAGCAGTGAATAATACCTTCTCGATCTGGCCATCCACAACAAGGACATCGAGAAGCATTTCGACGTGCTCAACAGATAGGTCCGTCGTAGATATTCGGCTCTTTCTCACAAACGATTGTACGTCCGTCGAAGTCGGGTAGCCCGGAGGGCTTGATATGGGGAATAATAGTCGAGTCCCCTCACATCGGCCCCTTGGGTAGCTCTATTAAGTGCATGTTAACCTGACACACCTTCAGTTAACAGTAGCCGTGACTTTACCTTGCCCCGAATGAACTGCAGGCAGCTAGCCCTCAACAACCGGATAAATTCGGTATCAAGCTCGTTATCGGTGTACCATGGACCACCTGTCAATGCCACGGATGGCTCAAGATTGGATAACATGTAGATCCTCCGTGTGTGGTGCTGAAATGATTGTAGAAGGACAGTCAGCGTTATGTGTCATACATTCTATAGCAGCTGAGGCGCGGACTTGCACAGATGGTACCCGCTTGATGAGGTGCTTTTGGAGTAAGGATTTCAGGCAACGATCTATGGCGATCTGGTGAAGGTTTGTCTTGGCTTTGATATGCTTAGTCCAAAGGCCTGCATAATCCATGCGATGAGTGGGTAATATCAATGGCTCACGACGTATATACCTTCGTTAGCCGATGTTCATATATGACCGAGCACCATCTTCTCTTCGGCGTTCAAGCTCTGTGTCCTGTGTTGCAACGCAGGACACCGAAGGGGCCAAAGTTAATGTCCACTCGTATATCACGAACCAAGAGGTAGGGCGCCAGTGGCACGTACAATTGGTATTCATCCTGCGACACTGCCCGAAATGCAGTGATAGTTCCTTGAGAGGATTTCAGAGCCTTCAGGAGGCCTACGCTGAGCAGATAGTTCAAGGCGTCGACTCGGACCGCCGCATCTGGGACTACTGCTTCACAGTGATTGGGGGTGATCTCCTAATGACAGAGTATGTGGTCCTTGTGAATCCCTGAGTGTATATACGCGCCGCATACACACACATGTGTGGTGGTTGTCAGAGCGGTCTGAAGCAACTTTTTCTCGATGTCATTAGGTGTTCTTGAGGTCATGGTGAAGCGTGTACCTTGGCCAAAAAGGACTGGACGCGTACAGAACCAAGCATGCGTCGGAGTCGCACTCTGCACAGAAAAAAAAGAGTATAGAAAGAACAGTGCACTACTTCTCTCCAGTTACCAGTACTGCATAAGATCTGTAGAGCAGCTGGTCGTGTTCAAGATTATTCGCAGATTCAGAGATAGCCGAAGCACGCAGCACGTGCAGGAAAACGTCGATCGCGACTCGGTGACTTTAGCAGACACGCTCATGCAGCCACGACAAACTCGCCCTGCTCCTCAGACCTATAGCCCTTATGCCCAGCAACCCCCCTCCTATCTCCCCGCGCACTCCCAGGGCATGCTGGCCGCGTACGCCGTGACTACTGCCCTCTCACAACCTCACGTCCAAAATTTTCCTCAGTACCAGTACCCCCAGGCTTCTCATTATGCTCAAGCCTACGTGCAGCACTACCCAAATGTCGCTGCTTTCCACCCAGCGACTACAGCAGAGGGGTACACCCTCTCATCTACGTATGTTCCGGGTCAGCACACGAGCCAACAAGGCACCATGCCCGCAATGCAGAGCCGAACCACTGCTCAGAGGCCCCAGGATCGCGGCCAGACGCAGCCGCATTGGTACCAGCCGGGGAATGCCAGGTGCACGTACCACGGGTGCATGTTTCAGGGTTCGCAGAAGGCCGTCGAGATCCACATGATGGACCGGCACCTCATTTATCCTCCTGGCTGGGAGAACAGGAAGCGCAAACCAGACTGGGATGCGGACCCCAGTCTGAAGGGGTGCGTGAAGCAGCTGCAGTTAATCTGATGTCCAATCTCACGCGTCTTGAAGGAAACCTATACCCATACAAGGTACTACCGTAAAGCTAGATACCCCAGAGGCCATCGCGGGGTGGATCGCAGAGCGCAGGAAGAGATTCCCAACCGCAAGCCGTGTAGAGGAAAGGCAAAGAAAGCTTGAGGATGCCATTGCCCGTGGACAGTTGTCACCAGAAGATGTGAGATTTCCTCACAGGAAGAAGCGAAGACTCAATGACGGCGCAGACGCCCACTCACATAATGGCTGGAGCGACAGAGGTAGAGGATGGGGAAGAGGGAGAGGATGGGGAACTGGAAGAGAAGGCGGCAGAGGGAGAGGGAGGGGGAGAGGGGCGAATCAGAACTGGCAAGCTCGGACGGACGGTAACCTGATACCAACAAGCGGAGAGTCTTCTCAACAAGCTACAGGGAGCACGCATAAGGCAGCAATAGTCCCTCCAGCTCTAGGATCTCTGATCCAAGCATCCAGCTCGGATTCTGACGAGGACTCCGAATCTGAGTCAGATTCCGATGGTGCACCTGAAGTGGTTTCTTCAAAGGTGTCTCCAAAAGACTTGGAACAAGAGGCTGCGGACTCACGACCTGAAAGCCCGGATGATGTCCCAAACACTCCTGCTGCAGGCACTGTTTCTACTGCCATTCAGGCGATTCAACCAATCAAAAAGTCCCTACCAAGGCAGCCGCGCAGACCTCTACGTAATCCGTTCGCTTCACGTCCTTCTCTGCTCCGTAATGTGAGTGCCAAAGTTTACTGTTGCAAGAACGCATTTAATGAGATCTCTCTTCTAGTTGCTGCAACCTGAGATCCGTATGACCGTGTCCAACCTGTCTCAAGCTATCCGTTTTCTGGTCGACAACGACTTCCTCGAGAACGTGGAGTTGAAGCCCGGTCAAGCGGCCGAGAAAATGATCGAGGTTGTCGGAGAGGCCGAGGCCGAGGATACGGTAAATAAGCCCGCAAACGCTGTATCGTAGAGAACCTCTGAGAAGTTGTAGATTACAGCGCTGGCATCGCGCATCCTGCACCATGGTCCAAACTAATAAATTGTCAATAGAAGATAAGATGCATCATGCATCACCGGTGCCATCGCTCTCGACGCCCATCTCGCTTCCTGTCTCACTGCCACTCTCACTGCCGCTCTCCTCGTCTGGGTCGACTTCCAAGGTCCGCTGTTCCACGTCATATCCAACAGCAGCCAGCTCCTTCCCGATCTGAGCCGCCTTCGACGGTGCCGTGACAACAACCGCCACAGACGACGACGCATCAAAGAGCGGCAGGAAGTACTTGCGCAGTGCAGCCAGGACGTCCTCCTTGGTGACGGCCTGGTATTTTTCCAAGAGCTTGATGCTGTGGTCTTGAGGGACACCCTTGAAGGTCTGGTTCAAGAAGGAGGAGAGTGCCTGCAAGAAAGGGTCCATTGGTCATGAACAGTACAAGCCAACATGTGCACTTACGGCACGACCTGGTGTTGAGACACCTTTTGTCACTCCAAAGACGATACTACTCTTGGCTGCGTCCATTGTCGTATCCTCTAGTGGTATCTGTACAAGGGGTTATGTAAGGATGCTAAGAGGAATTGGTACTTAGGACTCACAGAGCCGTCAACGAGACTCTTGATAACAATGGAAGCCTGCCTGAACGCCTCCATGCTATTCGAACTCTGGAAATGCGCCGTGAGACCAGACACGCGAGTGATTATTTAGAAACATACGCGATACAGGTTGAATCCAATAAGGCCGGCCTCCCGATCGATGGATATATGGGCGCCGTAGGCTAGGCCTGAGCCACGGATATAACGCTACAGGGGGGATTATAAGGTAGCCCATTCGAAGCAGGGGATTTAACACACCCATAGGTAGCTCTCGGTGGCATTGAGCGCTTCGAGAGCCACACGGATTGCTGGGAAGTCAGGATGATCAAAGCCTTGGATGCCTTTCGCAGTGTGCGCAACGAAGGAGCTCTCGATTGTGGGGAGACTGACGACTACGGCCTAGCAGAAACAGTGAGCACGTTGTACGTCAGTATATTGAACACCAGAACTGTACCTTCTTCACCGGATCCTTGCCTATCGAGCTAAGGGTATTAACTGTCATGGTGATGGGGACAAGTTCAGTTGCCTACGTTGCGTCAGCAGTGAGGACCAATTAGATGGGCATGTTGCTCACTGGCAAAGCCTTCTCGAAATGAGTTCTCCATGGACTACGGGGTTGCTCGAGGCCCAACACATTGCCAGTAACGGAGAATCGTACGCCAGATGGCTCGGTGACTACTTCATGGTGAGCCAAATGAGGGAAAGTCCGTAACAACTGAAACTTACTCAGCCGTCTGATCTCTTCAAAGTTTTTGATGGCCTCGTCAGGTGATTCCTGCAGATCCTTCGCAAGTTTGGGTACGAATTCGATCTGCGAGAGAACGCTCCCAGCCAAAGATGTCGAGCTCTCGTCATATAGCAATCCCGCCGAAACTGATGACAAGACGTTGTCGCCGTCTCTCTTCAATTCCGGCAATGATTGTTGGATCTTCGCGACTGACACTTGTAACCTGCGACAACGTAGGAATAAGATGACATCGGGTGAATCGGGTGATGGATACTGACCTCTCCTTGTCGAAGATACTGTCATATACAAGGTCTTTCAACCATGCAATAGCGCTTTCATACATCGCAGTTTCCACCTTAATGGTAACCCGCATCGTCTCACTGAAAGTACCACTGACGCCTAAGTTGACTTCATACGAGACAGTGTCGTTGTCCAGTCTATTGACGACTTCTTCATGTGTCAATTTCTCCCCGGAGCTTCTCGTGACCGGTAAGGAAAAGAATGAAGAGAGGTACGTTGACATGTATCTGTAAAAATAACAGATCAGATATGCCACCGTCAGAGAGGTGTGTTGTACTTACGGGCGGAGTCGATGCGATAGGTTAGTCAAGGAGAAATAGGCATTGATAGTGACAAAATCGGACTATGCAATATATATATCAGAATTAATCTTCTGCGAATGCCATTGGAACAAAACCGTTCGCACCTGTACATGATCGTACTGAACGAAGAATGGGACGGCTTCACCGTCCTTCTCGACACGCTTCGCGAGCTCAGTGTTTCCACCCTGGTGCGCAGTCCGCTTCCGTGCCCTTCCCTTACCAACTTCTTGCAAGCTCTGAACGGGTATCCAGGAGATGCTCTTAACATCAGGGACAGGGAAGGACGTCAGGATTTCCTTTGGGATCTCCTTGTCGTGCTCCTTCTTCGCATCCTGGAGGACTTTCTCTGCCTTCGCAAGTCCCTCAGGCCCTAACATTTTCTTCTGGGCCGCGATGCGAACCTTCTCGGTTTTCTCCAGCTTATCTGCCATTGCCGCAGAGGGCTTCCCACGGACAACGACACAAGGAGGGTCCACGTAGTACCTGCAAATATACAATAACCTTGTGAGCTACGATATGATGGAGAAAATCATGCACTGACTTTTTCAAGACATCCGTCCACTGCGTACTTGTCCACAGGCGAAGCTGGCTGTACTGCTTTATCTCGTCCAAAGAAGGGCCTAACTCGGACCCATCCTCAACGCCGTACAGGACATCGTCAATGACGGTTCCGGAGAACGTATCCCCTTTCGATGTCTCGACCTTGCTACGGAGCTGGAGGGGAAATGAGTAATATGGTCCACACAGACTGAGCGAGTAGTACCTGGCGCTCGTCACGATTGATGACCATGGACATCCTTTGCATGTCGATACCTTCATCAACGATCCGCTTGAGACTGGCCCTGATTTTCTCGTCGAAAGTCTCAAGGTACTCCGTCGGTACAGAACCGACATAGACCGGCAGATCCACCAGTGTGGCTCGTGTATCCTCTCCGAAATAGATGTAAGTGCTGAAGTGGTCATCACATTCAGTATACACGAAGTCATCTGACACCAATCATCAAAACCTACCACAACGGCGACTCGATCTCCACAAATTCCTTGTTAAGAGGTGCGACCGGAGAAGACGTCAAGTACGTGGCGAGGATGTCAAGTGCCTGGAACAAGAACATAAGGACAGGTGCACGACGAGACTACCAATACACACCTTTCTCTCCAGGAATGCATTCGGAGGTGGGCCCATGAACGTTAACTGTACTTCGCCCACGCTTTCGTCCTTCTCCGGGAACTCGATAGTCTCCTTCACATTGTGTTTGAGAGGTTCTCGAAGCGCGCTGGCCGTTTCTACGAAGGGCCGCTTCCAACCTTTCGGTCGTGATCCTTGATTCTGACCATGTCTGATAATGGACGGTTCGATCTGGTTCTGAATAACATTGAGGAGGGAGGTGGTACCAGAGGCCAACTTGCCGGTCACGATGAGCGACAAATTATGAGGGACGTAGTACTTGTGATGGTACTCCCGGACTGACACCACTCATGAGAACGTGAGGCGAAAACAGCATGAACAGACGCACTCTGCTCAACAGGCAAGACACGGAGCGCCTCCATGAGACCCCCAGTCTCGGATCGATAGGCGCTCCGTGCTGAATTCAGCAGGCGTTGCATACTGTCAAACAATCAGAACATGCATCGATGGGTCGTGTGACCAATCATACCGCAGCGCCATGAGGTCTCCGGCAGTATTTTCCCGTCCTTGCATCTCGCTGTAGACCACACCGGAGTCTTGCCCCTTGCCATCGATATGATGTACCTGTAACGCCCATATAAGTGAAGGAGAGGAGATAATCGGCTGGATAGTTCCTGACCTCGGTGACAAAGCCTGCCTTGGTGAGAGTAGGGTACAAGATGTGATCCACGTAAATTGGGAGCAGCTGAAGAAATCCCTGCTCTCCGGCTGTCGAGACAGTGTAAACAGTATGGTCGATGTCGGTCCATGCATTGGTGCCATTCGAAAATCCACGATTCGCAAAGTGATCGATGATGCCTTTGTAAGGATATTGTTCCGCGCCCATAAAAACCAGACTGGATAATAGGGTGAGAGATGTGGCGAGTGAGCGCAGCAATCAAGACTCACTGTTCTAGTGTATGAGGACATCCGCTATCATTGAAGACTAGTATCAGCTTGTCAGCATCGTGGGTGAGGAGGCAGATCAAATCAATGGTGTAGACCCCTCATTCAGCGCAGAAGCGCATGATCAGCCTGCCGACGTAAAGGAGGATATAATACGCGAGCCACGAGCCACTCAGGTTCCACCAACATGAGCTGGGTCGATCGGGAAGCATACACTTATGAGATATGATGACAGACACTTACTCTCAGTGGCGACCACAAAATAGCCGTTGACAATTGGAGCTAGGCTTCGTGTCAATTGAACGTTCTTAAAAGATGAGTATAGTACTGCCTGACACACCTTCATAGTCTAGGTGGACTACAGACAAGCCAGTGACCCTGCTCTTCCACTTCGAGAGCAGGATATCCGCGAAATCGAGCTTGACTTGCTTGACCAAATCGAAATTCCCGAAGCTCTCTAGGTGAGTTCCATTAGTCTTGATGCCGTTCATCTTCTGAGACATGGTGCGTTTGATACAGAGTCGTGAGTCCTGCTGATTTATAGATGTATGCAGAGTTTGCGGTGAAGTCGTAATACAGCGTGCGAGCCCGAGAAACTTGCCGGAGGAAGACGATGCGATAGCAGGATGACGAGAGGTGTAGAGAAGACGGTACATCCAGCAGCTAGACGCTTTATAGGACCAGTAAGAACGTAAGCCTAGTACCCTCGATTGGGTAGGTAAGAGACGTGCAGCGTGGTGCGTGCAAGGCTAGGACACGCGCGTCTCAAGTACTGGCATGCATTCATACAAGCGCCTTCCTTTTCTGGCGACAATTTTAACCTTTCGCATTGCCGCTCAGTACTCAGTTACGATGAACTTGACGCCTGGGAAATTTTCCTTCCGACCATGACTCTCGGTGATGAGAACTTGCCGAAGCTTGCTTTTCTAGGTCCTTTAGGCTCTCATTCCTACCAGGTCCGTCTCAATTCACGAGTGGGTCCAGCAATTTTCAAACCGACGACGGCAGTGTGCACGCGATGGATTCGGAACCAATGTACAATACGTCGAGAAACCAACCATCTCAGGTATCCTGTCTGTTGTCATCTGATTTAACTCTATTGTAACTTGTAGCCAGACGTCTTCAATGCGGTTTCCAATGAGATACCTTTCGGATTAATCCCACAAGAGAATAGCATCTACGGGAGCGTTACTGAAACATATGACTTGTTACGGCTCCCTGCGGTCGGTGAAGACAGGTTTGTTCGGGGGGAACTCACTCTTCCCGTGCGACACTGCCTTCTCGTGCGCCGTGGTGTCCAACTGGAAAGCATCCGAAGGGTCCTCAGCCATGAACAGGAAAGTCGTACATACCGATGAATTATAACGCATGGCTTAAGATATCGCACTCTAGGCTCTCGGTCAGTGTGCACATTTTCTGTCAGAGAGACTTCCGGGAGCTGTCCGTGTGAAGACGCCGTCTACCTCTGCGGCAGCGCAAGCCCTTTTGTCAGAAGAAGAGGGTGACCAAACTCTCCAGAGCGCGGCCATATGTGCGGCCCTTTGTGCTACGATTTTCGACGGGCTTGAGGTGTTGCATGATAATATTCAAGATAATGATAGTATGTCTGATTTCTGCACTGCGCATTGCATGTGCGAAGCCGCTTCTGACTCATGCCCAGCGAACCTTACTCGCTTCTACGTACTCGCCAGTTCCCTCGACGCCAGCCTTCCCTCGGACGCCTTACAACGATACGCGCGGAGACGGGCGCTCGTGCGCATCAGCGAAGGCCTATCAGAGCAAACAGCTGCTCCACACGGTCGCCTCATTCAACTGGTCATCAGTACGCTCCTCACTACCTTTGGGTCACCCGCCACTAGAATCGACCGGAGACCATCTATAAGTGGGGTCGAAGGTGACATCTATGTGATAGAGCTGGAGGACTCCACGGGTCCTCCCAGTCCGGGCAGTCATGCTGTCACAGATGCCTTGTGGCTGAGCAGAGTGCGGGCCGGTATTGAGAGGGTGCAGGTTGCCGGCGGTGATGCCCAGCTGCTCGGTGTTTGGTGACGCCGAGATCTTTGCGTAGACTGTCTTCTCTCTTGACGATCAGGATTTGTTTAGAATATTTGCTATCCTACACCGAATCGAGTAGCTCAAATCGGGCGACATGCGGAGACCATATAGGTACATCGTGAACAACCACGAAAGTAGCATGAACGATATCATTCGTCTGAGGTTTGCGCAATCAGCGCGGCAGCAGCATCGGAGCGCTGGACGATGCTGCACTGGAAATGCTTCGGATGACTGGACGAAATGAGCTTTAGTGCCACCCAGGCATGCAAATACTAATGCCGCACCTGAGTAGTGTAGAAGTGTATTCTACTTCCGGTTCAATCGGAACCCCCTTCTCATCGAGGGCCTTAGCAATGTTGAAGGCCGCCGCGACAGTGGCGACAGCAATCCAGACAGAGTCAGTAGCAAGCCAGCGACCTGGGCATATCCTGCGGTACCAACGGACCATGTAAGCACCGTGACTTACTCACGAACCAGGCCCAAAGAGAGCGTACCGTCGACCATATCCGAAGGCAGCCAGAGGTGGCTCATTGATGCCGAGTTCAGTGTTCTTCAAGTTGTCAGCGTATCTTTCAGGGAAAAATCTGTACGGTTCAGGATATGTTGCTTCGTCGTGAAGGATCGCCCTGCAATCCTGTTCAGCCTACCGAGATCGCGGGCAAATGGATACTGACCAGGTGTTAGGAATGACGGTGGTATCCTTGGGGATCAATTTGCCCTCGTACACGTCGTCTTCTGTCAAGCTGTGTGCTATTCCCAAGGGCGTGACTGCACCAGCACAAACGTACTAAGTTCAGTATTGTCAGACAGCTGCTGCACCTCAGCCTTACCTGGATTCCATCGAAGACACTCCCAGACTATCCAATCGATGTAAGGAAGGGAGTCCCTGTCAGAGAAATCGGGTAAACGATCTCGGCCTACGACTTTGTCTATCTCTGCTTGTGCTCTTTCGAGGACCTCGGGATAGACTGTCATCGCCAGGAAGAATGATAGAACAGCAGAAACAGTCTGTTGACAGTCAACGGAACATCAATAGACTCTATGAGTTGAATGGTCGAAACGCATACGGTGTCAGCGCCGGCTGGAAGAGGAGCATTAGCTTATGCTGAATCACCGGTATACTAACAACATCACCAGCATACGAGGTAGCAGCAACACCCTTGATAACCTTCTCTTGCTCAGGATCACGTCCGGACTGAAGCCACTCTTCCACAGCGGCAGCAGTTATGCATGGTATCGCGTTTCCCGAAGCCTAAGTAAATTTAAATGCTGATGAGAAGCTCATCTCGTACGAAACTCGCCATTCGCTCCTTGACCATCTTGAAAGGTGCATTGAGCATGGCCTGGTTCAGCTTGCGCCATTCCAAGGCCTGTCGCTTAAATCCTGCACCAGGCATCCATGCAGGAATGAATCGCACTAGATAAATGCGATTGATGTGGTCAGCGAAACACACGAGAATATTACGCTTTGCTCACGGGGAGGTATGTAGTCTACAAGGTATGTTCCGAAGATGCCAGCTAATCCGAGAGTATTCATTGCCTGGTCCGCCAACAGAACATACGGATCTCCCTCAGGTGCTACCTACGGTTGACTTCAGTCGTGATACCGGGCAGGACGCATGAGCCTGTTCTACCTGATGCCCGTACGCCACACTCAACACGATTGCGGCAGCATTCCTGTAGCAGACCATCCGCGTAAGTTCACAAACTGGTACACATCTGGCAGGGACCCAAAACCTTCGTATGTGATGATCCAGGTTGTCGGGGGAGTCAGTAAGGTTGCGAAGGAGGACACGTGTTTCTCTCAGCATGACAGGGTGATACGTAGAAGTATTGGCTGCGTTGAAATGTTGGTGGAACATAGCCCGATGCTTCTTCCACCATGGTCCATAAGGTATTGTGGAGAAAAGCCAGTCCCAGCCCATACTGTATATCGCTGAGATCAATTGATCGGGTAATTCGAGGCCGACTTACAGTTGGGTTACCATTGATCGAAATGGTCTGGAGGAATAAATACTGCTCCGTTTCTCGAGGAGATCGTTGACCACTCGAGCCGAGTTCAGAACCACGACGGGATTGCCGAAGACGTAGATATAGACGAGATCACCTGTGCTTACATGCAGCGATTGCTCTGGCTTGCGATGAGAGGACGAGTCGTACCATATGTCTTCCTCCACTGGGCATAGGTTATCCACGGATAGGTTTTAGGTAACTCAACAGAACCAAACCATGATGTTCTCGGACCAGGAGGTAAGGGTAGATGCCGAACGGCGTGCTTGGAGAAGACAGCGTAGAGTATGAAGCAGATGAGAAAGGATACCATGAGATCTGTGGGATTTGGCATGTTGTTAGTGTCCACGATTCATGCAGATCGTCGCAAGACGCGCCACGTTGAGCAGAGGGAGATGGTGGGACAGTCGGGAGATCGATGAAAGCGGCCCATGCTATATGAATACGAAACGTCGGAGCCATGAGAAAATAAGGGAAGGGCCATCACTCCGCTGGAACCAGCGTTGGGAAGAACTGGAGGGCCAGAAGAATCCGAGGTGCAGCATTTTCAGGGAGAGGTTGCAGCTTGTCCGGTGTGTTGGAGAGCATACAACATTTCTGGTCTAGATCGGACTGGGACAATCTCAGCATGGACGTTATACAAACGGGGCTAGTGCCGACTGGGATGCCGTGAGATGCTTCCTCCCGCGTATGCGACTTGTTAGCCTCATCTTTGAGTCTTCCAATATCCATTAGGGTGAGAGAATGTTCTGATGTGCCTGCAACATATCAGCTATCAGTCATTGCGACGAACATCCCTCCAAACGGGCCGTGAGTAGCCCGCGGGATGAACCTGAGGGAACTGGGTGCGCCAGGGACACTCAGTTCGCGGATGGCGATCGAGATTCCAAGTTCGTAAAGAGCTTCTATATTTGGAAGGAGCGGTCGCTTATCAATGCACCTTGTTGTGACGCTACCATGTCACAAGGACTGAGCGGTTTGTTCGTCGACCACGATGGCCTCTGCTGTAGCAAATCCGCTCGCTGGTCCGTCTGCGTTGCGGGATCTCATACGCCCACAATTCCATCAGAACAACTTTGCTGAGGAATCTTACATTAAGAACGAGCTCGGTATTAAGCTTGATAAAGGTATTCTTTCTCTCGCGCACACAAGCTACGTATCGTACCGTTATTCATCGCCTGCAGATGACCAGATATGCCGTCTCTCTCTTACCCCCGCTGGCTGCCCTCTCGGGCCCCTTCACTGTCCTTTGAGGCACACCAACCCGTCAATCCAAAACTTCCAACCTCCCAAGCAGCTGCCCACTCATCCTCGTGAGCGAGAGCGTCTCGCCACCGTGTGCAAACATTGGCTTCGTGGCTTGTGTAAGAAGGGTGATGCTTGTGAGTTCTTGCACGAGTACAACCTGAGACGCATGCCCGAGTGTTGGTGGTACGCGAAGTATGGCTACTGTTCCGCTGGAGACGAATGTCTGTATGCCCATCCGAAAGAGCGTCGTATTGAGTGTCCAGACTATAATAGAGGGTTTTGCAAGCTCGGTGTGTAATGCTGTACTTTTTGCAGAGATTATTACCTCATAGCATGTAGGTCCCACATGCCCTCGGAAACATGTCAAGCGAGTTGCATGCCAGCTCTATTTGACTGGTTTTTGTCCCATGGGTGCAGATTGTCCGCGTGGCCAGTATGTATTTTCCTAACCCTTTGAAGACCAGCAAATTATTCACATGCTCAGCCCCAAACCAGATCCCCCTCCGCCGAAGGCGTATGAACCGCCCTCACCGCCCTCAGTGCGGGATTTAGGGCCACCTCCTCCAGGTTACGGTAGGTATGCAGACTATGATCGTGGATTCCCTGGCGGTCACCCGCCTGGTCTAGGAGGCTCGGGAGGCCCACCGGCCCCTCGCAGGAACATCGAGGATGTCACCTGCTTTAAGGTACGTTCTTGCTGCTACATTCTGGGACCTCTTGTTGATGCCCTACAGTGTGGGGAGAAAGGTCACTATGCAAATCATTGCCGGAAAGGGTTGCACAAGCGTTAAGGACTTGAGGATTTTCACGGAGATCTCAGCGTAGAGGTATATTTCTAAGAGTTGGAACGTGTATATGTCTAGTTCATAATTCACGAAAGCATACCCGACGGACGAATTTGAACCGCGCCCATGTATCATCTCAAAAAAGCACGAGTCCAAATGATCGGATGGAACAGCATTCTGATGCGAATCGTGTGTTCCACTGTGCGGAGAAGAACAGTGCAAAGTCTAAAGTAGTACATCCTAGATTATTTGGTACTCTACAGTCCGGATAGCGAGAATTTACTGACGTGGTGACACATCAAACATTAGAGACGCAATATGAGTACCGAAAGTGAAACAGCATAGAATCAGAACAAAGAGCGTTTCACTAATGTCGCGTGGCGTAAGCCGGCGGAATACCTGGAACATGGCCCTGCACATGTGCAGTAGGCATGGACGGCGGCGAGTTTGAGGTGTGACGAGCCCAGCTGGATACCATAGGATTCGAGGTAGACAAATTCATCATACCTGCTGGCATCGTCGATGTAGGCGACATTTCGTCGAACGGTTGGTTGCCAGGCAAAGGAGCACCCGTGAGCTCCACTATCTGAGCATCCCTAGGGAAAACCCCTGCATGAGAAAACGGATATAGAGGCACTGCCACCTGCAAGGGATGCATCTGCGATGTCATCCGAACGATTTCGGTCATCAGGCCTTGGAGTAACTTCTCCTGACGGACTAATATGTTTCAGCAACACACTAACCAGAGCGTGGTAACTTGACCTACTACCGATGGGCGAGCGACTGCCGTATGTTATCATGGCAAACCTTCCATAGTGAGGATAAGTTAACTTTGCGCCATGAATGAGTGCATATCCACTAACCGGAGCGCATTGATATTCCCCCAGGCCATAGTTTCTCCCGCAGTGTCCCCGATTTCGATGAAGTACTTGCACAGCTGGATCTGAACGACAGCCGCCAGATACCAGCAGATCTACAGATTCAGAATCACATCAGAACAGTAGAGTAGCGGTGTCTTCTGAGACTCGCCGTTATAAACGGATGTAAACGCGTAATATCTAGCGAGGTCTCCGAAAGTCTGAAGTACGCCGACAGTATGAATCGTGTGGCGTTGACGCAACGTGCAGCTGATACGCTCTGGGTATTGTGAAAGTCAATGTAAGAATTGTGGAGAGTGATGGTTGCCCTGTATAAACCAGTAGTTAATGTCGCATCTCGAACTTCAGCTTATGAATTAAAACATACGCGTAAGGTACAACATGGGCCATGTAGAGGTCCGTGTCGAGGCCACTCCCATCCGGGCTAATGTCAAACTGCCGATAGCCTGATGGAAAACTCTCAAGGAATTCAAGAGCGACAAGCCTGTCAAGTTGCTCGAAGCCAATCAAATTGAAGGGATTTTGATTTATGCTAGGCGGTGCAGATGCACGAAGGTTGCTCCTGGTATTGTAGTCTGTTACGCGGCCAAACAACATGACAGACTTGAGGAAGAGTATGCACGAATCAGTGTATTCAGGTATATGTCGAATGAAGACGTCTTTTGTACCCAAATGTTGCGGATTGTCGGGTATCCCTGACTAGATACAAGGTTAGAGTATATGGCATACGACGAACGGAACACTGTACCCCTGTTTCAAAGTCAATAGAACGCAATGGGAATTCTGTCCCGATGTCCCTCTCATCTACAGCATGAAGCCATCCTCCAACAGACACAATACGATCGAATATTACAGTCATCCACCAAGTTCTTCGGCGCAACTCTAATTCCTTGAAATCTTTTGGAGGATCAAGGTAGGCACCTGTATTCGATCCATTCATAGAGAAAGTGCCCGGATAATTGAGTCGGAGTGGCACCGCGACCCTCGCTTGAAACCCCGCAAATATCCATACTTCCACCCAACGACCCTCTTGATAGAAATACCAAGAGAGTAAGATGCAGGCCTGCACGACGGGGAAAATGTCCCGGCCTGTCGCCATTGTCCTGTCAATGTACGCTCGCGTCTTGCTCACATGATGCTCCGCAAATGTGTCGCGGCGCGTTCCATCCGGCATCGGGTTGATATCGTAGGAAGTCCAGCGTGAGGCTGATGCGCACTGGTTGACAGGGTCAATATATTCACAGTGCTATCTGAAGGGCCAGCCACTCACTATGGCATGCAGCACCGCTGGATGAGGAAAATTTGGGTCGTTGGGATGCAAATGCATGGATGCAAGTAACGAAGGACGATGCAACATACGGGAACCGCAAGGATCACATCTGAAGAATATATCTATGCTGTAGAAGATTAATAATCAGTGTGGCTGCTGGAGTTAGCCAGTGAGTGAAGCCTCCTTACAGATGTATCAAGGTGTCAGGATGAGGAAGGTCTGGATCCCAACCGGCAGCGAGCATCTCCGTGCGAGTATCTGCTCGACTACCGCCAGAATGCCGCGTATCCGGGCTTCCTGTCGAGTCCCGCCGTTGTGAGTCAGGACTGTCCGTGAATCCATTTGCATTGCCCTGAGGGGTATTGGTTAAATTAGAAGTGCCGTCAGAACTTCCGGTTGGCGACCGCACCGCAGTCGATTGCGGACAACTATTTTGCAAGGACTGTCGAGGAGATGGCGGTCGAGAGATGACACCCCTCGCCTCATTCAGTTGGTGTTTCAGCTGCGCTGCACAGATACGCGGACATGGTGAATTTTATGACGAAGCGGACGAAGCGGAGAGAAAACCAACATATTTGGTCTTCAAGCTGTCGTATCCGGTCCATAGGATCAACGTTGGGAGTCATCGGCAACCCATCGATAGGATCATATGAGCATTGTGGCTCGGTGGGATGCCTGAACAAAAATTATGAGAAGCAGCGATGGAGTATACAGGGTAACACAAGTACGCGTAGCCAACCGGCGGTGGAACACTGATTAGAGCCTGCCATTGCCTGCAGAGTTATAGTCAGTATCTCAGCTAGAGTCGGGGAAGGTCAGGCCGACTTCACGCAAGTGCTGCAGTGCGGGCGTGCTGCGTCACATTTCTGAGAAGGGGGAGTAAGTCATCTAGTATACAGCTAGCGGAAACAGCAGCCACTCACGAGCTTCCTTCTCCGACATGAAAGACAAGCCTGGAGGGCATTATTGTTGAAACGAGAGTAAGCACTGCAAAGCGTATAGCGTACCTGGTTTCTCCTTAAAGCAGACCGATTGGAAGTACTAGCAGATTTCGGCATTTACCCCGTATAGCAGACGCGCCTTTCTGCTGGGGACGTTGGATAGCCACGGAGAGTACAACTCAAACTGATAACTGGACGTGTTGATGTGGATGAGAGGATAAGAATGACGAGGGAGCGAAAAAACACACGAAAGCGATCTGCTGCTATGGATTAAGACTTTGTGGGCTTGTGTGCGTCGTCGGAGATCTCTAGATCTATGCAACTTCCGAGTCGCCAGGTAAGGCACACAAGACTTTATGTAAGCCAGCGCTCGCAGGTTGCGGAAGTCGCGGAATCAATCCGGTACTACGTACGATACGTACCACACAGCCTCATCGGGTCCTCGCAAAAAATCAAATCCCGGGATCCGGAAACGGATACATACAATGCCTTCACATTCACGGCTACTAGTATATGAACCTTGCAAGCGCCAGTGAAACTCAAGTTGAATCATTACGCGCCACACGAGCTCACAGCTACTTTTACCAGGTAGCAGCTCACTAACTACTTACGTGAGTACAGTGCATCAGATGCTAACGCAAAGATTATATCCCATGCAACTTATGGGGACATTGATTATGGCAGTGCACACAGTACACATTGATGATGTCTCGCTGCTGGGCTGCCTAGAGCCTACATCCACGGTCGACCATACTTGGAGTCCACTGTGTTTGCAGGCTCCTAAAACCAGCCGTCGCTATAGCGTTCTCGCTCCTTTATCATATGTTTTAAGAGATCATGTGATATATATATTTTATGAGACTTACCCAATTGAGCGAGAAAATAGCCGAACAAGAGGAGGAGAACACTATAGCACAGGACACATAACCCCTTTTTTCCCGAGGAAATAACTTGGAAAAATGTGTGGAAATCAATAAAGTTATACTGCGGGAAAAACATGAGGAAAAAACGTGTAAAAGAACAAAGCATTTCCGCAGTTTTTCCACTGGAAATAAGTTGGTCGCCAAATATGGTAGTTTTGTCCGGGTTTTGGCATGTCCTGGCATGTCCAGTTGCCTGATATGGTAGGCAACTTATTTCCAAGGGAAAAACCGTGAGAATGTTTTGTTCTTTTCTCACTTTTTTCTCAAGGTTTTTCCTCTGAAAATATATTATTGATTTCCATGCTTTTTGCCAGGTTATTTCCAATGGATAAAAGTGGTAATGCTTCCTGTGTAGGACGGCTGGCCTATAATGTCAACCGAGGTTTCGCCGTCCTATAGTGTTCTCCTCCTCTTGTTCGGCTATTTTCTCGCTCAATTGGGTAAGTCTCATAAAATATATATATCACATGATCTCTTAAAACATATGATAAAGGAGCGAGAACGCTATAGCGACGGCTGGTTTTAGGAGCCTGCTGTGTTTGTACCTATTTGCAGTAAGTTCAGTCTTCGTAACGAATCTTCTTGCAGTGGGGCTGCACAAACCGTCAACTCAGTCACAGAATTCTATTGTAGCAACTTCTTCAAGAGAGGACGATCCGAGGACGACGATCTAAGCAGTCGATCAAGTGAGGAGAAGACGGATATCAGTGCGAGTCTCAACCATGTCTCTGAGTCGCCTCGAACGAAGGTTTGGTTGATGGTCATTGAGCAGAGCAAGCTGATGCATTCTACCGCGAAGGGCCTTCACGACAAAATTCTTTCCTTTGGATGCGATCATCTTCTATGTTGGTCGAATGTGTCGAAGACCAGCGAGTTGGAACGAATCCTCCAACGTCTAATTTGGAATGAATTGGACGGCTAGGAATGAATCGAACAGCTCGAACATGACTACGTATCGGGCGGCAATCTCTGAGAACTCGAGCGCTTCGTGTACAATTGATAATGTGTCGCCGTCGACCCAATCCGTTACACCAGCCAGGGTACCTTCAAAAAACGGCAGTCTACACACGCTAGAGTTGGATCGCGTGGCCGGGAGTCTATTACAAAGGAACGACTGTCTTCCTGCAGGTAACTAGAGGCTGTATCTATGAGCCTAGGCCGGGAGACGTGCCGTTGGAGGATGTCGTACCATTCTACCATTCTAAGTGGACGCCAAGGCTGCTACCGGGGAAATAGGCCTCACCGCTCCTGCCATTCTATTGAAGGACTACCTCGCCATCCGCACTTCCCAGCATATGTTGAATTCAACGCTTGCCGTGCTGCTGCACTACATAAAGTTGGGCGTCCGTAATGACCCTTATCCACCTGGCATGGTGATGGTGGTGGATGATAGCAGCGTGAACTCTCAAGATAGCTGGTTGAAATCTTTTCAAGCATGCCTATTTCCTACTAATTAAGGTTGAGTGGGTCTGTACTTATCGAGCAATACTACTGTGCCGCACATTGTCGACCTCGAGAGGGGGCTGTCGTCGCACAAGCGTTGGGAACTGTGTGTGGCAAACTGGTAGTTTTGTAGAAGCAGTTTGGGCAGTCTGTTTTTCTTAGAAAGATCGAAATTGTATGTCGGTACGCTCCCTACTAGCTGGTGTATCATACTTCACACAGAGAGGCTCGGCGTTACTCTTGCTTCGTCAGTCATGAATGCAATTGATACATTCAGGATTTTTTGCGCATTATTTCATTTAGGCCTTCCTTGGCTACGTGGTCTTCTGTAGAACTAGAGGACGCAATATGCTCGGTCGTCGATGACAAGGGTATTGCACAAGCAGCAACAGACGGCGCAGCGGCGACGATGAAATTCTCTCCCAACGTACGACGACCAGCGCGAGCGTACAAAATCTACTACGGAAAACTCCGCCGGCAACCTCCGAGATGGGCGCCAGCTTGCCCACCTTCAACAAAGGGCAGTGGTCCGGAGAGAATTGACGTCGTTCATTCATGGCTTCTACAACAGACATATGAGCTTCGCTGATCGTTCTATAGCTAGACGGCGACGTTCAGAACAATCAATACATATGTAGAGATGACCTCAACGTTGGCGAGTTACGACCTTCACCGATGATTTCGTCAGCATTGAGACTTCAGGCGTAAGTGTTCCATGCAAGACTCACAAAATAGTCGCTACTAACCGCCTTGAATGAGGCATATGGCGAAATTCCGTGAGATAGATACCTAGTACGCACAAGGGATAAGCCCTTCGATGCGAGATCGCGGATGCGCAGCTCACCTTGCCAGGTACCGAGGTTCAGCCTGCCGTCCGTGATTGGGATACAGATAGAAGTTCCAATGAGTGAAGTCTTGGTATGCGAGACACTGATGGATTGTCAACGTGAATAGCCCGTCCGCCTACGTGTCTTCCGCATACTCACGAATCACTGCAGTCGCGGGAATGTGAGAACAACGTTGACAAGCATGCAGGAAGGAATCTCACTCAGGCCCTTCGTCTGTGTGAAGCCAGTTGAGATTTTCCGGGACGATGTTGTCCAGTGCCATGTCCATATCTGACCTTACAGCTCAGCACATATAGACTGCCCAATTGCACAAAATCAACCTCGGCGGACGTCTGTGCAGCTGAATCAATTGAAAGAGTTGCTACTCTCATCACAGTTGGCTTACCACTGTCGAAGTTCTCATTTATCGTCAACGCTGCGGAGGTGTGTTGACTGTATCATCTCAGCACTAGTATCATTGCCACTGTACTGGGGTACCCACATGAAGAGATACAACATGCCAACCTAGAAGATTCCGTCAGCGTACGACCATCCGCATCATGTAAGTATGTGTGAGAAATTGTTTAGAGCGCGATCGATGGAAAAGATGTTGACCTGAACACCACTCAGACCAGGCTCTATCTGAGCGAGCACTTCGCGCGTTATAAGATGGCAGCCTTTGCTCCGGTTCTGCAGAGTGAATGTCTTCTGCCAGCCCATATCTTGAACTGTGGGAAATACACGTGAACGTTGTAGTAGTGAGCAAGTTGTAGAAGGTTGTAGATCGCCAAGTGTACTTGCAGGTCGATCATTTTATTGATACACGGTATGACGTCACGCCTTCCATCGTTTGAGCAAGTTATGTCCCGGTACACTACACATGTCGCCTGTGCGCCAGGGAGCAGGTAGGTTCAACTTGCCCGTCTCAAATATACAATGCCCAAATAGTTATCAGCTATCGTTTGGTCGTTGATGTACTTACTCCGTATGCAGCGACTAAGTACTAACACGATGTTTGCAGCGAGAAGATCCACTGGCTCTTGAATAATTATTTACCGGTCTTTGGGTTGGGAGCTGATTGACATACGTCGCTTGGCAACACCGGTACCATGAGTCCCTTCTCATCACGAGCAAGGACACGAATTACTGTTATTTCCCGATAGCAAATGCGACACGCGGGCCCGGGAAAGGTGTCCTGCGATCATGAATTACTGGCCGGACAATTTCCTTTCCGCTTCTAACATTGCGTCAAACCGCGCCTGCTCCTGCGCCCGACTGCTATCGGCATATGGAGTTTCCGGCTGGTTGTCGCTTGGGATCTGTTCGCGCTCATGGCTTTGTCGCAGAACGTCCCAGGAGGATGATTGCGCGGCGTTGCGAGCATTGGCGGTGCGTATGTCCTCCCATCGACTGTGAGATTTTGACGTGCTTTCCGATGCTGGTTGCTCTGAAAAGTCATCACACAGTTAGGAAGAGCAATACAGTTCATGCTGATCACGAACGCGTTGGTTTGAGGATGCTCCCTGACGCAACTGTGACGGCAGAAGCACCCTGGTCCGCATCAGGAGCCCAAGCATCAGGGTTCTGCGATGTATTATTGCCATGGACGTCCTCCCTCTGGGGAACTTCCTTTGCTCGCTGAAGCGTCCATGTAAGGGGAGTGGTTCCTCCCGTCCTCTGGTTCACGTTCTGCAAGGCTTGACTGAAGGCGGCAGGATCATCTAGTGCTTTGGTGAAGTTCCAGTGAGCCTTGGCGCGTCGAAACTGGCCGTACACGGAGCCAAGGAAGGCAGCTACGGTGCTGATGATCACGCTGCGATTTATCGACATGGGGGGCTTTCTGTAGAATCTGGTGTAGCCAGCAGCTGTGCCACCGGTAAGGATGGAGTAATAGTACTGAAAAGCGCGAATAACGAGAATGAGACATCCCATTTGAGAAGAAAGTTGGGAACACGATACGGACAGGCCAGTAACGATGCGAAGCTGGGAGGAAAGCAGAGGCGAGATGGTAATCATGCTCCGTGATAAGGCCAGACTCTAAGTCAGGTCTGAGGAGCTGTTCTGTCTTTGCGCGAGATCTGAAGGTGGCGTCGAGCCACTGAATGGGATAAGCCATGGTCAACAACGAGGGTGTGGCCGGCGGTTGCCTCGGCAAACTTCGGGGAACAGCAGACGCGTCGGATCACGTGTGAACAGGCAATATAGACGCCAGGAACTGGCGGTAACTGCAGTGCAAGAGCGTGCAGATCACTTTGTTTTGTCTACCTCTTCCCCTCCACGTTCGTTCCGTTCGTCCACCACGCTCTTTTGCTCTCCATCTTCACGACATTCCTGGCCTTTCTTTTCCCTCATGAATGACCGTGTCGCTGCTGGCATCCCCAAACCTCTCCCCAGTCCTGGCAGGGACGAGAAATTGCCCCCTCCTCCCCCAGAAGCGAACAATGCTTGGAACCCTCCAGCCCCTCCAAAGGTTATTCAAAATCCAGATCCGGAAGAATTGGGGATTCCATCTCGTGCGTGATCTCTAGTTGTTATCTCAACTTAACGTGTTCGCACTCATCATCCTCTATGTCCCGCTGATGTTCATCTGGGTTTCCATCTGCAACAGCATCTGCACCACAGACTTCTTTGGACCGAAAACCAAAGAAGTCAAATCCACTTAATGATCTCATCGACTCTGAGAAGGTGTACGTTGACCTGCTCACTGGTATAATCCGCGTATGCATGCCCCTTCTCAACGAACGTGCGTATCCATCTAACCTCACTGCAGAAAGTTGCGTCGGCTTGGTCTCGGTCCAATCTTCCTCCACCTGAATTGGATACCATGTTTCGAAGTGTGGAAACCATCCACAAAGCTAACCGTTCATTGCTCGCCGTACGCTGCCCGCTGAATGTCCTTTAGTCGCTCACTTACGTGATATGCCAGAAATTGAAACAGATAGGAACCGACCCATCCTCTCCGAAGGCGCTTGGAGATCTACTCATGCGATGGGTCAGTCATATCGCCGGGAGATGCGCGTCAATCACTCATAACGATCTAGATTGACGACTTGGAAACTCCGTATACAACATACAGTAGCAAGTACTGCTGTGGGTTCGATGCCTGGGAACCTATTCAGTCCAATGAGCGACTGCGCACTGTACTCGCCATGTTCTCGTCAACACATCCCCCCCCGCTTCCCGCGTCAGCACCGCTTCATCCTGCAGAGCCCCCCATCTGGACGCTGGACGAGCTATTCTTACTCCCAAAGGGCCGCCTGAAGTATTATAGGAAACTGTATACGCGGCTATTGAAGAGTACTACACCTGGAAGGAGTGATCATCGACTTCTGTCTGGTGCACTAGAGAAACTGGAAAGGCTCATTGCTACTGTCGATGAGCGAACGGAGGTAAAAGTAGGGGGTGTGCCGGTAACACAGTTGCCCCGGGAGACTGAAGACGAGGTCGTCATTGATATGCGGTCGCACGACAGTATAATGCCCCTCCGATCGTTCACCAACGGTCCCGAGCAAAGGGCAAGTGATTCTACTCATGGCAGTAATAGCACCTCGAGTGGGTAAGTCCACGTTTTGTAAAAACGTAGATCGCGGTGCTGATACCGTAGAAAAGGGAACGACGATCGAATGATACCGCCCCTACGTCTGAGGATCGCACTTCTGTATCAACTCTGTCCATGCCTGTCACTGATTTGGAAAGACGGTTGAGGACCGAGCGTACTCTCGATATTTTTACGATGCAACCTAAGGTCATCTTCAATTGTTTAATCTACGCGCACGTTACAAACTGACACCCCATAGCAAGTGCGCCTTCAAATGGCCCCGCCTACTCTGCACTACAGCCGTGAAGTACGCTTTTCAGCAGATGTCGTCGTCAGCGTCACTCCTCGTGCGACAGGCGCAGAAGTTGTACATCGAAGGGGGCATGTCTTCATACTGACCGACTTGCTACTTGTATGCGAACGAATGACTTCACAAGAGAGGGTGCAGAACGGGCGCGATGGAGCAGACATGTGGCTGCTGTACCCTCCGTTAGCTGGGAAACATCTACGCGTAGTTCCGATCAGTAGCTCAGGTCAGCGCTGTTCATTTACCCTGTACTGGACAAGAAGCTCAGACATCCTGACACAGATACTTCACTATCGGTTGTCATCATGCGAAAGGAGACCGTGATATTCCACACGACGACCCCTGCATTGCGAGATCAGATGGTTACTGAGTTCCGTGAATGTATCGATGCGGCTACCATTCGTGAGTGATGCCGGCCTTCCTTGCGGAGTCTGCCGCTTATTCTGTCTCAGTGCTACCTTCGTCTAAGAATGCTGCTCCGCCTCCCCCGGTACCTGCTCTTCCTTCGATGAATGGCTTGCCACAACATCCTCGTCCTCTATTGTCAAAGGATCTACGCCAACGCAGCACGAGTCCTCCTGCCCGTGCCCTCTCACCTCCTCGTGGTCCTGGTAATCGCTATGCACCTCAACCACCGTACAATAACCCTGACTTTGACCCAGCCATTGTGAACGGTGTTTCAGGACTTGCTCTCCATACCGGGCATGTTCAGACCGTCTCCACTAATCAGTCGAGCCCAATGTATCCACCGCGGAGTTCATCTGCCGTTGATGAACCTCCAGGACAGCTTGCGCATGGTTCGTCATTTGGACCGGGCCAGATGACGCCACCTCAGCCACACTACGGTGCTCTGGGAGGCCAAGGTCCTCAGTCCTTTACTCCTGGTCAACTTGTCCGCGGTCCGTCATTTGGTTCCGGACAAGTAACAGTTCCTCAACCTGTCATGGATGGTCGTGGGCCCCCACCGCCCGGCCCACTTGCGCGTGGTCCAACTGTCGGATCGGGAAGGGGAGGTCCCCCTCAGCCGTCGTTTGAGCCCGGGCAGCTGATGCCTTCTGGAAGTTTCAACCCTGGACAACACCCTGGACAACACCCTGGACAACTCATGTCTTCACAGTCGTACGGTCCTGGTCCTGGTCAAATGCCACCTCCCAGAAATCCGAACTTTCGACCACCACCTCCCGACTCAGGATTCCGCCCAGGTATGGGACTACCTCAGGGACCCGGGCAGGGTGCACCGGGCGGACCCCCCGGTGGACCTCCTCTCTCTGGTCTCCCAGGACATCCGTCACCTTACGGCCAACCGCAGTCACGCCCATCTTCCGATTCCTCGTCCCAAGGTGGGTTGCGCAAGTCTCCCTCTTCACGTTCTCTTAGATCGCAGCCCGATCGTACACCCGCTTCAGCGCCTCCTGTGCCAGATTATCCTTTGGATCTTACGGACCTCCCTCCGCCGAGACCTGGCTTCCTACCTCGCACTAGCTCGTCGAGTTCGCTGTACTCATTGCCGAGTTCGCTGTATGCGCAACCTCACCAGACACTTCAATCTGCCCAAATGAGCGTGCGTTCGATGTCCATTGCTCCCTCTTTCGTGGACCCGAGCCCGCCAAGCTCGCCTGTGGAAGAGACCCCTCCGCAGCTCGGCCCCACCACGTCGACCATCTCTGCACAAATGAAGTGCAAGGTGTTCTTGCAGCAATATCATTCGCAGTGGAAGTCCTTGGGCACTGCGAAGCTCAAGCTGTACCGGGAGTCTCCGACGAACATCAAGCAGCTTGTCGTGGAGGCAGACAACAGAAGCAAGTCAGTACTGATTTCCACGATCGTGTTGTCCGACGGCGTGGAGCGTGTTGGCAAGACCGGTGTGGCGGTCGAGCTGAGCGACAAGGGCCAGCGGACGGGCATCATCTACATGATCCAACTGCGCAACGAGACATCCGCGCAAGGGCTGTTCGATAGCTTGTTGGCTGGGTCGGATAGGTTCCTGCCGGATCGCCCATAGGCAGCTTCGGGCCGTCGTACATAGAGAAGGACTTTTTTACTGGGCTGATGGTAGAGACTAATAGCGTATCGATCGATTACTTCTCACTTCTATTTGAACCGTTGCAGCTCCACTGCAGTCTTTTTAATATGGACGTATCTCTGACGCTCCGTCTGAACTTCGATCAATGGCATCGTACATTGACTACGGAGACTACAAGGAATATGTATTACTGTTCCACTATCCAACCCAGCTCGGCACCGAGGGAGATGTGATCGCTGCCACCAATGCCGCGACGAGGGAGGCCAAGGCCAAGGTCATTGGCAGAGTGTGGTTTTGCAAGACTACAGATTAAAAGCTTGTGGGATGGAGGATCTAGAACGAATATATAATCTTGTAGCGTCCATACCAAATCAGTTGACGTGGAGAGCTCAATTGATATTTGATACCCACCTAGTACCGCCTTCCAGTACTTGGAAATTATATCTGTCAAGTCAAAGTGTACTAACTGACGAGGCCTTAGAGACTTACGTGAGTGTAACTTGTCCAGACAGGTTCGAAGGCACCATGCCTCGCATCAGGGATGGACACTCTACTCCCGAAAGTCAGGCCCATTTGTGACAACTGCGGCTGTAACCGTTGGCCTTCGTCGTAGACGCTTCTCAGGCTCCTTAGTCGCTCGAAGAAATGGACCAGCTCAGCATTTGTTAACAGTCCATCCTCGGGGGTGGCCAGTCGTGCGTTGACGATGACTCGGTCTGGGTCACCGCCGCCTGCTTCCTCGCCCTCCTCATCTTCAGCAGCGGGTGACGGAGAGGTGATGGCGACGTCGGGGTCTATCGAAGCATGTACGACACGCGACGTATCCAATCGTGCCGCTTGATTTGGAAGTAAGGGATCGCCTACTAATAACGAATACACGGGATCGTCGGGCTGAAAATTGAAATCTGAGCACCGGTCAGAGTGTATATATGGCATCCAGTTCATAGTTGTGCTTACCACCAGCAATTATGCAAGGCCATTGAGGATTGCCGACGCCCTCGTCACGAAATCTGACGACTTCACGAAGGAGAACTGCTGCCTGTCTGATTAGTATAGTGGTCAGCCCACTGCAGTACAGTCATGACCGTTCCAAAGACCTTGCGCGCTCGTAAGCATATCTGGGATGGAAGTCCTATGAATAGACAAGTCAACGGCACGACCAGGAATCTCACGATGGGTGCCAGAAGAGATGCGAAGTTGCAACGATGACACCTTCATTTTGCGTTTCCCGCTGTTTTAGTGCGACCAGAGAGGCAATATTCCTGGTGCGAAAGCTACTGCCAATGTGAGCCTTCTCGGAGCCTTCGTCGCGCACGTCCTGCTCGTCGTAGTGTACGATGTGCTCTCCGGCATGGATGTACATGTCTTTACGATAGGCAATGAGGCATCCGTGCCTTTTACGGGGTCCCGACGCGTAAACGGATGCGTAGCCAGCGTTTTCGAGGATGGGCAACAACTTCTCCGTCCTGTCTACTTCCTGTGCGCAGGCAGTTACCACGGTATGCATACAACAAGGTAAATGCTCTTACCTGAAGGCAGCATATATGCGCGTTATGGGACAAGATTTCCCGATATAACATGTTTTCTCGCTGATTCGCTTTCAAACAGTCACTCGTTGGGAACAGTTCTCGACCTGCGCAGCAGTCACAATCAAAGCACGCGGCAACAATAATGTCGTAACTGACGGACAAGGCATTGAGCAAGGAGCTGTCAGATATACACGTCACATAGAAAGAAAACGCGTCGCAGCAAGAATAGCACCGACATTCCAGCTCATGACTCGGACGGTATGTTGACATCTGGTAGAATCCTGCAGAGTAACCCATTCCCTAGACAATATGCGGCTCTGTTCCTCTTTCTCTTTTGCTTCAGTAGCCTTCCGTTGTTCTCTCTTCAGCCTACGTCGCTCAGCTAATGCGAGCTGTTCTGGGGTAGGATGAAAGCCTTGGGACATCGTATGGATCCAAACGCGATGCTGAGTAAGCGCGACACGCTGATGTGAAACGAGACTATGCAGCAGAGCTCGACGGAATGTGCAGCAGAAAGCCAGGATCAATAAAGTAGAAGTCTAAGCATGCGTAGTTGAGAGTCAGAACAGAGTCAAAAGGCGGGAGAAATTGCAGAAACACGGGATTCCCGTGACTAATCATGAAGAGGAACGTCTGGAGCGTTGAAAAGGCGGTGAAAAAACTGGAAGTTATCTGACAAGTCATAAAAATGTGTGCGCTGCTAGCACTAACAGATGCATACGATACCTCCAAAGGACACTAGACACAAACAACGAATTGGGGGGAGGGGAAGGTATGAGATTCTGGAACATCGTGGTGTGCCCTACTCCCGCCATATCCATGGTACAAGGAAGATAAAACGTGAACGGCAGGAATGGGCTGGGACAGTACATGACAGTCATAAATGGTGGCAAAATCGTAAATGGTATGGTGGTCATCATGCTGCATCGGCGTCCCAGTGTCCTCTCCACCGCGACGGAAAAGTCGGTCATAATCAAGCGATGATGCACTTGGGCTTATTGGGCTTCTTGTTTGTCGGAGGTGGGTTCACTGGCATGAAGGATGAGTTCAAACATTTCGGACTCGGGCTGATTCAAGGTTTGGCTCACAGACGGCTCGGATGGCTTCATCGAAAACAGTCTTCAGCCCCTTCTGCGTCAGTGCAGAACACTCCAAATACTTCACTGCGCTAATGTCCTTTGCCATCGCGACGCCTTGTGAGTACTGAATAGGCGTCATACGACTTGGCGCAAGGCCAGTCAGGACGTCGCAAGATATTTTGGGAAAAGGTGTCATACCGATCTCTCAGTTTCTCAATCGTAGCTGGATCTTCCCGCAGATCAAGCTTCGTTCCTACTAGAACAATCGAAGTCGAAGGAGCATGATGGGAGATTTCGGGGTACCACTGCATCCAGGTAGAAATAAAATCTCGCGTCACCATGCTGTGACACTAGTGATGGGTGATGGTAGACTCACCTTCGTTCTAACATTCTCGTAGCTTGGAGGACTCACGAGTGAGAAACAGATGAGGAAGACATCAGTTTGGGGGTATGAGAGCGGACGCAAGCGGTCGTAATCCTCTTGGCCCGCAGTGTCCCACAAACCGAGCGAGATAGTCTTGCCGTCGACCATGACATTGGCGGAGTAGTTGTCAAATACTGAGCGGATAGGTTCCTAAGACAGGTGGCGCTCTGGATGATCATGAAAGCGCACCAGTCGGAATGTATTCGCCCTGCGAGATGGTGTTAGCAATCACACGGTGGTTGCATCGGAACAGCGCTCACCGGGAAAGCATTGGTCGTGTAAGAGATCAGCAGGCATGTCTGGGTATTGATTGTATGCAATGAGCATTATATTGTGCGGTCAGTAGTGCACTGCTCACCTTCCCTACCGCACCATCTCCGACAACAACACCTGTGATGAGTGTTCAGCCGGGGGGAATGCGTGATCACGAGGGGACGACACGGACACTTAATGGCCTGCATTCTGTGTACTCGCCAATGGGTCTATGAAACGAGAAGGAGATGGAAGCAGAAATCGACGAGTAGTTGCGTCTCGGTATGCTGTACAGAGACGCCGAGATCGCGGGCAACGTTGAGACAACGGGGACGCGATAAGTCATCAACGATTCTGGGTCTGAGAGGGTGGAGAGAAGGTATACCTGCTGCAGAGAGAATTGAGGGGATAAATTGGAAAGAGGTCAGCGTCCGGAAAGAGGAAGGAAGAGGAAGAGCGAGCGGTTCACGATGGGTGTTCTGATGCGAACGGGTATAAGGCTCTATCTAGCGGCAGCGTGATCAGACCTCCCGCCGCACCGCCTGAGTTTTCTCCGCCCGTTATACGCTCTAGTCTGGCTCTCAGATCTTCGCTGACACCCGCCATCTCTCAGCTCATGCCAGTCGGGCACAGTCCTCGAGCAGTCGTCTGCGTCCTCGCGATATCGTGCCCCCTCTAATCGGATAGATTGGGCCGTCTTCCGAGATGAGGTCACGATTACTGGACAGGACCTCCTTTTCCTCACCCTCATCGACCTCTTGCTGCTAATATGTCGCGCCCTATGCCACGCCTCTTTCTTATCCGCCACGGTGAGCACCACGTTTTCTGCTGCGCAATTCATATGAAAATGCTCATTACCGCATTCACAGGGGAGACAGAGTGGTCTCGAAACGGGTCAGTCTATACCGGTAGTCACTCACTTGAGATATCACTGCCAGAGCTCTTTCCTTTCTACGATCACAGGCGTCACGTCAGTATACCACCCACCATGCTGCCCGACCATCTGACCGTCTTTGGAATCCAGACTGGCCGTTCAGATATTCCCCTCACCAAGGGCGGTGAAGAAGATACCCTCCAGAAGGCCAAGTTACTCGTAGGAGATGGAAGTATGTCATATCGTTGCACTCTCGAGTGAAGCAGCAGGTGTAATTGGTCCTCGTTAGAGATCCTCGACCCGAAGAACATTTGCACCGTTTTTGTCTCACCCAGAATTCGAGCTCACCGCACCTTCCACCTTCTCTTCCAACACCTTGAGTCTTTTCCCCATCACCTTATCACCGAGGAGGTCAGAGAATGGGATTATGGAGATTACGAAGGTCTTAAACCCGCTGAGATAAAAGAAAAAAACCCTGCCTGGAATATATGGAAGGATGGGTGTGTCTATTTTTTTGGTTGTTGGACGCTCTTTATAGACAGGTCTCCGCGGTAGCTGCCCAGGAGGTGAAAGCACCGAAGAAATGTGCTGCCGGGTGGATATTGTTATCCAGAAGGTTTGTATGCGCAATGAGACTTGTATGATGTAGTGGATTGATGTTCGTACTTTCAGGTCCGTGAAACCCACAGATTGTGGAAGGAGGAAGGCAAAGGAAGTCGTGACGTCGTCATCATTGCGCATGGACACTTCAACCGTGTTTTCATCTCTCGTTGGATCAAATTTCCGCTCTCCTTGGGTACGGAACGTCCGGTTTCTGCCTACGCTGGTGGCTGATAACTCATCCGGCAGGTACTCACTTCAATGTGGAACCTGCCGGGGTAAAGCGTTTGCTGCCATCGCAAGGGTGCGCCATTGACATACTTTTGCTGCAGATTGCGATCCTCGGTTACAACCACAACAATTTGGCTGAGCCTGCCCTCAATGCGCTGAACCTCTATGCTAGTACGCTTGTCTAGAGAATGCCTCGGAGGACTGGTGACGAACTGGTAGATGAAATGTAGTGTACAAGTATAATTTCTTGAGAATGAAATGTATTATCAGCTAGTCGAGTATGACGCGTCGACGCGTGACGCGCTGGCAGTTGTTTGCGACTTCTTCGATCTTGCGAACTTGTCTCGGCTTTTTTCTTCACAATTCCCTTGTAGCCAGACGCTGATCAGACGTTGCCTGGTGTCCTCGGTGCGTTGCCAACTCGTGCATCGGCGTCATGGCGGAAGTCGAGGTCCACAGCGGTGACCCTCACGAAGATGTCGTGGCGAGTTCCGAAGAGCTCGAGTCTCTCCCGGAAGCAAATGAAGAACACGAGGCGACTGACGTGGATAAGCTTCACACCGAAGAGACTCCTGTGAACAACACTGCTACTGAAGAACACGTCGAGGAGGCGATGGACCATGTGCCTGCGGCCCCGGTCGCGGACGATGCTGCAGGTGCGCGACATGAAGACAATGCGACGCCTGAACCAGAGGCTCCCGTCCACGAGGGCGTTGCAGGTGTTACAGACACAGAGGCGGGGGCGGCTGCGGTTCACGCGAAGGAGCCTATCTCCCCACTGAAAGCAAAGCCTACAGTCAAATCGTCTGTGTCCGTCAAGCCCTTGAAGCACGTTGCTGGCCCGCCAAATCTGTTGGTCAAGAAGGTACGTCTGATTGTATCCAGCAGATAGTTCGAGGGGCATGTTGACTGTGCGTTTGCGTGTCTGCAGATTATTAACTCGGGCACGTTTGGTTCGGGTGCGGTCAAGCATGCTCCTGCTGCTGCCTCGAAAGCCACTGCCCCCTCTTCCGCTACCTCTAACAAGCCAACAGCGACCTCTACGCTTAGGAAATCTGTAAGCGGCTCTGCACATACCGTGAAAGCCCCGATGCCCCCTCCGCCGTCCCGCCAGTCGTCTACGTCATCCGCCTCCACCGCTGCGCGCAGGCAGTCGATCGTCCCGAAGGCTCCCACACCAACATCAGCAAAGTCGCCTTTGAGTTCTTCCACCACAGGAAGGCCGACATCCGCGGCCCCCTCTGCCACACGGCCCTCTGCTACTACTCCGGACCCTTCTGCAGGTCCTCGCCCTCGGGCCTCGGTCACTGAAGGAGTCAAGCGTGTGCCCATCAGTCGCGCTAGTCTAGGGCTCACTTCCAGCAACAGACCTCCGAGTACTTCCTCTGCGAGACCGACCAGGACACCAGGCACCAGCTCTGTCTCATCTATCAAGGAAATCAAGGATGACAGTAGTATTGTTGGAGAATTGCAGTACAAGGTCGATTGGATTTCTGTGTTTTAACCATTCGTTCTGCTCACTCCATTGTAGCTTGTCAATGTGACCGCTTCACTCGAGTCCAAGACGCAAGCCATCGCCGCGTTGGAAGGCGAAGTCGCGACTTTGAAGTCCTCGTTGACTGAAGCACTTGCAGAGGTCCAGGATAAGCGTTCGCGTGTCCAGTCATTAGAAGAGGCCGAGGGTCGTGCAGAACAAGAGCTCGCAGATGTGCAGGAGACCTTAAGTAAACTGCAAACTGAGCGAGTCGAGGATAATGCCACCTTGGAGGCGGTCCGTCTGGAGGTATGCTCCACCCTTCACTCTCCATTTTTAGTGTGTTTATTGACAACATGAAACTCGCTAGCTCGAAGCTACGAAGGCTACTGCTGAAAATCAGACACAGCTCGTGACTAGTCTTCAGTCGCAGATCGAATCCTTGGAAGCTGAGATCCACGCTGCCAAGGAGAACTTGGATGTTCTCCGTGCTTCTTCTGACGAAGCGTCCGTAGCCGCGGCAGCTGCTGCAGATGTCGAACATTCTGCTCTCTTGAAAGCCCATGAGGACCTTGCGGCTGTCCAGGGAGAGACCGAAAGTCTCAAGGCTGCACACATCCAGGCTCTCGCCGAGGCGGAGGAAAAGATTCAAGCGTCGAGTGAGCAGGCCTCTCGAGCAGATGCTCTGGCAGCCGAGCTTGCAGAGCTGAAGAGCGAGAACGAGGAAAAGTCCACGAAGGTCTCCGAGCTCGAGATTGAAATCCTCGAGTTGAAAGAGGTTCAGGAGAGCTCCGAGGACGGGCATAACAAGGTGCTCGATCGTCTGAAGACTCTTGAGGAAGAGCTTACTACGGCGGCGGCGGCGATGCAGGAGGCTGTCGATGGTGCGAAGGCTATGGAGGAGGAATACAGCCAGAGGCTAGAAGACGCTGCGAAGCTCCTTGACGAGGAGCTCAGCAAGGCGAACGCAGAGCACTCGAAATTGTCCGAAGAGTTGAAGGCGCTCGAGGATAAGCACGCAGAAGCCGTCGCTGGCATTGACCAGGCAAAGGCTGATGCTCAGGTGGCTGCCGAGGAGCATCTCCGCAAACTGGAGGAAGTCGAGAAGTTGCACCAAGACAAGCAGGCCGAGCTTTCTGAGGAGATCAAGCGAATTACCGCCGATCTCGAGGTTTGTAGCTATTGCTGCGGTCAGCTAATTTCACGCTCACTGTCACCCTGCAGAGTCAAGAGGAGAAGTACAACGCCAGGGTGGACGCCGTGAAGGCCGAGCATGATCAGTTGCTGCAGGAGGCGTTCGAGCGCGCTAAGGTGAGTTGTCGGCATATCTACCTGACCCTCTTATTCATCTTTCCC
Organism: Sparassis crispa; assembly: GCF_003851025.1. Taxonomy (NCBI): domain Eukaryota; kingdom Fungi; phylum Basidiomycota; class Agaricomycetes; order Polyporales; family Sparassidaceae; genus Sparassis; species Sparassis crispa. Next base: position 2,998,963 of record NW_020939747.1, read on the forward strand.
AGAACGACGCCGGCTCTGTGCACAGTCATGACCTTCAAGGCCTTCGCGCTGAATCTCAGGCGACCATTGAGCAGCTCCGTGCTGCACACCAGTCGACCATTGAGGGGCTTGAAGCTGACCACGAGGCCGCCATCGAGACGCAAGTGAAGACGTTGGAGAACAAGATGTCTAATCAAGGTCTCGAGCTCAAGGCTACACAAGATGATCTCGCGAAGGCCAAAGCGGCTTACACTGTTGCGTCGCAGGAATTGGAATCTCTTCGTGTGCAGCTCGACGCTGCTCGCCAGATTGCTGCTGCAGTTGACCAGACAGACAAGGACGAGCTCATTGCGCGTCTCACGAAGGACATCGCGAATGCTCGTGAAGAACGTGCCGCTCTGAATGATGTGCTTGTTGCCACCACGGAGTCATTCTCAGAGATTTCAAATAACCACGGGAAAGAGTTGGAGGAGGCAGCGAAGGGACGGGCGGAGGAGATCACGAAGCTCCGCGCAGCACACCAGGAGGAAGTTGCCGTCCTCGTTGTGGAAAAGTCGGAGCTGCACACAAGGTTATCCGATCTGCAGGGTGAGCTTGCCACCATCAAGGCCAAACTCTCCGCAGAGCCTCTGGCTTCCCCGAGGAGCAACGGTGCTGCGCATGCTAGGGCGTCGAGTGTCACCCGTGAGGAGTTGCAGCGGGCTCACGAAGCGCATAACCTCAAGCTTCACGATCTCCAGGCCGAGCACGATAGGTCGATAAGGCTGATGAGGGAAGAGCTCGAAATCGCGTTAGCGAAGGCCGACGAACTCCAGCAGGAAGTCGCACGGAAGGCCATGGAAATTCAGTATCTTGAACAGGACCAGGAAGAAAACCAGGATCAGATCACACGGTATGTTAAAGTCTTCGGTTTAAAGAGTTTTCTTGGTGCGATTGTCACGCTGGCCGTGATTTATGGACTCTTCTGAGTTCAATGGACGTTTGCATATTTGCCCCACGCTCATTCACTTCCTTCCAAATCTCATCCTCATAATATATCTCTACACATACCCGTCATTCCATATTTTCCCTGCATTCGTTCCTTACACCCTGCTCTTTCATTCCTGATCTGCCACACATTCATCCCGGACATTAACTTATACTCATGTCTCTTTCTATTTTACCATACCCGGACCATCTCACAGCCTGAAGGAGGACATGGATCATCTCACGGACCAGCTGAAAGAACACGCGAAATAGCGGCGGAAACATGATAACCTCATGCAAGTCTTGCTGGACCGCACGATGCCCATGAACACCACGGCGTGGCGCGGTCTCTGTCGCCTGCTGGATGGCGTCCGGATACCACGTTGTCCAAGTCCCCCCTCGAAACATCGCATTGCAAGTCAGTAATTTACGGTAATACGCTCTTCCTTCTCTCGAAGCTCGTCACAAAGCACCAATCTCGTCCGTTTGATCTATGTTACCCCCGTCTCGTCATACCCGATGTAGTGCACCACGTTGATTCGAATGTCGTGTCTAGCGTACATACTGTCGTTTAATGACATTGAAAGACCCGAGGTACCAGTAACCGACTGTAACATCGATTATCATGCTTCTGACTGCGAAACAGAATCATATCATTAGCGCGATCAAGGTATGCATATCGCGAGGTATAAGATACGAAGACGAGTAACTACAGTATATCAAACAGCTATGTATCCGACAAAATTATGAGGCGAAGGAGAGTAAGCCTTTCGAATCTAGATGGGATAGGGATCCACGAATGGATGTCTCTACCTCCAGTCGGTTGGCGTAGACACCGACCCACAGCTTTATTCTGAAGAGGAGCGATCGAAGGCTCGTAATCTCGGAGAGTATCTTCTCAGCCGCCTCCCAATCTATGGCCTCTAGGTTGCCCAAGACTCGAAGATTGACCACAATAACTTCGAGGTGGGCTGCACGGAGGCCCGAGAGGAGAGCAGTGAGCCAGAGCAGTGTGCAATCGTACGGAACCGCGCAATACAGCGACAGCTCCCGAAGGCTGGTGCACCGTTCAACGGAAAGAACGGGAGGCAAGCGGATCGCTGTCACGTAAGCATAGTGAGCATCACTCCTGTGGCATCACTAAATCCGGTACGTACATTTCGCCGCAGGAAGGTTCCAATGGAGGTCGAGGTGTGCCAGCTGTGGGCCGAGGATCTCCAGTAGCGGAGCAACGACGACAGCATCCCTCTCCGACGTACAGCAAATTGAAAGGCTTTCGATGCTGCCGTGGATAGACTCCGCGAGCATCCATTCTAAGAGGGTAGTGGTATCCACATCCCTCCCTACCACCAATTTACGCAAATGCACCGAGGTCGATCGGGAGAGAGGTCGGAACGATTTCGATTTCCATGTTACTCCATGCAGGTTGAGGGATTCCAACAGCGGATAACAGTGGAAGAGTTGGATGAAATCCTGGAATGCAGGGAGCGTGCAATATTGAAGCACTAGCTCCGTCACCGACGGACGGTTCACCAGGCCAGACTGGATGGTGGCGCTGATGTCGAGCATCGCGACCGAGAGGGTCTTCACGTGGTCCAAGCACACGAATATCGACGACAGGGACTGCTCCAAAAGGTGTCGCTCCGCGCCGGTATACGTGGTCGTGCCAGGGCCTATCAACCGCGAGATGTTGATCTCCTGAACAAATGACCCAATAGTAGGAGAACGCTCCATAAGCTGCTTGAAAGCCTCGCATAGGCGAGGGTTGTGCAGCGTAACGCTTTCGAAGAGATGATAACGCGCTGTCGCCAGCCAATCACGGGAAGCGAGACAGCACGCCTTTAAGGAAGGATAATCATTGTGGAGGAAATCGACGATGTAGTCGCTCAGTTCGGGAGGGACGGTCGGCATACTGAGAAAACACGAAGAGAGACTTAGCAGATGGGATGGCGGACAAGTTATGGGGCATGCTCACCTTGACAGCGCTGAAGGTTGTGATTAAAAGTAGGCAGCGTGAACGCTGTAGAGGCGGGGTCGGGATCATAACCCGTAGGTATCGGGTCAGTTATAAAGGAGTCAGTCTCGGTCTAGAGAAATTACAGCGAGCTTGTCACCCATCGCCACCGGGATTTCCGTGACGGCAGACTGCATGCTTATTGGACGAGGACACTAAGAGTTGACAGGCAAGCGAATTTCGGAGCGCTGCCGTAGCGTACGCTTTGCCATTATTGATGCATCACGTAAAATACGGACCCGTTTTTCTGCGACGGCGCTACAACATCATGAGGATCATCCGTATGATATGCAGCGTCTAAGGTGTGGAGTGCTGTCATTTCCAAAATCGAGAATGCCCAGGGGAAACGCAGACGCGTCGAGACAGACCTCCCGGAGGTGTGAACGGAGAATGCATCATCCTGCGTGCAGTATAGGAGACTTCTACATCCGCGGAGAGACCAGTGGCCAAGGAGGCCCATCAGAGAAGCGACATCGGAGCGATTGGGCGCGTATTTGGCGCAGTCTGCGGCGGTAGGGCGTGTGACCGCGACGGAAGAGGAGTGAGACCGCGACACTATGCAAATTGGCGTGCCGTGCGGGGTATGAGATGGACGTTGGAAGCAGAGATTCCGATTCCCTAAAGAATCGGTTATCAGTCTGTGCACGTATGGTGGTTGCTGACATAAAGTTGTACCCGCGCCGCATATAGTAATTTTCTCTTAGAATGGTTATCCGCTTTTTTTACTTTCCGTCTTTAGGCCACCCGATTCACTTCGGGTTTCCCGCTTCCTGTTCAAGATTTCCGCAACACAAAGTCGGCCGGCATTCCTTGAAAGTTTATTTCCGATGAAAGACTGGAGGAGGACCGATGGCTAAGGGTGATTGTCTGCATCTCTGCACCCATCCTCTATCTTCTCGCAGCTGCATTCACTCTTCACGTAGATTCTGTATGCTGCATAGATGTGAGTGTGCCTGATACTTCCTCCCTCCTTCTCTCCCTTGCTGATGTCGACACTTGCAGCTTTGGATTTATATCCTCTCCTCATTGTAGACAATAAACCAGCTACTGTGTGGCTCGTCGGAGAAGTCGACTCATCTTGGTTCAAACTTCGCGGTGAACCCTTGGCCGTTGTGAGCATCAAGATCGGTTCAAACACTTCAGATGTTTTGAAAGTGTCACGCTTCCAGAGCACCGGGAGTGGAGAGTATGCTTCTGTATGTTGAATTTCTTATTTTCAACAAATATTTGTTATTCATTGCTTTAAGGTGGAAGCCTTCCAAGACGTATTTGATGCCGACACCAAGTTCGGCCCCAGGAACACTATGAGACAGATGCATGCCACGGACATCCACAAAAATGATCTCGTCCTGGTCAAATGTAACGTCACTCGTTGGAGGGTCGATGCTAAAGGTAAGGCTTCATACGAGAAGGGCTGGACCAAGTGGCGGACAGGTTTCGAACTCGTCACTATAGCACGTCTGTATGATGGGCCCCAGGAGATTAGAGCTGTTGTCCCGCGTGCGGAAGTTTCATCATTCATCTAAATAGCCTCTATCTTATATGAGCCTGTGCTACTGCTTGTAATCTGCGCTACCTACATTTATTTTCTTCCCCACTATTCGCTTGCAGTGATTGCCACCGTAAATTTACATGGCTTGACTACGGGATTTTCTTGTATACTATTACTATGACTACCGCCTTATCACATGTCGCTCTCGCAGAAATCGATGCTGTGAATATACGTGGGGGGACTAGGGAATCGGACATGGCGTGCGAATGCAGCGCCGCTCACCCACAAGTGGAGGAGGACGAGAGTCGAGTGCGCCTGGCGTGCCAGTGAGACGCGGAGAGGCATACAGCGTGCACGTGATTTAAAGTGTCATGCCGGCTACTCGTCCCCAACAATTCCACGTCGTGTCACTCCTCTCCCCATCCTCTCTTTCCCCCCTCTCTCGCCTTCTCTCCACCCCCCTCGTCCTCGCCATGGCCATCGAGAAGGAGCCAGGCCAAAAAGGCGTCAACTGGTCCAACATCGCAGTCGGTACGTCGACGCGTCTTCCTCGCGCACGTGGATACTCACCGCTAATCACAGGTGGCATCATGAACATGGTATATTCATTCCATGGTCTGTTCTGTGTTAGAAACACGCACTGATGATACGTAATTGCCTATGTGCAACCTAGTTTGTGAGTCATTCACCGAAATCATCTGTCTTCGTCTCACTGACCACTGCGCTGCTATGTAGGAGGCAAGTTCGCGTTGTTCAGCGCGTACTTTCGCGTTTCCTGATCTCTCGCGCTCTAGGTCACGACTTTGGGTCAACCTCTTGAGGTCATCAAGACACAGATGGCTGCAAATCGCTCCCAGAGCATGTTCCAGGCATTGCAAACTATCTGGAGTCGTGGTAAAGTCTCCGGATTCTACCAGGGCCTTATTCCATGGGTTCGCCGTCTCTGTACATTACACAGATGTCTGGAGGCTGATGGTCGTACGATTCTTTGGGCGTCTAGGCGTGGATAGAGGCTTCAACAAAAGGCGCTGTTCTTCTCTTCACTGCCTCGGAGATAGAATCAGCTACCGTTGGTGTGGGAGTCAACCCGGCGGTCGCTGGGCTCCTCGGTGGTATGGGCGGTGGCATCGCACAGGCATATGCCACAATGGGTGAGTATCCAGAGCATTCATGGCGACTTGTCGTCATCTTGGGCGCGTTCCTTGTAATGTTCTTTATGATGTTGATCGGAACTTCATATTACTCCATTGCACAGGTTTCTGCACATGCATGAAGACAGCCGAAATTACCAGGCATAAGCAGGCTTCTACGGGTATCAAGCCCCCTTCAACGTGGGCTGTCTTCGCTGATATCTACCGCCGGGAAGGTATCAGAGGCATCAACAAGGGTGTTAATGCTGTTGCTGTGCGTCAATGCACTAACTGGGGTTCTCGGTCAGTGCTGGCTCGACCTGCTGGCTCGACCTGCTGTTGTGACAATATGCTCATTACCGAGATCGCATCTTCAGCATGGGCTTTGCGCGGCTAGCGGAGAGTTGGATACGTCAGGCTCGAGGGAAAAGTGAGAAGGATAAGCTGTCTGCGCTGGAAAAAATCTTTTCCTCCACCGTTGGCGGTGCATTGGCGACATGGAACCAGCCTATTGAGGTTGTACGAGTTGAGGTCAGTCAGTCAATTAATGTCGTTATCCCATTACCGATCATACAATTTGTGTAGATGCAATCCATGACCAAATCGCCAAATCGCCCCGAGAAGGTGACCATCCTGAGCACGCTGAAGTATGTGTACAGGGAAAACGGCCTGAAGGGTCTTTACCGTGGTGTCACCCCCCGAATCGGTCTTGGTATATGGCAGACTATATGCATGGTCTCCTTTGCCGACTATGTGAAGGCTTGGTATGCGTTACTTCTGCTCCTCTCCACTGGTTGCGCTAATGCGCTTGCACAGGGTCAAGAATAAGTAGATCTATCTTCGGCTGTCGCTCTTCGTTGTTGGTATCTTTTTATACCGTTGTTAGACGGATTCATGCTTTCTGCCATGGTATATATCGCTATCTTACAAGTGTACGTCGTCGCAATTCATATTGTCGTGCTCCGAGACTGTCGCTATATGAGCCCACCAAGTTGCACCCGTCCTGTGAGCCCCTGTGAGCCCACCATCCCTCTTTTGCCACCTCTGAGTCGCTCCGGAGAAACGTTCTACGCGTCGATCCAACGGTAGTACTGCACTTTAATCGGTCAGGTGAAACATTAATGAGGCGCGTGCCAGTGGTCACGATGGTAGCACGGATATCAGGTGGATTATTGCTCGAGGGAAAAGGGACCATGCTCTGCTCTTCCTCAAAGCTCCCACCCTCATCTACACCCTGTCGAACGCCCCAGGAGAGAGCACCGCCATGAGTTCCCCTGTCACCAAGATGAATCCCCTGCTCTCTGCATACCTCCGGTCGCTCGCCACGCATCCTGTGCGGACGAAAGCGGTCACAACAGGCGAGCCCTCCCAGCCCAACTACCTCTGAACCCCTAACAGGATGTCCTCATCTGCGGCCAGCGGTGCTGCAGTTCCTCCAGGAGGTGCTCGCGTCGCACCTCGCGGGTGAGCCCGCGGCGCGCGTGGCGAAGGACGCCCCGTTTCTCGTACACGTCCTCGCGCGTGCAAACGTCGACGCCCGCGCTCTGAAGATGGCGCTGTACGGCTTCTGCGTGTCCGCGCCGCTCGGCCATCTCCTCGTCGGCGCGTCGCAGCGCGCGTTCGCGGGGCGCACAGGCCTGCTCGCGAAGCTCGGCCAGGTCCTCGCGGCGAACCTCGTCGTCGCGCCCATCCAGATCTTCGGTGAGTGGTGCTGCGTATGCTGGTGTGCGAGTGACTCATTTCTACGGCGGGATAAGTGTTTTTGACTTGCTCGGCTGTCATCAATGGTGCTACAACCGTGGACGAGGTTGCCCGCACGGTCCGGGCAGGATTTATGCGTGTATTGCGGGTGCGTTCGTCCCAACTCTATTTACGAGGGAGGTGAAATTCTGATCGGCGAGTGTGCAGGTCACCTGGATGACACTGCCCTTGACTGTCGTGGTCGCGCAGAGGTTCATCCCGCCGGAACTTTGGGTACCATTCATGAACACGGTGCAGTTTTTCACTGGTGTACGTATTCTCTCTCACGCGGTGGTCTCAGCTCACAGAATGCATTGTTGCAGACATATTTCAACACCAAGCTGAAGAAAATCCGCATGGAGGCGGAGGCAAAGGCCAAGAAAGACCGGGAGGAAAAGGGGGATTCTCAATAGGCGGCCTAGTCTTCATGTCTACTATAGTTTTCCGGAGGGCTTGTATGTGGTCATCGGTGTTTCTATGCATTATCTTCCTCAAAATTCGCAGTGTGTTGCCTTCTCTTTCGGGGATGCAGAAGGCACCACGATCCATGGTAAAATATGCATATGTACGTAGCTAAACGCTCATGATGGTGTAACGTCGACGACAGTAACAGAGTGCCGGTAATCCGCCAGCGGGCCCTGCACATAGCGATGTCTCGTCCTCCAGACTCCAGTAGAAGTCCCTGCGTTTGCTCGCTCACCAACGTCCGTCTCAACAGTCCACCCGTCGAGGGCATAGCTCCCGGGTCGAGTAACCCATAACTTGACCTGAAAGATATGCGACGCAGACGGTGCTAGCGTGCTCCGATACGTTAGGCGGCCGGCGTACTGTGGAGGTAGCAGAGCACTGAGTAAAGGGTCCGGTCAGTGCGGTGTTCGAGACTATGAATGTCTTTACGCACGCAGAAGACGCAGGTTCGGCTGACGCTGACTGCAGCTTGAGCACTATCCTCGACGGGTGGGTTAAAGACAAGTTTCGCAATGTGAACGCAACTGAGACGTGACGGGGCCTGCGGCATAACAGTTTAGGTACAAGAGAAAGGATACACTTCCAGAATTACGTACCCCTTTGAAAAGTCGTGGTCTACCCTACGACCATCCTGCACGGTGACAACAACAGGATTCATCTCCGCGTTCCATTCGCTGTCCCGGATCGACCTCAGGATCTCCGAGCGCTGCCTCCGGGTTTCAGCGTACATAGATCGTTTCACTTTCGCGCTGTCAGCCTCTTCCACGATTTCTTTCAGCGCACCATGACGGGCTCCAAGCGTAATTCCTGAGATAAGAACATGTCCAGAGCGACCTTGAGCAGGGAGCTCCCAGAACACGAGGATATCCACAGAATAAGGGTTGTGCAGCGGGAAGATCAAATGATGGGAATCTGCAGGGACGTAGGGGTGGGAGGAGGCCACCAAATGTGCGGTTTGGCTTCGCTTGCAGCTGCGAATGAAATGTCGCGTGGAAGGTACGTTCACCGAACGAATCGTGAAATCCTAACATAATGTTGCAGTCTATGCACTGCCATGAATTCTAAGACACGTACCTCCGAAACATGGCCGCATACGAGATCTATTGGGGGTGGCTCCGACGTATCGGGGCTGTTCCCACTTAGCACATCTCTGAGCTTTTGGGACACAAAGTCTATTGTTGGATCAGAGCCAGAACCGCCTTGCCATCGGGTGGCACCCAATGTCAACCTGGCAACTTGGTGCGGTGGTATAGGACCGCTATAACATATTAGCTAGACGTTGGTTGCAAGAATGGTGGTGGACGCACACAGACTGAGTTGATAGAGGACTACATGACCACATGCCACTCATTGTAGTGACTTGGGTCAAACGGATGTCATTTGATGCCGTCAAATTTTCCACCTCTAGATTGAGTACAAACGAGCGATCGGGGGATTGACTTGGTCGCGAGGACGCAGAGGCATGAATGACCGGCCGAACTTCGTAGTGTCGAATTACTCTCGAACAATGGAAGGCCGCTCCTTCGGCCTACGTCAAATATGTCTGTAATGCGTAATACGATGCCTGGTAATTGCACATACCTCTCGGAATATGAACAGGATACACAGATCTTGCTCTGCAACATGAGAGGCATGAAGTACGGCAGGAATCTGCATATTCTCCCCAGGTCCAAGTACCGATGATTTATGAATTTGCTCCAGCGATACGCAGTATGGCCTCCGTGGAGCCAGCGAGTTGCTAGAATGCAAGATCTCCGTGAACGAGGGTGATGATGTTGAGGGATCTGTTGGCGACATGAGCCTTGTGCTTCAGTTGAACAAAGCAACGATAAACTTGCCAGAGCCATTAGGTACTTGAATATCTATCCATATCTCATCGTCTTTCCCAGTAAGCATCCAAAGTTCACGGATACTTCTTGTTCCCGAGTTTGTCAAAGATAACTTCAGATGTTTGTACTCTCCCTGGCCTAAGATCAGATGTCTATCGTCCACGAAGTTCACATGTAGCCGCTGTCCGGCTTCTTCTACTTCTATTTGTATTGGTACGTCCGGAGCGTAGGCTTTGGTCTGTCTCTGAAGAGGGGTATCGTGCAAACGTCGACCGCGGATCGCCAGTGATTCGGTAGCTGGAAGGAGATCCAGGAAATTATATACGGCATGTGTGATAACCAACGAGGCTGGGCGTCGGCACTTAACAGAGACCGGAATCTAAAAGAGAAAGGTCAGAGTTCGGTAGCGGACAAAGATGTGACAACAGACTGTACGGGTATCCTTAGCTTCTAAGACAATATCATCGACAACCTCGATATTCACGAGGTCGTCATTAGGGTCCGCATCTCCAGCAGACTTCTCCCGGACAACGACAGAGAGGCCGGACAATGTGACCTCCACATTCAAGGAATTGTGCAATACAAGGTCAACCCAAAATGTCTCTGCACAGAGATTAGGCACAGCTAACCTTCAAGGCCAGAGAAACGCACCGTCAACTGCAGCCTTCCCACTCTTCTCGAGCTTTTCCTTACCACGAGGGGCCCAGAAAGCAGACCACTCTTCCTCCTTCTTATCCCATTCCGTTGCATCACCCTCAATAGCATCGCCAGGAAAACGTACGCGGGTCTGCTTCACCTGGCAGAAAGTAATGGGCAGTTGCAAAGCGGCCGCTTCCCATTGGTCTCGCTCAGTCGTCTTGAAGTGCTAAGTAGAAAATTTGTCATCATCAGACAAATAATATGAGCGTCGGCGTAATGACCTTGGTTGCCACCCGGAAATCCTCCAGATAGACCTTGTCGGTCGTGACTGGCTTCACTTCGGATGATGCGGTGCCATTCGCTGAATGCGACGGAAGTTGTGGATGCAAAGAGCACCATCGCAGCAATCCTAGGAAATACCGAACTGCCCCCTCCGTATTACCGGTTGTGTACATAAGTCGACCTGCCCTCGCGAGTCTGTGAGCCATGGTCCATGATCTAACCGACGTAGAACTGACCCAATTCGTGCTCGATTCCTGGCAGAACGTCATCGAAACCTCGCCAGTCCTTGGGGTCCTTATCCTCACTCTCCCAGAACGATGGTGAAATCTGCGCCGCCGGAGGAGTCTTGTACAGATGATGTGCTTTCCGAAAGAAGTGCATCGCCAGAGGTTTCTAAGCTTGATGTTTCAACAATTGGCCGAAATTTCAGTCCACACACGGAAGACATACTCACAATACCGGCCTTTTCGAGTCTGTCGGCAGCGGACAGATACCAGAGTGCGGATCTTCTCCGTCTCCCTTTCCTCTCGCTAAGGAATGCGGCATGGGCGAGCAGGAGTGCAGCGGGAGGTTCATCTGCCTTAAATCAGTCCTTAGTCCATTCCCCATCCAATAGTATGAAAACTACCTCCTTGCGCCTCTCCATCTCTGTCAGCCACGCAGCTCGCGATGACCACAGGGATTGAGAGGCTGTAAGAAGATAGTTCTGCGTGAGAGTAGGAATGCGACGTACACTACCGGCAGCCTGTACCAGCCACCTCTCTCCTTCCAGAACGGGACCAACAAAATCGACTTTGTCGACACTTATGTCCCACCGCACTGCGTAGACGAGTCCGCGTAGCTGCACCAAAGCGGGAGCCTCAGAAGATAACTGCGGCTGAGATTGCAGCGCTGTGAGGGCATTTGAAGCATGCAATGCCAATGCTGGAGACGGAGCTAGAAGAATGGGTAAAACATCCTAACCAATCGAATAAGCAGTTAAGAACAGCATTGGCTAGAACAACATTAGATAGAACAACACAACTCACGGAACCTCCTTTTGAATCCTTTCGCAAGGCCTCCCACACCGTGACAGCAAGCTTGTGATCGCCTAGCATTGTCGCGAACTCAGCCAGTCGTCTCTGCTGAGTGACTGTTCCACCAATAATAGTCCCGAAAGAGCTTGTCGAAGTTATCGAACTGACAGAATTATTTGGGCCGTGTGTGAAGCGAGAAGACATAGATGAGACTGATGAGTTCGAACCGTGGTTTGGTGTTGGAGGAGCAGGGGAAGCCGGAGCGGAAGACCCAAAGAGACGCCGCGTAGAAGAGAAGAGACGAGACGGCAAGCGGCGCGATGATGAGTACTCAAAGACGAAAAGTCAATACGACCGTTATCGATGACGTAAGAGGAGAAACACGTACTGTCTCGTTCCATTCTACAACACATCTCTCCATCCACGGCACGAGGCTCATCACGACAAACTCACGGACGAACTTACCGGTCTGCTGAATATCCCTCTCGCTCAGACGTAGTGTACTTGCGTTTGCAGTATTAGGAGTAGGAGTTGGTTGTCGTTGGTCTGCCATGAGATTCGATGGCCTAGGAGATCGAGGCATGGGAGACATCGTTAGTGTAGGTGTGGCGGGAGCTGTGAGACCACTGAGAGGGGTGTAAGGTGCAAGAGGTGGTGTTTCGTATGCGGATGGGGTCGGCAGACGGGGTATTGGAGGAGGAATAGGCACCGGAGCTGGCAAAGGAGAGGTTGGCAGAGCCAGGGGGAGAAGGTAACTGTGTAACCCATACTGCTTCTTGACTGCATTGTAGAGCGCTTCTGCTCTGTGGAATTGAGAAAACAAATTAATAAAACCGCGCATTGTCTGGTATAACATACAATAAATGCATACATTGGATCAGCCAGCGGAGAATTCGCAGGGTGTACAATCAGAGAGTATCGGAGGTGAGTGCCATCTACCCATGGTGGGAAGTCGATGGCACGGGCATGTAGGTCTTGAAGAGCTTGGAGAGGGTTTACAGCATTTGTCGATACAGCTATTATTACTGTTACGCGTCGAAAGTTGAGAACTGGATCAGAATCCTCATTTGAGAGCCAATACGTATGAGATCGCACCTGCGACAGGATGATTCCACCCTTCCATGCTGTTCGGAACGTGGTCTCCTTCGACACACCTCTTCACCTCTTCCCACCACGGTGTTCTGTCTCTCCATACACTGTCCTTGCTGCTTGCTGCCTGACTCTCCATCAAATCAACCCAGCGTGAGCACCTCCCTGCAATACGCGCCGCCATCCAATCCATTGTTCGTGCTGCCCGCTGCTCATCATCTTCGTGCGTCGCGGTTTCAATCTCGACCAGGTCGGAAAAACGAAGGGCGAAAGAACTGTGGGGTACGGGAGTGAGTGATATCGTGCGGGTGGTGACTGATTGTTTGTAAAGACCATGAAGTTGCGGGAATCGAGAAAAGAGGGAAATCAAGCGCATTAAGTGATTTACCGACAAAATATATATATGGCCGGAACGTACCTTGGGGAAGAGGGGCAAATGACTGCAAAATTTGAGGTAAAGGCGGCAGCCCTGATGACTCAAAGACCTCTTCAAGGTCTGGGGAAGATAATATGCAGATATGCGGACTGAGTGAAGACGGCAGTGACGGTGCCATCGGGTCTGAATACTGAGGCCAATATCACCTGGACTTCAGTCAGTGTGCCGTGCACTTGTATGATCCGTAGAAATTGACAGAATTTTCCAAACGCCTTGGACGATGTTGGAGGGTGAGGGCTCAGTAACAAGGCATAGCTCGATGCCACCGGCAACGACGAGTATGTATTCGGAGCACACACCGCGCAGTCCGCGTCACCGATTGTGACCTCGGGCATTGAGAGTTGTCACGCATCTCGAGATGGAGAAGATCTATGGTACGATCAGAGCTACACTGTCGACGGTATATACTGGCCATGAGCATGTTTGTGCGTGGCCTCGTAGAAGAAATGCAGTTACGGCCAAAAAAGTCCGCTGGGCTCAGATCTAGAAGAAACCGCCACCAAACCCGTTATCCCAGCCTCCACCAAACCCAGGATCACCGAATCCGCCTCCCCAGCCACCACCAAAATCATCCAACACTTCACCCAGCAGTAGTCCTCCTGCCAAGCCGCCCAGGAGTGGTAAACCGATGCCCCCGCCGCCAAAGCCACCGCCACCGAAGCCATTGTTTCCAAAGCGACCTCCCGTTCTGCTCCTTCTTGCGAGGAGCGGATCACCTGCTGGTGCACCGTAGGTTGATTGGGAATAGCCTGTATTCCCATACGCATATGGTGAAGATAACCTCTGCTGACGGCGCTCCTCCGCCAGTTGCTGCATCATCTGCGCGTCACATTAATAAATGTCACATCAAATATTGTACCCACTCACCGCCGCCCTTTCTGCTGCCCTCTGCCTCTTCGCAGCTTCTCTCTCTTCTTTCGTACCTATTGCTTTATCCTTCATCTTCCCAAAGAAGCCCCGATGGTGATGTTGTTTCTCCGTACCAGCAGTTGGGGTAGGGGGTTGAGAAGTCGCCCTTCCGTCGACATTGGCAACCCCCAAGTAAGCATTTGACTCGGGCCTCGATCCTTCAGAGAATGAATGGCGCCTTGGTGAATATGGTGGAGGCGTGCCATTTGGCGGGCCCTGGACGCGAACCGCCACAAGTCTTTCGCGGATATCAGGATGTTCCTCCAGGAACTGCTCATCCTCGTAGGGGTGCACCCAAATTGAACGAGGTGGGGTTGCTCTTGTGTCTACCTAAACACAGGTCAGGAAATGGGTAAGTTCACGGATATCAATATCCGCAGCGACGTACCCAGAAAGTATGCTGAGTGCGTTCATCATACTGTAGAACCCAGCCGTCCGGTAAATTCGGTAAACTGAAACTCATGTCGGAAATTTGAGAGGAGTCAAAGGCCTTAAGGCACTTAGTGCCTGCCGCGACCGTTGGTTATATGGAGTCCCTGCTGACGTCATCCTGTGCGTATAACGTTCATTCCCGATGTGGCAGTGCAAGCGCCGGCGGTCGCTGGCTGTGTGCAGGCTATGGCGGCCCGTTGTGGTGTGTAACAGTCCACGAAGATATTCCAGATATGACAGCAGGGGTACATAGTTTTGGATACAGCATAAAATTCCAGACTTGCGATGCACAGTAGCACAAAAATAAAATCAGCGAGATGCAGAAGGAGCATGAAAATAGTACGAGTGATGGTATACCTCAAGCATGATGATGCGAATGCGAATAGTCATGGATGTCGTTGGATAACGGGTGCGGACGGGGAAGCAACGATAGACCTACGCTGCAGTTCGAAGTAAATGTATCATTTCCTCGATCTTCTGGACTTTCAGATGCGTAGGCATCTGCAGTCATGAGTACGTCGGAGAAAAGTACGATCATGCATGCTCACCTCGAAAAATTGATGCATTTGCTGTCGTCTCTCCGGGCTGGCATCCTCTTCGCGAGCGTATTTTTCCACGAAAGTCCAAGCATCACGGTCAGGGACGTCGGCCCAATTATACTTGCGTTTCCTGACGCGGCCGCCACCCGACTTCTTGCGACCACTGGACCGATCGTTCTGATCTTCGTTCGGCCTCGACGCGTCGGGCACGAGTGCTGGCACATCCCAACCAGCTTCCCCACCTGCCCACCCGCTGTGGTTTTGTGGGTCTTCTTCTGTGTTTCCGCCACCGGCAACCGCACCAGCTCCCCATCCACTCTTGTCCTGCACACCCTTGCCGCCCCACTCGTTCTTCTCCTGCGCGGGCGATCCCCAATCATCGGCAGCATTCGCCCGACTGAGCGGCTTACTCCATCCGTCGCTCGCCTTGTCCCCCGAATCATTATTCCAGCCCCAGGGATCGTCATCGAACCGCGACAAGAAAATCTCCATACTTGTGGGCTTCCCTCCTGCCTCCGCAGCTTCGACGCCGTCCCTCCAGAACGGCACGTAGTCATTGATCAGGTTGACACGGAGATCTGCGAAGGTCCTGCTCTGTGGTTCCCAAGCAGACAGGTCAAACTGGCAGTTATTCGCAGGCTCCCACTCCCAGGGTTCCTGCTTGTCGGCCTTAAGAATGTGCTGCTTGGAACGCTCGTGCGCCTTTGCCGCGGCAGCCGTCATCGACTTAAAGTGAGAGCGGCGCGTGGACGTACAAATGTTGCAGTGCCAGCGCCTCTCACCACTGCGGGTGAAATCTGGAGAACAGTAAAGGTCTAACTGAATGGATTTCATCCGAGGGCGAATGACAATTACTCACTTTCTGGATATCTAAAATTTGGCCCAGAAGACGACGACTGCGAAGGGCTCATGACTGGAGGTATAGGTTATAGTGATACAGTGTGAAAGAGTAGGGGGCTGCTTGCTACTGAAAGCAGGTTCGAAGCAAAGCAATTTCGCACAATCATTATAACCGCGTGTGTCACGTGCATTGCCGATCTCGCCGATCATTAATCCGAGAAACCAAGTGCCATCTGCACGGTTGCTGCACGGCGAAGTCCGTCAGATATTCAGAGCCTCAACGTGCTTAGACGACCAATGCAATCTTCGCCCGCTTGTCCCGAAAATGTTTGCTGTCCATGTAAAGACATCGTAGCGGCGCGAGCGCCATTCCCCGACTCCGACGGGGTGCTCACAGTTTTTGTATGAGCAAGGGTGTGTGATTGATACGTATAGTACAAGTACAGGCATTTGTGATAGTTACAGTAATGGAAAAAACTAGACAAGCGAGGCATCATCGTCGTCGCTGTCATCCGAGTGGCGTTGGTCAGGCTCGGAATTCGGTCGGAAGACTCCGAGGAGGGGCATGGGCTCGTCCTCGAGGAAGCCGCGGGGCATCGATCCCGGATTGGCGAGAAGGACGATGGATTGGATGTTGAGGGAGATAGTGGTGTCGGCGTTTTCGTCGTCGAGTTCAGGGTGGCTCTTGATGTACTTCCCAAGAGTGAAGAGCAGGAGGACGGCAGACTCTGTGGAGAGATCGTCGTGGATTTTGGGAAGCATCGATATGGAGCGCATGGAGAACTTGAAGGGCTTACACCCGTCGAAAGTCGGCACTGCGGGAGGAGTGAGTTAGGGCGCATGTGCGAGAAGGTTGGGGGCGATCTTACCATCTCGATCGGCCGGCAGCACGGGGGGTGGACCTGCAGGGTGCGTTAGCGAACATTTTGTAGTGCGAGACGTCACGTACCGCGTTGTGCGTTCACCGGAGTGGCGGGAGCCATGCCGCGGATCTTGGTTGGAGTGTTTGAGGTGCCAGTGGTCAACCTTGTCGAGAAGGAGAGGCCGGCATGGAACGACGGGAAGACGAGTGTTCGTCTGTTGAGAATGGCACCCAGGACGGCGGCCGCACGTGGCCAGGTGAGTGCTGATGGTGCAACGCAGAGTTGACGGCTGCGACCGCTCGGACTGATCAGGTCGCTGTGGGTAACGGAGCCGACGACAGAGAAGAGCGTGAGATGGGTGCTCGTCTTGAGCTGAAGGTAGTCGGAGGCTCCGATGGTGACAAAGTGGAGTGCTGTGGGGTCTGCGGTCGCGAGATTGATGATGTCGTGTGCGGTGGCGATCGAGACGTGGTCCAGACGTCTTTGGGGTCGATTAGTAGTATGGCAGAAAAAGCAAGGGCAAATGGACGTACTCGGCGATGTTCGAAGGGAATGCCCTCTTGAGATACATGGGTTGCATGAGGACAAACACGTTGTTCATGGCACGTGTCACGGCGAGTGTTTCTCTGCAAGAAAGTGTCAGTGTGAGTCACAGTGGATAATTGCCAAAGGGCGTACCTGAGTTTCGACAGCGACTGGAGCACTTCGGTTCTTGTATATATGGTGCAGTTAGCGGAAGTGTCTGTCTGGTGGCAAACAGCGACTCACGGTGTCCTGGTTTTCTCGACGTGCTTTCCTTTGTTGCGGTAGGGCTTACCGGGAGTCTCGTCGGGTCGGTGACTGGCGTGAGCATCGTCTGTGGGAGTATCGGATGCGGTGGAGTCAGTGTGTGCTGTCGGCGAGAATCTGCAAAGAACTGCATGTTGGCTGGTATATGGCGGTGAGTGGGTATGAAGACTTACATGTCGTCGCTGTCTTCGGGCTTCTGCCTTTTTGCGGGTGAAGGCACTGGTGCGGACGGTGACAGATGCCTCATCTTGCGTTTGCTGCCAGTGGTGGTTGCAGGAGCATCAGTGACGGAGGCCATGGTGGCGGTTGCGAGAGGAAATCGGGCGAGGTGGGAGTTGTTCGCGGTGCGACTGTTGGGGCATGTCCGTCGGCATTCGCTGTCTGGGCACGGTGCCGAAACGGGGGCGAGAGTGTGGAGGAAATTGTGTACGCAGCGCAGGTGCGTGCTTTGCGAGAGGCAAGGTGCGGCCTTGGCGTTCGAACGGGAGGTCCGGGCGGTGGTCGACCTGGGCGTGGTCGCGAAGTGTGAGGGAGAGGGTCGAGGTTGCAGCGCGCGCGGCGGGGGCGCGTGTTTTGCGGTGGCCCAGGCGCGGTATTGGCATTCGAACGGGAGGTCCGCGTGGTGGTCCGGTTGGCGAGAGTAGGTGGTGGAGGGTGTTGGCGGTCGAGGTGCTGTGGAGAGGGGCGCAAACGCGTGCGGAATTGCGCGCGCAGTCCAGGCACGCGTTTTGGTCGGGCGAGGCACCATGTTGGCATTGCTGGATGTCAGCAAAATGTAAGCAAAATAGCAGAGAAAAATACGCACCGAGCGGGTGCGTGTGTTGTGCGATGGGCTAGGTGCGGCATTGGGATTCGCACACCGGGAGGTCCGCGTGTTGGTTAAGCCGCGCGCGGTCGCGAAGTGTGAGGGAGAGAGTCGAGGTGGCGGCGCGCGTAGCGGGGCCGCGTGTTTTGCGGTGGGCCAGGCGCGGTATTGGCGTTCCAACGGCAGGTCCGCGTGGTGGTCGCATTGGCGAGAATGCAGGTGGTGGAGGGTGTCGGCGGTCGAGGTGCTGTGGAGAGGGGCCGCGAACGCGCGCCGAATTGCGCGCGCAGTGGGGACGCGCATTTGGGTCGGGCGAGGTGCGGTGTTGGGACTGCTGGATGTCAGCAAAGTGTAAGTAAAATAGTGGAGAAAAATATGCACCCGAGCGGGTGCGCGTGTTTTGCGAGAAGCTCAGCGCGGGATTGGTGTTGGCACGCCGGGAGGTCCGCGTGGTGGTCAAGCCGCGCGCGATCGCGAAACCTGAGCCAGAGGGGGGAGGAAACTGCGTGCGCAGGGGGGGCGCATGTTTTGTGGTCGGCCAGGCGCGGTATTGGCGTTCCAACGGCAGGTCTGCGTGGTCGTCGCATTGGCGAGAATGCAGGTGGTGGAGGCCGTCCGCGGTCGAGGTGCTGCGGAAAGCGGTCGCGAACGCGCTCCCAGTGGGGACGCGCGTTTGGGTCGGGCGAGGTTCCGTGTTGGTATTGCTGCATGTCGCGGCCGAGTTGGCGATGGTGGCGGAGAACGTCGGCGACCGTCCGTGTCAGTGGTGGAGATGTGGCTAGAGCGGTCATGAACGTGCGCCGAATTTGACGCGCAGCAGTGGCGCGTGTCCACAATGAGCTGGGCGCGATGGTAAGATTTGAATCTGACGCGCGAACAGTTTGTCGTGCGGGGGCGAGCGTCGGTCGTTGTGGATGGCTACTTACCTCCACCGGTGTGTTCGTTCTTGCTCGTTGATCGTGTCTTGCTGGCAATTGACACTGGTGTATAAAGTTTAGTAAAAATCTTGCTGCTTTCGATCAAAATGAATTTGGAGGCTCACCTGAGTTCTGACACGATGGCAAAGGTCTTTCAGGATGCGCGTTGTGGTGCGTCGAGTTTCTGTTTTCGTGATGGGACTGGATGATGGCTGAATCTTGGTCAGTGAAATTATTCGACGAGTGGACCACACGTACGAAGGCGCCGAATCCGGAAATGGGTGCCGATGGACAGGGATCGCAGTTCCTGCTCGAGACGTACGATCAGTTCGAGACAGTTGAGCGTCAATTTGATGTTCAGGTCGGTTCGGGTGGGTATTTGTACCTGGTGTGGCGAAGCTCGCGCGAGGAGGTTACACTGCGTGTGTCTGGATTTGTTTCTCAGATGAGTCTTCTGCCCCCTTTCAGGCGCTCATTCAGGTTTGTCACTTCTGCAGTTCACAAGCTGCTTGCCGATGTGATTGATTCGTATCTAGGCTGCCGAGAGGAAATCCGAATCTCGCTCTGCAGACTGTTGTGGTTGCCGGTGAAGGTCCTGCATTCCGGCGAGCCATCACTGCCCGATCAAACATCTTACGTTTCATGGAAATGCATGCACGCTGTGGAAAGACATCTGTAATTGATGATGTCTGGCTTGGTGCCATGCCGTGTTTTATTGCAGAGACACGTGTGCTCACGCCTATGGTGGAAGCACCGTTGTTTGACAGTGCCGATCTGAACATGGTTATTGACCCGTATGGTGCATTGGCAGAGCTAGTTGCTGGTGGGAGGCTCTCGTGGACATCAGACAATGTTGTGTCATGCATGGAGCTGAAGGGCGAGTATGACGACAGGTATGTCATGATATGAAATCATCTGTCTGCATTGCTTGAGGTGATGTTGTGTTTATGTAGGTGGTCTACTCCTGTGCAGTCATCCCTTGACATGGTGCGTGCCGGTGAGCTCGTTGAGCTTTCAGTAAACTTTCGGCTTCGTGAGCACGTGAGTCAAAATGGGGCAAACGTAGGTCGCAAGTTTCTTACACGACTTGACACTGTCATGATCGTGAGTCGCTTGGGGATGAAGGTGAGTTGGCGTTTGCCCGCATTTGTTTGTTATCAGAAAATGACTTCTAATGGTGGCTATAGCTGATTGCGGACTGCGAGTCAGAGCACTTGTTGATGATGCGTATTGCTGCGGCGGCTGATAACACTGGTGGAGGTAAGGCTCCGAAGAAGAGACGGTTCTCTTACCTCCAGTCTGTGCCTTCTGTTTTAACCAGTACTGAACAACACTTGAATTCGCTGACAGTATTGGACAAGACAGATGATGTAGATCAGGTAATGAAGCCGGTGGGATAGTTGCAGTACTGTTACATATAGTCATATGATATAAGATACTGATGGTATGGCTGTCTTTTAAAAATTCAAATGAAAGGATCATCTGAGCATGAAGATCGTGTCGATCAGGTAATAAAGTCAGTAAAATAGGTATAGTGTCATGGTGGCAATAATACAATATTTTGTTGATTCAATTGATTCGATTGAATGGACCATTTGATGTATACACGAGGATGTGCGCCCAGCGTCCGTCGAGTGTAAGGAGTGGTGTAAGGTCATCGGTATCCATTCTGTTTTCATATTGTGGGACACCGTCATTCTGTTGGTCGTCGTATATCCATCCTGAGTTGTGAGAGTGGAGGAGACGTGCTGTAAAGTGACTAGATCCAAAGTATATTACAGTTGCCAATGAGTAGGTGGTCTGCATATTGAATTCCAGATCAAATATGGGAGTGATAACTGTATGTTCCTGTGACGAATATTCAAAGTATAGGATGGGCGGTGGTGTAATGTTGCTTATATTATGATCAACTTCACTGTCGCATTGACATAGTAATCTTCTTGCATGCAGAATGGATGATGTCATGGTCTTACTTAACCAAGTTTGTATAGTTTGAGTTTCAGCAGAGGACTGCATGCTGGTGGACACAATAACAGATGGGATTCTTAGTGTGATTGGGCGTGTTTGATGACAGGCAAGACACTGTATGGTCGTGACTATATGGTTAGTGGTGTTTTCCAATGCACATTCAATTATGCTTGCTGCAGAGGCAAACTGTGGACCATATCTTGGATATTCCATAGGTGATCGTCTACTAAGAAAATCTCGGAGAAAATCACGTTGCATGTTAAACTGCTCGGCACTGGAGTCTGGGCTCAGATTCTCAAAACAACTGACCAACAGACTAGCAATAGCTGACTGATTCTTCCACATTGCACACAAAGAAGAGCTCAGTTGAGAGTAGCTGTGATAAAGTGACATAAATGTGGCATCATATGCACATGAGTAGTCTGTGGATGACCATTGGCAACCGTGCTTGTACATGTATGGTGATGAGTCAGAATGTGGCATTGATATTGATGGCAAAATCCCTGATTCTTCCATTTGTGAGGCTTTCCGTTTGGTTCCTTTTGACTGTGAGCTACTGTCACTAAAGTTGACATGAAATGACTTTGTGGAGATGTCATCTTCACTTTCAGGATTTGGCAAAGGTACGAGGGATCCTGTTTTAAAGCCATAGTGAATTAAAGTATTTTGCTCAAGCACTTTAAATTTCTGTGTCTCATGGTATAGGTCAGCAGAAACAGGCTTGTTTAGCTGTTCCAACTTTACTGGCTCTGAGATGAATACGCCATTTCGTGTGCGTGCTCTCGATGCAGCAACGTAGGCTGCAAAGCCGCCCTCAGTCATGTTGTTAAGTACTTTAGGCAGTGTTTTGCCTTGCGACGTGTGGCCGGTGACTGCAAATGCAGGTTGTATGATGAGTTGCAGTCGGGTAACTTGGTACCTTTGTGTATCTCCATTGGCATCTCTAAGTGTAGTTGTAAACCGCCATGTTGTTGGAGCAATAGGCACATAGCCTGAAGGCAAATCAGGCAGATGTACCTTGCTTGTAGGAAACTCAACTATAACACAATCTGCATATGTGTATCCGACAGGACAGTGTTTAATCGAGATGTGCCTAACTATGCCTTGAGCACCATTGGTGATTCCAAGTTCTGTGGAGATGTTTCGACTGCGTAGTACCACAGGCATGCCTACATATAATGAAATGAATGCTGGGAGGGCACCTTCAGAAGTAAGTGGTGTTACATTGAGCCGCAGAAGTGCATCACGAATGGATTTCTCAGGTACCTGACCATCAATCTTATCGACCGCTGTGCATATTATTAAGCTCAAACCATTGTCTGCATCACAGTTTGCCTGTGCCTTTTCAGTATTAATAACTTGTCGTAGCAGGTTGGTATTGACAATTACTGTAGGATCATCATCATCATCTTTTATTTGAAGGCCATCAAGATGGGTCGCTGACTTAACTACCCGTGTATTAAATAGGTCAACATCTCCCATTGTGCATTCACGTGTTCGCAATCTATTGACTGCATCACCATACTCAGGATCATCTTTCATACGTTGTTGCTCAGTCAACTCTACCACTGCATTTACTTGCTTCCATGCAAGTCGACCAAGCCTCTTGCTGAGTTCATCTGATGTCTGTCTTGCATATGCTGATATAGGTGTGTATAGCGGTGTGCCACCTACTGGAGGATATTGATAAAAATCTCCCGCAAAAATTATATTAATACCTCCAAACCATACATCTGGTTTTTCTTTGGCATAACGTAATGCATGATCTATCTCAGAGAGTAACTGACAGCTAACCAGTGAGATTTCATCAATAAGTACAAACTCAACACGCTGCCATTCATCACGCAATACTGTACGATTTTGAACACTAATTGTTACTGTATAGTCCTGTTCACTTTCGCCCAGTCGCCTGTTGCCTTTACCCTTTGTCTTTGATTGTATCTTCAAACCGAGTCCTTTGTGAATTGTCATTCCATCGATTAGAGCAGCAGCAGAGCCGGTAGGTGCAAGAAAACGAATTTGGTATAAGCAGCCAAAGTATGTCATCAATTCTTTCAAGGCTTTGACAACATGCATCTTGCCTGTGCCACCGGGACCGGTGAGCAACAAGTACAGCGGTTCCATTACAGTGTCTGATTTGACTACATAGTTTTGAATAAAATGTTTTGCACAAATCTGAAAGGCACATGCCTGCTTAGCATTTAAACTGTAGGATGTTTGAACAGACTGTAGAACTTTCATTGGGGACTGTTCAACTAATGCAGTAGTATCACTCATATTTGGGGCTTCTGTGGATGTGGTTAATTGTTCTGGTATTGTAGGCGTCATGTAATACTCAGTGTATGCAGGAGTTTTTTCGAGAGTAAACTGAGAGCTCATGTTGCCAGCATTACGTCTTTTCTGCATTACTTGCATCTCTTGCTCATGTAGGGCTGACTTCCACTTCTGCAACTGCAAGTGGGTTATATTATATTTAACAGTGGATAGTGCAGCTATCTTGTGATAAGTGTTGTGATAGAGCCAATTGCACTGTTCAAGTAAAGAGACAAACTGCTGTATCTTAAAGTCATTGACTGCACTTCGTCTATCATGTGATGTAACATCAACATCATCATCTGTGTCTGCTGTAACAGATGAGTACATGGATTTTGTCAAGTGACGTGATTCTGCTAGCAGCGTCGCTCGCTTGCGCAACTGTTCACTGTCTCTTGCATCTTCGCATTCATATGCTGCCTCCCAGTTGCACATCTTGGTTTTGCTGAACTCACTAAAGTCATATACACTGAAGGTATGCTGAAAGGTGTCACCGTACTCTACAAGTGAAACTGTATCACTGAATGGTTTAAAGTGTGCCAGCATAAATATTGCATACCTTTCACTATTTTCATGGCGAGGGATCAGTGTACCAATTGGACGTGGAACACGCTCCATATTAAAGTCAACATGCATTGGACTGAAGTGCTCAACAAGTACATGTGTATCTGCAAGAGGATGTTGTTCCTTTACAGAAAGACGTCGAAGTACACCTAGTCGATCATCTGATGTATGATGGTTATGCTGTGCTGTTTTAGACTCTAATGTGAAGTATCTGCAGAAGTCATAGAAGTTTAAGTGAGAAAGAGTGTCTGGTCTGTAGACGTAATCATCAATTTGGTTCTGTTCGAGTAGCTGTCCATTTTTATTCACTTTAATATTGATAGTACACTCTTCTATGTCATCAGCATCAGAATGATTATCCTCACCACTCTGACTTTCAATTTGCATAGCAAATGAATAATGCTCTTTGACATAAAGCAGTAACAAAATAGATAGCAAGGGCTTTGTAGGATGTGATGAAATACTATCGCCTCTCTTACGTATGTACCAGGCTGCTTGCTGAGAGTGGATCTGTTGTTGACGCAAGAATTGAGCCAAGCACCTATTTAGTAAGGTTTTTGTACTGTAACTAGTCAATTGCGAGGATTGGTCATTGCCACTGGGTAAACTTGCTACTGCCTTTGATAACAATGATAGCATCTGATAGGTTTTTAGGTCAACCTTAGTAATATAGTCTGTAATATAAAACATTGCAGCCTTCGCAGCTTTACCAGAAAGAATACATTTAATGTCATGATTATGTCTGCAAAAAACCAGAATATATGGATTGTAGTAGTTCACATTTGCATCTTTACACATCAGAATGACAGAGTTAGTATTACGATCAAAATATGAGCTCTCAACAACCTCATGGGGAAATAAAAATCTGCATTTACCTTCATTACCGTATTTTTCACAGACTTTACGGTGTTGATGACGCTGCAAGACTTCTCCACATTTTTTAATTTCAGTGACAAACACTGACTCCCATTCATTCAGAATATTGAGTGCCGATTCACCAACAATAGGTGGTTGTGGTGGTCGTTCAATACGAGGTTCGTACGTTTGATCAACTTGCATATCAATATTAGGCAAGTGATGAAATATAATGCTCTCCCAGTATCTGAAAAATCGGTATTCAAACTCATGACTGTCACGCAACCTAGCATGCAAATCAGAAGGATTCAGACCTCCAAGTAGCCATAATACAAAGTGACCATGCAGTGTACCACGCTCAGTACATTCAGGTGTACCATAAAATGCACGCAACTTTCCTAAGATTCCACCTTGCCTTTTGGAGCGTCTCTTAGAAAAATCCCAGCCCAAGAGGTCTTCAAATATAGTGTGTATACAAAAGTAGAAGAAATTGCATGCTGCAACTGGATCTTTGGCCAGCCGCAAAGCACGTTCATGTGCAGGCACAACTAGTGGAAATCGTTTGGCCAAGTCTACAGTAGTGTCACCATACATGACTTGGAAAATTGGATTATGTGCAGGCAAAGGATTTATGGTCATGTAAATATGTGGCATGCCAAAGTAACCAAAGTAGCTACGTATCTCATTTCTGACCCGAATTTTTGAGGCTTGAGAACCAGGAATATGTCCACCAATAGTGTTCACATGCTTTAGCAAGTCTAATGCATCTTTTTGCTGGTCAGTCAAATCTGCATATTTACCTTCATTCTCAAGATGGTTAGAGACTGACATAAGCAAGGAGGGTGAAAGAGTGACTAATCTTCTAGCGATAGTCTGAAAGTAGGGCTTTTGTACTGCAAAGTGTGTGTGTAAGTGAGCAGAGCGACGCTGCCATATATTAAGTGCAATGAACATAAACATGTGATGATACCGAAATGCCTTGTCTGCAAGATCAAGATAGTAGTTGACCTGAGTATCAAACTCTATTGGCTTTGGCCTACTAGGATCTTCAAACCCACCAATGCCAAATGGATATAGTGTTGGAAACATACCTGGAAACAAGTTAGGATTGTTGTATTCAGAGACAGGCAGCATACCATGATGAACTACAACATCAGGTTGCGATGCAGTTGGATTAACTATACTTCTTATTGCCGCAGCAGTAAAGCTTCTCCCACTAAGTTTATCTCCTTCTGGATCTGAC
Source organism: Sparassis crispa (assembly GCF_003851025.1). NCBI lineage: Eukaryota > Fungi > Basidiomycota > Agaricomycetes > Polyporales > Sparassidaceae > Sparassis > Sparassis crispa. Next base: position 3,025,080 of record NW_020939747.1, read on the forward strand.
ATGCCCATTTTCTCCATCATAAGTTGTGGTTCATTTGATAGAGGGCAGCTTTTGGCAAATAATTCTGCAGGATGTTCTGAAAAGCCTGCCGTTTTATCTTGAAATATAAGTGTAGTATCCATTCTGTGATCTTCGACAATTCGTGAACTAAGACCCGGTAACACATCATCTTCAGGATACATATCAAGTGCAGACAGATCAAAAGTCATATGTTTATACAACTTGTTATGACTCTTAAGCCACAGTAAGAAGCTCCAAATCTTACGCTTTCGCACACGATACATGTTTCCTACGTACTCAGGCTTAAACTTATGTGGACCAATAAAAACAACTGTAAGCATACCAGCAACATCGGCAGGTGTTCTTGGAAGCACTGATGCTGTGGAAACAACATTTAAATCATGTGCACATGTGTTTCCATGAAACACCTTTGGCTGTGCAGGGTCAGATGACTGATAAATTCTTGTGACATGTGCAGTGCTACGGTAGATTGCACAAACCATTTCTTCAACCCAGGTTATATCATTGTATTGCTCAGGCAGACAACCACGATACAGATTATTAACTAAGCCATATTGTGGTGTAGTACGATGTTGTATTGCTGTATAGCAGCTCGAACAAATTTTGATAGCTGTGACCATGCCATTATCATAAGTCAGCCCTTTCTTGTCCAACATACAGCCGTCTAACCTTGAGTCCTTAAAAACAAACTCAGAGCTATTCTGTTTAACTACGCAGTTTTCTAGAATGAAAGGATCTGTGATTTGGAATGCAGATAATACTTGCTTATTCAGCAGTAAACCATCCATCTTATATTCAGAAATATGAATCTCATGTGACTGACGAGCACATACAGCACAAATTGAAGGTGAATGCCACTGAGTATGAGTGTAATAATTGTTCAGACAGTTAAGAATCACATTGTGAGGAACAAGTTGTGGCCATGCATCAATATATGCTTTTGTCTCTGCACTGTCCTGTTCAATTTCTAACGCCTTTTCAACTCTACGCTGCTCTTTCTTTGCATCACTGTTTGTATGAGACTCCATGTTTAATTTATCAAAAATCTCAGATGGAACACTTGACTTTAGTAGCTTGAAAATCAGTTCACTACGAGGACTACATAACTCACTCTGAGATAAGAATGGTAAATGACACAAGATAGTATTTAAAAACTTTGAAGATTCAACTTTGAATAAGTACTGGGACAACTCAACAATATGCTCAACTATAACTGTGCAACGTGCATGACGTTTTACCGGCAATTGGTTTGTAAACGTAATACCATAGTTATAAAGTGTTCGCATTAACACAGATGACAAACGGTGAATGAGAACACTAGCTGGAGTGACAAACCAGGGTAATTCTATACATAATTCTACAGGCAGTATGGCATATCCAATTAATGGATGTTCCTCAAAAAGTGGAGAGTTCGCAGAACGTATTGCTAGTGCTACAGGTTCACCATACAATTTAATATACAGAGCACTGAGCAGAGCATACCGGGATTTGAGAAGTTGATCATCACCATGCAGACACTTTGCTACATCTTCATTGGACATGATAGCAACAGATGCACGACTCAATTGAAAGTCAACAAGAAGTCTTCTGCAAATCTCAGACTTGTTACGGTCTTTCTGAGGTATTAAACAGTGAGATGACACAGCTGCAGACTGCAGAGTATGAAGACTTAACCTTTGGAGTGTACGCAAATACTGTTCATCAGACAAATAGAACCATGAGGGATTGAAATCTGCCATGGCTAAAGTCAATCGCTTACGCTACTTCAGTCCGAAGATTTAAAGGTGTTTCAACACAAATCCTTAGTGTACTTGAACAGCGTGCTTGAAGACAAATACTTAATGTGCTTGAACACAAAATATTTAACGTGCTTGAACACAAAATGTTTAACGTGCTTGAACACGAAATGTTTAACGTGCTTAGACACGAACTCAATCAAAACAGCACTGCGAAACTGTGAACACAGTATCACAAATAGCAACTGCATTGTGCAAATTAAACTGTAAGTATCCATTTGAACAAGTCAACAAGCATAGACGCACCTATTTTGCAGCTACACTTGTCCGAAACAGTCGCAAAAAATGCGAAAACTATGTCTTCAAGAGAGCAGGTCCACGTAGATTCTACATGGTTTAGTGGTGAATCAGTAGATTAGTAATAATACGAGAAGAAGAATACACTCACATGCAAAACAGAATGATGTCGTATAGCGACTCGTCGAGGAGCGACACTGAGGTGTAACGTCGTCCAGCAGCGCCAACATCGTCGAGAAATCGAGCGCGCACGTGATGTTTGCGAGCGCCATCCTACGTGAATAGACCTGCGCTGGAACACCGTGGGCAGGTCGAGCGCAAGGGCGGAACGTTCGCGAGCGCGATCTTACGTAAATAGACCTGCACTCGAACAGTGTCGACAGGTCCAGTGCAACAGCGACGTTCGCGACCGGAATCCTAGACGGAGTCAAGACTCAAATCGTAAGTGTTATTACTCAACTTATTTACTGATGTTGTTTTCGCACAACTTCATTCGCAGAGGCGTCTGCCGTTTCCCCTTGCCAAAGCCCTCCTCCAGTTCCTGGAGTCGGGGATATAAGTAGAATACACGCAGTACTTCCACCAATTCAATGTGTGTCACCTACTACTAATAGTAGTGCCACAAACATCAGAAGCAATAGCTTAAAGTAATACACAGACCAATATCGGGGGCTATACAAGAGTGTTTGAGGTAACTACAACCACAGTATTTATGTGGAAGTCCCTGGAAAGGGATCCACCCATGTCCCATTTGGCCACAGAGTCGCGGGCATCGTGAAATCTCCAGTCGTCGCGGCATTATTATACTAAAGAGGGAAGATCGTCGGCATATCGCCATGGCATGAGGCTACAAACAGAAATAATGTGTACAAAGCCACGCACCGCGAGACGGAAGAAGTGCGGCAGGCCTGCTTGCAGTGCTCCGAGCGAGAAATTGAGTGTCGCTCCAGTGTAGCGCTCAACGTCATCGATGAGAAGAGAGAAGCCTGTCCAACCTTCGCTCGCATCGGGAAGGGCGCTCCAGGAGATTATCTGGTTTATCAAAGGTATGGATGCATTCCAGTTTGTCGAGTTAGTTAAGAAGGATGGCATCGCTGAGCCCGAGGGTCCGTCCCCCTGCAGCTAGAGAACAAATACGGTTAGTAGATTCAAACCGTAGCTTCATGAGAAGAGAAAATGCTCACGTCTGCTGCAGTCTGCAAAATGGAGGCAAGACCCCACGCAGCAGCACCATTAAGAAACATGCCCAGGAGAAATCCTTGGTATACAGCGGATGCCCGTGTCGGCCACGCCGTGCCCGGTATGAGAACCATTGCCAAAATATAATGATGCAGTCTAAACTGCAGTCCAGGCAATAGTGCGACCACCAGGGCGGTGAGCCCACCAGCAACGTACCACCCTAGGTAGTATGGCAGCCAACCGGTCTTACGGATGACCCGCACTTGATTGATAACAATACACAATAAAATGACGAGGATAATGACCAGAGCGGGAATAGCTCCTGGCTCTGTTCGGAGGGTAGTCGCAGTGAGCGTATTGATAGGAATCTTGTCGGTGGTGATATTCGTCAAGACGCCTGCCCAGTATGGCGCCAGGTACCACACAGCAGCTTCAATCGGGGCGTTTCTGAATGCAGGTAACGTGAACCTGAAAGCAAGCCGCCAGAACGCATAAGCGATGAAGAGAGAGGGAAGGAATGCTCCAAAGGCTTGATCGAGTGGGGGTGGTGTGGCCATCGGCTGGGAGAACAGAGCTACATGCCAGAAACCAATGCAGACTATACACCAGTAGAGAACGATAGATTTGGGGCGGAGGACAAGGAACAGCGCTGCGGTGACGATGACGTCAAGTACCAGCGCATAATTGCGCAAATCGCTGCAGTGATGTAGGGAAGTGGATGGGGCAAATCGGAAAGAGAGCGGAAAAGTCGTTGGAAATCCAATGGAGCTCAACCCACGAGCCGCAAATGGCAGATAGTCTGTGTAATTACCGACAAGCTGCAGAGAACCACAGCCCCCCTTGGAGTCATTGATGAGACCTCTAAGGAAACGCATCAATCAACGAGATCGTGAAATATAGATAGCACTAACGATTGAATAGCAGCTGCACAGATAAATGTGTCGCCTCGGTATGTCTCGTTGACATCACCACCTCCGACAATCAAGGGAATATAATCGACCTTGACATCGCCCACTGTCCGCGGATTCTCAAGAACCACGGAGCTACACTGCGCGGGGCAACGGAAATTAAATGACGAATTGCTGAACGGCATGCAATCTTGGCCGTCCAGTCCACAGCCGTTGTTTGCAGACCAGTAAGTGGCAGTACAACTGACGAATGAGTCTGCGGGTGTCAGGAAGGATTGTGCTCGTGAAATAAATGCAACGGCGATAACATAGCCTATTGTGAGGATAATGAAGAGCCACGGAGAAGTGAACGGTCGAGTCACGCGAATTAGTGCAGGTTCGAGAGCCAGGCTGTAGGAACGCCGTCCCGTATGGAGAGTCAAGTTCAGGAATGGAGTTGGATCTGAATTGCGTACAGATATGTGAGCACGCTCTCCTCACAAACATCATGACACGGCTGACCTGTCAATTCTACTTTTGGGCGAGGGCCTCTGAGGTACTTGACTACGCGTGCGATTCGAGAGTGCTTAGCAGCAAAAGCACTGTATGCCCTCTGGTACCACGGGTTGGAGGTCAAGTGGGGGATCCCAAAGATCTCCACGTTAAAGGCATCAGGAGGATACTTCCCCGACAGAGACGTAGAAATGCCAGATGCAAGCTCGACATGCGTGCTGCGAGAAGAACTCGCGATCGAGGGCGAGCTAGGCGGCATTTGAAGAGTAGGGAGGGAAAAAATAGTTAAGAGTGGTCCGTGATGAACGAGTACCTGCGAACATGGCACCGTGTGTCCCACCGTAAAGTTAGAACCGCAGCACAGAATATGACTGCCAAGTGACAGGGAGCACTCACCAAGCACCGCTGAATGTCGAGAAAATGTGAATATGAGTGCTCATGCTAAATACCCTGCGGAATTTGTTAGCCGATACATTCCGAGGGCAACAGAGTAGATCTGAAAATGCTTGGAGGAACTTGACGACCTTGTTGTCCCCAAGTGGTCGCGCGACGAGCCATGTGGCGACTCGGAGGCCAAGATTAGATAACGGATCTATCACGGATGATCGCGGCAGAAACTCTTCGTCACCGTTGAATTGAACGTTGATGGAGTATCCACTTCTCTTCGACGAACTCGTTTTTGACAGCTATCATGTCTACGTCCCCGGAGACTTCACACTTATGTTTGTTGCCCACGGAACTGGTTATCCAGATATTCAGTGACCTTGATATCAGAAGTCTGTTAGTCTGCAAACAGGTCAGTCCGTCAACAACGCCCACACCTGCTCCTCTTGACTGTCCCATCTCTCAGGTTTGCCGCTTGTTCAAAGACATCATCGTGGATGCTGCAGCAATTCAGTACAAGATTGAGCTCCTCGTCTCCGGGATGGACGATGGGCCTCCGAGCGGCATGAGTGCGGCGGAGCGTCTACAGATGCTGAAGCGTCATCGGAATGCCTGGAATAATTTGAGGTTCAGTTCGGAGAAGACCATACCTATGCTCAAGGGTGAGGTCTGGGAATTGTACGGAGGAGTGCTCTCCCAGGCTAGAGGTCCCCAAAGCCTCGCATTCAAGCAGCTGCCTTCAGTCATCCGTGGAATCGAGGAAAAAGAATGGATCGTGCAGGATTTAGAGTTCAGAATCCGAGACTTCGGTATGGATCCTTCTCAGGACCTTCTAGTTGTCATTGAAAGTCACAGTGCCCAGTGAGTGTTAATGTCCTGTGCTGTTGGGACCGGAAAGTTGACCATTTCAACATTCTCTGCAGCAATCAAGCGTTCTGCATTCACTTGCTCAATCTTTATACTGGTACACCTCATACTTCAGCGCCCCATCCTGCCATCCTCGAACACATCCCAAGCGGCGACAATTATTCCTATGCGATTCAGATATCTGCTCAGTTCCTAGGCGTGTTATTCATTAGTGGGAATGACAATGACAGTGAATTACTAGTCTGGAACTGGAGGACAGGCAGTCGTCATCTGGTGAGTGTTTGAATCGCAGAACGGCCCCTCTGATGTCTAATGTACCTTACTTCCGCATGATGTAGTGGTTGTGCGGACCAGACTCGGCGTCCTTTACCTTCCTGTCCGACCGTCACATCATAATAGGTGCAATTGACCGTGACGATGATGAGCTGCATGAGCGGCAGCCGGAGCCAGAGCTCATAGTCATGGACTTTCTCAATACGTCTGGCGAGAAGATAATAACGAAGAGCGCAGACTTTCTGTGCGCTTTCCATTTCCCACTTCTAAGCTATTGGGCGACCCCCTTGGCGATGTCGATTCGCTCGGATCCAGCACCATCCTGGCGTCCTAACCCCGACCTCCAAGTCCCATTCTACGCTGCCAAGAACGACAGATTGTTTGTTATCACCTTCTGGATGGCCGATGCTCTCACTGTCCGGACATTTCTGCTCTTCGTGCCTTCGTCCACCATATCGTCTCACCTCGACTCGATGACTCTGGGCGAGACGAAGCATCATGTTACATGGGAGGAATGGGGTCCTAAAGGTACGCGAATGATTCCCGCGTCGCCAGGCCACTCCTCCGTCTGGGTATGCTACGTTTTCGGGATGAAGTTCGTCTCTCCGACACGAAAGGATGGGCGGAAATCGATTGATATCTACGACTTCAATCCTTTGGCTCTGCGACGCTCAGAAGGTGGCCCCACGCCAATGGTAAACGAGACGGCGATGCAGAACGGCCGGATATTCCAACACGAGGTTACAACATCATTGCCTTATCGCCGGTGGACCCTGACTCCCCCAGCTCTTGAGGGCGAGCGCGACTTTGACGCCGTGATGCTGAGCGAGGATACCTTGCTTACCGTGTCATCCGTGGGTCTTCACCAATACCAGTATCTGATGTACACTGTTGACTCGACGTTGGTAATTTACAGGAATCTAACGTCCGGTGGTACCGCATCTTGACGTTGTGAAGATGCGGCTCATCGATCTTTACGTAGGTTCTTGTGCCCTTTGTGCTTGAGAAGATGGATACTTATCTGATGCTGGTGTCTTCCAACCAGTGTCGAAGTGATGGTGCTGTGCGTAAGAAACGCCGTTGGGTTCTAACGCGCGCTTCGTGGTAGCGCAAGGCCGGAGAGAGCAGCTGTCAGAAGCGGGTGTCATATGTGGGTTGGCCGTGGCTCTGCGGAAAGCAGAGAGCGTGGATTTGGCTGAGAAGAGGACAATATGGAGGCAATTGTGCTGTATGTAGACACGGCGATGAACCACAGGGACAAATGAACCTTCCTGCGGATCGAGCGCGACGAATTGCCATTCGGCGTCTGACTCTGAGTAGGAGAAGAACGTGCCTCGGTATGCCTGTGCCTACCGGGCGCCTCGCAGCGATATTATCTTTACCACTGCCATGATCTCCCAATGACTCATATGCCTATAAAACCCTTCCCCAGCGACCCTCTTTCCTACCTGTCTTCCCCATCACCATGACCCTCTTTTCCGCCTCTGTGTGCCGTGGTGCTCGCCAGGTTATCCCCACCAATTCTCGCTCAGCGCAGACCTTCAAGGCCTTCTATGCGGTCCGTGTGCCTTCCTCTTCCACCGCGCTTCGGCTACTGAGATTTTGCGCATCCATACAGACGATACGGAGCTTACGGCAGACCACTGTACCTCCAGACCTCGATGATGTCGAGCCTTCAGAGAAGGTCAGGAATTGAAGACGTCGTTGCTGAAAATTTCTCACAATGTCTTGTTGAAGGATTTTATCATGTCTATCTTGCGCGCAAACCCTTCACTGCGAGATACCAGGTCGTATCTAGCATCATTTGGTCCCCGTCCTGTGCCTCCCCCTCGCCCCGCGGCTAAGCCAGATACCCAGCCCGTCCCTATCACGGAGGGACTACATCTGAAGCCAGATCCTCCTCCCCTGGATGTCCAGCACACTTTGCAGAGTCCCGTTGTCTCCTCCATCCTGAATCCCATCCAACGCCGCACCGCTCTCGTGAAAATACAGTCGCCGTTCACCGACAGACAGCTCGAGAGTATAGCCCGAGGTATGGTCTATCTGGAAAAGCTCGGTTTGGTCAGCGTTATTATCGTCGAGAATGATGAGCTGGCCAAGGGCGAGGATGGCGAGCGGGCGGCACTGGTGGAGGAGGTGATGCGCGTCGTGAGCGCCTTGGAGAGCCAGGGTGCGAAAGCTCGCCCGGTACTCGGTGCCGTCGTCCGGCTTGGCCCAAAGCCTGGCGATGAAGAGTCGACAGAAGAGCGAGATTACGCCATTCCCGAAGCGCACACCTTCTCGTCAGACCTCGTTCACATTCGGTCTGCGCTGCGAGCGGGCGAAATCCCAGTCCTGGCGCCGTTGGCTTTGGACTCCTTTTGTCGGTCGGTTCGCGTCGATGCCAATGACGTTATTGCAGCACTCGCGCGGGGCATGGTTGAAGCTGCTGAGGAAGACCGTGGCCAATCCAGCGACAGAGAGGCTGATGGTGTCGACCTTACCCCATTGCGTCTCATGATCATCAACAGGGAAGGGGGTGTTCCGTCGTATGCTCGCAGTGGCATGCCCCATCTCCTAATCAACCTCACGTCGGAATACTCCCACATCAACGATACCTTCGAGGGGCGATGGAGCGGCTCACATCCGACGGCGCTCTCAAACCTTTCTCTAGCTCGCACATGTCTTGCTTTCATGCCGTCCTCTTCCTCCGCTGTCATGGTATCCCATCGGTCGCCGAGCTCGCTGATAGCCAATCTCATCACGAACAAGCCAGCAGTCAGCTCCAGTTTACCGCACGCGCTGCTTCAGGGTAATCGCAAGCTCATGCCATATACGCCAACGTTACTGCGCCGGGGGCTGCCAGTACGCGTTGTTCGCAGCGTTGCCGATATCGACAAGCAAAAATTGAAGGCCCTTCTCGAGCAGTCTTTCAAGCGCACCCTCGATGAGGCCCCCTTCTGGGATCGGCTGGAGAAGCATTTGGACTACGCCATAGTTGCAGGCGATTATGCGGGCGCCGCCGTCGTCACCAAGGAGGTACGTCCTACCGGCGCGTCCGGCTCAGGTCCCTTCATCACGTACCTGGACAAGTTTGCGGTCCTGCCCAGCCATCAAGGCGATGGCACCGTTGACTTCCTGTGGGTCGCGTTGCACGACGAGTCCTATGGTCTTGGTCTCCCGTTCTCTGCTAATCCCAACGGAGGAAAGGGAGGTGAAGGTGAAGGCTGCGACCTCGTCTGGCGGAGTCGCGCGGATAATCCCGTTAACAAATGGTACTTCGAACGGAGCACCGGACACCTGCGCATGGGCAACTGGGTGCTGTTCTGGTGCGACGCGGAGATGCGGTTGAAAACCGAGGAGGGCCGGCGCGCTAGCGCAGGTCTGTCGTACCTAGAGGAATGGGAGCGGGGCAGGCTGTCGGTGTGGGCCGATGTCATCGCCAAGATCCCGTCTAGTTGGAAAAAGTAGGAAAGCTCGGTCGGTAATGTTCAAGAAGTCAGCCAGAGACTCTCTGTATACCTTTGTTCGGTGGGTCGGAATGTTGTAGGTTGCGGCGGATTGTATCTCTAGTTGATCTTTAATGCATAGGCACGCTCCAGACAATGTCAGAATTGGCACTTTAGATTATATCCAATATACATTATTCCTTAGAAATCGATGAAAGTTGTGGGTATCAACGCCGAGCACGACCGCCAGGTTTACGCCTGGGAGGAGAGGGTGTAGCAGCCGGGACAGGGTTTCGCGGTATATTGGTTGGAATTGAACGTCCCAGGTCACCCTTCCGCTTCCATGGAACAAAGGCGTGCTCGTTCTCGACAACGTCAGTGGCTAACTGCTTTATGCCACTGATGACACGCTCACAGAACCCGTTCACGGTCCAGTGATCCATGTTCCTCACAAGGAGGTATACTTGCAGTATGTCGCTGGGCTCATCTAGTTGCCACTCATGAAATATGTCGCTGGTTCTGCGACCGCCGTAGTTGGCTCCAGGATATGCGGCAGATTGAATGGACTGTAGAGCCCTGAGTCAGCTCTGAAGATACGCAAGGACTCACAAACATAGACGTTACAAAAGGTACTGACCGGATAATCGGAATTCGGCTTCACCGTCCACCAGTCTACATGAGCTCTTACCGTGCCCCGAGCCCAAACAAGCCCGAAGATCGGTGCCTGCACGTGAAGCGAGTGCAGTTGACGCACTGCAGAAGTGGTCGCCATCCTGTTCTGGCGGTACGCGTCATCGAGCATGTGGTGCACGGGCTTCTTGTCCTCCCAAAAGGTGCTCGCGAACTCAAACCCTGGCGTGTCAGGCAGCTTCGTGCACGGCGTACTCTGAAAGCGGAAAGAGGACTCGCCGCCGACGCTGCCAGAGTTGACTACCGAAGGGTGTGCCTTGAGTAGCTTGAACGGCGAACGTGCAGAGTGCGACAGCTCCCGGATGAGCCGGGTGGGAATGAAGAATGAAGAATCTGGACAGGCAGCTTTCGCGTTAAGCGCACGAACTGCCTTGCTAGTCACGGCGAAGCAGGACAATGGCTGGGATAGAGAGACCGAGCATTGGGCACTGAATGCGAGAATAGCGGTCAACGACAGCTAAACAAGGGCATGTGAGAAAGATCGCGCACCGATAATCGCTCTCGCGTGCTGCGGGACTCCGAAATACGTTGTACCTAGTCGGGATGAGCGGCGTACCACTGCGTTTCGTACTGTTTGAAACTTACACATTCGCAGTGTAGTCCGCTTCTGACCATTTTCTGCTCGAGTTACGCATTTTTTGCAGTCGCGTCCAAGCGACAAAGACGCTCTGGATGTCGCACAACAAGTTTCTGCACTCGGGTTCTGACATAGCAGATGTGAATAACTCCGGCGAAGCGTCGTGAGCACTACGGATGAATTCCATAAACTCCGCTGATACCAATTTTTTCAAGGCCTTGTGCACACGCGACGACTATGCAAAGTAAACATCAGCTCTGAGCCGGACATATTATGTTAGGCCAAAGCTGACCTTGTCCAGCCATGCATCGGGAAGTCGTCCGCTAACGTCAAAGACATTCTTCACTTCGACAGCGAGGTGCGCAGGAAGGTCGTTATACTCGACTTCCTCGCAACCTTGGTATGTCGCCCAGGTTTCGAAGCTTTTGACGTTGCGCGCGATTCTAGCAGAATCATTAGTGGGGGCAAACCTTGTCGGACCGTGGCAGAGCACGAACTCGGAAGCAGATTGGGCTCTAGTTTTTCGAGCATTCTCCTTCTTTGTTGTCTCCGCAGAGCTATTGGAGTACCGCGGAGGCATTGTGTCTGCAGGCCAACACGTTAACAAGCAAACGACGGTGCAGAGTTGAACTCACTGACCTGTTAGCAACTTATCGCGTGCGACTTCGTCAGTACAGAGCTATGCAAAACTCGCTAAATGGTCGTGACAATCGTAATCGTAACAAAGAGGCTATATAGAGGCAGACAAAGGGAACTGAGTACTTGGCTGATCATAGGCAAGCCCGCCAGCGTCAATTCGAGGGGCAAGTTCGCGGAGTGCGGACGCAAATTAATATTAAGGTCTGCCGCACATGATCGACGCGACATTGCTCTTCCTTTGCACTTGTTTGTAGTAGATTCCTCTTCCACCTCAAACATTACTGAGTAGCTATCGCCAGCAACCTCTACGACCGAGATTTGAATGATGAGACTGTGTTGGTCCAATTTTTTAACTTTTGTATCCGAAATGATACCCGTGGGTGTTCTCCATGGTCCTGCCCTTTCACCACGGCAGTATCTGGATGCATTATGTGAGGTACCTTGCAAGTAACTGGGCCGGTTCCCGAAAACATTTACAATGTGTTTTAGCCCCTTGCGTGCAGTCTTGCGTAAAATTCATATCTCCGTTTGGACGACCCCTACTAGGCGGAGGTGGAATCCCAGAATTTGCAGCAGCATGGTATTCCAACGTGTCCACAATTAAATGCGCAGCACAGAACCCGTGGAGATCAACAGCACACACAGAGCACGGGGCTCAGAAATACTTGTCCATCAGTTGTCGCGAGAACTCCACCCCGACCTGCACGCGAAAAATTGCACATTTCAGACGTGCGTGGTGTGCTCGCGTTAAAAATCACTTACGAAGGTGGCCGCGTTTGCGGGGAAGGCCTGTGGGGTAGAAGTGTCAGTGGAGATGCGCGACCATCGAAAACGCGCAAAACGCGCACCCTGGCCATCGCAGGCCCGAGGCCCTTCCACAGCGCGCCAACGCCATCCGCTGCAATCGTTTTTCGTGCGCAGTCGAGGAAGCCCGAGTAGGTCCCCGTCGGCGCGGACTGGATGCGCGACTTCAGCACCTGCGAGCGTAACGCTGATCAGAAATTAGCGGACAGATTCGCGCGACAGTTCGGACGCACATCCGGGGGTATAGCGATGGACCACATCGCTACACCGGCGGTTCCGCCGGCGATGACGATCGCGCCGAGGTTGAGTTCGGAGGGCGAGGAGCCCGCCGGCGTCAGCAGCTTCTTTGTCACCTCGTACGCAGCGAAGTACCTGCGATGCGAGTGAGCACGAGTCAGAAGCATAAGATGGAGAACTTACGCGGCGTTTCCCGGCCCGTCGCGCCAGATCGTCGCCGCAGACCCGCGGTACACGCTCCGGATACCGCCCTCCCTGTACAGGTGCTTCACGACGTCGAACACGCCGGTGAACTGCTTGCCGCTTTGGCCCTGTCCTTGCACCTCGCGAACGCGTCACTCAGGTTCGCTCGCTGCGCTCCAAAAAAAATGAGACTCACTTGAAGGAGGACCTTGGCGCGCTCGACGGGTGCGGTGACAATGGTGGTGGGGATGGCGGAGAGGAAGCCAGCGGTGGCGAGCTCGGGGATTGAGAGCTCCTGGCTGGTGCGCTTGGGCGTGACGGCGAGGATGAGCGCCTTGGACATGTCGTATGCCTGACCGAGGTTCGGAATTTAGCGCGAAGCCTGCGCAAGCGGGAGAAGGGCTCACCCAGAAGGAGACGGCGAACATGGGCGTCACGCCCAGCAGTGGGGGCACAACGCCCCGGTACAACCTGCGCGGCGCGATGTGAGTATGGATGGAACAGAGGGGGAGGAGAGCGTACCCCGCTGCACCATCGCGTGCCACGGTCTTCCGTACGGCGTCGACGGCGCCGGTGTATGTCCCGGGAGACGCGGTCTGCAGCCGCGTCTTGATGAGATCAAAGGGATGACCTGCGAGGGTGAACGTGGTGTGAGTTCGGACGGACTAGGAGAGATATGTGCAGAGATTCTGACCAACAAGAACCGCTGCAACACCACCAAAACCGCCGGCGAGGAAAGACTTGACCGAGTCAGCGGTGGACGGGGCGCTGGAGGCCGGGATGTGAAGATGGGCCTCCTCTGCTGACGACGTATCCGACTGGAAAAAAGAGCATAAGAAACGTGTCACAAAGGAGAAATTACTGACCATTGGCGGTGATGGTTGGTGAGAAGGAGACAGTGGGACGTGGGCACCGAGAAGAGCAGCACCGGGGTTGTGGACGTCCGTCGGAGGAGCTGTTCTAACTTGGCCGGAAAGCCCCGCACGTGATTGGGGGGAGAAATACGATCTGATAAGATTGCGGGGAAGGACATCTCCATCAGAGTGATCCACGTTTTGGGGTTGGGGTTTCAGCATGTGGGTTAGGGTTATATGAATAACGTAATGTCGCAGCTGCTTGTCGGAACCGTTCACGTTCTGCGACTTTGCTGCCCTCGACGACGACGACTCTCCTTCGGACAGCATGCGACTCTGGCCAGCCATCCCACTCGCTCTCCTCGCTCTTCTCCCTCTCGCTTCCCCGTCCCAGCTTCCGCTCCCTGTCCCCTCCGCTCAGTCGACCACTCTCCTTGACGCCCTCTCCGCAGACCCGGACTACGTATCCCTCATCAAGCTCCTCCAGCGCGCAAAGCTTGTCCCCACCCTCAACAGACTCAACGGGAGTACCCTCTTTGCTCCCACCAACGACGCTATTGCCGCCAACTCCCTCTGGCAGACTGCCCTAGACGACCCCCTCAGGGACAACCTTCAGGAGAACCTCCGCCAGCAGCTCTTCTACCACCTCCTAAATTACACTCTTACTATTCTGCCTACTGAGAAGCTCCCCCAGGAGCACAAGACCCTCTTATATCCCCACTCACCTAAGGAGCCTCCATCCAGCGAGCCTCCGCCCAACCCGCCATGGATGCCGATACCCAACGGCACTCTCGGCGACCAGCCCCAGCGTTTGCGCGCCTCACATAGAGACGAGAGCATGTGGGTCGGCGTCGATTTCTCCGGCGACGGCGGCGCCCGGGTCGTCAAAGACAGAGTTGACACCGCTAACGGTGTTCTTCTTGGCATCGACACCGTACTCGAGATGCCTCCAGACCTAGGTATGTTTCCCGCAGTATTTCCATCTACCTAGACGTCTGCACTCGCAACGCGTTCTCAAAACGCCCGCAGTGTGGACCGCATACGTGCTTGTGCGCGCGGTCACGACTGTGTTGGGCACCGGTCACGATCTCATTTACCTTCGAGATTATCCGAGCAGCCATGACGATTGTCGAGGTTCCCACGACTACTCCTGTAGCGTGCCCTGCGATGCCCTCGGCGGCAGTAGGCATGGGCCCACAGAAGCTGGTGGTGAGTGCGTATGTGACACGTTTGTGGCGGAGGATCCGTCACAGCTGGCTCCCGCCGCCTATAATCCATCTGTCACAACCTGCCGCGTCAAGCGCGTCGGGTGGCATGCGCACCCAGGTACAGTATTCACGCATGGTTGCTGGGATGTACGGTGCTCGTCGCCCGTAGGACCAATCCCTACAGATTTGGTGTGATCATTCACATTGGCCGTGGCGCGGTTGCCACCACAGCGCGGCATCCATGTCTTACAAGCGTATATAATATGCGTAGCAGATACGCATATTAGATACGCATTTCCCATTATCGGTACGGGTACGTGTTTCTAGAGCGCGTTCGGTGTGCGCAACTCCCAATGGATGGAACGTTCTCCTTCTGGTGTTTTGTTTCTATCTCGGCTCCGCTGATATAAATACCTCAGCAACTTCCGTCTCGCGTCACTCGTCATTTCCGTACTTCGTCACACCGGAGATTGCCACCTTCCTCAACTCCACGCCGGAGCTGACCGTGTTCCTCCCCATCGACGCCGCGTGGGAGGCCCTTCCCTACTACGAACAGCTCTATCTGCAGAGCCCATTTGCCGCAGATGACTTGCGCCGTATCGCACATATGCACGCCGTCCAGGGTGTTGTGTACGCCGAGTCCTTCTCTGACGGGAAGAAACGTAGGTCTCTGACTTTGAGTTCCCGCTTACTTCTGACAATCGTGCAGTGACCACTATAGACGGTCGGAAGCTACTAATTGATTCGAAACACGTCTCCTCGGCGGATCTAGTCGAGCGCGACATATACGCAGCAAATGGCGTCGTTCATTCCGTCTCAGAGCTGCTGGTTCCTCCAGGAGCTCTCAGGTTGACTACGGAGAAGTATCTACTCACGCTCAACTGTTCCGCCTTTGTCTCCTTGCTGCATTCCGTCAATCTCACCTCGCTCGTGAACGGGACGGACGCCCACTACACCCTCCTCGCACCCCGGGACGACGTGATCAGCCTATTCGGAGACGGTGAGCTCCCTCAGCGCGGGAGCGAGGAGCTGAAGCGGATGTTGCAATACCACTTTATCTCTGGCAAGTGGACTCCAGAGAAGCTCAAGGATGGAATGCTCCTTGAGACTGCGCTCGAGGAGCCTGGTCTGGGTGGTGGCAGGCAGGTCCTGAGCATTGAGGTGAGCGGCGAGGTCAAAGGCGACAAGAACGACAAGTCGCGAACGGTGAGGTTTGGTGGCGCCGGTGTTATTGGCGATCACGGTATGTATCCAGATGAGTTGATCGCCGCACGCATCTATTGAATTATCGTCTAGTGAAAATCAATAACACGGTGATCTACTTCGTCTCACGTCCACTGGTTCCTCCATCCGACGCGTTGTCGATTGCGCTACCCGAACTCGAATGGTCTTCCATCCTCGCCGCGATCTTCTCCACCAACTTGGCCGATACGCTGAAGACGACGCCGCGCACGACGCTCCTACTGCCGCCCAACGACGCGTTCAAGCGCCTGGGCATGCTCGTCTCCGCGCACTTGCTCGCCGCGTCGTCTAAGCTCGATTTGGAGCGCGTTATCAGGCATCACGCGCTCGCAGGGGTCGAGTACGCGCAGTCGATGCAGAACGGGTCGCAGCATACGTTCGCGACGCTCGAGGGCTCGGACATGCACGTCGACCGGCGCGCGCCCAATGGTAGCGTGATCCTCAGCGCGAGCGGCGGTTGGGCGTCGATGCAGTCCGCGCTCATTCCGAGGGATATGCTCACTCAGACCGGCGTCATTCATGAGGTCTCGGACATCATGATTCCGCGCTCGGTCGAGCTCACGATTGGGAAGCTCGTCAAGGCTGCTAAGGCGACGACCATGACAACGATGATGGTCAAAGCCGGGCTAGACTGGATATTGAACGGCACTACGCCACCCGAGGGTACGCCTTGGGCGGATATGGGATTGTCGGGCGCGGGATGGACGCTCCTCTGCCCGACTGACGATGCCTTCAAGGAGGTGAACCTCACACAACTGTACGCGGACGATGAGCAATTGGTCGCTATCGTGAGCCAGCACCTTATCCCGTCGCAGCGCCCCACGCACGCGGAGAACGTGCTGAACAACAATCGGCCGCTCGCGCTGGACGACTCGGCGGTGTACACGACGCTCTTCGCGCAGCGGTCGGCGCGGCAGGATGGGGACGTGCTTTTCCGCGCAGTGGACGAGGACGAGGGGACGGGCACGGTGGTGGGCGTCAAGGATGCGCGCGGCGCGCACGGCCAGGGGGACTGGGCACGCGTGCTCTCGTGGGGGCGGTCGACGACGGGCGGGGGTACGGGGGGCGTTATCCAGATTGACCGGATGCTGGCTCCGTACTATCCTCCGTGGTATCTCGAGTACTGCGCGCCGCTCGCGGTCGGCGTGGTTGGGGTGCTTGGGATCTGCGCCTTCTTCGCCGGTGTGCGCGCTCTATGGCGGCGAGACACTACAGAGGCGACGTACGAACCGATAGGTGGGTTCGTGCGGGACTCGGACGATTAGTAGCGGTCGATGCGATGGATATGTTATAGATTGCTTTCGCATGGGATGGAGGAAACACGGATTGTAGACAGCTATGTATGTTACTATGTATATTATATTACTCGTGCTCAGCCTCCGCAGAATTTTTCCCCAGTGTCGTGCACTGGGTGTACATGGTGCACGCCACAGGCACGTGGGCGCGGCGCGCACGTCGACGCCATGTCCGTGAGCGCACCGAGCGTCTCGACGTCCCCGCTCTGACCGCCATGCTCGAGCTGCTGCAGTCGTATACCGGCAGCCCCACGACCACTCTCTACTCCCTCGCGCTCCCCCGCGAGATCCTGCTGGTGCGTGCCCTTTGACTTGACGGTGTTTGTGCTCACCGTGTCTTGCAGCTCTATCCTTCAGGAGACTCTGTCGTGATTCTGAATGCTCGCACGCTCGTCTTCGTTCGTGCGCTCGCCTTCTGGGAGGCATTTCCTGGCACACGCCATCGGAAGGACCCAATCCAGTGTCTTACCATCGATCCCGGGATGAAGCTCGTAGGTTCACCACCTCTAGTTCACCTCGCACTCACTAAGTTAACAACTTGCCAAACGCAGGCGGTCGCATCCATGGGCTCGCGTGTCGCCGCGTGGTCCCACTCCGGCGTGCACAGCGACGCCTGGCGCCTACACTCAACACTGCTCCTGCCCGAGGATGACCCGGTCACGGCCATTGACTGCAAATCCGGTACGTCTCTTCTCCGATGTAACGCGGCGGGCCTGGCTCACGAACTTCAGGGCTGCTCGCGGTCGGCACCCGCTCCAGCCTCTCCGTGTACACGCTTATCCTGGAGAATGACCTCCTGACGTGGTCGCAGAAGTGGAAATGCTTGTGGGCTTGTTTCTTCCTCTTGTGGATTCGCGAGTGAGGGCTTATGGTGGTTGGACAGCATTGCGACTCCTGCGTGTGTGCGCTTCTCGCCGTCTCTTATGTATATTGCTGCTAGTTTTCTGGTGCGTGCTGGATCCTTGGTGCGCTGATTGCTCTTATGGGATGGATGCAGCATAATAATATCGTCCGAATATATTCCACGGCTTCCGGTCGACAAACGCAAGCTATCCCGCATCCGCGACCCTTGACAGATATTGTCTGGCGCAGACCACAAGCCACAAGCCGGTGCGCGGCTAGTTCATCCTATGCCTAATTTACATTTCCTTATTCACTTGTCACATCTCATGGACAGTGATGACCCGATCCTCTACACCACCACATCAGACGGCACCCTCCGCATCTTCCTGCCCGTCCTCGACGTGCCGCAGTACATGCAGCTACATGCCGCCCTTGACGCAGCGTCTGCGTTTCCCTTCCCCACCGCCCCCACTACCTCCAGCATATTCCCTCTCGACAGGGACGCCGTGTCGTCCGCGCTCACCGAAGTACTGGCGGGTGCTCAGTCTGAGTCCGAGGACGCACGTAGTAGACGCGTCAGGGAGATCGCAGAGGAGGGGTGGGACCTCTTTCTCCGCGTCCTCGCAGACGGCTCGCTCGTCGTCCAAGCCGTTGCCGTGCGTGGGTCTCGTTCGCCGCTAGAGCCCCATCGCTGATACAGCAGATATCAGAACATCAACCGCCGACCGCCAACGCTGCTGAAGCAGTTCACCCTGCTCCGCTCTCCGCCAGGGCTCCTCCTTGGAAATAGGCCGCCGACGCAGCTCTTCATCATCCCCGCTCCCTCCGGCGGCTCTACACCTACGCTCACACTTGTGACGGCCGCCCCGCTCGCGTCGTACACACTGTCACCTCTCCCGTTCTTCGACGCCCGCGCGGACGGGCTCCGACTCCTCGCACGTGCGGTGGAGGAGGAGACGGGCGCGCAAACACTGAGAGAGATTGTGCGGTTTGTTAGGACGCCGGAGGGAGAGGGCGTCGGGGTGTTGTGGGAGGACGGGAGTGGAAGGACATGGGCCGTGGGCACCGGTGGGAAGGAGAAAGGTATGAGTTTGGTACGGAGAGGAATTTGGAAGGCAGACGCGTTTGGGTCAGCGGACCAGCTTGTTGTCCTCGATAGTGGTGCGTTCATTGCGTTGTTCGTCACTCAGGCAGTGTCGCTTTCGAATTCTGAATGGTGTTTAATCGTACGCAGGCAGAAGCTTCGTGACATACGCCTCGTCAACCAATCTACTAACTCTACACACTCTGGACGATGCCCCTGCTACGCTCACGGTTCCACCCCTGCTTTCGCTTTTCTCCTTGTTCTCACCTGGGTCGAACTTCGCACTCATCGGAATAACACCGTCTCATGAGGTTCTCTTGTTCACCCTTGTCCCGCTGTCGCTGTATTCGCGACGCGTCTTGCCTCTCGGTATAAATACATCCCTGAAAGTAATATTGCCAGTAGACCCGATGGCGTGGAGCGGACCATATGCGCGCGCAGCGAGCACCGAGGAGCACGACGTCCTACTGAGCGTATCGGTGGATGGCGAGCTGGCTTTTTGGGTGCCCGGTGAGGAAGTAACGGGCATGGTCAGTGTCGCGGCCGTGAACGGTGTGCGGAACGGCAAGGATAAGGGCAATGGCTGGCGGTGTACGGGGCGGGTTAAGACGGGGCGAAGGGGGCTGAGCATGGCCGGATGCAGCTCCGCGAAGAAGTCTGTCCTCAGTACGTACACTACCCTCCTTTATCAATTCATTTTTGCGCGAAACCCGTGCGCCGTCTTTATGTCGTCGTGCTCGAGACTGTGATTGAAGGTGTACTGAAAGCAAATCACAGTTGTGCCCGGGAAGGACGGCCAGGAACTGACGATCTGGGACTCGAAGGAGTCCGAGTTCGCTTCGGGCTTGGAGTACCGCGAGATTTTCGAGTAAGCAATGCGTCCGTGCACTATAACTCAAGCTGATTCTAGTTTTCCGTCTTCCCATTGACTTGTTCTATTAGTTCCTCCGATCCCATTCAAGACCTCGACTGGACAGCAACCCCGGATGCCCAGTCCATCCTGGCGGTCGGATTCGCGCATCGTGTCGAAGTGCTGTGCCAGCAGCGCATGACGTACTTCGACGAAACACCAGCATGGGGCCGCTGCTGGACGATTGATGTTGGGAGGTGAGCGACCGGTATTCAGTGTCGTTTGTTCCTGCCTGGGTTAGTTCGTGGATGTCATGGACTGATTATTCGGAGCAGCATGATCCCGCACCCAATTAATGACTCAATTTGGCTCGCGCGGGGCGCTCTCCTTGTCGGCGCCGGGCATTTCATGGCTCTCTTTGGGCAACCGCAGCCCGTACTTGAGTCAAGCGCGTCGGAAGAGAGCCTGTTCGAGCATGTGGCGCGCTACAATGGCCCGCTGGAAGATTACCACCCGCAGATGGTCCTGCAATGTCTACTCTGGGGTGCGGCGATTCTCGCTATATGTTGGAACTCACAGCCTCATGGTGCACTGCAGAAAAGGTGGAGCTCGTCAAGAAGATCATCGTGAACCTCGCGCGGAATCTGGAGAGCGGCAAGGATGTTGAGGAATGGCGGTGTGTACCGTTCGAAGAGTTCTTCCAGAAGGATGAGATGGCTAGGGCTGTACGTGGTGTGCTCGATGAGGGTGTATTGTTTTGATGCCATTGACATATCACATCGTAGGAATCTGTCCATAAGCAACAGTACTCACTGCTTTTCAGTGTTCCAGAGACCAGAGAAGTGTAAGGAAATTTGTCCGATTCGTCGTGGTCGTACTGACTTGTATACCAGGTCTGATGACGATCAGTTCTCCCGATCACTCGTCAAGCAACTCATAGAGCGACTCGAGGAGCAGCCGTTGCCGCATCTGACCTCCAACGAGCACGCGTCTCTACTGGTGCTGATACAGGCTACTCTGGAGGTATACCGCTTCGCCCCTTCGTTTCCATACGTACTGATCACTTGCAGATTCAAGAGCAACGACGGGCCCTCGACGCGAACGGGCTGAGATACCTCATCTCTACGCGGAGTTTTGTTATCCAGAACCGCCGCTTGTCTCTGCCCAACACGCCTGCGTCCAACGGCAACGGTGCGCTGGCTGGACGCATTCGCCCGCGTGCGCGGTTGCGGTACCGCGATATGATCTGGGCGTTCCACAGCGAGAGCCAGGACTTACTCCTCTCGACGTCTGTTGCGGCTTGCGGTGGAAAGATGACGTGGACAGATGCACGCGCTCTAGGTGTTTTCATATGGATGCACTCCGGAGAGCCAATGGTATCCCCTTTCATGACTAGTGATGGCTGAAATCGCTGATGACATTTCACAGAGAGCGCACATGGAAGTCATCGCGCGGAATCAATATATGGCCGGAGACAACCGTGATCCAACAGAGTGTAGTCTGTTCTACTTCGCTTTGGGGAAAGGCAAGCTTGTACATGCGCTCTGGAGACAGGCAGCTTGGCACAGGGAACAAAATGTGATGCTCAAGTTTCTGAACAATGACTTCACGCAGCCTCGTTGGCAAACAGCAGCGTTGAAGAATGCGTTCGCGCTTCTAAGCAAGCGGCGGTTCGGTGAGTGTCTCTACACATTGTGAATTGCTGGATAGTGACCGTTATGCATTTCAGAGTATGCTGCGGCATTTTTCCTCCTCGGGGGAAGTCTGAAAGACGCAGTGAATGTTTGTATCAAGAACTTGTCGGACTTCCAGCTCGCAGTTGCTCTGGCTCGTGTGGTAGAGCAAGACGACGATGGGCCAATCTTTCAGGACATCCTAATCAATACTGTAGTTCCGCTTGCCTTCAAGGAAGGCAATAGATGGCTAGCTAGCTGGGCATTCTGGTTACTCCACCGCCGCGATCTCGCGGTGCGGATCCTCGTCGTATGTCTGCCCCAAGGTTTTCTCCAGACGATCATGCCTGACCAAGCGGTTGACAGACTCCGCTACAGGATATAGCATCTGTCCTGGATGTACGGCTGACGGAAATCGGCGACCCTCATTATGATGACCCGAGCTTGGCGCTGCTGTTCTCGCAACTTAAGTTCAAGACTCTGCAGACTGCCAAGGGTACGAGCGAGATTTCCGGACGCACAGAATTCAACTTCGTACTCCAAATAGCTCGCGTCTTCTGCAGGATGGGTGCGTGATTTGCCAGTTCCAAGTCTAGTTTTCATAGTAGTAAGCGGCGATTATCCAGGGTGCCACGTCTTGGCTCTGGACTTAGTTCGGACGTGGTCGTTCCATAGGCCATCGACTGTCGTTCACGACGGTCGACCGCTACGGCGACCACCTAGTCCAATATCTACCCGTTTTGCCCTAGAACCCGCGTTGCGACGCAAGTCTTCCATTTTCATCGACATGGACGTGACCACTGCTCCTCCCACCCGCAGAGCCTCCCCAACGCCGCAGGTCACCAACGGATTGCCTGCAGTTGGACTACCTTCAACGGTCTCAGGCGAGGAAATGAAGGAGGAGAGTGACTTCATTGCGCGGAAGGCTGGTCTCGGAAGCTTGATGAAGTCTGCGAAGCAGGATGTACAAGTACCGGAGTTCAGTATGGACGCTTTTTTCTGAAAATCGCCATGCTTCCTCCGCGCGAGAGGTCCTGGACATGCCAGCATCCAGGGTACATGAAGTTGTTCTGATTGTGTATACAGAGTAGAGATCGCGATGAACCGAATGCAGAAGAGACCGAATGGGAGATGATGAAAATTGCATGTCTAAAACTGCTGTATTATGCCTCCACTTCGACTTCACGCTTCTTCAGCACGAGATCCTTGCCCACGACCCTTTTCCAGACATCGTTTACATCCTCGACGACGGTCTCGAAGTGGGACGTAGCATCGTAGGATCGCGTGATGAAGATATTATCAGCTTCTCCGGTCGCTGTTGGGGTGTACAACGACGTGACCGACACGAACCTGCGCGGATCTAGTGAGTGGGGTGGTCAGAAAAATATGTAGAAAAACTTACTTCTCGTAGATAGGGCCAAGCAGCGACAGACCAGGCGCAATCTCTTGCTCAGGTCTGTTGGTCTCCACGATGGTACTGACAATGGCGACGTACACGTCCTTAGCGCAGACGTTGTGCGTCGAAGACACCATCGCAATATAGATATCTGCTCCACCATTTAGTAAAACATCACCGAGGATGCAAACCTGAAGCGAGACGCACCGTTTCGCCTACCAACCTGGTTCTGTGGGATAATGATCTGTGCGCTGTCTGCATCTTCCGTCTGCGGGATGGGGTGCTTAAGAATGCAGATCGCACGGACGACCTTGCATTCCTCCACCACTGAGACTTTGCCTCCATCAGTGGACTTGCCTGCCCCGAAGTAACTCGGGTCACCGATGACCTGCTTAGCCTTGACCGTCTCGCTACCACTCCTGACGCCGACGAACTTGCCCTCGGCATCGGTGACGATCTCGTCGATGTGCTTGTCGAGCATATAGGTTCCGCCGTAGATGGCGCTCAAACGCGCGAACGACTGTGGCAGCTCGCCAAGGCCATAGAGGGGATAGATATACGGGGATTTGCCATAGCGCGCCATAGATGAGGTGTAGAGAATGATCCGTTCATACGTTTCCCTGGCGGGCTTCGCCTTGTAGCTAAGAGAGTTGCATGCTCAAGAGCGCGTCCAACAGCGTCGGAGTATTATACAACTTACTCGTCATCCAGATAAAGTGCCATAGCGTGACCAATGAAGTCCTGGGTACCAGGCTCGAGACCGAACTTCTCATAGATCGCGTTCATAGAGTCCTTGTCCAGGTCAATGCCTACCATAATAAAGGATAGGCAAGGAGTTACTATTCGAAGAGTCGGTTTGTTTAGATGTCAGACGGACACACCTTGGTGGGTCGTAGGGTCGTCGTTCCTCCAGCTCTGCAGGAACTCAAAGAACCTCTTCGCCCGTCGCTTCTCGAACAGGCCCATGAGCGGGCTCCTGACCGCCTCCATCTCCGTGCTCGGGACCTTGGATATTTTGCCATCGCGGTAGACGAAACTGCCCGCGATCTGCTTGAACTCGAGGTATCTGGTGACGTCGGTGTGCACGAGAATGCGTGTCAGCTCGCCCGAGGCGATTATGAACTTGGGGATGAGGTCGACGGCGTAGTCGCGGTCGCGACCGAGCTCCGCAGGCGGACTCTGGTCTGGTCTAAACTTGCGGTAAAGCTACGTGCCACGCGTCAGATATATTCTGCGAACATCGCCAGCAGTAGCGTTTCTGACCTGAGCTAGATTCAGGCTTGCGCTGTCACCACCGTAGTAATCATTTCTATCCATGTGAAGGACCTTCTTGCCCTCTACGGACAGCAGACCGGACAAAATACATTCGGTTAGACCAGTACCGAGAACAATGACCTGTTAGCAAGTCAATTTCACCAGGTGGAAAGTCGAGGGAAGGACTGGTACATCGTATTCTTCATCCATCGTAGCTCAGAGAGAGAAGAGTGTAAAGGTGAAACAGGTGTTGACAGACTCGCTATGGAGATCGCTCATATACGCGTGTATCGATCCAGCACGTGCTCACCTAAACCTTGCCGTCGCGGTGTATTCAATACAGTACAAATTTCATGTAAAGGCAGCCATCTACTACTTTGGATATCGACGGCAGACACGCGTAAATTTACATACAGACCTTCCATCCATATCACCAATATAGTCGTACAGAGAAAACACCGCGACTTGAAAGCCTCACATCACCGTGAATGTATTCACTCCAGGTCTGTTTTCAGACGCTTTTCAATAGCCTCCACAGATGCAGAAGTCGATGCTCTCCTTTTGCGTGAGTAGATAGCACTTGGGGACACCTCCTGTATCTCAGGTGTTTGCTTGGATGGACCCGGCTGAGAACTGGGACCAGCCTTTGCCTTCTTCGCCCCACGCCTGAACTTGCGCACCCAGCGGTCGATTTCTGGTTTTAATTGGTTGATTCTGGAAGTTAGGCAGGATGATATAAACTGTGCGAACCTGTCTTGAATCTCCCATAAGCTTGCGCATAAGCCTCCAGAGATCTTCGTGAATGCTGATGTAGAGGAGTGAGCAACCTAGAATATTATTGCAAGAGGAAACTTGCGCACCTTGGCCGCGAACGGCTTCCACTGCTCGGTGCGAGTCATGAAATCCCAATTCGGCTGGGATGCTACGTGCCTGGCGAGGACACGCAGATCGGCTGAGAGGAATTGATCACCTGAATGCCCCATGTTACGCAGATCGTCTTCGGTATCGTAGTCCGACTCTGTGGGTCGTTTGGTACCAGTGATGCCTTGGTGAACGTCAGACTCGCCTGCAGATAATAACCCAGAGTCAGAGCCACACTCATTGTTGCCGCTGGATGAGTGCTCGGGAAGGCCTTTGTTTTGGGCCACTGCCTTCTTCCTAGCCGCAGCGAGTATCTTATCCGGTAAATCATGGTGCCGGAGCCAGTAGCTCGACCACGAAGCCGCAGAATGATACGGAGCCTAGGGTCGGGCCAGTGAGTGAAGATAGATAATGTCAGTATATGGGGCACGTACCTTCTCAGCGAGTAAAGCACACAGCTTCGCTTGCTTCAGGTACGGATTCTTACTGAGCTTCCGTTGAATGAACTTGATAAAAAAGTCTTTATCCTCCTCCATGAACCTCTTCCCTTTTCTTGGCGCAGTTTCAGAAAGAGGTGGGGACGGCGTGCGCGATGGTAGCTCAGGGATCCGGAGATTATTATGAGTTGGGTGCAGGCTCACGACGTCTTCTACATGACGCCGAACGGTAGTAGCTGGCTTATCCGAAGATCGCTTCGACTTTATAACGCGGCGGTCATGACGCTCACCGTGTGCCCGGTAAGTGTTGGTTTCACGAGTCGATGCAGAAGTGTACGGATGGCCTTTGTGATGCTCATCCTGGTCTGTTAACCTGGGGAGAGACGCAGAGACCTGTGTTTCAATTTGCCGTCCAGTATTGCTCGAGGATGACTGAGAAGTAGAAGACTTCTCAACCGTCTCAGGCTTTACAGGATGCTGCAGATTTGCCGCAGCCTGGTCCAGTCTATCGACATGTTCCAGGTAGTAATCCTTCCATGCCATCGCTGGATGGTTATTGACCTATATTAATAACCCGTCAGCAAATCGCCGTGAATCCTAACAGGAACGTACACCATGAAGCGCTTCTAGGGCCAAGCGTTTCGTCTGTTTCTTTATCCCTCCATCATGCAGTGCCTGGATGAGGCGTTGTTCGTCGTCTGGAAACGTCCCCACCGCAACATTCATTTGCAGTGCACTCTGCACAAGGTGCATCAACGTGAGGTTAATCGCAGATGCTTGCTGGCCCAAGCCCGCTTGGCCTATATTCGATGCGAAGAATGGCTGGTTCAACAGGTGCTGAAGGTCAGCCTGGCTGAACTGCTGAGGAGCGCTCTGGCTAGCTTGAATGCCCTGGTTCGCCTGTCTTCCAGGTACATTCTGCCCAAGCTGAGGCATGCCTTGCAAGGTGAAGCTTTGGTTAGGTTGCTGCGGTAAATTCTGGTTGTATTGGGGAAAACCCTGGTAAGGGTTGTTGGAGAGCTGAGCGTGAGGGAGAAAAGGGATCTGTGGCGCAGCCGCGTAGGGGTTGTTGGTGCCAGCTAACTGGGCATACATGGAGAGCAGACTGGAAAGTTGAGCATGATCGGCGGTGTTACCGCCTGTGTTCTGCGGCGCGAAATTCGGGTTCATCGCGACTGAAAGGATCAGATAGTCGAGCGAAGGGGAATGCTAGATGTTAGGCGCCCCGTGCTTTCGCGTAAATCCCGTGACTGGACGCGTTCCACGATTGCTTCAAGTCTACTACTGTATGCCCGTCTGAGCCGCGTCGTATACTTTCCCAGAAGGGTTCTCTGCCATGTCCCAGTCCATCTTGGTTGTCTGTCTTGGCAACATTTGTCGTTCTCCCATCGGGGAGGCCGTCTTGAGGCATGTCGCGAAGGAGCGAGGCGTCGACCTCACCGTGGATTCCGCAGGTACTGCGCGGTATCACATCGGCGAGGATCCAGATGACCGGTGAGTGGATCCACACTATAGTTATGATTCTAATCTCACTTATCGCGGTGTCGGATGGTCGTAGTGCTGTAGCTGTATGCCGCAAGGTCAGCTTTCCCCGGTTCCTCTTATGCTCTGCCCTCAGGTCGCCAATTTGTGCGAATCAGAACAAAGTACCCATACAGCACAGCGCTCGCCAGGTCACCGCCGAAGACTTCCGCGCATTCACGCATATCCTCGCCGCTGACGAGGCGAATCTACGTACTCTCCGTCAGAGAAAGCCCCACGATGCCACGGCTGAGGTACGACTATGGGGCTCGTACCTCGACCACAAGCAGATCGACGACCCGTACTATGGTGGTGCTGTAGGTTTCTGCATTCTGTCTACATATGCATATGCTGAGCACTTATCCGCACATATAGGAGGGTTTTACAGAGTGCTTCAACCAATGCCTGCAATTATCGCATGCACTTCTAGACGAAATCATCGGCAAGGCCGACCTGCAGCTCGCCTGATATTTCTCATGATACTGACACCACTGCGTGCACCTGATGGACTGCTAGCTTGCATGCACACTTTTTGCATTGTAACATTGGAGTAGCATAGATTTGTACAATACGAGCGAATGTGATATCCTGGCCGACTGTCCTCTGCGTGAGACTTGCGCTAATCAGTGGTGGGTCGGCATGTCGACAGACGCCTTGTTGCCGATAGCATCCTCTGCTTTCCACAGTGCAGTGGTCGTCTGCAAGTGAACAGCCCGCATCGATGTGAGTGAAGGAGAATATAGACATAGTAAGAGACTCGCCTTGTTCTGAGTATAGAAGTCGATACCGCTGAATGAAAATGAGCAATTGTGAGACACAACGCACAGAACGAAACGTAGTTACACTTACCTTCTGCCGTAGAAGGGCACGTCACCCAAAAAGCTCGCCTACATTTCACACATCAGCATCAATAAGGTACACCCTGCAAAACAAACTACACACCTTATTCCCGCTCCACGAGAACATGGGCAACGGCACTGGGATGGGCACATTGATGCCCACCTGGCCGACCTCAACTTCACGCTCGAACTTACGTGCAGTAGCCCCGCTCTGAGTGAAGATGGCTGTGCCGTTACCGTACGGGTTAGCGTTGATGATCGCAAGTGCATCATCCAGAGTGTCTGCCTTGAGGACGATCAACACGGGGCCGAATATTTCCTCGCTGTGGTGTGCGACACTCAGTGCAAATTGAAACGCAAAAAATAGAGGGGAAGGCTCACCGGTAGCACCTCATGTCGGCCGTAGCCTCAATAACAGTGGGTCCAACCCAGTTGCCGTCTGGATAGCCGGGTACTTCCAGGTCGCGCCCGTCGAGGATGATCCCCCCACCCTGCTCTTCGGCCGACGCTATCAATCCAGTAATACGCCTTTTGGCGGCCGGAGAGATGACCGGACCTCTGAGATGGACGATATTAGTTGGCATGGAAATAAAACCGCCTGAATTACTGTACTCACAGATCAGCACCCTGCTCAAACCCTTGTTTGACTTTGAGTCTCAGGGCGCGCTCGCAAAGCTCCGGCAGCCACCCTTGAGAATCACCGACCAACACAGCTACGCAAATGAAGGTGACCTTCAATGGAAATTCGCAGTCTTGTCAAGACTTACCGACAGAGATGGCCATGCATCGTTGTCCAGCAGCTATGCATGAGCGCGCACTCAGAAAATGACATGATTTGAACGTAAGGGAAATACTCACCGCCAAATGCGGCGCCGACAAGCGAGTTAAGCGTGTGGTTCTTGTTCGCTGAGATGATATGAGCAGAGTTGCAGTGACGGCGTAGTCAATATCGCGATAGAACGAACATACCATCAGGCATGACCACCGCATGATTTTTTGCACCCATATTGACCTAACCACCACAATTACTACGCGAGCGTGACTGTATCCGCGTGATTCAACGCACCTGAACCCGCTTGCCAGTCTTTCGTCCCCTATAGCAGCGTCAAGGTATAAACACCATTTATGTAGGTTATTCACTCACCGTTCATAGATGTGCCGACCCGCACGGTCTCCACCCACAAAGCTGATCGCTCTGATTGAGGAATTATCACATATTGCATTCACCGTCGGAACGGTTCCATGCACCACATTAAGCACGCCTGCGGGCAGACCCGCACGTTGGCATAACTCTGCAATAATCATGGCTGCGCCTGGATCACGCTCCGACGGCTTCACGATGAGCGTGTTGCCGGTCGCGATGGCCATGGGAATGGTCCAAAGCGGAATCATGCTACAAAAAATGCGTGAGCCATCGCACGACAAGGTGACTGTGAAAAATGGACTTACGCCGGGAAATTGAAGGGTGCGATGCTGAGTGAAGAGTAGCTTCAATATTCTGGGCAAAAACTGCAGCCGAAAAATACACACCTGGCACACACGCCCAATGGAAGACGACGAGTTGAAGTATCCATATCCTTGCTCACTAAGGAAAGGATTCATAAGAATTACACGGAGTACCTCGATAACATGTGTGTCTGACCTTCAATTGTATCACCCAGGAGAGCGGTAGCAATTCCAGAGGCACTCTCGACAACCTGAAGTCCGCGGAGCAGGTCACCTTGGGCATCTACGACTCGCTGTCAATTGCTTTCGCACTTGAAGGATACTAGCATATGCCGACCTGCAATAGTTTTTCCCTGCTCCAAAACAATGCTGTTCGCAACGGCATCAGCGTTCTTGCGTAGCAAATGCTGCAACCTGGTTGCTTCTTCAAAGTCTGACTAGTTAGAAATAAATGTGTCAAACGTACTCCAGGACGAATCGCTGGCGGGTAAGAACACTCGACCGGCTCCAAGTCTTGTACGCTTCTGAGGCAGCATCGACCGCCTGCTTAAACTCCGAGGAGGTCGTCTCCGGCACGCGGGTCAACAACGTTTGCGTCGCCTATGTCCACGCTTGGACTCAGCCACAGGCAGACAGCTCAGAGAGTATGGAAACGTACTGGGTCAACAACGTCAATCCACTCTGACGTCTGGCTCTCGACGAACTCGCCGCCGACGAAGTTTTTGGTGTTCCCGCCGCTTGCACTCGTGCCCTTCCACTCTGCTGAGATCTGCTCCGCCTTCGCGCGAGCGACAGAGCTGAGTGCACTGAGAGGCGGTCGCGAAACTGCGGTCGCGAACGACCTCCTCACGCCGTGGATCTGACGCACATGGGGTAGCTTTGCTGGCATGGTTGGGTTCAGACGAACTTCAGGACGCTCTGGGTGAAGGTCAAGCAGCTACACAGGCCGTACAAGTGTGAATAAGCAAAGCGGAGTGTAATTTCGGACGGGAGACAACATATCCGTGTCACGGCAGTCATGGGGCCAAGAAAGTGAGCATTCACGTGGGGAGCGCGTTGAGCGCCCGCGGCGTCATGGACAACATGCTCGGGTGGATGCTCATCGTCTCTCACATCAAGCACGCAGAACAACATTCTTACAGGATGGCTCCACCTCCCATTCAGCTCTTCCTTACCACCATCGTCTCTCAACCAACTCTCCGCCAACGCCAAGGTCTGCGCCGTATTGCTCTCTAGGAATCCTGATCTTACGCCTGTCGAATCAGAGTATATTCTACGCGTTCTTCAGGTCAAGAAGGTCCCCTTCACCTCGTATGATCTTGCCTCGGATGAGAACGCGAAGAAACTCTGGAAGCGCAAGGCTCCACTAGGCCAGTAGCGGTCCGCTGCCCTGCATTGCTCTCGTGCCTTGTGCTGCTGATCGAGCTTGTTCCAATTGCGTATTAACAGATAAGCAACAGCTCCCAGGCATCTTGATCGGAGGCGAATTCCCTGGGGTATGTGCGGACTTCTAGTGCTAGGTAACATATTAACCCATCTCGATAGACTTTCGCCGATTTGTATGTCGTTCGCGTATGCATTTGCTAAGTGGATGCTGATGTGTACGTACGCAGCGAAAAAGCTGTAGAATTCGAGGAGCTAGACAAGTTCCTGCGTCTCGATGAGGAGTACAAGGCCTTCGAGGATGATTCCCCGATACTCGCCGCTCAACCTGTTGGTGTCCCTGGTGCATACTCTCCCAATCAGATGCACCCCCACCACCAGGCTCCACCCTCTCCACAGCCTTCTCCCTTGAAAGGGAAGGGGAAGAGCGAGGAGAAGGCAGAGAAAGAGTTAGACGCTGGTGAACAGCTGGGCGACCCGCGGCTGCAAGGTGTGAACGTGACCGAGGACGACTTGCTCGCGTTGATGGAGGAACTTGGTCTCAAGGGTGATGAAGCTAATGATTTGGTCAACATATTAACAGGGGATAGCACA
Organism: Sparassis crispa; assembly: GCF_003851025.1. Classification (NCBI taxonomy): domain Eukaryota; kingdom Fungi; phylum Basidiomycota; class Agaricomycetes; order Polyporales; family Sparassidaceae; genus Sparassis; species Sparassis crispa. The sequence goes on from NW_020939747.1 coordinate 3,056,575, forward strand.
TTGCAGTCTGGGGGCACGAAGGAGAGCGCTAAGAGCGCAGTAGACAAGGGGCGCATAGAGGAGAGCAAGGACAGAGATAGCGGCGCTGTCGCGGCCAAAAACACAGACGTCAAGGTGAAGATCGCATGACCCCGACCGTGTAATGATACCCGAATAGATGGAATTCAGCAACGCCAATTGAACGAGATCGCAGTGTTCCTGCGAAGCTACAGTGAATTACAGTACAAGTATCGGAGAGCGGCAATAATGTTATTATACCGGGATGTGCTACAAGATGAGGCTGACCAATCCCAAGGTCAGTGAAAGTGATTGTACAGCACGAAGCCTGTCCAGCTGATACTCCTGGCGGACGACGGAGCTAGTGAACCAAATGCTCAATCATTTGGATCTTATGCATCCTGTTCTGAGTCGGAAGGATGCGAAATCCGCGAACGGCGACGACGGAGAGGTGTGAAGGAGCCTGTAGCTGGAGTGGTGGGTGCAGAAGGGACAGACGCGGTCGATTCTTCGTGCTTGGGTTCCTGCATATATAATAGACGTCAGAAGACGCCCAATCTATGAGCATCGGTTACATATGAAAGGCAACACGTACCATCGGACGACGTGTAGTCACGCTCCTACTTCTCTTCGGCGTCTTTGAGCTACGAGGACTCTTGTCATCAAGATCCCCAGCGCTTAGACGGCGCCGGGCGCGTCTGCGAGACTTCTCTTGAATATCACTGGCAATAATTGTATCATCCCGGTACCGCCATTCAATCGCTGGGATGAGGCATGATGCGAGAATGATGAATGAGATGAAGAAGAAGGTGCCTCCCGCGCTGAGGGCAGAGACCAGGGGGAAACGATTTATGAGACCGCTAGACAAGGAAGTTCAACTCAGTTAACTCACAAATGACGAGAACAAAGCACTAACCGTATGCCCTTGTGGACGACGACGCCGCGAAGGAACGCTGAGAGAACGCTGAGTTCGCGGCCCTGGCCAGATCCTATACTCTTCCACTGGTCCCGACGACCAAGCTCTATCCGTGCAATCACGCGCGTCGTGGACGGTACGAAAGAGGTCAACAGGGGTATTTGCAGGTCTACGGTCCCTGGTCTATTATATAAAAATGACCACGGAGCAGAGGACGGCGGGAGGACTATCGCCTACATCCAACAAGTGAGAAGACATGTAATTATATGGCGCATGACTTACAGGTCGACGAATAGACGCGAGCGTCCTATTTGCGGGTGTGACAAGGGAGAGGGTGGACATGAAATTGCCCAGCGCAAAGTTGGATTCCGTGGTAGGTACAACGAGATGGATGGTAATATCATACGGCTGCTGTGCAACGATATTTGGGAGTGCCACCTCTGCAAAAGGAGGAGTACCGTCCCTACGCATAATCTGTGAGGTTTGCGACATGCGCTAACGTACGATACATACCCATACTGGAGGTACAAATCCGTCTCCCATCCTACCGCGACGCTCTTCCAGACGAGCCAGCCTGCAGAGAGCGAGAGAAAGGCAATAGCTGGTAGTGCCAATAAGAAGACAATAAATGGAACAAGCTGAGGTGTGAAGGGACGCAAAAGTCGCAAGCCTGCTAAGATGAGGTTGACGACTAGTCGGACAGGGTACAAGAAAGGCCAAATGTAATTAGTTAGACCACTGTTATCTTTGGCTATGTTCTTCCGCAGCTGAGCTTTGTCGTTAGCAGTTGTTGGTTTCGACATTGTCTGAGTATGGAGACAGCCAGAAAACCTTGCTACTATACTTACGCGCTGTTGAAGAACTTGAAACGGCTGGTCAAACTTGAACGCGTCAATGGCGCAGCACACGTGACTTCTGAATCAAGATCTCTTTCGGAGATGAGGTCGACCGTGTCGCGATGTTTTCCGAATCCTTCAACGTCAAGGAACTACTAGGCCTGCATCCATCCTCGTCTCAGCTCCAAAGTCATATATCCTCTCTCGTGGTGCAGACTCCTGCATCTGATGTAACCATTCCTGAGGTTAAATCATATCCTGACGCGGTCTACTTCAACTATTATTCTCTTGGACTCAGTCTGCTCTTCAAGCCAATCAATGGCTACAAAACAAAGACGGGTTTGAAAGTGGAAGATCTTAAGAATGATGATTTGGTGGTGGATGGAGTTGATATATACAATCTGCCTAAGCCCAATACAGGTTCGGCGTCGGGGACAAGCAAATTGAAGTCCACATATTCAACATTCCCTCTGTCTGTCATCCTCTCCCTGTCTCAGTCGTCTTCCGAAGGCTCAGAATTACGTCCCTCGCACATTGAGGTCAAGCTGACTACTACGGGAAAAGAGTTTGTGGAGTGCATGGGCGAACCTGAGCGGAAAGGTGGGGGTGCCGGACCCTCGTCGGGATCGATTGGAATTTGGTGCGAGTGGTCGAAAGACGGAGTGATGGTGGAGTTTGGTGGCGATGAGAGTAGGGGACCACAGGCATGGGAGCGAGGGAAGGACGCAGTTTGGAAGGTTATCACCGTATTCCAGCCTAACGACGAATGATACGTTCGCAGTACGCACTCTCATTGTACTTCTCGTGATTGGTATCTTACAAGAGGCCAATGTACAGATATGTGTCAACAAGTCCTCATCAATCTTCATCCATCATAGCGGCCCCTCTGACCACCACCTTCAGCGTCATGCCGGATGAAAAACGAATCTCACACTCACGATAGTCGTACACAAGCCGAGCTTGAACATTCTCTCCGTTTGATCCAGTGAAGTTAACATGTCTAGTGTACCGTCGCTCGCCGTTGATATCTTGGAAACCCCACGACTTCTTCATGATCAGCGTTATTCGCATCCACAATGGTGGAATTCTGTCACCTGCTCTGCAACCCACGACATTCCGCTCTTCTCCGTATCGCTTGTTGCGATAGTTAAGACTGCGCCGTGTTCCTTGGTATCATCGAGCCACCCTTCCTTTAGGAATTCGTTCTCGATGTCCTCTACCCTGATGCGCTTACTCTTGGACTTTACTGCCCCGAAGACATTGTCTTCGTTAGGGCGCTCCACCCAGTCAAGAATGCGATTTTCCGTCGTCCCAGAGACTCCCCCACTCAATGTCTGACCAATGTCGATGTGTTCAACGTCCTTGTCATCCTTGTAATGCTTGCACGAGAGATAGAGATTGGACATCTGGATCGCTTTGCGTGTCCACCACCCCACTCCCTGCAGGCGCAGGATTTCGTCGGTGTCATCGCTAAACGATTTATTCTGGGACAGAATGTCATCTGTGTACTCACTTGTACGGTAAGCTCTCACCATCATGTACTTGCCACTGAGGTCGAGAATGGTGACCTCAGGAGGTGCTGCCATGGTGGACGAGGGTCGCTGATGGCTTACGGTAGATGAATGAGTTGTGAGAATATCTAGGGTTGGTGGAGCTGGCGACGACAGGTTTGACACGGCGAAGCACGGTCACGGTACGGCGACAGGGTCAGGTGATCGAAGAGACGCGTCACGCGTCGAAGCGCGTCGTCAGCGCGTCAGCCCTTAAAGTTAGTGGCTCGCGACGACGCGTCCTGCACCTCTGCTAGTTATACTCGGGCCATATATTGCTTACTGGCGAAAATCGCAAGGATATCTTCTGCATTCGCCGACTGACCTTCCACGACGATGTGCAGTAGGTTCATGCAGCCGACTGCTTCTACGCGACTGCAGAGAGCTACCTTGCCTTAGCAACGGGCTACACCTGTCAGCCTCGTAACCGCCAACAGATCTACTCACTTTTCATTTTCCATGCCGACTTGGTGTTCAATACTCAGTGTCTTTCCTCAGGCTGTCTGCGAATCATGACGGAGCATCTGAGATACTAGTCCAGCCTACAAGCACGCGAGCGGTGCTCATGGGTCGCACAGGAAGGCCGTACGTGCATTGGCACGTCGCCAGCCTTGTATCGCTCGATCGAAGTATATTTTACTCCTCTTGATCAGCTAAAAACTTTCCCCTGGAACATGTAAACTCCATTGCTCTCAGGTAACAGAGCAGTTCTTCGATGGCAATACAGCCAGCCTCGAACCCTGCCCCAGAAGCTCCTTCGTCTTCTTTCGATTCAGCCCCTGTCATAATCACATCATCCGCTCAGCAGTCGTCTTCTGTGGTCGGTGAAACTTTCCCGCCAACTTGGCGACGACTATCGAACCGGTCACATCTGAGCCGAATAGCTCTGAGTCTAGTCCTGCAGCCGTTGTTGCACCGAGCTCCGAAACGCAGGCTCAGACACCTACTTCTGCACCGTCAAGGAGTACTTCCTTGCGCGATGACGATGAGTATCTCGACGACCATAACACCATTCGTGCCCAGTATGGTGCCGCAGCGCTAAATTAGAGCAATGATTTGACTGCGGCAGCCCAGCAATGGGCGAACAACTCTGTGTTCCGTCATTCTGGAGGCTCACTTGGACCGTACGGCGGTAAGAAAATGACAGAATCAGCCCAATGAGCAAACATCTCAATGTTTGCAGAGAACTTAGCAGCAGGCACTGGTGGCAGCAACGGCATAGACGCAGCCATCAAATCATAGACGGATGAAGCCTGTGAGTGAGTTTTTGAGAGAGAAAGTCATGAGACTGAGATTGTCTCTTCAAGCATCATATGATTCCAGCAACCCAGAACCATCTCACTTCATCCAGGCGAATTTGTTTGACAACATTGCATTCGCAAACGCTAAGAGTTTCCTCCGCAGGTCGTGTGGAAGGCAACGACCCAGGTTGGCTGTGCAGTACAACATTGCAATGGAATATTCGAGCTATGGGGTGAGTCATTTTTCCTGCGCAAAAACTCCTGAGAATCGACGAAGACTTGCAGGTAGCACATTACTATATTTGCGAGTACTATCCGCAAGGCAATGTAATTGGGGAGTTCGCGAAAGTTCTGCAATCCTCTTTGAATGACATGGCAGTTGAATTATGTTTCAGCGAGAACGTTCAAGCATGAAGAGCCTGGCCAGGAAGTGCAGTCTCTCCCCCATGTTGCAAGCGTCTTAGTTTGCGCGTTTTCCGCATTTCGCTTGTTCCAGAGATGGCAGAAATTTCCACGCCATATCTTGCTACGATGTGTCATCTTGTGTAGTTGTTGCCCTCTATCTCGTGCACTATTCGACCACTTTCGTCGCTAAGGCGAATTGCTACTGGCGCCACAATTGTTGGTGCCGCCGGCACGCCAGTCCAATAAGATCTGAGATAAAGTTAGTACGAGCGCCTGTCGCTCTTGTCTCCTGCTCGCATGAAGCTGAAGGCGCTACTGGGTCCCCGAGGAGCATCGACACTCTCCGGCATATCCTATGTGCTCCTCGTCCTGGTAACGGCATTTTTCGCAGCATTGTCATGTGCTCTGCTCTTTTCTCAGGCAGTTCGGACCTCCCCTCACCGTAGCTGGGAGCAAAATTGGAATGTTGTGATCATTGGCGCAGCATATGTTGTAGTGGTCAGCCACCTCTGCATACTTCTGATCATGCGAATGGTGCTCAGGGGATGTTTCTAGTTTCTAGTTTCTCTTGCGTTCTGCTTGAAGCGCAGACTGGCGGTGCACAGACGGCTGCAGAGGATCTCAAAGTCGTACCGGACTTTGAGGAGGTCCGACGTCCCGGAAGTCAGTGGTAGCGTCCGACCAATTGAGTTTACTCTGACATCGTGCACCGTAGTCCGTGTACTGGTTCATTCAGCAAGAATATACCCGTGCTTGTCTGATCACGTACGAGTCGCAGCCCAACCATGGCTTCCAGGACGGATGGGGTAAACCAGGTATGTCTGGCTCACTGACGTCCCTTGTCCTATCTGCATGGTCTCCAGATTCTGCGTATAGTGAGATTCGGTTTCGGACCTCACTCTTGGATACAGTGCGCGAAATAGGTAGGTCGTGATATTACTGTGCCACTTTGATGCTGACGTTTCGATGTCTTCGCTTGTCAGATACTCTCGCTCACACGATAATACCACGCCATCCGACTCTCCGGCCTCAAGCACGAATGCTTCATCATTTTCGGTTCATTCTGCCCTTGCTCACTCGGGATGAGGACGGGCTCACACCTCTACACTACTACGATTCGGCTATTCAGCTTGCTCGACATGTCTCAAGGGAACCTACTGAAGGCGAGTACGTCGTCGGAATAGAAGCAGCCATAACTATCAAGAGAATGTGCGTGTTTCCTGAAACTTTCGTTGGTTAAGGCGTAACCGTCTGCGTGCAGTCTGGACGAGTGTCGACAGGAAATGATGGAGGGCTCCAGCTTCGAGCTAGCGTCTTCTTCTTCAATGTGACGAGTACACTTACTCGTCTTTCACTTCGCGATGCGCTGCAACGTCCTTGTTGCGCATCCGTTGCGGTGACGTCTCACGCAAGCCGTGCACACGCCGTGTTGTATCATCTAATGATGTCCAACCCGTCTCATCACCGACCTTCTGAATGGCGCTGTGGCATAGTTGGGCGCTTAGATTTCCCACCAGGCGGTTGACAGTTCATTGGCCCAGGACGACATAACTAGTTGACGGAGCCTACCTCAGCATTTAGAGTATTCATACCATTCCATCTTGACAGGGTCACGATAGGGATACAAGGACGTGCACATGGTAGTACTACAGATCAGAATTCTAGTGCAGACCATCCGCGTAGATCTTCTTCCAGCTGGGCCTCTCGTTCCACGCCGCCCAGTATGCCGCCACCTTGGGGGGCACAGGCTGCTTCAGCTCCTTCTCCAGAGACTTGTACCCCACCTTTCCGGCCGTTCCTCCGCTCGCGAACACTATGCGCGCGAGCCAGCCACCAAGGTGGAAGTCATCTTCGCCGGGCGTCGGGCCGCCGAGGAAACCACTTTCCGGCAGGATGACAGGGAGGTCGTTGAGAATAAATGAACTGAGCACTTCCCAGTGAGTAGTCGATTGCTTGAAGAAACTCTGCTTGGCCTCTTCGGGAGCTTCGCCCTTGAAGATGGCGAGAGGGCCAGCGTTGGCGCGAATCTTCTCGTCGTAAAAGCTCTTGAACTCAGCTGCCTCCGGAGTCTTAGAGTGCTTTTCAAGTGCATTGTGACCTATCGCGCAAAGTGAGGCTCAAATATACAAACCGAAGACATGCGAAGCTCACGATTCTGAAGAAACACTAGGGGGAAACCTGAAGCGGCGGCCTTCGCCTCTTCCTCATTGCGCTGGCAACAGTCTGTATTAGTGGATGACGTGATCCCAGGACGGGCAAACATACTGCGAGGAGGAGGGGGAAGTTGGGATCATACTTGTCCTCGTGAATCTTGTCGATAAATGCCGTCCCAGGAGTCACCCTCTTGGGGGCGTGGTTGACGAGGTACTTAGTGACCTGGCCAGTGGTCGTGTAAGATCGACCATCAGCGACGAGAGTGGGGAGTGTTGCGTTCGGGTTCTACACAATACTCAGTGGACGGGAACCTCGATAATAGGTTTGCGCTACGCACCAACTTCAAGAACTCGGGGGTGAAGTTGGCACCCTCGCCAAGATTGACGACCTTTTCCTCAATAGCATCCTCGGAGAAGCCCAATTCTTCGCTGCTCCGAGGGTGAGGAGCCAAAAATGGAACTACAAGGCTGACTACTCACACTGCAAGCCGAGGAACGGTAGCCCAGACCGAGGGACCGAAGATGTACAGAACAGGCTGTGATATATGGTGTCAAGGCTATAGTAGAGTTTAGAACAGGTGGCAGGCACTTGCCTTCGACATAGTGACGAGTTGCGAGTCGGTTAGGAGACGCAGAGAGAACAATGACGCAGCACGGGTGTAATCCAGCGCGCCTTTATACCCATAGCTGCGTGACTTGGCAGGGGCTTCGTAAGGTCGATTGATCGTAGATGATTTCGGGGACTCGTCGACATTCGGCGGTGCGGTCGTGCAACTGACTGATCATGGAAGATGACGAACGCAAGCTCGAAACATATCCACCGCACGCTCGCGGAAGGCGCACCGTCGTCCGCCCTACCGCCCAACTTATTGAGATCCACAAAGAACAGCCACTAGCAGTGTACAGCTCTCAAGCCTCTGATAGACTTTACAACCTGCGGTTTGGGCTGCAGCCGGATCACCGACAGTCCCAAGCAGATAACTTAGGAGTCTAGGAGGACGTGTATAGGCCGGCGAGATATAACGCGTGCTGCTGACGAACTAATAACCAATCAACCAACGTGATCTATGGCAACAGCAAGCTGAGGCAGCCGGTTGCAAATATCACAACGAGCACGACGCAGTGCAATTGCGGGTTGTCAGATTGATCAGCAGGCCCACAAGGAGACGGCGCACCACCAGTAGACGCGATATTTGGTCCACGACATGATGACAGTTGTGTAAACTGGCATCGACACAGCTTCGGGAGATATCATTGGACAAGGAAAAGATGTGAGTTAGATCCAGATGCTACAACCTGTCAAACTTAAGAGGTCGACGTAATGTGGACTTACCCAGTGTGCATATCGCTAGAACGCCGTGTACGACACATATTGAACATATCTTGTATCGAGGATAAAGCCTATGCGCTCCGAATCCGCAGCTTCAGTTGCATGGAACCGTACCTTCTGCACCAAGGTTGAAATAAGGTTTGTGAAATGCGAGCATGAGATCTAAGACTCGAAATGAGGATAAATGCGTCCCTTAAGCTTCAAGCAAAGGAAGAGATCCTCTTAGGTGAACGAAAAGAAGGGTGCCGTTCACCACTAGAATGTTCGGTTGCGCGATTACGGATGATATGTTCCGCGAAGAGATATGCTGCTGAAGACTCAACGGTCGTATCCGTGATGCTTCGACCATACTAGGGTTTGCCTTGCGTGTAGTGGCAACATCTTCTGCACGTTCTGAACTAACAGACAGATTGGGATGGGCCTCAAGTCAACGTGGAAGAGCTGAAAATTTCTTGTACTTCCCTTATGCACTTATAGCAATACCAACGCAGGAGAAAGCACATCCGTGACATAAACGTGTAAGTTGTCATATAACAAAGGTATCCTCTGGAAGTGCGATCACCGTGACATGAATTTGGATACTATGTGAGAGGTCAGCGACAAAGCAAGTCTTCACTGATTCACACACGAAAATCCAGCTCCGTCTAAATGGTCTAAAGATCCCGTATCTAGAGCTTCGACGAGCTCTAGCTTAGAACAGGAAAACCTGAAGGAAGAGTGAGAAGTACGGATATCGGCATCAACCGCGCGAACTTACCTGGTCATCGAGCTTACTGACGGTCCGCGGAGTAGGGTAGTTGAGCTCAGCCAAATGTTTTCTGGCAGCGAATTCAACTCATGGACACAACAGCTGGCGTGGATGACTTACTTCATGGCAGACATCATGGGAGGAGGTCCTGGAGATGCTTATCAGCTCAGATCTCGTACGAGCGAGAGCGTATGCTTACCACACATCAGAACCTTAATGTCATGGTTTGATGGGGGCAAATGCTTCTCAATCTGCTCCTTGCTCACAAAGCCAACCCCGCCAGTCCAGTCAACAGGAGGGTTGTTGAGAACAAAGTACACTCTGAAACGGTGAGCGTGCGCTGCAGCAAGCTCGTCGAGCTCCCTCTTGAGCAAAATGTCTTCAGGGTTGACGTTGGCGTAGATCAGGCTGAGCTTCGTGCGATCCCGCGCGTTCTTAAGAGCAGCGCGGATGATTTGAAGCATGGGCGTGATACCAGTGCCACCAGCGATCATGCCAATTTCCCTCGAGAGCGCGGGCGAGTATCTGAATTGACCCTTGGGACCCTTGACGCGAATGCTGTCGCCGATCTTGAGCAGCGAGACGTAGCGGGAAATGTTGCCCTTCTCATAAGACTGCACGCTTCTTGTTAGCACATTGGAGACGGAAGAAGTGAAGGCGAAGGTGTACCTTGATGAGGAGATCGAAGTGTCCAAGGTTGTCGTCGCTGCTGGTGGGCGTGTAGCTCCGCATGATATCCTTCCCATTGATCTCAGCGGAAACGGAAATGTGCTGGCCAATCGGGAGCCCAAGGATGTCCTCGGGATTTGGTAGCGCAAAGCGGTAGCTGTGCGCGATTCATTGTCTGTACTAATAGTGCTAAGTAAAGTACGACTTACAGTGCCGTGTTCGGCGAGACGATTATTTTCTGCTTCAGAGGAAACTCCTTCCATACCTGCGGATCCAACGCAGGCTTCCTCTCTATTGGACACGCGTCAGCAATCCGCGCATACCACGCGATGAGAGACGTACTGGAGTTCCCGAACTTCAGAAAGACGAAGATACTGGTGAACACGGTTAATGCGAGGGCTAGCAATTGGACATAGGAACTATTTGCGAAGTCGGGGGCAGACATTCCTGGCGTCGTGTGGGGAGGGATGTACCCGTCGTTAGCGCCCTGTTCTGTACGGTTTTTGGGAAGACCGATGAGGATCAAGTCGGAGATGTTGTAACCGGCTGCCTTGAGTTTCGAATTGATGAAGCGAGACACAGCGACGAGAGAGAAAAAAGTGATGAGGAACGATGCTATGAATGCGACCTGCAGCCGGTTAGGCATGCCTGCGAAAATGAGCGGTCGTACGATAGATATTCAGACGTTCTCTGGTGCAGATTGAGCTTATTTCGGCGTCTGGCCGTGATATCTGGCGTCCTCTGCTGTTCGTCTGACTCACGGCTCGCGTTGACGAGTCGAGTATACGAACTGACGGCGAGATAAAGCGCCCGCTAAAGGATGGTGCGCCTGCAGATATCTCGACCCGCTATGTATTCGCATATTGTGTGTACTCGTGAGAGCAAGCTGACAAGCATCCGTGAACCATTCTTCCAATTTCATGCGATGCGTCTTCTAAACACAACCAGGAAGAAACCCCGGACGTTCGGATCACGGATTGCAACTCATGATGGGAGAGACTCGCATCCTCTGTCGATCCTCCACGATGGCCGTTCGCGGTAGCCAGCGCGGGGCAGAACAGTACAGGACGGTGGACAACTGAGGAGAAATGTTATTTGTACACCAGAAGTCATTGTACATGGACGATGTTGTGCAAACAACATCGTCCGGATAATAATTGTCCGGTAACTGTCCAGCACGTGGGAAATGTGGTTGTACTTCACTACAGACAGCTACATGGCCTACCCGCTATAACACGAACCGACAGCTTCTTCGCCTCTCCCTCCTCCCGCCGCCTGTCTCTGCTGGGGCCCTTGTTTCTTCTTTTTCTTCTCTCCTTCACTTTCGCTGCATATTTTTCTCATTTCCCCTGTTTTCCCAACATTTTTATTCGTTTAACCCTCGCACACGCAGGCGTGTCGACCCAACCTCAAAAGCATGGACGCAGCAACCCCTCGCCAGCAGTCCACCGTTCTGTCTACATTGCCTCGCAGACGGGGGCCTCCTCCTTCTCTCCGCATTGACACCCCATCTCACAACCCTGCTGTCGCCATCGTACAGAGTGAAAGCTCCGCTTTTTCTGCTGTTTCATCCGCCGTCTCCGACGCGGATTCTTTTATCCTTCCGTCCCCCAGCAAGTCTCGCTCCCTACGCAACATGAAGAAGCTGTCTATTACCCTCCCTTCCGCCCAGTCCTCTACCAAATCCTTTCAGCTCCCCGAGCCTCAACCACCCCAGTCGAAGCGGAGACCCTCCATCATTTCCCTCCCAAACGCAACTAAACCCGTTCTGCGAAGGAACAGGGAAGACGAAGGAGATGTCGATTCTGTACCCTATTCCGATGGCCCCATACAGGTCCTGCCTGGAATTTGGCTTGGTTCGGAGGACACCGCTCGTAACTGGAAAGTACTCGTCGAGCGGGGCATTAGGTCCATCCTCAACGTAGCTAAAGAGGTATATACCGATTTTGACACGGATACCGACCCACTTCGTCCGTTCATGTCCACGCCGGACTTGAATAGTACATTGAGCGGACCCGACTCCACATATTATCCTGCTCATGTTCCCAGCGGCCGTCCGAGTATGCATTACCTGAAGCTTCCTTGGTCTCACGGACAGTCAGACCTCGTGCATGAAGGGTTTCCTGCCGCCATGTCATTCATTGATGGTGCGCTTGAACGTGAAGACGGCGTGCTGATACAGTATGTTCTCCTCCCTTGAACAGTGTGCGCCGATCTCACAATAATTATCGGTGAAGCTGCCAGTGCGGTGTGTCGCGTTCTGCCACGCTAGTTATTGCCGTTGTCATGCGAGCAGCTGCTCTCCGCTCTCCTTCTGTGCCCCCAGAAGTATGGACGCTGAAGGGCATGCAAGGTGCATACGCGTATGTCAAGGAAAAGAGCAGTGCGGCTGGACCTAATATGTCGTAAGCGGTGCTGCCAACCTTGTCGCTTCTCATTGAAATTGACTGTCGATCACAGACTTATTTATCAGTTATTAGACTACGAGCGAGCCTTGGAACGTGGAAATTCATCTCCTGCATGTTCGGAGGGATCGACTTCCGAAGAAGAGTGGGGCCGCCAACGGTTAAGGATGGGCGACGGGAATGTGGAGAGCAACAAAGAAAGTGTCCAGGTTATGTACGAAGCCAGGGCACTCGACCGGGCGATGGAAGACCGTATCGTCGCGCGTAAATCTTCGGCGTCCTCTCTCGTTTCGTCTATCGCCGGCGTGGGCTCTTCTTCAAAGACTCGTTTCGCGCCACGGAAACGGACCGGTTCTACCGCTAGCGTAGCAACCAGTGGCAGCGTGCTAAGCGAGAGCTTAGTGGAAGAGAACGAAGAGGAGGAATTGCTAGGTGTGGGTGGTAGTTTCGATGGGAAAAGCCTCGAAACCAGCTGCTCTAGCGCAGAGCCTACTGAAGACGAATCTCCACAAATCTCACGTCTGCCCGAGCAGCCCCTCACTGCACGCCAAGTACCTGTTCCTCCGTCGGCTCCTGCCCACAAGTCAACGTTTGCACTCCCTCCGAATCCGATGACTTCAATCAGGTCGTCGTTTGACCTTCCCCTCCATCTCCGACCCAGGTTAAAACCGCGCCGTCGCCCGCCTCCCCTTGGCATTCTACCCCCCGTTCCATCTTCTCCTGTCGTTCCAGTCAATCCTTCTTGCCAGGCTAATACAGAACCTCGTTCTGAGTCCCAAAAACTAGATATCCCTCCATTAACCGTTCGTCATGCGCATAGATCCCGGAACACCTCCAGGGTTCGCCCTGTTTCCGTCCTTTCGACACCTTCGCAAACCCTCTTCGTCTTTCCACCCTCACCGACGCTCACGACACGCACTCCGTCCACCATGACGCTCACGTCAAATGCGTCGTATCCGTTCCCTACTATGTCAACACCCCGTCCACGAGTGTCCACATCCAAGGCGGATGGGCGACGCCGATCGTACATCGGTGTTCCTCCGCCTGCGACGCCTACCACCGCATCTTCTCGGGTAGATGCACGCGGATGGATAGGCTTGAACTAGCATGTTCACTCCGAATCGCCAGCGGATTATATGCGGTATGTTGTAAGTCCGTGATTGTTTGATTCGGTTTCTAGTCGATCTCTTCGTCACCTTCCAACCCATTCGGACATATTTCTTTATGCACTTTAGCACTTCGGTTTCGGCCATGTAGCATCACCCAATTCTTTATCTGTGGAGCTCCAGCCCTTGCGCTCATCCCATATTTTGTCTTTTTTTATTCCGAGGACTTCGCATCTGCATTGTCGTCTTGTACATTATCGCAGCTCCGTTCGTCGTCCTGTACACATCTCTTGCATCTTTCGACATCCTTCGCTCTTCGCTGTACATCGTCGGTATATACACGCACCTTTCGCCGCTCCGCAGAGCGGGCGATGCACGAGAATACACCATCCTCAAAACAAGCCGGACGGTGCGCGAACAAATAAATAAATGCTAAGCAGGTTGACAAGACTATTTATGATCCGAATACTCGTCCAACACTGTTCTTCACGACACCAGTCAGGAGTTGACCACTGATGCCGCCGATACTCCATCCTGATGATAAGTTGTTAGCCCATTTTTGCTTCGCGTCGCGATCTCTGAGTGGTAGTATATATGAACAGGCATACACATTGCCGTTATACGAGAATACGTACGCGTATGTGAAACCAATGGCGTTAGTCACATTGAACACCAACGCGAGCACCACGATGGGTACAAACCTACGAATAACACACATGAGAACGGTAAACCCCAATGCGGACGAAGACTTACGAGAGGTTGAATTTTAGAAAGGAAACGATGAGGAGCGCCAGCCATAGGAGTGGGAATGTGTAGAGTGCAATCTGCATTCGTATGAATAGATGTGACCCACAAACGGCGGAGAATACCAACCCAAAACATTCTAAACCGTGTTCCGACAATATCAGTGATGATGCTTATAAGTAGATACGGCGACATACCTCGAATCGACTGGATTCGGAGGGCGCGAAGGCTGTGATATAGGCGTAAATGAGATAGTGGTCCGTACAGACACAAATGTACTTACGTCCCGGCTTTCAAACACCCAGTAGCTCTCGCCATCCTCATCGACCTTGACGCAACGATGCTAAGCGGTAAGTCTTTTGGCATTCGTGTCACTGCCTACCTGATTCCAATACCGCAAGCCGACCAACGTTCGACCAGCAACATTCTAAGCGCCAAACAGCCTCGATGATACATATTCAAGGTTGAAGTTATCCACCCACTCACCCTGCAATTCCAGAAATCCATAGCTAACAGCACTACGACCACCACAGTCTGTGATCAAACGAGGAACGTTCGTTAGGATGTGACGGAATAAGTTATTGTACCGACTAACAGAAAGCACGAAGTTGCTTGTGAAGAAGCCGCACAAAATGTATACGGTTATGGCCGATATCCGGAATAAGAACAGACAAAAGAGGACGAGTGGATGGGCTGACTGCCGAGGAGCAATAAGGACAATCCCACTCGCAACAGTTCGAGGCGTACTTGTCGAAATATACCAGCAATCCCTGCAAGCATTATATAACCAGTCATCCTAAGTTTTATCACAATCCAGGGCCACCAGAGTGGACATACCTGACTCTGCGTCGCCTGGATTAGTAGCCATGGGTGCTGATGCACGACCACCAGGCGTTAGGACCACAGGAGGCTTAGGCGCTGATGAGGCATTGATGTTTCCAGAGAGCGGAATATGTTCGTCTGTAGGGTCATCGGGTTCTATGGTCTGTAAGAGAGGAGTAGAGACGTTTGCGCTCATAATGGCGTTCAGCAGCTGTGTCTCAGCATAGGCGCCAAGAGACAGACGTTGAATAGACGCCCATATAGCTCCTCTTCCGGTCCACGAGATGAATGGTCTCAACAACTCGGAACACGATGACCACGAACAACCCTCGGAGAGAACTGCACTGCTTGCTAATATAAATGCCCCCCCTCATCTAGATGCGTTTGAATACCCTCCCATAGAGCCTGTCATCTTGCAGATCACTGCCAAAGGAATCTCTTCTTGCGGCAGTTCAGACTGGTGCCCTAATCCCCTCTCGTCGCTTGCCGTGCAAACAGCATTCTCTCTCGTTGTCCTGCTTGAACTCCGGAAGATTGTTAGTTCTGGAGCAAGCCGCTCTCAACAAATTTGGGAGCAGTGGTCGCAGGAGCAAGAGGACGCTGAGACTTTGCAATACTTGGACCATCACGTACTCTCGGTTTGGTCGGAGTTCCTTAGCGAAGAGCGTTCCGCCGAGGAGATTGAGAGTGCATTATGGCAGCCATTTCCTGTCAGACACGAAAGTCTGCGTTTGCTGAGAGGTGGGCCAGGTGCTTCAAGGCCTTTATTACATGCTCATCTGTCGGCAGTCGTAGATTTTCTCTGCTACCGAGGCGCACCGCGGGAACTTCTGGAACATCGAATAGTCTATTTTAGTTTTATCCAGACGTGGAAGTACGGCCGTCGAATTCAGGGCAGAAACCCCGCTCTAAGCGTACGTCTGATTCGTATCTATGATGCACTCTGCACGCCCAGGTCCGTACTGAATTCTTAGGTGTGACTCTTGAGCTTACATCGAATGTGCAGAGTGTTACATGCAGTAGCCCTTGTTCTTCACTTGTCCTACCTCGCCTTACTTACACACTTCGTGCTGTTCCCGCCCGTGCGGTCTGTGAGCACCGTCAGATCACCGACGCCAGATCTGCGAGAGGCACTCCTCATGATATATTCTGGCGCAAGATTACTTCAAACTTGGTCGTTGGGCACATGCCCGTTCCTGCTCGTGCTACTGGTGTTCTTATATTGCTTGCCCTCAGTCCCCTTCCCGGACGGTCTCGCATACAGCGTGCTTCTGTTCGCGTTCTCGTGGAACGTGATAGAACTCCACATCCCCCGCGCTCCCAGCCCTATATTCCTATTCCCTTTTCCGCGAATCCTGCCCCTGGCTGTCTTGATTTGGCAGGGAATATCGCGCATATTCTTCCCGGTCGTCATGTTCTTCCTTCCAGCACTCCTCCTTTCCTTATTTCTGTTATCGACATCGCTCTCGGATATATTCTCTCATCTCTTAACGGTGGACAGTCTGGATCCTGCCCCGATGGAGACACGCGTGGCGTTCATTTCTCTCTTCGCTGTCATTTTCTCGCTGCTACTCTGCTCCATCATCATGCTCGTGCTGGTATATCCTTCTTTGCCTCTAGATACACAGGCACATAGCCCATGGGACCAGTACTCGAAGCCGGTTGGTCTCGAAGCGCGCAGGGCGCTCGTACGCATCGTTGTTGCGTACTGCGCACCATACGCGTTTCCCGCCCCCTTCAATCTAGTGGAACTCCTTACCGTCCGGCTGCCAGTTTCATTAGCGACAGTGTTGGGTTGGAAGGAGGTCGCTATGCGGTTTGAGGTGGTGGAAAGAGTGTTTTGGAGGATGACGATTGGACCGATAGCAGCCATGGTTGCGGGAGGATGGGTTTGGGGACTGCGCGACCCTAGAAGAGGATATGGTCACTACCACTGATGTATCGCGTCCGAAGATTAATATGGGAATGAATGTTGTCACCTAAGCCAGCTGCCATGGATCTCTGCGTGCTAAGTATGAAACTTGAAAGGGTGACCGTCGCGTAGTGTGACGGGCCGTCACGGGGTCGCGACACTATCGGATCTGTCACGGCACCCGAGAGCATCTGGCAGTACTTTGCTGGTCTGAGACGGTATGCAACCCGGAAAGCGTTCTGCAAAATTTGAAAAACGTTCTGCCCCTCCTACGAAA
This sequence comes from Sparassis crispa, assembly GCF_003851025.1. NCBI lineage: Eukaryota > Fungi > Basidiomycota > Agaricomycetes > Polyporales > Sparassidaceae > Sparassis > Sparassis crispa. Next base: position 3,073,686 of record NW_020939747.1, read on the forward strand.
CGTCGCAGAACAAATCCACACCCAGCAGCCGAGGAAGAGGACTTGCTGACACCACAAGCACAGGCAAACGCGCCCTCAGCTTCAGCACTGAGCACCAGAGTTCTCCCACCCACTCATGTCCTCCCACTCACCACCTTATGTATTCGCGTCTTTGCGGATAATCTCCGCGGGCTGGCCCAGAATCCTACCGCTTGGGAAGCGAGTCGCCCATATCTGAAGCTTCTCCCGGATGCGCTGGTTTCTAGAGTCTTTGCAGCATTGAAGGCGACATCGTCGGCCCTCCTCAGTCATGCATTCATCGTTGCTGTACGCAGTATTGTGTATCTGGAGGAGTATCACCGCTCATCGCTTGTATCCTTCAGTATTTCCTGCGCGGTGACTCAATAATACTAGACAGCAGCCTTCCCGGTATCAGGAAGGCCACTCTCTCCGCCATATCTGAATCTACTTCTAGGGAGACGCTGCGCGAACTGAGTTTGAGTGGATTTGACAAGGAAACAGACAATCTCTTTGCATCTGTCGTATCCAAACTTCCCTCTCTACAGGTCCTTGTCTTACGGTAAGCGAGGGCGACCACTGTGGTGCGAATCACTGTCTTGATAACTGAGTGTAGATTTTGTGCCAAAGTGGGCTCAAAAACCGTCGAAGCAGCCGCAAAGAACTGCCCACACCTCTCAGTAGTCAATCTGAACTACACTGCGGTCACTCCTCTGTCCTTGGTGCCCCTCATCACCGCTTGTAGAGATCTCGAGGTGCTCAAGTTGGCTGGTATTACACACTGGGTTCGTAATGCTACACTGCACACTTATATCGTGCATAATATTGGTCAACGTCTCGTCAGAACGACACAGCGGTCACCAAGCTGTGGAATGCGCTAGGGGGGGACGATAATCTGCAAAATTTTCAACTGCGGAAACTGCGCACGTTGAATGTTCGCCAGAACTTTCTCAGCGATCTTTCCCTGACCACACTTTTGTCTCTATGTCCCAATCTGACACGTGTGGATCTCTCGTTCACCGTCGTTCGAAATCCTGCAGCATTGCTCGAGGGAAAGACCCTGGAGAAGCTGTCGTTAACATCTACAATGACGTCCATTGTTGACTTGGTGGCTGTTGTCCCTGGATTCACGGAACTGAAGACATTGAATATCGGCGCCTTGGGGGGCGGGCAAGGCACACGAACAGCAGCCTTCTCCAATGCCACGGCGATGACTCTCACTGATCAAGGGCTCTGCGATCTCACCGATGCCTTGGTTAATTGCGTCAATCTGGAGCGTGTTAGTCTGGTGGGCAACACTAAGTTGGGCATGACTGGTAGACGAGACAGCGCAGTGGCCTATTTCATCCGTCAAGTAGGCAGGAATTGCAAAGTAAGTAGCTCTATCTCATCGTCCTGCTTTCATTACTCAATGCATAACAGTACCTGAACTTTGCTAACATATCCTCGCTACGTTCCTCTGATCTGGAGGGACTTCTGTCCGAAAGTATAGACGAGGGTCCTTGCCCCCTCACAGTATTACATCTGAACAACACCGCGGTCGATGACGACGCTGCTCCATATATTTCTAGTTGCTCATCACTGAGAACACTCGCACTAGCGGGCACGAAATTCACAAGTGAGCAGTATGCGTGTTCACTTCTGTCAATTGGTGTTGATACTTCGTCCTGTGGCTCAGGCGCAGGACTTTTCCCCATCATAGATGCATGTCCAATGCTTGAGGAGCTAGACCTCACAAGTTGTCGAGGCGTGAGCGTTGTCGACCGCAGACGTTTTTTCGAGGTATTTGCACACAGGTTGTCAGGTGCTATACCGTTCTGACAGCCGTAACCAGGTTTGGGACGAAAAGTGGAAGAATAAATGAATAGGAAACGTTACACTTTTTCGACTAGATAATTTCCACACCTCACGCCGCCGACCTACTCACTCGTAGAACCCACCGAAATCGCAGGCAAGTGAGGAGCGGGCACGCCGTTTCTATCTTATACTTATGTGCGAGTGTACCACTGGATGTATATTACCTGCGAAGAATTATAGCTACGTACTGTACTCGGTCGAATCGACAACTTCTTCTGTATGCCAGTCGCGTTGGTTCATCAGGATGCATGAATAATTGAGCGAGAGCCGTCTGGATACTGAGTGTGACTGGGGCATCCTGCGCTCGATGCATTCGTCGCATTGTGTCGCCAGCTTTGGCATGGAGAGATTTCTCTTGTTCCGAAATCGAGATACGGGCGCTTATATACACAATGCTTTGTCCAGAAAAGGCAAGCTTGGTGTGGCTTGGGCGCCATGCTAGCCGGGCCCTTGTGGTCACAGCAACTCGAAAGAACAAGGACCCATATAATATGCTCAGCTACTCGTTCACCCTCTGTTACTTTCGTTTATCACCACTACCTCCACGACCACCGCCAGCGTATCCATCATGTCTTCTGCCTCTGCAGTAGGATCTGGACCTGATTATGTAGGCCCACACTTTGACTATTGGAAAGACTTCTCTTCTGTGGAAGGCGACAATGCCCAAGTATCTGCTCACTCTGACGATGAAGATGAACTCATGGATTTCATCGACGTTCTTACGGCTTCATATGTACCGCACCCCATCGACGTGTCTCCACTACATCCATCGAATGCCAAGGGCAAGCAGATATTCTTTCCGGACCCCAGGATTCAGTGGGAACGAGCAAATACAATGGACGATTCCGATTCCGACGACGAATGTTCTAACTCTATGACTTCCGATGGTTTCCCAGCCCAATTTCTTGACAAATCGCTCTATTCTCCCCATGGTCCGTGGGCGTGGGCGAGTGGGTTATCCATAATGAATCCGAAGGCTTTGTTAGACATAGGTGGTGAGTCTTGAGTATGCTCGAATGACATTCTTGTTCATCCCGTGTAATTTGTAGCGGGAGCTATGTGCTCCGCGACACTCAAGACAGGTTTCCTTGGATCTCGCAGAGTGATGTACATCAGCAGATGGTATGCGTGAATGTAAGATAGACCCGGTCATAAATGTATTGATGCGTGTCTACTGTAGCTGGGAATTGAAGAAGCGTCTTCGGTGGAGAGGATTCTATTCGGAGGTAAGTCTGAAGTTTCGATGAAGGCGATCCAGCGCAAGGCTAAGTTACTCCAGCTCGCGCTCTACAAATCCCAGTATTACTTGAAATCGCTTCAGGGCCTTGTCATCCCATCCATTATCGGAGTTCACGTCGATGGGAGATCTGTCAGTCTCGCGATGGAACCTCCCCACCATTCTTTCTGGATAGAGGCCTCTCCTGATATGCCCGACATACTCAAGGAGATTGTCGTTGAAGGGTTGGAGAAGATTCATGCCAAAGGCGTTCTCCACGGAGATATCGAACTGCGTCATATACTCATTGGAGGTGACTGCAGGGTTACCTTCATTGACTTTCAAGAAAGCCGTTCGCTGCGTCCTTACCCGGACGTGATGCTCGGGAAGGCCGACAGGCCTGAATTTGAGATGGAGATGCGCATGCTGAAGTACAAAATCGATTACAAGGGAGCACAAGGGAAAGAAGAGGCTAAAATGGCTCGAGCAATGGAGCGCGAAGGAAGGAACGCGCAACGGAGGAACGCGGAAGAACGGAGGTACGCGCAAGGACCCTATGCACACATTGCGCCACACCTTCTTCGCGAAAAATACCGGCCACAGATTGTGGAAGACGAGCAACCGATTGAAGAAGACGTCCTAGAGCCTCCGCCGCATCCACAGGACTGGAGAGAGCGATGGATACGATGTCGTTCTGCACCTCGTCGCACCGTTGTTCCTGGCCAGACGGCTGCAGAAGTGGAGACGGCCGTGGCGCATTTTTTGGATAAACTCCGTCGTATGCAGGATCTATACAACTCAAACCCTACACTATCACGTACTGACGTTCACTCTCCGGGATCGATCGCTGTTCCTATGCGCAAGCGTCGCGCATCTGAGACGTCGGAGCCTGAGGGCCGATCGAAACGCCGCCGTCTCGAAAAGCCAAGTGACGATGTGGCAGACGATCCCGAGCCAGCCGCTCAGGTTACGGTTTCCTGGGAGGTCTTATCGACATCCTCTATTAATTGCGCCACTGGAGATCTGTTGCCGGCGAGTAACAACAGCTCGGACCCACCGAAGCCTCCTAGAGTACGCGACTTCGCGACTGCCCCGTACGAAGGCCCTCGCGGCTTCTACGTGCCTCATCCTCCAACCGACAATCGGCTTAGTATTGAACGAGCCTTCCACATCCGCCAGGAAAACAGCACACAATGTCGGAAGGAAGGCCTCCCATACTATACCAAGGATGCGGTGATGGTCAAGCCTGCGAGTCTCCACCGATATCTAAAGCGTGGCGAGCACATTTCCATGGGAGCGCTGAAGAGGAAGCATGACGATCCATCTTGGATGAGCAATGGAGACAGGATGAAGAAAAGGCATAGGGAGAAGCAGGGAGACCGAGGTGCCGATGCGGAGGAGGATATGGTGGTCGTGGAGGCGAATAAAGTCCTCGACCTTGGCAGAAGATCCAAAACTTCGAAGAAACGGAGCCCCAGTTCTCGACCTACCTCTGTTAATGCTCGTCGTGGCATACTGCGGAATACGCCGACTATCAAGACTATATCGTACGCAAAAGGTGATTGGCAAGAGGAAGCAGATCTCGAGTTCTCCCCAAAATTGGGCCCTCGTCCGCTATTAGTGTCGAAGACCGAGGCGAGGCCTATTCTCGGTGCCGTGGTTAGCGATTTACTACCGTGCGCTCGCGTATATCCGGACGAAGAAGATTCCCCGAATGAGGGCGACGACGTCGCACGTCCACCGACGTCTGACGTGAGCTTGGAGCTTGCTCATACAACGCTCGGTTTGCCCTCGCATTTTTCGTCTGATGGCACTCATGCGTCCGGATCTGGAAGCGCGAGATCTGAATCAAACGAAGTATCGCACCAGGCGATCACCGTCCCGTCATGTAGTCCTCCTCCATGCACCTTGGGCACCACTTCTTCGTCCGTCCCACCACGCATCCGCTCGCGTGCGACTTGTCCGCAGAGCGCCGTCGACCGCGCTCCCATCGACCACTTAAGACGTAGATCTCTCTCGCCGAGGAAAACCGTGGCCGGTTGCACACCAGAGGAAGAAGCCTCGGATTCCGAAGAAGACGAGAGAGTTGTTGAAGCGATGCTGCTGGGCGGCGAGGAAGATCGCTTATGAATCATATAATGTCGTGTTTGCGTGCACTGCTGTCGATTGCTGAAGTGTTCATCTGATCTCTCGTCTGCGCTGTTTGTCTGTAACCTCGGTTGTGCTGTTTGTCTGTAGCTTCGCTTGTGCTGTTTGTCTGTAGCTTCGCTTGTGCTGTTGTCGGAAATGTCGCTGTCCTGTTTTCGTGTAATTTCCCTGTACTAGACTGGACCTGCTTTCATCTAATCATGAATGTTGGGGAGGATGTCTCCTACTATAGCTAGCAAGATCAGCAGCAACTTGTGAATTAGGATTGAGCTGAAGTAGCCCACAACCTTGTATTGAACGACATTCTGACAGTCGAGTCACGAACTGTGCATGTAGAGGCCTCGAATCCGTCGCCCATTCAGCCGCTTTTTATTTCACGGAACTGATGGATGAAGATGAGAAAGAGGAATATGTGGACATGGAATGTTGGGCGAAGCTCCCGAGCTGGGAACATCTTGTCAAATCAATTGACACAGTTGAGCTCATAGATGATCATCTTTTTGTGTTGTTCACATTGTAAGCATCTTCTTCATTGGATGCAACCCTTGCTCACTCCATTATAAGGGTGAACAATCAGGGCCATGGCAGAGGGGAATCGAGCCAGTACAGGGACAAATTCCAAAACATGGTACGTCTGCCATGTCGGATGGTGGATTGACAACTGCTGACTATCATCCAGTTATTTGACTTTTATTAAAGTCCAATAACTGGATGATATTTGGTGGTTGTCAATCCACCATCTGACACGGCAGACATACCATGTTTCGGAATTGGGTCTCTGAGGTGCCTCACTAAGTTTACAAAGAGAAATTTCAATGAGAATGCTCATACCTAATGCAAACATCCAGGTCAGAATCACAGCATGTCAGAACATCAGCATTGTAACTTTGACCTGGTGTCCAGGAAAGATCCATGGTGTAGCTGAGCAATACATACTGACTTTCATGATGCTACAGCTGCTACTGCAGACCCATTGCTTCAACTGTAATTAGGTAACACATTGATCAGTGTTCTGTTGGGCATGGAACACCAGCTCATCCTTCCTACATGATGTTTGTCCATCATGACCCAAGTAATACACTTCGTATTCGCAGATCAGGATTTGTCCAATCCGCGTCGACGGTTGTGGAGATACCGACCAGCCTCATGGTATGGTGACTATGGTCCGCACGTGTGGAGAAAGCCCCCTGGCATCAGCAGAGCGTATTTGGACCTTCTTTCTGAACCTCAGGAAGATCATGGGGCCGACAAAGCGACTGTTACATCGAAATCATCCGTTGGGCGAAGAATGGCCGATGTCGCGGTCGCGACGCTTTTGCACGAGAGTGAATAGGATTGAACATCGAAAGTTTGAGCGTAGTGAGGGTACAGCTGCTGAATTCTGTCAAGTGGTCCTGACTCAGTGGAGCTACTGTATAAATGTTATGCCGTCGTCGTCACTGCAACGTACGTTCATCTTGAACGAACTCTGTTTCCAATGTGTGGAAGAATCTTCCTTGGGAAACGAGTAAGTGTTGACATTAGGACGTTGGCATATTCAAGTTATACGTACAGGGTGGAGTTCGTGTGAAGGAGACAGGTAGCACTCACAACCTCAATACTTATTTCGAGCGGCAAAGGAAAATCTCCGTCGAACCATCTGCGTTGGCAACCGCCGACATGTGAGGTGCAACCCCACACGCAAGCTAATCCTCCGCAAAAATGAACGGCGACATGATGGCATAGTCAACGCCGGCCGACACTTTCCGAGTAGCAGTGAGAGTTTTGATGTTGAAAGCGTAGACTCATCGATAATCCAATCGTCCAACTGCCCTCAGAACAGGTACACGGTATCACTTACACGGACCCGCAATCAAGCGGGAGCTGATTTCCGCCATCTGAGCACTGCGAGCTATAGGAATTGCGTGAAACTGTTGGAGTCCGACTGCCAGAGTGATGCGTCTCTTGTTCCTATCCATGAGTTAGGGAACATGTCCGTCGGTCATCTCCTTGCAATTGACAGGGACAGCTCTAAGTGGAGTCGTAAGTACTTTCCGCGAAAGACAGGGAGGTCGAGGTTGAGCAATGCTGCCATTTAGGTCAACAAACCGCGTGCTCGCGATCATCAGGTCGTAAGCGAGACGACTGAAGCTCTCACACTCCTCTCAACCGTCAAGGTACTGTGCATCAAGCGGGTCCATCAAGGCCTTGGACATTTGCGACAAGTGACACAGTGCACCATCAGCGCTAAGACCACATCTGAGCTGAATGCTCGAAAGCAGCGATGTTCTTGTTCCCCACCACGCGCGAGGCGACAGCCCCACTCTAGGTTCCTGGGAGAGCTCAGACGGCGGCCCTGAGAGAGACTCGGTCGACATGCTCGGTGAGTGACCCATCGAGCTCGCTGTTGCGGTCGATGCCGGCGGTTTGTCAGCGGCGCCCTCCATTTCCGTCCCTGTGCTGGCCTAGTATACTCGCTCTCATCCTCCATACCCCTCGTTCGGTCCCCAAATCCCTCCAGACGGTCTTTATCTCCTCTCCCTTTTCCCCTCACCTTTCGTTTAATCCTCGCTATTTGATGCCGACGCTGACACCCAGCCTTTCCGCCGTCAGATTTGGACTATTTGCACGCTCACCCGTCTGCGGCGCTACCTCCTTCCCCATATTCCGCCAGCAGATCCAGGATGCTTAGTAGACCTAGTGCTCCTACCCCTACAACTTCTTTTCCAGCCTCACATGACGACTGGTCGTCCGACATTGACCAACAATCTGCTGGAGTCGTTCCCTCTAGTGCTTATGTTGTCGACTCCCCCACTTCTCTCGTGCATTCCACGTCTCCTACCGCCCCCTTACCGCAGAACACTCTTGTACGGTCCCCTTCGGAAGAGGATTCTGCGGCTTCCGACTCGGGCTACTCACATACCTCCACTCGTTCTCCCAACGCCTCGGCGCTTCCAGATCCATCTCAGTTCCCTGACCCCTACCCGTACCGCCCTCCTCACTGGCAACATGGATCTTCCACACCCGCGCTATCTTCTGCCGACTCATCTTCAGGATCGACGCGCTCTTCTGCCTATACGAATTCTGCGAAGTCTGGCGATTATGGACATGTTCATGTCGCGTCGGGCGGAGATGAACCAAGCGTTGGCGTTGGAATTACGACGGACGACGTGGTACAGCTTCTCTCCAGGGAGCCGGGTGTATCTGCTGCGTCCCAGGGAAGGTTTCCTGCTGATCAGACGCGTTGGTCCGATTTCTACGTCAATAGCGTTCGATCTCGTTCTTCGTCAATTGGCAACGGAATGAGCGAACCTACGCTGCAGGAAAATGGCGTTAAAGGTTTGCGTGCGACGCCCAGTTTTGACTTGGGATTCGAGACTCTGGATGAACGCGACGAGGCGGGTTTGATCAGCGAAGAAGAGACAGATGATTACTTGTCCATGGACGAGGACGAGAGAACTTCTGAAGAGGAGCCAACTAGTGCCATGTTAATTGCGGAGGAGGGTCGAGGCATTATTGTTAGAGCAGATGATGTGCCCATCGTACGACTTCAGGTGAAAACAGGTGCGTGTCGCTGTGGGTGCGGTAGGCTCGAGGACGCTTAACGACAGCTGTGACCTACTAGGTACAACGCATCTCCTGATAGGGTCGTCTAACACCCCAAATGCCGTCCCATCATTTCTTGCCAACACCCTCCCACAGATTGCCTCAACTCTCCTTGCACTTGATATCTCTGCGAATTTTCTTGTTGCTCTTCCACCATCCCTTGTCGCTTGCAAGAATCTCGAGGAATTGAACATAGCTTCTAATCCTCTGCGGGCACTTCCTGTATTCCTTTCTCATATGGTCTCTTTGCGCGTTCTCATCGTGGATTCAACGGGTATCAGCACACTGCCCGAGGTGCTCAGTTCTTTGGACAGGTTGCACACTCTCAGCATCAGAAGGAACAAATTGAACGCCCTTCCTAGTTGGCTCTGCTTGTTGCCTGCGCTTGAAACACTTCTTGTCGATGGCAATCCGTTCCACGGTCCATGGAAGGCACTTATAGAACCATTGCTAGCTAAATCTCCGATGACACCCCTTTACCCGCCGTCTACACCCATATTCCCTCTCCCTTCTGCTAGTGTGCAGAGTACCAACACAGATGACACCGACTGCGAAGACGAGTCTCCTTACGATGACGGTGATCGACAGCTTCAGGCTGCTCAGGAAGACGAGGATACCATCACTCCTGCCAAGTCTCCGCCTATTGCGCGGTCGGTTACGTCTCCCCTACCTGCCACAGCAACGGAGCCTGCCATACCTCCCAAACTGACCAGGACTCGTACTACGCCAAACCGTGCTTATTACGACAAGAGTAGAGCTGGGAAACCAGGGGTTGGGTCCGGTTCTGCGACCTCTTTGCGGCCCACCTCATCGAAGGACATGCAGGATCCAAATGAGCGAGAATTACGCAAAATGAAGAGTGCGGGTGAGCTACGACGGAATATAGCAAACCTGTCTCGTGCGGCGTCAAAATCAGCGACATCTTCTCCACAGCGCGCTGTTCTGTCGGAGTACGTCACCTCTGCGTCAAGTTCCGATCTGCTCAACATGGGTTCTCCCCCTCGGGATAGCCAGGCTTTACCGAAACGATATGCTAGTCTTGGTGTGGCTTCTGGAACGTTGTCACCAAACGCTGTTCGTTCAAGACCTCAGATGGATAACATCTTCTGGGACAATCCTTCCGAAGCCGATGAAAAGGCGGATTTTTCTGCTCAGACAATGCCAAGGAGGTCGACACTCCCACGAGGTCATCCCGACTCACCGAGGCCAGAATCAGAGATCGCCCGTTCTGCCACCCAAACACGGTCATCGAAGGAAGAAAAGCCTAGCCGCTGGGGTTTTTTGAAGAAGATGTCGATGGGGAAGATGAGGGCAGACTCATCCACGACAATGAGATCAACCGTGTATCAAGGCCGACTCCATGCTAGGAATATCCTTGTCAAGTCACCTGGGTCGGCATCACCAGGAATTCCTCAGATTGACGTGCGGATATCTACCACGGGAGCGTTGTTACGCCCTGCACCACAGGTGGTTCTTCCTCAAGAGTCCCTTACTCCAAGTCTATCGAGGAAACCGTCAGTTGAAACGTCGCTACCTCCTGCAGTCCCTGAGAAGCCCCACATTGAAGCGTTGAAGGTCCCATCCCCTTCGTCTTCCTCCCACCTCTTGGCTCCCTCCCCTACTCCGCGCGCAGCCAAGCGAAGGAGTTTTTTGCCAATAGACATGGCCCCCATCCCCATCCCCGCCGCATCGGCGTTCGTTCCCGGCGTCACAGCGAGCAACAGCGCCGACGATGGCGATGATGTAGGCAAAGAAATTCTCAGTCCTGTTCCGAAAATATCCTTGGAGGACATGCAGCGCCGAGAGGAAGAACGGGCGCGAGAGGCTCGTGTTCGCGCCTTGCGTTCGGTGATGGCGTATCTCAGGGATATGCATGACTTGGGTTTGTCTCAAACGAACACTATGTCTGTATATGGTTCCGCTGTAGAAATTGCGCCAAGTGGCCTTCGATCCCGTAGACCAACGGTGGTAGACAACGGACGTTTGCCATCTGAGATCTCTGTCAGTTCGATTGCGTCTGGTTCTTCACGACCAGAGTCATCGGTGCAGCTGCGGTCGACCGAATCGAGGATCGGTCTCCGCGGCGGCAGTGCCACACAGACAAATAGCGTTGCTACGACCGATAGCGCCGGATCCGCAGGTGGGGAAGAGAGGAAGTACAAGGACGACAAAGGGAAACGTGCGATGATCATTCGTGAGATCATAGAGTATGTGTTGATGCGCGGTCATCCTATCAGTAGCTGACAATAATGATGCAGAACCGAACGGACGTACGTGAAGGGGCTCCAAGAGCTCGTGGATATCTACATCACTCCCGCTGCTTTCTCTGTGAACGTGTTGAGCGGAGTAAGCCAGAGACAGGAAACTGTAGTTCCCGTAGCAGAGCGCAAGATTGTGTTCAGCGGCTTGGAATCTCTCTTCTTTTTCCACAAACAGAATTTATTGCCCGCCTTGGAGCATGTTTCCGCCCCCCTTTTGGCGCCGAAGCAGGATTCTTCGCAGCACGATGTGGATGGTTCGCAATCCTTGGACGTAGCGAGACAGGTAGCGCAAACATTTGTCGCGCATGCAGCATTCATGAAGATGTATTCGACGTACATCAAGTAAGTCTGTCTCTTAATTCTGTTCAAACACGACACTCAACGGTTTGCAGCAACTTCGACAATTCTGTTCAAAGGATCAAAGCTTGGGTATCTGATCGTCCGGGTACACCCTCCTCAGTTCTCGCTGCCTCGTCCAGCACTGCCCAGCTAGTTGGCCTTGGACTTAGCATGTCTGCCGTCAGTGCTCCAAGTGTTGTACCTGATAGCGGACCGACCTCCAACAGCACCGCTCCATTGTCTTCCAGTCAGCGCAAACGTATCAAGTCGTATCTGAAGCGATGCCGTATGAATCCTAGACATTCACAACTGAATTTGGAAGGATATCTGCTGTTGCCTGTCCAACGGATACCGAGATATCGTTTACTGGTGAGTGTAGCGTATAGCGCCAAATTATGCATATACTGAATTGTTGTCACAGTTGGAGGAACTTGTCAGAAGTAGCCCTACCACGTACGATTATCCCAACGATCCTCTGGAGCGAGCATTGGAGGAGATATCGTCGTTAGCAACCAGCATGAACGAAGGCAAGCGAGAATCGGAGTCGCGGAGGCGATTGGTGTTATGGCAATCAAGAATTAGAGGGAAGTTCCCAAGTCCCCTTGTACAACCTCATAGGTAAGTTCAGTTTCAATAGTTCGGCGAGTTTACTAACTGATCCTCTTGTTAGACGTCTTATTATGGACGGCCCCCTTCATCTTACTCGAGTCGTTCGCAAAGCCACTGTTTCTTTCGAAGTGATTGATTCACATGGAGATGCCTCCGAGGTGCAAGTCGAATGCTTGTCGCCTGAGCTTACTCCCCGACCCTTGATCGGTATCCTGTGCAACGACTTGCTCGTTCTCTGTCGGGACCCATCTGATGGGCAGGATCCCAACGCTTCTGTGGACCTGTGGGCTGTGCTTAGAATGCAGACACTACCACAACCAGCAACCATCGTACATGGCAACGGTATGTTCTCTATTTGCAAACTACTGACTTCTTCCGCTGACGACGAGATAGCTCTTCGGTTAGTGGACAACAAGGCAATTCTCTACTTCGATGCACCGTCGACGTCTGATGCGTTGACGTGGTTTAGAGGTAAGTGCGTTGCATATCTGACTTGACGATCGCTCACGCTGCTGCTGTCAACAGCTATTAATCTCCACATTCCGGCATCGAAGGCGTAGTTCTTCTGCCTTGTATTTATCCTTTGTGAATTTGCTCGTACTTAACCTCATCAACATCACCGCTGTTGTCGTATTGTCGCTAGCTGCTCCGCTCCTTTTTCTATAATCCACGCATTCCTTCGTTGTATCGTATCCCGCTCATGATCATCACACTGACCTTGTGTCCGTCTGGCTTCCTACGCAAATCGATATCACGGCTTCCTTCGCATTTTTTTAATCGTAGAGATCCAGGTGTAACAGGGAAAGCCGGCTTAATGGATTTATTCGAATATTTCCTCCAACGGTTGACGTGACGTCATGGAAAGTGTACATTACTTAATTTGGTTAGTATACCCGTTACGTACTCGTCCCAGGGTCATGTGCGCGTAGATTATCTGATAAAGTTTTGGAAAGGATGTGCGCTTCGAGCCGGCCGAAGTACAGTACATATTTCGTCTCTGCGCGCCTTGCCCCCCTGCTCACCTTTCACCTCCTTCCACTCGGGCGAAGGAGGTTTTCGCACCGGATTTGTGAAACCTCTACTGCTCTCCAATGGAGCCATTTAATGCAAAACTCGCCGCGGCGGGGACAGGTGCGACCATAACCGCACTCACGAGTAAGTCTGCCGTCATCTTGGTATCGCAAAATGTGCATCGAACATTCATTGCAGTGACGCCGTTCGACGTGGTGAAGACACGGCTGCAGACACAACCCCTACGTCCAATGTCCTTGTTCCCTGATCCACCTCCAAATACATGCTGCCAGCCTGCCAATGTACCATGTGTGCGCCGAATGTCTTCTCTTGCTCCTGCAGTCGAAGGAGAAGTTGTCTGTATTTGGGACCATGGCGTCCTCAGGAGAGAGAGAGTAACCGGCTTTCTTGACGCCATACGGCATGTAGTGCGGGCAGAGGGTATCCTGGGTCTATGGAAGGGCGCCGGGACGTCACTGTGAGCACTCCGCACCTTTCTATCTCCCCGAACTCGTGCTAACCAATGGTCACCTCCCTCAGTGTAATAGGTGTTCCATCATCAACATGTTACATGTTGACTTACGACCACCTGCTGAACGTTGTCCTGCCGCCCCTCCTCCCTCCAACCCTTGTCCCACTGGCCTCGGGTATACTCGCACGCACAACGATTAGCTCCATCATGTCTCCTCTGGAACTCGTTCGGACAAAGCTGCAATCAACGCCACTGTCACCCGACATCCCTCACACACTGCGGTCTGTCCTCTCCTCTGTCCACGCCGTAACACGCGCACAGGGCATGTGGTATCTATGGAAAGGGCTAGGGCCAACACTATGGCGCGATGTTCCATTCAGTGGGCTGTACTGGGCAGGTTACGAGATGCTGAAAAGGGAATTCGCACGGGAAGGTCTCGCTGGGCCTCAAGTTGCATTTGCCAGTGGAGCGCTTAGCGGGACGACAGCTGCGCTGTTGACTTCTCCGTTTGACGTGCTCAAGACAAGGCGGCAAGCTCTCTTGGCGTCGTCAGCATCAGGACCCAAGCTTACGGCAACCTTCCCGTTATTGAGAGAGATAATTCGGACGGAAGGCTTCCCTGCTCTGTATGCCGGCATCCTGCCACGGATAGCGAAGATCGCTCCAGCGTGTGGTATCATGATTGCTTGTTTTGAGGTGAGCCTTATGGTTATGTAGTCTTGCGACAGTGCTCACAAGGTTCATCCAGGGCGTTGGAAGACTGCTCACGAAGGGGGAGGAGGAACCTTAGACACGATTCATTACATGGTATACCATACATCCGGATATTTTGTTTATACATCCACGCACTCCACGCACGACTGTCTATCCCGCAGGCACGATAAGACTGTCCAACCTGACAACCCATCTGTATACGAGCTGAATATATGCACGACTAACCCAGCCTGTTCATCTGCTTCTTAGCACCCGTGAGTTTCCGCCCTGTCCGGTCAACCTCCGTCGTAAGATCGTCCAGCATCTCGGTCTGCTCCGCAATCTCGTGCCCAATGGCCAGCCCAAGATGTTTCTGACGCTGGAGAACAGTCGATAGCTGCACTAGCTGCTCGTCCTGGTGGGAAATTTGTGTCTCCTGCAACTGCAGCAGCCCATGATTATCTAACGGCCGCGTTTCCTGCGTTTCCTGCGGCTTCGCAGCCTCCCCGAATACTCGTGTGACGGGCGGGGCGAACCCCGATGACGATGTTGACGACGTCTCCAACAGCGCAGCACGGTCTGACAGAGACGCGGGATTGCGCTCAGCGTTCGAGCCAAGCCCGCGGGAGGTCATCCTCGCGACGGTGACCATCTTCGCGAGCTTCTCGCAGTCGTCCCGCAGGCGCGCGACCATATCCGTACGGCGCTGGAGCTCGCCCTCACTCATCCCGGAGAGCCCGAGCGTGCGCAGCCCGTCCTCGAGCACGCCCACACGCGAAAGCGCGCCCGCGAGCTTCTTCTTCGCCTGCACGTTCGCCTGGTGCGCGCCGGCGACGTCGCTGCGGTCCGCGAGGGCGTCGCGCTTGTTGATGTCCGCGCGCACGTCGCGCACGCGCGCCTGCAGGTCCTGGTGCTCGTCGAGCCAGGAGGACGAGGTGAACTGCGCGGGCGCACCCGCGTCGCCACCCTGCGGCAGCAGTTTACCGACGGGCACGCCGAGGAAGTCGCGGAAGGCGAAGCTCTCGCGCCAGCGGTCCTCCTTCGCGCTGAGGATCGCACGGAGGTAGAGCTCGAGGCCCGCGCGGCGCTCTTCGAGCAGCGCGGGGCTGCTGCGAGACTTGAACATGGTGAGGGAGCGCTTTGGCGGGAGCTGGCAGGGGGGCACAGAGCCGGTGGACTTGGTGAGCTCGACGTGGAGATCGACGAATTCGGAGTAGCGCCTCCACATCTGCCATGAGCGGACGGACGCCTGGATTTCTATGCGATAGACGGTGTGCGCCTTTGGCTCGTAGCGTTCTTCGTAGCTGCGGACGTGGATAGCCTGAATAGCGGCGGCCATGGTGAAGACTGAGCAGAGAACATAGCAGCACGAGTCAACGGCGCGGTGACTACAGCCATCACCATAGCCGCCACACCACCAACAGACACAAACACGTTTCGTCCTTGTAAGTATACTCAGACACCCCAAGCAGACCGAAAGTGAATACTACAATGCGTCAATAGATTCCAGGTGATATGTCAAGTCTGAGATGTTAAGGCTACATGTTCATGCACTGCGTCTGCAACAGCGACTATCTATCGCCTGCGTCGCCGCCACACCCACTGTTTCCGCCCTCTAGCTCGCCGACGCGGGCTTCTCCTCGGGCTCGATGGCCTCGCCAATAGTGACATCGCCGATAATGTACCGCAGGACGTCACTCAGTGTGATGATACCGAGCAGCCGGCCCTTCTTCCCGCCTTTCCGCTCCTCCTCCTAGATCGACGTGAGTGTCACTGTTACTGACAGAGCGAGAGATACACACCTCGCCTTCTACTACCACTAGTCGGTGCACCCGCCGCCTCTTAATGAGCTGCATGAGTGTGCCGAGGGAATCGGACGCGGTGCAGATGACCACTCCGGGGAAGTCGGGTGAGCGTTGGTTGAGCGCTTCAGATATGGTGAGATCCAGGGACTGGTAAGCACCCAGTCGGACGAGCGTCTAACAACAAAATCGAGAGTGAGAAAGCGAATTGGTGATCACGCGGATCCCGGTAGCGTGAATGCGAGGGACTGACGATGACATCCACTGTTTCGTACAGATTGACGACGATGCCGTCCGCGTCTATGATTGGCACGGCAGAAATCCCGCGCGCCGAGAACATGTGCACAACGTCGAAGACGGGTGTCGACAATGTTGCCGTCGCGATTGGATGAAACCGTTGTGCATCGGGAGGTAGTGCGGAGGGGTCTTCAACATAGGTGCCAATCTTGAGCTTCCGGAGTCCTAGATGCAGCTGCTGAATCTCCTTGCCACACTAGCGATCGTCAACACGAAAAACCGTCATGTCAGTACGACGCCAATGGGATAAGGTCAGCCAGTCGCGTGCAACTCACGTTGATCGAGATGAACTTGAGGAGACGATACTGTGTGAGGATGGACACAATGACCTCGTGTCCTGTCTCAGTGTCTTCGTCGAGGAGCGGTACTCGACGTGCGTGGGTCTGTATGAGCAGCCTGGCGGCGTCATAAAGAGTGGCAGAGGGATACGCGTGTAGGAGTGGTGGGGTGGCCACACCAAGACTCTTCTCTATGTCTGAGGAGATGTGTGAGGTCGATTTGTTAATGGACAAAGACGTAAAAGAAGCCGTACCGCGCAGCGACTCCAATCGGAAGGTCTCGACGTCTGAGGCGGCGACGTCGTACGAGGCAAATTGGTAGTAATATTGGATGAGATGGATGATGTCTGATACGGTGAACATGCCCGCGAAGCACGATTTCTCGCTGTTCCAGAGAGGTGCGGAGACGACACCTGAGGAAGAGGGTCAGACAAACCACAGGGTGGATAGATATCGCGAATGGATCGACCATTGAGCAAGAGACACTGAAGAGCCTTTCTGACCTCTAGCTTTGAGTCGAGGACAATGAGCCTGAAGCTGACGGGAAAGGAATCGTAGGTGGTGCGCCCCTTGAGGTAATTGCGGATGCTGTAGAGAGCGGCATCATGCGAGTCCTGGGTGTAAGGAGGAAGATGGGAGACTGCGCGAGGTCTGCGGGAAGAGACCTTGCGCCTGACTTTGGGAGATGTTGGCGAGAGGGTGTTCATGGCGCCATACAAAAGACCTTGTCTGCGCTGAGCGCCAAGAGCGTTGCAGTGCGCGCGGGCGCTAAGTTCCGGTGCTGACTAAGCAGGTCCCCGGGAGAGGCCGGAGTGACCCCCGAGAGGCCGGGGGAGCGCCGGGCACTGGCACCGGGCGCCAACTGCGACTGCTCGCGAGAGGCTCTGCGGTTGCTCCTTCCCACATCCAGCGCTCCTCTCTACTGACTCTGCTCCCTCTTTCCCCCTCTAGATCATGGCTGCCCGTACCTTACACGATATTTATACCTCCTGGAACGATACCGCCGACGCCCTGTCAGCCGGCGCGCAGGCCCTTCGAGATACGCTCGCCGCCCTGCAGCCCCCATCGGACGCCCTAGACGACCCTTCCCCACCAGCAGGCGGCGGCACACGCGATGCATTCTACATCCTCCTCCCTCTGCTCATCATACTCTCCACCTTTCTTTTCCTGCTCCTGCTCTTCCTCGTATGCGTCGTCATCCTCCGCAGACGACGCGGTATCATGCTCCGCGACAACGACGGTCCAATCGACATGAGCCGCGAGGAGTTCATCCAAGGTGACGGCGGCTTCGAGGGCGTCGAGTCTCGCTGGCTCGAGGGTGTTACCGAGGTGGAGAGTCGTCCATATCTCCGCGCAAAGGGTATGTCCCCCGAATAGTGACTCTGATTTCGACATGGAGTTCACAGCATGTTTCGTCTCAGACTATCAGCTCCACTATCCCCCGAATTCCATGCCCACCGATATCACATTATCGCAGTTCCTCTCCATCCAGGAGAAGGGCGTCTCCGCATGGTCCTTCGAACCTGATTTCGAGGCTATGAACGCCATGTTGGTGCATGCACGCACCGAAGTCACCTTTCTCCCAGACCCGTCTTCAGCATCGTCCGTTCAATCCAATCTCCCTCTGCCCAAACTGAACGAGGTCTACTACTGGGAAGTGAAGATGTTCGATCTGCCCGAGACTACCAACGTTGCTGTGGGGCTCGCGACGAAGCCTTATCCTTCTTTCCGTCTCCCGGGATTAAGCCGATATTCAGTAGCATATCATTCCAGCGGCGATAAGTCTCACAACTATCCTTTCACTGCTACACCGTGCGGCTCTCCTCTGAAAGAAGGTGACGTCCTCGGAGTTGGATTCCGTCCCCGCACAGGAACGGTGTTCTTCACGAAGAACGGACGGAAAATGGAGGATGCTTTCATCGGTCTAAACAACTGGAACCTCTTCCCGACTCTCGGTGCTGACGGCCCGTGCAGTGTGCACGTCAACCTCGGACAGTCGGGCTTCGTCTTCATAGAGGCTAATGTGAAGAAGTGGGGATTGGCGCCGAGCCAGGGCACACTTGCCCCACCCCCCGCATACGGGAGCGAGCGCGGCAGCATCTTACTCGCTGCTGGAGGCGCTATCATACCGAGCGGTACTACGTCTCCCCATAGCACTGCCGAGGCGTCCACTCGCTCTAGACGTTCTCATCGCTCCCGGAGACCTCGCAGTGGACCTGTCAGCAATGCGCCAGTGGAGTCTTCTCCTCTACGCTCTACACCACTGACTTCACCGTCACCTCCGGATACGCCACCACCACCTATCACGCCCATCGAGGAGGAGTCAGAGAGCACCTCTGCTCCTTCGTCTTCGCGGAGGTACATATCGCCCACTGACATGCCCTTCCATACGGCGCGTAATGCTAACATCCCTTCATCGCCGACCGTAAGTACGGACGTCCGCGATGGTGACTCTACTCCCGTAGACGGCGATCTGCGGTCCGAGTCCGAGTCTGCGCAGTCGTCGCGGTCGCATTCCCGCGACACAGGTGCGAACCAGTTCAATACGCCTCGCCCCCAGCCGTTCACTTTCACTCACGCGCGCACGGGTTCCCGCTCGTCGCGTTCAGGTTCAGAGTTCGCGATCCACGTCCAACCACCGCCAGAATCCCCCATGGAGCCCACCCCGCCGACGCCGAACGCGAGAGACATCCATCTCCAGGCGTTCGCGTCGTCGTCTGCTCCGGGATCCGTCCATACCGATGGCGCGAGTCCTCTTGCGCGGAACCTGGACACGGCCCGTCATGACCCGCCTGCATACTCCCCGCTGGACGCCTATGCGTATTCGGAAGGTGTGCAGCTGGACCTCCCCGCCGAACTTATCGCCGCGGCGTTGGAGCGGGGCACGATCCCGTCCAACATGATTGCCCCGGGCGTATCTCGGAGCGATGACAGACAGCGGAGTCGGAGGGATAGACGATAATGTTGAATGTGTCGGTGCCGGCGATGGAGGAGCCGGTGTGCAGTGTGGAGGGGGTGTTATCTTTGGGCGACATCGGTTCGTCTTTTGATTATTGTATCAAGTATTAGGGCTGAGCGCTGAGAGGGCGGTGCCGGCAGTGGGCTGTGTGGAAGTGTTTCAAACACATAGTGTAATCTCATCTCACCTCTGTTCAAATTTGTCTCTGCTGCAATATTTCACCGTCACTATAATGTCTAACACCACATGGACATTGGATTCGGAGTCGCAATCATACCATATTCCAGCCTTGCTTTGCGTGATGCTTTGGAATAGTCTCTACGGAATACTCTTCACTGTTCGATGGGCAAAAAAAAATGAATATTTTTATTGCAGGCACATGCTGAACTTGTTGTATGACGTTACCGCAGACGGCTGCATCGAATTTTAGGTGAGTGAAATTTGTCTTGCCTCTACAATTTGGTGACATTTATTCCCTTTCGCAAAGTGACCTGCCTGTATTTTGCGCGGGCTCCTACTTTTCCAACGTCCCATTCGAACCAGATCCTAGCTTGCGTATAATTGCCGGTGAAATCCTATTCGTCAGAATATGTTGGTACAGTTTATCACTCCTCTCCGAGTATCCATGCAGTACGCGGGAATCCGTTGCACAACACCCACTCTCTCTGCCGCCCAGCCGTGGCTTTAACACAGATCCACCCTGACATATGTGCCCACCAGCCTTTCTTCCGATATGTCTCCCGAACGCTCTTCTTCGTCTTTGCGCCCAGCCATGATCGTACCCTTCTCGAGGATGTCGTCTGGCCTCGCGACGCGCGCGTCTTTGTCTCCACAGCCGGCGCCCAAGGCACAGTGCTCTGCCACCTCCGCGCTCTCCGTTTCCCCGCCTCCCCGTGCCGCCGCGCGCTTCCTTACGCGATGATGCCTCAGCGCCTTCCACTGCCTTCTGGGCCACTTCCCGAAGGCGAGCCACAGGGCGACCGTCGCGATGATGACGGCGGCGGCGAGCGCGACACCGAGCGTGTTGCGCGCGCCGATGAGCGCTGCGTCGCCTCCGTCCGAGCCCGTTTCCGCTGCAGCGCCAAGCGCGGTTTGCGGTGGCTGTGAGAGCGTGCCTTGCGTGCTGTTGTGGATCTGGCTCGGGGCGAGCTCGGGCCCGCGCATGGCGGCAGTGGGGACGCAGGCGGGGCGGTCCTCGGGCGCACAGAAGGCATCGTCTGCACCGAGTGGGGTGAAAGTGGGCAGGTACATCAGAGGTGTACGCGCAGACTGCTGAGATCGATGGGGTGGTACGTTCGTTCGATGGGCTGGTCGGTGGATGACCCACTCATCCCCTCACGTCTGACGTCGATGCGCTCGCGCTGGAGGCTCACCGCGCGGCGGAGGAGGCTGGCATGGTTCTAGTACATTTATTGCCTTACGCGTACACTGCTAGTTGAGATCGAAATCCCCTCGTCTACCGCACCGCGCGCCGGGGTCTACCTGCTGTCAACCGTCTACGTCTACCGTCTACCGTCTACGGGTCGAGCCGCTTGGGGTCCCTCGGGAAGAGCGACGCGCGGCGGATGTTGTTGAGCTTGAGGAAGAGCATGAGCACGCGCTCGAGGCCGATGCCGCCGCCGCCGTGTGGCGGGCAGCCCATCTTGAACGCGTCGAGGTAGTAGCTCATCGATGCGGGGTCGACGCCCTTCGAGCGCATCTTCTCCGCAAGCAGTGTCGCGTCGTGGATCCGCTGCGCCCCGGAAAGGATCTCCTCCCCGCGCATGAAGAAGTCGTACGAGTTCGAGAGCGTCTGGGGCGCGTCAGGTTAGCCGTGCGGTGAAAAGGTGAGAGACAGAAAACCGTACCGGGTCGTCGGGATCAGGCATGGTATAGAAGGGCCGAAGCGCCATGGGGAATTTATCGATGATGTAGTAGTCGGTGTCGTACTTCGCGCGGACGATCCTTCCCAGGCGCTTCTCATTTTCGGTGCTGGAAAGCGTAGACAGGTTAGCTGAGTTCGGCCGCGACCCGAAACACGACACACTTGATATCGTCCAACGTCTCTCTTGGCACGCCGTCCTCTACCAAGAGGTCGATCGCCTCCTTGAACGAGAGCCTGAGCGTGCCCTCGGGGCCCTCGCGCCACTTGAACTCCTCTGCAGGGAACTGGCGGTGGACCGCCGCGATCTCGGGCGCGTACCGTTGGCGCAGCGCGGAGAACATGTAGATGAAGAGCCCGTCGAGCATCTCCATGACCTCGTGGTAGTGCTCCTCGATGGCCATCTCGAGATCGAGCCCGGTGAATTCGGTCATATGCCGATGCGTGTTCGAGTCCTCCGCGCGGAAGACGGGCCCGATTTCGTACACGCGCTCGAAGTCCGCCGCGATCGCCATCTGCTTCGAGAGCTGCGGCGATTGCGCGAGGAAGGCCGTCCCTGTGGACGGGCAGGAGAGAAGCGGAGATGGGTGTAAGCCGGCTGTCGGAGGGCGAGAGTAGGGCGGCGGGGCGCGTACCTTTGAAGTATCCTACTTTGAAGACGGTCGCGCCGGATTCCGTCGCCGCACCCTGCAGTTTGGGACTGTGGATCTCTGTGAAGCCCCGCTCGTCGAGGTATTCGCGGAACAGGTGGCTGATAGCATGCTGCAGCTTGAACACGGCCTGGTTCGTTTGTGTCTGCAAGGGAGTTCAGATGGAGTGTCAAATATTATTTGGAAAGGCTGACCCTCAAGTCGACGACACGGTTGTTCAGACGCGTGTCGAGTAAAACACGCTTGTACTGCACGTCATCGTTCCCCTCTATCTCAGCTTCGGGGCGCGTAGCATCCTCGACGCTGAATGGCAGGATGCTTTCCAAACCAGAAATCAAGTGTATCTGTCGCACATAGTCGAGAATTAGTCTCAATGCAGCAGAGGCTTAGATCGCGTGCAGACCTGCGATATGTGAATCTCCACGTCGCCCTTGGTCGCGCTCTTGATGATCTCCGGGGCCTTTCTTACGACACCCTCGACCAGGACAATGCTCTCCATCTGGAGACCTGCTGCCCACTTGGCCATCTGCTTGCTGACCTTACCCTCGGCCACGGTAAGGAGTGCCTGAACGGAGTCGATACGCTGGCGAAGGTTGAAGAAGACCATCTTGTTTCCCTGTGCACGCGACGTCTGCACGCGAGCACGGAGAAGGACGACTTGGCCGTCCATTTCCGGAGTGAGGGCGGTGATCGAAGTGTGGGGGCGGCGAGGACGCGACTGCGATTGGTTTAGCGGTGCCTTACCGTAGAATTCTGTCGCAAAGTCCTAAGCATCACGAGCGATGCACATTATTGTGAAGATGAGAGTGTAAAATATTGATTGCACGGTGGATCACTCACGACTTCAGCAGCGGCCCTCTGGGCTTCGAGCTCGGCCTGTTTTGCAGCTTTCTCGGCGGCTTTCTTTGCTTTTTCGGCCTCCTTTGCGCGTTTCTTGAGCTCACTTTTTGACGGGCCTTTCTCTTCTCCAGCAGCGTCTTCCACACTAGATCAAGAGATCGCGGTGAGCCATTTGTTCGGATAATGGATGGCAGATGTGCTCACGGCCTTTCTGCTGAGGATTGTGTTGGTTCTTTGTCAGCCATTATTCTGCGGGATTGTATGCGCAGACTGTAGCGATGTTTTGGAAGATTTTATGTTGGAGGTGTTGGCTCTGGACAGAGTCGAGTGAGGATTGACTCAAGATTGACTCGAGGCGCTTGTTCTGAGCCAAGATTATCGATCGGGTCCAGACCTGTCCTAGGGTTAGGGTGCTCCTAACCCTAACTAATGAACCCTATCTTAGGGTGTCGGGGAAAGTCGCTGAGATTGGCGCACTAACCCCGGCCCACGCGAGGCTGCAGTTTGCAATTTATATTCGACAGCACCTCCTCAAAGCTTCTTCACCTCAAAAAATGCAGGCCGTCGCCCGCCCTCTCGCTCGCGCTGCACCAAACAACCTGCGCCGCGCTGCAGCCCTCTCCACCTGGTCTACCGTTCCGGCTGGTCCTCCGGATCCCATTTTAGGTACGTCTTCTGGCCTCGTCTTCACTTTCTCCGGCATTCCCAGGCCCGTGCTCCGTCACGCTGGCCTAGCGTATACCCTCCGTCCCACGCGCCGCTCATCGTCCTCTCCCATTCTCACAGGTGTGACCGAGGCATTCAAGGCAGACAAGGATCCCCGCAAAATTAACCTCGGTGTTGGCGCGTACCGTGACGGTGACGGCAAACCGTACGTCCTCAGCTGCGTCAGGAAGGCCGAGCAGTTCCTCGCAGCTCAAAACCCGGACAAGGAGTATCTCCCTATTACCGGCTTGGCCACTTTCACCAAGGCCGCCGCGAAGCTCGCGTACGGTGCGGACAGCGCACCGCTCAAGGCTGACTCGGTGCGTGTTCTCTGTGCTTGTCCCGCTTCCCACGGTATTTATCGTCTTTCGTAATGCGTGCAGGTTGCCGTCACCCAGTCCATTTCTGGCACGGGTGCTCTGCGGATCGGAGGGGCTTTCCTCGCTCGTTTCTATCCCCATGCTAAGACCATCTACCTTCCTTTCCCTTCATGGGGAAACCACATCGCCGTCTTCCGGGATTCTGGCCTTGAAGTTAAGACCTACCGCTACTTCGACAGAAAAACCGTCGGTCTGGACTTTGAAGGCATGAAGGAGGACTTGAAGGTGTGCTTTGGCGAAGTATGTTTGTTGTCCACGCTTGTTGATATTCGCGCGTTAGAATGCGCCAGCAAACTCCATAGTTCTCCTGCATGCGTGTGCGCACAACCCGACCGGCGTGGATCCCACGCCTGAACAATGGAAGGAGCTCTCGAACATTGTGAAAGAAAAGTCCCTCTTTCCCTTCTTCGACATGGCATACCAGGGCTTCGCCTCAGGTTCGACGACGCACGACGCGTTCGCCGTGCGGCACTTCGTCTCGGAGGGGCACCAGGTCGCGCTCTCGCAGTCATTCGCGAAAAACATGGGTTTGTACGGCGAGCGCGTCGGCGCATTCTCGCTCACGACCGCGGACGCGGAGGAGCGTGCACGCGTGGAGAGCCAATTGAAGATCGTCATCCGCCCGATGTACTCGAACCCGCCGCTCCATGGCGCGCGGATTGCGAGCACGATCTTGAACCAGGCCGAGCTGTATGGCGAGTGGGAGACGGAGGTGAAGAGCATGGCGGAGCGCATCATCAGCATGCGCCACAAGCTGTACGACAACCTCGTGAGCTTGAACACTCCAGGGGAATGGAGCCACATCAAGAGCCAGATTGGAATGTTCAGGTTCGTCGTTTGAGTCTCGCGTCTGGTCAGACGAAAACTGACGACGTGCTGCATAGTTTCACTGGCCTGACGACGCCGCAGACGAAGGAGCTCGCGGAGAAGGCACACATCTACATGACCGCGGATGGGCGTATCTCGATGGCGGGCCTGAACGGCCACAACGTCGACTACTTCTCGGAGAACGTCAGCAAGGCGGTCAAGGGCGAGCTCTGATCTCGCGTGCTCATAGACAGGGACTCAAAATAGACGGTGACTGAAATTAGACGTAATTCAACCTAGACGTGACTCAACCTAGACGGCGTGCATGCAAGATTCGGTGGGCCGGCGAGGCGTGGCTAAGTTAGACAAACGGACGGTCACTACGATGATATATGCCTGTCTTTTCTGGTCAGAATGGAGATCGTTACCCGGCTTACACTTTGGCTTTTCGCTGGCGAAGAATATTTCATGCCTCTAGATCTCGTGCTCTTCGTTTCTGCTGTGGCACATTGACGATACGCGCGACACCGACATCCCAAAAAGGAAGGTGTCAATCTTCAGAAGCGAGTAAGGCAGGCTATATACTTAGTCGCAGGTACGTCCCCCTCCCTCTCCAGCTCTCCATGTCCACCTCCTTCCGCTGGCGACGGTCGTCGACCCCGCTCTTCCCTGGGGCGTGGCCTAACACCTCGAGCTCTACGCAGGGCCAGGCGAGCATCTCTGACGCAGAGCTTGGCCAAGGCGGAGCGCCGTCGAGCCAAGGCAAAACACGAAACTCGGATCAGAGGGCGAGTGGGACGGAGAGGTCACTGTTCCCGACGAGACTGGAGAAGTTGCCGTTCGAGGACAGCCATGGCGTCGGCCTCGGTATAGGCAGCTCGTTGTCGGCAGATGCTGCGAGTGGGTACTTCGATGACCGTCCACTGTCGCCTGCCAGTCCTGAATTCGTGTCTGCCCATATGAGCGCGAGTCTCTCCCAGGACTCTTATTTAACTGTGAGCGTACACCTGCAGATCTCCCGTGAGTGCGCTGACGCATATACCCATATCTCTGTGGTGTGAAGGATACCGCTTCTGAGGGTGTCGTCACGCCAGAACTCGCCTACCCTCCTGATACGCCGTGGATCATGACTATAGATAATTCTAGCCACGACCGTGAACATTTCCGTCAACGTCGGGGTGGTTTCATGCCCATTGACGAAAAATGCAAAACCATGAACCCCAAGATTACCATAGGCCTCGCTGAGACGAATCCTTCCAAGGCTAATATACATAGTTCGAGCCGTTCTTCTTCTGTCTATTTAGATGCACCCCTTCTCCCCTTCACGCCCGGTCTCCCCCCACTTTCCTTGCAATCTTCCGAGCGTTCTCTGGGCTACGTAACGGCCCCGTTATGCCCTTCCGATACCCCGCCAATACCTCCCTCTCCAAGATCAATCTCGTCTTCTATACCCTCCTCCTTCGTCATACCTTCGCCTAATCCAGATACTGGCTATTTCGACTCTCAGCACGCGCCGGTGACAATCGCCACGGATTTCTATCCAGTTCCCGATGCAGAGCCTGATACAAAGGAGATTCATCGCACTCCGTCGTCCTCTTTCTCCTCGCATTCTCTCAACACAGACTCGCCCGTACTCCCCTCCCATAACAGCCCAGGGCTCCTTTCCATCCCAACACAGGCATTGTCGCCCACCTCCGCCGACCTCGATGCCTTCGCGCTCGCTGCTGCATCTGCTGCATCGGAGTCCTCGCTGTCCATTCCGACGTCCCTGCACACCGCTTCGATGTCTGTGTCCGCCTACGATACTTCCGCATGCGAGACTATGCGCGAGCGTTCGTACACTGTCCCGTCTGCGATCGCGAGCTCTGTCGTTGCAGAGGGCACGTGCGGGAGCCGGAGCACTGATGTAGTGCAGCACTGCGACTATGGGCAGACGTATCAATGCGGATTGGATTCGGACCCGGCGCAGCGGGCGCGGCGGCGCAGTGTGCCTATGCCCAGGGCATCTATGACGCGCTCCCTCAGGAGCCGTGTGGATGTGGGCAATCGCCAGGGCGCTCTGGGCAGAGAGCGGCCGAAGAAGCTGGTGATGTTGGGGAGGATGAGGAAGTTGGGCGGCAAGTTTTTGAATTTATTCAAGGCCGGGAAGAACGGTGGGGAGGCTGGAGACAGGCTGGGGGTACAGACTATGACCACGACGGCGGTTACGGCTGTTGAGTACCGATCGGTGAGTATTCTCGGTGGACTCTGAATTTGCATTCGCATGTAACACTTTTTTGAATGCAGGAACATCCTATCCCGAGCCCCAGAGTTCCTCGGCGTTTGCACGCTCCTCCCACTGTCACACCGCCCAATTCACCCCAGTCTGATCGGCGCCAGTCCTTCCATCCCTTGGACGATGCCAACAATCGGCCGCTAATTTCTCTTCCCAAGGCCCGTAATAGTATGGCTGTCAAGTCTCCACCAAGAGCCGCCATGCAAAGGTCCAAGGGTAATGAGCCTTTGACCCCAAGCCCACAAATACGCATCTCCCGTGCCCGTACGCAGACTGCACCCCCAGAATCCGCTCGTGCAGATGCCGGGCATGAGGCTAACTTGGATGTCCTCAGCATGCGCCGATTCTCCCTGTCTTCTGCGCTCTCAAAGCAGCGGCTCGATGCCCTGAGAGCAACGCTACTGCCACACCCGTCGCTCCCGGTCTTGCCTCCGCCGCTCCCCACGCGCGAGCATGATACTGCCGTCCCTCAGTCTCCTAGTAGCCCATCCGCCGCCGACCGCAAGTATGATTTTAGACGAAGTCGCGCCATGGAGCTTGCCCCTGCATTCGAGCAGATCCAACCGATAGCCGGTAGCAGCACGACACAGAACTTGATGCCTCCTCTATCTAACATAGCCAGACTTTCGAGGACCCCGCCTCCAAGCCCGATACATTTACATCCGTATCGCCTAAACGTGCCTCAGTCTCCGTCTCCGCTGAGTCCGCCTAACACTCCGAGACCAGTGGATATTCAGACACGGGGGAGGTCCCGCGGATTTTCGTTCTCTTCTGCCATATCGAAACGGGCGTTGCGCGCACGCAGCATGATGGTTGCTGTTGGACGGCGCGACAAGGAGGACGATACCCTTGAGCGCGGCTCGCCCGCCGAAGGAACTGCAGAGGGTCGCGGTCGCGACACAACAGCTACCACCGTCACCGACGGCGTGCAGTTCGACATGCTGACGCCGTCGTCCGTGTTTTCCGCACCTGCTCATCTCGTACCAGAAACCCCAGAACGTCGTGTCAATGATCAAGACGCCGGGAGCGAGCATGCCCCGACGGTCTCGGAGCTGGGCAGCATGAGCTTCGCGCACACCAGGGAAATTGCCGGGAGCAACTACAGCAGCAGTACGGACTTCGACCTGAGCGATATTGATTCTATGAACAGTTCGTTCGTGCGTGCCCGCTCCAAGACCTTTGGCGGTAGAGACGACGAGGTCAGCGACAGAAGAAACAGAGTCCTGCTCGGAGACGAGAATGAGGCGCCCCTCACAAGGAGGCTCCAGTTGAGCCAGAGCATGAGCTTCGCGGTCGGAACGTCGTTCGGTACCCAGCCGGATGAGCTGAACGAACTTGCAGTAGCGGAGCTGGAGGAGGAGCAGGGATTCATGCGCGCTCTGGGGTTGGAGTTTGACGCGATCGCGAGGAGGGCGGCGTGTGAGTGATCTGGAGAAAAATCGCAATTGAAGGGTGTTCGGTTAAGATCACTGCCACTCCGTGGATGATTGCCAGCGTAAAATAGTATGTTTCTTGGCATGTTTTCTGCCAGTAATTCTCTTCCATTCTCTCATTCACAGCATACGTTCATTACTGCATCGATTTTTGTAGCATCAAACTGTTGTCGAATTGTTGTATTCGTACGAGAGAAAGCCTACCTCACGGAAGGTGGGTTGGTCGCATTGTAGTTTCCCCTCTAATGACTTGAGCAGCCTTCCGGAGTGCCAGTGGATACAAGTTGCATTATATACTTTGGATACAGATTGCTGGGTGTAGGAAAGTTAGAAGGGACAAAAGAAGCTAAATGTCCAAGTCTTCGTCTGGATCATCGTCGTCGATGTCATCTGCGGAATCGGGATCGTAGAGGATGGCGCCTTGTGTCACGAGCATTGCTGTATGCTCCGAAGGCTTGCCTGACGTATGTTGTCAGATCTACTTGGTCGCAGAATTTGCTATAGCGCGATTTACCTTCGTGCGCATACGGGAGAGGCACCTGAGCGCGAGAGTGCTGCTGTTGGGGAGTCAAGTTCAAATTGAAAGATAGATTTTGGGTTGGGTCGGGTCCGCTCTGTCGCATCACAGGAATTAACATGGAAGCTCGTGACCAAGAGGAGACAGACGGAAACCTCTTCAGCAGCCTTGCGAGTCCACAGGGACTTTAGACTCTCCAAACCAGTAAGATCACACGATCTGCTATCCGCCCAGCCTTCCAGCACGCGTTCGACGCCTCTCCGTCGCCCCGAGCCGTCCGCGCCACGTACGAGCACCTCCACCACGAAGTCGCGGCCGCCACAGCCCTCGCCGTCCTGGCCAAATACCAGCTTCTCCGATTCGTAGTAGCGCTCGGCGATGGGGAGGAAGACACGCCAGAACTTTTCGGGTGGGGACGCGGGTGGCGGGGGGGTGAGGTACTCGGAGGCGATGTGCGTCAGGAGGACGGACGGGTGGGCGGTTATATGCGCGAGGGTTGGCGAGAATTTGGTTTGAGTAAGGATGGGGATGATTGGGCTTGGCCCGAGGACGTGTAAGACGAGACGGGACGGACCTGCAAGGGGCATTCGTTAACCTCAGGCGCGAGAATCAAGAGATACCAACTTACTACTTCGTGCACGTATCGTGGCGTAAATTTCCGAAAGGAAGAGGTGTGTCTTCGCGAGCGAACCGACGTCAGAGAGTAGGGTGTCGACCGAATCAATGATCACGCTCAACAACCCTTGCGGTGCTGGTCGATCTGTCAGTCCCACTCCAGGCGCGTTAACGTAGCCTGACACTCACCTGAGCGCAAAGCAGATAGAATCTCTGCTCTCGCTTCAAAAGTATCCTCACTGTATCCGGGGATGTGTTCCGTCCAGTCAAACACGCGTAATTGCTCGTGTGGTTGGTCTGCAAAGGCCAATGGTGGATAGAGAAAGCAAAACAGCAGTGTGGTCCCAGAACCTAACGCAGCTTGGTTGGTGATATAAGACAGCACGGGTAGACATGACTGGGCGATAGAGGACTGCAGAAGCACGAAAGGCTGGCGAGAGGAGCTGGACAGAGTGGAAGAGAGAAGCGGCATCTTTATGTACACGGACAGCCTGGTGCTCGCACGCCGTGGGTTTCCCGAGGTCAGTCAGGTTGTCCTCAACCCCGTGCTCCCCCGTGTCTCAACATGGTAGACCTGAACAATGTCAGTGCTTGTACACGAAAATCCGGTGCATATATGCGCTGATTGAGCTGCACAGTTTCCGTTGGCGGTCAGCCACTCGATGGAGGCGCTCCCGGCCTCCTCGAGGATAAGATCGATCTACCCGGAGGATATATTCCCCAATGGCAGCCCTGCATCCTGACCTCGTCTGGCTGTTGAATATTCATGTTTGAATCGTAGGCAGCTATGTCCAGCTTCCCTATGGGCGCGTCAGATTCTGGCTCTTGGGCCCCGATAACGGTCCTCGGGTGAGGGAATATCTGCTATGGTGCACACGAGTTGCAGTCCGACTAATGGGATGCTCGCATTCGATAGGTTGTCCTTATCCATGGCCTTTCTACGCCTGGTATCACTTGGTTGAAAGTCGCCCCGTATCTTGCGGAGCGTGGATTTAGAGTGCTGGTCTACGGTGGGACTATTCCCCGGAGGCAGAAACGTATCTCTCCTTCTGACTGGAGCGCTCGTCAGATCTGTACGGCAAAGGCTACTCTGAGGCACCAAAGACCCCATACCACGTCAACCTCTTCATCACCCAACTGGCCCTCTTGCTACAGTACATCGAGTGGGATCATGCCCATATCGCGGGGCTCTCCATGGTATGTAATATTTGTCGATTTGCGGACAAATAATTCTCATAAATTGTCATCTGTCCATTCAGGGTGGTGCCATCACGGCTGCATTCACCGCGACGCTGCCCCACCTCGTCTCAGGCAAAGTAATTCTGATAGCCTCTGGGGGCGTAAAGGATGTGAATCCGGACACTTCGCGATCACTCTACTGTTACTGATTTACTCACCGCTCAGAGGCCAGCCCAAATGCCTGAACCAGTCAGTTCTCGTTCACATGGTGTCCGTGATTCGTGTCGTAATTTGTTTCTGTAGTCGGCGGTGGATCCTATACCGCAATACACGGAGGTAAGCGTTGACCTCCAAATATTGTGCAGTTGCGAATGTAATGTTCTCGGTGTTTAGCTGCGGCTCCTTCAGACGGAGCATTTGCCTGGTTACAAGACCGGGGTAGCATCGTGTTTTATTGACGGTCCTATCTTCGGCATCCGCTGGGCCTTCGATAGGCTTGGCGATGTGCACGTCGCTTCCGGCAAGATTTTGCAGACACTGATTCTCCATGTAAGTACCTAGTCGAACTTCAGGTCAGTCTCTGAAGCACGATATGTTGCGCGCCATAGGGCACTGCGGACTCAGTCGTGGATTTTGGTCAAGCGCTTGAAATCAAGAGCCACATCCCTACCGCTAAGCTGATTGCCGTGGAGGGGGCAGGACACGATTTGACCCTGCGACATGAGCATTGGGAGCAAGTAGCGGAACATATGTATGAGTTCCTGAAGTGAACAAGAGGTCTACCGGGGACCTCAGTGAAGGTAGGGTGGAGCTGTACGATATACCTGAAGAAGTACAGTGATATGTATTCCACTCACACCGTATACCGATTGTATACCAGCATACGACTTTTTTTTGTCCAAGATGCACCAGAAAATCGTTTAAGTGAGAAAATGTTTAACCGTCATACACGCTCATGTATGGGACGACTGCCAACTCTTCCTCTTCAAGATCCGTGCGCTATTTTGCCACCTGAGGACCCCGTAAGTACCCAACTTCTTGTCCAACTGGAACCCATTATTCCGCAACGCCTTGCCAATATAACTATTCTGCGGCGAGTCGACAGCGATGATATTCTGGACAGTACTGTCTGAATTAAATGCGTGCGTTATTGCGTGCTCGAGCAGGTCGTTCTGTATTCCCGCGACGCGGTACGGTTCCTCGACATAGAAATGGCGGATGGTCGCTGAAGGCGACGTTCCTTTGGGCAACTCCAACTTGCCGGTCTTGACGTTTTTGGGCTGAGGAGGCGACGTGGGTCCGATAACTTCCTCGGACTCGGCGTCAAGTGACGCGTCAATAGCGATGAGGCCGACAAATTTCTCTCCATACTCTAGGAGCCAGAAGCCCGAAGACGGAGAGCGAGCATAATAGACCTCGATGTCGACAAGGTCCGGCCGCCGAAGCATTGCATTCGTGGGATCCTCAAACGACGGACGGTTAATCCTGTAAGGTCACGGTGGGCGATGAGGAGATGTGAGTGTGCATCTGCGGTGCTCACCAGTCGCAGATAACCATGAAGACGACAGCGACGCAGGCAAAGACGGGAAATGGTTGAAAATAGCCCAGGAGGCCGTAGTCTTCGACATTGGGCCACCAACCCAATGCTTCTACGGAAATGCAGGACAAGCCAATCCACACGGCCATGACCAGTGGGTTAAAGTAGACTGCATATAGCCGGTGAGATGGGTGCACAGCGGATAAACGCGAAGACGTCACCTTGCCGGTTCGCGACTGTGAGAGGTTCCATGCCGCCCTTCCCAAGCATGAAACGGACTAGTTTCCTATCCCTCAGCTCATAGGGACGAATCCTGGCGACAGGTTCAACCATCTTTGTAAAGTTAAAGGAGGGCTGAAGGAGCACAGTCAAGATCTAAAATGCACATTTTTATGATCGAGGACCGACGGCCCTGGCACGTAGTGGCACGTTCGCCGCGAACCACAACACGTGACCGACGCGCCGCGTTCTGCCGTCCAATCTCTCAGGCTCTTGCTCTCCTCGGCCAGAGGTAGCAGGGGCTCACTCAGACACAATGCTCATCACCAAGTCCTACCACGACGTCCCGTCCTCCCTGGATCCAAATGGGCGTCCCTTAAGAATTTTTGTGATTGCTCCCAGTGTGCCAGGTTATCCCCATGCAAAGTTCCCCGGTACGTAAACTCTCCGTATTGATTGCTCCTATCTATCGCGCTGTATATGACCTCGCATGGAATATTGTAGGCGTAGTATGCTTCAGGCATGTCACCTTCAGATAGCTCATCGAACCAATTTTTAAATGCTTGAACACAGTGAAATTTATCAAGTGACCGGCCCCGTAGAACGTTTTGCGGGCCAAATCGCGAGTCAAGGCTATGTCGTAGGTATGCACTATCGGGCGGGCAAATGTGTCGCAAGTTACAGAAATTCTCGGCGTAGCTTGTCCGTCAAGCTATCATGAGTTCGAGGGCCCCGATCCTATTCCCTACGACGTCGAAGGTAAGCTATATGCGCGGGTTTCGCTCCTGACGGTTGATGTTGTGTGTAGGAACCGACAGGGGAAACAAGTACAAGGCAAGCTAGTTGTACTGATCGATCTTTTACAGTATCATGATGTTCCCGTCAGATCGAGAAAGAATTGGCTGCCTACGACGAGGTGCGTTACCCAGTCAGTCGATGGAATCAGGGTGTCAATATCACGGATTTCCCTACAGGATGCGACAGTGTCCATCGACCTCTTGTGCTCACTGAAGACTTGCAACGGCCGGATTGCTGGTCTGTCTGCCCTCAATGCAATCAAGCGATAGGCTGACGAAGTGAACGCAGCTACCGGCATGTGCCTCGGAGGACATCTCGTACGTAGATAATCCACAGGACTCCGCTTATTCGAGCTGACGGGCATCTATCTGCAGGCATTCCGGGTGCGTTGACTCAGAGATTGAAGGGCAACTTCGGGGTTTGCTCATGAAGTGCTAGGCTGCATTCGACCCGCGCGTTCTCTCTTCTGTCTGCTTTTTCGCCACGGACGTACATTCGGCCAGTCTCGGTAAGGGGAAGAATGACGATTCTCTTATCCGTGTCCGCAACGGGGATCTGACCGGCAAGGGCGAGCTGGTGGTACGTACGGACCCATTCACCCTTCAAACGGGCGTTAACTAGACGATCTCAGATGATCTTCGGGAAGCAGGTGAGTATCCGCACCGAAGGGGGCC
The DNA here is from genome assembly GCF_003851025.1 of Sparassis crispa. NCBI lineage: Eukaryota > Fungi > Basidiomycota > Agaricomycetes > Polyporales > Sparassidaceae > Sparassis > Sparassis crispa. The sequence goes on from NW_020939747.1 coordinate 3,107,700, forward strand.
TCAAGGCCCCGCCCTGACGTCCGACGCAGGATACGCACGTCCCCCGTGCTGGTCGAGACTTGATCAGGAAGTCGCTGGAAGACGCCAACGTCCCGGTCTCGGTGCGTCCGATGGTGATCTGCTTCCTTCATGCGTTCACCGATTATCTTGCTGTCTGTTTGCAGTTCCTCGAGGTGCAAGCCCAGCATGCGTTCATCCGCGATGAGTCGTCCAAGGGCCGGTGGGACGCAGCGCTCACCCGATCACTCTTCACCTTCATGTTGGAAGTATTCGAGCGCACGGTCGGCAGAGATTTGGGACCCAAGGAGGGCGACGGAGGTCCCGTTGAGCACGTATGTTAGACGAGATGTTTGGGCGACGCAGGAAATTTCCACTACGTAGTGCACCCGTTGTGCGTTGCATTTCTATCTCTCAGGAGCTAGGTTACACGAAATCCAAAAGTGAATGCGCGATACGAACGATGCTACTTCTCATTCTCGACGACAACACCGCACATTGACAACATTAATGAACTACGACTACAGTCACCTGACATGACCATCGCCGGTGTCATCGTCATCGTGAATACAACAAAATGATGGAACAGTAACACAGTTTGCAGCAGTATAGAGATCGTGCAGGATGAGAGGACAGGAAAACATGAGAAGAACCGAGGAGAGAGAGAATAGTCTAGACAATCTACTTCTTCTTGCCCGCCTTCTCTGCAGACTTCGTCACTGGAGAAACAACGTTCAGAAACGCATACAACCAGAACACAACGTAAGTACTCACCCTTTCCACCCGACTTGTCGGTCTTGTCAACGGACTTGATGATACCAACAGCAACGGTCTGCCTCATGTCACGGACGGCGAAACGACCGAGAGGAGGGTACTCATTGTAGGACTCGACGCACATCGGCTTGCTTGGAACAAGCTTGGCGATGCAGGCATCACCAGACTTCACGAATTTGGGGCTCGCCTCGATGGACTTTCCCGTCCGGCGATCGATCTTCTCGATGAGCTCGGCAAACTTGCAGGCAATGTGGGCAGTGTGGCAATCCAAGACGGGCGCGTACCCAGCACCAATCTGACCTGGGTGGTTCAAGATGATGACCTGGGCGTTGAATGATGCAGCTTCCTTCGCGGGGTCGTTCTTAGAGTCAGAGGCGACGTTACCACGACGAATATCCTTGACCGAGACGTTCCTGCGTACCAGAGTCAATACACAATTAACGACAAATGAAAACAAGTACCCACTTCACGTTGAATCCGACGTTGTCACCAGGAACACCTTGCTCGAGCTGCTCGTGGTGCATCTCAACGGACTTCACTTCAGTAGTCACGTTGGTGGGAGCAAATGTAACGATCATGCCGGCCTTGATGATACCGGTCTCAACGCGACCGACGGGCACAGTCCCGATACCACCAATCTTGTAGACGTCCTGCAGGGGTAGACGAAGGGGCTTGTCGGATGGACGGACTGGGGGCTCGATGGCATCGATAGCATCGAGGAGGGTCTTGCCCTTGACAACACCGGCCTTGGTCTCCTTGGTCCAACCCTTGAACCATGTCATGCTGAAACGCGCACAGCCATAAGCTCTAGATCGTATCACATATCTCAATCAGAAACTCACTTGACAGACTCCTCCAACATGTTGTCACCGTGCCATCCTGAAATGGGTACAAACGCAACAGCCTTGGGGTTGTAGCCGACCTTCTTGATGAAGTTGGACGTCTCCTTCACGATTTCGTTGTAACGGTCCTCGCTCCACTGTACATGATATCAGCGAATGATGAACTGGTGTTTGAAACGTTAGATACAGACCTTAGCAGTGTCCATCTTGTTGATGGCAACGATAAGCTGCCGGACGCCGAGGGTGAACGCAAGCAGAGCGTGCTCGCGAGTTTGGCCGTCCTTGGAGATACCAGCCTCGAACTCTCCAACACCCGCGGCAATGACAAGAATTGCACAGTCAGCCTGCGAGGTGCCAGTAATCATGTTCTTGATAAAGTCACGGTGTCCAGGAGCATCGATGACCTGAAAATTTGTCGTCAAGAATGTGCAGCAACCTATGTACTCGGCGATAAAGCGTACGCACAGTGACCATAAATTTAGGGGTCTCGAACTTCCAGAGGGCGATATCGATGGTAATACCACGCTCCCGCTCCGCCTTGAGCTTGTCGAGTACCCAGGCTATGTGACAGGCTGAGACACAAGATCGACGAGGATCTGTGAACGATACTACTCACCATATTTGAAGGAACCCTTGCCGAGCTCAGCAGCCTCCTTCTCGAACTTCTCGATAGTACGCTTGTCGATACCACCGCACTTGTAGATCAGATGTCCAGTAGTGGTGGACTTGCCGGAATCGACGTGACCGATAACTGGGGAACAGAAGTTATCGACCGGATTGCAGCAGATCACCGACTATAGATACTCACCAACGACGTTAACGTGGGTCTTGTCCTTTCCCATTTTTTAAGAAGCCTGCACAGCAGGGTGTCAGCAGCTAGCAAGAAACCCGCGAGAGAGGGATCTCCTCCGTCTGCAGACCAGACGGCTTCACTCCCGGCGCGCTTGCTCGTTTTCAATCGCTGCGCCGCGAGACAAATCCATCTGACAGCTGCACAGCGGAGGAAACGATCGCAATGCGACGGAGAGAAAGGAAGAAAAACATACTCAAGGCGTAAAGAAAGTGGAAGAAATGGGAGGTCGATGGAGGGTAGAGGTAAGAGGAAAAGCTAGGTAGAGAGGTGTTTAGGTTTATGTACTTGCGCACGGGCTCGAAAATTTGCCATCGATGCTTGATCAGATGGATGACTCCTTCAGGTCCGGCCGGTGCCGCTCCGCTGCCCCGGCTCCCGGCCCCTCGCCGTCCCATTTACCTCCTTTTTTCTCACTTTGGCACCAATTTTCTGGGCTCGTATTCGCACGTTCAAATTGGTTTCTAGTCTGCTACAGCCTAATAATAATGACAAATTACGTGCAGTGGGGGGGAACGACAGTCGTAGTGAGACGTATGACAGAATGCGATAAGGCTGATGATAGATAGCAATGTAGCACAGAAGAACCCCAAGTGCAAAACACATAAGTAGAAGCAAGCACGAGGCGATGGACGATAGTGGAAGGCAAGTCCAGCGACCTAACAAAGGAGGGTCGAACCCCAAGCGCGAGGCCATCGATAACATACCTGCAGCGCGAAGGGGCATCACGATGTCAGTATTTCTGTCGCGTATGATTGCACGCACAGTACACGCAGACGATGAATCTCACCAGAATAATATCACTCTTCCAACCCCCAGCCCTCATGCCCGCACAAAAATCGACTCTGCAATATCGTTTGGAATGAAGGCCGTGCGCTGACATCCACTTGCAAGCAAGCCCGAACCAGCGCGGCGGCATCCCCCAGCGCCCCTCCGCCGTCCTTTTCTTCCCCTTCACGCTCCTTACCTTCCCCGCATCGTTCGTCGAGTGCTATTGCCGCATTGGCAAAAGGAGACTCCAGGCCTTCTTGAGCTTCTGCGGCCGTTGTGAACGGACATTCCCCGACGAGCATCACATAGGCTACCACTCCGAATGCCCAAACATCTTGCTCAGGGCCGCTGTAGCGCTCTCCCCGCAGAATCTCAGGTCCAGCGTAATCAAGGCTAAATAATACGTCAAACGTCGGAGAAGACCTCGAGCTGCATGACCACTTACGTTCCGCTGAAAGTATCCCATCCCCCCTTCTTCACGAGGCCGGAGCTTCCGAAGTCGATCAAAACACACCTGCCTGCAGGTCCAATAACAACATTCTCGTCTTTAATATCGCGATGTACTGATAAAGCAGATGAGCGTTGATCGGAAGGCAAGGATCATAGGCATACCAATTCCTTTCAAATGTAAAAAACACATCGCGTCTGCAATTTGACCAAGGTAGCTTCTAATACAACTCGGGGGCAAGCCGTGCGGGTAGCTTTCGACGAGATCGAACAAGTCCGAGGGCGGTGGTGGCTCGCCGTCCTTCGGCTCAGGGGTGGTCGAGGGTAGCACCAGATAATAATAGTGGTTGTCCTCGAAGAAATCGAGAAGAGGGCAGATGTTCGGATGTCCGCTCACGACCTTGCCTTCCACCCAGGAATCATCGGGCTCTGGCAATAATCGTGATGGATCCCAGGGCCGACGAGGAGGTAAGACATATTGGGTGGAAGAGATAGCAGACATGACGTAGATCTCAATTGGTATCGTGCCGTACTTCGGATGTCGTTTCCAGCAATCCGCCAATATGCGCGACTTGATGATCTGCTTAATCACCAATGGAGGCTGCTCTCAGAGAATGCAATAAATACGAGGCTACGGAAGAGAGAAAATAAGGTCGCACCCCTAATGTCCCATCGTCCTGCATCTCTCTTGCTCTCTTCACAAGACCATACGCACCTCTACCAATCTCCTTCTCAACCACAAACTCGGAGATGCTACGCTCGCTAAGCTGTTCTACAGCTTCTGAGCTAGGCGTTGGAGGACCGGTGCTCGAGGCTACGCTCAGAAAACTGCGCGAGCTATTTGTGCGCACAAGTTTCTGTGGAGCGTTAGGCGGGGGTGATGGTGGCTCGACCTGTACAATCGAGACACGACCGGCAATAAGAGACACACGCTGCTGAGAAGAGCGGCGACGAGAGGGAGTGGATAACCGTGGTGATGACGGAGATCGTGACAGAGTCGTGGGAATGGATGAATCTGCGAGTTCGGCTGGGGACATTGGTTGAGGAGATGATGTTATGGGAGGTGAGGCTGGGCGAGATGACATGGGTGAATGTGTTAGAGGCCCAGAAATAAAGCTGCCGAAGATGGGAGAGCGATTTGATTTGGGAACGGCGGGTGGCGGTGTGGTAGCCTTAGGTTTTGCAACTGCGACAGTACTCAGTCGAGTGGGACGAGCACGCAGAAATGGGGGAGTGTCTTTGCTGAGGATCTGGGGCTCAGCTGATAACTGCAATCCCTGGTGTCGCGCAGGCGATTGTAGCTCCTCGTCCTTCTTTTTCCAGTCGAAACCGCGACCAAATGACGTGACGCCCCAACTGTTGCCCACACTGGCTGCTCGATATAGTCTGTCGGTTGGTGGAGGAGCGACCCAATCGTCGTCGTCAAAAGGGAGATCGACAGTGTGGGCAGCGAGCATGCTGGGTTGGAGAAGAGATCCCTGTGCGAGGGAAGGACGAGTTCGCCGAGATGATGATGGTGGAGCAGAACTGGAACGGCCGGAGCGGAAAGACTTTGAGGGATTGGTAGTAATGGTACACGTGCGCAGTGGCCCGCCGCGGGCCCGCCGCTTGCCCGCCGCCACCCACACATATTCCTCGTCGTCGCTCGACTCGTTGTCGTAGCCCATTCTGGAGTTTTCACGACGGCGGAAGGCGCAACCCGACCTTGATAATGATATGTGCAGGCAGCGACGATGCTCTTCTCTAGCAGTTCGCCGCCTTATCAGCTACATGTGATCCGCTCCCTTTCTGGACAGCAGATCTCGCTTTTTGAGTGCCTCGTCAATCTACGAGATAAAACTCGATCTTTCACCTCCGTCCGTTTAATGACCTCTGATTTCACAATGCTGACTCTTCGAGCCTTCCGCCACCCTCTACCTCTGCGGAGCTTTAGGCAGCCTTGTACTTTATATCATCTTCTCTTATCTAATATGCAATCGCACAATTTTTTCCTGCCCTCACTGTAATTCTTTGCAGTAAGTATCTTCCAGCCCGCGGTCTGAAACCACATTCCGGGAAAGTTGTGGATTTAGACACAGGCGGCAACGCTATGTGTTGGTCATGTGATCTCGGCATACTGCGAAAGACGCGGTTTCGCTCGGCTAGCGACACCCAAAGTCTGTTGATACCTTCAAACCCTTCAAGACAGTGAGTAACGTCCGTCATACTGTTCGTTTGAGGAGGTAGATTTGCAGGGATGGCATATTGTGAATTTGAATGGTGAAGATCGGGCGAAAAATGGTGGATTGGCGAGACTCGTCTTGGATGTATCGGAGCTGTGATACGGCAGTCGACATTCCGCTTTTACTTGCAAGATGCATCTCCCAGTGACTAACTCCTTAACACTAGGCCGCCATGGTCAAGGTTCCCATTGTCAAGAAGCGCACCAAGCCATTTAAGTGGGTTTTCTTTTGTGTGACAGACGTTTATTCAATACTAATGCATTGTACAGGCGCCACCAGTCCGACCGTTACCACGGCGTGAAGGAAGCATGGCGGAAACCGAAGGGTATCGATAACAGGGTGCGGCGGCGCTTCAAGGGGCAGCTTCCCATGCCGAAGGTGTGTATGCAGTAGAACCTTGTTTTCGTCTCATTCATCGCATGTCTGCCAGATTGGTTATGGAAGCAACAAGAAGGTGAGAGCACAGACCAGTGTTTGATGGTATTTGCGTATTGAAGAGTTGCATGACAGACTCGCCATCTCCTCCCCAATGGCTTGAAGAAGTTCCTTGTCAGCAACGTGCGGGAAGTCGACATTCTCTTGATGCACAACAAAAGTTTTGCTGCTGAGATTGCGCACAACGTCAGCAGCCGCAATCGCACGCTGATTCTTGAGAGGTATGTCGGGTATGTGTTCCATCGCGAAATTCGTCTGACAGCTTTATCTTTCAGGGCGAAGGTATTGGGTGTGAAGGTCACCAACGCGGCTGCTCGCCTACGTTCAGAGGAGTAAAGTGGTCGTTACTCTCACTGTTGTCTCTGTTCTACTCTTCATATCTCGCCATGTATTCCCTCGTCTATGCTGGAAATAAGCAACATGCGACCATGTCTCAGGCCAGTATCCTGTGCGGAGTTGTATCGATACAGAATTGCATAGCTTCACCAATCTGCGAAATCTGAGTGTCCAAGCTGTGAACCCAGCAGCTTGTTACGGGATTGAATATTTGAGCTCTTGATGAACGTTGATCGGACTCGGTCCTGTAGACTCTACGTAGTCTCGACTCATTCTTCTGGGTACACGTGATCGTCTCTTAAAACCGTCGACCTTGGTGGATAAGTTCGTATCAACTTCCATCCATGGCGATCAGGTATGTAGCTCAGTGGTATATTACTCAGATCAATGCTGATACGCCTTAGACGAGCTATACATGCTGATTCTTGGTACAGCGGCGACGGTAAGTGCTTCCATTTCTATATATCTTCTACGCTTGATACTGAGGTCCTGCAGAGCGCAAGCTCAATTCTGAGCTCTCTTCCTATCTGGATGCCGTGAAGCCTACTGAGAGAGAAAACTATGTACCTCCAGTCAAGGGTTGTAAAGCTGTTATTGCCCCGTTCGATCCCTTTTGTTCTTCCGCTCAACAAGGGCTCACGCGGTTTATCAGACACGCAGGATATGCTTATTCCGGTCCTCCTGCTGCATGGGCCTACAAAAGCATCGATACATCGGGGATGTGTGTCTCATGCTATGCATTGTAGCTTCGGGGTGTTGACCAAGTCATTAAGCAAGCGAGTGTTCGTTCTGGGACCTTCACACCACGTTTTTCTGGACGGCTGTGCGTTGTCGAGATGCAACGAGTACGATACACCGTTAGGAAAGCTTCCTTTGGACCTTGAGGGTAAGTTTACGTTTTCACTTCGTTGACGAGGAATGCGACTACTCTACCTTTGTAGCTATCCAGGAGCTGCGGAACACGGGAAATTTCAGTGACATGGACATTCAAACCGATGAGGATGAGCACAGCATCGAGATGCACCTTCCGTATGTTCGGAAGATCTTTGAAGGGTAACTGCGTACGCTGTCAGGCTGAGAGGACCCTACCTCATTACTGCCTACCTTGTCAGTGTGGAGATCAGTATCGTTCCCATCCTTGTCGGCGCAATCAGCCAGGAGAAGGAGGCTACGTTTGGTCGTATACTAGCACCTTATTTATCCCGAGATGACACGTTTTGCGTGATCTCCACCGATTTTTGTCACTGGTGCGTGCTGCGCTTCGTTTGTGACGCTAACAACCTTCCTAACGGGATGCACCAGGGGCACGCGCTTTCAGTATACTTTCTACTATACAGAACCCCCTCCGAGCTCAATTCCTCCCATCCGACTTTCTCGTTCAGACGGGTCACCACCCTCCCTCACCACGCATCCAATCCATCAATCAATCTCGGCCCTGGACCACGAAGCTATGGAACTTCTGACGATACCACCTTTCACTGCGGCTTCGGCACATCACGAGTTCTCTGACTACCTGGCTCGGACGAAGAACACGATATGTGGGCGACACCCCATCGGCGTCTTGCTGGGTGCGCTCACGGAGTTGGAGCGGGAGGGAAGGTGCCCAAAGCTCCAATGGGTTAGATATGAGCAGAGTAGTAAGTGTCTCACCGTCAAGGACTCGAGCGTGAGCTATGCAAGTGCGTTCGTATCGTTCTGAGAGTGCTTAAGCATACCGTAATTCACGCAGTAGACCACTTGTACTATTAGTGATATTGAATCTGAACGCTCATCAATGTACTTCTATTAACTGGTTGTATCACTATCGATCACATCCGTGCGGTACGACTCGTCAATTGCAATCCTACCGGCTCGTCCGATTCGTGCTCTGAACCTGGTTGGCCGGGATCATCTACAACCTTAGCAACGAGTCAGCCTCGGGACCACAGTAGGTAACATGGGTAGAATGCTGACCCTTCCATTCGCGATTAGGATGTCTTCAAAACCCCACTCTCTCGAAGCACCATCTTTCAGATGGCCCCCATCCGCCAAACGCTGTGGGTTCCAATGACCGACGATCTTGGTATCGTCCGGCCGATCCAGTACCGACAATGTACAGCAGCCCACCCTCAGTGGTAAGTCCCTTTTGCCCACGAGCTCTCTCGAGAGTGCGATGATGGTGGCAGCATGGCTCACAAGCAGTATCCGTTTGTGCTTGTCGGAGAATCTGCGCTCGACCTCGGGAATGAGCGCGCAAAGCAGACCGTTGACGCGATCGTGACACTGTTCGACGTCCTCGCCTCTGCGGGAGGGATACCAAATTGACGACCACGAGTCATCGATGTGGGGAAAGTAAGAGCGGAGGGAGGACGCGGATGTAGGACGCGGATGGAGGCCTGTCCCCGGCGCAACTGGAGAATACCATTCTGATAGACCTGGTGCAAAACAGTCAGTAGCGAAGCTTGGTGAAGTTTCTGTAGTTGCCCCACCGTGTTCGACATAGATTGGTATTCCAAGAGCAATCGAGGTGGGCTGGGAAGTTTGTAGACACCGATCTACAAGGGCCCTAATATTTATGTGCGCACTTTTGAGCCGGCCAGTTCAATACTTACAGTAGGGCGACGAAAATATAGCAGTCGGACGCTCCTCAGCGGGAAGGGAAAGGAAATAGTCGGCCAGCTCTTGGGCTTGTGTCAGGCCGAAGGCAGCTAGAGGTGGATCGCGAGGAAGGCCTGCATCACGGTTGAGATGTTCTCAACCCCCGAGGTCCTTGCGAATGTCCCGACACAAGCAGACGCACCTGTCTCGGACTTCCTGGGTGACAATCATGACGTGAATGTCAGAGTGTATAATAATTTTCCGTGAGGAGAGATCGCATGCACCAATTACTTGTTACCCAGTTCAACCGGTATCCTGTCAGTGGACAACTCTGAGCAAAGTGCTGGGCTGGGTGATGGTGAGCTTGTGCGTACCGTGTCTGGCGATATAGATTGTCTCAATCATGCTCGCCATTGGCTATGTTATGGCCAGTGGCTCGGAGCGAGCCTCTGCCTTTCTCACGCAAGGGACGACAAGACACCTGCGCGACGGTGCTGCAAAACGAAGTCAAACTTGGAGTGAAGCGCCGGGACGTTTGGGCATCCTCACACAATGGATACAACAAAATAGTTATATGGAGCCACAAAACATAAGGTAACATATCATAACCTTCATATGTGCAATGGAGATATCTGTTAGTCGACCGGAATCATATCAAAGGATGCGAGTACGGATAAGAATGAACAAAAGACGAGCAGGGAGGACACGCGATGACTTGTCAGAGAGGAGACGGGGATATGTATGCAATGAATGGCGGGACGGTAGAGAGGGCCACAAGGTGAATCGGGACGCAGGACCACCTGACACTTGTGCTGAACGAATTTTCATTCAAATTTTCCACTAACCCTGGGACGAATGCCGCCCATCGACGCTTGCGTTATGTTTAAGCCAGCGAAGGGAAAGCAGTTTGATCATCAACATCGAGGGCGGGAGCAGCAGCACCACCCCCGTTAGCTCTGCCTCTGCCTCCGCCTCCGCGGCCGCGGCCGCGCCCACGACCCTCACCTCTGTCGCCGCCACGACCGCGACCACCGCGTTGAGGGCGTTCAAACCGAGCGTCAATCTCTAGGAAAACCTTCTCCTCCTTCTTGGGACGAGCCTTCGGAGCAGCCGTCTTGGACTGCAGTAAAGCATCAGCACACAAAATCACGAATGTAACAACACACATAACGCACCTTGCCCACAAAGTAGGCCTTTTCCTCTACGTCCTTCTTGCTCATGACAACAGCATCCTTCCAGATCGAATCGTCACCTTCGTTGGCCTTCCTGACCTCCAACTTCGGCACGATCTCGAGCTCCTTCTGCTGCTTGAGGTATTGATCAAACGTGAGTGTGTTGTCCTCCTCTTCGACCTCTCGGTCACGAGGCCTCCGCCCCTCGCGTTCCCCAGCCTTCTCACCCTCAGGCGCGGCGGCTTGATCACCGGCGGGAGGAGAGGTTCCCCAATCATCGGCGGCAGTGGTTGCAGGGGCAGCCCAGTCATCGCTAGTCGTGGTGGCGCCGAGCGCCTCGGTAACAGCGTCGGCGACAGCGGCGTCCTCGGCCTTGAGCTCGGAACTGCCCTCGTCGCCTCCCCAGCCCTGGTGGACTTTCTTCTCCGAGTCGCTTTAATTTATGATAAGTCCCACGGATATGCATCCCCAGAGAGACGACATACACTTTGCCGGTCTGGCTGTGCCTGTCAAAGGGACGTCCACGTCCTCCGCGAGATCCACGGTCACCGCCACGGTCACCACCACGGCCTCTGCCGCGACCACGTCCACGACCTTCACCGTCGACTAAACGATTGAAATTCAAGATGTATCCGAGCGGCGACAATATGAAAAACGCACATCTCCTCTTCGGAGCCTCGCCGGCTGCGGTATCCTCCGCAGAGTCCTGGTTCTCCTTCTCACCGGAAGGAGCGGATTTGCCTCCTCGTTGGTAGTACCTCCCACCTCGCGAAGCTGGGCCGCCGCGGCCTCTCTGGGTGCCGCGCGTCGGAGCCGGGGAAGCAGATGCATCTGCTGTAGCGGGGGCGGGAGCCGGAGTGGACGGCTGTGAGGCGTCCTCGTCTGTTCACCATGCATTTCACGGACACAACAGAGTTTGAGAGTTAAGGTCGAAAAGGATCAGATCAACAAAGGCAAATGGAGTGGGATCGTCAGTGAACACGGACCTTCGAGGATGGCAAAGGGATTTTTGCTGGCCACCGACATGTCTGACGGGGCCCTTTTAGGAGTCAATCAGCGGATTAGATGCCTGTACGGCGAGCGGATTGTCGACGATCTGCAGGCTGAGAGAGGGGCGCACAGGCGCACGAGCAGTCTCGGTGGACTCCGCAACCGCGCCCCGGGGTCCTGCCTCAGCCACTGTATAGTTTATCCTCTGGATATAAGCCTCTCCCATCAGCGTTTCTCTCAACGCAAAAACACAGGTGCGCTGCCATGTCTGTTCGCTGGCACGCATAATGCTGACCATTCTCTGCAGCCTTGAAAAGCATCTCGACGATGACTCGCCCGCCGTAAGGACTGGTGTGGGTCGAGGACCTTGAGACCGTCATAATGGGCTGGAGAAGGAGAAGACCGCAAGGTTGCGAACGATGGGACTTGGGTGCGGCGTGCTCGTGCTTGGTTGATGGACATGCTGTCCAGCAGCTGGCTCTTCGTGGCCGCTGTGTGGGTTGCGTCGCAATGTCTCGTTGTACAATTGATGGTGTCAATGTTATTTTACAATTGATGGTGTCATTAATTTTATTTTCTCTTGCATGGTGTCTACCTTGTGTGTGAGCCGAGATTGTGATCTACCGATTGTGTGTCGATAGCGAGCGTGAGCGTCGACGCTGGCCGAGACGTTGGTGGGAACGACCGGGCCCGAGGACGATGATCATGGGTGGGGACGGCTCGTGACCTCCGAAAGTACCGCGGCGCTGAGCGAGCTGAGCAAGGCTATCCCTGCTTTGACGCTGCCCGCGCCGCTGTCCTCCTTCCGTCTGCCACCTGCCCGTGCTCGCCGTCGACTTCCCATGGCTGCTCGCCGGCTCGCCATCTCCTCCTTGTTGTGCCCCGATGACTCGCCACCACCCTCGGCCTCCATTCCCTCTCGACCATCTCCCAGCCCTGTTCAGTCGCGCCCCATCCTCGAATCGCGCTCGTCAGGAGTGCGCGCGCATGACAGGCCTCTCTCGAACATTGAGCATGTAAGTAACTTGCCTGCTGCTGGCTCTAGCCGCGACATCGTGCCCTTGTCGTTGCAGCCCGTCCATCTCTGGAGACACACCCCGTCCCCGCATTCAGAAGACGATTCGCCACCCCCTACAACGCAATCGTGGTCCGCATACAGACACCGCTCCCCAGATCGTGTCGCAGGCTACGCAGACACCCGACCAGCCTTCTCCGTCCATGGTTTCGACTTCACTGATCATGCCGGCCGTCGCCCGCCACTCCAGGCTGAATCATCACATCCTCAGCCTTCGCTTAGGGTTTCCGATCCCTACCATCAACATTCCTACTCGCCACCGAGTACGTCCTACTCTACGAGGCCTTCTTCATCACGCAGTGAGCACTCCGACTCCCCGTCGACGTCACAGCCCTACGCCATCCAGCCCCCACCTCATTCGCCCTCGCAGTCACCGGCCTCCATCTACAACTTACTTCTGCATCGGCAGGCTTCAGAATCACCAGTCTTGTCTAGCCGCCACGCATCTGCGTCTCCCATCAACTACTATAATCCCGTGACGCAGCCAGAATCATCGTATCGCACTCCTCAACTGTCCTACCATCAAGTGGCCCAAGCAACCGTCCAAGGCCGCGTTCTGTCTGGGCCTGCGAGTCCACCTCTACCATTTTCCACCAGTCATCAACTCGCCCAGCGGGTGCCTCAGCCGCGCCCCTTTCCTCCGCCACATTCTGCGCTGGCGTTATCGGACCCCGTCCCTACAGTTAGGAATACGTCGGCTGCCGCGTTGCCCAACATCCTGAATTCCTATTCACCCCCGCAACGCTCGAGCGGTCTCGGCGGCCTGGAGGCGCTCGTGCAAGCTGCAACGGAGGAGCGGAGGAGGCTGAGCGGGGAGATATCGAGTTCAGAGGCGGTGAGGAGGAATGACAGCCCTCGAACGAGTTTGAGCCCTGTCATGGGGCGCGCAAGTGCACAACCAGAGGCGGCGCAGCAGCGACAGCTTCAACAGCCAACGCCAAGTCCACAAGTTTCTCATCCTGCTTTGGGCCTTGACATTCCCGCCCTTGTTTCTCACAGGGATGGTGAACCGCCCCTGAAGAGGCGTCGAGGCTCTGGTGTCGCCCCGTTCGACGTACCTGTGATGGCGGAGTCACATCATCACTCATCACTGACCGGTGCTTCCTCGGTGTCCCCCTTGGAAGTTAGATCACCATCCGGTTTTCAATTTAGGTCGGAGGTTGTTCAAGCACCTGCTCCTGCCAATATTGTCGGATTAGGTGAAGGAACTCAGAGATCGCCCTTATTCGGTCCGGGAGGAGACGGTGGAGGTGCGGCTGGCAGCACCGAAAGCGCGTTATCTAGTTACCAGGCACCCACAGCTGCAACCCCACCCGCGCCGAGCCTGCAGCCCGAGGATAGCGGTCCGCAGCACAGTGAAGAAGTATTCGCGGGACCGGGAGGACAGCCGGAAAAGAAAGAACAGAAGAGGCGCGAGAGACCTGCGCACAAGAAGGAGAAGGGGGAAAAGGCAAAGGGCGGGGAGAAGGGGAAGGCGATTCCTCGGGATGAACATGGAAGGCGCGAGGCCAAGCTTCAGCATTCACAGAGGATTGAGACGCGGGAGGAGGATCCGCACGAGTGGTTACTCGAGCATTACGCTGCAGCGTCGCCTCCGAGAAGGACGCGGGCGTTGTCTCCCGTCGAGGACAAGAAACAACCCCCTTCCTATTCCTTCCCGTCGCATGCACGCGATTCCAAGGAAGGTGCGTCACCAACCGAAGACCCGTTGCCTCACACTGGCCGTGCCGACTCGAAGAAACATAAGTATGCACGAAGTCGCACCCGCACGCCGACTCCGCTAGCAATGCTCGAGCAAGAGCTTGACGCCCCTAATGAGGTAGCACCCTTCTCGTCGGCAAAGGCTGAGGGAAGCGAGACTAGCCTCAGCTTAGAGCTTGATCTCGCTGCCGACGCAGTGCCAGACGACAAATCAGCCGGTCGCGATGACTTCATGGATCTCGACGTCGAGGACGAACTCTTAAGTCTTTTGGACGACAAGCCGCGACCTTCACACTCCCGCCCGAAACATGTTCCGTCGGCTCACTCAAAGCACACCCACTCCAGCAAGCGAACATCCGATGCCAGACATGCTCACTTAACACCTGATGTCCAACGTGAGTCAATGCCGCCTCCGGCACTGACCAACGTGGGCACTTCCAGGGAAGTTGCGCTGACGGGTCCTGCAAAGACGAAAGGCTCTGGGGTCGTCAGTGTGGCTTCTCATCACAAGAAGAAGGACATTAGTGAGAAGGTGAGGATACATGCGCGCTGACTCGTTGACTTGCTAACGTCAAGTTGCAGCCTATGCCGAAGCCGAAGCAGCCTCCCAAGACGAAGCCCAAGCCTGCGGCGAAACCTAAAGTCAAGGCTACCGGTAGTAAGGACGGCGCTACCTCTGCCCTCAGTCCTGCGTCCGCTTCACTCACGCCTGCGATTCCTGCCCCTATGACCAAAGGCAAGAAGACCGCCCCTCCTCCCGGACTTGGCTCGTCAGCACCCAAGCGGTCTGTCTCTGCTGCTGCAGGAACGTCTCGTTCGCGGTCCACATCTGCTATGCCCGGTGGCTCGGTGGGGCCTGAAGGCAAGGGGCAAGTTGATGGCGAGGATGGTGCTGACACGGACGATAAACTCTACTGCGTGTGCAAGACAAGCTATGACGAGGACCGAGTGATGATCGCGTGTGATCGGTGAGCAATTAACGGCGCATATACAGTACCGTTTGGTCTTATACTGACGGCTTCTCTGTGATCCCTTGTAGGTGCGATGAGTGGTATCATACGCAATGCGTGAACATGCCGGATGTCGAAGTAGACCTTGTCGACCAGTTTATATGTCCGCCGTGCATCGAGAGTGCGTATTGTCGTCGTTCTGCTCGCTGTGCTAGGCTGACGATCGACGCGTGCCCCAGGCAACCCACATCTCTCCCTCCGAACTACATACAAACGCCGATGCCTATACGGCCTCAAGCACCCCAACCCGTCCTCACCAAGTGCTTGTCACAAACCCGCTCGCGGTGCGTTCTCGAAGTATTGCTCGGACGAGTGCGGCATGCTATATATGCAGTCTCGCATTGACGCCTGGGGCGGTGACAAGAGGCGTCTTTGGGAGAGTGTCAAGAGCGCTGACAAGCGCGAGGGTGTCGCGGTCTGCGTCAAAGAGGTGAAGGACGTGCAGGAAACGGCGGACGCCGCCAAGCTCAACGGAAATCATCCTATGCCCGCTGAGCGATTGTCAGACCTTCCTGTTGAAGTCGTGATGCCAACGAAGACGAAAGTCGAGCGGGACATGGCACACCTGCACGTCCAACTGGAGAGGGTTGCTCAGAGGCGTGACGAGCTCAAGAAACAGATGGAAGTGGTCGTATGGCGGGAGAAGCTCGTGGAGTACGCGACCGCTCGCGCGGAGACACTCGACGAGTGCGGATGGGACCAGCGACTGTGCTTCGGCGACGAGGAATATGCCGAGTTCGGCGCTGGCGTTTTGGAGAGCTACGAGGAGTTGGATCAGCAGGGGGCTGAGGTGGAGGGTGAGCACATGCAGGTTGATGGTGCTCCTGAAGAGGGCGAGTGGTGGTGCAAGGGGAAGAAGAAGTGCGACCGTCATGCGGGGTATGTCCGCTCACTGTCCTCACGTAGTCAATTGCATGTTTACTTTCCTCTTCATTTTGCAGATGGCAGAAGCTACGTTTAGCCGAAGTTAGCTTCGAGAAGGAGACGATGGAGACTGCCCTGCTGCAGCTCACCACCGGTGAACGAGAGATCCGAAGACAAATTGAAGACGTTATCGACCCTAAAGCCCGCACCTCTTCCATGGGCACAGGTTCACCCTTGCAGCCATTGAATGGAAAAGCCTCCTCCAATAATTTGTCTCACTCAAAATCAAACGGTGACCAGGTCAAGAAGGGAAAGAAACGGAAGAACTAGATCGATGACACTGTATCCTTATTGGTTCCTCTTGTTCGATTCTTGTGACGTCTCTTCGATGCTTTGCATTTTGCTGTCGATTATATCATTACGTGCACAGGAGATAATGAGACATCCTCGCGAGATATCAGAGACAACTGGGAGACAGCAATGAGATAAATACAGGTAGTGACGACTCCTATGGCGTAATGAATCTGCCTGTGCTGGAGTTCGTCTATCGAATAAACCCAACGACAAGTACATTAGTATCCGTCCCCTTCGCCGCCTTCCTTGCAGAATCCTTTCTGCTCGAACAGAACCTGTGTCTTGACGTCTTCGTGATGTTTCTTGTTGAGGATATCCTGCTTGTGATATGGCTCCAGATCACTCCATTCTACCTGTCTGAGCGGGACGTCGTCCTCTTGGTCCAGGTCCTGCATATGGTCAGAAGGAGGATGAAAGCAGCCCTAACAATGGACGGAAAGTACATACTACTTCGCCCAGCAGGACAACGTTTTCACCGCGGATGAGAAACAGCCCCCGCCACATTTCTGCAAACACATCACGATGATATATTCGCTCGACCGTATCCTCCAGAACTAAATTAGCTGGGAAGCGGTTTAGTTCACTTCGGTGGGATTCCGAAGTGTTGAACTCGCGCACCAAATTGATCGTACGATCTCAAGACCCCCTGCAACTTCCTGCCGTCTCGAAGGACCACCAGCATCTTCCCTGGTTGGAGCGAGACGCGAGGAGCGATGGATACATGAGCGGACCGAAGGAATAGGATTATGGGCTCAGGTTGGGTGGGTGTTCCTTGAGTTGACTCTGGATAGACGTACTGTCGACGCAATCCACAAGCGACCCCGAGGTTGTGAATGGGATCAGCGAGTCCATGCTGTTGTCGAAGCTGCCTGCGCAGCGTATCTTTGCTTGAACAAAACTCCTCCTGTCAAAACCGGCGATGAGTCCCGGTGTTTCAGGAGTACGTCAGTTTGTCAAGTGTTATAACTTTCGTCAGGAGTGCGACGCTGATATGGCCGAGTCGTTAAGGCGAGTGATTTGAATTTCTCATTATCACTTGGGCATTGCCCGCGTAGGTTCAAATCCTGCTGTCAGCGTTAGTAATTCGTCCTCTAAGTTTTGCATCGAACTACAGAGTACAGTACCTTAGGAAGCTTTGTGAAGATGTGTCATGATTTTATTGCCCGCGCCTTCTAGTAATGGATATCTCATGGCGACACGGGAAGCTTTGATGTCTGAGGTCACCGTCGCGAAACCCAGGTTGATTTAGTATGTTATGGAATTTTGAATATCCTGAGTCACGAAGATTGAAGCAGCTAAAGCGTCTATACTCTGGGGAGACTAATGGAATTGCAGGGGGATTGGAATCTGGCAAGCCGTGCAGGTTTGCGAGGGTGTATAAGAGTTCGCTACACTTGGGATGAATGCACATTAAATACAACGGTAACTGAGCAACCTGTTTCGAAAGGAGATATCCAACGACAATGAAATGGACCTAAGGTAGCTGGAGTGCAGATGGCTGGTTTAGGTCGAGGCGTCAATACTCCCGTCTCCACACACAGCCAAGTCATTACGACGACGAAGGTGTCCCGAAGTACTGCCACTGTCCCGCCTCAGGCTTCTCCTCCAAGGGTTGCCACCTAGGGACGACTTTCAGCAGAAGCCCAAAGCTGAACCGAGGGAAACGTACGCCTTCCATTCGATCATCTTCGAGACCAAGCTCAGCTCGTCCTGGGCAATATTCAACGACACCTCAATCTGGCCCTCGTCGAGCTGCTTCTCCACCTCTGCTATGTTTCCATTCGCACCCTGCACGATCTTCAGCTTTCGCTCGGTAAGCGCCTCCACGCCTTGGCGGTAGACTGAAGTCTCCGGAATAGCGGAGAGCTCAGAGAGTGTTGATTGATAGAGTCTCGTCAGCTCTGGAAGGGGATCGTGGTGTACGTGTAGGCCCGCGATGCCTGTAGTCGTCTTGAGAACTTGGTTGAGTAGAGGACGCGTAAGACGGAACATGGTGTTGTTGGTGCGTATGTAAGTCAGACGCCTGGCACTCGTCGCACTGTGACTTGCGATAGGATGAGTATGCAAAAGGCAATCGGCTTCGCCGGGGCGCCCGCCCGAGAGCGAACCGTCACTGCACGCTTCACGATTCACGATACCGTGACAGCCTCGCTGCTCTCGTCCTTCCACTACCATGGCGGCCATTGCTCTACGGCAGACGCAGTTCCTTCTGCCGGCCTTCAGATTACCCGCATGGCGACCACTCTTTTCGGCGGCACTCATTCCAGCGTTTCTTACAACACCTCGTCCGTTCAGCTGGGTAACACCGACACTACAGTCCCTTCTCGAACTTTTACCTCCGTTCCTACTCGCGGTACCCAAAAAGAAGACCTCGCACTCTCGGAAAGCTATGCGCAGTGCAAACAAGGGTCTGAAAGATAAACGAAGTGCGTGTCTAAGCGTTCGCTCTGGATACGCAACGTTGTTTACATTTCTGCTTCACATCGTAGACCTAGTGCATTGCCCAGGCTGTGGATCACCAAAGTTGTCTCACCATCTGTGCCCAAATTGCTACTCGAGCTTGAACCGTGCGTGGAAGGCGGAGGCGAAGGAGAACGGAGATGGCTCACTGGGTGGTGTACCTGCGGTGGCAGATTGAGAATCACCCGAGGTTTGCGCTAGATATTACCTTTCTTCCCTCGACTGACACAGGCTGTTACAGTATCATTTACTGCAGCTTTTACTAAGGGGCTGGCCCTGTAAAACGGAGGATTCCTGCAGTCTAGGTAGTGTAGACTCTGGTGTCTCTCACCTTCATTGGTTACAATGCGTAAGAGCTGTGAATTCCCAGCTGCGAAGTGCTCAAAGCCCGGATAAGCCCGTACACAATCGAACGATATTGTTGGCGTCTTTCGATAGTGGTGGGCGCGAGCGACACCCGCCGGCCGATGTGCGCGCATGATGCACCTAAGCGTAGTGGCATGACCCGCCTGTGGGGAACTCACCACCAATTTCGGCTGCGAGTCTCCTATACATAGCTGCACACCTGCGACATGCTCTCGGAAGTCTGTCTGTACTATAGTTCCTCGTCATCATTATGTTCTCCAGGCTAGTCCCTCGCACCTCTGTCTCTCGTGCCCGCTCGATCTCTACGCAGTCTCGAGGCCTGGCTGCAATCCTGGAGAAGAAACCAGATGATGTAGTCATAACGTTCGCGAAGCGCACAG
This sequence comes from Sparassis crispa, assembly GCF_003851025.1. NCBI lineage: Eukaryota > Fungi > Basidiomycota > Agaricomycetes > Polyporales > Sparassidaceae > Sparassis > Sparassis crispa. Next base: position 3,127,323 of record NW_020939747.1, read on the forward strand.
CTATGGGCCGCGCGAAGAAGGGGCAGCTGAAGGACACTCCAGTAGATGAACTTCTGCACGCCTTGTTCAAGGTACGTGCAGCGAATTACCATGCACGCGTCACAGATGGCTTGATGCTGTATTTTAGGCCGCTCTGAACGAGACGAAATTAGATCCAGCAAAAGTTGAGGATATTTGCGTAGGTATGTGATACCGGTCCTCAATGTGCCAGCATCCATGAACATATTGCAACTATGTAGGAACATGTCACCCACCATCACCACTGTATGTTTCTCGTGCAGCGGCAATGGCAGCCGGCATTCCTGCCGATGTTCCTATCTCCACTGTAAACCGTCTGTGTTCGTCTGGACTTCAGGCTATCAGAGGAATTGCTCACGCGATCGAGTCGCGAGAGATTACCTTGGGTATGGCAGTTGGAGTGGAGAGCATGTCCTTGAAGTAAGGTCACCCAACAGGTTATCATGCAAGCTATATTAATTAATGTGTTACGTAGTCCACGTCCGACTCCGGAGATTGTGGACCAAGTAGGATCTCACCCACAGGCGATTGATTGTGTACAGGTATGTATGCTACTATTCCTTGTCTCAACGATCGGTTGATGGTGTTATAGCCCATGGGATGGACGTCGGAAATGGTCGCAGAAGCGTACGACGTTCCTCGAGAGAAGCAGGACCAATACGCGCTCATATCCCATACGAGAGCTGAGAAGGTTAGGTACTGCTTCCCGCGACGCTATGACTGCTATTCACGCTTCCTTTCGCAGGCATCTGCCCAAGGCATATTCGCCGACGAGATTGTCCCAATCGAATTGCGTGGGACGGTCATTTCTGTCGATGATACTCTGCGAAGGGGTACCACGCTAGAGGGTCTCGCTAAACTCAAGCCTGCTTTTCCTGACTGGGGTAGTTCCTTCACCACTGCAGGAAATGCAGCTGGTCTAGGTGATGGTGCCGCATTGTGTATTCTGACAACAAGAGAACGAGCAGAGAAGGAAGGCATGCAAGTTGTGGGCAAATATGTAGCGAGCAGTTTTGTCGGTCGGTGCAATTATTCACGAGCGATCCGTGATGAGTCGACTGAATTTAATGATCAGGTGTTGAGCCTCGCTACATGGGGATTGGGCCAATAGCTGCTGTACCCAAGATTCTGGCGAAGACGGGCCTGACGAAGGAAGACGTTGATGTCTGGGAGGTAAGTGTGCGATACGCATACAGTCAAGCGGCGATCATTGACCGTGTCTTAACAAGATCAACGAAGCATTTGCATCGCAGTTCGCCTACTGCGTGGAGCAACTTCAAATTCCGATTGAGAAAATAAATCCCAAGTAAAGTGACTGTCGTTTCGTTGATGGACCTCTAATTAACATCATTGTCAGTGGAGGATCGATTGCATTGACCCATCCTCTTGGAATGAGTAGGTGCAACTAGTCGTTTCCGTTGTGGGAGGCTCTGACACTATGCACCTTCAGCTGGCACTCGTCAAGTAGTGACAGGTCTCGCGGAGCTTCGTCGTCGCGGTGGGAAGGTCTTGTGTACAAGCATGTGCATTGGCAGCGGCATGGGCGGGGCTGGCATCTTTGTTAATGAGCTTCGTCCATGACGGCAGACTATGTACTTGCTAGTGTGTAAGGGCGCGTCATGCTGGTTGTTAGGATAGCCTACCTTGCTTTCACGCAAGTCGCGAAACGAACAATGTAAATCCTGTAAGTTAGCACGCTAGAAGTCACGTCGGTGTAGAACGTTTTGTACCCGTCCAACTGAGCGCGATAGCCTGAGGATCGCGTCGTATCACGTGATGCGAGGCAGTCATAGAGTCCGAAACGAATCCCCACTAACAGACCGTCATCGAGACTTCCGACGCCCGGCCCACCTCTATTCCCCTCAAGGTTCGTGTATTTTGGTTCCTCAGCATCCCGTCAACCGTCTGCATGTTGAAACTGGGAGAGATCGGGTGGACAGTTGGCTGGATGGGCACACATTGCAACGGATGATGCGGGTTCGGCGAAGGAAGCTTACCAGTACTTTGTCCTTGGTATAGTCTTTTCCACCTTCAAAATGTCCGGCCAGATCAGCAAAAAGCGCAAGTTCGTTGCCGATGGTGTCTTCCGCGCCGAGTTGAACGATTTTTTCACTCGCGAACTCTCTGAGGAGGGCTACTCTGGATGCGATGTCCGCGTGACCCACGCCCGCACTGAGGTACGTTGCAGAGTAGCTTAATTCATCCAGGAGAGGTCTAACCGTTTTGCAGATCATCGTCCGCGCTACCCATACACAGGAAGTCTTGGGTGAGAAGGGTCGCCGTATCCGCGAGCTTACTGCCCTGGTGCAGAAGCGCTTCAAGTTCCCTGAGAACTCCCTCGAGTTGTTCGCCGAGAAGGTACAATACCGTGGTCTGTCCGCCATTGCCCAATGTGAGAGTTTGAGGTACAAGCTGCTCGGTGGACTTGCTGTCAGAAGGTCAGCATCATTCTCCGATGCGCGTTCTGTAACGTCTCATCAATGTATGTCTAGGGCGTGCTATGGTGTCCTCCGTTTCGTCATGGAGTCCGGTGCGAAGGGTTGCGAGGTTGTAGTGTCTGGCAAGCTGCGTGCTGCTCGTGCCAAGTCGATGAAGTTCACCGACGGTTTCATGATCCACTCCGGTCAGCCTGCCGTGGATTTTGTCGACTATGCTGTACGGCACGTCATGCTCAGGCAAGGTGTCCTTGGTATCAAGGTCAAAATGTGCGTTTCTTCTGTCTCTGTTGTGGCGGAACACGGCGGCTAAAAGGCCCATGTTTCCTTAGCATGAAGGGCTGGGATCCTGAGGGTCAACTTGGTCCTCGCAAGCCTCTGCCTGACTCTGTCCAGATCCTTGAACCGCCAATCGACAAGATCGTCGCGGAGCCTACGTCTGAGCAGCGCGAGCCTGCTATCATCGCGCAGCCGGCACCGCCTGCCGACGCCCCTGCGCAGTACCAGGCTGAGGAACCTTTCCAGTATGAGCAGCCGGCTGCGTTCTGATGCTGTTGTATTCGGCATATCATCATGTCTGTTATGTATCTTTGCGATCATTGTCGCTTCCCATATCCAAGTGTAAATGTTCAGATGAGAATCGATGCTGGACGGCAGGAGTAATTGATATACCAACTGGTATTAAGTATACTCTGCTGAAATAGATGTGATACAATGGTATAATCTTTAATACAATGGGATGTCCATTCGTTGCCAGTGAAATGTTCTTTCCAATACGTGACGATCGTGGGGATCTGTGACTCGGGACGCAAGATTAAACTTTGCCTGCGGTCGCTGCGATGTGGAGTTTGGCCAAAGCACAGACAAGGGGGACAGCATAGAAAGAGTATCCAACCCACACCACTGGGTGCACTAGTCAACATCTGCTAGATCGAAACTGGACACAACACTCACTGACAAAGCCGTTACTGGTAGCGGCGATAAGTTCAGGAGCACCGGAACCTGTTTTCGAGATGTCGTCGTTGAAATCTTGCACGGCTTTTCCAAACCACATGTAAATGACAAGGAACGAGGTGAGTCCTGTACAACATCAGTGAGCGTACGATGGCAAAATGGGGAATTGTGCGTCATACCGATAATGAAGCCCATGAAACCAATCCAGGCAGTAGCGCGTTGGACCATGGGTTTCTCAAATGGTGCACCAGCTCTTCCCAGGTGGGCTCGGTGTGTCGTGAGCGTGAACATGAAGAAAAATAAGAAGCTGAATGCGAGGGAAACAGCTATGAATGCCGAGCTCGTGGATGGGGGAGACGTCAAAAGATCCGGGGCATTGGCAGGAAGGACAGAAAGGTCTTTCCCGCGATTAGTGTGAGAGCTTATGAAATGGATAAAGTACAGTCTGAAAACATACTGTATGTGGGAGAGACTGTAGGAGAAGTGCAGACGAGTCCTGTCTCCTTGTTTGGTCGATAGCACGACCCTGAAAGTGAATGAGGAATGATTATACTCCTCTAAAGTGTCCTGCTCACCGAGGGCGCCCATGAAAACGGTCGGTCCATCCAACCCCTGCGAGGAGTTTGATTGGACCAAAGACGTTGACGGAGTGACACTGAGCAACGCGACTCGAGATGACAACATGACCACGGGTGCCAAGTAGGAGAAGAGAATGAGTAAGAGAGACGTCAGAGCCAACACCGGTGCCAGGTGCTGAGTGATAGCTTTCGACACGCCTGCAATCATCGTGACTAGAGCCTGAACTTCGATTGGATGCCAGAAAAATTAGACCAGCTAGAACGAGAACGTCTAAAGAATGGAGTATATCTGGACAGTTGACCAAAGACTTCTACCCGCTACTCACAGAGCAAAGACGGGGATCGCGAGCGAGTTGGAGGAGCAGGCGAGCATGATGCAGCATCTTAAATAGCAGTCGTGTTATCCAGTGAGAACGTGGTCAGTGACAGCTCCGTGTGCATTGTATATGGGATGAACTGAAAAAAACAATAGACCAAGTCCACAGCAACAGTTTCCGAGCGCACAATTGAAGGAGGTAACGAGGTAGTGAGAACACCATTGTTCCAAAAATGGAAGCCGTATAAGCAAGTGGAGCGCCGGCTTCTGCAAGCCATTCGTCACAATTAATTTCCAGAAGACATCTACTGTATGGCCTGAGTGCCTTACAAAACCCAGGCTTTGTGAATCAAGATATGAGAAATTTCCCCCCAAACCACCACATATATCTAAATTTCAGGTCCGTTCCGCCAGCCAACTTCGGGGGTTCTGGACCCAACCTCCGGCGGCGGGGGGTGTTCCACACCCAACTTTCGATGACTTTTTGGGTATTTTCGGGCGTCGAAGATTGAGCGTTTTGCCTCCGGCGGCCCCAGGTTTTCGGGATGGTGGCGTCTTGGGTCGGCAAATTGCGGGCCGCGTACTTGAAGATTTCGACAAGTGGCCGCGTCGTGAAGCACTCGCTCGCTACCCTACATGTGTTGATTCTCGCAAACCCATGCTCCTTGCACTCGCTTTTACCCTTGGCTAGTCTCTTATCTTTGGCTGAACTAACACCTACAAAAACCCTGGTCAAACAGTTTGTTCCTATACAAGGCCATCCATCTCCTAGGTCGTCGAAGCAGCGTTTTGTCGCAGATGGGAGCTTAGCCATAAAGAAGTGCCCTAGTAAAGGCGACATCTCACTGTCCTTCGTCCGTCAGGCATGGCCAAGAAGAAGAAGACGCAGCTCAAGGCCGTCGCGAGGGGGTTTGCGACTACTTCTGTTCCCAAGAAGGTTGTTCTACCGGCAGAGGAAGATGGAGTTGACATCTCTGAGACCATCGACGCGGCGCCAATCGTTAAAGACGCGATCAGGACAACTCCCGTCGGTGGTGAGCTTGCTCAAGCCCCAACGGACGATTACGACTTGGACAAGCACGAGGAAGAATCTCTGCAGCTTTTGGTAGACAAATTACAAGATAAAACGGAAAAGGATATTGTGCGGACAATCAAGGTGTGTATGTTCACTAGACTTTCTTGAGCACTATGCATATTCCCTCTAGGCGATCAAGCAAGAGCAACGGTTCTCAGAAACGCTGGTTCGCCTTGACTGGGACAGTAGATTAGTTGATAGAGTACTTTCTTTGGCTCTTGAATCTGATCACGCTGGAGGTGAATCTGTTCTACGTTTGCTATTGGAAAATTCTAATCCTCCTGAAGTAAAGAGGGCTCTGGATGAGACCGAAGAGAAGGCCATTGCTCGCCTTGCGATTACATATGGAGTTCTTAGACGATTAGGTTTCTCTGAAGACAGAGTTGAAGAATGTCTCAGGGCTACAGAAGGGGTTGATTTAGATGAAGCATTTGCTTGGGTATGTTCTCATCTATCTTCGCGTAATATGCGGCTGTTTAATTAGGCCGTTTTATCAGCTTCACCTTCATTGCGCAGAAGAAGAACTTGGTTTGCAAAACGGTCTGTATATTCTCGACTTATGTCATCGTAATCCTATTCTCAACGTGTAATATCAGGATCGAGAGCAGCAAGTGAACCCAAGACACCGACGATCAACACTCCTCAGTCACCTCGGACTTCTCTCACTCCGGTACTACCATCATCAGTGTCTGGTTACTCATCTCATGGTGTATCTTCGTCTTCCCGACGCCTGAACCCAGACATCTCGGTGTTTGAGCCTACAACCAGCGCTTCACTGACCTCGTTACATTACGACGACGGTATGCCAGAAGAGACTGACATAGGTGGAACTCACACACCGTTATTCTCTGACCATGGGCGACAGTCGCCTACGGATGACGCCAATGCTGAATTTATAAGACTAAAGTTGCAAATTTCTGACCTAACCACACATAGAAGACAGCCTGATGAAACTCGAGATGCTGCTTTCCTGCGGGGTTTGCAAAAACGTTTGGAAGACGTGAAGAAGGACTATTTCTTCGATCAGGAGGAAGCTGAAGCCCAGTTTCGTATTGAACGCGAGAAGGCGGATGCAGCTGCCCTGCGATCCAGATTGCGTGGTGAAGTCCCCGTCGTCCAGACTTTACTGTCGTTAGAGCGTTGCAGGAACCGTCCGCCCGAGAAAGAACCCCCTCCCTCAGTTGTCGGGGATACAAGTTCTGATATCTTCGACAACGAGGATGAGGAGTCGAACGGAGGATTATTCGAGCTCCTAGAGGCGATGCCCGAGACAGAAGTTTCCGATCGCGGTGTCACTGTCGCTGTTCGCGACATGGCTCTACCTAAACACTGGTCTGGCCGGACACCGAGATCATTGTTATCTGAAGTCGTACACAAAGTCGACAGATTCGCGGCCATTTCATACCAGTGTATCTCCGGACTCAGTCGTGCAAAGAGGGCCGCCGTTGAGATACACTGGGAGGGAGGCAAGACACAAGGATGGAGCATGGATGATATTGCTTGCCATGATATGTCTCAGGCCGAGCAATATATTTCCACCATCGCTATGCATGCATTGACCTTCCCCAGATCAGACGGTTTTGCCTGCATTGGATCCATGGGCGTAAGTAGTCAGACGACGTTCAGGTTGCTGCCTGCCATATACCGAGATTTATGGGACGAACTGGAGCAAAAAAGAAAGGTCACGAACGATGCCGTCAACCGTAGCGTATGGGCCAAGTTGCGGGTCATCATAGAGCCCAAGATGAACGTCGACCGCAAGGTGAGCTCTTTGGTACTCTTTGGTACTTCTCCGTGAAGCGTGTGCATGTTCATAGATGCTCCCACAGGCTAACAGCAAGGTATCCAGAGATGTTTTCGACAGGAAGGACTTGCCCGTTATCCCAAATGTTGGTCAAAGCAATGACCTCACTCCAGAGCAAATCAAAGCTGGGTTCAGGACCAGACAAGCTAGCGCTCCTTACCAGGATATGCTCGTGAGTATCATTTAGTACGTGTGGATATTCCAGGTACTCAACATCCTTCGCCCTTAGCGTCAACGAGAGCAACTCCCGATTGCCAGGTATCGCGGCGAAATTACCTCTATTCTTGACAGGTCTCAGATACTAGTTCTAAGTGGTGAAACTGGGTGGTGAGTCACGTGAATGGCTGATATTCTTACACTCGTTTATGTCTCCGTTAAGTGGGAAGTCAACTCAAGTTCCAGCCTTCATCCTGGAACACCAGCTCGCGCTAGGGAGAGATTGCAAGATCTATTGCACGGAACCTCGCCGAATTTCCGCTATATCTCTTGCACAGCGAGTATCGCGTGAGTTGGGCGAGGTTCCTGGTGCTGTGGGCACCCTCGGCTCCATCGTGGGGTACTCGATCCGGCTGGAGAGCAATATTACCAGTCGAACACGCTTGGCATTTGTTACGAACGGTATTGCGTTACGAATGCTGGAGGGTGGAAGTGGACAAGGAGGACAAGGCACTGCATTTGACGAGATCACGGTCAGTACGAGTATCAAATTGACGCAGCGGAATACTTATTTTGCCTTCCAGCACATTATCATTGACGAGGTTTGTGCATCGCACCTGGAATGGTGAATATGCTCAGAGCAATCTCAGGTTCATGAACGTACCATTGAATCTGACTTCCTACTCATTGTGCTCAAATCTTTGCTACGAGAACGTCCCAATCTGAAGTGAGTTTCTTGTAGTGCCCTCTTGCCATACTCTCTTGTCAAGATGCTGAGTCCTGCAACAGAGTTGTGCTCATGTCAGCGACTGTGGATGCTGACAAGATATCCGACTACTTTGGCGGTTGTCCAATCCTTTACGTTCCTGGAAGGACTTTCCCCGTTGATGTCCGGTACTTAGAGGATGCGGTAGAATTTACCCGGTGGAAGATCACCGAAAGTTCACCTTATGCTAGACGTGGTACGTCGTCTGCTGTCCTGCCTTTCTCCGCTTACCTCATATGACCTTCAATCCCCAGGAAAGGACAAATTTAATCAGAGCAAAGCCAAAGTGGATTGGTCAGAAGATACGGCTCCCGCAGATGATGAAGACGAAGAGGCCGAACAGGATAACGTGAAACTGGAGAAACGCTACTCTCCTAACACCGTTTCCACCGTCAACTTGCTGGATGAACGTGTCATCCCTTACGATCTCATTGTCCGCTTGTTGGAGCGGCTGTGTATTGAGGATCCAACCTACACTACCTATTCTGCGGCTATCTTGATCTTCATGCCCGGCATGGGAGAGATTCGCAGATTGAACGACATCCTGTCCGAGCACCGCTATTTTGGTTCAGAGCTGCAGTTCAAGCTCTACCCTCTCCATTCTATGATCTCCAGTGAAAATCAGGGCGCAGTGTTCGATATTCCTCCTCAGGGCATCCGGAAAATTGTCATAGGTTCGCTCGCAACCCTGCAGACCCTTTAATTAGCCTCACGTGTTGGCACAGCTACGAATATCGCTGAGACCGGCATCACCATTCCTGACATCACTTGTGTAATCGACACTGGAAAGCATCGTGAAATGAGGTTAGCTTTTATTGTATGTGACGTGCCTGTGACCTGACATTGATTTCGTTGTATATTCCAGGTTCGACGAGAAACGTCAAATCAGTCGTTTGATCGAGACCTTCGTGGCAAAAAGTAATGCTGCTCAGAGACGTGGACGTGCAGGGCGAGTGCAGTCAGGGCTCTGTTTCCACCTTTTCACAAAATTGAGGCATGATACTAAGGTACGTTTGAGCACCTTACCTGATCAAAACAAACTTACCGTGGTGATTAGCTGGCGCAACATCCCGACCCAGAGATGATGCGGCTGAGCCTCAGCGATCTTGCATTACGCATCAAGATTATGAAGGTTAAACTGGGTTCCTCTGTAGAAGACGTCCTCTCGCGTGCTCTGGATCCCCCTCTGCCTGTCAACATCCAAAGGGCCGTTTCTTCATTGGTCGAAGTAGGGCTTCTTGTACCGATCTCTGCCTTGTTACACAACTGATAGAATTGTTGCAGGTTCGTGCCCTCACTCTAAATGAAGAAATTACGCCTATGGGCCGCTTGTTGAGCAAGCTACCTACGGATGTGCATCTTGGGAAGTTCTTGCTGATCGCGACACTCTTCCGATGTTTGGATCCGGCTCTCACTGTTGCGGCTACTCTGAACTCCAAGTCCCCCTTCCTTTCTCCGCTTGGCTTGGAGAAAGAGGCCGATCGTGCGAAGCTCTCGTTCCAAGTCGGTAAGCACCTGCTCGTCCTCGTCGGCTTGCCAAATGTTGAGATGGTTCAGAAAACTCCGATTTCCTCACGCTTCATAACGCGTTCGCCAGCTGGCGCCGGGCTTGTGCAAATGGCGTTGCCCGCAAGTTCTGCAAGTCAACTTACTTGAGCCATCAGGTAAGCGGCCTTGTCTGTGAGATGACGGGGAAAATATTCACTTTTCCATTTCTCTGCGGTAGAACTTGCAACAGATCGAAGAACTGCGACAGCAATTCCTGGGGTATGATTATCTATATGAACGTTTGATCACTTCGCATTCACCGATGACCGCTTTGTAGCTACTTGGTCGACTCCTCATTCATACAAGTTGATAAGGCATTTGTTCTGGAATTGAGCAGGTTGGTTTCGTAATTACTCGGTTGGGGCGTCCGATTTAACAGTACCCACAGGGCACGCTTCACCCGTAACAGAACACGTTTCGTCGCTGTTCCTGCAGAGCTTGATTTGAACTCGTCGAACGTCTTTCTGTTCAATGCTGCCCTGACAGCAGGTCTGTATCCCAAAATACTGGCGGTCGACCCGATGCAAGGCGGGATGCGCACCATCACAAACAACCAGGCGGCGTTCTTCCACCCTTCCTCCGTCAACTTCCGTAGGAAACCCAAGGACTTCGGGGTGAATCACTTATGCTACTTCACACTGATGTGAGCGAATCGATTGCATACAATCCGACGATTTAGTGATACTCGACACTTTACAGGCATTCCAAGAAATTGTATGCTTGGGAGACGGGGCCGGTGGACGATATATCCCTCCTACTTCTTTGCGGAGAGGCGGAATTTAAGGTAAGCAAAACCCCCCAGGTTGATCCCGTCCACGATCACACATGTTCTCGTAGCTTGCGTCCGACGTTGTGTACATCGATCGCAAGATCAAGTTTCGCATCACCCCGAAGTCAGGCATCGCCCTCAAGGTTTTGCGCGCGCAGATTAGCTCACTGCTGGCAACCCAAATGCGTAGCAAACCTCTGTTAGAGTCTCAGGTGCTGTGGAACGATCTCGCCATGATGGTGCTGGGAAAGTTCAAGGTAAACGATCCCTTAGAGAACCAAGATGGGGTTACGGTCGTGATACACAACAGGAATACATGAATCTCGGTATTGTTTACACTGGTCTTCTGTCTGTGCGAATCTCGAGGACGCTACCACCCTTCACAGGTGTGTGAAATATGTAGCATGTAGCACGCGTACACCAGGATGCCTTCAGTTTTTGCTCCTTACAGCAACTATATTATGCCACGACTATAAGACATAAGCAACATATATGGGTTGCATGAATGCTTCCTACAACAAGACAGGACAACGACATGAATCGTACGACGGATCTAGTCCTCGTCCTCATCATCAGCACCGCTCCTGCTCGAGGCATCAGCACAATGTGATATTATGGACTAAGAAGTACGCACTGGATGTTGTAGAAGCGGAGCTGGTATGAGTCTTTTGACGAGGCGACCACGCTGAGCATGTTTTGCATTAGTAGACGTAGCGCAAGTAACAGCAAATACACACCGAATCCAGTCACGGAGTGTGTTCTTCTTGAGGAACTTTTTCGTGAGGTACTTGAGATACCGTTTGGACAAGGGAATGTTCGAAGTCACGGTAATCTTAGTGTCGGCTGAAAATGGTTCAATCGTCAAGAGGGTGAATGAGCCCGAGGTCATGGGCGCACCATCACGAGTGATCTTGACGCTCTCGCCAAGCTGACCGGTCTTGCCGTCGACCTTGATGCGGTCGTGCAAGAACTTCTCGAAGGCCGCACCGTCAAAGACACCATCGCCCGCTGGACGAGAGTAGTCAATGACAAACTTGTGCTTGGAAGCAGCAGCTTTTCCGGAGGCGGCTTTGGGCTATTTCATGGAGCACAAAGAGAGAAATCCAGTATAAGCCTACTGAGAAGTGGACTCAGCAAAGCGGTACTGGAAACTGACCATCTTGACGGGTGGCACGGACTCTTGAGGTGAAAGTGAGCAACCGTTTCGTGCAGGTAAATTGTGCGAATTGTCACGTGCCAGTGTACTGTACAGTTGCACCGATCGTTTACCACGGGTCGGAGATGCCCGCTAACCTGTATTTTCCCACACTCATATTCGTAATTAGGAGTCTCAGCGGCGCGATCTCGGCGACTTGCAGGTTTGCTGAAAACTTCAGACAACCATGGCCTCTCGCAAATCGCTCACCCGCGAACAAGTCGCATCTGCTCAGCTACTGGGCGACTATTCCATCAAGTCGGAGAGCACCCAACCAATATTGGACACGTCCCAATGGCCTCTCCTCCTGAAAAACTACGACAAACTACTTGTGCGGTCTGCGCATTTCACCCCCATACCTTCTGGCTGCAGTCCTTTGAAGCGGGACATCACATCATATGTCAAGTATGTGAGGTTATTATTTGGCACGTTGTGCTCGTTGAATGAACATGTTATAGGTCTGGTGTCATAAACTTAGACAAGCCGTCAAATCCATCCTCACATGAAGTTGTCGCGTGGCTGAGGAGAATTTTGAGGGTGGAAAAGACTGGCCACAGTGGTACTCTAGACCCAAAAGTCACAGGGTGCCTGATTGTCTGCATTGACCGGGCAACCAGGCTGGTGAAGTCTCAGCAGGGCGCAGGTGCGTAAGCCCGCCCTGCTCCTACATTCATGCTGTACTTATCTCGACCGTACAGGAAAGGAGTATGTTGCAGTCCTGCGTATCCACTCAACCCTCCCAAACCCTGCCTCCCTCCCTCGCGCCATCCAGACACTTACAGGTGCGCTGTTTCAGCGACCCCCGCTAATCTCCGCAGTCAAGCGACAGCTGCGAATACGAACCATTTATGAATCCAACCTGCTTGAGTTCGATGAGAAGCGCAATCTTGCAGTGTTCTGGGTGTCGTGCGAGGCGGGCACGTACATTCGGACATTATGTGTACATTTGGGGTTGATTTTAGGTGTGGGTGGTCATATGCAGGAACTGAGACGTGTACGGAGTGGTGCGTTGAGCGAGAACGACGACATGGTAACGATGCACGATGTTCTGGATGCACAGTGGGTCTACGATACGTCACGAGACGGTAAGAGCTCTTCGTGTCAAACACGAACCCAAACTCACTCCCCCCTGCTTTAGAAACATATCTGCGACGCGTCATTCGACCACTAGAGTCATTGTTAGTCGGATACAAGCGCATAGTGGTCAAAGACAGTGCAGTCAACGCGGTTTGTTACGGTGCGAAGTTGATGATTCCCGGCTTGCTGCGTTACGAGGCCGACATTTCGCTTCACGAGGAGGTCGTGCTCATGACCACGAAGGGTACGCGTCCACGTCGCCTATCTGAACACAAATACTTACTTAAACTGCCCTGAACCCATTTCGTCCTTAGGTGAAGCCATTGCTTTGGCAATAGCACAAATGTCGACGGTGGAGCTCGCCACCTGTGATCACGGTGTCGTTGCGAAGGTCAAGCGTTGCATCATGGAGCGTGATACATACCCTCGCCGGTGGGGTCTCGGACCCAAAGCCTTGGAGAAGAAAAAGATGGTTAAGGAGGGGAAGCTCGGCAAGTATGGCGAAAAGATACAGGGTGTCACCCCGGCAGAATGGAGCAAGGACTATGTCGACTACTCGCGAGAGGTAAGTTCTACATATTCGTGTGTGCTGCAGGAATGATGCTGAGTTTTCGTTACCGTCAGGAACCAACCGCAGGACCGTCTGCAACGCCCGCCGCCACCGCTGCTGCCCCGGCCGTTGCAGAAGCCAGTCCATCAAAGGAAAAGGAAAAGGAGAAGAAGCGCAAGCGGAAATCGGAGGTAGCTGATACCGATGGCGACGTCTCAATGGCGGTGGAGGCGAACGACGAGGAGGATGAAGCTGCTCGCACAGAACGGAAGCGGCTGAAAAAGGAGAAGAAGGCCGCGAAGGAAGCTGCGAAGGTGGAAGAAGTGGAAGATGATGAGGCAAGACGGGAGAGAAAGAGACTGAAGAAGGAGAAAAAGGCGCGGGAGTCGATGGGTGGCGAGTCATAGGATTCCTTCTCCTTCTGACTTCTTTACTGGCCCGCACATGACGGTAGGACACGCGTTGTGTCCAAAATTTGACCGTTATGTTGTCTGATTTATTGGTGTTGATCTGTTCATTCTGTAGGTAGCCTTCTTTGTAATCTTATCCAACACGTACATTATCTGACCGTCCCTGTACGCAGTGCAAGTTGTTTGATGTGCTCTCGTTCAGGCCTCAGACTGACGCTCGCCCAAATATCCACAAGACGCAACACCAGCGCTCACCCGTGGAAATAATGTAGTGATCGTCGAGGTATCCGATACACAAGATATCTGATATAGTCTGTCCGAGTCCTAGTACAGCAACCCCAACAACGACCGAGCAGCATGTAGCTAAAACGAGCGGTAAATATGAAGACGGTAAAGTAAAAGCGTCAGAGTTATTAGTCGTTCACAAAAGTGCAACGGCGACAGCGAGCACCGAGCCGAGCGCGAACGCGAGCTGAGCGCCGAAGCTTGCCTCAGCACTATTGGATGAGGAACCAGAGGCAGAGCCGGACCCTGAGCCTGAACCGGAGCTGCTGTTGGCATTGGTGCCGTTGAGTTCCATCGCGAGCTCCTGGAACGCTGAGAAGTTGCGCGGGCTGTCCGCGACTGCGTTCACGGCAAAAACCATTCCTGAACCACAGTGGCTGGCACCGGTCGGGGTGTGCTGCTTGCACTGTTTGCACGATTTCAACACGAAGACGAGCTTGGAAAGAGGAGAACGCTTACGTAGAACCATGTGGGAGCGGTGTCGTTGACGGTGAAGTTCCATGTGGGGAACTCGGTCGCATTAGCAGCCACTGGTCGACTGGGGACTCAAAAGTCAGCTGTTGTGCGATTAAGAAATCGGGTCAAGACGCGCACAATCCGGAGTCCAAGCCGATGACCTGATCAGTGGTAGCGTTCGTCAGAATACGGCAAGGATCAGGGAAGGAGGACTGAGTCGCGGTGTGATTTTTCTGGTGGCTGCGATCATGCACACGGATGAGTGTCTCTGTCATCATGAATTCGAACGCGACACTCACAACTCGAAGACGACCGTATCTCGAGGCTGGGCCGTAATATTCGACGGCGTGTAAGTGAGCTCACCATTGGCGCCGCCGACAACGACGGTGTGGACTGCGCCCTGTAGGGAGACAGGCGTGGGCTCTGGGGAGCCAATGTACGACGGGTACACCGAGACCCATGATGATCCCTGAACTGTGATTGTCTCCGTAACTACGATGGGCGTCGGCTGGGCGGGGATGGTGACGCCACCATACGCGGCGGTGGTCCAGGCAGCAGACACAGTAGACGCAGCAGAGGACGAGACCGATGACTTCAATGCAGCACCCTGATTCAAAGCGTTCTGCAGATAGTTGGCGAACGAGTTGGAGGAACCATCGGGTCCAGGGTTCACAGCGAAGACCATTCCATTACCGCAGTGACTCTGGGGAGTGTTCGCGGCTTGGCGGCAGTAAACCCAGACAGGATTGGTCTGTTAGACAAATTTGTCAATTAAAAAATTATCGGAGAGTCACACGATAATATTTGGCGTACATCATTGACAGTGACCGTAAACGTCGGGAAATCGTTTGTCTGGTTTGACGGGACGGGCATGCTGCAACGAACGGTTTGTCTATGCATAATTGTTCATGTAAACAAGCTAGTACTCACAACCCGGAGTCAAATCCGCCGTCAACTAGATGGCAGGGATCTTCAAAAGTCGACTGTGAGGCTGTGTGGTTCTTTTGCTCGAAGTGGAAAACGACTTGGTCCCCTGCAGCAGCGGACTTCACGTAGCATTTTCGTGAGACGATGCGCGTTTTTAAGCACCATGTAACTTACAAGGGAGCTGGGGGTGTAGATGAGACTTCCATTGGAACTCCCCACCGTAACGTCAAAAACCTGCTGAGCAGCGGCAGAAGAGGCAAAGACAACACCGAGAGAAAGAACAGCGATAGGAAATAACATGTTGATAGGGGGATGACCGAAAAGGCAGAAGAATGAAATGTGAGGGCGTCGACCGCATTGCGACAGCCTTTATACTCAATCACAAAGGGGTAGCTCAGAAATGCGAAGAGGCGAGAGACAATGAAACCCGGTGTGGCCGCAAAATTGTCTCCGCACCTTAGTATGGCGCTGCAATACCTCCGTTAAGCTCTGAAGAATGCACTAAAGACTATAAGGCGGTGTCGAAAACCAGAGAACAAGACACAATTGGCTGCAGCATCAACCTCTCCTAGTCAGGAACCGCTCTCGACCGGCCAATCATCTTCGCGTACGTGGAGAGATGACCTGCATTGGAAGAACGACGGACGTGCTCGAGGGTAGGCTAACCCATGTTCCACCCGGGGTATGCACTAAATGGAGATGGCGTCTCAAGACGGCTGGCCTTGAGGCGTTCCCGCGGCGGGGTGAGATATCTCGTTGCTTAGAGTAGCCGAAACGCGTGCTCCCACCTGTGTGGAAGCATGCCACACATCGTCGAGCACAAAAGCCCTACAGCCACAAGACGGTTCTTCGGCGACAAGTAACCTGGTGACAGGGGCAAACGATCGATGCCCCAGCATCTGCACAGCGTGCAGATCACTCACCTACTGGCCACGTGGTACGATGAAACTTCACAATAGCGATGCAGATGCAGCTGGTCACTGTGGAATCCGACAGTTGCAGTTCGGACAATGATTGACGGGTTCATACACTGTCATATAGTCCGAGTCGTGTTTGAGGCTGATGGCCGTCTCGAGCACATCGCTCGAAGTTATATGGTGACATCGCCATCCACACCCTACCTTGTTTGAAGCCCACCATGGACTGCCAGCAACAATAGAGAAGGAAGACCTCGTAGGGAAGAGATGGGTGAGTGACCCACTCCGAGCCGCAGACTTTGTCTCGGATCGGAATCACTACGTTCAGTTAGCTTTTGGTGCAGAAATACCCGGCGCAATAGCATTGATCGTTGGGTATGGTTTTATGTCGACACATCATCTGACAGGGTTGTCCATCGTTAATCTTCTGTGGGTAGGAGCTACTGAGGACCAAGTATGGAAGGTGAGTAAGTTTCAAGTGTGACAAGTAACGTGCTTAGTCATGGGTTTCATCACGCTGATCGTGACAGCGTGATCTGATCGCAAGTTCTGAGGCGCCCTGGCTTGCGACTTGCTGCAAGTTGGATAGCCTGTCCAAGACGAAGGGAGGAGGGGCGACATCACATCTTGGTAGCGAGAGGCCTCGATGACGGCGGATCATTCATCCCACTCGCGAAGCGATAGCGCTGAGGGTTGAACGTTGAGGGCTGTGAGTGGCTATCATTTGTTGGAGTTCCATCAACTGAGCAACCGCTGTAGACGCCTTTATATAGCGCGTGCACCGCGTCCTCTTTACAGCTAGTACATACTCTGGATCCCTTTGTAATCCTCACCTAATCCATCTTCTTTGTCTTCGCGGTCGAGAGTCAGAGACCTCGCCACACCTCCTTCTCTATCCACTATCTCATCGTCATGTCTCGCAAGGCCCCCAAACCGCTTCCTAAGTTCGAGATCGGTGAGTGACGCGACGATCCTGTCCATTCATCGACCTCGCGAAGGTGCTGGTCGAAGTTGACAACGACTGACGCTGCTTCGATTCGTTCCTGCCCTTTAGGTGATGACTACACCATCCTCCATGGCCTCGGCGAGGGAGCATACGGTACTGTTGCTGCTGCGCTGCACAAACCAACTCGCAGGGAAGTTGCGATCAAGAAGGTCCTCCCCTTCGAACACACGCTCTTTTGTCTACGCACCCTTCGAGAGCTCAAGCTACTCAAATTCTTCTCCGAAACATGTGTGAACGAGAATGTGCGTGTCGGGATCACGAATAATGCAGGCGGTGTATCTGAAGCCTCTGCACAGATCATCTCGATCTTAGACATCGTCAAGCCTCCATCTCTCGACGAATTCAAAGAGATATACTGTATGTATTCCTCGCCCTACCTGTCTGCCGTCCTCTGAGATACGGCTTCAGTTATCCAGGAGCTAATGCAAACCGACTTGCACCGTGTGATACGCACTCAGCAGCTAACAGACGATCATTGCCAAGTGAGCGATTGACCGAAAGATATATCGGTGCAGATCTAATACGAAACCGCCTGGCAGTACTTCATATACCAGACGCTGCGAGCACTCAAGACAATGCACTCGGCAGACATTGTCCATCGAGACCTCAAGCCTGCCAATCTCTTGCTGAACGCGAATTGCGACCTCAAGGTTTGCGATTTTGGTCTCGCAAGAAGCACACGGTCGACCAACCCGGCTGGGAAGGAGGCGGGGTTGATGACGGAGTACGTGGCGACACGGTGGTACCGGGCACCAGAGATCATGCTGTCATTCAAGATGTACACGAAAGTGAGTGTTTGTGCGCCCTTCTAGTGCTGAGGTTTAACCACTGGATATATAGGCCATCGACATCTGGGCAGTGGGCTGTATCCTTGCCGAATTGCTCAACGGACGCCCGCTCTTCCCAGGTCGGGACTATGGACACCAGCTTGACCTGATCCTGGACGTCATCGGTGCGCACAGAACCAATCCACGCCTCAATTGAAGCCCAGATATTCACGTATATTGTAGGTACACCGACACTCGAGGAGTTCTACGGGATCACGTCGCGCCGGTCGCGCGACTACATCCGTGCGCTGCCCATTCGGAAACGGCGGCCATTCAGCTCTGTGTTCCCGAAGGCGTCGCCCGAGGCGCTCGACTTCCTCACGAAGACACTCGTGAGTACATTGATGGTAATTCTCGCACTTGTACAGCCCTACTGATGCGCGTTTCCGTGGGTAGACCTTTGACCCCAAGAAGCGCCTGACTGTAGATCAGGCGCTTGAGCATCCATACCTTGCTGCCTACGTGTGTCGTCTCCTCAATTTCGCGCAGCTCAAATTTTCTGACATGTCTGTTTGCAGCACGATCCCGAGGACGAGCCAGCAGTCTCCTCACTGGACTCTGAGTACTTCGAATTTGACTGTGAGTGCACTCTTGTCGATCAATAGCGCCCGCTCACTGTGAAACGCCAGATCTCGATCTCAGCAAAGATGAACTAAAGGGTGAGTGCGCGCACCGTGATCGTTTCGTTTCAGCTAATCGCTAACCGCCATGTCAACGCACAGACCTTCTCTACGCGGAAGTTATGTCCTTCGTGCCCTGTATCTAGAGAACAGCCCTTCTCTGACACATCTAGGATTGCGGCTCGCTGTTGTACCACCGTGTCTGCACAGACTCAAAGTGTGCTTCCACGCACTGCATTTTATATACCTTTCGTTCGTACACGCAATTGAATGTATTTATCTACTCTGTGGACTTCGCGATAATATGGTTGTGAGCATGCAGTATATCCTGGAACGTCTGAGCTCGCCGTCCACGCAACGACAGCGCAAAAGCATCAACATTGATACAACGAAGAAGAGCTACAAGATGACTCAAATACAACATCGCGGCGATGAACGACTCAGCCATTCGCACGACCTCCATTCGACAAGTCCGACCATAACGCACAGTGCAAACCGAAGTCAGCAACTGGGGGAGGTGGTAAATATCGAATTTAAAGCAAGTAGTGGTAGTTAAAAAGTACAGAAAAGAATGTGAAGGGGAAAGCAATAATCGTCGCAACGCGAGAGGTCGTCCGGAGAGCTCGAGCACCACACCATCAAACGTAACCTGGTCAAGATAAGGGATTTAGCTAAGGTCTGAAGAGCCGACGGGCTCAAAAACGTGGCGCCGTGCCGGTCCAAAACCCCGTTGCGACGCCTTCAACACCGAAGTCGCCAAACCGAGTGTCCCCCTCGAGCTCTGTGCCGTACATCGTCCGTTTCATCGGAAGCGCCGGTGTCTCTGGTATGCCAGACATCCCAAGTCCAACCCCCACCTCGTTACTCGACGCCGGAGGGGTCGTCATTGAGTCCATCTCGGGGACGGTAGACAAGGTGGTAGGGGTGCGTAGCAGAGCAGAAGGTTCGACACAGCCATTCTCTACCGCTGGTGTGGTCGTTCTGGACTGACGCGAGCGCGGGCGGCTCGGGCCCGCCGCTGACCGTGGTCGGCGAGGACCACCGTGTGGGTTGAACAAGTCGTTTCGTTCCCGACGCCCTCCTGCACGCTCGATGTAGCCACCAGACGGGTCCGCCGCTCCTGGCGTTGGCGATATCGGAGGTTCTGCATAGAAAGAGGGGCTGGTCATTCCGTACGGCGCGGCGGGGGTTGAAGTTACAGGATGGAACGCAGGGTTCGTGAAGCTGAAGCTGAAGGTGGAGCTCTGTTGGGTGTTTTCTGTACCATTAGCTGTGCTCGTCACGGGTCCTGTGCCGTTCCCCGATGGGGGCGTGCTTCCCGACGAGGGAATAACGAAGAGATCGGACAGTCGGGTATCAGGCAGAGGCGGGTCGATGTACATCTCTGGAGGCTCTTCGGGTCCGCTGAAGACGGTGAATGGGGGTGCAGGGGGGGCTGGGGTGATTATCACACCGTCCTCATCAATATCACCTATGTCTTCTCTTTCAGGGGTGTGATGCTGCAATGAGGACGTCGCTTGATCGTCTCGAGATAATTTAACACGTTTCTTCGTCGGCCGAAGGCCTTTCTTCCCTAGCTCCTTTTCGCTATACGCGTGCGGCTGCTCAGCATCAACGATATTGCTATCTGGGGAATCTCTTTGTCGCTTGCCCAACGTGGATGAAGATGGCTGTATAGTCTTCGAATCTGGAGATAGGCCAGAGCCACCGTCCCTAAACAGAAAATATCATGAGAGCCACCCTTACGAAATAGAACTAGGACGCACGTTGCTCGAGCCTTACCCGCGCTTTTCTCCGACTGCGTCCTCGAATAAGCATCGTTCTCGCGCGATATGTTCATTGCCGACATAGTTCCTCGCAACATCGCAACTTCTGCCCTGAGTTCGTTTGTGAGAGTAACTTGCGCGCGCAGTGATTCAACTTCCGCAATGAGGGCGTCAACTTTTGCTTTCATGGCTGGTACTTCAGCCGACTGGATAGTCGCTTGTTGCAGATCTGCCTGGAGTGTCCGGATGTGATCCTGCAACGGATGAATCTGTGACGAATTCTTTCAGTTCCGATCAAAATGACAAAGAGGGCACGATCGTACTACTTGAGAGACATGAGACTTCACTTGCTCAGAGACTCCTTCAGAGACTGGTGGCACATCCACTGTGGCGGTCTGCATTGAGGAACCAGTAATAGTTGAATTCGAAGGACCGGCTTCTGGAACTGATGTGTTGGTAAATGCCGGTCGGCCCGATGTCAGTCCAATCGTACCTGCAGCATCGTCTAATTCTGCGCCGACGTCGTCTGTTCATATCTTCACGTGGAAAAATGAATATATAGAATACGTACCTTCATCTTCCTCCCGAATCGCCTCTTCCGAGGGCTTCACACTTCTGCTGCCTTTTATTCGCTTCTCTCTCGACACGCTCACAGATTTCGTGATTGCACGAGGACCTGTACCTCCGGCAGTAACTGGGCGCCCAACGCCTAATCTGTACTGCGTCTCCTTTGCCTTTCGGGTTCGGGACGTAGGCACGGCAGATGCTTCCAGAGGTGCAGGTTCCTGCTCCTCGTTAGAACCTGCCAATTGGTCCTCTTCCTCGTCGGTGTCGTGGACAATAACGGTGCCACCAGAGCGCATACGAGATCCTGTGGTAGACCGACTGACCACCCTTAGCGAAGAGGCCCGTTTAGGTTCCGGTGCACGGTTAACGGGCTTCGGAGGCTGCTGGGTGTCCAGCAGTAGATCCACGAGTGCTTCCGATTTAAGATTTGCCTTAATGCCGTGATCCTATATGCGAACGTCAATAATCTGGCAAACACAGTGGGGTGAGTGCATAGAAGCAGACCTTGCAGATCTTCTGGAGGTCACTGCGCTTCATATTCTCCAGCGTTTTTCGATCGTACGGCACAGGCATGGCTAGGAACTGCGGTGCGCTGAGTCGAGGGGAATTGTGCGAGATGATCGCGCGGAAGGTCCAGCACGTTGAAGAGAGGTTGAGGCTGCAGTGGTTGACGCCGGAGTTGGAATTGCCGAGCCAAACAACGCGCACAACAACGCGAACATCACGTGCTCCGTTTTGTTTGGCCACCTTCTCTTTCTCCACCCTGTCTCAGCCAATCGAACTCGGCGATAACTAGAACAAAAGTGACATCTGAAGGAAGAAAATGTTTCCATCTGATCGACTCCTCGAATTGTGGCCTCTGACACGCCTATGATTAAAGCTTTTGTATCGGATTTGTTCTCGTTCCTGAAGCACGAGGACTCCGAAGGAGGTAGCGTGAAGAGCTGGAAGGAGTATACTCTGTGTGTCATCACGTCGGTAAGTATCGGTCCACGCAGTCAATGTGTGGACAGGCTTGTTTGACTGAGATGTTTTGTGAAAGACTGTTTAGCTCGTCAGATCTCCTTGTTCTCGCCGACACGCATGTGAGTACAATTCTGATCACATTATGCTCCAAAGGTCCGCATTCAGTGAACCGCTATACCTTGTGTTGTGCAGCGAGTTCGAAGTCCTCTGTTATCGTCTGGGAGTCAAGTATTCGCTCCTTCGCCGGGACTTCGAGCATGCACGGGTCAGTTATGCATTTCAATCTTGTTTCAATCCTTCAGTACGCCATTTGCGTACAATTCCATGTATGTATGAGCATCCCGTGCTGTGCGCAATTTATCTTTCAGTCAATGGCATGTCGAACCATGTCTCGGGATCACTCGAATGGTCCACGAGCATTCCATCCTTGTTTACGTTGGCCGCACCTGACCGCTTCTGTACGGAGATATATACATGATCTGCTTCTCATGACCTTCAGCAAGAGGATCTAATTGCAGTGACGACGTTTAAACCAACCTCGAGTCTCCATGAAATGATCACCTGCTTTGCAACGCGGATGCCGCCATTCCGTCTCGCTCATGCTTCGGTGGATACTCCATAGAAGCTCGTATGCTGATTATATAGAGCGTCTGATTGGAGTACAATATTCTCTCTTCGCTTTCTGTCTGTACTCACAGCATGTATGAACCATTGTCACTTGCTGAAGTTGCCAAGCACAACGCCCGTAGGTGGGTAAACGCGTACTACCACCACGCAGTGGGCGCGAGAGCTGAAGTTTTCGCGATTCAGTTCATGCTGGGTCATTATCAACAACAAGGTCTATGATGTTACCGAGTTTCTACCCGTAGGTCTTCTCGTTGACATTGCAAAGCTGTATGTAAACTTCCAAGGTCCATGTGTTCTTGTATATCAGGCGCACCCAGGAGGCTCGAAGATAATCTTGAAGTACGCCGGACGCGACGCTACTGCCGCGTACGAGCCAATTCATCCTCCAGATGCCTTGGAAAAGAACCTCCCGAAGGATAAACACCTTGGCGTGCTGGACACTGCTGGAGCCCAGGAGCTGAAGGAGGAGCGAGAGTCCCGGCGGAAGACCAAAGATGAACTGCGCATGGAGGAGGCGGAGGCAGTGAAGCCCCCACTCAGCAGAGTCATGAACCTGCTCGACATGGAGGTGATTAATCACATCCTTGTGATGTTTGTGGGGTGCCCTGATACGATGTGTTGTTGGTAGAACGTTGCGCGGAAGGTCCTCGCGTACAAGGCGTTGGCGTACTACTCGTCTGCTTCAGACGATGAACTCAGTACGTAGCTAGGTCTGTCTCTACATGATCCCGTCGCGAATGCAGTTGAACAGCGCACAAGGAGAACATTCGGTCTTTCACTCGATTCTTCTTCAACCCGCGCATCCTCAAGCCAGTTTCAAAATGTGACCCGTCCACGACCATCCTCGGTTTCAAGTCTTCGCTGCCTATCTATGCATCCGGTGCCGCTCTGGCCAAGCTCGGTCATCCTCTCGGTACGTGCGAGTATCTCAATCAGCGCGAAGCCGCTCACCCCATGTGTCCAATGCAGGTGAAGCGAATATCACCCGCGGCGCTGGACGCACTGGCATCATCCAGATGGTATCCTACAACGCATCCCTGTCCTTCGCCCAGATCGCTGCGGCGCGTCTCAGCCAGGACCAGCCCATATTCTGGCAGCTCTACAAGAACAAGGACGACAAGATTGCCGAGGCGCGCATACGGGAGATCGAACAGCTGGGATACAAAGCGATATGTCTGACCGTCGATGCGGTCGTCGCCGGTAATCGCGAGCGTGACATCAAGGCGCCTTTCGAGCTGGAGGAGCTCGAGAGGGAGGCGGCGGGGGTGCCGAAGGACAGAGGTAAAGCAGAGAGCGCGCAGAAGCCTGAAGAGCATGCAGATGAAGCCGGAACCGCTGGTATGTTGTTGAAGAACGACGATGTCGACTTGTCATGGGACAGGGCAGGTCTTGGTTTGATTTGATTGCATTGTCGGCACTGACCCAAGTCTACATCAGACTATTCCCTGGTTGCGCCGAACCACGAAGCTCCCAATTGTTCTGAAAGGTATACTTAATTCGCGCTACGGTGATGAATTATGCTGACAAAGTGACGCAGGCATCCAGTGCGTCGAGGCAAGTATACAAACACCCACTGTTGTTCACGAGTTGTAACTAACCATTTCTGCGTGGTGCAGGACGCGGTGCTCGCTGCCGAGGCTGGCCTTGATGGTATCGTGATCTCCAACCATGGTGGTGAGTTTCCTCGTTATGATGTCTGAATTTATCTCAACTCGTCTTCAGGTCGGCAGCTTGAATAGTGAGCATGCCCTACAAATACCGCAATGCGTGTTGCTGATGATAGCTCAATGTAGTGCCTTGCCTCCGATGGAAGTCCTGTACCGCCTACGCAAACAACGCCCAGACGTGTTCGACAAGCTAGAAGGTCAGTGATTCGAGCTCGCAGTTGAATCCCGCTGACGAATTGTTTGCAGTATACGTTGACGGTGGCGTGTATCGAGGAACGGGTGAGTACCCTGCAGGTTTTACTTACCTTTGGACAAATTTCTGACCATTTCTTCCTTACAGATGTTTTGAAGGCACTATGTCTTGGAGCTAAAGCAGTAGGCCTGGGGCGAGCGTTTATGTATGCACAGAGTGTGAGCATCATCATCATTACTGCCGTGAGTCTTGACTAAAGAGCAAACAGGCGTATGGGGAGGAAGGTGTTATCCACACAGTGCGCATCTTGGAGCGCGAGATTCTTACTGGAATGCGGCTGATGGGAGCAACAAACGTGGGTGAATTGGTTCCCGAGATGGTGAGTCTTTCATATGTCGATGCCAGGTTTTTAACCGACCTTTCGGGAATCTACGAGGTCGAGCGCGTCGACTGGCAGCCTGTGTCCAAGTTATAATTTCCGACCGTTCCCTAGAGGCCTCGAAGGTATAACAGATGCGACAATGGTTGGATTACCCGTCTCTTCCTGTAGGTTAGACTCGAGAGAGAGTTGTTACATGTCAAACTAGTGCTTCAATTATTGTCGACGCTGTTAGATATCACTACATTTGACTGGGAGGAAAGAACCGTCAATAATTGATATGCAAGACGGCTGTTGAATCAACTTCAAGGAGTAGTGCATCATCATTCCAAGCTCATCCTGACCTATACTGTGAGGAATTTAAGCAGGAGGATTCCACGGTACAAGAACAAACATACCAGAGGGACTACTTCATCCAACACCTTCGCCGTTGCTTGTACAATTATTTCCCATTCGACTTTATGGAGCCGCTCCTCGAACACCTCAATTGGCTCGCCCGTTGTGATCTCGACCTCGCTCACAATTACCGGTGTCCCGCGATCAACCTCTTTCACCACTCGATGCACCATAACTCCAGTTTTCGGAACCTCGCCCTTTTGGAAAGCCTCGTATGCACGCTCAATTGCGTTCGCGCCGTCGAATGCATCGGGAAGTGCAGGGTGGAGATTGATCACTGGAATGGGTTTGGCGACATTCTCTTCGGGGTCCAGACATCGGTCTCCGTTGATCACGTCGAGGAAGCCATCGCCCATAATGTGCATCCAGCCAGCCAGGACGACGAGATCGGGTTTTTCCCTCACCACTATCCTGGCAATCTCGATGTCGTAGTCATCGCGCGTTTTGCCTGGATTCGCTTTAAGGAAGGGTTGGAGAGCAAGGTAAGAGGTGCGTATAGGAGGGTTGGCTTGTGAAGCCCGTGTCAGGCCATATGCTGCTTTCCTGTTTGATAGAACTAGCGTGATGCGGGTCGCGGGTAGTGAGGGGGTGTTTTGGGCGTCGATGAGAGCCTGCAGGTTCGTGCCTGGTGTGACCTAAGCTGGAGGTGGGATTCTGAGGAGTTACGAGAGCACACCTGAGCCCGAGATGAGGACGACTATCCGCCGCTGTTTTAGACCACCGCCCTCCGACATGGAGCAGGCAGAAATATTGTGTCACCGAGGAGAGTTACTTCGACTTGGAAGGATGAGCTTCAAGAACGAAAAGTTGTGCCGAGATCGTGCAGATCTCCGCACGTGCCGTAGCTTAGATCTCCGTGTTTCGCGGACTATCGTTTCCTGCTGGGTCTCCTGTCTCGCGGCTCATAAATACATGCTATATACACTCATGAATCTCGCCAAGGCCACGCAATTACAAAATTTCGAGAGTCTTCTTGCTTTGGCAAACAAGAGATGGACTCAGCAAGGGCGTCGCAGCGGAAAGTGGGGAACGGTCACGTGAGAACCAACCTTAATGACGTCAGTTAACCATATATAGATGGCAACGACTGCCAGGCGCGTGTTAGACAGCTTCACCCCGGACCATGTCCACGTTTCCCGACTACTACCGTCTCCTCAACATTTCTCAGTCTGCGACAGAGGATGATATCAGACAGGCGTACAAGAGAGAGTCTCTCAAGTACGTATAATGATTTAATCGTACAGACTTTACCTAATCTCTGTAGACTTGCAGGACACATCCAGACAGGCTAACACATGCGTCTCTGGAGGAGAAGAAGGCTGCGACGGAGAGGTTTCAGGTATGCGTTCACTCCTCGCTGCTCTAATTCATAGACTTACTTAATAATCCCAAGGCCGTAGCGGACGCCTATTATGTTCTCTCAGACAAGACAAGACGGAGAGAATATGACACCCTGTATGCAACGCGCGGTCCCTCCGAGAGATCAGGTGCGCCTGGAGCTTCGGCGAACTTCTTCTCTGCATTTGGGAACATGTTCGGCGGAAATGGCAACGGCGCAGAAAGTGCGACGGGCGCGACAGCAGCCGACAGACCCGATGCGGACAATGTATTTGGAGATGTCTTCGAAGAGGTGAGGGAACGTCAATTTTTTAAGAATTCCCTGGTCTGATTCTCCTTGCAGCTGCTTCGACCAGAGGTGGAACGCCATGCGCCATGGTGGTCGTGGTTCGGTACTGCATGTGGGGCAGGCGTTGGGTTCATCGTGGCCAATATTCCCGGGTTGATGATTGGTGCGGCCGCGGGAAACCGTCTCGGCGCCATCAGGGACGCTAAAGGACGGAGCGTCGCCTCTGTGTTTGCGGATCTGGGTGGTAACCAGAAAGCAGAGGTGAGTTTCTCTCTATCTAGCCAGTCATTTTTACATCGTCTCATCTCGTTATCCAGATACTGAAGGCCCTTGCTGCGAAAGTGTTGGGCGCTGCTGCGGGCTCTTTGTGACGATGGTACAACGGCGGATGCGATCGTTGGGTGTTGTGATATTATTCCTCTGTCGGATGTATGTACCGTACTTATGTATCGATAGTTTCGGGAATTTGCGCTGCGAACTGCTCGTCAAGCGCCCGACGAGGTCACTTCCATAAATATTGAGCCGATATATACACGCCCCTAATTAGTTCACCTTCATACCAACTGTTACCGAATCCCCTCGTCGCGGACATACTGACGTGTCGATGGTTGATCTCAACAACTTGCGGTCCCAAACGCCGTCGCGATCGTCATCTAGAAGAGTGCAAGGTGCTCAACGCATCCCACAGCTATTTCGCCCGTGAAGTGATATTGACCATCGACACCATCGTGGTCCCTAGCGTCCCGCATAACCAGCAGCGAGCCTCCCGCGGGTCCTAAGCGGTCAGGTTTACTTGGTTTGTGGGTGCGCTTTTTCTTTGTGCTCCGTGCTTATTAGCGTATATATACCTCCGGGTGCAGATTCTGTTGATCTGTCGTCTCTGAAGCGAAGTGAATATGCTACAAATTCTTCGTTTTTCAGCAAAGCCTGATGTGCTCTATCTTGTATTCATCTTTAGAACGTCCCGCGTCTCAAAAGGCTGAGCACGTCGCGCCGACTAGTACGCGGACCCTGCGCGCTCGCTCCTGTGTGTATCTATGTCTTATGCGCGTTCTTAACTTCACGCTCCACTTAGCGCAACATAAACCGTCCGAAACGTCCAAGCGAAGTGGGTCAGCAACTGCGAATACCAGTACTGCAACACCTGCGAAAGGAGCCTCGTCGTCAGCCAACAAGCCTAAGCGCAAGCGAGCACGAACAGCTTCCCCCTCACTGCTCCCCGCCAAGGAGGTCCCGCAAAAGCCCACGCGTAAATCCACAGGTACCGCTCCTGCACGCCCCAAAGATCATACGACCAACACCGGCCTTCTGACTCCGGCATGGTCGGCAGAATTTCAGAGCTCTGCAACAACCAACCTCTCGCAAGGCGAGAAGAATGTGAAGGGTTTGCGTGCGCCGTTGGCATCCTTACCCAGCAAAAGTATTGATAAGGGTAAGGGTAAGGGTAAAGCAAGGGAAGTTGAAAACCAAGCCGGCCCTTCCGCTGACGAGGACAACGATATCCACGGCAGCCAACGCACCGAGCAGACTGCATCCGCCCGGGGTACGAAACGTCGCAAGATCTCCTCGCCTGCGATATCTCTTCCTGGGTCTCCATCGCAAGCATGCAGCTCGCCGGAAATTGATGCAGAAGACGCGGATTCTGACCTCTCCTTCCACATGCTGGACATACCAGAGGTGGCTGCACTTCCATGGCTGCCCCAGGAGCCGTCCTCGCCTGTGCGTGCCTCGGGGGGTCCCGAGGCGAGCCTGTACGTGCCCCCAGGAGTGTTGCACCTCATCGAGAGTAAGTACCTTTCCATCTACCGCGGGCACAGGCCGAATACACTGACTGATCCTTCCCGCCCGCGCCGCAGACATGAAGCACGCGCTGGCGATGGAGACCACCGCGCGACACAACGCCGAAGCGCGCTACGCCGAGGAGGTGCGGCGGCGGCTCGACGCGGAGTGCGCGGCGGCGGAGCTCGCGGAGGAGAACCGGCTGCTCGAGCGCGAGGCGAAGGCGTGGTCGAGCGCTGCGGCGGAGACGTTTGCGGACGCATTCGCGCAGGCGTTTGCAACGAGCGTGAGCCCCGCGCGCACGGGCGATGCTGACGCCGCGACGGCGGCACAGCACGCTCTGCGCGATATTGAACAAGCCATCGCGTTGGCATTCCCGCTGAATGCTGAGAGCCTCGTCGCGGCGCTGGTGCCTGCGCTGACTTTGACAGAAGGTAAGGGGAAGGGGAAGGTGAGGGACGTGGAGAGAGATACTAGGGAGCTGAGCCCGAGCGTGACTGAAGAGCCAGCCGCTACCCTCGAACGGCCCACCCGTAAGTTGACATGGCTTTTGAATGAGATTGTGCATGCTGAGCGTTTTGTTACTCCTCGTTTATAAGTGTCACGGGCATCACCCAGGCAAATGCCTTCAGCATCTGTGCCGAGTCGGTCAGGCGGGAGCTGACCTCGGTATCGCGCTCGTCCAGCGGCGGCTTTCCCTATCACAACTGGAAACACACTAAATATTTGCCTTTGCAGCCCGCGAACTCGCGATGCCAGTGCAACTCTGTTGCGTTCACTTAGCGAATGAGCCTGTCACACTGCGTTCGCACCCCTTGGGAAAGCAAGGAGTGGAACACAGCGCGACACCAATATTATTTCCACAGCTAGTTTGTCTTTGCAGGGGCTGCCCGAAGGCTACATGCAGTACACAACGAGTAACTGATTGCAGAACAGGACGATCATGAGTAAAAAAATACGTAGGAGAACCGGTAACGGATACACAATTACGCATGTATTAGATGGATATGGTCCAGGGTATTAATACACCGTCCTGGTCGCTTTGGATATAGCACACTTGGTTTGGTTAGGATATAATGCGACTTGGTCTTCATTGGATAGCCTCGCACGGACGTCGAAAGGGTGAGTGTCGAATACGGAAGCTCAGCGCTCCTGCTGCCAGTCGATGAATATTCCAGTATCTTTATCCTGGGCTCTGAGGCTGCTGGAGAAGCTCAATGCCACAACTCGCCGACATCAGAAGGCTCCCCGCTCGACGAGCCCTCGGCCTGTCGCAGCGCCTCGTAGTCGTTCACGCCCCCAGCGCCGTTCGCCATGGCTAAGATGAGGGCATCGACGGCCTTCTCAGAGGCGGACGATGGCACATGTACTGATTGAGGATCGAGAAAATCGACAGTCCGGTTGGCATACGGGTGATGTGAGGGATCGTGAGGACTGGATAATGACAAGGGGAGCGAGATGAGGGAGGAGTTCGCCGAGTTGGTGTA
This sequence comes from Sparassis crispa, assembly GCF_003851025.1. NCBI lineage: Eukaryota > Fungi > Basidiomycota > Agaricomycetes > Polyporales > Sparassidaceae > Sparassis > Sparassis crispa. The sequence goes on from NW_020939747.1 coordinate 3,157,466, forward strand.
TGTATGCGACAGTTCTGGCGTGGAAGAAAACCCGAACGGCTGGTCTGTCGGGAAGAGCTCCTCGTCGTCAGAGGAGCACACCGAGATGCCAGAAAAGACGTCAATTGGAGAGGAATAGCCCTCGCTGCCGACCGTCGGGGAGAAAGGTGGCAGAATGTCAGGCATGTCGACCTCCATCATGCCGAGAGAATATGCCCTCTTTTTGTGTGATGGACTTCGAGTGTGGAGGTACATGTCTGGCGCGGCGGACACGATTTCGACCTCCTCGTCCTCGACATCCGGAGTTACTGGAGCATAATAGCTCCATCGGGCGTCCCGCCGCCGCGGCAAACCATTATAATGATCTGGGATGGCGGTAGGTATGCGTCGGGAGTGCTCCCAATCGCGCATACGCCGCACAAGGCCCTCCCCGCTGTCCGCAACGCTGCGGTGTAGTTCCCCAAACGCGTCCGATCGCAACCTATGCAAGTCATTGGACGGTCTGCGCTCTCCGCCTCTGCGAATCACAGATTCCGTGCGATGCAGGCCGTGATGCGCGGTACGGCGGCCCTTCTTCTGCCGGTGGGGGTACAGCTGGAAGGCAGCGGATGTGCTCGCCAGATCCGAGGCAGGAGTGTGCGCGGTACCACTGCGTTCCATGCGCGAACCTGATGGCAAGGCGCATTGCTCGTCCTGGACGTCCCAATGCGGCTGTCATCGGGTTGTGAGCGGATGGAGGGTGAGGGGAACTCACGGCGGTGTCTCTCCGCGCTCGTTTACCTCTGAGCCGTTGGTCCATGCCCCGGTTTTCTGGGAGCTCGTCAGAGGGCAAATCATGGAGCGAGGGACTGCGCCGATGGCTGGGTCGTGCCCTCTTAGTCGCGGTCCTCCACTCGGAGTCGTCTGTATACTGAATTCCGCGGATGGGTGAGGAGGCGGACTGAGACCTGAGACGGGGGAGCTGGCGGCGGACAGGAGACGACATGCAGAGGGTGGGGAACGATTGGGAGGACGGCTTGCAACGGGTCCGGGGCAGGGACCGTTTGTATAGGTGAGCGGCGGAGCGTTGGTTTACATAGTCCCCGTGCGGCATTTTCCGTGTGCAGCTGCCTTCCACTCACTCACCACAGCGCCGGTCCCATGTTTCCCCCTCGTCCCTATCGCCCATCCCACAATCTTTGCCAGATAACTACCAAACGACCACTACACACCGGCCGCGACGCAATTCAGCCGGACTTGACTCGGACTTGACTCGGACGACAACCACATCCTGGTTACTGAACGGTCCCGAACAATCTCCTACTTATCTCCCCCGTGTGTGATGCTCGCAGAGGTGCTACTGTTCTGACTGAGTCTGAGACTCAGACGTATTGTTGCATGCGGTATGCTCGTTCTTGATGATCTCTAGCTTCTTCCCAATTCTCAGGTGCTTCTTCGACTCGACTGGATTCTCTCATTCTCTCCATTGATTTATCCATGTCCGCTCCTCCGCCGGGACCGACCCGACTGTACGGGGTCACACAAGTAAGTACCACCCTGCAAGTCGTCCTTCAGCGCTGTGACATGACACTCTGCGGATATGCGGTCTATGTCGGAGCGCGTATCGGTGATCTCACGTATTCTGTACTTCTGCAGGGGGAAGCGTATCATATTCCTGCGGAATCATTGTTCAGCCAGGTAGTGGCAATTGTGCAAAAGCGGACCCGCAGGATCTTGTCGGGACCGACCATGGCAGTATCGTGGCGTTTTCTCTATCTCGTTCTCGATCACCATGGACTCCATCGGCTTGTTGGGCGGTCTCCGTGATGCTGCTCAATCTCAGTCTTCGATCGCAACAAAAATGACAACAAATTATCTATTCCCTTTTCATTCCCATTCCGTTAACATCTCGATTGAGGCAACTGAAGATGATGGACCCAGGCAACGACCTTGCGAGCTGAGTGCCTGCCTGCCTTCCTGAGCCGCGAGAGGATTTTTCTGACTCGCCAGTGTACGCAGCTAGTTGAGTGAGATGGATTCCGGTCTATGACGCGCTTACTGCAACGCAGGCTCGGATTATATGCGTTACGAGACTTATGTATGTACTCGAAGTTCGATGTGTCCACTTTCAAGTCTCCATCCAGTTATAACTATCCTATAGCGGCTAAGGATATCCACGGCCATAGGACTTCGAAAGCACCGCATCCCGTCTGATCTGCGCAGTTAACTGAAGTGCCGCCCAGTTAGTACCACGGTGGGGGACCACGCGGGAATCCTGGGTGCTGTGGTTTTTCTTTAGTAACCTCTGGATGCAGCTTCGCGGCATGTCTGATGTCGCATTCGTCCTGTTGACAGGTTTTTTATCCTGCCGACCTGTAAACACGCTTATGAAGACAGTCACCCTGAATCAGATCTAGAGTATATTATTTTGACTTCCGACTCGCAGCACCAGGCATATTTCGCAACTGGGGTCCTCATTGCACGGAGCTTCGTGCGTCACATTCACACCGCACAGTCGAGCAAGGTGTATGCAGGAGACTTGCTTCACGGTACGAGCGGATAGATGACAAACAATGCGCTGTAATGTTTGCCCAGTTGCACCCGAAATGATACAACCCATCACTTCCTCAATAGTATATACACAGGGTCCCCGAGCACGATACCCGTCATATGTCGAAAGGAGCCCGTCAGCGACATGAGGAGCCCACCAAACGACGCATACGCCGTTCTACATAGTCAGCATATCAGACCGCCAGTCAGCTAAAGCCGGGGTGCTGAAGTACTCACACAATCTCCGCCGCGCCGCCGTCGAACCTATATACCTTTTCATAGCATGAGCCAGCACAAATCACAGCAAAAGTGACGAGGACGCGCCCACTTTGCGCAGGCGCGCACGACGCGAAAGGAGACTCACCTTGCCGTACATCACATACTCGTAGTCCTCTTCGAGTCCACGGCGTCCCTTCCCGTCTGGCCTCCACACGTCGTTGTCCTTGTCATCATCCCCACCCGCAGTTGGTGGCCCCCGCGCGAGGGACGACGCAAGTGCGAGTGCGAAGGACTGATCCTGCTGTAGCGGGTAGAGTTCGACATTGTAGTCTAACGTGAGGTCCATGTCGTAGTTTTTTGAGTGTGCGTATAGGCGAGAGACTAGATATGCAGTGCAAAAAATAGACGGATCAGTAGGGAGGCCAGGGCTTCGCATGCAATTGGTGGACCTCGGTCGAATTTTTTGCCTTCCTTGTCGATGTCGCTAATCGTGAAGATGTCGTCGAAGATGACGTTGGAGCTGTTGGAGGCCATTGCGATAGTAAAGTACGTGGGCAGTCCCCTATTCGCAGAGTGCGAGACGATAGAATGGAAATGGAACAGTACGGAATGTCAGTGACCGTGGTTGGAGGTCAAATGAATAAGCGCCGGACGCGAGCGTGATCGTGTGTTGCGCCGCGGCGTTACACTGCGGCCAGTGGCTTCAACAGACTGGCAGCAAGTCTGAGCGTTCAACGTTCAACGTTGAACATCTGAACTACCAGAGATATGCTCCAATATCTTCAAACTCCTAGTCTAGATCGCTGCATACAAACGCAACATCTCCGCGACTAATTACCAACTCCCGGCTCCTCTAACCTGCACCTCCAAACACTTCCTCAACGCTTCCCTCGTGTCCCCGACCTGCCAAGTTGAAATGTCATGCTCCTCACCTTCCTTACACTGTACTGGTGTAAAAAATGGAGCGACACAGACCTTGCCTATCGCGCGGAAGAGGTCCTCCAAGATCCAGGTGAGGCGCGGTCCGGTGAGTTCAATAGCGGGCTCTGAGTTGACTTCGAGAATGTGCACCTGATATTTGCGTGTGCTTGGTGATGAGAATGGTGCAGTATGCGTGACGAGGAAGTCGACCCCGTAGAGCTCGAAGGCATTTGGAAGAGGCTTCGATTTAAAAGTCAATACCAGCCGTCGCATCGGGACGCTGTATATACCTGGAAATGAACGCTCATTTCTAAAGCGGCCTTGAATGTCTCTGCAAGGACATCGGAGATTTGTGCCTTTATGTCCTCGATATCTTCCTGCGCGAGGACTGGCGATAAGTGGCGTGCTTCTGCCGTTCGGCGCGCTTCTTTGACTTGTGCTTGACTGAGAGAGCGAACGTGATCTACTTCGAGGACTTCACCCATAGCCCGTGGAGGCCGAGGCTGGTGCCTCGGCGGTGCAGGTTGTTTATGTTCCTGTGGAGATGGTGATGCCGAGAGAATATGACACCCCACAAGTTCATCCAGCAGTCTGACCCCGGCCTCACCTCGCTCACCCTGCAAGGACGTATTCGTCAGATGTGCCGCAAGGTCTCCATTGACGGCATCTTCATCGTTGACTGCAGAGGTAGGCGCAGCATACCGCACGGCGGAGAACAGAGAGAGTATTCGGGTATACATGTACACTGTTAGGGCACCAGAGGCGACGCAGTATACGCGTAGGTGGAACTGTTCCATCGGCTATGAGCTAATTCATGGTGCTGGAAAGGACGCTGAGCTGACTTTGTGTCCGTGGAGGTCCTTGAGACGCGGTTTGGGCCTTCCGTCTAGAGGGACCTCCAATGGATCCACGAGAATACTGTTGGAGAGATATTCCTGACAGTGAATGTCAGGGTCTTGGCGGGTAGGAACCACGGTTCTTGTGACTCGGACGGAAGAGCTCACTTGAATAACAAAATGGCGAAGCTGAGAGGTAACGACGTTCGTATCGAGCCCTGGGCGTTCCTCCTCGTCAGAGTCTTCGTCGAATCCTTCAAATATTCTTTGTAGCTGCTCCTTGCTGTGGAAAAGCCTGATTCCCATCGCGCGATCCGCCATGCCAGGTTTCAGGATCCACCATCGGTTAGACCGTTTGTCCAGTTCCTGTCCGAGATCGTACAAATCATCGCTCCACATCTCATCCAGCTCGTCAGCATAGCTGATTTCCAGCTCCCATGTTTGCGGCGACGCGTAACTCAGGAGTGACTCCGGATGCTTTACGAGATAATTGTGTATGCACCGAGAGAGAAAGTGTTTGCGGATGAGCGCCTTGCGTATGATATAGGATGAGGATAGAACTCTGGAATCAGCGCCGTATGAATGCGTCAGGTCATGGTCAATCAAGTCGTAGGTAGACCACTGGAGTAGGTTTCTCGGAGATGAAACGTAGTCTTCCGGGAGAGATGTGACGGTTGATGGAGGAGGATCAAGAGAAAGTAAGGATTTCCGGACGAGAAAATCCGTGAGCGGTGCAGCCGGCCAGGAGACCAGCGCAGTAAAGTCCTGCATAACTATCGGTGATTTTCGCCTTGTCCACTTTCCGTTAGAAATTGATTTTCTTGCAATTGGAAACCTCAGCAAAGGAACCTTAACCCTAGATTCGGTACTGATTCACATGTCCGCATGCGGAAGGGCTCATATTTGAGCGACCGCGCACACGACGCGGCCGTCGGCGAGGGAACGTCTCCCGAGATCGGTTTCTTACCGACCACCTACTGCTACTTCGCTTTGTTATGCATCTACACGATGGGGAACGCGTATATCTTCAGTTTGCAGCCGACCTTCACGCAGGGTCTTATCCTCGGGCAATTCTCCGTCTTCTTCCTACTTGTTCTCATCCTCAAATACCTCTTCTTTGATACCGTCTCGGAGCACAGCAACAAGGTGTCGTCGTACCTGCCAAAGGTTGAGCGTGATGACGAGGATGACGAGTTCAACGCCAACTTGGAGCAACTGAAACTGAAGACGGAAGGTCAGTCGGTTCCGGAGAGTGCAGACTGGCTCAATGTTTTGCTGCAGCAAGTATGTCGATTACATACTGTTTCTATTTTCTCGTTGTGTTGAGGACCTTTTTCTTAGGTAGCGGAAGTATACCGCATGAAACTGCGCGATAATAAGCCAGGACCAGAAGGAGACGAGGTCGCCCGCAAACGAGTGGAAAAATATGCAAATCAAATCCGCCCTCCGGGCTTCCTGGTTCGTACGGTATGCTTTTCCGTAATGACATCCGTTAATCCCATACCGCTGTTCCTAGGATCCAATCAAGGTGCACTCCGTAGATTTAGGCGTCGTTGCGCCTCAGCTTTCTCGTGCACGTCGAAAGCACTATAATCCACCCGACTCGGTGAACCTATATGTTATCTTAGGAGTGATAATAACATGTGCTGAACGTCGCTGCAGGCGATTGAATTCGACATGACATATGTCGATACCCTCTCCGTCTCGCTTTCCACCTCTGTACTATTTAATTACCCGTTCCCGGCCTTCGCACGCCTCCCCGTATCCCTCACCGTCTCCCTGTCCCTGTTTTCTTCCTCCGTATGTCTATAATCACGTTACCGCATCTTGGTGCACTTATCTTTTATCATGCAGGTTCTTCTCACCCCGCCACAGCCCCAGTCTCCACACCCCACCATCACATTCACCCTTCCGACTCCACAAACTGAGTTCACACTCGAACTGCGCACCACATCCCTCATGGGCAGTCGCGCAAAACTGGCTGATGTACCAAAATTGCACGAACTCATCACACATCAGGTACGCTCAGCCCTCTTCTCCGGCATGCGTTTTTGGCTCACGTTTAGCATTGCAGATACGACGAGTGCTTGAGGAGAAAGGCACATGGAAAGTCGTCCTCCCAGGACTGGCTACAGTGAAGGAGGTGAAGGAAGACGTCCTCAGGGAACAGATGTTGGAGGAAGCACTCAGCTAATGCAAGTTTCAGGACGCCTGTGCCAGGCATTTGTCTTTGTCGGGCTATGTTTATTCAACGCTTCTTTCTGACGATGCCTAATCCAGGTTATTCACGACATGTACGCTAATGATGTTGTAATTTCCATATATCTATATACCATAAATTCTTTCAAGTCCGCGGGTTTATAACGAACTCTATGCATGACAGCTATCACGAGAGATAGCGAGGAGCGACAACAGAAACATCGCAATGCCATACGGAACATCTCGTCGAACCCCTGGTGGATAATATGGGTGACAACTGCCTGCGGACAACCTTTCTCAGGAATTCTGCAGCACCGCCTAACCCAGCAGCAACAGCGCTAGATCACGACGCCTTCGATCTCTTGTGAGAACGACCATCGTTGTCTTCATCGTGGCGGCGTTTCGAGGTGACGCTCGCGGCGGGGCCAGTGGATCCTTCTTTGGGAACAGGAATAATCGTCTTCCCAGCCATCTCCGCTTGCAGGACAATATCCAACTTCCGGTTGTAGCCAACGTAACGGAAGCCGATGCACGCTATCGTCAATATGCCTTCCGCGTACATGTTCTGAATCATCTTGCTTATTACCGGGGGTACCAGCTCTGATGAGGGCGTCGTGCGTTGCTCGACGCGCTCGATGAACTACGAATCGAAATATTTCATCAAAAAAAGAAGCCTCGTTCGCAGGTTCATGTTCACACTTACCTTGGGGCCATTGACGATTTTGCGGATCTCGTGGGCAGGCAAGGTGGCGGAGCCTATACATTCGAAGGTGCCATAGTAATACCAGACATCCTGCTGCCTGTAGAAAAGGTCCCGCTGCTGGGATGGTAGTTCTTTTAACCTTTCCACGAAACCAGACTTCTCCCAAGTGGCGATACCCGACTGTGCCATGGGGTTGATGAAATACAACGGAGTCAGAAGAACACAATGGCCAAAGCTAGCTTGGGGCCAGACAAGGTCGTTGTAACTGCCCCGTATGACATCGCCTGGCATACTGAAGAGGAGTTGGTTGGCAAGTGGTTGGTGTGTGTCGGGGCTCGCATGAAGAGCTTACCATAAGCCTCTTGCTGCCTAAATGACTCGAATCAGCCAGGTTTCTGGGCGAGGCCTGTGACTAAAACTCAAGATATACACTGACCTTTGACAAACAGAAGCTCCTGCCCGATGTCATGGGCTTCAGAGATTTTAATGGGGGCTGGCGCGCATCCGTTTGGGACATATTCAGAAAATGGAAATGCTTCAAACAGAGTCTTCGCCTTGGACGCAGCGGACGCCTGAAAGATCATCAGTCTCTGTCTTGAGATAAGTCAGTATTCCTACTTCTGAAATCGCCGCCCGTTCCAAGGCCGCGTCTCGTTTGACTACAGCGTCATCAAGGCGGTTTTGGAAATCACTGACGGACTGGTAAGGAAGAATTAACATATCCAGTCGACCACGGGTGATCTGATACTGCTTACGTCCTTCAATTCTTCTTTGAACTGTTTGGCCTTTTTGTTTGTACTTGCCCTTGAGCGCAGCAAGTTTATCCTCCAGACGTCCTGTGATTTGAGCCTACAAGTGGAGATAGGTAAGTTCCTCAATGTGGAGAAAAGGAATCGTCCCACATATTCTTCGTCCTTCCGCGCCCCGTCTTCAAGAGAGGCGGATAATTGCTGGCAAACTTCATCGTATGACTAGGTTCATGAATGAGTGCAATTACAGTAGATATGCCAGTACTCACAGAAGCGTTGGACAAGTGTGACTTGCCATCTTGACCCTCCAGTGCGGCTTCCAAACGGAGACGCAAATCAGCGAGTTCGTGCTTCAGCTGGTCATTCTCCCTCTTGAGCGCAATATTATGATCTACATCAGACAACGTGCTGGAAGTGCTGTCCTATATGCACTTTATATTTGAGTTCCAGTGTTATAAGACATCCACTTGAGATGATGTAGTCGTACCCCGCCTTTCAGTTCTCGTAGCTCTTGTCGGACGAGTTTGAGCTCATTTCCCAGAAGTTTCACCATTTCCTGAGCCAGTTCCGCATCACTGCAGACTGACTCCATGACAATATTAATCGTCGCAGACAACGGTGAAATGGATCATGTACTATAAGCGCTCAATATTCCGACTCGATCAAAGTTGAATCCGACCCTTGCCGATCGGCGGTACGACGCGTCCCGGTGTCCCGGGGCAGTCACATCTCATCCGGAAGTGTCGCAAGCAGACGTGCAGCAATAACCGGCTTCGATCCCGTAGGCAGACTACAATATAACCCTTGTTGAGTGGGGGAGGATGGGTTATAAATGGAAGAAAGAATAATCAGCCAACATTTATGGTCCGTTTGAGGCCAACCAGGGATGATATGGCATAGACATTGCCCAGTGCGCGACCCTCCTGCAGTGGAGTCCTGGACTCGCGACGACTCGGAAATGCGGCTCTCGGTGCATAGTAGAATTCCGCGGTAACAGGCCAACAAAGTGAGAACTAAGCATCCGTATTACGTCTTTGTTTCTTGCAAGAGTGTCCACCTTCTCCATCAATGCTGCGCTTTGCCGAGATAGCACCTGTCGAATCTGTAAGAACAGAATCGACCTTTCCAACCCTTGCTTGCGCTTGTAAGGCTTGGTTCAATGGGTGATTGAAGCCTACGTAACGATATCCGAAACACGCCACCGAAAGTATGCCTTCGGTATACATATCCTGCATCATCTTGATGATGAACGGCGGAACAAGTTCTGGTGAGAAGATGGTGCGCTTCTCGATACTACCCATGTACTAAGGTATGGGCATTATTACCGGTTTCTGAAGATACAGTTTGGTTATCTGAACTCACCTTCGCGCCAAGTTTGCGGACATCATTTGCTGATACCTCTGCCGAGCCGACACATTCGAATGTACCATAGTAATACCAAACTTGGCCCGTCATGTAGAAAAGGTCGCGCTTCTGGGATGCAGGTTCGATCATCTTGGCACACCAGGTGGACCTCAGCCAAGTACCACTGTCTGTGTCCGATCCATAAACAAAGTGATGCGTAGGAACGAAAGCCAGACAGTGCCCGAAGCCATCCTTCGACCACAGTAGCTCATTGTGACTGAATTTGACAAAACCACCGGGGACACTAATGAACTGCTTGAATGTATGGATCTCAAGATTCAGCGTGGAGCATACCACAAGTCAATGAGTTCCTATGCCAGCCAGCATCAAAGATGTTAGAGGAAAATGTTTACTTGTAACAGTGATCTGGCTCACATTCCGCAGGTATAAGTGCTTTCCCGATGATAGTCGTCTCATTGCTTTGATGGATGGTTGGGGTATGTCTGCCTGGGACATGTTCAGGAACTCAACTGCATTAAAAGCAGGTTTCGTGAAAGTGAAGGCCTGGTGAACAGTGAGTATGAACAGTGGGTAGTATAGCATGAAGTGATATGTACTCGTTGCGCTTCTGCGGCTACTGCACGTTCCAAAGCTGCCTGTCGATTGGCCGCAGCTTCGTCAAGCATTTCCCTCATGTTATTCAGAGACTGTTTGAAGATGTATCGGATGTCCTCTCATCCACGGACATGGACGGATTTACCTGCTGATTTTGGTTGTTTAGCTCCGTGATCCTTTGGTACTTCTCCCGAGCGGTGATTATCTTCTCCTCTAAGTGCTGAATAAATTCTGCCTGACGATCGTCACTATATATCAGTGGAGCAAGTGACATATAACATAACGCTCAAGGACTGGATGACATACATGATCTACATCTGCTTGTGCTCTATCCTCAAGGGTTTCCGACAGCTGAGCGCATACTTCATCGTATGGCTGTACCCCAAAATCAGCAGAGTATCATGCGCAGACGATGCAGATATCTACTGAACTGAGGGATTGGATAGATGCGAATTCTCATCTTGAGTTTCAAGAGCAGCCTCCAAGCGCAGCCGCATGTCAAGGACATCGCACTTTAGTTGCTCATTCTGCCTTCTCAGTAGTCGTTGCTCTGCCACGCTTTGCTCAGAGGAGGCCCTCGTTCTGTTATCCTGTCGGGTTAGGCATAAGCACACAATGACGGTAACAGCAACACTGGTCTTCACCTTTGCTTTCAGTTCTCGAAGTTGTTGGCGAGAAAATTTCAGCTCGTTACTTAGCAGTCTCACCAGTTCTTGGGCAAGCACTGGGTCGTCACATAGTACCTCCATGACCTCCACCTCCGAGACAACAGGACGCAACGCGTCTCCGTGCATTCCTTTTCTGTGACCGCGCCTCTTACGTACACACCAAGTGCTCATCCGGAACGACCATGGCAGATGCTGCTGGACCTTCTACACCCTCTCGTAAACGGTCGCGCTGGGACACAGATGACGAGCATACACAGGAGGCCACACAGCATCAACAGCCCGCGTCAAAACGACGCTCGAAAACGAAGTCGGTAGCCGAAGGCACACCAGAACGCGACCAGTCCAGTGTCCGAGTACAGTGGACACGTCCTTCGTACAGCATATATGTCCCTCCGAGAACACATCATCCACCCCTTCTGCCATCTCGCTCCGTTTACTGCTATGAGCGGCTAAACTCTATCGAGGAAGGGTCTTATGGTGTTGTCTTCCGAGCTAGAGACAAGGAGACGGGGGATATAGTCGCGCTGAAGAAGTTGAAACTGGATGAGGAAAAGAATGGGTTCCCTATTACTGCGCTGCGCGAGATCAACTCGCTTATGGTGTGCAAACACGAGAATGTTGTGGGCATACGGGAGGTAGTCGTCGGGGATACACTAACACAGTACGTCCCTTACATGTCACCATTCACGCTTAACATTAATGGAGTACCAAAGGGTTTTTATCGTGATGGACTTCATTGAGCACGATTTGAAGACGCTGTTGACCGTCATGCCTTCTCCGTTTCTACAATCTGAGATCAAGACGCTCCTGCTCCAGCTTCTCTCCGCCGTAGCGCACTGCCACGAACGCTGGATCCTCCACCGCGACCTCAAGACAAGCAACCTACTCATGAACAACCGTGGCACGATCAAAGTCGCAGATTTCGGCCTTGCGAGGCGATACGGTGATCCAGTGGGTGTGGGCGGCCTAACTCAGCTCGTGGTCACCCTGTGGTACCGGTAAGTGGCCTGTCTCCAATACACGTGCGTGCAACACTGTCAGCGGCTTTTTCTTGCGCAGTGCTCCTGAGATTCTGATGGGCGCGACGACGTACTCTACCGCCGTCGATATGTGGTCCGTCGGGTGTATCTTCGCAGAACTACTCCTCAAGGAGCCGCTCTTCCAAGCGAAGGGCGAAATAGAGCTCCTTTCCATGATCTTCAAGCTTCTTGGGCCCCCAACACCGTATTCTTGGCCAGAATTTGACAGGTTGCCCATGGCGAAGTCCATCAGCCTGCCTCCGGCACATCCGCCGCAATTGCGCCACAAGTTCCCATACATCACTGCAGCCGGTTTGGACCTTATGTCGCGCCTGCTGACGTACGATCCGGAAATGAGGATATCTGCTGAAGAGGCCCTGCACCATCCGTACTTCAGGTATGTCCGGACTTCTTGCATGCTTTTACGGAAGCTAATTCATGATGGAAGCGAATCACCTTTCCCTAAACATCCTGACCTCTTCGGATCATTCCCATCAGCAGCGGCTGGAGAGAAGTTCGTTGGTTACTCACTGTTGTATCATGCGCTTACCGTGTGTTTACAGACGACGCAAGCCATTCGATAGCCCATCTGCACCTGTGCGAGCAGCAGATTATAAATTACTAACCGACGACGACCCGTAGTATATCCGTCGTGTACTGACTTACCCGTGTATCGTTTACTTCCAGATGATCGTTGAACATGGAACGATTTGAACGACAAAATATGTTATTAGCCAGATAATGCTGCTAAAGTACAGAAGGAAGCCAAAAGCGCGAGTACATACGAAAATACATCCGAAGAATCGCCCAAACACTACACAGACATTCAATCCTCAAGAGCCGTTAGAGCATCCCTCATTTTCTTGAAACGTTGTTTGGTGCGTTCCGCATCCCCGCACTTGTCATAATACTCCTGGACCTCCTCCACTGTAAAGCGGAACTCCTGCGCAATATCGCGGACTGTCTGGTCAACGACGTGCAAAGCGGGCTGCTCCTCCCCGTTCTGAGCGGGGCTTTTGCTGCGGGTAAGACATTCGATTCAGCACCTAGCGTAATGCAATAACAACTAACCTCGTCCTCTGCCGCTTAATCGGCCCCTCTTCTTCGTGCTCCTCAGGCTTCCTCTTCGCCCACCCCGGTGTAGGTGCGTTACCTTCGCGAATCGGCCATTCATTCTCGTCATCCTCCATTTCTTCCTCAATCGCATTCTGTCTGGCGACAGCGATGTCCATCGGGCTCCCGGTGGGTACCTGCATGTGCTGGAAAATAGGCGGAGGACCCGGCACGTACATCATCGGGTTGAACCCATCGTTGGGGCCCCCCACGGCGGTGAGCACACCCGCCATGCCCGGGAGCGCGACGGGGACGGGCACAGGGAACGGGTCGATCTCCTCGCCGATGTTGGAGGGGCCCGGGACGGTGCCGTTGTCGGAATTGTTGCGCGCCTTCTTCCGGACGCGCTTCGGCTTCTCCTCCGGCTTGCGCACGTAGCCGTACTGGCCCTTCTCGCCGTGTGCCGGCTTCTTCTGCTCAACTATCTCAGAGATCCTGGCGTCTAGGCGGGCGCAGTTTTTCTTGTAGCGCTCGCGCCAGGATTGCCAGGTGTGGCGGGTCGCCCAGGCGTACTCGGGGTCGGAGGCCTGGGGCGGAGTATAAGATTTCCAACGAAACGGGGAGAGCAGCGTAACCTACCATTTCACACAGCTGCTGGTAAAGCCTATTTCCAGTCCTGCCACCGGTCTCTTTATACGGGATCTTCGCTGCAATCCAATTGCAGAGATGCTCCTCATCGTCTTCCGTAAACTGTGTTCTCCTACATGCATGTGATCAGCAGCGGTCGAAACAGCGGAAGCATGGTAGCCGCTCACTCCTCGCCGGGACGTCTTCCGCCAGGGTTCTTGTACACCATGGGCGTGTAGATCACTGCGCCCTTCTCGATGCACTTCTTCACCCAGAGGTACGACTCAACGTATTTGTCTGGCTCGCCTTGGTACGTCTTGACCAGGTGTTGGAATACGTCTGTATTGGGATCGGCCAAAATCACTCGCGCGGATTGTGCGGAGGCGGTAGGATCGCCACCCGAGTGCTATGCGAATTGGTTGAGTTAGTCCAAAAGCATAGTAAAGTTGAAGAAACAGGAGATAACAGTGTTAGGATCCGGTCATTCCATCCGTGTCTTCTGCTACGTGATGCGACACCTCGGTCCAGAGCGCACAGGATCAACATAGGACACGATAGTACCACTCGAACAGAAAGGCTTCTTGCAGCATCAAAGAGGCGGAAATTCACCATGATTCGCGTGCTGAGCGCCGCACGGGCGTTCACATTCGCGATGCTAGAATCGATGTGCATCCGGATTGGCTGGCCCTCGTGCACAAAGATTTGCTTGAGCAGCATTCCATGTATCTTGCACGCCTCGACATATGTGTATGGAACGAAATACCGCTCGGGACGGTCGGGGGTGGACCAGCAGAGGCGAAGACGCTCCTCCTCAGCGGTGCCCGGCTGAACCAGTACATATCCGGCACGGGGCACCTTGGATTCGACCCTTCCTCCAAGGGCCTGTAGATGGTCTTACAGTCAGTATCAGGTCGACCGAATGAAGTGCGTCGCCACCAACCGCTATGGTTTCGCAGACTTCTGCCTGTATTTCCTGGGGGATGTCCTTCTGGATGAAGAATTTGACAGCCAGGCCATTGCTATCCTGGAATATCGGCTGTGTCGCGCAAAATAGAAGGAAAACAAGCAATCAGCATGTTTATGGAAGGAGGAGGAGCGGGAACGTACCATAGTGGGGGGATGGGCTTGGGGATGGAGGAGGTAACCTTGTATGGGGGTTAGAGTTTGTCCGTTGCACCGCAAGGTTAGGGTCCCACGATTTTAGGGTTCCCACGATCACCTGCTTACAGGCCAGCCAATGGCCTTCCCTGGCGTAGTCAGCTCTGTTTCAGCCTGGCGTATTCCTGAGAAACCGATGCTCAGAAATTAAAGGAGAAGTTGCCACAGACTAGTGGTCGATGGGGTATTCATGACGGGAAGAAAGGATATACACTGGGTTGGCCAGGTTGTTCTTCAGTGCACGTGATCGTATTTCGCGAAGCCCCCGGACTCGGATGGGCCACACACTCCCTAGCTGCATCTTCATTATGCCTCCGCGAATTTCTTCGAAGCCCTCTCAACAGGATGACCAGCGGGACGGGGCCTTTGTCAAGGACATGACAGAAAGATACACAAATTACCTCGTCATTGCAGAGACCTGTGGTCGCACAGTTCGGGGGATGGGTTACGGCGAGGACGATGCAGACCGCGTGCGGCCCGTCTATGACCAGGTCGTTCGAGACTGGTACAATGATCCGACGACGATTATTCTGCGAACCAACAGCGCGGAGCCCAACGAGCAAGCCGCATTTTTTCGCCAGTGTGATGAGATCTGCGCCACACCACTCGACAGTCCATACAAGTATGTATCTTCGGTCTGATTGATATGTTCTGATCTTGACACATGGGCACATGTAGGTGTTTCTGGGTTGGCTTTGCCGCCACTGCTGGAGCACAAGGATTGCGTTCCCTGTTCAGCAAACATCCAGCCAAGTCCAAGATTCTCAGGGAGGCTAGCGATGAATCGTAAGCACTACATTAATATGTGCATCTTCTGTATGTTCATTTAGATACCCCAAAGAATTCAGCGGCTCATTGGGGAACAGGGTTTTCAGCAATTGGCAAATTTGGCGTCTTCGCTGAATCCTCAGCAAATAGAAAATGCCTCTTCGCTGGCTCCGCGAACTATGGACCCAATGGAGCACATCGGAGAGACAATACGGTACAAGGATGAGAATAACAGCATCGTTGAGTGTACCATTGAGGATGCGGGGACCAGTATCGTGAAAGGAGACTTCTTCAAGCTGTCAGACCCTGGCGGCGGGCAGAAGGAGGTCTCTTCCGAAGAGATGGCACGTATCTTGAGGAATACAGTATGATTGAACTTTTCCCTTACATATTTTGGCAAGCTTCCTTTCATCTGTCCTCAGAATATTCATGTATTCTCACTAGAACCTATTTGAATGATCATTCCCAAAAATCACAGGCTTTTGACCCCCTTGTGGCATTTCATGCAATTTTGTGCTGATTCTGGTGAAGATTCTATTGCATCATACTCAAAACAATGCAAGATTCACTTAAGGTACACGGCAGCCTGTCTCACTAGGTCTTGTTAGTGCATGTCTATTTTAATCCCTGGTGAAAGGGCAGAAGTCAAGAATCTCTGGTAACAAGGCTGAAATGGATATTTAAGCTTGACTGTCAGCATTATATAGCAATGGTACAAGTAACTACTGTTACGCGGCAGCGAAACACGAGCATCAAGTCAAGTCGTCACGAGACAAGGTCTTAGTCTAAGACACAAGTCCATTCAAGAGACACTTCTGGTGATGTCCTCGCACTGAAGGTCGATCAGGGTTCGCTCTTATGACTCGCAGTAGCTGTCTTGCTACTAACGGTCGATCTCAGTCAAAGGCAAGTGAAATGCTGGTTTAATGGTAACCAGGTCGAGATGGGGATCCAGCTCGACGAGGTTGACTACTTATACAAAAGGTATCCGCAGTACTATGCAGTAATACGGGATCGTTCATTGGCTAGATAAGGTGAAACGATGTCTGGGCAAGGTAACAGCGAGGAAGTAATATGTATGGGAAAGCTGAGTAAGATCGTGAGAGGTAATCAGTACTAATGGGAAATAACAAGTCGTGTATCAGAACGAGGTAAAGATGAGGCATACATGCACGTCTTGCATGTGTGATAAGAAGGTCTGGAGTTGGATCCGGTGTACCCCTAGACTAGGGGTTCTGGACATCTGGGTAGAGAATCAGAGGTTGCGCTCCAATGAGTCACGTGGTGGACCATGTGGTCTGGTAAAGTAAAGGGAATGAAGAAAAGAAAAAGAAAAGACGTGCCATAACTGAGGAGCATTGTAACAACTACTGTATTACAGTTGACTGTTGGTCACACCATAGATACATGTGTTATGGAAAGGATTACTAAGTCAGAGTTAGGGCATAAGACTGTATCAGAAAAGGTGTGTAAAAGCATATGGTAATAACATGTGAAGCTGGAGTTGGATCCAGTAATAAGAAAACAGCTTGAAGGGGTCAGTCTGGAGATAAGAATGGAGATTGAGCTCCAGTGACACAAACAATATGATGAAAGAGAAGAAGAAATGAGCATAGATATACACTGTTGAAACAGAGACAGTCATATAAGAGTACCAGGAGGTTATTACACAAAATATGAATCCTTGAGAAGTGTCAATATAGAAAAGAGCATTTAAGAGAATTGCAACACTGACAAGTCTCATTCAAGTTATAGTACTAAGGCTGACACCAATTGTTGCCATTCATAGCCCCTGGTAGAGTGCGACGGACTCCCTGAGGCAGCAAATTAGGGGTTTGGGGCCAACCAGGAGGCATTGGCACTCCTAAACCTTGAGTGAGTGTGGCAGGTGTCGGTCCAATGAGATTGGATGAGTACATCCCAGTCAAGGCGACATGCTGGGTCACAATAAAAACTTGTCTTGGCACTTCAAACGTTTGCAACCTTCTAAGTGCAGAAGCAAAGATGCCACGGGGCTCTATTGTTCGCAATTCCATCATATGTAGCCAGGCAGCCACTGCTGTTCCGAATCTCTGCCACACTGAATACTGAGCATGAGTGTAGCCCCTAGTCCTGAGAGCATTACAAATCTGTCTATAGACAGAGCCTTTAAGGATGGTCAGAAAAGAAAAGAGGTAAAACTAGGCCTCGTACTAGTTCTTGCTCCCCACCCATGAGGCAAGGGGTCCACAATGTTGCGATAAAGCAGGTCGTACGATATGCCATACACACTGGCGGGTTGCAGGTATAGCTCAGGTGGTGGCATAGCATTGGCAGCCACCACGTTGAATGCCTGAGCAGGGAGGTGTGCCATTGAGCAACTCGACGCCACAGATGATGACTGCCAGTGGTTGTGAAGAACCGGACACCGGACGCCACAGTCACAATGTGCGCTGGTTCTTTACTGCACGTGATCGTGTTACCTCTATAAGAAGCCCCACCACCACCACCACCACCACCACCACCACCGCTGTCGCTATCGTCATCAGCAACCTTTCATAAGCCCTACTGGTCAGCTTAGTCTGGAATCGCCCTTAATCACAACTCGCTCAGTCCACGCTCATCGGAAGTCCGTCCCATACTCTAGCCCCTATTTCTTATGTCGTCCTTCGTCCTTCCTCCACCTGTTTGCCCAAACATTCCCTATTCCCGTGCCGGATCGCCCTCACTGCAGACTGATGCTAGCGATGCGGTCGTAACTGGAGTCGAACTAACCGTCTCCGGTCTGCAACACGCCTCCATACAGTCTGCGCACAATCAACTCTCCCAATTAGTGTCTGACTACAACATTGCTAACCCCACACAGCTTCTCCCACCTCTTCAGATCCACGTCGGGGATCCTCGCAACCCCGTTGACTATGTTTATGTCTCCCTACATCCTAACCTCACCGCAGAGCCTCGTCCAGACGTTCTCGACGGAGTCTGTGTAGCGTTGGATGGTCGAACTGGAATCCGAGCTCAGTGGAGAATTGGAAGTGGCGCTGACAGATCCCGGCGCATTATGTTCCCCATCGATAATGAACAGCATGCCCGCGCAATTCAGCCACGAATCGAAAAATGGCTCCATGATCAGAAGATTTCCTGACAACTGTCCTTCATCAGCAAGCCGTCCACAGGATCGCACCGTCTCACCTACGACATTATTGATCCCGCGCACGTCATTCGCATCCTCAGACAGCCGCCCATCTTCGATCATCGTACCTACTATGCCATGCAGTCCCGGTTTATTTCTCCCGTATATGGTCTCGAAGTTGCGGTTGCAGGATGCGGAGAGTTCCAGGGAATTGAGGGCAGAATCAACACATACATCCGTCGGCGCTATGGAGATGATGCGATCGCTTTCAGTCACACCGTCATGGATGGCGAGGTGTATAGTGTTGTTCTCAAAGACTGGCCTACCACATCGCGACTTCTCTCTGACCCCTTTGAACTTCTGTCTGATGCATCCATTCCTCGCTTCATAACAATCTCACAGCCAATCCTTCTTTACCTCCTCAATAGCGCAGGCGTGCCCACTAATCCTTCCTACCTTCAATGCTCCTCTTCGGCAACATCCACTGATCAGCGCTACTTTCAGGCTCAAATCGATGCGCTGCGACAACAAGGCGTCGAAACTGTTCACACGTTCTCACAGGTGCTCTCCGAGCAGCACGACATCATCTCCAAGCTGCGCTCTCAGAATCAGCATGTTCTTTCTGCAGTGTCCATGGTCGCATCCTCGGTACACCTGTCGAGTCAATTGTCTTCTCTCGATAATGGCCTGGGCCGAATGGAAGACAGGCGCGAGCGACTTCATGACAATATGGCCTCCGCTACCACTCCCGAGGCTTGTTGCGCCATCCAATCGCGCCTAGATCATATCGATGATGACATCCATCAATACGAGCATCAGGTTATTGCACAGCGGCGGTCCTTGCAAGCGGTCTCCCTTCATGTTGACACGACACTGCAACTTCCCCCGACACCAGCTGCAGAGCCAACACTGATGCCCATGGAGCACCCTCGCCCAGCCCCAGAGCCTGGTGAGGAGGACCGATATCATGCCCGGCAGCGCACTTCGACAACTGAACAGCCACCTGAATCTAATGAGATGGAAACAGAATTGGTAAGCGCCCCTCCGCTCTCCTCTGAAATGCCTACATGTCGTCCTCAACCCCTCTCGTCGCTCCACAGTGACCGACATGCGGTGGCTGCAAAGGATGGATGTGGACATAGTACGAGGAGGCAGAGTGGAAAACTTACGTTACAGCACACCCATTCTCATGCATGCATGCCCCCCTTTTTCATCTCTTCTCCTATTATTTTCTGCCCATTTCTCATCCTGTTTCTGCTCCTTCTCTTTTTCTTTCCTACGGTACATGCTACTACTCCATTCCACATTTTCAGTCTCAACACTAATGGACTGGCTAACATCTCTAAGCTAGCGGCTGTGACTAATACTATTTCTGTGCGGCAGCCTCATGTCTGGGTATTGAATGAAATCAAGTCTTCCCAATCCCACGCCTCGCGAGTGCGCATCCACGGATACAGTACGTATGAAGAACCTGGTATCCCCATACCCGGTACACATTCAGGAAAATGGGGAGTCATTGTCGGTGTAAAACGCACCATCCATGCACAACGCCTGCCCACTCCACCCTCCCTTCGTGGCCGAGCGGTGATCCTTGACCTTATTCTACCTACTACCACCGGTCGAGGATTCTTCCACCGCTTCATTGGGCTCTATGCACCTTGGGACCCAGGGAATAATGACAATGACCTCTCCTCCTTCTGGACTTCGATATCCACCCTATGTCGAGATGCTCCATACTCATGGTGTATTATGGGAGACTGCAATGCCTCGCTAACTGCACAGGAAACTCTCTCTCCATCTCCAATCCTTCCCCCCTCTCGACTCTTCTATACAACATTTCTCCACGATGTCCATGCAATCGACCTGTGGTCTCTACAAGGTGATGCAGATGCTCACTCTATGTACACCTTCAAGAACCACCTTGGCCAATCAATCATTGACCGAGTTGCCCATTCAACACAAGGATTTCTCAATGGCTCCGTCGCGACTATGAACACCTTCATCCCTGCTACGGATCATCGCCCAATTACTGCATCAATGGTTCTGACTCCTCCCCTTATGCATGCAGCATCACTGCACCTTCCCGACTCACTACCACCACCCGATGTCCCTCCCAGGCATTACTATCCTCGGCGCCACGAGAAACACCACTTCCGCACTTATGCTGACAATGTTGAGCAGCTAGTCCATGCTGAACACCTTGATGACCACGACATCTCCGATGATGACTCCTTTCAATTCTGCTATGATGCACTGACCCGAATTTTCCATTCCGCAGCTGATGATGCTTTTGAACTACCTTGTACCCGAATGCAACATGTGCACCCCTTATCCAGTCCTAGCTTGCGCCAACTTGTAACTGAGATTTGCTGCATCAATTGCCTCATCTCCGCTGAACGTCAAGCACGAATTTCGTTACTCGCTGCATGCGCTCCCTGGGCCTCTACCTACCTCTGCGCTTTCTCCTTCACCCAACACTCCGACGCCCCAACTTGTCATTCACTACTGGCATTCCTCACCTCCATACGGCACACACTGAATAAGCTCAGATACCGTGAAGAACACAAGGAACTTCAACGTCGTGCCACCCAAACAGCGAAGCGGCAGATCAATAGCGTCCTCCTAGGTGGATCATCGAAGAAGCTCTATCAAACGGCTCATGACACCTCTGGTCCCCCTCTCGCTGTGACACCAGATGATGACCCAGACTCTTTCATCACGGCACCAGATGCGGTAAAGATGCACACACAAGCTTACTTTAATGCTCTTTTTTCCCGACAGCAACGACCACCAATGGCCAAACCATGGCTTGACACTCCATCCGTGACAGATATTCGGCAGACCACTGCAGCTGATCCATTCCACTGGCCACAGACTATGTCTCTCAATGATCTCCGCCTCCTCCTCCACCGTGGCAAGCCTCGCCCAGCTCCTGGACCTGACGGGTGGGAGAAGTGGTGTGTAAAAGCACTTCACGACTCGTCTCTCCGCCTCGTCCTCAACCTCTTGAACTATGAAATTTCACAATCTCATATTCCTAACATTGTCAAACCATGCACGCTCTCCATGCTGTTCAAGAATGGACCACGCACATGCCTCTCCAACTATCGCGGTGTCTGCTGCAACAACTTCCTGCTCAACACTCCTTTTGCATGGCTCAATCTCCGACTCGTGCCATACCTAGTGCAACACCGCATCCTCCCAGAAGGACAAGTTGCCACTCAGCCCGGCACTCAAGGACGCGACCTTACCTCCTTCCTCTCCCAATTGGAATGTTGGTCCAATCGCACACGCACTCCCCTCTATATTTTACGTCGTGATCAACAAAAGGGATTTGACCACCTGGAACCACAAGGATTTTACGATGCTGTCACTGCATACGGTCTTCCATCTTCACTTGTCCAATTTGACATTTCGGCACAGTCTGACGTTCCCTATCGTATCAAGACTGCATTCGGCCTTACAGAACCGATTGTTATTTCCGGAGTAACCAAACAAGGCGGTCCTGTCTCATCGCTCAAATCTACCCTCACGACAAGCCTTGGCAACCACTGGCTACAGGACACCCTGCTTCAACACCACGATGGCATTATTGTCTCCTCCACACAGCATCGTGTGAACAGACCGCACATTCCCGACAATCGCCTCACACTGCGCATCGCCATGGTGGAAGCAACAGATGACTCCGCCATCATTGCAACCTCTCAAAATTCCCTTCAACGCTCCTGTCTCATGATGGAGCGATTTCAGGTTGTATACGGTTGGCTAACCAACTGGCTAAAGTCTCTTCTCTTCCTTCTCAACGTTTTGAATGCTCCCCCTCTTATGCGCATGCCTTCTATCTCTCCCTTTCAGCCTGACTCCGACCTTGTTATCTGGCATGATGTTCGGGTTGTCACTTCACATATTGATTTCCTCCGTGTCTGCATAAATGACCCGCAGCATCAGTATGAGAAAATCCGTGATATTATCCTGACCTTTGACCTACCCAATCTTTTCCTGCGTCTGCCACTAACCGCCCTCCGGCGTATCTTTTCACAGTGTCTACTATCTCGAATCCGCCCCCACCTCGCCTTCCAACCAATTTCCCGTCGACATGCAGCCCAACTCGATCATCTTCTTGCCTCATGCATACACCATTACTTCTCGTTTCCCTTTCGCTTCAACTCCCAACTCCTCACTATCCCCATTCGCCACCATGGTTTTGACTTTCCCTCCATCGCTCGTCTCAATGACTGTGCAGCCATTACGGGCCTGCTACGTGACCTCAATCACCACAACCCCACCTTCCGCAATATGGCGCGCATCACCCTCGCTGACTGGACATGCACAATCAACCACTGCCAATTTTCACTCCACCCACAATCCCCTCAACGCTCCTTCGCACGTCAGACTCGCAACCTCCCATCCTCCTGGATCGTCGCCTACTCCGTACTCTCCGATCTCAACCTCTCCATCCAGATGACAGATCAATCACATCTATATTCCGGTGATGTATCTCTCCGTCATTTGCTTAGGCTACTACCCCCTTCCTGTCATTCACCACGCCCTTCCATGATTTCTAACCTCGAACGTGCGGGACTCACACACCTATGTGATATTGCTTCGTGGCCCCTGCTCTCTCTCGATGCCCTTCCACCCCTTCCACTCACTCTCCGCCCTCATCACCATTTGAGCAGCTTACTCCGCTTCACGCCCGCGGCACCTGAATGGCACGCGATGTGCGACTGGTTAATGTCACTAACCCTCCCACAGCTTACGGCGGCACCCTCTCCAAACACCCGTGATTGGACACTCACCCTACCTCGACCCATGCGGCAATCCTTTGCGGAACATGTCCTCTATGCCTTCTTCCTCTCATCATTCCTCCCCAAATTCCCCTCCACATCCATGTCATGTGCCTCCGATGGATCCATGGTACCAGCTGCACCGACCTTTCGCCAGCCTCGTTCTGTAACCTTCGCCACTGCCAGCCCTTTTTCCACCACTGTATGGTCCCTATTGACCTTCCGTAATGCAGCCTCCATCCTCTATGCCGAAGTCTACGGCCTTGTCGCAGCATCCCTGCAAGCACACTCTTTTCCACTACCGCCATCTCCCCCGCTTTACACTGATCATCTCAACTCTGTTCGCATTATTAATGACTCCTTATCCACCTCCTCCCCGCTCCTCCCACATCACTGGGCATCGCTTCCAGCCTGCTCCCTTTACCGATGGCTCAAAACCATCCTCACTACCTTCCCATCCTCCTGTACACCAGCAGTAACCTACACAGCTGTGCACACCTCCTCCGACACACCACCGTCTCGTGCCAATGCGTTCGTTGATGCTATTGCTTCACAGTCTCATGATCTTCCCTTACCTACTCCTCCTATTCCCACTTTTTCCATGGACGACTACACCTTATTCTCTCCCTATGACGGATATATTGAATCCTCTCCCACCACTTATATCTCACACGCCCTCGTCACTGCTGTTGTCCAAGACCGCTCGTTCAAACCCCTCCGCAACATTGTCCTGCCCCTCTACAACTCTCAGCCACCGCTGGACTACCCCTACACATGCGCGTCATCAGCCTATTCCGCACTCGTGCAACTATATGCTCGGTGTGGACAGCTTGACACTGCATCTCTTCGATCCGCGCGCTTCGGCGATACATCAGAGTGGTGTCACTTCGGATGCCCCGTGCTGGAGACCCCGTATCACATATTCGTGCAGTGCCCTCGCTTCAACCACTTGCGTGCCGATGCTCACCGCGATGTCATTTCGGAGACGTCCAAGCTTCTGACCGGAGCTGAAACCAACCGACAAATCATGGAGGTCATCCTGCACAGCGCTGCATCACTCTTCGTGGACCACGAAGCTTGGCCGCAATTCACATCATACTACTACCTGGGCATTGTACCAAAAATTCCCGCTCTCCAGCCATCCAGGAATCCGTCGCACCAACGCCTATCCGCACATATCACGCACACATGGCATACCTCCAGCATACACCTCGCAGGCAGAATATGGGGGGAATACAAACGATGCATGTCTACAGCATGGCGTACGGCCAACTCTGATGTATATACTCCCGCTCATCTCCCGCTTCACTTATGCCATCTTCTACCAACCGATTAACCCTACCCTTCTTACTCTTTTTATTTATCTTTCCTCATAACTCTCTCTACCTACCATATACAGTAGTTGACGAGGTACTCCTTACGTACCTGAGCTGTGTAATCGGCGTAGTCAGCTAAATCTACTCGTTTCCCCGTTCGAACTTCGCGAAGCCCCGGACGCCACACACTCTGCCATATCTTCATGCCTCCGCGCATTTCTTCCAAGCCCTCTCGACAGCATGCTCAGCGGGATGAGGCCTTTGTCAGGGACATGACGGAAAGATATACAAACTACCTCGTCATTGCAGAGACCTGTGGTCGCACAGTTCGGGGGATGGGATACGGCCAGAACGACGTGGCCCGCGTGCAGCCCGTCTATGACCAGGCCGCTCGAGACTGGCGCAATGATCCGACGATTATTCTGCGAACCAACAGTACGGATCCTAATGAGCAAGCCGCATTTTTTCGTCAGTGCGATTCCATCTGCGCCACACCACTCGACACTCTATACAAGTATGTATCTTCCATCTGATTGATAAATCCTGCCCTTGACACACCGGCGTACGTAGATGTTTTTGGGTTGGCTTTGCCGCCACTGCTGGAGCACAAGGATTGTATTGCCTGTTCGGCAACCATCCAGCCCGGGGTAAGATTGTCAGCGACGCAACCGATGAATCATAAGCACCACGTTAATATGTGCATTTTCTGTATGTTCATTTAGATGACCCGAAGAGTTCGGCGGACCATTGGGGAACAGGGTTTTTAGCAATTGGCAAAGTTGGCAGCTTCGCTGAATCCTCAGCAAATGGAAAATGCGTCTTCGCTGAATCCGCGCACTATGGACCCAGTGGAGCACATCGGAGAGACGATACGGTACAAGGATGAGAATAGCAGCATCGTTGAGTGTACCATTGAGGATGCGGGGACCAGTATCGTGAAAGGAGACTTCTTCAAGCTGTCATACCTTGGCAGCGGGCAGAAGGAGGTCTCTTCCGAAGAAATGGCACTTATCTTGAGGAATGCAGTATGATTGAACACTCCCCTGATGTATTCTGTCAGCTTTTCATCTGTCCTCGGGAACATATTCATGTATCATCTGTGCCTCTCGCTGGAACTCATTGAAGTTGCATCGCGCCCGGGGTTAGTTACAGTTCACGATTTTATGGACGATTCTGACAACGATATGAACCCCTCGTCTTCCCTCTTGGAGGTTTCGTGCGAATGTGTGCTGATTCCGGTGACGAAAATACTACACGGCTCGTTCGAGTCGTGCGACGGCCTGTCTCGAGCATCGGTCTTGTTAGTGTGCTGACCCCGAGGAATGGCACAAGTCGAGAATCTGTCTTGGAGTGTACACGCTATTACAGCATGCTTTTGTTATGAACGATACGTATAGTAATGGTTTCTAACAATTGTACATGATGCTCTCCGAAGGGTTGCTTGGATACTCGAGCTGGAGGAGCCTATGAGCACTGAGCATTGGCGGCTACCGCATTGAATGCATGAGCGGGGACGTGTGCCATTGAACAACTCGACGCCACAGACGATGACATCAGCAAAAGCGGGAAATTTTTATGTAAGGTTACACCAGTTACATCGGGGTAGCAAGGGTTGTGTAAGTTACACAGGACTAGTAATATTTAAACTGATTTGTAATCAAAGTAAAGGTAGTAGAGGTCTATAAAGAAGATAACATAGAACAGAAATTGATACACAAGTTAGAACAAAAATACATGTCGACAAAGAGTTGTCGAGCGATGTAACCCAAGTCAAACGTTGC
Organism: Sparassis crispa; assembly: GCF_003851025.1. Classification (NCBI taxonomy): domain Eukaryota; kingdom Fungi; phylum Basidiomycota; class Agaricomycetes; order Polyporales; family Sparassidaceae; genus Sparassis; species Sparassis crispa. The sequence goes on from NW_020939747.1 coordinate 3,183,849, forward strand.
TCACCAGGTTACACAGTCGAAAGAACTTCTAGACGCCTAGCGCTCTCCGCAGAACTCGCTCCGAGTTGCTCTTGCATCGTTCATATTCAGGCCCCCGGATACCGCACCAAATGCAAGCATTAAGGCAAGGCTCTTGTCCAGGCCACAGTGAAAAGATCCGAAGTTGTTTCGAGGCAATTCTGAGGCAATCTGAGGCAATTCTGAGGCAAGTCTCGATGCATCGTGACTACCATCCGCCGACAATTCTCGCCACCCTCACTCGCGTATAAATTCGCAGCATCTGCCACTGCAATGTGCCTGCCAGGTGAGTGCCATTACACGCGGCTAACTGTATCGCACAGGTGATACCGGGCTGTTGTTGTGCGCAGCTTGGTTGGGCTCCCGTGGTTGGAGCGACACGCGGTGCGTTCTATTTCAATCTCTATTGTTTTATGCCTGTGGGCGGAAATGTAAGTGTGTTGATTCCTAGTGTTGGTTGTTACAGTGGTATGTGGGTGTTGGTGTGGTAAGTAGACCTAAATACTTGTTTGTTATGGCGGCACGCGGGTTTTGGTGCAGTGAGTAGGCCCAAGTAGTTCTAATGTAGAGCACTTTGTACGTGTTGTACCGCTGTAATATAATATGTTGACATAATTTGGAATACTTTGAGAGTTATGAAACCGATCCGAATGAATCGGTTTCGGTCTGTTTAGGACGGTCTGTGCCTACGTGCTACAAGTGCATAATAAATTTTGCAGGAAGTTATATGAGCTTCATAACCTGTAAAATGTTTCCAGAGTTTATAACTGATTATGCCAGTTGGCAACTCTGCAATCTGACTCAGGATTACAATGCAATGTATTGCTTGGTGAAAAAATTGCACAAGTTACGTGGGATTACACCTTTATAATCTCTTTGGAGAAAATTCCCGGTTTTGCTGATGGACCGGTTGTGAAGCTTTGAAGTTTGAAGAACTGGATGCCACGGCCATCAGCAAAAGCGGGAAATTTTTATGTAAGGTTACACCAGTTACATCGGGGTAGCAAGCGTTGTGTAAGTTACACAGGACTAGTGATGTTTAAACCAATTTGTAATCAAAGTAAAGGTAGTAGAGGTCTATAAAGAAGATTACATAGAATAGAAATTGATACACAAGTTATAACAAAAATACATGTTGGCAAAGAGTTGTCGAGCAATGTAACCCGAGTCAAACGTTGCTCACCAGGTTACACAGTCGGAAGAACTTCTAGACACTAAATATAATGTTGTAAGGAGCGCCTATTGGGCGTCTACTAGCGCTCTCTGCAGAACTCGCTCCGAGTTGGCTCTTGCGTCGCGTTTTAGTTTTCAGGCCCCCGAATACCGCACCAAATGCGAGCATTGAGGCAAGGCTCTCGTCCAGGCCCTCACAGCGAAAAGATCCGAAGCCGTTTCGAGGCAACTCGGAGGCAAGTCTGAGGCTAATCTCGATGCATCGCGACTACCATCCGCTGACAATCCTCGCCACCCTCACTCGCGTATAAATTCGCAGCCTCTGCCAGATGCCCGCCAGGTGAGTGTTGTTACTCGCAGCTAACTATATTCCACAGGTCTACCAGGTTCCTTGTTGCGTGTGCTTGATCGGGCTGTCGTGGTTGGAGCGACTCGCATAGTGCGTTCTATTTCAATTTCTACTGTTTTATGCCTCTGGGCGGACGTGTAGTGTATGTTGATTTCTAGCATTGGTTGTTACGGCGGTACGCGGGTGTTGGCGCGGTAAGTAGGCCTAACTACTTGTTTGTTATGGTGGCACGCGGGTGTTTGTTACTGCGGTAAGTGGACGTTACGGCGGCACGCGGGTTTTGGAGCTTGTAAGTAGGCCCAACTAGCTCTAATGTAGAGCACTTTGTCCGTCGCTGCAGTAATAATAATATGTTGACATAATTAATTTGGAATACTCCCACTTTTGAGAATTATCAAACCGATCTGAATGAATCGGTTTCGGTCTGTTTAGGACAGTCTGAATGTAGTGTGTAATAAATTTTGTAGGAAGTTATATGAGCTTCATAACCTGTAGAATGTTTCCAGAGTTTATAACTGATTATGCCAGTTGGCAACTCTGCAATCTGACTCAGGATTACAATGCAATGTATTCCTTGGTGAAAAAATTGCGCAAGTTACATGGAATTACACCTTTATAATCTCTTTGGAGAAAATTCCCGGTTTTGCTGATGACAGTGATCGTGTTAACTCTAAGTATAAGACTGGACTCAGATCTCTGAGACGCCACACTCCCCAGTGCAACATCTTAATTATGCCTCCGCGAATTTCCTCCAAGTCCTCTCGACAGGATGCCAAGCGGGACGAGGCCTTTGTCAAGGACATGACGAAAAGATATACACACTATCTCGTCGTCGCAGAGACCTGTGGTCGCACAGTTCGGGGGATGGGATATGGCGAGGACGATATGTCCCGCGTGCAACCCGTCTATGACCAGGTCGTTCGTGATTGGTACAACGATCCGACGATTATTCTGCGAACGAACAGCACGGATCCTAATGAGCAAGCCGCATTTTTTCGCCAGTGTGATGCCATCTGCGCCGGACCGCTCGACAGTCTATACAAGTTTGTGTCTCTTCCGTCTGACTGATGCATTCTGGCCGTGACAAGCATATAGGTGTTTTTGGGTTGGCTTTGCTGCCGCTGCTGGACTGCAAGGCTTGCAATGCCTATTCAGCAAACATCCAGCGCGGTGGAAGATCCTCAGGGAGGCTAGGACAGAATCGTAAGCACCACGTTGTTCTGAACATTTTCTGTATATTTACTGGGATATCCTGAAGGGTTCGACATAACTATGGGGAACAGGCTGTTCAGCAAATAGCAAATTTTGCGTCTTCGCAGAATTCGCGAACTATAGACCCAATGGAACGCATCGGAGAGACGGTGCAGTACAAGGATGAGAATAACAACATCGTCGAGTGTACCATAGAGGATGCAGGGACCAGCGTTGTGAAGGGAGAAATTTTCAAGTTGTCATACCCCGGTGGCGGGCAGAAAGAGGTCTCGTCCGAACAAATTGCGCGTATCTTGAGGAATACAATATGATTGAAGTTTTACCTTATGAATCCCGTCCCTACTGTACATGATGCCCTCCTCTTTAGACGCATGAATAAATGGTATCCCGACAGTGTTGAAGGGTCATACGTCGCTTAAGGCAAAACCTTCCCGGGATTCATAATCCCGTTAGGGTCGAACAGCTTCTTGATCCGCTTCATCCACTCAATACTCTCCGCGTTTTTTGAGTAATGCAGTGCGTGCGTCTTCATGACGCCAATGCCGTGTTCGGCAGATACAGAACCTCTGTATCTCGCTGAGAAATGGTATTATTCAGCGTCAACCAGACATCGCAAGAATTTTTGACTACTCACAAACGAGCTCGTATACAAATGGCTCCAGTGCAGCTTCAATTTCGGGGGTGTACGCATCCGCGACGATATTCAGGTGCAGATTACCTTTACCACTATTAGCTCATGCCTGTGAAATCCGAATAGCAGGTACTCACTGTCACCCACATGCCCGTATCCAACGACATGCTTGACGGCATCAGGGTGCAACAGGCCCTTGGATCGGATGTGCTCCCGCGTAATATCTACGACCTCCTTGAACTTGTCCAGAGGCACCGAGATGTCGTACTTGTACGCCTTGCCCTCCTTCGACATGGCTTCGGTCAATCCTTCCCGGATCGCCCATAGCGAAGAGAACTGTGCCGGCGATGTCGCTAGGACACCGGTGTTGATCAGAGGAGTATCGGCCTCCATGAGGGTCGTCAGCAGGGTGTTGAGTTTCTGAGGCATAGTGATAAGAGTTCTGCTGTTCGGCCCGTTGAACTGTAACTGACCTCCTCGTCATGTTCTCGATTACTTCCGCTTGTTTCCACCAGAACGAAGCAAGCAGCGCCCTCCACATCTGCAGCATCCAGAGCACGACCCTGGCCATGCTTGACCGCGAGGTCGTATGCCTCCCTGTCGATGAACTCAAAAGCCGAGAGGATCTCCGACAGCTGTCGCTTGACCTCCCTATATAGCGGGAGCACATTCTCGAACTTGGGAAGTGCGAGCATTACATTATTCGACGCTTGCGGTGCCGCCGCTGCCAGGAGCGAGACACCAGTCACAATACCAAGTGTACCCTCAGCGCCGATGAACAGCTGCTTCAGATCATAGCCTAGTTCCACTCAGTTGATTTGCCCGGCATACTTGGGGCAGAACAAACCTGTGTTATCCTTGCGTGAGGTGGAGAGTTGGTCAAGGATGGAGCCGTCGGGGAGGACTACTTCCAACCCCAGTACATTGCCGTGAAGGGAACCATATCGTAGCAGACGAAGGCCACCCGCGTTCGTGGAGACGTTCCCGCCAATGTGACAGCTTCGCTCATGTAAGTCCGCAGACAAGCTCAGTGCACGAGCACGAGTCTCGTGCTTACCTTCCCTTCGCCCCTAAGTCAAGGGGTACGACGTGGTTGTGACCTGACAGATAATCCGAAAGCGACTGGAGGATGCAACCCGCATCCGCTACCAGGATACCTACCGAACGGAAGTCACTAAGCATACAATAGGGTACATTGCGGGCGCGATAGCCACATACCAGAGACATCGTCAAACGAGCGAATACTCGACATATTTGCGAGATTGATAATCAACTCATCCCCGATAGGAACACTGCCACCGACGAGACCGGTGTTACCTCCCTGAGGTACGATGGCTATCCGGTGGTCATTGCACCACTTGACGATCTCGCTGACCTCCTTCGTGTTGCGTGGTTTCAGCACGGTCGTGGCCTTTCCGTGGTACTTGTTCATCCAGTCATTATTGAACGGCGCGAGTTCTGAAGCAGCCGTTGACGAGGGGGAGAGGGTGGAGAGGATGGCCGAGGAGGGCAGGATTTTGGAAAAGTGGGCCAAGTCATTCTCGGAGACGGAGTGATAGCGAGAAAGCGAGTGTGTGAACCGTCTGACAGGACGAGAGGAGATGCGCCGGGCGAGGTAGCGGGTGGAGAGCATGCTGGACGACGACCTCCTGCAGCACCGCAGGCTCCGGGATGCACTCGAGTCCTGGCGTGGGGTAAGTAGTCGATCCCACGTGATGCCTCTCGATCGCATCACCGATGCGGGGACGATGCGGGGACAGTGCGGCGGTGACTTGTGTTCAGTGCGACAATACCAACTAGTAGTTTCCGAAGCATAGCGGAGGCATGTATAGAGCAAGGCGCGAATACACTAAACATGTTAATACATAACGATGTACTGGTATAACAAACCAACGCGGCCATAATTCACAGAACAATTCACCAGTCAAGCGACTTAACCCACCCTCACGAGGCTCTCCAGTTCGGAGAACATCGTTTCGTCAACATCCCGCTGCATCATCAGTCCCCAGGTGATCTCCTCCTGGTATCCACTCAGCAGCCCCATCCCCTTCTCCACCCGGCTCTCCCCGTGCTCGCCATACCCCATACCAAAGCTGAGAGATGGCATCGCCGACTGCGACGTATCGAACGAGTCCTCGGCGTCGTCGATGAGCTTCATCGACTCGATTGCTCGCCGCACCGAGATGACGAAGTACACTCGGACGTCGGGCGGCGAGTAGATCGTGAATTTCTTCACTAAACGCAGCATGATCTTCGTGAAGCCCAACGTCCGGTCCGTCTTGATGCGCTTCTTCAACTGTGGCGGCGCGAGGAACGCGATGCAGTAGATCGCCATGACCAACTTCTCTATATAGCTCAGCCACACGTCGCGCATCACTACCTGGAAGTCGCTGTCAGACACCGGCAGCCGGTGCACCAGCGCTTCCATGAGCGTCCATAGCCACTCAGATGGCACAGATTGAGCGAGTACGTGACGGTTATCGTCGGGCTGAATGAGTCGCGTGAACGCCTCCAGCGCGTTGTCGGCCAGAGACGGAGGTTTCGGCTGGTGCATTGCTGGTGGGATGCCAGACTGGAGCATACATGCAAAGGGCGAAACCGCTTCAATCTGATCCGACAGATATGATGAAAGAAGCTCGAACGCTCTCCGTACGTTGCGTAGAACTTGTGGTCGATGCGAAGAAGTCTTGGACAGGTCAACGAAGCCAGCAATGTTCATGAGCGTATAGACGACGTCTTTCCTGACGGTGATCAGGTCAGACAGTGTGAGCGCGGGTGATGCCGCGGTCGGCAATACATCCGGCTTGGAAGGAGCTAAGTTACACAGACGGAAGACGATTGTGAGGAGCCTGTCATGTTTTGCCAGGAAATCCTGGTTTTCTGGAGTCATCGAAAGGTTACGAAGAATGTTCACGACAGAAAGCACAATGTCCCCGGGGCGCTGCCGCAGACCTATATTAGGGTCCTTCATGCCCTGCCTCGGATCCAATCCAGCGAAAGGTCGCGTACTATCCTCAAACAGCATGTTCACAAGCTCCCGATGTGTCCTGATTGACGATGGGGCGGGTCCGTCTAAGACGTCGTCCTCATCGTCCGCACCGTCAAACGCGACGTCTTCCAGCAGGTCTAGCACTTCCTCAAAGAGATCCGGCGTGTGCGAAACAGGAAAGCCGTCCTTTTGCGAGCTCCGCATGAGCGTTAGCATCGTGAAGGTTGTTAACGCGTAGGATAGCTCGGTCGATATTCGGGATCGCAGAGACATTGTCAAGGCCTCGATGTCGACTTGGCCCCATTCATTGAAGTCCTTGAGTGGCCGGTGAGAAGCACGGACGTATTCGTGCTGAATCATGTCCAAATCACGACCTCCTGCGGTCTCGATTTCGCGAGCAAGCGGGACGTATTCAATTTTCCGCCTTTGAGGCTGTCGAGGTACGCGCGTGGTAGTAGGTGGTGCTGTTGGAGCAACGTGACTGCTGAGAGCAGGGATAGGTGGCGCGGAACCTCGCTCAAGACCGACAGACTGATTATAGCCCAACGTAGGTCAGCAGGGTAAGCTAGTTGGCAGCCGAGAGGTACTCACAGGACCTGCTTCCGGACCTTCTGAACCTCGTAAACGGACAATTCAGATGTCAGAAGCAACTATGACGATATGGAGCTTACCAGTCTTCTGCCGCTTTGCGTCAGCCTCTTCAGACTCCCTCATCTTTCTCTTCCGATCTATGCCATGCTCCAGAGCAGAAGTAGCGACGTCGAGGCCGTTTGAAAAGGAGACATTTGATTGCGATCCGTGCTGTGGTATGGCGGGATTGCTCATTAATGAGTCTGCCGAAGGAAGTCCAAGACTTGCAGCAGCGCCAGACAAACCAGTCGATGGTGGATGGGACGGAAGCCGGGGTGTAGGAGGAATAGCTGGAGTGGAAAACTGGCCGCCACTGGCACTTTGAACAGATGAATCAACAGCCTGCGAAGAGCTCGCTTGATTCAACCCCATGAGGTTCGAGTTCATTGAGTTTCCAGCGAGTCCTGATATGCTAGCCATTTGTGGCGGCATGTTGGGCGCTCCAGGTCGTACTTGAGAGCTCCCTGGTGCATGTTGTTGCCCACCAGAAGGCATGCGGCTATGCATTAAGCCTCGCTGTTGCTGTTCTCGCATTATATTCCTGCGATATGCTTCTTCAAACGGTCCCAGAATTGTCACATAGTAGTTGGACAGAACAATCGCGACGGACTGTTGTCCGTTCGACTGCGGTACTGGAAACTGTTCAGGCAGGTCAAAATAAGGCAAAACAGCCGACCACATATTCTGCTGGGTGAGCTGGGTTCAATTAATTTGGTGAGCACATGCGACGCGTGCATCGGATAGTTCAACGGACCTTGGAGCCTCCACCAGCCTGCAGCACGACCGCCCATAGTTTGTACAGGTCAACCTCCTTGCTCGCCAAGCGTACTACGCCAATGTCGACTATGTCAAGGTTCTTCCAGAGGGAGTGAGTTGGGTCGAATGTGGCGGGATATGGAACGCCGGTCAGAGGAGGGGGGAGAGGCGCGTTGCGCTGGTTCATGACATTGGCAAGGCCTTGCAACCACTGCCGCTTCTTCTGCATTTGGAGCATGTGCTGCATTGCTGCATTGCTAGCTTGCATGTTATTGGGCTGGGTCATGACAGCGTCGGCATGGGAGACAGGAGAGGCAGGAGTAGATGGACTGACATTAGGATGATGGCCGGGCTGTTGGAAGTCAGACAAGGCGCCGAGTGAATGGCGAGGGTCCTGAGGAGCATCAGGGCGGGGATGGGCACTGGATTGCATTCCTCCGAAATAAGGCACCGAAGTTCCGCCTGGCGCAGAGCGATTTCCCGCTTTCGCAAGGCTAGTCGCTTGGAGCGCCGCCATCTGCTTAGCGGTGTATTGATCGAGCCCGAAGGACATAGAGTTGTCTGCAGCATTATTGTGTAGGGCGGGAAACGGCTGTGATTGACCAGGGTTGCCGAAATTTTGTTGCCTACGAAGCCGGAAGCCGGAAGGAGTGAGAGATCGGAAAAGCTGGGAGACGGTGAACAGGCGAACTCACATCGTGGTCCCGGGCAGTTATTTGTCCTTTTGTTCCAGCCCTCCTTCAGCGTCGCTGCTGCCTCTACCGCGTGGTGCTTGCTGAGCGCCGTGCCGCTGCTTGCAAACGCGCGGGCTTCCAACCGCGTGACTCGTCCCTTTCTCAACGCTCATGCCTGCCTCAGAGATCGACGAGATTTTTGCTTCCAAAGGCAAATCCTCTGCTCCCAAGCCCTCTTCTTCAGCTCCATCTACAGATACACCACCAAAGAAGACGAAGAAGAGCGGAAAGAGGAAGCGGGAAGCCAAAGGCGAGACTGAAGTCAGGGACGAATCGGAGAGCAAAAAATCTACCAAACGTCGAGTCCCTGAAACCGTCCTCGATCCTTCCGCTCGCATAGCTGCCCCTGCCACTAGCAATAAGTCAACAAAGTTGCAAAATATTGCCAGCGACAGTGCCGCAAAGAAAAAGAGTAAAAAGGCCATAGAGGTCGAGGATCGCTTCAAAGATTCAAGGGGCACGGGATCGAGTATGTCCTCGCTACTGACCCTCTATTTGTTCGGAATTCACAGTATTCAGGACGCACAACGGAGGAAGGGTTCGCGATATACAAGGAGAGCGATCTCGGGATCACAGAACAGGGTGGAAGTGAGTGAAATTTTTGTCTCACCAATTTCGTCTTGTCGACTTCTTCCTCTAATCCATACAGATACGCCGTTGTGTCCGTTTGATTGCCAGTGTTGTAAGTCGTCATCTATCAGCTTATGCCTCCTGAACTCATTGTCCGTCCAGGCTTTTAATTATAGCGTAGCCTTTTGTCCCCTTAAATCACCATCAACTCGGATCCCGTTTTCCTTCTCTTGATTGCTGCTCATCGGCTCTATCGAAGCCTCGGCTACCGTGTTCATGATGGTTTCACGAGGTCAATGTGTAGCCAATATCGATGACCTTTTCGTCCCTTTCCATTTTTCTTGCTTGGGATCTTGTGCTACCTGACGAGGAACGTGTATAATCTATTACTGGGGTACATTCAGATTCCAATTCCTGGTTTCTTCCTTACGGTGAGTCTTGATGAATAAAGTCCAAAATGTTCTATTCACGTCGTTTCTAGAGTGTATTTTACTTATTCTGTACCCGTTAAATGCATAAGCAGGCCATCTCTTAAAACGCGATATTTTTGACAGTTAAGCCTCGTCTGTCTAAATCCTGGTCGTGCGCCCTCAATTTGCAGCCAACCTGAAGGTATGCTTCATCGTTTGATCTCCCATGGGTCGATGTTTAACGGGACCCAGTGTGCTTTCGACCGCGACTTCGTGTGCTTATCACCCTCTTCCGAGGTACGCTAGTTGTCCCGACAATACAAATTGTATCGCTCAAGCTCTACATCCCAAACCCACTCAACCATGCAGTACTGTTTGGTCAGATCTCACTTGTCATGGAGTCTCGCAAAGATCGTGACACTGACTTACACCTTCGCCGGCTACTAAGGTACCCTCCCGAGACGCATACCTACGGCTCGTCGAGGTCAAATCGTAGCCAAAAGACGAGGTTTACCGTCCATGGTCGCCTCTTCTGTGTACCGGCAAGTGGACACGTCGGTACGTAGTTGGCTCCAAGGGCACATTCAACTACTGCATCTTTAAAATTTGCACCGTTCGTCATTTTATCCTCCGCTTTAGTCTCAATCTTCTCCGCTTGACACTCACCACTTTCCGTCTTCCCTTCCGCTTGCATTGCTTCAACATGTACCACGTCCACGTCATGCCTGTGCCCTGTCGGACTGAACGATTGCGCTTATGGAGGTGCGGACGTGAATGCTGTCAAGTTCCATGCAGCAAAACACTGCTGCAACTCAGCTTCGAAGAAATCGCGGAGCGCCCAAAGGATCTCTTGTGCACGAATATTTCGTCCTACGTGTATGGTCGAGATCTCTGGAGGAAGCCAAGTTGGATCCCTCATACCTGTAGTTTCATATCTCTCTTCGTGCATACGAGCCCATCGCCTCTGTGAACGGTGTCCACAAGACCACCATCAAGAGCAGAGGGAATTCTGGAGTAAGTGTGTACGTGCCAGAATGGGTGAGTCTTTCGAACATTGATCCTATCGTGCATCCATTTTCTGAATTGCCGCCCACAGCTAAGGATCATGCTGCGCTTTGCCGCGCTCCAGAAGGGGCGTCACTTCAAGGTCTCCCACATGAACTGGGAAACCTTCTTCCGCATCCTGGTACACGAGGAAGATGACATGTCGCTTGCAAGCCACGATATGATCATCGGGCCAGCTGATTACTCTCTGAAGTACGTGCAAGTGTCATCATTCCATCAAATCCCCTGTCTCCCTTCCTCATGTCTGCCTTTCATTCAGGGATTCGGCATATGGCCTTAAGAAGCATAATATCAAGGGCTATCGAAAAGCAACACCGACGAGCTGCTGCGCTCGGGGAACAAAGTGAACGTGATACGTATGCTCGACGACATCGCGGACAGAGTTACAAAGACACCTCGACCCCGGTCCACTGTCCTCGAACGAGGCGAACTTATCCCTGACGATACCGTCCTGAAACGAACTTTCGGCAGTTGTGGGACTCACGTCCTGATGCTTAGGAGTGTTAATCGCCACTGGAACTATTTAGAGTGTTATACTGATTACAAAAGCGACGTCTGGATTTCTCGGACATATGTCCCTCCTTCCGAGAAAATCTGGAAATGCTGCAACGTCACCGGTCATTATCCACTTGATACCCTTAGGTACGTATCCATACTTACCTGGTGAAATGACACCAATCAGGCTGCTGTCCCGTGCTATGTATCGTGAAGGTCGTCTCCGTTCGGCCACTGACTTTCATTGTCGAAATCAAGGCACGGTGGAAATTCAGGAAAAGGGCAAGGCCGAATTTCGAAAGTTCGTGCTCAATACTTACAATGCCATGATAGTCAAGGAGACAATCATGGATCAAGGAAATATACCCTCCCTTGCTCTCTTCTGCCGTTTTGACATCGGCCTCATCGAGTATCACAACCTCCACTGCTTCATTGGCGGTGGCGCGCAGCCATGAGCCCCCCTTCGATGTGTTGGCGGACGCCCTTGGTGATACCCTCTACACGTGAATGTGTGGGCTGAGGACACCAAATTTTCTGGTGCGGCCTTGAAAGTTCTCTCCCCATCCTGACCTTGTTGGATTCAGAGTTAAAGTGCTGTATGTATCGGTAGTAATGTGATTCTATCCATCTGTCTTTCCAAATTATAAGATTATACGTACGCCCGCGTACAATGAAACAATTTCGTGGAGATGGTTGAATGCAAAATAACGTCGACTACACATGTGTCTGTTAACGTTGACGTATAATGCTGTGCGCTCCGACAAGGTTGGTAAGACAGACTCCCACTGCGCGATCCTGCTGATGCCGCCGGGATCATTGCCTAAAAGCATTCGTGCCCATGGACAATACACATCTCAGCCTCTTACCTAACCTCGAAGCCGCCTACTTCGTCTTAAGCACGCTTACTTCTGCCCAGCCATGACCTTGGAGCCGCCACCGACCTACTCGCAACAAGTGCCCGGTCTCGACGGTCCACCTGACGATGGAACCCGAGCCATCGAGGCCCAAATTCTGATCGTCCCGACGGCGAATGCGATCAGCTTCCAGACAGGATATCTGGGCGCGGAGGGGGAGCGCGCGGCGATCGAAGGAGAGTTGCAGCTGAAATGCGCCGACAACTTCGAATGGGACAAAGTGTGGGTTGCCCGGTGGTGCTTCACGGCTGTAGCTAATGCGACCACTTCTTAAGGACCATGTCTCTACGTACCGTGGAATCGGCTTATGGCGCGGACATCGAGCTGGCCAATACCGAGGTCGTGCTTTTCCCTGGATCCAGAGAACACGCCTCCCGCTCGAGCTTTCCGTTCTCTATCCCTCTGCCCCCAGATACTCCTCAGTGCATACACGCAACCTACTCTTCAGTCACCCATACCCTGTCTGCGGTGGTATCTCTCGGCGACTCTCCCATCCTCTCCAGATCTCTCACCGTCCATACCCGACAATACACCGCCCATCCATATACCTTGGATAGCGCTCCTGAGACAAGAGTACTGGAAGATCCCACTCGTATTGAAGTCCAGGTTCCTCGGACGACGTTCACGGTCGGCGAGCCCATACCTATCTATATCACCGTACCTGCACCCGACAGGGAACTGGTCGTCGAGCAAGGGCTGCGGCTCCGTAACATCCGGGCGGAACTAGTTCGACTCATCAAGGTCGACAGAAGCGATGGTCAAGACGATGATATTGAGATCAGTTCCGACTACGACTTTGAACTACTGTCTGTTCCAGCCAGTGACGAGGCGGACGACGCTGGACCTTCCCCATCTCTCCCTGCGCAAAAGGGGTCTGACCCTTCATCCTCCGGGGAAGGCGTGGACTTCAGGACGTTCACAGGAGTGCATGGAGAGAAGAAGGTGGTAGCTTTATCCGGTGCATCCTGTCGGTTACATCCAACTCGTCCCATACGCATTCGCCTAGTTCTCCATAGGCCATCGGATTCACCTATCGCTCTGTCAAGTGAGAATTTGCCAGCAGCAGATCAATACACTGCGGATACCGCGCTGGACTGCGCTTCTATTTCGCAGACCACCATACTACACCGAGTATCGTTCATGCTGCGTGCTCGTGTCACCTTCATGAACATGGCCAACCACACAGAACGTGTCTCCATTGTGTCTATTCCCATCATAATGCTTCCTCCCGCTGCTCCCCTTCCCGAGGTCGAGCAGTCGATGGATGCTGCTTACCACAAGAAACACGATCGACCGCCTGCTAGGACCGTTAGGATGGAAGACACGGATGCGCCACACTATGACGACACGGAGGCAGGACCTAGTTTCTTAGGTGGTGCGCCTCCTCCGTTTGAAGAACGGGAAGCACCCCCACCATTTTCCTCTGCAGGACCTGAAGCCTCGACGTCATCCAGATTGCCCACCTTCTTAGAATCCGAGACGGATATATATGTTCCTTCAAGTGAGGATCCCTCAATTGCCCCTCCACCACCGCACATCCCCGAGCTGGAAATCGAAGGCGAAGGGACGCTTTTCGGCTTCGCAGTCTCGGAGCAGTTCGACGGCTATGCAGAAGATTTAAATCGCTCATATACTCCGCCCCCAACCCTCGAAATGGCTTCGAGGGATGCTAATGTGACCGGGTTGGCTCATTACGATGACGGCGTCACGATTCAGGCGTTGGGACTCGCCCTTGAGCAGCATGATGATGCGACAGGAAGTCAATTTCCCCCTCCACCACCGCCAATGGATGATCCTTCAGATCCTCCGCCATGTATTGACTCCGCCTTCAGGTCTCCGGGAGACACTCGTCAAGGACCGCCCCCTCATCCTCTAACTCAGCCTCTTGTCCTCACTACGTCTCGGGTGACCGACGATGCGGCGCATTCCTCACCTTCCGATGCTCAAACAGAATCGCATGGACATGCCCCACCTCCTTACCGCACACCTGATAATGGAGTTGATCACGAGCACGAGCATGTTGTTCGACCCCCTCCATACGTTGACCTAATACCGCATCCTCACCACGCATAGCTTCCCAACATCCTTCATCCCTCGTTGTATCCCGGACCGCATGTTGCATCTGTGCCTTGATAGCAAAATTCGTAATCTCATGTCCGCCTGTAATGACCGAAGAAAAAGCAAATACATGTACTAGAAAACGATACCATATAGATCGGAGACGTAACCAGAAGAGAAGATACGAACGTATCAGGCGTGAGCTTCATGAAAAGGGGACGGTTCCGCACATATATATGCCGCTTGATGTCACACATTTAGCAATTGCAAGCCTCTTTGCCCTTCGCGGCGTTCTCCTCAAGGTTCACACCTCTTTCCTGTGCGGCACCAGCGCGCCCTCCCGTGGCACCGGCACGACCTGCACCCCCGCGGGACGATGCCAGAATCTGTTCGATTGGAATCTTCTTGGCTGTCGACACCACGAGAGACTAGTATGAGCAGTCTGTACTGTAAGTGGAACAACGTGTGCGTACCAATTTCGGTGAAGATCTCCACAACACCTTCCCCAGTCTTGGCACTCGTCTCGAAGAAGAGTAACCCAGCCTCCTGTGCATACGCCTCAGCCTCCTCTCGAGGCACTTGTCTCAGGCTCTCCGGTTCGCCGCTAGCGCCGGCGTTCTCCCCAGGCGTAGCAGTCGCATCGTCGGCCTCGTCTTCGGTCTCCGGGGTAGTTACTTCTGCAGATGGCGATGATGGCGATTGGACGAGGTCGAGCTTATTTCCAGCGAGAGCGATGACGATGTTGGGGTTCGCCTGTCTTTGCAACTCCTTCACCCATGTCTTCGCCTTCTCGAGACTAGACGCCTTCGTTACATCATACACGACTACTGCAGCTTGAGCATTGCGGTAGTACATAGGCTAGCAAATCGGAGACATAAGAATATGAGAATAGCGATTGCTGATGAATAAGATTGCGCACTGCGAGTGAATGGAAACGTTCCTGGCCAGCGGTATCCCAGATTTCATATCGCAGAACACGGTCTTCGAGTCGGCATTTCTGCGTCAGGAATGCAGCGCCGATGGTAGGTTCCTTGTTGGCTTGAAATTCGTTTGAGACCTGAGTCGAGAATGAACACAATAGTCTCCCTGATCCCTGAGAACACTCACAAATCGGAGAACTATAGATGACTTTCCGACAGCAGCCTCGCCTGAGTACGAAACCACCTGTGAGCACAAGACTGTATACACTCGGCCCTCTCCACAATGAGCTTATTGACGCCTTATGGACGGCAAGCAAGGCATCTCGAGTCTGCACTGCAGAGCCCATACCAGCAACATTACGGAGAGATTGGACAGTAGGAATAAGCCTCACCGAGTAGAACCAATTTCACCTGGACAGACCTCTCCGCTGAGCCAGAAGCATTATCGGCCATGACTTGTTAATTGACGAAGGATTGGGAGGAATATTCGATGACGATAAGTAGGTGATGGCGTAACAGGCGGGCACAGTCACGGTGGCGCACGGCGAGGCTCCCGATACTGTTTGTCTGCTGTTTGTCGCACAGCCAAATATGTCGAACCTGGAACTTCACTTTAACGCCGCCCAATATTTGTCGCAACCATCAGGCCGAGTCAGGATCAAGCTCTCGAACGTCAGGTAATGCTCCATTTGAGAACAAACACACAGTGTGGAGACGAAATAGCCTACAACGGTAATCTACGGTGCATTCGATTCCAGAGGCATAACGATCTCGTAGAATGGCTTCAGCTCATCGCAAGTCACATAGATTCCATCATCAATCGCCACCTCGGTAGCGGTCGCGAAGACCGTAGGACACTGGAAGGGTATCGTTGCGCTGGGAGTGATTGTGTCGAGGATTGCTCTCTCGGTGCCCGCTGCTGTTGACGAATGCTCAAGTTCTCCTAGGTCTCGCGCAGTATGGGAGGCAGGGGCGTTCGGTAGTGCACTGTTTTGGTCATAGAACCAGAACGGCATGCTCTTGTAGTCGCTAACCTGCTTTTGCAAGAAGGCGGCATACTTCCCCTTCGGATCTCCATACGCAGCAGCAACCGCAGCGACATGAGGGAAGATGTCCGAGACGTCCTCGTCCTTCGGATCGAGGCTCATAGTGTAGTCCAGGGCAGTCTGAATGGTCGCGCCGTACTTCGACTTGGACGTCCAGAGGTTGAGGCCTAGCTGGTCGCCCATCTTGGCGTTTGCCTGGACATATAGCGCTGAATCGTCATATTGTCGATCACAGAGCGCAGGGGGAACCTACAATCATAGCCTCTAGATTGAAACAGCGGTAATGGTATGGGCGCGTCCGAACCGCTTCGAACGGTTGCTCTCCCGAAGCCGCGACTTGGTCCAGGTATTGCTTGGAGAAGTAGCTCTGGAGAGTAGATATGGCGCCGCTGGTGTCCCCAACATACATCTTCGTAGCAGTCAGTTGATTCACATAGAACGAGAAGTGATTGCTGTAATATGAACACGACGGTTCAACTAAATAACGATCATGAGATGCAATGAAAGTATTCAACTCACTTGGGTGCTGCAGCGGTCTGCTTCCCGATGTCACTTGTCTGTAGCCACGAGACGTACTGGTTCGTCCAGGCCAGCATACCCTTGTCTCTAGCCGACGTCCAGTCCGGACTCCGAGCAGCCTTGAGCATCTGAATACCATTGATCACCTTGACCATGCCCCGTAAGTCCAAGACTCCCGTGAACGTGCCAATCTGATGATCTTGGCCCGGTCCCCGGACCAGCTGACCGAAGTTGAGATTCGGATTCATGGCGGTTGATGGAGACAGGAAGAACGCATCGATGAAGCCGGCGGCATTCTTGGAGAAGGTGCTAGTCTTCTGGAGGACATAAGCCACGCAATTGTAGAAGACAGACTCCGTCATGTCGATGACTGCGGGGGAATCGGGCAACGAGCGTACGTCTGGATTGAGCTTGCCGTCACGCACCTGGTAAGGACAGGTCGTCCATGCTTCAAACGTAATCAGTATAATCGCACGAAGAGGCGAGGGATGGGCACAAACTCGCGCTTGGAGACAGACTCTTCGTAGGCGAAGGAGTACACGAGCTGTGTTGCGTCTTGGCGGGAGCTTGCGCAGGCGCAGGCGTCCCATCTACAGTACCAATAGAAGTCTGACTGCTTCCATCCGTGAGAGCAGGAGTCACGCCAAGTGTAGGCAGCTGGGTAGGTAAGGCTGGAGCACTCAACGTGCCCGTTGTTGGCAGAGAGTCAAGATCAGCAGCAGCATAGACGTCCAGCGGCGATGTCGTGTCATCAGGAGAGCGGAATGCCAAGTATCGTATGCGGGGTGGGTCAGCGACACCTGAGGTTGTGTAATTCGTTGCTCGTCTAACATGTTTCATACGGTGACGAGGGTGAAAGACGTCTCCCCTCGCTGCAGAGAAATCGCCAGCTTCGCGAGGTACAATGAGGATGTCCTCGTCGTCTCCGTCTGGATCGTTGGGATCGTCCGAGTTGCCGTCGTCACCAGGGTCTGAGCTATCAGGGCCGCCACTAGGGTTTCCGGGCTCATCGCCACCGGAACTAGGGTTCATCAGGTGGGTTGCACCTTTCGAGCACCAGTTGCAATCCGGCCAATGACTTGTAAGCATATAGATGCACCGTCAAACGACGGTATACGATCGAAACTTCCTGGATGTAACTCACTATGGGGCCCAGCCGAGGTAGTCATGAGAGTTACCACTTGGCGGTAGCACAGGATTTTTGGTTGTGATACCTTAAGGTTGGGTCTAGCGTAACAGCAAATATCTCGACGTAGGAGGCTTACCCCAAGGTCCGGCCTTTGCCGTGCCACCTGCACTACTAACGATCTGTTGTCGAGCACCGGAGGTATCACTGGATCCACTTCCGCCTGCTTGCTTAAGTAGGTAGTCAATGTTCACCCACTCATTGTTTGGACCTAGAGATATCGGCTAAGTACCATGGACGCACAACTGGCCGTAGCTTGAAGATAGACTCACTAATAGCAAAACCGACTGCTGCCGACAGAGACAAATAGGCAAGAATTCTCCTCATGTTTCGCAAGATACCAAAAAGAGCACAGAGACAAGATTTAGCAGCGACGAAGAACCTGCCAGAGGTTGCAAGTAACGAAGACCAGCTTCCACAATTAAGCACCAGACTAGGAGACAACGAGAAAAACAGAGTCCAGGAGCTGTTAGGCTGACAAAGGCATCAACACTTGTGGAGCGATTCACGAGTTTCAACCCAGGCCAATGCACGCCTTGCCTGTGCGCAGTCAGAAACACAACGAATGTGTTTGATGACGCACCGGGCATGTAGTGGTTCAAAGGAATATCAACACGGCGTGTCTGTTGCAGGCTGGGCATTCCTAGTGGGAGGTACGTGTTTGCATAAGGCATGAGCACTGAGTGACCCGGTGGCTTCGGCTCCTTCTGTGAGACAGTTAATTAGTCCGACTAATCATCATGAGAGTGGTAGCATCCAATGAATGAAGTTCCTCACAATTGGCAAGTACAAGTGAACGAAGATAAGGAATGATTCTGTAGCGTCAGAGCATGTTGTTCGCTTGCAGTGTTGTGTCTGTTTGCTCATCGTTACGTACGTTGAGCGTACTTGTCGCGAGAGCTCGCGGTCACTTTTCTGATTGCACTTACTCGATCAGGTAAGGTGAATAGCAAGCGCCCAACACTGCGTGCCTAATTCGGTAACCGCTGCGGTTGGTGCCGGCAAAATTGGGGAATCCATAAAGTCTTCGGCAATGCCTGGTGCACCTCTGTCGCGCTTCATGCGTAGATGCATGAACGAGGTGGAGGATGGCGTGTACATCATTTGCCAAAGATTCTTGACTGCAATCGCAGGCAATTACAGTCTAGGAAGCTAGCTATCAGCTGGATGCCATTATTACCAAGATGAAAATGATGCAATACATACACAGAAGGGAACGTCCCTAAGGTTGATGAATTCAGGTGAGCAGTAAGATTTCCTTCGTAATATTAATGTTCTTCTCGTAGGCCTCAAGTCCGCAGGACCGACCGACGTGCGATGGTGCGAGAAGTTTCATTCTCCAATGTGTCGGTCGCACCCACCAAAATGGCGACTTATGGCGATGGATGCTGAGTGCATCGCTGCGTCCTGGAGCGCGTGATACGACTACGTGGATGGGGACAGGATTTCCTGGTCAGTCGTCCGGCGGGCCCCTCCGGAATTTCCGGAGAAGAAGCTAAACCTTATAAGTGTGACCCCGCATCAACGGAAGCTGTACTACTTGATAGCTCGGCCGGAACGTTTGTGAGCCTGCCACTCTCTTCCAACAGCGTATTGAAACTCGGGCCAAAGAAATGTGTGACATGGCTGGGACCGACGCTTGCCGCGTATGGAGCGTCTCCTTCCACAAATGGCAAGGCCGAACTTGAACTTCATCCCGTCACAATAACTCGCAAATATTCGCGTAACATGGCGAACCTGTATCTGAGATATATTGGGCTTCTCGATAAGGCAGCTGGTACCTGTTCAGAATTCCAAAGGCTTCTTATCATCACTCCAATATGAGGATAAAGCCACTCGAGGTCTCTCGCTTACGGGGTAGGACCCTCTGTTGCCAGCCAGCATGCCTTCTCCTTCCCTCCGCAAAGTGTCCGACGAGCGCGACAGTCAAGAGAAAGCCGAGAAGTCTCAAGGGGATGCTCTTGTCACCATCACTTCTCTGGAGGGCGGAGATGGCGAATGGCAGTTCACCGCAGAAGAGATCAACAATTACGAGGTCGATCCGGAGATGAACAGACGCATTCTCCGCAAGTTGGACACTAGAATTCTCGTGCTCATCTTCTTCATGTATTTGTTCTCTGCGCTTGACCGAGTACGTCTTCGCATCATGATCCATCGCGAAATGCGCTCAGTCTTGTACTTTTCCTGTGCAGGGCAATCTGGGAAACGCAGTGACTGATGGCATGACGAAGCAGCTTCACTTCGTCGGGAATCAGTACAATATCATGCTTACTGTCTTCTACATTCCGTGCGCGTTCTTGTCCCTCGCGTCTCTAATCGAATGCCGACAAAGTGCAGATTCTGTATCATGACGATTCCAGGTGCGCTCTTGACCAAGAGATTTGGACCGCATCGGATGCTTCCGCTCTACATGGTGCGACTCTCTCGAGGTGCTACTATGTGCTTAAACTGATTGGTTGTTTGCATCTAGATGGGCTGGGGAGCGATGGCTATGTTGAACGCGGCATGTAAGAAGTACGCATGTCTCTCCTTCCTGCCCTGGAGCACTCAATTTGAGCAAACACATCATTACCCTTCAGTTATGGTGGTGTAGTCGCCGTTCGAATGATCCTCGGCGTGGTCAGTTCGATTTGAACTGTATTGTTTCGTCTTTCATAGCTCATTTAGTAAATAGTTCGAGGGTCTGTTCGGTCCTTCCCTCGCTGTTTTCCTTTCGTTGTACTATACTCGAGCTGGTCAGTACCCGTCCGTTGGGATCATTGGTCTAAAGCGCATGCAAATCACTCTCAACCTTATATACAGAGATGGGCAAACGGATGGCTGCCTGGTACTCTTCAAGCGCCATTTCCGGCTAGTGAGACCTAATTTCGGGCAGAACGATCCTCTGACGTGCACGCCTTTCCACCCGCTGTAGGCGCTTTCTCGGGGCTTCTCAGTTACGGTCTCTTCCAGATCAGGTCACGCCTGCACGGTTGGCAGATCCTCTTCCTGCTCGAAGGTGGTCTGACGCTCCTTACCGCCTTCATTTCTACGTGCGTGGTGCTCTGAGCTCTGGTATAGTCGAACTCACGTCACTGTGCAGATTTGTTTTGCCACCGCATCCAACTCGATGCTCCTTTTTAACCAAGGAAGAGAAGAAGGCCGCCGTCATGCGTTTGTTGAAAGATGCGAGTCACCGAGTCAACGCTCCTTGGGACTGGAAGGAGATTATGGCTCCGCTGAAGGAGTGGAAGTTCTATGTGTGGATGGTTTATGCTCTGGTCAGTTACTCTGGAAATTCCGTTATTGAACTCTATCCTAATTCAACGTTCCAGTGCTATGGAACAGCCTCGTCTACCGCCGGTACCTTCCTTCCGCAGATCCTGGGTCGTTTCGTGAGTCGGCTTACCTCCATACTGCCTGAAATCTCAACTACGCCTTCCAGCACTATAGCACTGTCAAGACCAACTTGTGCGTTTTATAGTCCCGGGGAGGTTGGCTCATTAGTACTCACACAGAGTTCATCTCAGGTATACCGTGGCTCCCAACATTGTCTCCGCAGTCACACTCTGTGCGTACTCTGTTGGTTGGACTGATTTAGTGAATCATTAAGCATACCGTTCACGTCGCAGGGATCACCGTTCTTTCTTCTGATTTCTTCAGAGAGCGGTCCATCCATCTGATGACTGCCAATGGTGTGTGCCGTTGCCGTTTACACAATATCTTCGATATTTAACAAATATTATCCCACAGCTCTCACATTCGCAGGATGCGTAAGTACCACACCTAATGGCTACGGCGTTTGAACTCACGCGGTGTGCGCTCGCCACAATCAGCTCGGTCTCGCATGTCTTCCTGTCAGTAGTGACCACGCGGGCTACGCTATGTGCTTCCTCATTTCCATGGGTGCCTTCACGCCTACGTGTCTGTTCCACACCTGGTACGTCCGTACAGTGCCTGTATACTGTCTGTTGGACGAACGTTATGTGTCTCAGGCACAATAACAACGATCCGAACGAGAACGGTCGTGCGTTCCGAACAGGTGTCATGACTTTCGCTGCCAACGCCGGAGGCATTGTCAGCTGTACGCAACAGCCTCATAGTACCTTCTTCATGGTCTTGGCTCACCATTGGCCGTGTATTAAGCCAACATCTTTCTACAGAGCGATGCTCCCAAGTACACTCGCGCACTGATCGTCAGTGCTGCAATGGAGGGGTGTGGAATCTGCATCTTGATCTGTCTTAGTACGCCGTCTGCTTCACTGCTGGCATGCCTTCCGCTCATGCATTTTATGTGTTTTCAACTCCAGGGACTTATATGTGGTTCGACAACCGGAGAAGGAACAGAGCGCAGGGAGTCATCTGGACAACCAAGGATGTTCCCACTGCCGTCCTTTTCGAGGGTCCGAAGAATCCGTCTTTCCGTCACTTTTTGTAGACTATAGAGTAGCATGTAGACATCCGAGTATTAACTCGGTTATAGCACCGGCGCGATGTGAGATTTGGCGTAACTTCTTGATCAGCTCAAATAGTAGTATTCCCTGCTTCAATTATGTTATTCGTTGCCCTTTTGGTTCCCCCGCATCCCATCTGTCTGCCGGAGAAGTACTTTTTGAACTCCCAGCCAAATCAGCCAATTTGAAGAGGAGATCGTGTTTTGCATCTGATCGAGACGCGGCCACGTGCTACAATAGTGCTGAACGCGGGTAAAATTTTGTTCTCTGCGCCTCGGACTGTGCTATGGCGGGCTCTCCTGTGCTGTCGGCCAGTACAGTAGTGCTTCAGAAACGGAAGAGGACGACAGAACCACTGGTTCTTCATCTTGCTTCTCCACCGCCAGGTTGTGACGTCCTCTCTGCTTCTGAGTCAGAGTATGAGCCTAGCTCTGCCGTCATTCGCATAGATTCTGATTCTGGTGAAGTCGCATCCTGGAAGGGCGAGAACCACGATCCGAAAAGGCGTTACAAGTGCACTTTTGATGGATGCACGAAGGCCTATTCAAAACCGTCACGTCTCGCCGAGCACGAGAGGTCGCATACAGGAGATGTGCGTGCGTTACCAAATGCAAGGTGTGCTGATCGTTGACTGTCAGTTCAGCGGCCGTTCGTATGTACAACGTGCGATAAGTCGTTTCTCCGCGAGTGTCACCTCCAAGTGCATGCACGAGCGCACCTCCCAGGGTCGGAAAGGCCGTTTGCTTGCGAAGAGCCTGGGTGCGGCAAACGCTTCTGGACCGCCCCGCACCTCCTCGCGCATAGTAAAGTCCATACGGGAGAGAAACCATTCAAAGTGAGCATTCCATTATTTGTGTGCTCTATTCCCTGACAGCGGATGCAGTGCGCAGAAACCTGCTGCGATGCAGCATTTTCGAAACATCATCAATTACGCGAACACATCTGTTCCGCTCATCGTCCTCCTGGGACAAAACCGTATCGCTGCGAACATGCCGGATGCACAAAATCGTTGCCGAACAATCAGAAGCTACGTGCACACATGAAGACCCACGACAGTGAGTCGAAGTCAGCTATTCTGCAGCGTCTGTCGGTCATCTTGTATTAGATAAGCGCTACACCTGCGTTCACGAGTCCTGCTTGCCTGCTGAAGGTGCATTGCCTACCTACTACCCCACTTGGTCTTCCCTACAGCAACATATGCGCAGTGCCCATCGGCCAACGTGCCCCTACCCATCTTGCAATGGGAAGACTTTCAGCGCGCAAGCGGGTCTCCGTGCTCATCTCAAGATACACGCACAACGTGATGCCGAGGCCGACTTGGACAAAATGGGAAATGGTTCTGCCGACGAATGTGAGGACGAAAAGCCGCGCAAGCGACGCAGAGGCGGGGAACTTGGCAGAGACTGGATCTGTGAGATACCCGGATGCGGAAAAGACTTCAAATCTGTACGTCGTGTCCTGTCTCACATCCTCGGGTGTGCTGATTGTTGGCATCTGGTTGCAGAAACACGCGCTGACGACGCATACAAATGTGTCTCATCTCGGCCGCCGCGATTTCGTCTGTTCACACTCGGACTGCGGACGCGCGTTTGGCTGGAAGCATCTCCTCCAACGTCATGTTGCCAAGGTCCATTCGAATGATCCCCTGAATTCTGACTCTGAAGAGGACCACGAAGCTTCGGATGAGGCCGAGGCCAGTGGTATACAAGCTCAGGAGCAGCCACGCCCGGAAGAATCGTTGGCTATAGACTTCATCACTGGACAAGCGTACGCCACGCACTCGCGGGAACAGATGAACTGCCTCAAGGTCCTTAAATGTCCGCATCCCCACCTACCTGCGATCTTCGTAGTCGATGATACACTCGCTCCTTCAGGCTCGGGCTCGCGTCAGCCTGAATCATCTAGTCATACCGGTCTATGCCAGTACGTTTTCAGCCGCGCATATGACTTCCGACGCCACATGCGGGTAGAGCATGGGATTGAAGTAGAAAAAGAAATAGTCGACGAGTGGGTGAAAGAGCAGAAGGAAGCCAAAGCTACTTCCGTTCGCAGTCCCAACTGACCCGTTTTATCCGTACCATGCCCCAACGCTCACGATATCTTGCTGGCTTGGCCTGCGGCGACCCTGCACAGTTTGCCGCCTCTAATCGGATGTGCACATACATGCTTTCAATGTTCTTCATCTAATGTACTTTGCTACATCACAATGGGCCGATGCCTGCTGATGAGGGGGAAAACGACTGCAACATACACGGAAGATGCATATAACTAAGTTGACATAGCACATTAACGCACAAGTGGCGAAGCCTATCCTAAACGACAGGTCGCCTCCACGAATAAAATAAAGCAGGTATGTAAAAGGTCATCAAGACGGGTTCACCGATAATCTCAGTATCCGAAAGGAACCAGTCCTCCTCTCGCATATGTACAGCTCGTCGTTCTTCCTCCCTAGGAAGAGCACCTCATCTTGCAAGAAAGAATCCACATCGGCCGAATGCGAAAAGTCAGATCTTCCCGGTGGCTTGGCTGGACCCGTGCTCTGCTTCTTCCGGTGTGAAGGTTTCGTGAGTGCAGGTAGAGACGACAACGATGAAGACGAGGACTGCGATGACAACGGCGACCCGATCTTCCACACGAACGGCTCACGTCGATTGATGCTGGAGGAAGCGGGCTGGAAATGAGGGTATACTGTACGCGAGTGGTCAGCTGGCCGGAGCAGCGCGTCGCCGAAGTCGACCGCCTCGAGACCGCCCTGTCGCATAGCCACGAGAACAGCACGATCCCGCACGTCGAAGGCCTCTAGACGCTTCACATCGCCCAGCTTGGCGATCCATGCATGTTGCTCTTCGCTGTCGTCCGGACTCCACAGGAACCGTCCCTTGAGAACGGATCTGCCTCGAGCATCGACAATGGTAGTACTATGTCCACCGCGTGACGAGTAGAAGAGAGCAGGAGGGCCGAAGTGCTTCGGTTGCGACAACAAGGAAATCGGGGAGAGAAGAGGCTTGGCAGCATCTGGTACTAAGACTGACTGAGAAGGGCTGGGTAATGGGGGAGAGGAGCGGAAAGGATGCGAGGGGTCCACACATTGTAACCGCAAATCCTTGAGCAACATATATTCCGTGTCCTCCTCACGTCTCACAGGTAGATCCGGCGGAAGTAAACCGTCCTTGTACCACGCTTGCATAAGCGTTGACTTCCACGGGCCTAGTGAAACGTAGTCAGAAAATCGCCTACAGGAAAAATTATCAACTCACCGTGGACCACACCTTTCGGATCTCGATAGAACCATTTTGACGGCGGAGCCGGTATCGGTACAGGAAGACCAGGAGGAGAGAACTGCACTTGAGACAGATCCACATTTGAGCTACCGTTGACTTCAGGCTCATACTCGCTCCTGTACTCTAAGAAGGAGGGATAAGTGGGTGGGATCACATAGTCATCCGCTATTGTGGCCAGTGGGAACTTAGGTGCAAAGGACAGCTGCTGGAAGGTGGTGTAGGGGCTGGACTGTGCGGCGGCGACGGCAGTCAGTTCATCTGTTGAGTTGCAGGCGGTACTTGAGCTATCAAGCTGATGTTGTGACGTGTTCGAGGGGTGCGCCGATGTAGGGGTAGACGGAATTTGTGGTGGCCCTCCCACCACCCCTTCTTCAGTAACTGGGGTGGATGGTGCAACGATGGTGACGTTGACCGCGGTATCATCATCGCCAGCACCAGATCCCTCTGCATCGGCATCCAGATTTTGATCAGCCTGGTCGATCCTGTTTTCACGAGCTCGGCGTCGTGCGGCCCTACGCTCAGCACGCCCTATCCTGACCTCTCTTACCCGTACGGTGGCTGGTTCCAAGCCGAAGACATTCTGTGAGAATACGAGGAATACCTCCACCAGATCGTCGCCCTGCAGCTGCAACTCAAGTGACCGAGGTGAGTCTGGAAGAATGAACGTCCGAGAGAGTCCAAGAGCAGTGCGGTACGTTCCCGCGAACAGCTCCACCTTCTCCCCGTTTTCTCCGCAGAGGATGGCAAGGAAACTGGAAATGGAACATAAAGACGTCATAAGATGATGACACTGAAAGAGCACGAGCACAAACCTTTTCTTCGCAGTCTCTACCGCTTTAACCATAACAGCACCCTTTGTGCCAGGAAGCTTGACATACTCCAACTTCGGCGCCGGTGCGTGTGGTGGGATAGGTCCCGCTACTGTCCGCTTGACATCGCCCTCTGATGCCCTGGGCAGAATGGGTGTATCATCTGACCGACGAGCCTGGAACGCATTGGTGATGATCCTAGGAAGGAACCGGGTGGATGCACTAGGTATCCGGGCAGATGGGAGAGGTGGGAGGTCGCCAACAAGAGCAGCTGCAGATCTCTCCGATGTACCCGATGGTCCGGGCGACGTCGATGGTCTGCTCGGAGGGCGCACACTCACCGTAGAACTCGACTGCACGATACGCGTAGAGTTTGAGCGCGTCAACTGAGAGGTAGTCCGTTCCCGCATTTCTGTCGGTTGGTCCTCCGCCACTGAAGAGCTTCCACCGAGGGCTGTGCTCTCTGGGAGAGATGGGATAGATGACTGCGAGTTCCCTGGGATGTGTGTGAACACTCCGCCCAACACAGACCATCGCCTACGCCTTCGCCCGGTCGGCTGTTCTCCCAAACTCTGCCCCGTGTAAGTAGACTCGGAAGTCCGCGGACTGGCAGGTACCTCGTCCTCACGAGCATCGAGGAGGATGGGCTGTTGTGGACGACGTGTGCCGACAGGCGGTAAGTCAGGTAAGCGACTCTCCAGAAGAGCCTCCGCCAGACTGATACGCTCTCGGGTAGGAGTCGAGGGAGAGGCCGGCTCCATGTCGCCGTCATCGTCCTCGTCTGCTTCAATGTCCGCATCCACATCCGCATCCGCATTGGGTGCTGTATTGCCAACTGAGCTTAACGTCGACAGCGTCCCCATGCTAGGCGGAAGCGTCAACGCTTGCTGTAATGAAAGAAGCGTTGGCGTAGGAGATGGGGGAGGGACCGGTACCACGTTGGTGACGGTGTTTGTACGCGTGATGGTGAGATCCAGGTTCGACGGGCGACTTCTCCGTGTCGTTCGAGTCTGTATGCTGGGCGCGCTCTGTACACGGCCCATATCCAGCGTGGGGCGAGAGCCAGCGGTGGACGCGGTAGTAGCGGCCATTGAGCTTGTTCGTTCGTCTAGCATTTGGCTGCCGCTAGGTGCCGCAACCACATTAATAGCCTCGTCATCGCTTGATGCCCAATCCGCCTTCGCATCCTCGTCTACCTGAATCGGATTATCCAGCGTATGGTGCCGATTCATCGTGCCAGCCATGACCTCGCTGATGGAAGTCGCGCGAGAGCGTGTAACAGGCGCAACGGGCGGATCGCGAGCGCGAGGCGTTGCGGGAGTGTTATACGCAGGCGGTGGTCCTGTAGGGGTAGTTGGGCGTGCTGGCGTCTTCGGCTTGGCCTTGGGCGCCTTCACGGTTGCAGTTCGTGCAGGAGGCTTTGGCCGACCAAGATGAGGTACAGGAGGAACAGACCCAGATGTCCAAGGAGCAGAGTTCTTCCCCGACACCGGAGTTACGGGTGTCTTCCCGCGCATATCCTTCTCAGTCGATCCCCGTTTTTCGCCATCGTGATGACCTAGGCCCGAGTACGTGACTTGCGAACGTTTTGCCAACTCTCTCCGTGCGCGTTCCTGCTCCCTCCTCACCTCCGCCTCCATTCTCCATTCGACAGCTCGTTTGATTTCCTCCAACGCGTACACCCTCACACCGTCTCTCCGGCCTGCAATAGCAACAAGTACTCCGCGGTGCTCCATGACGACCACACTCTTAAAGGGTACCCGTCGGATCAGCGCGTAAGGCTGTGGTGAAGGCGGACCTATGAGCGGCAGAACATCAAGTCCCTGAACGTGACATAACAGCAAGTAGTGAGGTCCAAGA
This sequence comes from Sparassis crispa, assembly GCF_003851025.1. Lineage (NCBI taxonomy): Eukaryota > Fungi > Basidiomycota > Agaricomycetes > Polyporales > Sparassidaceae > Sparassis > Sparassis crispa. The sequence goes on from NW_020939747.1 coordinate 3,211,907, forward strand.
AAAGCTCCGCTAGAAGGAGGGTGACTGGAACTCGACGGAGAAAGATGAGCAGTGAGCGAAGACAGAGTCAACCCAAGATCTATGAGAGATGGAGCTGGCAATTGAGGTGGAGGAGTGGTTGGGCGGGAAGGAACCGGAGACGACGCGCGCGATGACGAGGCTGCCTTTGGAGTTGTCGGAGTAGATGCTTCTGAAGAAGGGGCGAGCGCAGGATCTCGGCGGTGTATGAGGGAAGAAAAGAAACCAGACAGTCGATTTGACGCCCGAGCCTGCTGCAGTCAGCAGACTCACCCAGAAAGAACGAGTGAAATACACACATCAAGCATAGAAAGGCGGTTGTTTCGCCTCACCTGCGCGGTAGCAGGAGATGGAGGTGCCAGGTTGGAGCCCGGCGTACTGCCAAACCTCGAGGTCGAGTTTCGTGCTGACATGGGCGTAGGACTTGTAGGCTCGGTGACTTGGACGACAGGCATGCTGTGCACGCTCGACGCATCCTGCTCAAAGCCATTCTCTGGGACAGCAGGGGGGTTGAGATTGGCAGGCGAGTCGGTCTGAATGTGAAGCGTCTTGTCTGGGGCAGCAATCTTGTCGGCTGTGACGGTCAGATCCTCATCCTGTTGAGTAACCTCTTGGATGTCTGCCTCGTCATCCGTGTCGGCCGCGCTCCATTGATCGTACTGCATAGGCGGTGGAGAGCTCGACGAAGCAAAGTTGACGTCGATACTGTCTGGGGTAAGACCGGCGGGATACAGGGACATGGGTGGAGGACGAGAAGCGACGGTCCGGTTCCAGTAAGGCCGGGAATCAAGGATATCAAAGCGATCCGCGAAACACTGAAAAGTTCTGGGCCTTTTGAGAAGGAACCAACCTTCCCGAGGAAAGGACGGGAGACAAGGCGAGGAAGGAAGGACTGGAGTGGGTATACGTAGTCAAGCTTTCAAGTACCGTGGTGGTACCGTGGTGGCAGTCTGGCAGACGAATGCAAGGTGTCACGCGCGCGCTGACATGGCCGGAATCGCGATTCTCTGACTTCGGGCACAGTCAACATCCTCACGCTCGGACACAACATTGATCATTCAAATTAGGCTGTCAACTCCTTCCAGAGAGCAACATGACAACCAGCAAGTGGCCAAAAAAATAATTTAGTGACAGATTGTTCCATGCTCATCCACGACCGTGCTCGGATTCAAGCTGACACTTGCTGTGAACATCGTCGAGACTGTCCCGGAACGAACATGAATATGGGTAACGCCACGACATCCATCAATCCGCGTCAATCACCAACTAATCATCGTCGTCATCATCGTCCAAGTCACCACCGTCCGCCAGTTCGCATCCGAACGGGTCGCCGTCCTCCATAGCCTTCTTCACTTCTGCCGCCTTCCTCTTCCTCTTCTCTTCAGCCTTTCGCACCGTCTCTTCTTGCTTCTTCAAATATGCTTTGCTGCCAACCACTTTCTGTGGGTTTTTGCACAGCTTCAGTCGCCGGTCAACCTCCCGAACGGCTTCCACTTCCGGTGGGGTACCCTGTGTTAGGATCATGGCCTTCAGTGGTTCCAGGAGCATCAACACCGGTGGATCATGACCATCAGAATATTTTGACCGCGCCCAAGAATATGCGAGGGAAGGAGATGCCAGCGCAAGACAGGCGAGGGCTATTTGTGAAGGCGTGTAGACTAGCTCGGCATCCGACAGTCTGGATGCCCGGACGTGCTTCAATGCAGCCTCGTATGCTGTTCTGAGCTCCTCTATCGAGAAATCGGGTAGACTCTGTCTCCGCTTAAGACCATTGAGTAGCATACAATATATGATACGTACCTGTATGTCGAGGTAGAGACCCCACAATGCCCTATGTGCATGCCAAACGGCGAAGTCGAAACCTAGACTCTGCGCCACCAGAAATTCGAGGTCTAGCACATCTGAGGGTGTAGTCTTGGGAATATGTGAAGTATAGGCCTCAAGAGCTATCGGATGGTTCGTCGTCTTCGTCGCAAGGAAAAGGGCAGTCAACCTAGCACTCGTCCTTCAGCAGCTCGCGGGAACTTCGACAAGTATGGAAACGTACATGACATTTTTTGGATGCCAATCCATCACCGTATTCTTGAGGTAGAATCTCTTGAGGTATGTTACTGCGGTTGCTTCCACTTCTTCTGGGAAGCGGAAGTGACCACATAGCTGTGAGATCTTGCCTACATACAGCTTCACGAGCAGAAGCTCTTCGTCTGCATTCAGGAAAGATACACTGGAAGAGGAGCCTAGCTAAAGCGAAACTAATCAGAGAGCAGAAAATGATAGCGCGTTGCACCGGGCGTGCCTCGTCTGTCTCGAAAGCGTCGCGGATAGCCTTGACTGCAGCGGCGTTAAGGGTAGTTCGTGCTTGTGCGAGCTGTTCGGGGGAGTAGCGCCAATGACGGTACTGGGTGCTACCTTCGTATAGAGAGTGTTTGGAGGAAGATGCTTCGCTAGTTGATGCTGTCGTTGGTGCAGTCATGGCGGTCATGGTCATGTTACAGTGCGTTGAGAACAGATGAGCAAGTTTACAGGGAGATCTCGATCTGGAATCTCGATCGAGGACGAACGTGTCCGAAACGGGAATCTGTTTAAGTTGCGTCTCCGTTGTCTACTTCCCATGCTCATGACGACCATTTCCGATAATCTGGCCATGCTCGCTTGACAACTCCCGAGTATCCGCAGCCTTCTCTGAGGAAAAATGCATTCGGGTTTTGCGGTCGTTGGCATTGCGCAGGCCGCAGGATATCCATCATCTCGCGCAGGCGCTGCAACTTCAATCCGTGGCAGGGCACGGCCACGCTGAGACTATGGCCTCTAGACATCGCTTCGCCATTGTCCATCTGCTAAAATTGTTTCAACTTCTTCATCTTTTTATCTGCTGTACCCTTTGCGTGGAGGTCGTTCACACAGAAGCTCGAGCTCTCGTGAAGCTGAAGGATATCAATTTCGTCAATAGTGTCGCGAGAGAAAGACTGTCCGCATATGAGAGGTACTTTTCTGTTTCCTACATGCTCTATTGTGGTCTGATGACTGTCTTCGTGCAGCTTCAGCAATATGTCCCTCTTTATTCGTGAGGGACCTGCGGATGATGCGCCCAGCTCCGCGAACAGCACTGTCACAGGAAGTGGAACGTCTGCCTTGACCATCGTACCATCCAGTTTTCCTGCGACCGCTGTCACCGAACCTTCCACTGCTCTTCCGACAAGGTTTTCAGGAAATTACTCTTCCGCCGCTTCCACCACGAACTTCCAGACGCAGCCAAGCGGGACTAGCGATGTCGTCACCGTGACGGTGATTCCGACAGCACAGTCTGTCACCGTGGTCATGGTCTCAGTGGAGACGGTCATCAGCACAGTAACAGCACCCGGATCAACAGTTGCATATACTACGACGTGAGTCTCATCGATATTGATGAATGATGTTGTATAGATGCGATTCGCTTGTTCTGACTTTTGATTTCTTCGACAGCCAAGAAGAGACCCTGTGGTCGACCGTTGATGTATCCTCGACACAACAACCTGCAAGCTCTTTACCGGCGGGGTACCTCCCCGTCGATGCAGCCGACCATAGCCTACCGCGTTCCTCCGTATTTCTCTCTATCATGCTTTGCGCTGCACCTGCCCTAGCTATGATAATTTATTGATGGATCTCTATGTTACCGCCCGTAGTTTTCAGGATACCTTGTCTTTGGACGCTTCAATATCACCAGGACCATATATCCCTCCGCATTTCCCTTGGTAACAGTGACATCATACTTGTTCGTTAGAATCATGTACTTCGAGGTACTCTACTCCATCTCGTAGACGGTCTCCTGTACGTTGTTGGGGAGCTTGAAGCGTGTAGCGGAACGATACTTCGATATCCTCTCAACACCCCATACAGGATAAGCAAAAGCTAAACATACACGGGAGCCTATCTAACTAGTAGAGAAGGGAGCATGGACGGTACAAAGTAGTACAACAACGCAGGCAAGCCAGAGATACCAATACATCCAGTAACAGACCTACGCAAGTTGCGCTTCGAGTAACTTCAGATGCCCCAACCCACAGGCACCCCTCTGCCAGTCCTTCACCAGACGATACTTCCTCCTCTGTGTACAGCCACGCACGTCGCAGCGTGGCGGCGTTCGTGCCGCTGCGACATCCACGTCCGTGGTACCAGCGGGCTGAGCTGCAGCGGGAGGGAGGGCAGCAATGGGAACGGAGAAGGACAAGTACATGGTCGGTTCCGCTTTCTCAGCCTGCCCCTCCCCCTCCCTCTCCTTGTCGTTCTCTCTCTCTTTCGGTTCCTCTCCCTCCCCCTCTCCCTCCACGTCCATCCCCACCTTTTTCACCTTCACCTCTTCCCCGGGCTGCGGCTGGGGTCGCGAGCTTGAGATCCACCTGTACATGGTGGGCACGGGAGCTTGGGCCTTATCGTCATGTGGGGCCGAACCTGGCGTCGGTCGATCGTCTGCGGTGGACAACGCATTGCGCTTCCCCTTTCTGGTCTGCTTCTTCAACAGGCGGTTGATGGTTTCCGCCTGTGTGGAACATGAGCGGTGTTGAGCACACCATCAAGGTGACTCGGTGCGCCTACCTTCTCATCCGCAAGCTTCTTCTCCGTTAGGTTTTTACGTTTTCGCGCTGTCTCTTCGCGCTTCAGGGCGATCTCCCCCTCAGTCAAAGGTTTCTTCTTCCGTGGATTTGGCGGCTCCACTGTCAGCCAGAGTGCAAGTTAGCAATATTTCAGCAGTGACTTTCAAGGATAGTGGGAAATGAGAGGTAGCACACCTAAGGATACATGCGACGGGTCCACCACATTGGCGAGGACGGCTTGTCGGGCAGTCAAGGGCCTTCCCGCAGTACCTGTAGTTGCAACTGAGGCAGAACGAGTTGACCCGAGCTCATCTTCGTCAGTATCCTCAGACTCGATGTCAATCTCTAAAACGACAGACGTTAATGCGAGACAAAAGGTGCAGTGTGAAACACCACCGTACCCCGAGATGCTCCACGGCGAGAGGGTACGACAGACTCGTCTGGCGTGGTGGTTGCAGTAGGCACAGCGCTGTTGAATCGCGAGAATTTGAGTTTGATCTTGAGCCGAGGTTGCACAGCGGGATCAGGGCGTTGCACCGGGGGCGGCGACGATGAGAGTGCGTCGACGTCAGTATTCTAGAGAGCTCTGCAGTTTAGCCGGAACAATCGGGAGTGAAAGACGAAGGATGGCGTACCGCCTGCTCCTCTTCATCTTCCTCCTCTGCTTCCACGTCTTTGTCGTCCACCCCTTCGTCGTCTCGACCAGGCTCATCTGCGCCCGACGCAGGATCCTCGTCCGCGTCTACATCCACATCCATGTCATCGCCCTCCTCCTGGGGGTTCTCTTCGTCCTCTAGGTCCATGTCTGCGGGCTCGCTATCGGATTGGGACATCTGCATATCTGCGCGGCAGCAGTTGCGATATTTATATGATGCAACAAGCGAGGATACACACCGCTGCCCGCGTTGGACTCATCATCGCGTTCTTCCTGTGACATCCGTGGCGCCATGGAAGAATTGGAGTTGCCGGTTTTGAATTCTCGGCTTCCGATTCGAAGGGGCTCTACAGGACCCTGGATAATCCCCCCGAAGGTCGTCGCCAAAACCCCCCCAATTTACAAAAATCTGTCCGGCCCGTTTTTGGCCGGTTTAGGGAGTTTTTTGTCCGGAAATAGCGACATCCTCGCTCTGGGGACGTCCATTTTAGGCAATTTGTGGCTATTTTTAGCCTTTTTCGGCTTTTCCCGGCGATTTTCCGGCGATTTTTGCCCCAGAACAGTTCCATGTCCGGATAGTACGACGGCTACATGGTCCTTAGGGGGTCCATTTGTCCGGACATGACGACGGCATGAGGTCGATTTTCGCAAAAATCTGTCCGGATTTGGCGACGACCTTTGTGGGGATTATCCAGGGTCCTGGCTCTACTTGGGAGCCGCGCGCCAAGCGTTTCCAGCAATTTGCTAATCATTAGGCGGGTGCCGAAAAATATCATGCATGGTCGGACACCGAAATTAATATTCAGAAGAGCTGATGATGTTTGGCTTTCTTTGGCTTTGGTGGCTGGGTACATTCTCTTACGGCGCCTCACCATAGTGCGGGGTGAAGCACGCTGCTTGCCGCTCAAGTGCCTGGACGGGGCTGATGCAGGCTCCTAAAACCATCCGTCGTTATAGCGTTCTCGCTCCTTTATCCCAACATTATGTTTTAAAAAATCATGTGACATATGTTTTGTGAGACTTACCCTTTATATCGAAAATTACCGAATTAGGACGAGCATTAAGAGGAGGTGAACACTATAAGACGGCTGGCCAAACTCGTTATCCGAGAATACGCTGAGCGCGCGCAATCAGTGTTTCTCGCAGGAAATTGCGAGTAAACCCTAGGGTGGGTGTTGTTTTGCACAATGTGGGCAACCCGAATTCGGTGTTCACAGTCATGCGCTCGCCGTCTCGCATCGTCACAGAGACATAGAAGCAAACAGAATGCAATGTGGTTGTAGTATTGGGTTTAAAGGGTATGCTCTGGGTATACTACACAAACCAAGCTCCAGCACCAGAAATGTAAAGGGCTGTGGATAATTACCTGCTCCTCAGTTCCTGCAAGAATCAGAGCACTCAGTGATTTGTGATTTAAAGCAGTGCTGTTTCTGTTGCTCAATCATCCTGCAACTGTGCGACAACAGCGAGCACATGATGAGCACTACGCGAACACCGAATTCGGGTTGCCCACATTGTGCAAAACAACACCCACCCTAGGGTTTACTCGCAATTTCCTGCGAGAAACACTGATTGCGCGCGCTCGGCGTATTCTCGGATAACGAGTTTGGCCAGCCGTCTTATAGCGTTCACCTCCTCTTAATGCTCATCCTAATTCGGTAATTTTCGATATAAAGGGTAAGTCTCACAAAACATATGTCACATGATTTTTTAAAACATAATGTTGGGATAAAGGAGCGAGAACGCTATAACGACGGATGGTTTTAGGAGCCTGGGGCTGATGCCGATTCCAGGTTTCGCCCTTAGCCGACTATGTGATCATTTTCAGCAGCCGCCTATCGATTAGCAAATGGCTGTCAGTTTATGTGGGTGTAGTCTTCAAGTTTTCCGATCAACTTCCGACTCTCCGGGTGGCTCGGGCAGAATTGCTGCAAGTTCCCCAAGGCCGGGTTTTTGTGTCAATATAACCAACACCACTTTCTCTTCTGCACCGACGAGCGTATAAAGATTTGCTACCAGAGTCTGGAGTAACTAGTAACCCTCTGTAAAAACGGGAAGTCCAACAAAGTCATATGTAGTCAAACAGTATACAGTCGTTGTCGCATTATAGTCTACTGCTAGTCACAAAAATTGTCAGCTTACAAATTGAGAAAAAAATGCCAAGAAATTTGTCATACAGTAGTCTGCAATAGTCAAGAGATCTGCTAGAATGTATTAAAGCCTTCTTCTAGATCCTCTGCCTCTTCCTCTGCCTCCCTGGCCTCTCCCCTTTCTTCCGGGGTCAACCAATCAAGTCCTGGATGCTTTCTAAGCACATAGACAACAGACTTGTAGTTCCATACTCCAACAACATCCACAATTTCTGAAATTGGGGCAACTTTGATCTCATTAGACCACTTCCCCTTCCAAGTCTTCAATGGATGCTGTATATCATTGATTGGATGATAAACAGCTATTGCCTCTCCATTGAATTGGTAGAATGCAAGTGCTTCACCAAAAATTGGGGCTGTACTTCCAGCCAGATGACCCTCAAAGTAGCGATGAGATCTTGAGGGAATTTTGCCTTGGTGAAGCTCGCCCAAATGGCTGTTCAAGACAGCACCTTGACTGCCTACACGTAGTTTTCCATATCTTGTAACAATTGCATCAAGATTGAAAGCAATCTGCTGTGACTCTGAGATTGCTTGTAATTGTTGATAGAATACCGTTCCTGGTTTACGCTCCTTTTTGTTCACTGCAAATTTGGAAAAAAGCAATGGCTTATTGGTGTCTGGTTGTTTCGAAGTCGGTGCGAGTGCAGGATAGTATAGAAGAAGGGATTCAACAAGTTGTCTTTCCAAAATTAGGTTGGCCAAATTTGCAAATGGTGCCTTCTTGGAACGAATTTTTGAACCAAGTTCCCCAATGGTTCTTTCCATAGTTGCTTGTGAGCCAAGGCGTATAGAGCCATACCATTTGATGTGGATGGGCACATGAATTAACTGAAAAATGCATAGCCGAAATCTTGAAATTTTTTCTGGATCGACTCCAATGTATAGTGTCTGAAAACCTATCAGAAATGTCTTGATCATATTGTGAAGCCAGTGAATATCGGCATCGCTTCTAGGCCTGATTGTCATGGCAAACTCTACAATTTCCACAAATTGGGAAAAATTATAAAGGACCATAGAATTGAAGCCCAGTTCCAATCGAATTGGAAGAATATACCAATGAAGCAAAGCCATCCATTCGTAGATTTTGTACTGGCTTTGTCGTTTCAAATAAGGATCACGAACTGGTCCACAGAATGATGGAGGGAGTGAGGACATTGCTTCTGAGATCAGAGTTCCAAATAATGCTGCTTTCTCTTTGCTGAGATGAATTGGATCTTGAGGTGAACTAAAAGTAGTCCACAAATCCCATATAAAAGCCATTTGGTTTTCATACTGGAGGTGAAATGGATCCAAAGGATAGAAGGATGGATGTATGAATGCATGACTTGCTGCAGCTAGAGGCATACGAGAAATTCCAGTATCTCGTGTAATCGCAGCTTGTTCTCTCTTTGAGGTAGCATGCAGAAGCTTTGCAATGGTGTCCCAATATTTTGTTTCAGTCCGCAATGGTAAATTGTCAAGATCATAGAAAGGGGTGCGACTGGGATTATATCTTGCATTATCTGGAGGTGATATAGGATAGTACTGTGCCTTTGCTCCTTTCTTGAGGCTCGAGCGTGCACCCTGTACTTCACTAAATCGATCACCATGAAGTCCAGAGTGTCCTGCCATTCCATTCATTTTTGCAGAGCCCAGCATATCTCCAAGGACCATGCAAAGAAAAGCATGGTGAACAAAATACGAGGAATCGATGGCATCCCACATCCAAATGCCCTCACTTGCCATAGCTAGATCTTCAAAGAGAGGTTGCAAAAAGGATTCAATGTCTCCTGGACTTTGTGGGCCTGGAATAGCCATAGGAATGAGAATGCGATGAGATTTATAGCGCAGTTCTGGAGGGAGATTCAGCAAGATCAGGATAAGGATCCATGTGTTTGAGTGTTTCTTCATTGTGAGCTGAGCACCATCTGTGGACAAGGCAAATGCAATATCTCGTGAATCCCGAAATAGATCCATCTGTGTATAATGATGGATGTGCACATTGGAATCTGCAAAATCTGAATAGAGCCTTTGAGACTAGAAAATTCTAAATCAGTTTCAAACATATTAAATATATATATATAAGTAAAACCTACCTGTGAAGCTTCTGCAAGCAATTTTAAGGTCTGCTGTAAACATTTATCCCTATATCGTAGAAGTCTTGAAGTCTCCACATTTGCAAACATGGCCTTGATAACTGCAGTAAATGGGGTATAAAGCATCTGTGCTCTGGGCTTTTTCGCAGCTCGGTACCGTGGCTTTCCACAGAGTTTGTTGTCTCGAAGAAATGGACAGGTATCCATCTTTTCGAATTGACCAGTATAAGCAATGCAGCTTCGTGGACACATATCAATTTGCAGTGGTGTGGTGTCTGTTAAGGTCATTGCTAGCTTGCGGACCAAATATAGGGACAAGATATCCACTTGGGATGCATCTGCCAAAACATTTGCATGATAGTTATATGCTTTCACTGTTCCATTGGACAGCTTCCAAGCAATATAATGTCGAAGAGATTGAAATTCAGACCTAGATAAATCCCATGGTGGAGATGCAGAGAAAGGAGGCTCCGAGGGACAGGAATATTTATTCAGGAGAGCTTTCTGAAGATCCACTCGTGCTTGAGGATATTGAAAATGAGCAGGCTCCGCGATATCGTCTTGAGTCTCAGTATCACTTGAGTTGATACCACTTGTATCACCATCATCTGAATCTATATTACTTGAGTCAGTTTCTTGAATTTGAGGAGGAAATATACCACTTGTATCACCATCGTCTGAATCTATATCACTTGAGTCAGTTTCTTGAATTTGAGGAGGAAATATAAGAAGATTTTCATTCTCTTCCTCGACTTCTTCCTCAGCTTCTGTATTGGCTTCTTCCTCAGCTTCCTTCTCATCATCCTCCATATCTTCATCCACTTCCATAGCATATACCTCTTCCATATTTTCATCAACTAGATCTCTCTCCTCACTTATATTCAAATTGTCCTTAGCATTGGAGGCTATAATTATATTAGCTGTAAGATTTACCAATAACTAAGTAAAAAACATACAAGGATTCAAACTGTCTGAGTCTATAATTATATTAGCTGTAAGATTTACAAATAACTAAGTAAAAAACATACAAGGATTCAAACTGTCCTTAGCATTTGAGTCTATAATTATATTAGCTGTAAGATTTACAAATAACTAAGTAAAAAATATACAAGCAGCCAATATTTCACTGGAAGCTTCTGATGATATGTTCCACAGTGTCTGAGTGTTCAAAGAAATACAGGTGTGAAGATGGTCACGAAACTCCTCTGTGTGAAACAGATGTTCAAGCTCTTCAATATCTTTGTAGAGGTGTTTTCGAATAGTTTTGGGACCGCGTTCCTTGCTGGGGTGGCATTGACTGCACTGGCAAAGCATATTGTCTTTAGTCTCAGGAGTGTAGAGCTGGTCAGAAAAGTGTAATGAGATGTAGTGAGAGTCAGAGAACAAGAGAGCGGTACGGCCAATAGCCGTGTTGCATCCGTCTGGTTACAACGTGGTCCATTTCCTAATTTGGATTGCTGACAAATCTCGAAAACTCAAACCTTGCGGACATGGCGCTCTCTGTGTTGGCCGCCTAGTAATGTCGTTCCTTCTGGATCTGCAAGTCTTCATCAGTCCTTCACTGATCATGACATTGCAGGGCTCGAGCTCTCCGAACTTATGAAGAATCGCCACGTTGCCGACTTGTACACCGAGCTGCGCAGAACAAGTGCTCAGGTGGTCAAGTTATCTGATGTACAGACTGAATTGATGCAGGTTATGCAAGAAAATAAGCAGTTGACACAAGAGCTGCAGGCCTTAAAGTCCGAGAAGAGCCGATCCCCAAGTTTTGTCAGGTAAGCTTTTCCCCTCATGTTCGATCCGATTAACCTATATACTACACAGTACTTCGACACTCATGCCAAGCGACTCTGTTTCGCATCACGGTGGCACGATCTCACAAGATAGCAGCATCGTCTCTCCTCCTGTGCCGAAAAAGACATATCCATTCACGGTCCTCTGGAACAAAGAGGATTGTAAGAAGGACGACGATGTCCACATCACGGTAGCTAATCCTGAACGGATTCCTATGGATCAGGCCGTTCGACACGAGAACGGTGACCTCATCTCAAGCGCAGAGTGGCACGCGATTCAGACGACTGCACGCGTAGTCAAGAACGAGCTTCTCTCTCTTCCACCTCCTCGAGACCGTCGGTATCGCAACATAAAGCGAACAAAAAAGGTATTCAAGGCTGCATATCCACACGAATGGGAAGCAGCCATGCTGAAGATGGAGAAGCAACAACTGTTGCTCGCCCTTTGCTCAGACCATTGGAAGGCAGAGTACATCATTGGTCCTATGCTGCTCCAGCAGCACAAACCCGACTCCGAACTCGACAATGACGATGACGACGTTAGTCACGTCAGCACTTCCGCCACCAACACTCATGCATCTGAGCGCGGTGAAATCTCCGCCTCGATGGCCTCGCAGGTCTCTGTTGCCAACAAGAGGCGCCGTGTCCACTCCACTTCTTCAAGCAAGCCGAAGAAGAAGCCTGTCGCGGGTGTGGTATCGCAACATGCAGAGGGTCGAACATCTGGCCCAGTGGCCACACCTGCATTGGAACCGCAGCTGAGTCTAACGTCTGTCCCAGTGACCATGCCTGTGGAACCACAGCTGAGTGCAATCGGTAATATTCTCGGTAAGTAAATTTACATGGTCCTTTTGCGTTATTGAACCTCATTGTAAATAGCCCAAGTGCCTTCCGCGCCTCCCTCTGTCGTTGCCTCTGTCATCTCTCCTTCGGTATCTGGCCTAACGGTGAAAAGCGCCATTGACATCAGCTTCATCAATGTCGATCCGTCAATCGAGAATTTGATAGGTACGCTTCGTTCATCATTATTGTTTGTTTATTTATTTGCTTGCAGATGCCTTGTCCAGTAGCCATCCGGATTTAATAAGTGGTTTGGAGCTGCTCAATTCCATGAAGCTCACACCTGTATTCGACATCGGTTCTCCGACATCGGAAGTCATCACATTCATCGAGCGCATCGAGAACGCTGATCCTAACTCACCCGACCTCTCGGAAGACGATCTTGGAACGGCGTGGGGCCATTACCAGTTTACAGCAGGCTCGATGACCTCCAGCTCCACGCTTGTCTCATGGGATGGCATTGGGAGTGAGGCCGCGCGAAGATTAATTGCCGCCAGCATCAAGACGTGCAAGGTTGCAAGACATGTGTGTTTTGTCAGCGGGATCAAAACGAACGCGTATCTTAGTGATGCATACTTGGAGACGACAGTTGAAATCCTTTGGAGGCTCTGGAAAGCCGCAGGAGGAGTAAGTGCTATATTATCTTGGCGGGTGTTGCTTCTAAATATGTTCACTACAGCCTGTTGTGAAGGGGAAGGGCAAAGCTTTCACATCATCGGACTCACGCACCATGTCCACTGCTGACGCCATCGCCAGTATTCCTGACTCCTCTGCTGCCACTCTTACCCCCTCTGCCACCACTTTGGTCAATGTCTCTCAGCCCTCTGCCAACATCGGTTTGTCCATGAACTCTGATTCGTGCCCTTCCAACTCGTCTGGTAGTGGAAAACCTATGGCCAACAGCAATTCTGACCCGCGTGCATATATCACTGTACGTACATTTAGCCTTTACCGTTTATTTCCACTGACGTGCGCCACCGGATAGTCGCTCAACAGAGACGAATTGTTTGAATGGATCATCGATCGGAAGTTGGCGGTCAATATGAAGCTCGGAAAGAAGAGTTCCTCCGTTAAGAAAGGTAAGAATTCTCCATTTTTTTTACCTTCTGTATGACTTGGTGCACTCATTTTCGTGTTTACAGACAAGCTCGTATCAATCATTCTGTCCGCCGAAGCGACCGCCCAGCCGTCTAAGGCAGAAGTCGACGTCATCGTGCAGCAGGTATGATACTAGTCCCATTCTTCGCATCTACTTCTGACACTTTGGTTTGCAGCGCAAGCTTAAGAAGATGGCCACTTCAAGAGTTTGAGCCTCATCACGAGGAGGGGAGGGGCGTGTCGCTGCTGTGTCGCTAGTGCCAAATTGTTCTCATTTGTAGTAACTCTGCGTGATGAATTCATGACTTTTGATGACCTTTGATGACTATTTCGATGAAAGAGAGTGACTGGAGTTTGACTACTTTATGACTGAAATTTGACTATGGATGACTATGACGGACTATTGTTTGACTTTACTTGGTGGCTGCGGTGTCGTTACCGCTCCCCAACTCCAGACTAATTCTCGACTTTTTGTAGACTAAACAAAAATAGTCACAGGCTGGTAGCTAAAACACAAAATTCTGGCCAAATTGACTAGTACACAACTATTTAATGACTCTACATGACTTAGTTGGACTTCTCATCTTTACAGAGAGTAACCTCTGCCAATCGGAAGAAGCGTACTGTTTTCAGCCGCACGAGAAAGAATTCTAGTCTTGCAAGCCAGACGATCGTGCTGTGCGGCCGTTCCTCGGCTCCGCCTCGGAGGCTGCCGAAAGCCAATATCGGACATCGAAAAACCATTGCGTTCTACCATGGTTTTTTGATCTCCGACATATTAGTTCTCGTCGTAGTTGAACGGTTGGAGAGAAGAATTCGGACAAATGCGAAAATACCCGTGAGAAAGTGGAAACCATCCCGTTGAAGGTGTGCATACTGGACGCGTCACGTCACGCAACGCGTCGCGATCACGAGGGGAACAAATAACGGGCAACAACGTATGCTTACCGTCGCAACGCGTGGTGGGACCACTCTGGGCGTCGCCAGGTCGCTTGCATCAATATATAACAGACTAGCCCGACGACTCCTCTGCTTCTCCAACCACCATCATCGCAGCTCCCCGCTAAGCCTGGGGATTAGAACACAACCGTTCCTTCCTTCCAGCATAATCATGGCACCCAAGCGTAAATCCGATGTCATCGACATTTCAGAGGACGCGCCAGTCGCCGGCCAGTCGACTCTACCCTACAAGGAGAATGTGACCGATTCCAAGAAGGCGCGTTTGTCGGGGCCAGATGCAGTTGAGGCGTCGGCAAGATGTATGAACGTGTAATAGCTTTTTCGAAGACCATGCTTGCTCATCGCCTGTCTTTTTCAGGGTGATTTGGCAATATAGTGAGTGACACTGAGCAGTCGTAACCCGTTGTCGTCCAGTAGCTCACATCATCTGTAGCGACGATTGCAATGAGATCAGGAGGAAGATTCGCCTTCTGCAGAAAACCCCCGGATGGAAGGTCAGTCTGAACCAGTATTCTCTCCCTGTCACCGCTCAGGCAATACTGTTGCAGGTTACTCAATGGTTGAGAGATATCGGCAACGTCAACAGCAACTCTTATGGTCGATTCAGTAAGCGGTTCTAACTAAGCTCGCACATACTCTCGTTGTTCACGCTATTGTTTGTGTACAGTGAAGGCATCTGGCCCACACGGGGGAGCAGGCAACAGCACGTACTACGCTGCGTAAGTATTGGCCGCCCGTATGCTGCTGAAGGTCGCTCACCTTAAGAAATCATAGCTATATCTACTTCGAGAAGGTCCGCATTTTGGAAGGCAAGAAGAAGACAGCTAAGCGTCTTCGAAACGAGGGCGAATACGCCGGTGGTCTTCCCCAGGAGGACCGCAGTCGCGTTTGGGTCTTCGGGCCTGCGTGAACCATTCAGCTAATAATCATTTGAGGCTCGAGGAGTACAGTACAGGATACAGTAATAGAGCAACCGGTTGTAATGTTGTGCTCAGCTATGTTTCAGTTGATTGTCCATGATCTCTTCTCCATGCCTCGATCCACTGCACGATGCGGGCGACGTTGGACTCAAGATCCTCTGTACTTTCACTTCGGAGCTCGACTACGATTTCTGCAGGGTAAGACGAACGTGCTTCATCAAGGACAACCTCCATGATCTCGGCCTCGTTGTTCTCTTGGATCTTTTTCAGAGAGTATCCTCTACGGTGGTAGCGGGGGTCAGCCGAGAGATGGGGACGAGACCTGGACGATGTTGCTCGCCTTTTCTCGAGACGGTCCCAAAGCAGGGTGTGATTACATCGAAGTACGACTACTAGGTCTGCCCACCGCTCTGGAAAGACCTCGCTTGTATGCCAGTCGAGAATAATTCCGCCTGTCGATGCAAGAGGTTCTAGCTCGTCGAGGAGCTGGTGGAGTAAAGCCTATGAGACTTGGAAAGCGATGCTCAAGAAAGGTTGCGCACTCTGTCCTCGTCCACAGTATAGCTCTGCCATTCCTCGTCGTAGGCCTCGTAGAGTCCCTTTTCTTTGACCCAATCACCCACGTTGATATGTTGCAGCGGGATGGGTGACTCGTCGACTAAGAGTTGTGCATGTGTCGATTTCCCAGTGCCGGGGGTGCCTGTGATGATAATGACAGGAGCACTCCTTTCGTCTGACATGGAGTGGCTTCGGACGGAGGATTAAGCGCACAAATTCTGCAGATGGAAAACAATGGAAAAGGCGCGAGCTCGGAAGGACCCGAGCTGAGTCGTGTATCGCGCGGGTGGTGTGGACGACATGAACTCCGGCTGGAGCGTCGTCTTCCATTCACGCGGGCGCATGGCATCTGCGCGAGTGTTTATGGCGATATCATCAGACTATGTTTGGTCAAGTGCACAGAGAGACGCGTGCTCGGGGGACATATCAGGCAGTATTCAGGACCTGCCGTCACATCCCAATTGCATTCTGTCAGTCAACCTGCCGAACGCCCTCAGCCTGCTCTCCGAGTCCCGCATCCCTGCTCATGCCCGTCGCTAATTAACCCCAACAGGCGTCCCTCTCCTCCCTCCTCTTCCTGCACACCTCAAATGTCTGAGGAATAATACCAGCGCACCGACACCTTCGCCTCTCCGTTTTCGCCACTGACGACGCCCTCGGGAATGATCATCGGCTTTGCCACGGCCACTCCGAGCCCGCTCTTGTCGTCCCCCGCTTTTTTCTCTACCCCCTCACCCTCGCTCTCGGTGACCTCAGCCCATAGTCTGCCTAATGTTATTCCCTTTCCTTCTGCGACCTCGGACATCGTCCTTCCCTTGATCTCAGCATTTCACAGTAGTCGTCAGATCATTGATTCTCCGCAGCCTTTCGCGTCGTCGTGTCCAACTCCCGCTCCGCCGCACTCTGCCGCTATAGCTCTCGGCGGCTCCTCTACAAAACTTGAGGTAGCCAAGGCTTACTTGGTTGGCTCTGGTGCACTGCTGTCGTTCTTTGTCTGGAACACTTTCACCGCGATCTCTTTCATCCGGAGGAGCAGAGCCAAGAACAACATACTGTTCTATTTGCTCCTGGGCAGTCAGCTTCCTGGAGTAGTGGGGGTCACGGCTGCGATCATCGCTGAATTTGTCCAGACGGTGGACTGTACTCTGTGAGCTAATGGTTGACCAGGGATATGTGAATGTTCAAGCGCTCATGCCGTACTGTTAGTATTGGTATCCTGACGGCTATATGCATACAGGTAGCTCACGCTCTCATGGTGCGTACTACAATTGGTGAAATGAAATCCCTTATCGTTACCTCTCGGCAGTTCACAGGCATCATGGGGATTAAAGCATACCGTTGCCTCGGCAATTCTCCTCTTGTTGTCGTGGTCTTGGTCTGCATTCGTGGCGCGATGCTTGTGCTTCTTGGCATCGAAATCCCACATATTCACAGTTCTCGATCTGACGCATGTATGCCATTCTCTATAGACTGCGGTTTCACAGCGACGATTCTGAATTTGCTACAGTAGGAACTTGCGCTGGGGGGTGGTTCGACTCGTCACTATTACGATACATAATGCTCCTCCAATTTGCCGAGGCACTGTTCCTTTGTGGGTGTTGTGAGTATGCATCCACAGCTTTCCGACGACTCTGATATACTGACCTATCACTCCTGTAGTCCTCTTTGCCGTCTGGAAGTCCACCCGAACAACAGTTGATCAGCGGTTGTCAATCCGAATTTCTGCGGATGCTACAGAGGATCTAGGACGAGATGCACATCATACCAATAGGTCCACCAACTCGGCTCGAGGCTGGTGGGACTACGTTCCCGATGCGCAGCTCGGATTATCTCCAGCAGAAGCCGAACAAACTCGGTCAATATGGAAAACTCTTGTCCGTGGTGTTTCGGCCGTCTCGCGTCGATTGTTTCATCGCCACGAAATTCCGCCGCCAAGCGCCTTCCATCGAAAGTCATCTCTCCCTGGTGAATATCCGATCCCTCAGCCTCGCCGTTGCCAGAACGCGGGTCCCAACGCTATGTCGGCGCGGCCGAGGAGGGACGACCTGCGTCGCCCCGAGCAGTCGCATCCCGCTCAAGCTCGACCAACCCTGGCTGCCATTGACCGTTTCCTCAAGAATCTTCCTCGTGGAGAGCTCCTTTTGCAGATGCTGAGAAACGAGGCAAGCTTTCCATCGTGCAGCTTCATCGTCATGCTAATTCTCCCCTACGTTCAGCTCCTCTACACGACGTTACTCGCCGCAGCATTCCTTGGTATTGCTATTATGCTGACAGTTGGAGTGACTGCAGATGCGGTGGCAGGTGTGGATGTATGGATAACAGTGGATTGTACGTTGCATCTTTGGCAGAATACATATCGCCGCTTATGCCATTGCCAGGGGTCCTCATTTCCGCCCTCACAATGCACAGCTTCTCACGAGTCATTCGCCGACACGAGTACGACGCCGCAATACAGCACCCCTCCGCATGGACCTCCCCTTATCTCGAAGCTTCATCTGCATCACGCAGGAATCATGCGCGTTCCCCTGTTGGTGTTACCCAGTTCCGACCGCGCCGGAGAGATGTGCTCTCGGTATCTACTCCGGCGAGCATCCGTACCAGCTTCGACAGATCATCGGAAACGTTTGACCTGCCGACATTCGTTGACCCTCTACGTCTGGATCCGTTGTTCGGGACACAGTCGTCCCATGACCTGTCAATATCACCATCGACACTCTGCGGGCTGTCGCCTTCAGATATCGACAAGTCGTACGTTTGGAGTTCTCCACCGACCATGCCGGTTTCTTCTGACCTGGGAGATCGTCCTTCTCCTAGAGACGGGCCATTCAGGATAAGTTCACCCTTCCTTGAACCACGAACGGTTGTTTTGCAGCCGGAGTTTACGGACACCGACGACTCGAGGCCGGCGCCGCGAGAGCCTGGTAGTGATTCGAAACTGCCAGACTATAATTGCTAACTATGTTTGACTCGACTCATAATTCCGCTAGGTCTCTCTTGCGCACTGTATCATATCGCAATTTGTATGTTGTACCTAGTACTTAGTACAGTAGTTGCCTCGGATCCGCAGAAAACGGCTCGATGCTGATAGAGCAAGGTGAAAATAAAATCATTAGATGCGCATTCCGCCGGATTTCCCACGCTTAGCCTGTGACCATGGACGCAGAGGACGACCATCTCGTTAACGTGCTGCCCATCCACTTCTCGAATACCCTCGCGCCGAATGTCCACATACACCAATTCCCGCTGCTCACGCGACCGCTCCAGGTCCCGCCGTCAGCAGCAGCAAGCGGGAAACATATCCGTGCGCGGCTTAAGCCTGGCGTCCGCCGACTGGAAGTGCATGTGCCTGTAGATACGCGTTCAGAGGTCTGGAATACCGAACGCTCAAAAGAGCTTGGAAAGGCGCGCGTGGAAGATGACAAGGAGAAGAACCAGGAGCTCGCAAAGGTGAAGCAGAGGGAGGAGGAAGAGCCGCGCTTGAGCGAGGTGCGCATGCGTAGCGAACAGGTGCCGCAGGTGGGCGCATATGTCCTGGGTATCGTGCAGGATGGTGCGTTGATGTGTTATGCGTGTTTCCGGACGCTGACTGGCTTGCGCAGGCCAGTTGCACTTGCATCCAATCAGCGAGACGCACCAGCTTCGACCGACGCTGACTTACATGGATATTCTGACGCGGAAAAACAAGCGCGGTCGAGGAGGAGAGGGGTCCGATGATGATTCTGACGACGGTCCACCCCCGGACCCTGACGAACCTGCGCCGGCTCCTGCACCGAAGAAGGAGAAGAAACCCGCCGTGGACGCGAAGGAAGTCCAGGTATCAGTGCGCAAGACCAGCGACGACAAGGGCATGCACTTCCAGGGCGGCCTGACAGCTGTTCGGAGAGAGATGCTCACGATTATGCATGCGGAGGAGGATGAGAAGTGGGATGATTATGAATATTGCGACGGTGAAGTGGGTGTTTGTAGCTTCGCGCTTTGGACGTTCCGCTGACCTCCGTCCGATCTTACAGGCAGCTGAGTCCAATAATGCCTTCGAGGCTGTGTTTTCTCGGAATGTCGAGCGCTTGGAGTGCAAAACGGATATCACGAATGTGCTAAAAGATATACGTGGTTTGTAGCTTATACCATGCTCGTAGGTTAGTCTGTTGGTTCGTGTATGTCCCTCCCGATTGATTGCAAATGTAGCACATATGTTTGGGGCGCTGTCAGCCTGTCGCCGAACTCCTTCGAGTGCGCACACTTCTGCTTTCGGTGACAGCTGAGCGCTCGCGATCATTAATATTGCCCTGCACGACGTCGAGCTCATCGCTCTTAACCATCCTCAGCTCTGTCAGTCATGGTTAGCGATAGCGATACTGAATCAGAGTCTCAACCCTCAGTGTTTGAGTGGCAGGCGACTGATTTTGCACACGTCTCTTCAACTCAGCATGTAGGCTCAAGCCAGGGAACTGCTGAAGAAACGCGATTTTCTCCTCGAGAGCTTCAGCTTGCTGTCAACAACTTGCGTGCGATTGACCTCGCTGCTGCGGAGCATGTGAGTTCTTTTCGAGATTTTCCGGAACTGTACTGACTAGTCTGTCAATATAGGACGCCACATTGCACGTAGTCATTTCACGCGTTTCCAGCACTATGCTATGTTTCTTGGAAGGGATACTAGAGTCTTCTACGCCGGTTTTCAGTGATGACGGGGAACACGATGTTTATATTGCGATGGGCCAACTTCGTGAGTTTTGTAGTCACCGGAGAACTGACTCTGACATGGCTGTCTATAGTCCAATTTTCCTTCATGTCCCTACTATTCGATTACCGGAAACTGTTTCACAGAATTGCTGCTCGTGACACCAGTCACACCAGTGCACCCTCCACTGTCGTCTGCTGGGTAGATGTTGTCTTGTCGAAGTTGGGTGACGCTGTCATTTCGCTGATCGGTAGACATTGCACTGATGTCGAGACACTGGAGTGGTCATTCTCGACGCTGAAGCAGCAGAGGGAGACCGATTCGCTCTATGCCGCTGTGCAACTCCCAGGTGAGACGCACTGTCGTTCCGTAGAGGAAGATAGAACATAACGTACCCCAGACGAATGGGCTGGTGTACCGAACGTGATCAATGCGGAGCATGCCTCACCTGCTGCTAAACGGCTTGCCTTACAGCTAACATTCGCAGTTTATGTGGTGGGGCCCCAGCTGGAAGATGCTGGTACGATGAGTGACCAAGAGTGAGCACGGCAGAGTCAGTCGGGATGATAATTAACCGTGACAGCTGATGTAGGACTTGCAGAAACGATGTTTTGGGCGTTCTTCAACTCTACATGAATCGTTCATCCATGTCAGACCGTGCATCTGGGCAGTCATATGCAGATCTACAATCGACAGAACATGCAGAGACCGAGAAAGTGCGAAATGCCATGACGTTGTCTCTGTTTGCAGTAAGCGACCTGCATGCTGCAGAGTTTAAAGCTATGCACTCATTATGTAGGCCATGGATTCAATACAACTTGATGAAGATCGCACCCCTTTCCGGCCTCATACCCAAGCCGCTCTATTGCACTATATGACTACTGTCATGTATCCCGACAATTTCTGTGCTTCAGTTCATGATCTTGTCTCTCCATGTGCTGCTCTTAATGTTGCACAGACTATCTTGCTCAAGTGGGGACACGTTGTCCCATGGTGTTGGTTTCTGTGCGATGATCCTCGTATATTTAACTCGGAGGTCATTGATTACGTGGTGCGCCTTTTTTTGACTTAGCTGCTATCTCCGTGTTGATGGTCTTGATTGAGACTATCAATTGGCTCCATCATCTGGATAGTTCCAATAAAGACACGGACAAATGTGCAGAATATGTTGAACCTTGGCACGAAGAGGTGACTTCTGTGGTCGCTACAAATCCAAAGGCTGCAATTGTTTTCGTGAACGTACATTATTTCCCTCGTCGATATGTCATGAGTACTTCTCACATTTATCCTAGCGGATACTCCACCACACCGTCTCTGTGCTGTCGACGGTTCCACCCGGCCACCTCACGTTGTCTTCGCTTGATGCTCTTAGAAAGAGTTGTTGGGCAGCTGCGCAGCTGTTGCGTTCATCTCAGCTTGGAGACTTGGACGTATCGTCACTGTATGCCGCGATGTGCAGACTATTTGTGCTGCTGCGTGACGGCGAAGAGGATCTCGCGGGTATGTTTGTTGAGATTCCTCCATACCAGTGTCTTGATTGGGATTGCAGTCAAAGACTGTATAATCGAGTGCCTAACGTCTGCATCCCGAGATAATCTGCCTTCAGTGATGAGCAGTATCTTGGATGACACCAAGCTCAGTTTGGCTCTCAGGATGGAGGAGAGTGAGTGTACGTGTAACGACTATTACCCATAAGACTAACAGTCTTCCCGTCAGAAATCTCAGGTTTGAAGTGGTGAGCAAGCTTCTACGATAAACATCGCTTCATAAATCATGGCTGTAGTCTGGCTCTTGATGAAGATGAGCGGTCAAGTCTCAGAAGCAACGAGACAGCTTCTTTCGGACAGTTGCTACACTTTATCACGATCCTGTGGCATGGCAACGTCAAGACAGCCTTCCGTCGAGAGATCACATTACCATTCATAAATGCCCTACTTAATTGGCTGGTTTCTCAATCTCCCGGTGCCGACTGCTCAGTGATGCTACGAGACAGTCTCCTCACTAGCTTGACGGTTGTGGAACCTCTTTTGTCCCAGGATGGCGTTGATAGACTCTGGGACATTGATGTCGTCTGGCAAATGGCCATGGAAAGTCCCCCCACAAACCTGCTCGTGGCATGTAAGTGCATCGCTACCTCGAGCCTCCAGAAGTTCACGGACCTGCCCAGCCTCGTTTGCTGCATATGTGGTGACTACAGCCCCCTCACGGAATCAAGACGTGTTGGCTTGCTCCGAAGCTTGGGACTATCTACGCGACGTTCTCTTGCTCGTCTTATCTCACCAATTTTTAGGCGACGAGGAGCCTCTGGCATTACTTGTGTGTCCGATGGTTTGTCAAGCTTTGTCCTCCTTGATTCATTCTGCAATTAGCGCAACATGTGCGCGGTCCTTATTGTTCAGTGGTACTCCCATGATAATTTGTTAGCAGTGCAGTATATCCTGTCTTCTCCGTGGACCATGAACCTTTGTACAGAGCTGCAACAACTCGCGAATGCGAGTAGCTCTGATGACAGCACGTATACGAGTGTCCTGCGAGACAGAACTTTGCCGTTTGCGGAGGCTTTGTTATTCCACGTAAGTATATCAACGCGCCCGATTGCCGCTGCGTGTAATTTAAACCTTTATCTAGGTTACTGATATTCTGCGTTCTGGCGTCTGCAGGACGGAGGTGAGTGATTATCAGAGCATTATTCGAGTCTCATGTGATGACTGACCACTGCATGAAATTAGACCATGGTCCGCAATTCAGATAAACAGAGTCGAACGGGATCATGCTTGATCGCGTGTAGAATAGACTCCGTACCTCGCCTTATCCTCGTGAGTTTCCTGGGTATTTTTTGTGTCAGCTGTTAGATTCATCCTGCCCCACTTCACGATAAGGTAACAATTCCATCCGAGTAAGATGTATGTATAATAATGATTTCCAGGTCAGTTCAGAACGCTCGGCCGTCCTACTGGTGTCTAACTCCCAGCGCATGTTCTCCGATAGGATTCGTTGTATCCCAGTTTCTCGGAGATCGCAAACATGGCTTTCAACACCATCTGCCAACGTGTCTGATCTCGATCATATCCTTCCGCCAGTCCCATGGTTTTCTTCACAAAAGAGTCGTTGTAATAGAATGTACAAGCACCGACCCTAAAAATGGCAATCCCTTTACCGAGCCCAGTACACATCCGCTAGAAGATCGGTATTCAAGTTAGTGTTCGCTCGACAATACGTCTATATTCTATCGATTGAGGAAGAGACATCGCCTGACACCGACCCCACGGACTAATGAACTTGGCGCTCGAGTATGGGTAGCCCAATGGAGATAAACTGCAGACATCGATATCCCGCTGCTTGCATGACATTTGCTGAAGCCTCTGCACCAGAACCTGTCCGGCCGATTGACATCTCTTAACCACTTACAGGGTGACAGGTAGCCCTGGCCCGTTAGGCCTGTTATGGAGCTCCGAGATCAAAGCCCGGACGTTTGTATGCGGAGATTAAATCTCAGATTGCGGAATCATTCCATCGGCTTGCTCATCTCCGAGTCCTATGGCTGAAGTACCTCAGGCGGTGTCTCGCCCAATGGCCAAACATACGCTGATGGCACTGTTGTGGATCTGTTGATTTTGCTCAGGGAATATAAAAAAGACGAACCAGCATTCTCCCACCCTTGAGCGCCATGTCCGAGTCTCCTCACCCGCATGTCGACCTTGAAGCGCAGAAGGACTTCTACCCTCGTACGGTCACGATCGAAGACGTTCGACATGGGAGTGGCAACGACGACTTCGTTATCACCCGTCAGTTTCGCCGCACGCTCTCTCGATCTGCCGTGGAAGCGGGTGCTCGGTTGCCTGCTGAGTTCCGCACGCTCAGTATACATGTTGAAACGAGGAGGAGCAGCGACGACGGCAAGGCAGGTGCTACACGTAGGGTCGCCGTGAGAGGTACGTTTCCCCTTTCCCACAAATATAGGTACTAATTAGCTTCATGCAGAGATCGTATCTCTCGATTGGCATAAGATCTCAAGCGATGAAGCGTTGCAACGCTTAAGCGTCTCTCCCAAGACAGGGCTGGAGAGTGTGCAGGCTCAGCGCCGCCTCCAAACGAATGGGAAGAACGTCATCTCCCCGCCAAAGAGGAATACGATTCGCAAGTTGATCGAATGGGTTTTCGGCGGATTTGGTAGTCTCCTTCTCGCGGCTAGTATCCTCTGCTTTATCGCATGGTGATTTTGATATCTGCCTTCGAGTCTGACGTCCTGCTAATGTCTGATCGTGGATTACACAGGAAGCCCCTGGGCAATCCTAATCCTCAGGCATCGAATCTGGCACTGGCCGTCGTGCTTTTGATTGTGTTGTTTGTTCAAGCATTTTTCAATGCCTGGCAGGACTTTTCTACATCTAAAATCATGTCGTCCATCAAGGGCATGCTGCCGTCCGATGTCCTCGTTCTGCGTGATAGTACCCAAATGACGTTTGCCGCCGCCGATCTTGTTACAGGTGATCTTGTTTACCTCTCTATGGGTGAGAAGGTACCCGCCGATCTGAGGCTCATCGAAGTCAGCGGAGATCTACGCTTCGACAGAAGCATCCTCACTGGCGAGGTTGTTCGATTCCCCTTTGCCGTCGACGTTGCTCATTGTGGTTTTGCCTAGAGTGAACCCGTCACAGGACGTGTGGACAAGACGGACGAGAACTTCCTGGAGGTAAGCGATTACGAACGATGCATGACATATGACGAGTCTGATTCCTCTCTTCTAAAGACCAAGAACATCGCCTTGCAAGGCACTCATTGTGTCAGCGGTTCTGGTCTTGGCCTCGTTATTCAGACCGGCGATAACACGGTTTTGTATGTTTCACTTCTGAAGTTGCCTTCTTGTTTCTGAGCGATACTCGCGCAGCGGTCGTATTGCCAAACTGTCGTCCATCGAACCCGCGAGACTTACGACTCTCCAACGCGAGATTCTCCATGTCGTCTTAATTATAGCCAGTCTTGCTACTCTCGTGGCTATCATTATTGTCATCCTGTGGGCGGCCTGGTGAGTAGACAGCCTATAGGACGAATGATCGTTATCCTCAATCTATAACCTAGGCTCCGTCGCGATTACCCCAACTACATCAATGTCTCTGGTCTGCTAATTGATATCGTCTCAGTGATGGGTGAGTCAGTCCTTTCCACGGCTTATATGCACAACTTATATCTGTTCGCGGATTAAGTGGCGTTTATTCCCGAGGGGCTGTATGTTCGTTCTACTATTTTGAAGAAGATCGTCTGATGTGCCTCTATGTTAAGACCTGTTGCAGTGACTCTATCTCTGGCAAAAATTGCGAGCACCTTAGGCAGCCACAAGGTTTTGTGCAAGTACGTTGACTCGCTTATTCTCAGGAATATCTTTTCGACGGTTTCACCCGCAGGTCTTTATCCATCGTAGAGACTCTGGGTTCCGTCAATGTGCTTTGTTCTGTCAGTCTGTTACTTTAATTAAAGTAATGAGCCGCATGCTAATGTTCTTATAAGGATAAAACCGGAACATTGACCCAGAACAAGATGCACGTTACACATGTCGCTGTTCTCGATGATTTATTCGACCCTGCTAGTTATGCTCCTGTCATCCGGGATTCACCTTCGGCAACTGCAGCCAACTTGGCGCAAATATCTGCTGTCGGGGCGATTTGCAATGCAGCCGCCTTTGGAGGAAGTACTTCTTCGCCTTTGGAAAAGGAGCGAGAGAGACCGGTTGTCGGAGACGCGACAGGTATTAGTAACTCTTACACGGTCTTCTTGAATGCTAAACGTGCGACTAGATGTTGCCATTCTACGGTTTTCGGACGCCGTGGCAGCAGCGGATATCACTCGTGCCAGGTGGACGGAAGTCTTCAAGATCAACTTCAACTCAAAGGTACGGATGTCAAAAAGTCGTACTAAACAGTGTCTAATTTATTATTCACTAGACAAAGTTTATGCTTAAGCTTTCGAAGTTGGCTCCGAGTGCTCCAAATAATGTTGCCCCAATCGCACCTTGGGATAGCTTCACCTCGGCCGACTATCTTCTCACCATCAAGGGCGCTCCGGAAATTTTGTTACCTCGTTGCAAATTCGTTCTCGACCCCACGGGTGGAGAGCCTATTGCGTTGTCGGAGCCAATTCTCGAACGCATCACCGCTGTTCAGGAGAAGTGGGCCAGAGATGGTCAGCGGGTTCTCTTGCTTGCTCGCCGTGCCATCAAGGGGAATGCGATTCCGAAGCACCTCGGCCCTAGTTCGGAGCAATATGCAGATCTGATTGAGAGGTTCAACTGTAACTTGATAATTGTAGGCCTGGTCGGTCTCATCGATCCTCTCAAGCCTAGTATCGTTCACACCGTGAGGTCAGTCGAAATTGTTCTCCGCTGTTCTCACTTCCTGACAACGTCTTCCAGTACGTGTCGTCGGGCTGGTATCCGGTTTTTCGTCGTCACGGGTATGTCTTATGCTCTTCCATGAGGTTGAAGAGCTCATTGCCTTTGGGATTGTAGGTGACCATCCCATTACCTCTGTGGCGATCGCGAAGGAGGCCGGTATCATCACCGACGCAAACGTGGTGCACCGTGTCTCAAATCTGGACGAGAAACTGGATCCACTCTCGGTCGAGCCATACAACCCCGACTGCGAGGATCCAACAAGAAGGAGCATCGTCATCACAGGGCCGGAATTGGAGCGTCTGAATAAGACTCAGGTCGAACAGCTGTGCCAGTATCAGGAGATCGTGTTCGCTCGTACCACGCCGGAGCAGAAGCTGCGCATTGTGCACGAATTTAAGGACAGACACAATGTTGTGGCTATGACTGGCGATGGTGTCAATGATGCCCCGTCTTTGAAAGCGGCTGATTGTGAGTTTCTCTGAGGCGAAGTCAGATGTTCCAATGGTGCTGATGATCATACAGGTGGCATTGCTATGGGCGCTGGTTCCGACGTTGCGAAGGAAGCTGCCGACATGATTTTGCTGGATGACTTCTCGGCCATCGTCATTGCTCTGGAATATGGTGACTTTGACAACGATCTCACCATTTTTTCCCTGCCTTGTCTTCGCTATGGGAGATTTTCGATCTGACAAGTAGGATAGGTCGCCTCGTGTTCGACAACTTGAAGAAGACGGTGCTATATCTGCTTCCTGCTGGGAGGTGAGATAGATGTCTGAATGCTGGTTTGTGCTCCCACTGAACGATTCGGCAGTTTCTCCGAGCTGATGCCCATCCTCCTAAACATCCTCATCGGCGTGCCCCAGATGCTGAGCAATATTCAGTGAGTACGTCGAATAGGAACCGTTGAACGAGTCTAAATACTGAACAGGATGATCTTGATCTGTGTTGCCGTGCGTTTCCATTGCTGATGTCTCTGTTGTCTGTGATTTTGACTATGCGTATACAGACCGATGTCCTTCCTGCGTTGAGTCTCTGCATGGAGAAGCCTGAAATGGGTCTATTGGAAAGGAAGCCTCGCAATGTCAAGACAGAGAGACTCGCCAATTGGCGGTTGATGCTCCAGGCTTACGGTTTCCTTGGCATGCTGGAGTCACTTTGCGCCATGTCAATGTGAGTAATATGTCTTCCTTGTGACACCATCCACTCACAGTACCCATAGGTCTTTTTGGTACCTGCAGACCCGTGGTGTCCCCTTCTCCAGCCTTGTTCTTGGCTTTGGAAATTGGCCACTGTTAAACAATGAAGAGTTGTTCAAGGCGCAAAGTGTCTATTTCTTTACTCTGGTGCTCATGCAATGGGGGTGAGTCTTATGCACCTTCTCGAACGATGCGACTTAACGGTGTTCTTCTGTAGCAATCTCTTCGCAACTAGGGGGCGCAGGCTCAGTATCTTCCAACACACACCTGCGTCAAATTGGTACCTTTTCCCTGCCGCTGGGATGGCACTTTGCATCGGAATCTTCTTCAGTTATGTTCCGTGGTTGTAAGTTGACACACTTCAGCTACATGCGCATCTCATAATGACGCCTCGCTTCCTCTTCTTCCAGCCAACGAGTCTTCCAGACCCGCGGAATTCCTGCCCAGTTCTTCTTTATACCTATTACGTTCGGCCTGGGTCTTCTGATGTAAGCGTTTCTCGTTCTGTTATGGTCTCAAACTTGGCGCTGACGAAGGGGTATCAAGACTTGATGAGATTCGCAAGTTGGTAGTCCGGACATATCCTAGGAGCCTTATTGCTAGACTTGCATGGTGAAGGCTGTGGTGTCGTTACAGCAAATACAGCAAATACCTTGTGTGTTCTGTAGAAGTCGCATTACTTACTGGTAGATGTACAATTTTCTGTTGGATAAACGTGATCTTTCCTTGCGAAATATCACTGGATCTGAAAGCTTGTCTTGAGTTGCATCGCGAATGACAGATGGCGAACAGATGAGATTAACTGAGTACACGGTGTCTGATGTTGGGGCGACGCACGCCCCTTGGTCAAGATGGCCGCGAGTCTCGAGTCGAACTACTAATATTCGTGATGGGCGTCAGAACTCCATGAGAACTTTTCAGGAACGATTGAAAAGCTCAACGGGCCGATTTCGCTCTGATTTCTTTTTCCGCAGAACGAGTCTCATGCAGAGAGCAGCAATGCAGAACTAGCGAATGCGTGCGCCTCCCAAACCAGAATAAGACGCGTCAGCGCTCAGCGCTGCAACGGCCACAGCACTGTGCCGCGTTGATCCCAGGTGAACGTCCAGGCGTACATGCCATATTGTTGCATAATATACCTAAGACTGTAAGCCGAGTGTGATGCACACTCACCTATAATCATAGTACAGTCTACACGTGCATTAGATTGTGCATTCAGGATGCATATTCATGTATAGCGGATGCATCACGGTATGCATAGGAGGAAGCGCACTCCCTTTCCTCTTTTGAAATGCTATTATTAGTCCCATCTGCTTTACTGCTTTAGGTCGTCCTCCCGCTGGCTACTTGGCGCTCAACCCGCCCTCCAGCACTGCCACCCGCCTCCTTCCTGCTTCAGCGGTATTCGGTCCTTTATTATTCGATCGCATATCTCTGTGGGATCTTCTTTTAGATCTTCCCTGTCGTTCCATGTCTTTGGTCGATCCCTATTCACGTGACTGGATGCACGAACATCTCGGGGAGCTTTTACTCAACGCTCAGTACTCCGTGTCCATGCAGGCACGACAAACAGGAGCTGAGTATTCTTTTCTTACCACCCCTTTTTTGCAGTCTGTTGATGGTCCCCAAGTTCATGTCACTGGGTGCACTGCCACCCTCGGCGATGCCAGGTGCGCGCGGCGATGCCAGGTGCATGCGGCGATGCCAGGTGCGCACTCAACACAAGTGCATGAGCAAGCCAGACGGGCAGGAATTGAGAGACAGGTAGAGGCTCGCTGGGCTAGTTTCTCCCATCAGGATTGAAGCACGAGTAACACAGATCTCGACCATTATCTCGCCAGGCAAGGGCAGTTTCGATAGAGTCCTTACTTTGTCGACTACAGCATCAGCAAAAGTGCGCACAGCTTGCATGGATTTCCAAAGCAGGTGATTATTTGTAAGCCACCGGGGTAGCTTGTATATTCACAGAGGCTCTTGCAAGCCTCCGTCATCAACGGCAAGCCTTACAAGCACCGTGCTCACAGGCAATTCATTGTTATTGCTTGCAGGTAACTAACAGAGTTCTTAGCAATTGTATATACCTGCAAATCGACTGACTTCGACCGAGTCGCGCACATGCTAAGAATAGGTGCCAGTATCTGGACACCGGCACAATAAGGTAGTGAGAGGAGTAACATCTTCATAAGGTATCGGTAGTGTACATTATGTTCCTAAGTAGAACTGAGAGTATAAGCAATAAAAGTATACCCGACTGCCGAGGGGTGCCATCGCAGTAGGCAACCCCACTGCTGGGCCCGACCACAAATTGCGACGTGCTAAATTAAGCCGTCAAAAACAGCAAGGCATCATGTGTGAGTTGGCACGAATGGGCCTGCATGCTCACTGTCAGACGATGATTAAGGATCGGCCACAGCTTGAACATGAGCGAGATTCGATGCTGAGCGGCTCTAACTTGATCTTAGAGCTGCACGGTGAGAACACCGTGACACTGGATTGGGAGTTGTATTGTGATATGTATTTGGCCAGGGGTGAGTATAGGGAAGTGTCTGTGGGCGTCTCAAAATGTAAGACGTGTCCTGTCAGAAAAGTCTCAGATGGCAGTTTGCAGAGCATCAACCTATAAGAACAGAGTGAACATAGACAGCAAATCACGAATTTTATGAAGCACTCGGATGAGAAGAGCTTGCCCAGCTTATATGCAGTTTAGCCGTTCTCAGCATGGTGGAATTCGTTCATGAGTAGGGTGAGACAAATGAGGTAGCGGGAGATGATGTGGATGTATATACTGGAGCAGTCAGGAACCAGGAGCTGCTCAGCAACCTTGACTAAATTGGAGTGACCGAGGACACCGACAATGGCTCTTTGGCCGCAGAGAGCTCAGATGAGTCGACCATCTCTGGGGACACTGTCTGGAGAGTGGTCAGTGGAGTCAGTGCCTAAGAAACTACGAACGTACTCAGCGAGGTGCCATCAACATCGAAGAGGATGAAATTGTTGAGGGAATGATCAGCAAATGTCAGGGGCATCATTGAGGGCAGTATGGATGGAGGAGACACTATGGAGGATGCCAGAGACACCCACCCCAATCCATGAACTTGTCCGGCAGGGTGCATGTATCGCACCATCCAGGCTGCATCTGGAATCGAGGAAAAGGTCAACAGTACAATCGCAAAGGGGTCTTACAAAGAAGCAGGATTGCATGGCGATAAGCCTGTGATCACGGCCTGCAAAGCAGATCTGAGAAGGTGAGAAGATTAGCCAAGAGCCTGGTACAAGGTGGTCATATTATGAGTTGCACGCAAGAGGGTCAAAGTGAAGGCACCACTGGGTGTGTATAAGACCCGCCACAGGTGGAAATCCAGGAGGGAAAATACTGAGGAGGACATCTCCTAACAAAACTTAGCCTGTACCGTACAAGTAACACGAGCGGGAAGGTGGAGGCTGGACTAGAGGTGCATACGTGCAGAATAGCGATGAATACATATCCGAAGAATGTGTATAGCTATAGTGATACCTACTTGATAGCCCAGGAAATTTGTCCATCTTTTGAGTCAAGTTCGCACGAATCACAACTCACATCGCGGTCACGTGAGCTGATGCATGGTATCACCGCACTTCTGCTTTCGTGCTCTTTCCTTCCACCATCTCACCCACCCATGCTCTTTCCCTACATCATTGAACATGCCACCTCCCGGACCACCCATTTCGAAAAGTGCCTAAATAACCCAACTTCAGCCCTACTAGGCTCTGTGCGAGATCTCAAAAGGACCTGCAGCCTGTGCACGGTACGTCGTGGCAGCTACAATGACTGGTAGTTGGTAGATAACACAAAAAAGGTCAGTGCAAGGACTACATTGGCTTATACCCAGCTGAGCAGCGAAAGAACTGCTGCTTCAACTGTCTCCTTGACAAGCTGGAGAGTGTTGTGTTCTGATAAGGGATCCCAGTTTATTCCAGTGGGCATAGGAGTATTCTCGCAGCTTATTCCTCATTACCTCTAGGCCTGTGCGGCCGGAGACAAGATGTGACTTGTAGTGATAGCAACGGGGATGTGGATGATGGCAATTCTTACGGACTGTAAGTGAATATATGCGCATATATTCATACATACACTGACTTATTTCATCGCAGATACACGTATATACCAATCGTTATGTGTTGTGGTGGCACTGATCCAACCACTGTTTCTAGTGGATTATGTGAAGCCCATGCCTGGTTGTGCAGAGTGTGGCAGAGGAGATCATGTAGAGCACAGCGGGGGAGATCACGTTGTGCGTGGAGGAGCTAGCCATGCTGTGGGTGGATGCAGGCATGCCCCCACTGCTTTCCCAGTGGAAAGTGAGGGTCGATCAGGGGAACGGATTATGCGTGTCTCTGCCCCATCATCTTTGCGCTCGATCCGCATTTATGTCTTGCTGAATCACACCTTCCTGTATTTCAGGGGTTATTTTTCTGGAGGATCTTGTGCCAGCTGCACGAGGTGGGCAGGGAATCGTGGATGTACGATGTCGACAGTCAGGTGAGGTCGTCCGCGCATTATTTTGTGTTCTTTCCTGTTGCGTAATGGCATTATCTGACATGTGCTATCATTCTCTGTGCTTTCTACCCTTCACTGTTCATTTTGTCATCCCCTGCTGCAGCGCCATATGTAGTGCCCTTACTTCAAGAACATGAACTTCCTCGTGCCGATCAGCTGGTTCGACAAGTGGCTTGCAGAGGACCACCACATAATCAAGCAACAGGTCATCGGAGACAAGTATGGTGTCTTTTGCTCTCCAGAACAGGCACTGATTGCCCTTCACATTATAGCTTTTGTCAGCAAGTCTGGTCTCGTGTTTCCCGCACAGCTTCACAACTCGCAGTGTAATGTGTGACTCATGCATGGTAGGTATCATTCATGTCTCGCGCAATCTGTGCTAATGCTTACTGCATGCCATTTTCATAGTGTACACGATATGTGCGTGAAAGCTTGTTTGGTGCGAGTTCCACTTCCACCACTTTGCTATACACTCATGCTTGCTTGCAATCTACACTCTGCTCCAGTGTCTCTCCACCCTCCTTCATGCTTTCTGTCTGCGCTTTCTGCATCATTCCTCTGTCTTTAACACTGGTCTCTCGCATTATTTTCAGTGCCTTGTTGGATCTCTCCTGTTACAGTACCAGTGAGTATGAACAGAATTCGGCGGTATCAATCTCTAGGTGCTCTAGACAGTCCTGCTTCTTTGTTCTCCTGTGCTTTGTTCTCTCTATTGCCGTCATTGTTTCTTGCCCTGGCTGTGACCATTGTTGCAGTGTA
This sequence comes from Sparassis crispa, assembly GCF_003851025.1. Taxonomy (NCBI): domain Eukaryota; kingdom Fungi; phylum Basidiomycota; class Agaricomycetes; order Polyporales; family Sparassidaceae; genus Sparassis; species Sparassis crispa. The sequence goes on from NW_020939747.1 coordinate 3,245,106, forward strand.
TTTTAGTATTCACTAATACATTATTATGTGTTCTACCACAAGCGAGAGTGAGTGAAAAAATGCACAGTACTACCAATTGTCCACCTAGCATACAAAATATTGACCTCAATGTTATAGTCTTGCAAATGCTAACCTATATTGCAAATAGCTACCTGCCCAGCTACATTTGCAAGCTGGCCCATGATATGCAAGTGCCGATGATGGTTTTACAATTAATTAAGTACTCAATGACTATGATAGCAAATATATTGCCTGCATGGCGAGGTTTGCAAGCCATGTAAAAATTACATATCCGTGCATCTACCTACATTTCTCCTGGCACTTTTGCTGATGAGTATCATTTCATCAGGTGTTTTATCCTCAGCATATAGCAGGATTTAAGGCTGAAAACAAATAATATATTTGTTCACAACCGTGCTACTAAAGTATTTTTCTACCAAGATAGTTCACTATGGAAGCAGAAGCGACTGAACATGGGCGACGATCAAGAATACAAGAAGTACAAGAAATGATATGCCGTGGCCGCAATGGCACCAAGATCACTACGCGAGACTCACCAGAGCATTCATCGCCTCCTTCTCTTCACCCTATCATCGCCCTCACCCACTTCCGCCTTGTTCTCCTTTGCAGACTTTCTTTTCAGCTTTGCAGAATCACCCTCCATCGTTGAAATGCCGAGCTTCCTGGCTTGAGCTGCTGTGGGCTCCCATATTGAGTCTGCAGTTGGAAAAAGCTTGCGTGTGTGAGAAGGCTGAGCTGAGGAGGAGCAGGAGGTCGACACGGGAGTACTGCTTGGTGCTGTGGACATAGCAGTACCATCCAGATTGACAGGGGGGGGGAGAATGTGCTAATAGAGTGCATGGGCACGACACGATCAGCTGGCTGAACAATAGTTGTCGCGGAAGACGCTGGAACAGGCTGAACAATGGGTGCACTTAGTAATGTGCAAAGCCCGGCTCCGAGCCACGAGCCGAGCCAGGCCAAGCCCACTTAAGGCCGAGCTGAGCCGGGCTTTGAGGACGGCTTTTGAGGGCTCAGGGCCCGGCTCTTGCCTACGAAAGCTGTAGGCCGAGCCGTGGGCTGCCGACTTTTAGGAGTAAAACTAGCTGATTGGCTGGAAGGTGTGCCTGAACTATGAAGCTCCACAGCCACAAGCGGAAATATGTCTCCATCCTCCAGGCCTTGCCCAGCGGCAACCTTAAAGTCTTTGATGGCTCCACGCGCTGCTTCTGACAGTGCCAACTTGTCTGACACACTCCGAAACGCGTTGTTTCTGCCAGCGCACGAATTACTGACCCATCAAACACTGCCGCATGTCAACTCAGCACCCACAAACAAGCCTTCACCGAAAAGCAAGCCGCGGATGCAGCAGCTGCAGCTGAGAAGACGGTGTCACCTGCCGGATGTGATGCTGATAACCACGCACCTTCAGCACCTGGGGAAAATATGGATGTGCACTCTACAAGCATTGGCAAGCGCAGTGCAGACATAGCTCACTTGGACCAATCATCAGGTGAGGTCTCGGATACCCCAAGTTTAGAGGTAGTGGATCACAAGAAGAAGAAACAAAAAGGCAAGTAAATATTATTGAGTCCGCGCATTCTGATTGAACACATTTTGGCACCACTCAGGGCGAAAGAAGCAGAAGACGAGACAAGGCTCATCGTCCAGATCTGAAGATTCCGATGAAGCTGGAACGATGCGTCATATGTTGTCCATGTCATCAAAATGATGTGACTGATATGTTGCACCTGATTCAGATCCCGCAGAACACATCAAGGATATTCGTGATGCCGACGGCCTGCTGCAAGATGTTCGTGTGGCAACAATGGACGGTCCCCTCAAAGTATGGCTAGAAGAATGTAGTCGCAATGTCAACGAGTTCTTTTCAAAGACGTACATGCATGAAGGAAGGAAGTATCGCAACTGCAGAGAATGCCGGTAAGTGGCTCTCATCTCACATGGGGATGTCTCACTAATGGATGAAACACTCTGTAGCAAGGCCAGCAAAATACCGGCAGACAAGGAGAGCGATGTAGGCCAACTTGTCGCTGAGGTGTCGACACTTCATCATCATCTTGAGTCCAGGCACAAGGTAACTCTGCTGCCATTCATGCGCTATGCATGTGTATGCTAATTACTTTTCAGGCCAAGTATACAACATGGGTAGAACATGCCAAATTTGATTCGATGCTGCCGAAAGAAGTGAAGCACTGAAAAGAAGCCACTACCGCTGATAAACAAACCCGACTGGACCCACACTTGAAGGAGAAGCCTGTCAAGCAGAATGTCGTGCTGTACACTGATGCGCTTTTCCATCAGGCTGCCCTCGAGTGGCTCATAGCAACTGACCAGGTAAATACCTAATATTTGTGCTCACTGCTACACCGTCTTGACCAGCATCATCAACAGCCAATTCATGCACTCGAGCACCCAGCATTCCACAACATGATCAACATCGCTGTGCTTGCGACCAATGGTGTCAATATTCTGAATCACAAGCGCACATGTAAAGAAATCATTGAGACGTTCAAGCGGCAGCTCACAGAACTCTGGGACAAACTGAATGTAGGTGAAGACAGTGGCTTCCAAGCGACACATGGCATGCTGACCCTGGCAACAGAGTGACGCTGTTGATGGCAAGATTAACTTAATATGTGATGTGTGGCAAGCATCAAACACAGACAGTTATTTCGCCGTCATGAGATCATGGGTTGAAGAAACCAAGGCCGGTGTCTGGAGCATCCAGACAGCACTTCTTGGCTTCACACAGCTCAACAATGCCCACAACGGGAAGCGTCTAGGCCAAGCACTCTACAAGATTGCTCTCCGTGTTGGCATTACACACAAGGTATGTCGTTCTGTGCTCTTCGAACTTGTTCTGACTTTGTTTATGCAGATTGGGCATGTCACCTGCGACAATGCATCAAACAATGACACGATGCTAAAAGAGTTTGCAAGGCTGATTTGAATGCACACCGGGAAGGTTCTGTTCGACCCGAAGAGGCATTGTATATGGTACGCAGGCCCACTATTCTTATTTACTGTCTACTGAGCGTGTGACTAGCTGTCTTACGCACGTCATCAACCTTGCAACACAGGCGGCTATCTCCGCATACAGCAATTCAAAGCATTATGATCCAGAGCAGCTGGATAATGACCTCATGGCCCAACATGGTGCTGAACATGATGAAGTCGGGCTCGTTCAATCAATCTGTGTAAAGGTATGTTTGAGCCAGTTCATTGTGTTAATCTGTTTGCTTATACACGATTCGCTGCCAGGAGCGTTCATCTGCACAGCGAAAACAACTATTCAAAGATCTCTAAATGCAAGCTGATCGGAAGACAGCACACCAGTTGTTAATGGACATGCCCGTCTGCTGGTCGTCAACATATATGATGCTACATTGTGCAGAAACTTTGTGGGAGGTGCATTTCCATCTTGTTATTGATGTGTTCACTGTCCTAAATCCTCATTTGTTGCAGTATGTTGATGCCTTTGTCCGCAAGATGGCGCGAAAGGAGAAAGATCGTGCCAAGCGGCAGAAGCTGGATGATTTGCAGCTTAGTACAGACAAGTGGGATTGCGTTCATTTATTTCTAAATTTGCTGACAGTGAGAGGCCTTGTTTTATTTCTAAGCATATTAACCAATGTTTGATCAGCATGCAGACAACGCTCAACAAGCATTCTTGTCAGACAGTGGACCCGCCCTCCATCTTGCACTTCCAGCACTCGAGGCGCTGCATAAGGCATGGTCAAACCGTGTGGAACAAGAGAAGTATACACCCTTTGCCAAAGCTCTTAAGGCTGGTATTGCAAAAATTATCACTTCAGGGTACCCTTCCGACCTAGCTCTTAGCTTTAACATAATTTATATTGTGTAGTAGCTAAGAGCCTCTCAGGTGTCAGACAGACCATGGTACCAATACATGTCCCAGGGCATTATATGGGATTACCCAGGGCAAAGGCAGGGCAAAGGCTGGTCCAATGGCACAATTATCATATGGGACAAGGAAATCGCTTCGCGCTGCGTGCTCCGTGATTAAATATATAATGTAGTGAAGTATGTAGATATAGGGTTACAATAGTAACTCTTTCCAAATGATATTCTTGGTTGTTGTTGTAGAATCGCCTTCGGCCTTCAGAATGAGTACATCATTGGCGTTCGGTACATGGGTTATGGCGGAATAAAGTTGACTGTGCGAAAAGACGTAGCGGCGAAGATCGAGCATTAGTTTTTGAACGGTGAGTCCTTGACAACCATTGAAAGTGGTAGTGTAACATAGTGCGAGTGGCAGCTGTTTGCGATTGATGATGAAGTTGTAACCGGTAGGATGAAAGTTGGCGTTGATGCGAGGAATAGCGATTTTCATCTATAGGGTCATTAATGGTGTAAAACGGAGCAGAAGAAGAAGGCTTACGGATGGAACATTTCGTCCAGCAACAATGGAGGCAATAGTGTCGACTTCCACAGTATGCTGGTGTAGATGCCGCACTATCGCTCGGGTGTTTTTCGTGAGTCCGCGAGAAGCATCAAAGTTTTTCGTGAGACGGCAGATACATTCAACTTTAAGCTTGAGTTCGTGCGGCAGAATTCCCGGTTCATCAATGCCGTTGAGAAAATCTAATGTAGCAATCAGATGGTTGACTATCTCCGTTCTGGAGTCATCTTCCAATCTGTCACTGCTAACATAAGTTCGAGTTTCTCCCGATAAAGTCTGTAATATGCGTTCGTTGAAGTTGTTGATGAATTCGTTGAATGGGCTGAGTATAGCGTGATGAATGCAGACATCAGGATTAGTAAGAATGGCGAGGGGGAACACAAAGTTGATGGCGTCATGGATGGATCGTGTATGTTGAAAATGGCCAAGATCAACAGTATCATGTTCATAGTCATCGCCAATAGCATCCAGGAATGCGGAAAATTCGAGGTCACCAGCTTGCCGCAGCGGTTGATTGAGTTGTAACACATGAAACTGCCTGAAGACAGGTTTCGTGCGCAGAGATGCTTTTGCAATTGCAGTTCGTCCTCCGAATCGGACGACAGGAGCAACCTGTTGGCACGTGTAAGTAAGGGAGTACTCATTGATGCGCAGAGGAGCTTATCTGTCAGAAATCACCCACTGTCACTAGCAGTTGACCTCCCCAGATCTTGTTGATGCCAGTGATGTTGTGCATGGCTCTGTCTGCGCAATCAAATGCTTTGAAATGCAGTCCTCCTATCTCGTCTATAATGTGGCAAACTGCGGCTGCGAGAAGCTTTCCACGATCCATATGAGGTCTCATGGCGGAGGTGAGATACGGGTTGTTCTCATCAATGGGAATACCATATAGGTAGTGAGTCGTCCGTCCTCCAGGGTAATTCTTGGCTGCGAATGCAGAGGATGCCGTCACCAGGACGATCTTGTTTGCTTTTTGCAGTGCACCAATGACAGGATACAGCGCATATGTTTTACCTCTTCCCTCACGGCCATCAATGTGTACAGGATATGGATGGATCATGCCGGACAGTGTGAGGATGTGGTTGTAGATGGCTCGCTGAACCGTGAGTGAATGAGGTGAATGATGCAAAAGCAGTGAGATCTCACCTGATCTGCAGTTAGACTGGATGCAAATGAACATAGGTCTGTAGGATTGCCCCCCCCATCTCTCAATCTCTGCATCAATTTCTGTGCATCGCTCCTCCAGTTCTGGAAGACCGATGTCAGCGAGATGCTTCCCCAGACCCTGGAGTAGTTCTGAGAGTGCAGTGAGAGTGTGATTGCGAATGATGAAAGGATCAGGATGACTGCATGTTCGAAGAAGGCTATCACGAATGTCTGCAGAGAGCTGCAGCTCATAGTCCTGCCAAATTGAAATAATGGGGTCACCTTCCACGGCGAGTATGGCAAACAGCCAAGAAGTTCGTGAAACGTGAGGCAACCCTCGTTTTCATTCGTGAACAGTCCGAATGCTCTTGCGGCTTCTTGAGAAGTGTTGTATAGTATGCCATCGACTGTGCGCAGTTCATCCCAGCTGTTTGCACTATGGTGTAGGAGTAGCGCCCGTAAGTAAAAAACATTACCATGATGTGGATAGACGATTTGGATTCGCGAAGCCGCCTCGTGTCCTTGCTCATAGAACCTGATGTGCATTTGTGGTCATGCCGGGGTTGGTTGTTCGAGGATCTCCAATGACTGGTGAAGAGGTTTCAGTGGATCATGTGTGACCAAACGGCATTGTCTACCAAATTCAATGTAGGTCATGTCGTTGAGGCGTGGATGGGGAGGTCGGGCAAGGTATCGTATAAGCAATGTGGCATCTGACTGGGTGTTGTTCTTTCTTTTCATTTGACCTTGCTGGCGATCGGGTAGGTGTATGGGTAGGCGATGGACACCAGGATGCTTGTCAGTGGTATGAAAACCAGCAATACGGGTACATCCTTCGATGCTGGAGATGTAGCGACCTCGCTCATAGTCATTGATTTCATCAACTGGTTTTCGAACTCCATGAGCAGAGGAAGTAGATATTGTGCGCACTGGTCGAACACTCCAGTTGGTTTCGTCGGGTCCCTTGTAGAAGTATTTGAAAAGATATTGAAATAGAGATACTGATGCTGAATATTCACAGTTGATATGCGCATCATATTTGAGTACCAAGAATGGGATGTGAAGTATAACATTCGCATCCTCATTTTTGTGACAATGTGGCTCAAAGTAACCTGATATAAGTGTTTTTAGTTGTCAATGACAGATGCGAGTCTGCAAACCTCTTTCGTTGAATGTGGAGTCATTCTGAATGGGTTTCAGAAATCGGTACTACAGTCTTTTGTAGGCCAGCCACACCCATGATATTTGCTCTTGCTATCATGGTGATGCATCATGTGCTTTAAAATAGCATCACGAAGTGGTCCTGGAGGTCGTGGGAGTTCAGCGCTAAGAAATTGATGAAGTTCATGAGGGGAGTAAGGGACATATTTAAGTGTGACCGCGATATGAGCATGGGGAAGACCTCTCTTTTGAAATTCAGTAACACGAATATGGTATAGTGTCGGGCCCATGGAGGTGGTGATATCTTTCATCAGTCGAGAGAGTTTCTGTTGATAAAAATGTACGACCACATCAGGTCTGTCATATGCTGACTGTCCCGAATGTAGTTGCAATTTGATCTCAATCCATTTTGGATTAGTGGTGAAGGTGATGAAGAGTGTGACAGGGCCAAATTCCTTGTGAAGAGCAAGACAGTCTGCTATATTTGCTGCAGACCATGCAGGGGAATGAATGAAACTCGAAGGTAAACGCACGTCGTCCATTGGCTCTTCATCACCATCTCCAGTATATTCACCTTCTTCATTGTCATCATTGCCATGTTGATTCATGCAGATGTATGTTAATCGTGCTTCTTCAATTGCACTCCATGCATCTACCAAGTATTCCCCTGCAAGAATTAATTCCGAATTAGATATGCATGTATCAAACCGGCATACCTGCCAAGCACAAAAATTTCGTTATTTGTTCCGCATTCATGAAAAATTGAGTACGATACCACTGCATTTGCGTGAATGATTTGCCGGCAAGATTGAGTCGTTCCGAAGACCATCTGAGGGTTCCATATGGCTCCAACATAAGATAATGGAGAGGTTCCACATACAGCAATAGTAAATCAAGATAACGATGCTCAGTGTCACCAGTTCTCCGTATAACAATTTTGCGGTGAGTGGGTGGGGATGCAGGTGCGATCGAAATAATAGCAGCTATTTCATCCCCCGTAACACTGGATGATGCTTCAAGGTGTAAAGTGAGCTCGTCGTCTGCCATTACAGCCAGTCGATCTAAATGATCAATATATGGGTTCACACGTCGCAAGCCTGCCAGTGCCGCTTCAAGCCAGCCAGATGGGATTCTGTGAGCAGTAGGGCCAGAAAGAAGTGCTTGTGGGTCATGCAGAAACCAACGAATAGCATGCGCACCTTCATCAGCAGGTATTAGACGATGGTATGTTCATCCTCCTTTCAATGAAACTGCAGAAATGCCATCACCAAAGTCCATGAAGTCTCCATTGTAGACCCCAAGTGCAGTGAGAGAGAAATGGTTATTCAGATAGTGAGAATGTATGCCTAGGTTAGGAGAATTGATGCAGACATTCCATTCAGCAGGATAAGGCGGCAGGTGGGGGAGCAGATGAACATGTTTTGGTCCACAAACGAAACAGTCATCGTGAGTACGTTCTCCGGTAAGCACCTACAACTATGTTAAAAGCCGGACATTAGACGAAGCAAATTTGACATACCTTGATCCCACAGTGTCGACATGTTCTATCCCAGTGCAGAACCTGCATACACATATCGTGGTCATTGTTAAGCATGGCAAGCCCTTCCCACCACTTCGGACCACCACAGAGCGTGCGACGATGTTAACGATGTGTGGCATTGTTAGCCAGTCATGCACTGTCCATTTCTTTGTGGGACATTCAGTCGCGGTGTTGTTGTTGACTGGCACGATTACGCTCATGCTGATCTGGAAGGGGATGTATCTGCCTCAACACCATCTCGGTCTGAAGCGAAGCATCGCTGCAAAAATGGAAGAGATGAACCAGTAGTGATGTGCGAGCACGAAAAACAAACCTGATAGGTACATTTACACACTGTTTGTCGATTTGCATGAAATCCATCAGGAATTTTTCTGTCAGGAGAAGGGGCATGAAAGCAGGGGGGGGTTATGTCATATAACGGAGAGAGGAGTCATCGAAGTGGCGCTAGCGGAACGAAAAATGGAAAGTGGAGAACATGAAGTGGAGAATACAGATACGGAAGCGGGGCGTGAAATGATGGATGGCGGAAATTTTAAAGATAGTTAGATGTCCTATAGTACTAGGGCATTGATATTTATATCCCAGTATTACTGGTTGTCCCATGGTGCCAGGGGTACATAGAGATGTCCCACTATTAGTGAAAGATGTATTTTCAGGCTATTGTATGGTAGTTTTTTAATACTTTGTGCTACAATCATATTGTATAAGCTCTAATTATAAAAAAAGTGACTAGAATACTGTAAATAAGTGCCTTATTTGCACTTTATATATGGTGAAATATTTATAGAAAGCAGGATATCCCATATCAAGTATTGTGTATGCATTTATAATGTTATAAAGACTATATTACTATTGGTAGCATGTACAACAACTTCATTAGCTCATATAGCAACTAAGACAGGTCAAACAACAATGTTTATTCTCGTGTTTTAAAATCAATTTTACATTTTCTGACATAATGTTCAGACTAACATGATATAATCTTTGGTATATAGTATGTATCATAGCTATACTACAACTTTCACCAAGTGTCTCAAGAAATAGAACTACTCAGTCTACTAATATACTAGCAAAGGAGATATATTTTTGTCATGTCTCCTATCATATACTGTATTTGAATGAAAAAAGAAAGGCATTTGACCTAAGACTTCAGTCAAGTTACACTCAGAAATGCATTCACTGAATGACACCTCTGTATTATAGGATGTCCCTTTATGTGATGGGATATCCCTTGTAAGGACCTGTCACTCTTAAACCTTAGTAATTCAACTGTTAGTATAAATCTCTAGATAATTATAGTAGTTAAGTAGAAACTTCAGGCTAAAGAAGAGACTAAATATCTGTGAATCTTAAAATAACATCTTAGGATGTCCTTAAAATGGGAGATCCCACCTGATATAATATGCAAATAAAGTGCTTGTTTATATCACTATAGTCACTGTTTTTATAATTAAGACTTAGATAATATGATAGTAGAATAAAGTATAAAAAAACTACCATACAATAGCCTGAAAATACATCTTTTACTAATAGTGGGACATTCCTATGTACCCCTGGCACCATGGGACAACCAGTAATACTGGGATATAAATATCAACGTCCTAGTACTATAGGACATCCCATATGATAATTGTGCCATTGGACCAGCCTTTGCCCTGCCTTTGCCCTGGGTAATCCCATATAATGCCCTGGGACATGTATTGGTACCATGGTCTGTCTTACACCTGAGAGGCTCTTAGCCACTACGCAATATAGATTATGTTGAAGCTAAGAGCTAGGTCGAAAGGGTACCCTGAAGTGAAAATTATCGACTACTATGAACGCACTGCAGAGTGCGATGCTTACACTATTTGCATGCATGTGTTTCTCATTTGGATATGTTCTTGCTCATTTTGTTGAAATCATGTTATTTGAGCCCATTCAGCCAATATATACCCAAATGTCCATATAACCGAGGTGGAATATTTTGTGTAAATTTCCATAAAACCGAGTGTTGGCCAAGAATATAATATAGGATGGAGATATAGGGTTAGCCAAGATAAGTAGGCTATATAGGCTGAGTCGCATATTTGGGAGTTAGCCAAGGGAGGTGCAGTTTAAAGTCTATATAGGTTGTCGGGCATTTTGGGGTCGGCCGCCATTTCTCTATATAGATTGTAGCTGAAATAGTGCCATTGGCCAAGAGTCATAAAATTCCAATCCTATATAGAGTTTGCAGACAGTTGGGCTTGGCCAAGTGGACCTATATAGAATCTTTGTGTAAATGTTCCACTCGGCCAAGGCACATGAAATTTTGATCCTATATAGCATTTCCTGACATTTGGCTGTGGCCAAGAGTACCCTATATAGATTTTTGTGGAAATAGTGCCTGCGGCCAAGGGTCAAGCAATTTGCATTCTATGTAGGATTGTCTGAAATTTGGCCTCAGCTACAGATACCCTATATAGTTCTTGTAGAAATGGTGGCCTCGGCCAGGAGTCATCAAATTTTAACCTATATAGAGAGATCTGAATTTTGGCCTTGGCTGAATATACACTATATAGTTCTTGCAGAAATGTTGGCCTTGGCCGAAGGTAGTAGAATTTCTATTCTATATAGGGTCTTCTGAAATATGGCATTGGCCAAGGATGCACTATATAGGGTTTTTGAAAATAATGGTCTCGGCCGAGACTCTTGAAATTTGTATCCTATATAGGATTCTCCACACTTCGGCTTCAGCCAAGTAGCATCTTCTATTTGTTTTGATCAGAAAGGGCAAAATTCTCTTCACACATAGGAGTTTTAAAGCTGGGGCCTTCACCAAGTGTATATATACAGGTTTCATCACATGTGATGCCATCAGCTATAATGAGCCAGGTCAGACCACCTTCAGGGTTTGTGTAGTAGTAGTTGGGCCGTCCTTTGCTATCACATTCTGAGACCAATATTCTTCATATCAAATGATTCAGAGCCACTGAATTTAATCTAAATACATATGATCAAATTTTTGACACTATGTTGAGCATATGAAGATGATGACCTTCTGTTGCCTCTGAACCTTCCAAGTCAAAGATAACATCCAGCCAATTTAGGAACTCGCTGCGGTCAACGTAATAGGCTCGAAGGTACTTCTCCACAAGATTGGCGATGGTATCATGCACAGGCAGCAAGTGCAGGTGCAGATGAACCAAAACCAAAGAGGTGGTATCCAACCTTGTGGTCAGTGCTATCTTCCTCTTGCCGACAATCCAAAGACCCTTCATCAATGGTACCCAAGATTTTTCAGTGGATGGGACACTATACAGGCCCTGATATCCCTCAAATATCAGCTTTTGTGCGAGTAAAGAATTCATATTAAACCTACATGGTATACCTGCATTGCACCTCTGTCACGCTTTATGGTGCAGGCCAGACATTCAAACTGCATCTGCTCAGTCATATTCCACTGTCGGAGATCTGGAATGCAATGTAAGCAAACAGCTCTGCTGCAGTTTGGACGGTCACAGTCGACCAAGTTTCTGCCTTATTGCCAGAGAAAGCAATACTAGGTGCATGGTGTTAGCAAGATGCATATGTTGAAGAGAGAAACAACACCATATCACAGACTTCTATGCCATCTGGAAGATCTTGTGACGTTGATGCTTAGGAGCATGAGCAGAAGGAGGTATAGTTGGATTGGAGGTGAGTAAGCTGTTCTTATGTTCATAAACAGCAGCAGTGATAGACACTGCAGGATCACGTATGAGTTGACTGCTTCGGCATCGAGGGACATCCATTTTAGCAGCAGATGCACATCCTTTCGGCCTGCATATGACTTCGACAAATGGGTGGCTCTGAAAACACATGAGGGCAGAGCAGGAACACTTGCCTCATCCTCATCCTCATCCTTGGCCTCGGCCTTGCTCTCCTCCTCAACATCCTCCTTGATATCCTCCTCGACATTTGACACAGGCACATAGCTTAGTGGCTGGTAGATTGTCTCCTTATGTTCCTCCTTGGTATTGTCCAATTTATCACTCTCCTTTGATTCATCATTGGACAGAGGTGGGCTACCGATGTGATTGTGATTTACTAGAAATGTCTCACCTCTGTCCGAGTCATCATCCAGAAACTCCCCCTTCAACTGCCCATCTTCATTGACATCTTCATACAAACCTCTATACACAATGCTCCCCCTGTCATCTCTGCTTTCTCTCAACTGGAACTGCTTCTAATTATCCATGTCCTTCATCTCATCCACACTCAGAGTCAATTGCGACATAGTATCTGCTTGGGGGGTCATGTGAGGTGTCAGCGAATGCAGGGTAGAGTCTGTCATTACAATATCAAATGAAATGTTGCTTACTTGACAAACGTATTCACTATTAGAAACATGAAAACATACCTGGTCTGTCCTTTTGCAAAGGTCGGCCATGGTAGTAAGCTGGTGGCACAGATCTACAGTACGAGATGCCTCCTCTAATTGACTGATCAGCCTGATCGAGATTGAAACCTTGATGCTGGTCCTGACTTGTACCCACAGATGCAGGATTCTCTGGGATTGAGTGCAGATTGAAGGTAGATTGCCTAACACCAGACTGCGGAGTATAGGCAGGGACACAGGTCTACCTTTATAGTACAAAGGCCTGACCCTGACTATACATACAGGTACATAGACCTGCATATAGTACAGGTCTATGAGAGTCACAGGTTTATAAAAGATAAACCTGTACTATGACCTGTACTATTACTATGTATGTACCTATGTGTAGTTTACTACACATCCTGGACATGTCTTCAAGTAAAGTAGTACTTAAGAGCAAAGTTTAACATGCAAAGTTTAAGTTTAAGTAGCTCTCTTACAGAATATATGTGTTAGCATTTGTGCTTTAATTAATTTAGTTTAATTTGAGTCTCACTCATATATTTATAAAAACTCCGCAGGTTTATATAGTCAGACCTCATATACCTATACTATGTGTACAGGTTTCACAGGTCCAACAAACTCATACCTGGACTATAACATTTACTATAACTATACTTGGACCTTTGCATAGTTTATTACACTACTATGTCCCTGTCTAGTGAGGTAGAGGTCTGACTGGCCGGCTGAGCAGACTGTGCGTGCTTCTCAGACTGGTTGTGCATGGTAGAATATACAAAAGTAGCCAAATAGATGTGTGAGAAGAAGCAGCAGAGGCACAGCAACAGAAATATAGCAGAGCAGAGACAGCAAGGATAGAGCAAGAGAGAGAGAGAGAGAGACAGATCAGATTACAGTGATTGCAATCAAAAGGACTTGTGCGCGCGAGCCCATGGAGATCACGTGATATGCTTGGAGGGCCGGACTTCCCGAAATCTAGTGGACAGTGGCTGAAATTTGATCGGAGTCCGAAAATCGTCCAAATATAGCAATATTCCAGCCACCAGTGTACACCTTCTGCATATGGAAGGTGCTTGACGCATCTGGTGTCTGGGGCACATGACCGAACAAACATGGCCAAATAGTTGGTTTTATGAGCTGGCGCAACTTCCTCTCTCTCTTCCTTCTCTACCATCACCATCACCTTTCAGCAAGCCGGTCACAAGTGGCTGAGCTTTGTTGCTGCATGTTGCCATGGGCATGCAGTGTCAAAGCTCAGTTATTTGCACGTGCCTTTGTAAGGTAACTGTTTCTTTTCCTGTAGATAGTATTATGTAATATGCACTTTACTGACTTCATCCCATGGCTGGTCTTTGGCCAGTCATGGGGTACATGTGGGTTTTGGGGGATTACTGGGCATGCAGCGACGAGCTGCAGAGGGCTCCGCATTGTGGGGGCGACCCACTCGTGTCCCTCACCTGGTACTTGAGATTTGGGGGATCACTGGGCATGCGGCGGCGAGCTGCAGAGGGCTCCGCGTTGCGGGGGTGACCCACTCACGCCTCTCACCCGGTATATATGGGAATTGGGGGATTTTGCACTTCGGTGCCAATGCGCTTCGGCGTACTTGCATCTAGGCACATATGTGCTCTGCACATTACATTGTCGCCGGCCATCAGCCTTGTGCTGTGCGAGTCGTGCGTGGAGCCGCCATTGGCCTGCTCCACAAGGTCAGTGTTTTTTACTTATTTGTTTCTTTTTGCATGGTATGGTGGGAGTACAGGAAGTGTAAGGATGATGTGGTAAGTACTCCACTACACTTCATACTGATACTGACAACTGTTCTTCAGCATATAGTGGGTTTTATGGCAGTGGTGAAGATGAGGCCAAATCCTATAGTGGATTGAAAGAACCGGTAAGTTTTTTTCCTTACACTTTGAAGAATACTGACCTTTTGATGTTTCCACAGCCTCTTACACATGTACTGAAAATTGACGATGGTCACTGCAGTGCGAGCAATGCAGCGCACAAGGTGAGCATTTTTTAACATTTTGCGACAGTTTTCTGACTTTCTTTTGGTGTTTTTCAGATTGTATTTGTACTTTTCTTGTAGTCTACCTTCTTTTTCTTTTCCCTTCTTTCTGGTGCTTGTGGCGAATGAGAGAGGGCCCACCCTCAGTCATCACAAGTCACCTTTTGTGTTTTCAATTTTTGTAGTTAGAAAAATTTGTAACACTTGAGTTTGTAACAATGAAGCATGAATAAGGCGAAGCCATGCCGGTACGCCGGGCGATGCACGGGCACTTCAGTCACGTGATCACATCACGCACCACCATGTGTACTTTTTGAACCCTTGGCCCATCTGCTACAACAGCATTCTCAGTACTTTCATCATTTCAAAAGCCCTACTATCAACTATAGCTGGCAAAGCTCAAGAGTATGTGCTTTCTCCAAGCCAGATTTCATCTGATTGAGCAAACTGAACCATAGCTCTGAACTTCCAGACCCTTGTACCCCTGGAGGGTATCACTGCATATAGTATATATAATGTAAGCAGTAACTGTATGATGAATAAAGCCTAAGTACAGCCTAGATACAGCCTTAAACTATGTATTCAGAAGCTCCAAAGGGAAAAGAAGACTGTTACAAGCCTTAAACGTAATGTGTATAATGTCATTCCCTCAAATAAGGCAGATATTGAGGGGTATACCCTCAGGGTTTGGTACCCTTACCCATACCCTTACCCCTGGTGAAGGGTATGTACCCTTGGAGGGTAAGAGTAGAGGTACAGCTCAAAGTACCCAGGGGTATACTCCTGCTCTGCACTAGCCTGACACCATGCTTCTTTAAGGTCCTGGAGGATACACTCGTTTAAATTTAAATAGCCAGTCATACACATTTATTGACTACTTTGCATACCTACCTTTGCAACTCGCAAACTATCTGACAATCATTTGACCATTGAATGCCTGTTGTGATTGAAGTGCAAAGTCCTTGAACATTGCACCTTGCTTTGCTGCATAGGATGCATGATCACATAGACCTGCACTCACCGCCTCCATCTCCCTGGTCTGCCACTCATGCTGCTTGCGTTCAAACCACAGGACAGTCTATAACATCTCATATTACACCTTTGGTACCTCCTCTTTGTATCTTGTGTCTTGTGCCTTTGCTCTCAGCCAGTTAACTCGATTAACTGACATGCTAATTACAATCTGTGAATAAGTTTAACCAGGCATGAACAGATAGTCACTCACCCTCCTTCATCACTTAGGGCCCTAGTGCAGAGCAGGGGTATGCATAACCCTCAAGGGTAAGAGGTAAGGGTATTGGAGAGTAAGGGTAGGGGTATGAACTTTCAGACCCTTGTACCCCTGGAGGGTATCACTGCATATAGTATATATAATGTAAGCAGTAATTGTATGGTGACTAAAGCCTAAGTACAACCTAGATACAGCCTTAAACTATGTTTACAGAAGCTTTAAAGGGAAAAGAAGAATATTACAAGCCTTAAACTTAAGGTCTATGATGTTATTTCCTCAAGTAAGGCAGATATTGAGGGGTATACCATCAGGGTTTGGTACCCTTACCCATACTCTTACCCCTGGTGAAGGGTATGTACTCTTGGAGGGTAAGGGTAGGGGTACAGCTCAAAGTTCCCACCCCTGCTTTGCACTAGTGTCAGCAAGACCATTAAGTTTGGATGCCTTAGCCTGAAGCCCCATTTGTGTAAAAAGCTATATGGCCAAGGCCAAAGTGTGAAAAACTCTTTATAGAATGAAAATTTCTAGATCCTCGGCCAAGGCCACCATTTTCACAAAAACTATATAGGGCATTCTTGGCTAATGCCAAAGTTTAGAAGACCCTATATAGAATATAAATTTCAGAACACTCAGCCAAGACCACCATTTCCATAAAAACTATATAGGATATTTTCAGCCACGACCAAATTTCAGACAATCCTATATAGGATTTCAATTTCTTGACCCTTGGCCGCAGGCATTATTTTCACAAAAATCTATATAGGGTACCCTTGGCCACAGCCCAATGTTAGGAAATGCTATATAGGATCAAAATTTCATGTGCCTTGACCGAGTGGAACATCTACACAAAGGTTCTATATAGGTCCACTTGGCCAAGCCCAACTGTCTGCAAACTCTATATAGGATTGGAATTTTATGACTCTTGGCCAATGGCACTATTTCAGCTACAATCTATATAGAGAAATGGCGGCCGACCCCAAAATGCCCGACAACCTATATAGACTTTAAACTGCACCTCCCTTGGCTAACTCCCAAATATGCGACTCAGCCTATATAGCCTACTTATCTTGGCTAACCCTATATCTCCATCCTATATTATATTCTTGGCCAACACTCGGTTTTATGGAAATTTACACAAAATATTCCACCTCGGTTATATGGACTTTTCACTGGGGGCAAAAGTGGATGTTCTGCCTCAGAACAGCATCTGAACATTCAAGGAACAGATTATGTTTTTGGACATGTCACATGTTTCAAACATGGTAAGGAACATCCAATATGTCTTGCACAATGTTCTATTGGAGAGCATGCTGGAGACATGTTGCATGTATTATTCTGGAACATATAATATGTCTCACACAATGTCTCATTGGAGAACATCCTGCAGACTTGCTGCATGTTTCATTCTGGAATATTTATCATTTTGCTACTATATTCTGGGCTTGTCTCTCAGCACAATATGCTCCATATCATAAGGATTTTCCATGGCCAAACATGTTACATTTTCAGCTGCTGTTAATCTTCAGAACATTGTGAGGAGATGTTAAGTGATCTTACTCCAAAGATACAAAATGTCCTGGGCACCAAGGACATCTGCAGTACATGTATAATACATGTATAATACATACTAAAATCACAGCCCATTCAGTCATGTTTGTGAACTGGACTCCCATTTACCCTGACATTGTCATGAACTGGACAGCCAGCGGACGTCGGCCCATCGGTCTGTGTAAGGAGCTGTCAGCGATCGGCTCATGGTGATGAAGGGAATGCTGGAGCGATGGGCCCACCGCCATAGGAGTATTTCTGAGCGATTGGCCCACCACCATGATGCTACTATTATACAGGCATGGGCCCACTGCCGCGGTGATAGTTCTGAGCGATGGGCGCACCGCCATAGGTGTATTTTTGAGCCATCGGCCCACTGCCACGGGGCTATTATACAGCCATCGGCCCACCGCCATAGGTAGTGTTCTGAGCGATCAGCCCACCGCCACGGGGCTATTACACAGCCATTGGCCCACCGCCATAGGTAGTGTTCTGAGCGATCGGCCCACCGCCACTAGGGCTATTATACAGCCATTGGCCCACCACCATAGGTAGTGTTCTGAGCGATGGGCTGACCTCCATAGGTAGTGTTCTGAGCGATGGGCCCACCGCCATAGGTATATTTCTGAGCGATCGGCCCACCGCCACGGGGCTATTATACAGCCATCGGCCCACCGCCACCGTGGTAGTACTGAGCGATGGGCCGACCACCATAGGTAGTGTTCTGAGTGATCGGCCCACCGCCACTGGGGCTATTATAGAGCCGTCGGCCCACCGCCATATGTAGTGTTCTGAGCGATCGGCCTACCGCCATAGGTATATTTCTGAGCGATCGGCCCACCGTCACGGGGCTATTATACAGCCATCGGCCCACTGCCACCGTGGTAGTACTGAGCGATGGGCCGACTGCCATAGGTATACTTCTGAGCGATCAGCCCCCCGCCGTTGGTATATTTCTGAGTGATCGGCCCACCGCCATGACGCTATTATACAGCCATCGGCCCACCGCCATAGGTAGTGTTCTGAGCGATGGGCCGACCTCCATAGGTAGTGTTCTGAGCGATCGGCCTACCGCCATAGGTATATTTCTGAGCGATCGGCCCACCGCCACGGGGCTATTATACAGCCATCGGCCCACCGCCATAGGTATATTTCTGAGCCCATAAGCATGGGTCGCCTGAAATATCTGACTAGCCCGGGCATAGCTGAGTTATTTGCCTTGCCCTAGGTTGTCAACTGGGCTCGTATCGTGTCCGTGTCGTCTTGGTGAAGCTTGGGTGGGTGAAGGAACATACCGGATGATTCGTCAGGGAGTAGCATAGGTGGATGTATGAAACATGGAGATTGGTCGGGGGGAAGCATGGGCGGATGTATGAAACGTGGAGATTGGTCAGGGGGAAGCATGGGCGGATGCCACACCTGGTTGCCCGAGCCAAGAAGTAGACCATACGAAGTGAACGGATTGTACCCGAAGTCAACCGAAGAGCACGAAGTAGACGAGGATGCGGACATGTGCAAATCAGCGTACGAGCCGAAGGACACCACAGAAGAAGGGGGCTCCGACGCCGAGTCGTTGCTCATGCGGCACCTCTTGCTCAGACCTATCGGCCCACCGCCATAGGTGTAGTTCTCAGCAATCAGTCAACCGCCATGGGCATATTTTTCAGTGATTGATCCACCGCCTAACAGGGCAATGATGGAGCTACTGCCGGCCAATAATTTCCACGTAATCCACCCATCATTCCCTCCAATTCTGGTTAGCTCACTATCAGCTCTCCTTGTAGTATCACACTCTCTCCCACTGTGGGAAGGGTTGGCGAACTGTGGCGAATATCTTTCGCCATCTGAACATGGAGTTCAGAATGACTTCGCCAAACTCTCCCAATTGGCATCGGCGTTTCGAGACATGCATCAGATACAATTTGGGATGTGCCCTTCTGGGTAGAGTATGTGGAGACAAATGGCGGTCCTTTCCACCGTGAGTAGGGTTGGCGAACTGTGGTGGATATCACTCGCCATCTGAACATGCAGTCCAGAATGACTTCGCCAAACTCTCCCATGTGGCATTGGCTTTCGAGCCATGCATCAGACACCATTGGGGATGTGCCCTCCTGAGGAGAGTATGTGGCTACTATGTTTCGCCTTACCGCACCAGGTACATTGCCCAGGTTCAAAGACATGACAACCTTATATTCGACACACTACAGCACGAACGGACGCCTGGCATTGGGCGATTACATTCCTAACTCACGCAGCTGCCGTGTCGCCTCCTGCAGCTCTTCCAGCACCACATCCAGGTTCTGATCTGTCCTCTCATGCAACCAACTAGTGAGGTTCGCGACACGAATATGCAGCTGTTCAAGCTGCACCAGTGTAGACTCGGAGACGGTGTACACCTTCTCCTACGTTCTCGAGGTTCAGCAAGACTGTAAGGTGCTGGAACGTACCACTCACCCAGAGATCACCAAGTTTGTACCACCAGGCCTCCATAGGGCTCCCCGCCGGCCCAACCTGACGATCCCATTTCCACCAGTAGTCGGGTGAATCCTCGAGTAGGTTCTTAGGACGAGGAACGAGGGCGGTGGGGCGTGGAATCGCCTTGACATCAATGCTGATGGGGCGCAGAACTTCGCGATTGAAAGTGCAGACAGTGAGGACACTGGCGATAACTCCGCCATGGTCAATATGGTCAGCATGACCCGCCAACGCGAGGTCGCCACAGATACCCCTGATGGTGAACTGCACAGGACTCAGCAGGGTCAGGCGATATCAGCAAGAAAGGCATACCATCTCCCGGCGCAAGCCTTCCTCCCAACGGACCTTGGTGAAGTGATCTGGGTCAGGCTCCAGTGCCAGAACAGCTTCTTGGATCCTCCAAGTGTAGACTTCCAACTGCAACCTCCCTCTGGAGAACAGGCAGGGGTGCGCATCTGATGTTGAAGACTGGGCAGACATGATGGTGAGTGGATGAGCTGAGGTTGATATCTGATCGACCTTATCTGATGTCTGATGTCATGCGATTGGAGAGCACATGCCGAGATGAAGCCCTCAGGCGAGGATGGAGGTCACTTCGCCAAATGTGATATTGGTGAGTAGGAATTACATACATGATGATCACTACATCGATATAGCAAACATGAATATGCGTACACCCCAGTGAACCCTGACTCAAAGCACATTTTCATCGCCCGCCCTTTCGTCCTCAATGTCCAGGGCGAGGATGTGGCTGAAGGCGTCAGTGGCGTGGCTGGCGAAGGTCCGCCACATACTCACTTGCCTGGCGGCATAGCAAACATGACCCCGCCAGGAAGGATCCGTCATCTCGAGCCAGTGAGCCCATCGTTCCGCATTCCGCTTAAAGGTGGCTATGGTCCAGGCCATTTCCGAGTGGACCAAGACACGCTCCTCCCTCCATCTCTCATATCGAGCTCTGGCATGCAGCCAATTCACTCTATAGACTGGAGGGTAAATTAGCAGGAGGCCTAGAGATCGATCGGACAATTACGAACACTCGTCCATCCATTCTGATGAACCTCGATCTCCAGCGACATCCATGGTCCAGAACCAAGCCAGGTTGACGTTCCTGAGCCCGGAGGTGCTAGCCTCAATGACGGCAGTCTTCACGTGCAGGTCCTTCTTATCCAAAGGGCGATAGAGGGCCAAGTCTTCATCGGTGGCGCCCAAGCACATAATGGCGCGTCGGTTGGCAGAATAGAGCCTGGCGCAGGCCAAGACGGTCTGATCGGCAGCATAAACCTCCGCCTGTGCACGGGTCATGGTTCCGACGCTGTTGGCAGGACGAACCCTCTTGTGGTAGAGGTAAGACTTCAGTCCAAGCGCCATGCAAAGCTCGTGGAGGATGTCATTCATCAGGCCTTTGCGCAACTCCAACTCTTGGGCCGCCAGGGTCTGGAGCCCGTTGGCGACGGCGGCCACGAATCCGATCTGCGAAGGTAAATTCAAGGAAGCTCGCTCGGGAGGAATCGCATCCTCGCCATACTCAGCGTCCTCCGGGTGTATTTGAAAAGGATTCTCATCCAAGGAATCCCAGAGCGCACCATCATCACGATCTTCCATGGCGGGAACATCCTCCAACCTTCCCATGAACTTCTCAGAGCGACATTGGAATGTGAGAATGCTGACTTCGAGGCGCTGACGGCGCTCGAGAGTCTTGAGGTCCTCCGCCACGCTCGGATTTTGACCCGCCTTGCGGATATCATTCGCAAGCTTAAGCCTGAAGGCCGTCAGAGCTGTATTTTTGTTAAGATGAGGCAAACTCACTGTGCTTCTTGAATTTTGAGGCCAGTCGACAACCATCCGGCGGTGCCCTTCTCCAAGCCCTTGGCGGACTCCTCGCCCGCCAGTCTGAGTTGGGTGAGGTCTTTACCCGGGGCTTGCATTCACGTCAACTACATGCCACACGACGATGGAAGGATACTCACCCTTCATGAGCTGGACATCGAAGGTGTCCATGATCTTCGGATCATTTTGGCGAGCCTCCATAGCGTCGTCGTACTCCTTCTGCCATGCCTCAAGGACATCCTCATCTGTGGATGCAGATAAAGCTTCAAAGGACTCCTTGCTTCGTGGGAAGCCCAGGAGCACACGTTTCCACTTTGTCATCAAGGTTGGCACTATAGGCAGCATAAGGCAGGTGGCAAATAGGGAAGCAGGAACCAGGCTCACCCATGCGAGTCGTCTTCTTCCAGTTGGAGTCATTCATGTGATCGTCAAGGACTTCTTGGCGGTGAGCTCGGGTCATGCCCCTGGTACTGCCTGAGACCTCATTTGTCGGCGCCCACAGGGTCTCGATGACCTCGCCATCGACCATACCAGCGCCAACTATAAAGTTGGGCGAGAACCGTTGGAAGCAGCAATCTTGGTGTCCGTGCACATGAAACAAGCCGATGCCTTGGTCTACCTTGAGCTCGAAGGGCATCCTCAGATAGGCGCTGTGGCGGAAACGTTTGCGGACATGGACGCCATACTGGCACATGATGTCGTACATGACGAGGATGAGGGTGATACCGGTGAGGGTCAGGAGCGCATTGCTGAGAGAGTAATCCATATTCATTTGTCTGCAGAGGGTGCGTCGGTGAGAATGAATCATGACAAGAGACATATGCGAACCTTTCTCCCTTCTGGAAATCGATGACAGTATGAGGGACGAAGAAACCATGTCTGGCGCAAGCAGTGGCCCCGATTCCTGTGGCGTCGAGGTTGGCGCGATCCACATTGGCCTGATTGACAGCGCGGTGCTCATGACAAGTGGAGCGCTGGTGGGCTTAGGAGTCAAGGGCAGAAGAAGAACGTGCAGCCAGACACGCACCTGATGGGACTCCATGGCCACCACCAGATGAGCCTTGTAATCCTCTTGGCCGACCATGAATGCCTGGCCGTCACTGAGGGCGACGTCCTCCTCGGGGTGCTTCATCTTCATGTGCTCTGCACTGAAATTGCCATCCATGACAAAGCCGCGTTTGAACTTCCACTGCACTGGATCCGCTTGCCAATCGAAAGGCAGGTTGAGCCCAGGCTGGGAACAGGCGGGACAAAAGATGGCGAGGCCACCCTTCTCCACAGGATGGAGGGCATCGTGTGAGAAGCCGTGCCACTTGCAATATTTGAATTGGCGCCATTGGCGGGACACCCGCATCAGCTCACAATAACGGTCCTGGCGAGGAACTGGCATGAACGGTTGGGCCATGGGAATGCATGTGAACACTTACGGGAACAGTGCCAGGGAAGGCATTGCTCGTGACCCGTTTGAGCTTGCTGTAGTAGTTCAATGCCGCCGTCTTGCACTCTTTGTTCTCCAGAAGGAAATCGTCAAGGACGGCGAATGTGAAGGCGATATGGGGATCCTTGACGGTACCAGGGTAAAGTCCCATTTGAAGAAGCTGCATGTCACGCTCCACTGCCATCTCACACTGGCACCAGTCAACGCCGATATGGTGAATGCCAGAGATGTCAACAATGACTATGATCCGATTCCCGTAACTATCACGGCGAGGTGGCCGGAAGAGCACCGGTGGCACATCTTCCTCCCAAGTAGGATCGGGAGCATCGTCGGTTTGCCTTGCTTCACCATCAAGGGTGCCTGCCAGAGGTGCAAAGTTGAATGGGACCTCGCCATCATGTGCATTTAGGTCTTCATTGGAGGCATTCCAGAAATTGGACCCCGGGGCCACCACCGGCGCAGGGTTGTTATGTGCTGTGAAGGCGCCCAGAGGGCAGGGATCTCCGCCATGCCCCAAATGGATGCAGACGCCAACCCGATACAGTGATGCCGGCTCAAAATACTGACCCTGCCAATGCTCTATCCGATGGAAAGGAGCACGCTGATGGCCGTTACGACAGCAGTCGGTACAGGTAAGCGGTCTGCCCATACAGTCCAGGCATCGCCACCGTCCCTCGTCAACCTTGCATTCCGCACAGTTTCTGGGCTCAGGCGGGGCTTCCATCTCGACAATGGCATGAAGATAGTCATCACGGTGGGGTATCCAGTCCCTCATGAAGTCATTCTGGGTCTATCGCGCATGGTCAGACCGTCAGATGGTCATGGCGGGAGTGCCCACCTTTGTCTTCCGAGCCGCCGGATCCAGCTGAATCGGCACACCTATGTTGCCCAGGACGTCGCCATCATCCAAGTTAAACAAGGAGCCTGAATCTGGAGCCTTCGATGGACTTTTGGAAGGCGATGGCACGTTTGAACCCGTGGGCATGGGCAAAGGTACGTCCACATAGCGTACTCCCCTAGTGGTCTGCTTAGCTACCTTGGTCACAAACTCAACCTCGTCATCCAGGTCTACAACGAGCCTGCTTTTGTTGCATCTGCTCATGGTTCAGGTCAGTGGGGAGTCGTATTCCAAGCCAATCGATGAGCATTGTGTCCCTATCGCACAACACGTGCAAATCACACACGGTCTTGCTGCCCACCAGACTACTCATCAAGGTGGTTAAGAATGGCTGCAATGCCTGGGCCTTATCACCTCGTGGTCTCTTTAGGCACCATATCAGCGTTATGCAGATAAGGATGCCATGTTGGCGAGAGGTCTGCCAATTGTATGTCGCTCTCAGTGCTAACTTTGCCTTGACTCGGAGTAGCATAATGTTCAAAAGGGAAACGTGCACTTGCACCGCGCGCTCGCCAATGCTGCCGCCATCTGCCCCACTAGCACTCACAACTTCTCGACCGAACACATTTTGCCACCATCTCCGCCAACTTTGAGGTCCGCCAACCATACGCTGCCATCAGTGATAACTACACCTTGAGCTGAACACTGTCGAGATGTGAAATGCGCACTCGTACCGCGCGCTCGCCAACCTTCAGCTAGGATTCGGAAATTTGTGACTCCATACATTTCGCCATCACCTCCGCCAACTTTGTCCCGCCAATGAAGCTGCCATCGACAGTCTCCATCCCCTGCATAGTGTTCTCGTCTCCATCAGTCTTTGGCATGATGTCCCTCTAATAAGCGAGCCAGTTAGGACCTGTTCTGAGTTAGGAATGCAGACTCGGTGATAAACTGTGCACATGCCAATGTGTGAGGCGTAATATGAAGCTTGCATCCAGTGGGGCACTGGAATGCCTAGCCTGTTCTGGACACCCTCTCGCATGAAGTATGCATAGACGAGCCTTTCGCCATCTGCTCGAGTGACGCCATGACGAATCGCCTTTCCACAGAAGGCTATGACAGTTCCAGGACTATAATCGATGGCGACACGCATGGCGGGGAACTTCAACCACGCGCAAGTGTAGTTGCCCAACGTTGCCAACAGGTCGTAGAATGTGTATCTTGTCTTGCTATCTCGGTGGAAAGGAGTTTCTCGGTTGGCGATCACCTGGAGTGCATTGAATGGTGACGACCAGTTCAGCGCCATCTCTCGCAATTCTGGGTCTTGCTGGATCAAACCCAAGCACTGGCGTCCTGCAGCATATAGTGTTGGGTGAACGACGGCCAGGATGGCGCCCAGCAATGCGGAGGAGTCATGAATATCACGCAGCCAACTTCTTCCGCCCTCAAGCTTCAGGCTGGCGGAGGTCTCCAGCCTCCCAGACTCCATATGCTGCAAAGGCTGTCCAGACGCAAGGCAAATGGCGTGGCGAGGAGACCCACCTCTCTTACTTGTTGGAACCAACCTGGCGAGAGACACAAGGAGCCCGCTGGGAATTGGGCACACTCCTCAGGAGGCAAGAAGTACAACGGGTTGTGTCGCCAACTGGCGGTGGTGCTGGAAGGCTTACTGGCTGCTATTGCTGGGTGTAGGGCCCTGGTCGCTTGGAGCATCTTCGTCTGACAAATTTGTCAGATCACAGCGCAAGGCTGGGCAAGCCACTCACCTGGCGGTCTGGTATCAACACTCTTGGAAGTATCCAAGCCAAGATGCGTTCGTGCATGTCCACGAGGGTGGCGGGCTGGTCTATGCATATTTCGCTCTCACCAAATGGAGGAGGCCACTTCCGTTCCAGTTCTGCCTCGAGGACTTCATTCTGCCCCGTGGGCTGAATCGAAAGGCTGTCGCAATATCTATCAATGTCCCACTGCAGCCTTACTATTACAATGGCGTGATCAGTGTGATCAGACCTGCGGCAAGACTAATGACTACCAGGATTACGGATGGCCTTCACAAGAGCATCTGCAATGCCATTGCACTCCAATAGGAGGGCGGATGGCATGGACGGAGGCACTTCTATAGATGGCGCAGAATGGGCTGCATGAGTGGCCAGATGGAGCTTTCGGCAGAACATGAGCTCCAAGACTCCTGCTATCTGATCGGTCAGTGGCATGGGTGACAGATTGCTCATCTTGATACTGTCTGCCAATCAATGGGACAATTACAGCATGCATCGGTTGAAGGAACGCACAGGTGTATGGCGGGCTCAGGCGGTTGGCTTGCAGATGCAGGGGAGAATGTAGGAGGGGCCAGAATGGCAAAGAACAGTATGCATTCATCTGCCTGCATATTGCTTGCAAGCACGTCCCTTGCACATCTCACATGTTCATCATGCCGCCGAGCCAGACTTGATGCCGCCATGCCAGATCACGGGCCGGGTGGTCCGCCATGTCTGGGCCCTTCGTCACCGCCATCTAATTGGCCGAGCCTAACTCCGAGGAAGCCCTTTATCTCACAGATTGGCATGCAGATGATCGCCAGATTGCCTCCGCCCAGCATTCACGAGATGAAGTTGGCGTGGTGTGCTCTGCCATAGAAGCGGCATTCAACATTGCCTTTCACCAGGCATGAATGCTCGTGCATACCTACTACCACCTCCCGCCACTGCGAAAAATACACATACAATGCTTCAGCAGTCACCACACACCATGGCGAGGAGGGTAATTGGTGTAAGCCCAAATGGGCCATCAGCACGTGCATGTTGAGTTGTGGGCGGCCGATGAGGAAATGGACAGAGCGCTGCCCGTTGAACTATCGACCCCCTTCACTGTCCCAACACAAAAATCTCATCCTCGACATCGAGAAAGCATGCTGGCGAGATTTGTAATTTTGACGGAGCATCAGCCCATACTCTCTGAGAAGCTGCGGTCTTATGACACGGCAGATGCCAAGGGACGCAAGACTCTGGTTCAGAGCTTGCACCAGAAGCTGAAGACACAGTTTGTCGACACGTCAAATTATGATGACATCATTGTGGAAACTGTGAGCAGTGTTTCATGTCTGTGAGGTCCCCACTAACTCTCACCGCAGAAAATCTGAGAGTGGCTCAATAACCACGCCCGCCATGCACAGGAGAAAGCGACGAAAAAGCGTATGCATGTTTCTGGCAAGCCCAATGCCTTCAAGGTGTGGGATGCGCTGGAGAGGGACAAGGTGACTGAGGCCGCGCGAGCACTCACGGCAGATAAGGGTTGCAATGTCTCCAAGGTGTGGAGAGTCGCACGAAGTGCCAAATGGGCAAAACTGTCCGAGGAGGAGCAGAAGGTGTATGAGGAAAAGGCGGAAAGTTGGCGCAATGGCACTCTGGATGATAAGATGAAAATGAAGTGCGTACCTCCTGTCACGTAGCATAAGGCAAATCCTGACCCAAGACAGGCTGAGGGAGCAGCGAATGATGCAATATCTGAAGAAGTTTGCCAAGACTATGTGGGACACCATGGGCATTCGCATGGCATTCATGCTAGCATATCCGAAGGAAGCGGGGAGTCTGAAGGTAGAGATGTGAGCGTAGACCGTCCGACTGTCACCATCTGCTAACCCCTGAGTGAAGGGTGGAGGTCAACCACGCCATCACCAATGGAACTCCATTCGGGGCCTATCCTGGGTGGCTGCGTGCTTACCAGCCTCTAGCAAAGGTGTTCTCTGAGTGGGCCAAAGGCGAATACGGTAAGAAGACCTCAGTTGCATTGTCGCTGGCACACTGACCTGATTTCTTAGGTGTGACTGAGACTACGGTGACGGTGAAGAAGACACCTGCCGATTGCATGCGGGCCATGGACAAGATTCGGTTGACGGCCAACGGTTTTCCTCTGCTCCCCTCGGTGCCTGAAGGTATGGTGGAAGCGCCTCTCAAGGTGATGAAGGTACAAGTTCGAGACTTCATGAATCATCACTACGGTATGACACTCCCACTCGGTGTTGAGAGATGCTGACCAGTTTACAGCATTGGCGAAGGGTGTTCGGAACTGCAAGTCGCCATGGACGAAGCTGAACAGCATAGACAACATCAATGAGGTTATTCCAGCAGAGATGCTACCTGAGAACTTCCAGTGGATCGATCCCTCAAAGATGACAAGTGTTCCCATTCGTGCCCTCCTCGACCACTGGCGGGCATGCCAAGAGGAGCATGGACCTGAGCAGACCATGCGATTCACCCAGTACTTCGACAAGGATGGCGAAGCTGCTCCCGCCAAGTATGATCCTCTTCCACCACTTGACGGATCAGCACAGGCATTAGAAGAAGGATCTGAACATGAGGTCCAAGAAGCACTCACACCTAAGAAGGCGGGGAAGGTGAAGAAGAAGGGTAAACCTGTGCGCAAGGTCACGGGAAAGGCGGCATCGAAAGCGACAAAGGGCAAGGCGGCCCCTGGCGGAGCCAAAGGCGGTGGGCATAAACGCAAGACGAAAGATGCATACGACTCGGAAGATGATGCCAGAAGCAGCCAAGACTCTGATCGGAGTTCGCCAGATATACCCAGCATGGCTTCCGAAGAAGATACGGCCAGCGATGAAGATTCAGGGGATGGCGAGAGCGTGATTGCGAATAAAGTGAAGGGCAAGGCAGTCGCCACCACCAATGGACGTAAGGCTAACAATGGCGGTGCACCTCAAGCGAGTGGTAGCGGCGGTGCCAAGATGAAGGCAAAGCGAGGTCTCCAAGACCTTCCTCTGGGCGAACTGCACAGATTTGACACAGAGGAGACCGATGAAGCATCGAGTGAACTGGAGCCCAGTACAAAGGAGCTCAGGCTTGAGCTTCAAGGCCGAGCCCCACGTCTCACTGGCGGGAGTACTGTGGGGAGTACTGTGCCCCACCTCGTGAAAAGGAGAGACGTGTTTCTCGCCACCCTTTCCGTCGAACCGCGATACCAGGATATGCTGAAGGAAGTCAAGATTGCGACTGTGGTGAGCTCCTCTCGTGGGGATTCATAGCCACCATTGATCATCCGTCATATAGCCCCAGGTGTATCGTTTCGCCAGGTATGATCCGATTCCCTGGAGTGAATGGTCGTATAGCCAGCGCTACCTCCCGCCGTCATTTCATGCGGTGCACAACTTTGACATCGTCGAGAACTGGTTGGGCGACAAACCATGGCTGACAAAATATCGGTTCTTACATTCACAAGGCGTACAACAATCTGCACTCGTGATTGGTATGACGCTGAGGGACCTCACACGATCTCAGTTCATTGAGGAGGGCGAACCGACCAACCTTCCCGACTATGTGGCGAACTCGGCAATTTCATTTGATGCAGTAGAGCAGCTGCTTCGCTGTTGCGAGATCATTACCTTGGACATGGTGGAAGGGAACATCACCCATGCCATGGTGAAGCCAGTGAGCAAGCCTGCCATACGCGGTGCCCCACAAGGTGGCGATGGCCTTGGGGGCCAGGAGGAGCAGGAAGGTGATGCCTCTGCAAGAACTCACGATGGCGCTGCTACTGCTGCCAAAGTTCACAAGGCTCACCAGCCTGCCCCCATGGCTGACAAACCAATCATTCCAAGTGGAGGAGACGAAGGGCCGAGCCAGGAGACCAGTGGCCCGCACCGCCTCCATTGCCAGCCTGGCGGCTTCCTCCATGCCATCGCCTTCCGCCAGAGGCATCTTGGCTGCTGCCTTGGGAGCACTCGCCTTCGCCTTCCTGGTGATCACGGGCACCATTGGGCCCGAGCGACCTCCCATCGCCACCCTTGTCATCTGCCCGCCCTCCTTCGCAACAGACTTGGCAGGCGGGACCTCATCCGGCTCACGTACTGAGGTCCTGGTGACCTCACCACCATCTTGCGCACCTGAGTTTTGGCTCCTCACCGGCTTTGCCTTGGGTCCTGATTTCTTACCTTCGCCAGGTTTGGCGACCACACCAGACTTGGCAGGCGCGCCAGAGTTGGAGACCTCGCCAGAGTTGGTGACCTCACCAGAGTTGGACAGAGCCACAGCTCCAGTGGCGGTGGCGGACTTGGTGGCGCGCTTGGACTTCGACGATTTCTCCACCAAGGCCTCGCCTTCAGCGTTGGCTTCATAGGGCGTGACGGTCGCCTTCTGCTTCATCACCTCGACCTCCTCACCACCCTTGACCTTGGAGCTGGATGCTGCAGCATTGCGCATCTTGGTCTTCTTCGGCGGCTTGCGCTTCGACGCTCCCATGACCATGGGTTCTGCACCGTCGGGCTCATCGGAGTCGACCTTGACGTCGTATGGAGGTGGCGACGTGGGCAGTGGCTTGCCCTCTACCACCAGCACTGCGCACATCTCTTGGAACTCACGCTGTGCGGTGTGTGAGTTTCCTCGCAGGGGCACGCCGTCCGTGTTCCTCGGCGCGATGCTGCAACTGACCCCTCGTGCTGCACATTCGAGGCAGCGACCGAAGTTGGCGGTGTTGAGCTTGCATGGCCACTCTTTCTCCTGGCAGCCAACGCAAGGGACGAGCTGCAGGAACATTAGCACAGGTCAATGTCTCACAAAATCGTTACTCACCGAATCTGTTGCGTGTGCCCACATGAAGTCAGACACGCGGGTGGACATCTTTTTCCACATGTCCTTCTGCGACACCGTCACCTTCGCCTTCCCCTTCGCCGTCGCCTTCCCCTTCGCCGTCGCCTTCCCCTTCGCCGTCGCCTTCCCCTTTGCCGTCGCCTTTGCCTTCCCCTTTGCCTTCCCCTTCGGTGCGACATGAGGCGTCGCCGTCATCCTCGTTGTCTGTTTGACAGGTTTGGCAGGGGCGTTCGTCTTCGCAACACCGTCGTTAGAGTCCCCTGCGGTCTTGGCGGGTAGATTGGAAGGCAGTGCCGGAGTCTCGTCTTCACTTTCGATGAACTCCTTGCTCTTGTATTCCTTCATCGCACGCTTCTTCTTTG
This sequence comes from Sparassis crispa, assembly GCF_003851025.1. Taxonomy (NCBI): domain Eukaryota; kingdom Fungi; phylum Basidiomycota; class Agaricomycetes; order Polyporales; family Sparassidaceae; genus Sparassis; species Sparassis crispa. The sequence continues at coordinate 3,276,065 of NW_020939747.1, forward strand.
GCGGCTTGACGGTCGGTACTTCCTCTTCATCGCTTGACTCCTTCGCCTTCCTCTTCCCACTCTTCTTCGTGCTCACCTTCGAGCCCTCCACCTCGGTCTGCGCCATCCTCTTCTGCGCACGCTGTGCTCAGCCAGAGGTGGTCGGGGCCTCGCCTTTCTCCTTTGCGACCTCGATCGGCTTCATCCGCTTCGCCTTCGGAGCCGCCTCCTCATTCTCACTCTCCTCACTCGACTCTGTGATGACCGCCTTGCGCTTTCGGAGTGATGGGGCAGCTGGCAAGATCGATATTGGTCTGGCAGTTGGCGGAGGGGGCGACGCCGCATCGACCTCGATGGATTCGGGCTGGCCTGCACCCGGCACGTCTTCTGCCATCTCATCGTCGTCATCTTTGTCGGCATCGTCGTCCTCGTCACTGTCGGCATCATCATCGTCCTCGCCCTCCTGCTCCTCTCCCTCTCCCTCTCCCTCTCCCTCTCCCTCTCCCCCATCCTCTTCCTCGCTCATCGCATGCACCGCCTTCCCCTGTGCCTTCTCCTTTCTCTTGCCCTTTCCCTTGTCCTCCCCCGCCTCACGTGGACGATACGCTCACCCACCATGCCTGTCCCGACGTCGTTGTCAGCTCTCTCCTTGCCTTTCCCCTTGGTGACGAGGTCCCCGGTAGCCAGGTCCTCCTCGCCACGTCCCTGGGTGTCGTCATCGGCTGGCACATTGCCCCAGCCCTCCGCTTGCGTACTCTTCACCGGTGGCAGCTTGCAATATGGATCTGGTGCAGTCAGTGTGTCGCTCGACGCCTCACAATGCTTGTGACTCACCTTCAGTCCACCACTGCCTTCCCAGGTCCTCACACTCCCCATACTCGCGCACAGCCAGAGGGTACCTCTTGTATATCCTCTCATCGTCGTTCGATATGTGGTCCAGCCGTGCCAGGGCCTTCTGCTGGTATGCCCGGGTGAATTCCAGCAACGCGCTGATGACGATCCCAGGCATCCTCAACGACTTCAAGGGCTGCGGGAAACTCTTTTCAAGCTGACTCTGTGTGGCATATTCGGTAAGTGCATGCCAGACCTTCGACCGATGACTTACCACTTCGAGGTAAATCCTCGTCTCCCAGTCCGGATAGCGAGGGTCGTCCTGACGAGGCGCCGCTGCAACAATGGCCGTCAGTCGCGCGGCCTGCAGAACATAGTTGGGGTCGATATCCAGAGGCATGGTGAGCTTGGCAGAAGAAAGCATGAGGGTGTTTCAAAAGCAGAGGTTGCAGTACAGCGGAGGCGGAGCAGACGACGCTATGAGCTGGCAGACGCAATCTGCACCAAGTTCAACTTCACACGTCACGCGACCACGTGCTTTGCACGTGATCGCTGGACTTGCGCGATTTCTCAAGTCTCTCAAGGTCAGTGTGACCTGCCGCAAGTTCTCATGGCTCCCAACAGTAAGTTCTATTGCTCTCCTTGTGGAATCTGACTCCTTTGTGATGTTATCTGACCTTTCTATGTCATATCAATCCCCTTTCTACAACTGATCTCCCGCGATCCAGGACTGATCGAAGACTTGTCTGCTCGTACCTCCTGACACGCTGGACATTACGATGGGCGAGTCGGATGAGGAGGATAGTATCGCTGAGCCCCGTCGTCCACTCATTTCGGATCTCCTTGACTCTCCTGGATCTGCCCAGATCTCCTTGCCTCTCCACTCTGCTTCTCAGACACCCCTCGCGCCCCGCCACACTACCCCGTCCCTGGCGGCTCCATTTGCGCCATCCAACTCGCCACATGAGCATCTCCACCGCCATGCCTCGCCAAAGGTACAGGCGTCATCTGGATCTGTGGCGCCTGTGGAGGGAAGTCGCGCACTTATTCCTGACCCTCTGGCGCCAGCTTGGGATGAAAGTCGTGGCAGTTCGCCAATCCATAGGCGTGCACTCATCTCAGATTCCACCCCCACTGCGCCCGGTGGAATGTTCAACTTCGACACTCCTGGCATCTCGCCAATCCCTCGACGCGCCCTGTTGGAAGCTACTCCCCTTCCTCCACCAGCTCACACTTTCGACTTTCGCACTCCTGACACCTCCCAACTCCCTCGACGATCACTCATCGCTGAGCCCCTTGACGCTACGCCACGTACATCCATCCACTTCGATAGTCAAGCAAGTACGCCGATGGCGAGGGGCATGCTGGTGGACAAGACACTTGACGTGGAACCAGTGCCGAAACTGCTGGACTTTGACAATAGTCCTCCCGCCACGCCAGGACGACAGCGAGCTCTGATGATAGACAGCCCTGGCGCAACGCCTGTGCGTAGCCAGGTCCGGTGGCTAAATAGTCCCAGCACTTCGCCTCCAAAGAGGCGGCCTTTGTTGGACGATGTTTTAAGTCCACCGCCTCTGCCATCGGCGCCCTCTCACTCGCCAGCTCGCACTTTCGATGACAGCAATTTCCGCCACGATGCACCTGTCATTCACTATATGAAAGGCAGCATCGAGCCAGTCACTGTTACTTCCAGGATGCCAAGTCTGGCAGCACTTCCAGATGAGCTGCCGATCCATCGTCCCACCCATTGGGAACAGGTTCTAGGCTTATTCCCAGATACCACACAGCTGCTGCCAATGGCAGTCCCTGGAGAGACGAATGCTGCTTCTGGCTCACAAGTGGCCCGCCTCGGTAGATTGTTTGCGCAGATCGCAGCAGAGGCAGACAGTTCCAGTGAGTACATCCCTGGCAACCTTCAGTCTGATGTTGACCTTATTCATAGTGGACGATGACGAAGGTGATAGCTTTGCGGTTAGTCGTCGTCGCGCCATGTTGCGGGAGCGCATTGTACGTCTTCAGCGTGAGCTCAACCTCACTGAGGATATGCACGTTGCGAACCTCAATGCCAGCTCGACCGTGTTCCAAATGGGGTACATTCTGAGGGACATTCGTGGCGAGGTGTATCACAGCAACTGAACTAGTGTCTTTGAGCGTTCTGGTGTTAGCAATATATGACCGCTATGTAACAGCTTGTATACCAGTACAAAATGGATACATTCACTTCTGCATCACTAAGCTCTAAAGCCCATCGCTCCTCCAGTGTACTCTTGAGATGGGCGGACTGCGCTCGCCATCACCAAGGCATGTTGTTGCCAGCAATTGGCCCATCGCCAAAGGACCTGAGTGAAAGCTTCACTGCATGGGAATATCGCTCCGCCAGCAAAGGGCCCACTGCCAAGGGTCAGAGGGTTGGCCATCGCCAAGCCGTGTTTTCGCCACCAATTGGCCCTCCACCATGAGTGCTGGTGAGTGATGGGCCCACCGGCAAAGGTCAGAGAATTGGCGATCACCAGAGCACGTCATCACCACCAATGCGCCCAGAAACTGCAGGGCTGTATGTGACAATGGGCCCATTGGTGGCGATGACATATCCTGGTGGTCGTCAACCCACTGGCCTTTGGCGGTGGGCCGATTGCTGGCGATAACATGCTCTGGCGTTGGCCAACCCTCTGACCTTTGGCGGTGGGCTGATTGCTGGCGGAAACATGTTCTGGTGATGACCTATCCCATGGGTGCTTGCAGTAAGGCCCTCACTGAGGGTGCTTTGGCAATGGGCCGACTGCTGGCGATAACATGCTCTGGCAATCGTCAACCCTCTAACCTTTGGCGGTGGGCCCATCCTTCAGGTTACACTCTGGGCGATCGGCCCACTGCTCATTCGTCATACTCTGGCGGTGGGCCGATTGCTCAGACAAACATGCTCTGGCCATGGCCAACCCTCTGACCTTTGGCGGTGGGCCGATTGCTGGCGGAAACATGTCCTGGCGATGACCTATCCCATGGGTGCTTGCAGTAAGGCCCTCACTGAGGGTGCTTTGGCGATGGGCCGATTGCTGGCGATAACATGCTCTGGCAATCGTCAACCCTCTAACCTTTGGCGGTGGGCCCATCCTTCAGGTTACACTCTGGGCGATCGGCCCACTGCTCATTCGTCATACTTTGGCGGTGGGCCGATTGCTCAGACAAACATGCTCTGGCCATGGCCAACACTCTGACCTTTGGCGGTGGGCCCATCCGTCATCTCATTCGTCATACTCTGGCGGTGGGCCGATTGCTCAGACAAACATGCTCTGGCCATGGCCAACACTCTGACCTTTGGCGGTGGGCCCATCCATCATCTTACACTCGTGGCGATGGGCCCACTGCTCATTGATCATACTTTGGCAGTGGGCCCATTGATGGCGATAACATGCTCTGGCGTCGGCCCACCCTCTGACCTGTGGCGGTGGGCCCATTGCTTAATGGTTACAACACTGTAATATGCCCTGCTAGTGGGCCGAGCACTGGGAGAAGAACACTAGCGGTGGGCCCACTGCTAGTATCCCACACATGAAAGATATGGGCCCACTGCTGGTAGAGGTCAACATGGTGACAATGGGCTGACGTCCGCTGGCTGTCCAGTTCATGACAATGTCAGGGTAAATGGGAGTTCAGTTCAGGTAACATGACTGAAACCTATGGCGGTCGGCCCATCGCTCAGAACACTACCTATGGTGGTCGGCCCATCGCTCAGAACACTACCAATGGCGGGGGGCTGATCGCTCAGAAGTATACCTATGGCGGTCGGCCCATCGCTCAGAACACTACCTATGGAGGTCGGCCCATCGCTCAGAACACTACCTATGGTGGTGGGCCCATCGCTCAGAAATATACCTATGGCGGTAGGCCGATCGCTCAGAACACTACATATGGTGGTGGGCCGACGGCTCTATGATAGCCCCAGTGGCGGTGGGCCGATCACTCAGAACACTACCTATGGTGGTCGGCCCATCGCTCAGTACTACCACGGTGGCGGTGGGCCGATGGCTGTATAATAGCCCCGTGGCGGTGGGCCGATCGCTCAGAAATATACCTATGGCGGTGGGCCCATCGCTCCGAACACTACCTATGGAGGTCAGCCCATCGCTCAGAACACTACCTATGGCGGTGGGCCAATGGCTGTATAATAGCACCGTGGCGATGGGCCGATCGCTCAGAACACTACCTATGGCAGTCGGCCGATGGCTCAGAACAGCTCCAATGGCGGTGGGCCGATGGCTGTACAATAGCCCCGTGGTGGTGGGCCGATGGCTGTATAATAGCACTGTGGCAGTGGGCCGATTGCTCAGAACACTACCTATGGCGGTGAGCCGATGGCTGTATAATAGCACTGTGGTGGTGGGCCGATCGCTCAGAACACTACCTATGGTGGTCAGCCGATCGCTCAGAAATATACCTATGGTGGTGGGCCCATCGCTCAGAACACTACCTATGGAGGTCAGCCCATCGCTCAGAACACTACCTATGGCGGTGGGCCAATGGCTGTATAATAGCCCTAGTGGCGGTGGGCCGATCGCTCAGAACACTACCTATGGCGGTGGGCCAATGGCTGTGTAATAGCCCCGTGGCGGTGGGCCGATCGCTCAGAACACTACCTATGGCGGTGGGCCGATGGCTGTATAATAGCCCCGTGGCAGTGGGCCGATGGCTCAAAAATACACCTATGGCGGTGCGCCCATCGCTCAGAACTATCACCGCGGCAGTGGGCCCATGCCTGTATAATAGTAGCATCATGGTGGTGGGCCAATCGCTCAGAAATACTCCTATGGCGGTGGGCCCATCGCTCCAGCATTCCCTTCATCACCATGAGCCGATCGCTGACAGCTCCTTACACAGACCGATGGGCCGACGTCCGCTGGCTGTCCAGTTCATGACAATGTCAGGGTAAATGGGAGTCCAGTTCACAAACATGACTGAATGGGCTGTGATTTTAGTATGTATTATACATGTATTATACATGTACTGCAGATGTCCTTGGTGCCCAGGACATTTTGTATCTTTGGAGTAAGATCACTTAACATCTCCTCACAATGTTCTGAAGATTAACAGCAGCTGAAAATGTAACATGTTTGGCCATGGAAAATCCTTATGATATGGAGCATATTGTGCTGAGAGACAAGCCCAGAATATAGTAGCAAAATGATAAATATTCCAGAATGAAACATGCAGCAAGTCTGCAGGATGTTCTCCAATGAGACATTGTGTGAGACATATTATATGTTCCAGAATAATACATGCAACATGTCTCCAGCATGCTCTCTAATAGAACATTGTGCAAGACATATTGGATGTTCCTTACCATGTTTGAAACATGTGACATGTCCAAAAACATAATCTGTTTCTTGGATGTTCAGACGCTGTTCTGAGGCAGAACATCCACTTTTGCCCCCAGTGTTTAGGTATATATTGGCTGATAGGTGTGGTTATTTTGAATAGTTCTTGATCCATCCCAGAAAACTGATCATATTCGCAAGCACTGGAGTGCTGATCTTCTCAAAGATGCACTGGACAATGTGGAGAAAGTGGTAAGTCCTTGCGCCATCGTATAGTACATGATTCTAATAGAATACAGTACAAGCAACACTATCTTGAGATGTACGGCAGTGCATTATCCTCCATTTCAGCATCGAGAGGCACAAAGAAGCTGTCTCAGAAGCTCAGCAAGTTGATGCGAGAGCTATCTGATGATGAAGATGACACTATACCTAGTCCTTCTGCAGCAGCTACATCATCTACACAAGAGTCCTCAGGTGACCCAAACAAGCCATGGCTTGCTGACTTCCATGGTTATCTCAACTCAAGGGACCACCTTGGTGACAACACCATTGTTCAATGGTGGGGGGTACGTGATTGCTATATTGCATTTTGAGAATTGAACTGACTTTGCATAGCTAAATGCAACTCGATACCCTGTATGGGCATCATTAGCACGAGACTACCTCTCAATTATGGCATCATCGGTATTGAGTGAGTGTGCTTTCTCATCTGCGGGCATCACGATCAGCAAGCGACATAATCGTCTCAATGCTGACATTGTCGAAGCACTATAGTGTCCGAAGTGCATAATTCGGCGAGATGTTCTATTCCGCGAGCTCCCGTCGAGTATAACTGAACTTCCAGCTGATGAACTAGCTACAGAAACTTTCAGTAATGAGGAGGAAGAAGAGTCCTGGGATACCATAATTGAGAACATTGATAACGATGAGGACATACAGGAGTTTAGTGATGGAGATGAGGATGAGAATGTACATATGCTAATGTTATGAACATTTCCGTGGCTACCTACTAATAAGCCGGGGCCTGAGCTGGGCCGAGCCTGAGCTGAGCCTAAGCTGTCATCAACGGCCCGGCCTGACCTTTGTGCAAGCTGAAGCTCTGAAGCCGAGCCGTAGCCCCAGCTTTCAGGCCGAGCCGGGCTGTGCACATCACTAGGTGCACTATGAACAATAGTTGGTGCAGCAGACACCAGAACAGGCTGGACAATGGGTGCACTATGGACTCCAGAATGTTGGAGAGCATTGCGTTCAGCAGATGCATCAATGCCGGACTGCACAACATCAGCGGGCAGCGATACTGCATTGCTGGAAGTCCTGGAGCTGGTATTGATGGCAGCGGCGGCAAGGGCATGCACGGGAATCATATATGCAGGGGGTGGTACCGGGAATCTGAACATTGAACTGCTGGCCGTATCAGATATGGCAGGGAGAACAATAGGCCGATCTTGCACAACAGAGAACACACCAAGGGTAATGTCGGTTGGACTGGTTGCAATGTGAGGTCCAGGCTCATGTGCACCAGATACCATATTGCCAGTATCGGAGGCATCACCCCAACAGGAACCTTGATTTGGCTGCAACGGGACTCCATCAACCGAAATTGCTGCTGGGGCAGCAGAGTCCATGAGGTCAGGAAGTTCTACACACTGGTTGATAACCCAGCTGGTAGTGTCGGGCATCCACATTCCGACATCGAAGTCTGGCCATGGTACTTGCTCACCTCTGAGACCCGACATCAGAAAAACCCAACTTTTACTTATGGGACTTATTCCGACTTTTTGTCCTTTTCTGCCTTATTTAAGGCTCATAAGTTTCCAAAAGTCGACTTTTAAGTCTCTAAGGAAATATGACTTATGGACTTTTTGTCCTTTTTTACCTTATTTAAGGCTCATAAGTGCATTTAAGTCACATAAGGACACCTTTAAGTAAAAGTTGGGTTTTCCTGATGGATGGCAATGGCCATGCGGCACCCAGTGATGTCAGTTATGGGTGATAATAAATTGTGCTAGTTAACAGTATGAGAGGATAAGCAGGCCCCTAAGTTAGCAAAGGATAATCTTTAAATGTCTGAGGATTATCTTTTTCAAGTTGTGATGATAATAAAACACACTCTACAATTTTTGTTCAAAATGATCCAAGCAGTATCTTCAGATGATCCAAGCATTATCTTCAGATGAACCCAGATCATATTCAGATGATTCTAGTCTCATCTTTAAATAATCATAGTATCATCTGTAAATTATCCAGCGAGATAATCCTCAGCATGATACTATGTACAACTTACTAAACACCCTAACATAAACTTGAGGTAAAGTGTGAAAAAAACTTATCCATCTTGCAATGCACCTCACCATTGCCTTCAATTCCTCCACAACATAATTCACACACTATCTACAATGCCCACTCCACAGCAGACTTACTTGACATTCATGCTGCTCGTGCTTACAACTACCGGTAACCGCTACAACTATGTCAGTTGCTGAACAGTACAACTTGGACTGTGTCAACGCACCTTGCTGTAGTCCATTTCTCTCCATCTGGGTCCCACCTCACCTTGCGAAACATCTCCTCACACTCCTCAGCCATATGACTAAACATCTTGGACTTCTTCATCACATATGTAGCCGCTCCTCTCTCAATGCCAGGCTTCTCCGCCACAGCCTGCCATGCCCTACTCACAAAGCGCCAACCTTGTATGGTATGCCGAAATTCCTCATGCAATTTATTGACTTCTTCATTATGCCGTTCCTTGTCAGCGTGCACCACTCGATACGCTCCACTGCAAACAGTATAAGTTAAGTTCATGTGTTCGCATGATCGTTACCACGTACCTTCAGCACTCCAAGTGGCAAGTTCATCAGCTGTTGTCCCCGGTGGCACAAGGTTCCAAAACCAAGCACGAACTTCTTTACTATCACCCAGTGAGCGCGGAGCCTGCAAGTTTTTCATGGTTAAGTCCTTCGCGAGGTCAATTGCATGCAGGTTTGCGTCATCGTCAATTCCTAAATTAAGCAATTGTTCAGAATTTGTGTTGTACCTCCACGCAACCACCTTGGTGTGGTCCACCATGTTCTGGACAATTCTCTATGCACGGGTATTGTCCTTCTGTCCATGGGCATGCTTCACCTTGTCACTGAGAAATGCTCCTCAATGGCGCAATGACTCCTTGATCGCACTTAGTAAGTCATGCACTTGCCCGATGCAGATGCATTTTTCAAATGCAGCTAGCACCTCCAGTTCGAAGGCCTTGCGCTCGGTCTTGTTGAAGTCCGATGGCAGGGCCAAAGCCTCAGTTTCCGGTCTTCCAAATGTTTCGTCATCTTCCTCGTCCTCTGCATCCTCCGCATCTGGCAATTCAACCTTGGGCATAAACACGGCTTGCTGGCGATGCCACTTGTCCAAATCACGATGCAGGTTGCGTCGCTCCATCTCCAAACTTGCCGACTCGCTGGCAGTGGGATTGCCGTTCTTTTATTTTGCCACATGAGCTTGCAGTGCTAGCCTGATGAGGACATTGAGTAAAATCATTGTTGCTTTAGAGACATACATACTGTTATTGTTCTATTTGTAGCCCAGTCTTGAGAAACTGAGTGGCACCACTTGGGGCCTTGCTTGCAGTGAAATCCATGTATCGTTCCTGCAGCTGAATCTCCTTCTTCGCCAATTCTTGATATGCACGGCCCGCACTCGGTACTTGACGATGTTAAGAATGGAATAACAGTGATGATGTAGGGCATGAACCTTTACTCTCACTGAGAAGATATACACTCTCTACCTCCTTCCCCTTCTGCTTTGGGTTCATTTCCATCTTCTGCCATTTCTCAATCTTTGCTACCCCTGTGACCTCGGTCAGCGCATCGTATAGTTGGTCTTTTTGATCTTGTCCCTTGAAAGCCTCGCCGAGCTTGCACGAGAGGCACACTCCTTGAAACTCGTGAGAAACTTCCCACACAAACAATATACATGAGAACTATGCACCTTCATTTTCAACCTTGCGTCAATTCCAGTAGTTGTGAATATTGTTGAGCACATCATGGCGATGCCTGGCTCCCATCTCCCGTGTGCTCAACCCAGCCTGATTGTGCTCGGCCTATGGGTGCTCAACGCTCTCACTGTGAGTCAGTCTCATACCTCACGTGTAACAAAGCACATACAGTGTTTGACAGGACTCCTTGTGAGCAAGCATGTGAAGCTTTAGAAGAAGCAACTGGATCCGATCCAACAGAGGGATCAGATAGGGGAAGCATGCGCTGAACCATTTGAGTAGATTGATCTTATAAATGCAGGCGACGTCATATGTAAAAATCAAATGCCGCAGCTCCTCCAACCCAGCGAGTGCACTGGCAAGTGCGAAGTCCATGTGTCTAAACGTTGCTGGAGATGTCAGCTAGAGCCCTCAGCATGTATCATGGTAATGCACCGCTCTTCCTTTTGTAGATCCACCATAGCGGCTGGCCGGAAACAGCCTTGGCGCATACAAATCACTGCAACTACACCGCTGACTTCGAGGTTGCAAAATTTCCCTGGGTGTTGTGTGCGTGCAACTTTGAATCCACTGCACATTTCAGGCTGAAGGTCTGGTCAGCATCATTATAGTGCGCCGCTTTGAACACATACCGCAGGCTCCGCTGATATGCTCCCAGAGCTCCTGGCCTCTGAAAATGTGTTTTCCAGTGATCTCTCAGACCTCACTACTCTATCTCTTAGCCTCCGAGATGCATCCGACCCTTTTGCGACCTTCTGCGAGCTTTCTGACTTCACGCGACTTCATTCAACTTCACTCAATTCCTCGCGACTTCGTACCGAGATTCGACATTCTTTCATCACTCATACGTCACTCTTGCATCTCCTCGCAGTTGGATACCACTTACCCGTTGTCCTTTGGTCTAGTTCGATGCACCCTGGTCAATTTCCATCTAAGTCCATACTTCCCCGATGTCGCGCCACCTTTCTGGACATCGCGCTGACTTGCTGGTTCGCCATGCCAACTTATCGGTGTCGCACGACAGTCGCGACCTCTTCCTTTGCAAATCTCATTCCCTTTATCGTTCAACCTTCCCCTTCAAGACTCCTACCTTCGTGCTGGACCAGAGATGCCATTAGAGTGTTCCATGTGGTTCAGGACAGGTAACATATGTTTTCTTTCAATTTTCCTCTACTTTACCATTCTTCTCCATCGCTAACGTACGACATTCACCTCTCCACACCCTTTACCTATTTTTCCATTGGTCCTAGACCATTGCAACTCTCTCCGATGTCAGGATCCATCTTTCAACATTTCGCGACTTTCGCATTTCACCTCCCCCATTTTCCCCTCTATAAATACCTGCTGTATCTACATCGATTATCATTGAAGACCAGTAGGGAGGAGTTCCCCTTAGCTTCAGATCACTAAGAAACTGCGTTTACTGTGATAGCGACTTCGAACTGCGATATACCCCCACACCTTTTAGTCATGTTACCTGAACTGAACTCCCATTTACCCTGACATTGTCATGAACTGGACTGCCAGTGGACCTCGGCCCATTGGTTTATGTAGAGAGCTGTCAGCGATGGGCCCATGGCGATGAAGGGAAGGCTGAAGTGATGGGCCCACCGCCATGGGGGTAGTTCTGAGCAATGGGCCCACCGCCATAGGAGTACTTCTGAGCTGTGGGCCCATCGCCATAATGCTATTATTTAGCGATGGGCCCACCACCATAGAGGCACTTCTGAGCAGTGGGCCCACCACCATAGGTGATGTTCTGAGCAGTGGGCCCACCACCATAGGGGTACTTCTGAGCAGTGGGCTCACTGTCATAGATGTTATTCTGAGCAGTGGGCCCACCGCCATAGGGGTACTTCTGAGCAGTGGGCCCACTGCCATAGGTGATGTTCTGAGCAGTGGGCCCACCGCCAAGAGTGTAAGATGAAGGATGGGCCCACTGCCAAAGGTCAGAGGGTTGGCCATCGCCAGAGCATGTTACTGCCAGCAATGGGCCCATTGCCAAAGTACCCTCAGTCAGGGCCTTACTGCAAGCACCCATGGCATAGGTCATCACCAGAACATGTTTCCGCCAGCAATCAGCCCACTGCCAAAGGCCAGAGAGTTGGCCATTGCCAGGGCATGTTTCTCCCAGCAATGGGCCCACCACCAGAGTAGTCAAAGGTCAGAGGGTTGGCCATCACCAAAGCATGTTGTCGCCATCAATGGGCCCACCGCTAGAGTATAATCAAGGAGCAGTGGGCCCATCGCCACGAGTGTAAGATGAAGAATGGGCCCACTGCCAAAGGTCAGAGTGTTGGCCATCATCACAGTATGTTTCTCTGAACAATGGGCCCACCGCCAAAGTATGATCAATGAGCAGTGGGCCCATCACCATGAGTGTAAGATGAAGAATGGGCTCACCACCAAAGGTCAGAGGGTTGGCCATCACCAGAGCATGTTATAGGCCCATAGCCAGAGTACAATAGCTGAGCAGTGGGCCCATCTCCAAGAGTATCAGATGAAAGATGGGCCTACTGTCACAGGCCAGGGGGTAGGCAATCACCAGGACATGTTTCTCCTAGCAATGCGCTCACTGCCAATGTACAATGAATGAGCAGTGGGCCCATCATCATGATGCTATTATTTACTGATGGGCTCACCGCCATAGGGGTACCTCTGAGCAGTGAGCTCACCGACATGGTGTTATTAGTCAGTGATTGGTTGACCATCATAATACTGGCAGTGCCTGGACTCAGCAAGACACCTAATTGCTAACCTGATACCACATCTCTGGTGGAGTTTTTACAACATGCAGTCCCGCCTGAAACTTATCGTAGCTGTCGTATAGAGTGCAGTGCTACCATTTTATGAGTTTCTGATATATGGTGAACCATGGCTTTACATTCTGGTGATGGCGAGACTCAATTTGCCAAAAAGTCGCCAACCTAGCTCTCCTTCTTTGGCAAAGTTTGTTAAACTTGGAGGACTGTCTGAAACTTGTAGAAGAGGATTTATAAAGTGCAGTACTGCTATTTTAGACTTCCTGCATATATGGAGAGCCATGGCTTTACATTCTTGTGATGGCGAGAGTCAACCAGTAAAAAACTCAGCAACCTGGCTCTCCTTTGGCGAAGTTTGTCAAATTTGAAGGTCTGTCTGAAACTTGGAGAAGAGGATTTATAAATACCATTTTATGAGTTCCTGATATATGGCGAGCCATGGTTTCACATTCTGGTGATGGTGAGACTCAACTAGTAAAAAAGTCGCCAACCTGGCTCTCCTTCTTTGGCAAAGTTTGTTAAACTTAGAGCACTGTCTGAGACTTGTAGAAGAGGATTTATAAAGTGCAGTGCCACCATTTTAGACTTCCTGGGTATATGGTGAGCCATGACTTTACATTCTGGTGATGGCGAGACTCAATTTGCCAAAAAATCGCCAACTTGGCTCTCCTTCTCTGGTGCAGTTTGTTAAACTTGGATGACATTATTATCATTTAATAAAGATAATCTTTTCGACTAATAAGCAGTAATTTAGATAAGAATTGTGTCTAATAAGCAAAGATAATCCTGAGATAATTTGAAGAATCATCTGAAAATTATCCGAAGATAATCTGAAAATTATCTACAAAATACAACTGAGAAATTGCCACCAGTCAGGATTGAACTCTCAACCTTATGATAAATCACATGACATATTTTCAACTCATGCTTTAGACCACTAGACCATTAGGCCTTGCAAGTAGTAAACCTTATGTATAATATGTAACCTTCTTTTTTGAAAGTGACTTAGTCAAATTCTGACTTTCAAAAGACAGCAAGTGGAGAACTCTAAAGTTGACTATAAACAAAGATGGTTTTAAAGCTTGTAGCATTTATATAATGTCTTGTAATCTCAGATGAGATTACAATAGTCTATAACAAGATGTAAGTATTCTTGCTCTAGTAGGTATGTTATAAATTATAAACATTTACTATCTATCTGTCAATACTGATTCACTGTCTAATAGACTTATATGAGCTATTGTAATAAAGAATTAACAGCCAGCTTCTTAGAATCTTAGCCTCCATTCTCTAGTTATATGTTAATTTGTTTGCTGAGAAACTAGAAAATTTTCAGCTAAACTGTATCAACAGCATGCTGTAATGACTCTTTAAGTTATTACATGAATGCTACAAGTTTTAAAACCATCTTTGTTTATAGTCAACTTTAGAGTTTTCCACTTACTGTCTTTTGAAAGTCAGAATTTGACTAAGTCACTTTCAAAAAGGAAGGTTACATATTATATATAAGGTTTACTACTTGCAAGGTCCAATGGTCTAGTGGCCTAAAGCATAAGTTGAAAATATGTCATGTGATTTACCATAAGGTTGAGAGTTCAATTCTGGCTGGTGGCAATTTCTCAGTTGTATTTTGTAGATAATTTTCAGATTATCTTCGGATAATTTTCAGATGATTCTTCAAATTATCTCAGGATTATCTTTGCTTATTAGACACAATTCTTATCTAAATTACTGCTTATTAGTCGAAAAGATTATCTTTAATAACTGACATCACTGTGGATGACTGTCTGAAACTTATAGCAGAGAATTTATAAAGTTAAATTCCATAATTTTATGAGTTCCTAGTATATAGTGAGCCATGGCTTTACATCCTGGTAATGGTGTGACTCAATTAGTAAAAAACTCCCCAACCTAGCTCTCCTTCTTTGGCAAAGTTTGTTAAACTTAGAGCACTGTCTGAAACTTGTGGAAGAGGATTTATAAAGTGAAGTGCCACCATTCTATGAGTTCCTGGTATATGGCGAGCCATGGCCTCACATTCTGATGAAGGTGAGACTCAACCAGTAAAAAACTCAGCAATCTGACTCTCCTTCTGTAGTAAAGTTTGTCAAACTTGGAGGACTGTCTGGGATTCATAGTAGTTGGTATATAAAGTAAAGCACCACCATCTCATGAGTTTCTGATAGACGTTGAGCCATGGCTTCACATCCTGACGATGGCTAGACTTAATCTGGTGATTCTCCACTAACCTGGTGGTCCTTCTCTGGTAAAGTTAATTCAACTTGAAGCACTTTCTGGAATTGATAACAGCTGTTGTATAAAGTGAAGGGCCACCATGTTATGAGTTCCTGATTGATGGCCAGCCATGGTTTCACACATAAAAATGCTAAACAACCAGCTGCTTCTGTAATGAAGTCTGTATGCAATGGAGTATTATCTGAAACTTATGGTCAAAGTTATATACTGTGGAGTATGAACTTCAACTTGGAGTAGCAATATCATATTGTAACTTAACAGCTATTAATTCTCAATAACAATTAAGTGTAATTCTTTGGAGAGAGCTACACTTAAGTTTATGAAGTGTGTTTTGCTTTTCATATAACTAAATGCCAGACATTTGTTAGAAAATGACAGATGTATCTTTTTCAAGACAACATGTAGTCAACTGTAATGTTAAGTGATTGGCAAGCTTTACTTCTCAAAAAACAGCAAAGTTCACTTCTGAAGAGTTAGCAATATTTCACTCTGAGCTCTATAGACTTCTTATAAGCGTGTCAAGAATCTATCTAGCTCTGATATAAGGTCTATGTAATCACCATCCTTTAATGTAGATAGAAAAATGTATTGAAGAAGAATCTCAAATTTATAGAAGAAAACACATATAGGAGCCATTATGTTCATGTAGATGTGTGTGCACTCGGAGACTAAAAAGGAAAGTGTGATTCCTTGACCAGTTCAGCAAGTCACGTGAAGTTCATTAAAGGTAGACAATATTGAATTCTTCACATAACACTAAGTGATTATAATCAAAACTAACCACAACATCATATTTTGCATATAAAGTGTTGTACTTTATTACACATAGTATCATGCAGAGAAATGGTAAGTTGTATGCTGAACTTCTCAAAGTGTTCACAGATCATTAGAATGGCTGTGTGTATCTTGCTAAACTTCAAGAAGTAATGCAAGGCTTCTAATTTAGAGCATACAACTGCTGTTGTAAGATTTAGTCACTCTTCCATATTATACATATATAAGATTATCACAGCCGGTTAGCATGCTAACTTGTGAGTATATTTATGATGATTAGATGTGACTCAAAACCAACTACAAAGTCATACAGCACTGGCATTGAACAGTAATGCAACTGCTGCTCTAAGTTTTGAAAGGCTTACATACTTCACTATATAATAAACAGCAGATTGTCAGCATTGAATCTCAGTGCATCCACACTTTGCCAACATGTACAAACACAGCCTGACATCAGCCAGAAGTCCATATAAAAGGACATCACAGTATATAGCTACTGCTACAACTTATAGTTAGTACTTTATATTATATGAAATTCATCAGTGTATGTGAAAAAAGAAGTATCAGATTGCCAGATACATTTTCCCTGTGGCTCACCATCTATAAGGAACTCACGAAATGCTGGCACCACTTGATATAACATTTACTTCAATTTTTAAACAGTGCTTTAAGTTAGACAACCTTTATCAGAGAACAAGTGCCAGATTGGTCATTCTTTTCCTGGTTAAGTCTAGCTATTATCAGGATATGAAGCTATAGCTCATCATTGATCAGGAACTCAGAAAGTGATGGCACTTCACATTATGAAATGTCTACTATAAATTTCAGACAGTGCTTCAAGTTTGACTAACTTCATCAGAGAAGAAGAGCCAGGTTAGCGATATGTTTATCGGTTGAGTCTAGCCATTATCAGGATATTAAGTAATAACTCCCATCTACAAGAAACTCAAACAATGACGGTGCTTCACTTCATACCGCAGCTACTATCAATCCCAGACAGTCCTCCAAGTTTGACAAACTTTACTACAGAAGGAGAGTCAGATTGCTGAGTTTTTTACTGGTTGAGTCTCACCTTCATCAGAATGTGAGGCCATGGCTCGCCATATACCAGGAACTCATAGAATGGTGGCACTTCACTTTATAAATCCCCTACTACAAGTATTAGACAGTCCTTCAAGTTTAACAAACTTCACCAAAGAAGGAGAGCCAGGTTGGCGAGTTTTTTACTAGTTGAGTCACACCATTACCAGGATGTAAAGCCATGGCTCGCCATATACTACGAACTCATAAAATGATGGAATTTAACTTTATAAATTCTCTGCTACAAGTTTCAGACAGTCCTCCAAGTTTAACAAACTTCACCAGAGAAGGAGAGCCAGGTTGGCGAGTTTTTCACTAGTTGAGTCACACCATCATCAGAATGTAAAGCCATGGCTCACCATATACTAGAAACTCATAAAATGATGGAATTTAACTTCATAAATCCTCTGCTACAAGTTTCAGACAGTCCTCCAAGTTTAACAAACTGCACCAGAGAAGGAGAGCCAGGTTGGCGAGGTTTTTACTAGTTGAGTCTCGCCATCACTAGAATATAAAGCCATGGTTCGCCATATATCAGGAACTCATAAAATGGTGGCACTGGACTCTATACGACAGCTACGATAAGTTTCAGGCAGGACTCCATGTTGTAAAAACTCCACCAGAGATGTAGTGTCAGGTGAGTGATTAGGTGTCTTGCTGAGTCCAGGCACTGCCAGCATTATAATGGTGAATCAATCACTGACTAATAACATCATGTCGGTGAGCCCACTGCTCAGAGGTACCCATTATGGTGGTGAGCCCATCACTAAATAATAGCATTATGGCGATGGGCCCCACTGCCCAGAAGTACTCCTATGGCGGTGGGCCCATTGCTAAATAATAGCATCATGGTGATGGGCCCACTGCTCAGAAGTACCCCTATGGTGGTGGGCCCACTGCTCAGAATAACACCCATCGCTCAGAACACTACCTATGAAGATGGGCTGATGGCTGTATAGTAGCCCCGAGGTGGTCGGCCGATGGCTCAGAACTTACCCCCTGGCAGTCAGCTGATCGCTCAGTACTACCACGGTGGTGGTGGGCCGATGGCTGTATAATAGCACCATGGTGGTGGGCCGATTGCTCAGAAATATACCTCTGGTGGTGGGCCCATTGCTCAGAACACTACCTATGGCAGTCGGCCGATGGCTGTATAATAGCCCCAGTGGCAGTGGGCCGATCACTCAGAAATATACCTATGGTGGTGGGCCCATCGCTCAGAACACTACCTATGATGGTGGGCCCATCGCTCAAAAATACATCTATGGCAGTGGGCCAATCGCTCAGAACTATCACCGTGGCAGTGGGCCCATGCCTATATAATAGCAGCACCATGGCAGTGGGCCGATTGCTCAGAAATACTCCTATGGCGGTGGGCCGATCGCTCCAGCATTCCCTTTCTCGCCATGAGCTGATCGCTTACAACTCCTTACACAGACTGATGGGCCGACGTCCACTGGCTGTCCAGTTCATGACAATGTCAGGGTAAATGGGAGTCCAGTTCACAAACATGACTGAATGGGCTGAGTCAAGCCAACCGCCAAGGGCCCCGCGACCAAGAAGGCAGCCGCCAAAGTGACATGCAAGGTTGGCGGCAGTGGTGGTGTTCGAGGTGCTCGGCGCTAAGTCTTTACAAGTAGTGCTGTTGTAGCACCGATATCGCAAAGGTAGTTCATACAATGCGGTCATCCTCACATGGAACATGTTATAGTAGTCTTAAGTATAGTTGATCCTGAGCTACTTTGTAAAATACATAGTGGCGCGCTGCCATCCTAAGTTGCTGATGATGGTGAAGGCATGCTGGCAGAATCGACTTTGTCTCTGAAGGCATCCAGCGACTTGGACACCAGCTTGGTCTCTTTCTTGGCGGTCGCCATCTCCTTGTTGAGCCTCACCTCCAACTCATTCAGGTCCTTCATCACCTGCCTCACCTGCTCGTCCATCTTTGCAGACTGCTTCGCCTGGAACTCCATCGAGTTGTGCAGGGCCGTCAACTCTCCCTGCATCCAGTTCCACTCATCGCCGCTCAGTCTGTTCATGGAATCTTGCTCCAGCTGGTTGATCTTCGCCTTCAGCCCTGGCAAAAAGGCTGAGTTTGCCAGTGCATCGTCCACCCTCTTAGTC
The DNA here is from genome assembly GCF_003851025.1 of Sparassis crispa. NCBI lineage: Eukaryota > Fungi > Basidiomycota > Agaricomycetes > Polyporales > Sparassidaceae > Sparassis > Sparassis crispa. The sequence goes on from NW_020939747.1 coordinate 3,295,171, forward strand.
AGTCCATCCTGGAACTTCTTCACCTTGGCGGTCACCTGGGCGGTGTTATGTGCCGTCATCAGTTGTGGCAAAAAGGTCAAGTTGGCAATTGCCTTCTCCACCCTCTCCATCGGGCCGCTTTGGAAATCCTCAATGATGGCAGCATGACGCACCGCCACTGCCTTCTCGATGACGATCTGCAGGTGCTCATCCACTCGCTCATCGATGTGTTGGTCCACAGCGCCTGAGGTGGCCTCCATTCGCTCCAGCATAACCTTGAAGCGGTCTATCAAAGAGGTCAGCACCTGCATGTGCTGTTGGAACTCCTGCTCCACGCTCGCCTTGTGCGCCTGAAATTCACTCCATAGGTCGACGAGGCTGTCGGATGTATCTCTCCTGTGCTTGCTGCTACTTGGCTCATTGTCCGATTCTGTGGCAGGGGTGTTAGACCTCGCGAGCGAGATCAGATAGGTGGAGCTGGGTCAACCAAGTGAGCAGTCATGTTAGTGTTGCGGTCCCGCAACTGGTCATGAAAGTCATGAAGGAGTCTTAAGGCGGGGCATGGCGCTTGAGGGCGAAGGACCGGGGCCCTTCCCAGGGAGAGAAGAGCAGGGTGCGTGTGGTCAGAGAGACTGGGCATGATGAGCGGAAGGACCGCTCATTATCCTTGAGCCAGTGAGGATCGAGGGTGACACGGGCTGCAGTGAGCAGTGCCGGGGTTCGTCGAGAGAGTGCGAAGCACAAGGTTGAAGTTAGAGAAGTCTGACCCCTATTTACAGTAACTGTGGCGTAAATACATGCAAGTAAGTAAAGATTATAGACGAGGCTCGAATACATAAGGCTCGCGATTCCCACGGTAAGTAGCTTTGAAGGTTCTTACTATGACGGCTAGGATGCCCATCCGTGCATCCGTAACAGAGCCCCCCATCGCTAGCCTGATGTGATTGTGCTCCTCCGGCAGCAGGGACCACTGCAGGATAAGTCGTCTGAGTCCGCGCCAGTGTTGCAGTTGCAGGATGTCATCTTCACTGTCTAGATAGCCACACTCCTGGGAAGAAGGGAAGGTGGACAACCTGAAGCCCCAGACCCACTGATACCGGTCTCGTGTGGCAGCCCACACCTCAGCAAGGTCTTGAGTGGTGGCCGTGCATACGTTGGTGTCGAGATTAAATGCTAGCCGTTCCACGTCGTAGCGAAAGAGGAAGGTATTGAGCTCCCATTTGAAACTGCGGGCATCTGTATCCGTAAGGGGGTCCTGACGAATGTCTGCCAGCTCTGCTACAGTGGGCATGGCTCCCGCAGTGCTGTCGAAAATCTGCGGTACATGCGCAGTGTCCATTGAGGACCCCATTCAGCAAAAATCTCCCTGAATCTGGACAAGCTGACCAGTGACGCGTGCCCAGATTCTCCACAAGCCAACGTGGGCCGATGAGACCCTCATATGCCCATTGCTTGGATGGGCCATCTGTGCTGTACGTCTTTACCTCTGGTCGGCCCATTTATTGACTCTGTTTGCACATACACAAGAAGGTTGGATGGGCCCAGGCAGCATCATTAGAAAACTTTCAGTTCAGCCCACTCAGAGGCCTGCAGAAGTAAGGCCTCAGATCTTCTACTTGGCCGACAGTTGATACAGGCATACATGCCTGTAGGCAAAGTTGCACATCGACATACTTGACTCGGCCCATGGACAAGGCAAATGATCGAGTGTTCTTGTGTCGGCCAATCCTTGGCTGTATTCAGTACTTTACTCTGGGCCCACCGTCAAGCGTGTACATTGAGTTTTCATGTCGGCCGATCCTTGGCTGTGTCTTATACTTTACACATGGCTGTAGCATTCTGTACCTATGATTTTCATGTCAGCCCATCCCTGGCTGTATTCGATAGATTAAACTCGCTTTGATGCATTAGACTTGGCCCACCGTTAGGCGTGTACCTCGAGTTTTTGTGTCAGCTGATCCTTGGCTGTATTTGATAGACTCGGCCCACCATCAGGCGTGTACCTAGAGCTCTCCTGTCGGCCCATGTATGACTGTATCTCACATTCTAGACTCGGCCGCCGAGTCGGCGTAGCATTCCATACCCAAGATGTTCATGCCGGCCCATCCCTGGCTGTATTCGACACATTAGACTCGGCCCACCATTAAGCATGTACGTTGAGTTTTCATGTCGGCCGATCCTTGGCTGTATTCAGTACTTTACTCTCAGCCCACCATCAAGTGGTCGGCAAATCAGTGTACCTGGTGTTCTCATGTCCGCCCACCCTCTGTGCACCAATGACACAAATGCTTGAAGAGGTCAACCCTGGTCTTTAGCATGAGGCCATGCCAGGTGGAACTTCCTCATCTGCTGTGTTCCTCGAGCAACGTTCTTGAGTCTCGGTTGGTTCAGAGTACTCCGGCATAGTACCATGGTTCCACTGTCCTGAACTCCATGCTGCATGCATGCTACGTATGACAAGACACAGGGCACAGTACTTTTTTCAACAAAGTTCCACTGTGGCCGACGCAGTGAAATTCTGGGCCACTATTTGATAGCAGAAAAATGGCAAGGCTTGCTGAAATGGCCTAATACTATCAGTGACCTGGATATGCCACCATTGGATGTCAGGAATTTTTCTGGCATTTGGTGCACTCCATCAAGTGCCTGAAAGTTTCGTAGATGTTTTCGAACCTAAAACATTGTAAAAGTTTCAGGATTAAATGGGGCCAAGTCAACTCCTAGTAAAGTAGGGATTGCAGGACGGTGGCATTATTTCATCAGCGGCCAGATCAGTACAAGGTCAGGATTACTGGCTGTGGCATTCCCAGCTACAGCCCTCACAACAAGCCAGGCTAATTGGTCTGACAATCAGTCCATTTCGCCCAGGTCGCACTTCAGCACATCTCCAAATTGTTGGACACATCTCAGAAAAATCCGAAAGAATAGTCTGCAGGTGTGTTATGTCCGAGATAAAAATCCACTAAGATGCCACACACAACATTCGGTAACCACAGCATGCGGTAGGAACAGAATATTATGGCACCTCAGGTCTCAGGCCTGCAATTCGTGATGCGCTATCAGTTCACATGAACGGTCTGGTGACGTCCGGTACTTCAGGTGTAGCATTGTGCATGTACACCACGATACTCACCTGCAAAGTCTGAATGACGCGGCTGAAGTCCCAAAGGCTTGCCATGTGTTGTGGGGCTGCATGTGTTGCATCCACTATCTTACACCCAGTTAATGATATCGGCCATGACATCAACCATCTATCATGCCGGAGCATGAGGCTGTACCAAATTCTTTCATGTCAGCCCAACCGTGGCTGTATGCCCAGCCCACCATCAAGGTGTCGCCATATTGCGACCTCGGCCACCCATGAATGAGGGACCAAATTGTGTCGACTAGTGCAATCTCTCAAGTTACCCTGTATTACCAGCTTCATTTGTCGCCCAAACCCTAGCACCTCAATTTGAATGGCATAAATCTGGGTCTGAAGGATTCTTTACAGGCTTTTTGTTCATATTTCGTGCCCTCAGCCTCGATCGCTCTACTGACAGTGGAGTTGCTTGTCCGGGGGCGCTCTCAACGGACACCACCTTGTAAAGATATCTAACACAGTGTTCATAAAGAATGAGATACTTCACTGAACAACCACAGTTGTGTCACTTTTCACACAGCGAAACCAACACGGGAGAGCCAACATCTTCTAATTGTTGTGTAAATCACGAAAACTGCTCACCAACAAGTCATAAATTCCATCCACAACACCCGTGCTGCAGCCTGGAGCCAAGCCCTACAGTTACGAGCTCAGTTGACAACCTATGGCACAGCAAATAACTCAGCTATGCCCGGGCTAGTCAGATATTTCAGGCGACCCATGCTTATGGGCCCAGTCAAAGACCACTGCAGATTGCTATGCCTGTGGGCCCAGTTGAAGAACAGGGACATCCCAGAATCTCATGGGCCCAGTCAATGAACTCAGCGATGGTGCGCAATGGGCCTATGGGAAAAACCTCTAGTACTAGGAGGCTATCAGCCTATTCCAGAATCTGCAGTATGGGATCTCGATCGGCCGAAATAGGCTTGTCCAGAATCTGGGCACGCGTCACCAATCTGTTGGTCCAGATTCTGGTGGGTTCTTAGCTGTTCTTTGCTGAACGGTGTGCATTGAGGCGGTGACGTTGTCAACAGGGAGTGCACTGCTTCCGGTTTCCTGTAGCACCATCCGATAGCGTGCTCGTCATGTTCCCTTACGTTCAGTTTAAGTAGGTGTGGGGGTGAGATGGGAAGCTGGTTGAGATGGGGGAATTTGGGGGCCAGCCCGTGGGTAGTTTCTCATTTGAAACGCGCTGGGATGAGCATCACGTTGGTCTCAAACTCACTGTCAAGAAACTTCGTGGCCTCCGCCAGTGACACAAAGGAGATGCGGGACTGCATGGTATGCTCGTGAGCAGTGGACCATGTGCGGGGTGCCGCAGCTGGGTCTGGCAAGAGTAGGTCCAGAACGCATGCTCCTCGAATGGCTGGCATGGAGGAGCTGGTGCATGGAGACGGTGTTGGTAGCAATTGTGCTGGAGGACAAGACAGCTGTCCAAGTGTCAGACAATCCAGGAGAGGAAGCTTACTTGGGAGAGAGGGAGCGGGGTGAGTGGTGCTGTGCATTGAGAGCTGATCGAGCAGGGGCACTTTGTCGCGCGGTGCGAATCTGTGTCTGGGCGGGGGTTCAGTCAGTCGGCTTTCTAGGTTGGACTCCGGTGGGGAATTAAAGCCCGAGGCTAGCCCGCACGGTGGTCGTGCAGGGCTGTGTCACCTTCGCCCTGGCGGGGAGTACTGATCCAGTCTGGGGAATGCTGAGGGAGAGTGGCGAGGAGGAGAGTAGTCACGTTGTCATCCAGGGGATACTCGGGGATTGCATTGTCCATATGGGAAGCTCCCACACCTGTCCCTGAAATGGCTCCTGGTTGTGGGTGACCTCCTGCTGTGCGAGCGATGTCGATTCGAGTATACGGCCTGGTAATGGGAGTGAGAGTGGCTTCTCGATGGCCATTGACTGCCAGGCGGGGAACTCAAGCGTCGGTGGCCTCGGGTGCTCAGGCATGCAGGCAGTGTTCGCCGGTGAGGAGGGGACCTTCACTGTGGGGACCTAGCACATACTGGCCGATGGACAGGGGAGCACCTGATGGGAGTGCGTGGCTGAGATGCGGGCCATGGGGCAGGAGCGAGGTGATCTTGAGACCTCCCTCTGTGTAGCGTGAGGGTTGTCATCCTTGCGACGGGAGATGAGGGTTCCACGTGTGGCAGTGCGAGTTCCAGTTGTGGTATAGTGTAAGCATCGAAAAGATCTCCGTACTCTTTGTCGTCATCCAGGAGGAGCTGCAGCTCCTTCCACGCGCGTTTTGACAGGGGCTTAACATACAGTGGGTCATTCGTGGGTAAGTCCAGTGACAACAAAGGGTTCTGGGCTTGCTGGCACATGAGCGATGCTCCGGTGGACAGAGGTTTGAGTGAAGTGATGAACCAGCATGGGCACCCGCAGAACACGAGCCATTTGTGAGTCTCTAAGTCATCCTCATCGAGCCAACAGCTGATGATGGCCATAAGTGGAAGCGGTGAAGGGACGCAGAGCGCGCTGAGGTGGGAATCACATCCGGGAAGCGGTCTCACATTTTGGAGATACTACAGGGTGCTACACAACTGACCCCTAGTCCGACATCAGTTGGAAGCTGGTTATCGGAGGAGGGAACGCTACGAGCCTGAACGCTACTTCCAATTCCTCGACTGTGATCTGCAACCGTCTCAAAGTACCATCCGCCAGCTCGCATCTACCAGTGATTCCACGCATGACATCGTACAGTTCGTGGGCCATGTTGCGCAATGTCTCAACCCGAAGGTGCAAGGTTCCTGATGGCGATAAAAAGCTGAGGAACACGACTCCAGGAAAATAGGGACAGGACAACCGTGCACCAATGTCAGGGAGACCATCCGGCAGGTGGCCTAAACCAAAGTCCTCGCGGACAGCAGGGTCGTCATACAGAACGCGGGCAGTCAAACCATGAGGAATGACCGCAGGAAGGTGATCCGCAATTCGGGGTATCATCCGATGACCACCTTCTACAGTGCGAGCTGGTGCCAGGTGTATTTCCACCTGGGCCAGGACAGGGATATCGCGCGGAAGGGGTAGGATGATCCCCACGCTGGCCGCTTCAGACTGGGCTTGGACCATAAGGACCTCAGGGACATGTGAGGGTCAGACAGCAAAGGATCATATGCTCGTGGGGGCCTCACCAGCAGGACGTGCATCCGGACTGCCCATGCTTTCCACAGGATCGGGTCGAAGGGCTCGGTAAAGATCTCAATGCAAAGAAGAGCTTCTGCGAGGGTGTATTTGCGAAGGATGATGCTGGCGTCCATGGATGGGAGATTGAGTTTAGGATGGGAGATGCCTCCAAGATGGACGGGTCCTTATTAGGCGCTCGGGCGGGTTCGGTGACGGAAGGTCCCTCGGAATGAGTAGGAGCGTGAGGGGACGGGATTGCGAGATATGGCGTGATGGGCAGTGATTCAGCGGAGCAATTGTTAAGCAGATGCGGGCAGTATCGGAAGGGCAGGAAAGGTCAGGACTAGTTAAGTATGATGGCAGGGAAAAAGGGGAGGGGGAGAACCCACAGTCCCAGAAGGTACGCTTGCGAAAAGACTCATTTTTCATTCCCATCCCATCCAGTTAGTGCGTCTTTGGGCAGTCTTGCGTTTTGTGCGTTTTCTGGGCAGTCTTGCATTTCTGCGTTTTAGCGTTCTCCTTAGGGCAGTGCGATTTTAGTCCGACGCGTTGTCCAGCGATCATTGCAACTACAGAGATTTTCCTAGCTACGCTTTCGGGCCACCCACCTCATACCTCTGGAATAGACTCTTCTCCCTCATTGCATCTTAGACCCCATGCGGACTTGATTCCGCTCGTACTCCTCCTTTCCGGCTTGCGACGGAACATCAATCACGTCAGCGGGTCAGCGAAAAATGCAGACTGGAAGGAGGAATGCAGGTGCGATGCGAAAATGTAAGCTCGCATATCCAGGAGGGCCCGTTGTACTAGCCCTACCGCCGACCACGTACGTTCCAGTGTGAATTCGGAGAAGGCGAGGTCTCCTATTGCAGCGATGACTTGGATGGATTCGAACTCCGGGAGGAGCACATCGGGCAGGATGGGTTCACAGTTGGAGAATGCGAGCTTCTCCAATTGATAGAGGCTATTCAGCAGAAGCCAAAACCCGTCATGCAGGCAGCCCTTGCCTGATTGCAGTGCAAAGGTACAGAATGTCTGTAGGGCCTTCGGAGAGTTGCACTAGGGGAGGGCGTACACGGGATCGAGTGTTCCGTCTGTCGATGGAATTTTGTGGATGAAGAGATGGTGAGGCAGGTCAGGCGACCACCACTGCAGCTGTAGAGTCCAGTCCAGTTCTCCCAGCCGTCCATCCGCATAGGATCGGTCAAGGTCACCTGCTCATGGCGGCAGCATGGGCACAAAGCCACAATTTGAAGAGACCGTGTAGCGACCGTCAGGCAGGATGATATAGGATCTGATGTGCCGATGCCCATTGAAGTTGCTCTATGCGAAGTCGCTGGCAGATGTACGGATTGGCAGGGTGGAGAAGTTGCACAGGAGGGTGTGATGCTCTCTCATTGAAGGGGGCAGTGAGGACGCAGCGACCATAGGATCCGGTGGAGGAGGTTAGCATGGTGGTTGCACTCGGAGACTCCATGGCACGGCGGTTGCTTCAGTGCGTCTACGGCGCGATGGTCACGCACGAAGTGGTTCCCTGTTCTGATGGTGAGTTAGTGAGAAGGGAAAAAGGGAGGCTGTGCCAGCGCGGCATGGGGAGATTACATAGTATACAAATAGAAGATAAAAAGGGAAATTTCAAAGACAAGCTATCTACAAAGGTCAGACTGTCAATAGAATTATAGATTTAATTGTCAGGGCCCGACGCTGAGCGTTTGAACTCCACTAAAATTTCGTGAGCATTGCGGAGGTCATGTGTGGTCTGCTGTGGCCCATACCCTTTCCACCTGATGAGGTATTCGATGATGTTGCATTTCCGTTGGTTGCGCCTCCAAGCCACTATTCTTTCCACTTCATACTCTTGGGCGGCGAATAGGTCAGAACAGCGTGGGTCTGGTACAATGGGATGGGCGATGTCTCCAAATAACTCGGGGTCAGATGGAGTATACTTGCGTAGGTGCTGAATGTTGATGGCCGGATTCATGGGATAAGTATCTGGTATAGCCAGTCAGTAGACCAGAGGATTGACTTTCTCTTGTACTATGAACAGCCTGACCATACGCTGAACCAACTTCTTGCCCGTACCTTGAATGTCCACCAGCTCTAGGCTGTGAGGGTTTACTAGCACCAGTGATCTGACTTCAAATTCTTCCTCCCGGTGTGACTTATTATACTGATGGGCCACTCTTTCCTGAGCCATCATGATTGCATCACGTGCTTGGCAGCGGTGTAGTTCAAGCCCGGAGACAAAGTCCTCAGCTTGTTCGTGGAAGAGTTGCGAGTGCAGTTCGTGATTATCGTGGTTACCGATGAAGTCGGTAGCTCCTCGAGGTTCGAACCCGTATAGCAAGAAGTAGGGAGAGTAGCCCGTGGAGGAGTGAATTGAGGAGTTGTAAGCATGGGCGAGAGTGGGTAGCCATCTAGCCCAGTCGTGCCTATTGGAGTGCGTATATGCTCGTAGCATGGTCTCGAGATTCTGATTTACAATCTCAGTTTGACCATCGTGCTGAGGATGATGCGATGACGACAGACACAGATTGTTACAATGCTCCTCACTTGTGGCGCGTCTTTTCCTTTTTCTTTTCTTTGTTCCCTTTACGTTACCAGACCACGTGATCCAACACGCGACTCATCGGAGCGCAACCTCTGATTCTTTATCCAGATGTCCAGAACTCCTAGTCTAGGGTTACACCGGATCCAACTCCGGACCTTCTTCTTATCGCACATGCAAGACGTGCATGTATGCCTCATCTTTACCTCGTTCTGATACACGACTCGTTATCCCCATTAGTACTGATTATCTCTCACGACCTTACTCAGCTTTCTCATACATATTACTTCCTCGCTGTTACCTTGCTCAGATATTGTTTCACCTTATCTAGCCAATGAACAATCTCGCATTACTGCGTAGTACTGCAGATACCTTTTGTATAAGTAGACGACCTTGTCGAGCTGGATCCCCATCTCGACCTGGTTACCATTAAACCAGCTTTTCACTTGCCTTTGACTGAGATCGACCGTTAGTAGCAGACAGCTACTACGAGTCATAAGAACGAACTCTGATCGACCTTCAGTGCGAGGACATCGCCAGAAGTGTCACTTGAACGGACTTGTGTCTTAGACTAAGACCTTGTCTCATGACGACTCGACTAGCCGCTCGTGTTTCGCTGCCGCGTAACATTAGGTCGAGATCTTATTACTCTCTGTGACTTCCTAGAGTCTAACAACGAACTACCGACCAGACCGAACCTTAAAGACTGAACGATACACCCGATTTGATTGCTAAAGCACCATTTGAGATTACTCTGTAATCGAGGTAGCTGAAGGGATAGACTGATCACTCATCTTCGGAGAGGGGTCTGTCCGAGAGACCAATAGGCCGAGGAGGCTGAGGTAATCACTCGAGCAATCAGCAAATAGGTGTATCAGTTTGAAGACAGAAGACACTCTACGGGCTTGTTAGCCGACGATGAACGAACCCACTTAGTTAAGGACGGTGTGCAGTCTACGTGTAGACGTAGGTCACACAGGAGAATTTATCCACGCTGGATTTGAACTTTATCAACCTGACTGCTCTTCCCAAGCAATACATCGATCTCCTCCCATCTCAGGCAGAGTGGGACGCACAGAGGAACGTACACGTTTTAAACGGACGACCTTTACTCATCAGACCAGATCAACGCATTGATCACCCAAGTGGTGACTACGAAGCAGGCCTACCCCATAACGTTGGAGGGCTTGTACTATCACACATCGCAGACAGCGGCATACCTATCTCTTATCCAGGAGAAAGACCAGACGCCCCTTGGAACCTCCCTGTCCAGGATCCCGTACCCCAACCGATTCTTGCACCAATCATATCTGATTACGTACCACCGATGGCTACAGTTAACATGGATGAAGGACGTCACCATGTCAGCCAGAAGGAACTTGGTTTTAGAAAACCCGAGATCTTCAACGGTTCAGACCGTTCGAAGCTTAGGGAATTCATAAACCAATGCAAGAATTACATGGCCGGAAATAGCCATGTCTACCAGGAGGACAATCAGAAGATCGCATTTGTGCTATCGCACATGCAAGGAGGAACAGCAGGATCATGGGCACAGAGCTTCATAGAAACGGAACTCACCAATGACGACTTCCTTTCTTATGGGAGTTGGAGAGACTTCATTGCGAGTGTGAACAAAGCATTTGGCGATGAAAATATTGAAGAAACCGCTCATACCTTGCTGCGTAACATCAAGCAACGAACTCGTACTGCGGACGACTACATTGCCGAATTCCGATCGATTGAATCCAAGGCAAAATTAGAAGATGCCGGAAATATCGAGTATTTCAAGTGGGGACTTAACGACTCACTCCGACAAAGGATATATGGGATGGAAAGCATGCCCAAGACACTTGACAAGTGGTATGAATACGCCTCGCAGTTTGATAACCAATGGAGATCTGCTCAGATCTTCAAGCGAGGAGCCACTACGACGACGCGAGGAAAGGCCCGATCGGTCCATCGCCCCTACTACTCGGCTTCTGCAAAGGATCCAAACGCGATGGATGTTGATCGTGTCAATATCTCACGCTTATCCCCGGACGAGCGACAGAAGAGAATAAAAGAAGGATTATGTTTCCTATGCGGAAAGAAGGGCCATATAGCCAACGACAGACAATTTCACCCCCAGTCTGGAAGTTTCACCCGTGCTAGAACGATACAGCCCGGGTTGGACACAGACACGATCACATGGATCAAGAAGATGCGAGAAGACCTCGCACAGAAGAAGGAGACATCGAAGGAAGAAACCAGAGAGGAACAGATCGCCTATGTGCGAAACGTCTTCAACGACATGACTGATGAAGAATGAACCCAATCGGGTTTTTGAGACGACGGCCACTAGTAATGCATGGACCGTCGCATCTTACCGTATCTCCCCTCGTTATTTGTAACACTAGCGGAAATTCAATCACTGTGAATATTTCGTTGGGAGAGAAGGAAGACGTTACAACAGAAGCCTTGATCGATTCCGGTGCAGCCGAAACGTTCATGAACATTCGTTTTGCGGAAGAAAACGATTTCATCAGATGGAAATTACCGAAACCGATTAAAGTCATAAATGCAGATGGCACACCAAATCAAATGGGTACCATTACTCATTGTACCTGGAAGATGATGAAAATCGGAGGAAGGAAGACACTTACTCGCTTCCTCTTGACCGACATTGGCAAAAAAAACATACTTCTCGGCATGCCGTGGCTTAAACGCCTCAATCCGATGATCAACTGGGAAACTGGTGACTTTTGGTTTGGTAAAGACGCCAAATGGCCACCGAAACCCACCGTCGAAGATGCACCAGATGAAGAAGTTTCAATTTTCAAGGAAGATGGACTCCCAGAGTTAATCACCACCAAAACTTCCCCTACCTCGTTTGGGCATTCGGAATCTATCAGAAAAATCATGGCCGATAACACTGAGCGTGGTGAGTTACCCGCAGTGCGGAATGATACTGAACCAGATGACCCACCATCAGAACCCCCTATGGATCAGCTCGATGATGACGATCTAGTTATATCCTATATTGCAGGAGAGCCAGTTATTGGGATATTTGAACCCATCAGGAAGGAGTCACCTTTGACGAATGAAGAGACTGAAACTGCAGTCTTCATCATACGAAGAGGCCCCGCCATTGGAAGAATGACACACAGTACCCGATCCCCATTATTCTGTAATGCACAGAATACGGTCTTTTACAAACCATCTGGTAAATCACAAGAATTGGCACAACAGGCACACAAGGAAGCATCAGCTGTAGACAAACCCAAAACCGTCGAGGAGTTGGTCCCCAACTACCTCCACGATTTGAAGTCCGTCTTTGAAAAGAAAGCAGCTGAACGTTTTCCAGAAACCAGGCCTTGGGACCACGCCATTGACTTGAAACCCGATTTTATTCCACGCAACTGTAAAGTCTATCCGTTATCGCTCAAAGAACAAGGAGCGATGGATGACTTCCTGGAAGAAAATCTGCGAAGAGGATACATTCGACCGTCGAAGTCTCCCATGGCTTCACCATTTTTCTTCGTAGGAAAGAAAGACGGAGCACTACGTCCCTGTCAGGATTACCGATACCTGAATGAAGGGACGGTGAAGAACGCCTATCCTCTCCCGCTCATTTCTGACCTTATGGATCAATTCAAAGGCGCATCGATCTTTACGAAAATGGATTTACGCTCCGGATATAACAATGTCAGAATCAAAGATGGTGACCAATGGAAGGGCGCATTTAAGACAAATCACGGACTTTTCGAACCTATGGTCATGTTCTTTGGACTCTGCAACTCCCCGGCGACTTTCCAAATGATGATGAACGCACTCTTCAAGGACATGATCGATGAGGGATGGATAGTCATTTACATGGATGATATCCTCATCTTCTCAAATGATTTGGAAGAACATCACGTTCGAACCCGACGCGTACTCCAACGACTCAAAGACAACGACTTATTCCTTAAACCGGAAAAGTGTTTCTTTGACGTTAAAGAAGTCGAATTCCTAGGCATGATCATTCGAGAAAACTACATTGGCATGGACCCTATCAAACTTAAAGGAATTGCAGAATGGCCTGAACCAAGCACGGTAAAAGGTGTTCGCTCTTTCCTAGGGTTTGGAAACTTCTATCGGAAGTTTATTGCCAACTTCTCGGATATTGCCAAACCATTGACGAATCTTACGCGCACTGCCGCTGGATCTCCACCTTTTGAATGGACAACAGAATGTCAGACAGCTTTCAACACATTGAAGCAACGATTCAGTACCGCCCCAGTACTGTTACTGCCTGACAAGGCAAAACCCTTTATTGTGGAATCTGATGCTTCCAAGTTTGCTACGGGTGCAGTTTTATGCCAAGCCGATATCAATGGAGACCTCCATCCTTGTGCCTACATTTCACAGACACTCAATCCAGCTGAATGGAACTACGAAATCTACGACCGTGAACTCCTCGGAATCGTTCGAGCCCTCACTGAATGGCGCCATTATCTTGAAGGCTCTCCCCATCCCGTCGAAGTTCGCAGTGATCACAAGAACCTCACGTACTTCCATACAGCTCAGAAGTTAAACCGCCGACAAGCACGATGGAGTCTCAAATTATCACAATTTGATCTTCACCTTATCCATGTCCCTGGCACTCAGATGATCCAATCTGATGCGCTATCTCATCGTAATGGACTCAATGACAGTAAAAGTGACAACGAAGATCGCATTCTTTTACCCAACGCACTATTCGTGCGATCCATTTCCCCGACACTGTTCGACGAAATCAGGAATCACGCAGCAAAAGACCTCATTGTTCACGAAGCCCTCGAAGCGATTGCGCACAAAGGGCCATTCCTCATGAAATCATCGCTTTCTGACTGGGAAGTTCACGATGGTGTCATCCTCTACAAGGGAAAGATCTATGTTCCACCATCCGAAACTCTTCGTCGTGACCTCGTTCGACTACATCACGACTCCCCTGCCATGGGTCACCCTGGAAAGTTCAATACTCTTGAACTGTTACGTCGTGAATTCTGGTGGCCCGGCATGTATACATTTGTCTACAATTATGTTGAAGGCTGTGCCGCCTGTCAACAAATGAAACCGAATACTCATCCAACTCGTATTCCTTTGGAACCAATTCCCGCCGACCCACACGCATTACCATTTTCCTGTTGCACCACCGATTTTATTACCGACCTCTCCGTTTCCAACAGTTTTGATTCAATTATGGTCGTAGTAGACCATGACCTTACGAAAGGGGTGATTCTTACGCCCTGCCTCAAAACAATCACAGCCGAAGGAACGGCGAAGATTTTTCATGACAAAGTATACTCGCGATTTGGATTACCCGACCGAATCATCTCGGATAGAGGACCTCAATACGCATCCAAGGTCTTCCAAGAGTTAAATCAACTACTCCAGATCAGATCATCAATAAGCACAGCTTATCACCCTCAGACGGACGGAGAAACAGAGCGAGTCAACCAGGAGCTGGAAATCTATCTTCGACTCTATTGTGGAAACAACCCTGAAACATGGGCCGACTGCCTGCCAGACCTCGAGTTTTGTCATAACATAAGGGAACACTCAGCACGGAAGATGAGCCCATTCCGCATCATGATGGGATACGAACCACGTGGACTCCCTTCCATATTTCCGACCATGAACATTCCATCGGTTGAATCCAGGCTTGACATGTTGCAGAAGATAAGACTAGAAGCACTAGCCATGCACGAGTTAGCCCGACAACAGATGGCGGACCGAGTCAGACAAGGATCGCCGAAGTTTACACTAGGACAGAAGGTCTGGCTAGACTCGAGGAACCTGAAGGTCAATTACGCCTCGCGCAAGATAGCACCAAAGCGTGAGGGGCCATTCGAAATTGTCGAAGTCATCGGACCAGCCAACTATCGTCTCAAACTCCCGAAGACCTGGCGAGTTCATTCCGTATTCCACGCCGCCCTTCTATCTCCTTATCGCGAAAACGACATACATGGTCCGAATTATGTGAACCCACCACCTGATGTCGTTGATAACAAAGAAGAGTATGAAGTCGAAGCCATCCTGAATCACAAGACGTACCGAGGTCATCTGAGGTACTTAGTCAAGTGGAAGGGATATTCTTCAACAGAAAACTCGTGGGAACCTACCCACAATTTACAGAATGCCAAGCGAATCCTCGATGCATATAAAAGGACCAGGGGAATCCAGTAGAGGAGAAGAAACCCTGAATGACTACCACGACGGTTTTCCTCATCATCTTCCTAATCGTCCTCCACTGCACAACCCTCACTTTTCTTTGGATTGTCCATCGAATCCTTATCAGACGACTTGTCGAACACACACTCTTCACGCGAGACAGCCCGCACGCTAACGGCTGGGGTGATCAGAATGATGCCTGGAACTGATCAGGCAGCTCTTATCTCTGTGGGAATACTCTTTATCGTCCAATGGATTTTCATCTATTTGATTATTACTCGGATCCACGACATTCTATTTCACATCACAGATAACCGTGATCCCCTTAATGACCGAAAGGTATAAAAGGAGGAGAAAACGACATATCATCAATGCCCACTTCCGCTATAGACGACCTTGTTCACAATATACTCGCTGAAGTCGCCTCCACAATTATGAGCATACCCGCATCGCCTACGCTTGTCAATGGAGTACCCTCTCGAGCACAGACACCCTTTATCCGCACCTCATCGCCCTCACCTTCTATCGAACTCAGTCACGCATCGGACGAACAAGAATTTGCCACACGTCTGATCTCGGCTATCCGTGTTCCTGTCGACTTCACAGATATCCTTGTCACCTTACGAAATCACCCGCAAGATCGACAAGCAGTGGTTTCCATGCAACGAGCATTAGAAATGGTCGAGTGGATGCAGACAGCTAGACAAGAGCTCATCGCAGCAGAAGAAAGGACGAGTAGAGCCCGAACCAGAGTCGACCAAGCCTGGTCGCTGATGCGTAGTACGGTCACTCGTACAGCACAGGAGATTTGGAGGGAGCATGGGGACGAAGACATCGGACACATCCTCGGATATACCACTAATGGAATACCCGCATCCACTCCTCGCTCATCGCCAGAACCAATTCCCGTTCGACCTCGCCCTCCTCGTTCGCACGTACCCAGTGGACGATCTCCGTTATCCCAACCATCTTTCTCGACCGCATCCACTTCTTCGCGTCGCAGTCATCCCTACAGGGATGGACGTATCCCCGAACAAGGATCACGAACCAGCCGGCGGACATGCTACAAATGTGGAGGAGATCATTATGTCCGTGACTGCCCCCGACGACGATGAAGATCACAATATTTCTTGTGGGACAAGAAACGTTAGACGGGAGCTGATGTTACAATGCTCCTCACTTGTGGCGCGTCTTTTCCTTTTTCTTTTCTTTGTTCCCTTTACGTTACCAGACCACGTGATCCAACACGCGACTCATCGGAGCGCAACCTCTGATTCTTTATCCAGATGTCCAGAACTCCTAGTCTGGGGTTACACCGGATCCAACTCCGGACCTTCTTCTTATCGCACATGCAAGACGTGCATGTATGCCTCATCTTTACCTCGTTCTGATACACGACTCGTTATCCCCATTAGTACTGATTATCTCTCACGACCTTACTCAGCTTTCTCATACATATTACTTCCTCGCTGTTACCTTGCTCAGATATTGTTTCACCTTATCTAGCCAATGAACAATCTCGCATTACTGCGTAGTACTGCGGATACCTTTTGTATAAGTAGACGACCTTGTCGAGCTGGATCCCCATCTCGACCTGGTTACCATTAAACCAGCTTTTCACTTGCCTTTGACTGAGATCGACCGTTAGTAGCAGACAGCTACTACGAGTCATAAGAACGAACTCTGATCGACCTTCAGTGCGAGGACATCGCCAGAAGTGTCACTTGAACGGACTTGTGTCTTAGACTAAGACCTTGTCTCGTGACGACTCGACTAGCCGCTCGTGTTTCGCTGCCGCGTAACACAGATGAACATTGAGTTCCTTAGCAATGACTCTCCAGAAGTCCGAAGTCCAGCGTGCATCCTGATCCATGATGATGTGTTCCAGAATGCCATACCGGTAAACGATATAGTCCACAAACATTCATCCAAATCCTTCGGCGTCCAGCTTCCCTGAGCACGGGACAAACTGCACATGTTTTGTGCAATGGTCAACTGTTACTAGCACGGCATTATAGCCCATGGATTCAGGGAGCCCCATAATGAGATCCAGGGAGACCCACTCATACGGTCAGATAGGGACGGGGTTTGGGTGGAGTAGTCCAGCTTTCATTCATGTATCATGCTTCACCTTTTGACACACATCGCAGGAGGAAACATAGCTCATGACTTCTGCTCGCAATCTTGGCCAGTAGAATTTACTGCTTAGGCGTAGCGCGAGTTTGTGCGGACCTTTGTGGGCGGCTTCAAATGGTGAGTCGTGCGCCCATGCGATTATTCCCGCTGTCTCTGCTCTAGGTATGCAAAGTCGTGCCACGTTATCTTCCGAGTGGAAGAATAGCAGGCTCTCTTCATCTCTGAAGAAGCATTGGCCATCAAAAGGAGAGACATTGAGGCTCCCTGCCTTTTTCCATTTATCGCGAAAGAAGGGGTCCTTAGTGTAGCCATTCATGAATCTTTCCTTGAACTGCTGGCTCAAGCTTATGAGAAGCTTGGCGGATCCGATGTACTCTCCCTTGCTAGAGGGAGTGGATGAGAGTGGTGGTCGCTCATCGCTTTGTGGAGTTGTCAAGGTGGCATTAGCTACAGCTAGTTTCAGCTTGAGGTGTGAGCTCTCGGAGTAACTTCCAGGGCTCTGGTGGTCAAAGTCCCCAGTTCTCAAGCTAGTGTCGCGGTCATCCGGTATTCCCATAGTGTCCCAGTCCCAAGCGGGTGGTAGGCCCTCCAGGACTTCACTCCATTCCCATATGGCCCTTGTAGAGGAGGCCATTTTTGTGGCTGGGAGTCGCTCTTGCTCTGCTTCATGTCTAGCTGGAGTGACTTGGTCCGTGACAATTGCTAGTGAGGAATCAACAACTGGTGAGTTGTGTGCTGGTGGTAGCCTGGGCAGTCTCAACAAGGGATCTACATTGGAGTGTACCCTCCCTGCTCTGTGCACGATGTCGAGATTAGGGAGGTAAGCTGCGAACACTGCCCCCCACGCTGCTAAGTGGCAGTTTGCATTCTCATAAGTGCAAGCCCATTGGAGTACTGCATGATCCATGATAAGCATCACTGCTTTGCCCTCTATGAAGGGTTGGAAGTGAACAAGGCCTTCCTTGGCTGCTAGTGCTTCACGTTCCATCACAGAGTAGTTGTGCTCAGCGGATTTGCACGTGCGACTCTAGTAGGCTATGACATGTTCTACATGCACGAGTGATTCATCGAGGGATGCAGCCCAAGGTTCATTAATAGGAACGTCCTTGAACTTGGAGGTGAGGTGGGTAATGAGATTGGGAGCTGGTTGATGCGACTCGAATGCCTTGCGCAGGTGGTCGTAAGCTTTTGTTCCAGCAAGATCTCGAACTTGAATTGGTTGGACTTGCTGAAGGCATGCTCCCAGGGCAATGTCAGAAGCATCAGTGTAGAGTCGGTATGGAAGTCCCGGCATTGCGTGAGCAAGGATGGGTGCTGACTGGAGTGCTTCTTTAGCCTTCATCCACACAACTTCGCATTCCGTGGTCCAATCCCATTTGTGGTCCTTACGAAGTAGCTCAAAAAGTGGGAAGATGACGAACAAGTAATACGGAATATATGTCAAAAAGTAGACTGTCATTCCCAAAAAGGTTTGGAGTTCGGAGACTCGAGACGGTCATGCAAGTTCGGTGATGGCGCGTACTTTCTCCTCATGAGTAGAGAATCTCAGACGCGATACCTTCTGGCCGAGGAGAAGGATTGAGGAGTAACCGAAATGACATTTCATTGGGGAGAGAGTCATCCTCGATTCCGAAATTGCTGACAAGACTTGGTCTAGGTGTACTAAGTGTTCTTGGCAGTTCTTGGAGTAGATTACGATATTGTCAATATATACGAGTGCGAAGAGCCAAAGATAAGGGGCAAGCACACTCTGCATAATGCGTTGAAAAGTGGACAGTCCATTCCTGAGCCCGAAGGACAGTCGCCTGAACTGGAATAATCCGCGATGCGTGCAGAATGCTGTCTTCTCGTGGTCCTGTTTGGCGATGGGGAGTTGTGTAAATCCAGAGAGTGCGTCCAGTGATGACAGCACTTGGGCTTCAGATAGGGCTTGCAAAATGTCGGTCTGCCGAGGGATTGGAAACTTGTCTGCAATAGTGAGTGCATTAAGCTTCCTGTAGTCCATGCAAAAGCAAGGCTTTCCATTGTGGTAAACTATCAGCACGGGGGCAGCCCAAGGACTTTTTGAGGATTCAACTACCTCCATCTGTAGCCATGCATCCAGCTGTTTATTGATAACTTCACATTTGGCCGAGGATGCCATATACATGGGTAAAGCTACCGGTTTCGCGTCAGTGGGAATGTGTATCTCCATGGCTGATGGGTTGTGTCCCAGGTGTCCATCAAAGGTGAATGCTGACTGGTTCTTCCTCAAGGTCTGCAGAATTTCCTCACGGAGCTGTGGAGGCCAGTCGGGGCTGACATCTAACAACTCTTTCAGTTTGGCAGAAGGAAGTATTGTGTCCTTGGGCAGAGAGGAAGTCTTTGGTCCCCATAACTTGTCTGGTACAACATCGGGTGGGAGTGCTGCAGTGGTTGCAGGCACTGGCTGAATGTCATTGGGTTCATCCTGGTTCCGCGCGGTGGTCGCACTGGAATTGTCCCATGGTCATGCGAAGTTGAGGTCTTAGTCTCGCAGGGAACCTTGGATAAGATGATGCACGGCTGCCACGTGCGCTTCCAGTTCTGATGATGGGGACTCCAGCCATGACCCAGGGCAGTGGAGTCGACCAAGTGCATCTCTCTTATGCACAGTGTAAGGCCGGCTCATCGGATTAGACATGGAAACATAAGGATGGTTCGCGTTGATTAACATCGGGGTACTGAGTAGCATGGAACCATCTAGCTGAGCCAGAACGGTCTTTTGGACCAGCCAGTCTTCAGCGAGAAGGAGATCGGGAATTATGGGCACTTGTCTGCATGACTGGGGGCTAATACGGACATCGGCGGCAGCTCGCACTACTAGACGTTCTTGCAGGAGGCGTCAGGTGTCCTTGTAGTATAATTATAATACCTTCCAGTAACTACCACACAGGTCAATACAATGTGTCCGCTGATCGCCGCACTGGGTTGCATTATAATTCCTCACTAATAAGCGGCCCACATTATAATACTAGCAGAAAAAAAATAATGACAGGGAATTTAAAAAATGAATTGCCATATTTGGAAAAATCAAAACATATAAGAAAAGACGGAATACTATTTTCGGAAAGCTCAAACATACGAGAAAAAAAGACGAAATACTATTTTTGGAATGCTCAAACATATGAGAACAGACAGAAACATTACCTGCCAGCCCAAGCATATGAATTGGTATCAAACCATTCAGCCGTCATATTGCACACAGGTGACAAAACATAGCATTGCGGCTGAAATCTAAAAACATGGGTACCGGGAGAGCGACGACCACATGGGTAGGTCCAATGGATAGAAAGTGACAGCGAGCCAAAAATGAGCACGAGATAGAGAATGTGGGCTATGGGAGGCAGGAGATAGGGAAGGTCAAGTATCAAGATAGCTGACACTACATTATACAGGGTCCACATCGTTCTCCAGATCTTCATCAAGTCCGAGGTCGACGTCAAGCTCTACGTTACAATCAATCTCAGCATCCAGGTCGACAGCTTCAGACTCGATGTCATTGTCCTGCTCACTTGCAGCATCCAAGGACGAATCAAGCACCTGCACAGCAGTATTGAGGTCGCGAAGGATGGTTTGCATGCGTTGCCATACAACGGTCCACTTGGAGTCAAAATTCGCAGCAAGGTTCCTCTCCATTGCAGCGTGCTCCATCGCAAATGCTCGGAGACCTTCGTGCAAAGCCGTATCGCTGTCGGCACTATGATGATCACCTCTGGCACAGAGTTAAAAACAGACCACGGAGGCTCAGGGCAATCGACTTACTGCTAGTCTTCCAGCTCCATGTCCAACAGCAAGAAGGTGCCGGGGCTCACATCCAACTGCGCATCTTGCATTGCCTGAACACGCGCCTGCTCCTCCTTCGCCAGCTTCAAATGCACTTCGGCAAGTGTGACAGCTGACAAAAGTTGTAAGTAAAAGTCAGAGCAATAACCAGCTGGGACTTACTGCTCTTGGGTAACACATATGGATCTGGCTTTGAATGATCCACCTCCCACTCCTCCAGCATCGTCCTCCAAGCTGAAACGTCTGCAGGACATTGTGCAAGCAGACCACTCGTGAACTTGCAAAAATCTTCGTGGTGGGCGATGGCTTCTGGTATCACTTCCAGCATCTGATGCAGCAACATGTTCTCTACACAATTGATATCAAGATTAGCGAGACAGGTGGACCAGTAAGATATGGACTTACCAAGTTCGACCATCTTGCGCCAGTTGTGGAACCCACAAACATTATCGATCGTCTCCCACCATGCACCCGGGCCCATTTCCTTCATGCTGGGGGCCACAAGGTTCAGTGCTGACCAGTTGCATTCAATTTCCTCTCCGTCAGTCCGTGCGCAGCCTTTTGCAAAGTTGAAGGAGTATGGGGCATGACATAATTTCCGGTGAGGCAGGAGGTGGAACTTGGGGACGTAAAATTTGAGGGCAGAACAGGGGAGCTGAAGCCGCAGCTCCAGCAGCACTTGCTCATGATGAGCCCAGAAATTTATGGACTATTGGCAGGCTATGTCGTAGAAGATGACAAGCCTCTTCGTGTCCATGGACTTGACGCTCGAAAGAAAAATGTAATCCATGTTACAATACCTGTAATGAAGTAAGTATCGGGAAGTGGGCTCGTGCACATGTGGACAGACCTTTCTCCCTTCTGTAAGGTGCTGAGCCCTAGCGGCCGAAAAAGCTTATGCCAAGAGCAGCTTACGCCCCCAACGCCCATGGACTGCAAACCTTTGGCCTTCCAGTTCAAAGAGTTCATGAGGGCGGCAAATCCAATGCAGGTGCGAATCTCCTCCTGGTCGACGAATTTTTTGATGTAGTCTGCATACGGCTCATTGTGTACAAAATAAGCCAAGCCAGGTGCCAGCCAGAGGTCGCGCTGATCGTGAGCATGCACACGGTTCAAAAGTCGAAAGTTGGCATTGTGAGAGATGAACAGAGTGTACAGCCATCTACTGGGGGGTTGAATGCACCGTGACGAAAGGGCGAGTAATGCAGGCTTACCTATCAGAGCCGTCGGTGTCATCCCACCCTCGAGGAAGATTTATCCCAGGATGCGGGCAGGCGTGGCACAGCACAGCCAACACTCCAGCACGAGACTCGCTGATACCGCCACTGTCATGCCCCCGGCCGGCGTGTTTTGCCATTTTGACATGGCGCCATTGCCTAATCATGAGCATGAACGAAGGAAGTCAATCCTGTATTTTAGAGAAGCTCTGTCAGTAAAAAAAAAACAGAAATGAGCAGCTGCATCGCTCAGCGGAAGCTTCTGCAAGCCAGTGTTGTCAGTCAACAGCTCCAGTGTCTTGTAAAAGTCGTAAGCTGTTATCTTCCCTTGTAGGTTTAGAACTTGGAAGAGGCGAAGAGTGTGCATGCTGGCACAGGTTCTGGGTTCCAGCCGAGTGGCCGGCCACCAGCCGTAACGAAGAAGTTGCTGGTACTTTGGGGATTCCATACAGGTGCAGAAGGAGACTTTAACTACGTGAATGCCATTCGTATGCAAGACGATGATGTTGCGAGGCTTGGCGTGGGTGCCACAGATTGCATCAAGCTTGTGGCTGAGCTGCACGATGAGCCCGAGGTCGAGAAGGCTGGTCTTCTGGAAGTATGCCCCTGTCCAGACCTACTACAGCTTTCAGAAGGTATTCTGGTAAGAAGAAACTGTGCTACACATACCTCGATAGCATGCAGTGGAGAGCGCCGGTGGCCGCTGACCATGCATGTCTGACAAAGAATCTCCCCACCATAGCAATCCTTGCAGTGGAAATAGAATGGAGACTCGGAAAGGCACGACGCGCAGGGGAAGGTTATGAATAGGCCTTGGCCTTCGAGGTGTAAGACCTCGTCAAGGTAGCTGTCGCGGCACCGGATCCAAGTTCTTATGGGATCGTCCTGAAAGCTCTGTCAATGCTGTGAAATGTTTTCACGATGAATTAGTTATGCACCAATTTCTCATATCACTTTGTTCGTCCCTGCATCACCACATGGATACCTTCTAGCCCAGGCTGTGGCTCAGGTTCTTGAGTTCTATCCAGCGCAGAGTCGGGAGGGTTTGAATCAGAAACTGGTGGATCCACCTCCATAGAGTCCTCGGGGAAGGTAGAGGGAGAGCGACATATTTGCAGGTCTTTCACCTGTGAAATGACATGCCTGCCATCTGCCGAGATGGAGATGCTGCGAGAGGTGGCCTGTCGGCTGTGAGTGTATAATTCTGGGGGTTTTGAAGATTTAGGCATAGTTGAGTAAACTTAAGGAAGAACAGCAGCAGAACATACCAAATATATAGCTTGTCATCCTCACTGTAACAGTTCAGTACTACTACATGGCAAAGCGCCTTCTGCCGATCACACGTTTTATCTATAACAGGAAGGTGTAGTGTACATTCACTGAAACCTAACTAAGCCTTGCATCCGCCGCATTTTTGTGATCTTCCAGCAGGTTCTCATACACCGAGAATAGTTCAAGGACTGCATCCATCCTTTCCTCAATGGACCTATCGAACTCCTGCTTACTGCACGGGTCTTGCGAGGCGAACTCTGCCTCCGTGCGAAATCCGTAGTCTACCCACCTGAGCAAACTGCCAGTGCAATACTGTGCGAATGACTGGCGGCATTCGCCGCCATGTATTGGAAGATTCCCATGCCGCAGAAGGGCAGACGGAATCAGAATGGTTGAGCCAGGGGGAAATTCGATCACCAGCTTGAGGTCAAATAAGACCAGGTGTCCACCACGCTTAGGGTTGAAGGATCCCAGGGCCGTGATTGCGCACCAGGTCTCAGGGCTATTCTGATCATCAGCGTGGTCAAAACAAACTGCATGCAGCCCTATGTTGAAGGTGGCTGCTGGGTAGATGCTGTTTGGGAAGTTCTGGTGGAGAGACAGTTTGCTGCTGTATAACTTCTCCAGGCATGCTGCAGCATGGTTGAAGGCTTTTGGTGCGAACGCAGCAAACACACCTGGAACATGCAGCTTTCAGCCAAGCGTCAGCTACAAATGAGACATGCTGACATACTGCTCCCAAAACCCACAATGCGCTGGATCGCGTGGTTGTGACAAATCTCTGTGAGCAAAGCCTGGTTTTTTGAAGAATTTGACATGTCCCCGGGGGCAACCTGTCCTCCTCCATGAGAGACTCCCATGGCAAGCATCAGAAAACATCCTCTCATCCTCTCCGGTGGGTTTGATGAGCAGGTGAGAAGGTGCCTGTAAGCCGTAAAGATGCTATTGCTGTGCTTGCCTGGCTAGCGGTGTGGTGCCATGTCACATCATCTGGCTGGCCTGCAAGAACCACGATCACTCACCTTTCCATGTCCAACAGCACGTGAGGGCTCCTGCAGCAACAGCTGTATGAGGAGACAGCTTTAGCAACGTCCAGTGTAGCGAAATGCACCTGCCATCCCACTCATGCACACGGAACCCCCGCTTCAACACATCATTCATCTCCCACAACCTCCCCTTCTTCAACGAGCCCATGCACTTCACAATGAACCCTCCGCTGCAGACGGGAAGGTCCCTACCTCAGAGGCCTGAGCTCACGACTGACAGCTTGCATAACTTCACAGCCAAAGGGGAATGCATCTTGTAAGAATAGATCTCGGCGGCCTTAATTCGTAGGCATTTTGCTTGCCTACGCTTCCGTTTCCCGTTCTTTGGGTGGCCTTCATGCGCAGGAGCTTGAGCCAGGTGGCCTCCATGCGTAGGGCCTTCGGCTGCATGGCCTGCATGCGCAGGCCCTTTGGTTGCGTGGTCTGCATGTGCAGGGCCTTCGGTCACGTGGTCTGCATGTGCAGGGCCTTCGGTCACGTGGTCTGCATGCGCAGGACCTTTGGTAGCAGTGTGTCCATGTGCAGGACCTTCGATAGCCATGTTTTCAAGAGGTTTAAAGGGAAGCAGGAGCACCAGGCCCTCAGCGACGGGTGAGTTCCTCCTGGAAGAACACGATGAAAGGGGAGAGGAACACATGGATGTGGGAGATGAAGGGAGCACTGCGAGAGGTGATGCGGGCTGTGATGTGGCGAACAACGGGGGTGTCATCAGAGTGGCAGCCTCCTCGCTCCGTTCCGCTAGCAGCGCTTTCTGCAGGAAGGGCCTCAGCACACCAGTGGTGGCCACCATTGTATTACAATTGCCCACAACACTGGGCAAGCCATTGTGCACAACTCACCAGCCATTGTAATTGTAATAACACTGGGCACATTGTAATCCAATGGCAATTACAATGCTGGCCACATTGTAATTGAAAAAAGAAGTGTTCACAGTGAGAGTTGAACCCCTGACCTCATGGCCGGAGTTTTGCTTATGTAAGCTACATAAAATATGTACTTTAACCACCACACTATTAGTGCTTGCTATTACTTCAACCTCAATTGTATATAATAAGTCTGTCCACTACAATATAATATACAAGCTTCTAATGCACATTTTAATATTATATCTAATACTATTACTTTAAAGAATTAGAAAAAGAGATAAACAAGTAAGAGAACATAAATAGACACTATAATAGTATTTAACAAAGAGTTAAGAAAGGAACAGTAACAAGTGTTAGTATTTGTAATAGAAGCTTGTATATTATATTGTAGTGGACAGACTCATTATATACAATTGAGGTTGAAGCAATAGCAAGCACCAATGGTGTAGTGGTTAAAGCACATATCTTATGTAGTTTACATAAGCAAAACTTTGGCCATGTGGTCAGAGGTTCAACTCTCACTGTGAACACTTCTTTTTTCAATTACAATGTGGCCAGCATTGTAATTGCCATTGTATTACAATGTGCCCAGTGTTATTACAATTACAATGGCTGGTGAGTTGTGCATAATGGCCTGCCCAGTGTTGTGGGCAATTGTAATATAATGGTGAGAACCACAGCTGCTCAGCATGACAGGCGCCGATACGACAGTAGCATATGGTGAGAAGACCCGCCCGGAGCGTGTCTGTGGCTAGTTCAGTAGGTGTGGACAGAACTCAAGACAAACTTACCTCATGCATCTGTTCTTACTTAGCGACCTATAAAAACATATGGAGGTTGAGCACAAAGCGAATACAAAGGAAGGAGAGGTTGTCGGATAAGGAGGCACTTCTGGGGCAGCCTAGTGACCTGAATGTCTGTGTCATAGGGCCAAGTGTTGACCCAGCGTGCACGTCTATTCAGGAGTAACAAAGCCACGCATACTCCTCAGCAAGGGAGTGGAAAACTATAATAAAACTCACCTAGAGTATACAGAGAGGAAAAAAAGCGTCGTCGTGGCAGGGAACGCGAGTTGAGTTGTATTGTAGTGGCAAGAAAGAAGTTGCACGTCAGACTTGATGCATCTGCCAACCAACTCCACCTGTCACTTCACGCATTCCAGCTTCTGCCTCTTCGCTCTAAATTCCTGTACGGAGTGTAGTACTGTAGACTGATTTTTTGTCGTAGTTCATATGTTAAACAGAGTAACTGTTACATCAAACCAGCTTGGGTGCTCGACAGCCCTCAGGCTTCACATACCTCACATTAATGCGCACCAATCGCATCCCAGAATTTAAAGTATGGCCCTCCTTCGCTGCATACCACTCAGTATACCCTCAATAACACCTCCCCTCATACGATACACCCTGAACGAGCTCACACTACCCCTCAAACACAGCGCACGTCTCATAGGTTCACAGGTTACAAGGCAACAAGCAATGCATTCCGACTAACAACAATACAAAGTGTAAACGACACACAGCAGTAACGACACGCGACGACAACACAGGCAACTGGCGACAGGAACAACACATGACATGCAATGCGATGACTTTTTCAGAAGGCTTTCCAGGGCAGATGTGCATTGTCCCGCGTGCATACGTATCACATCATGCCAATGCAATGATGTGGCCAAGAGAATGCACAAGAATGAACTCGCCGACGGCGTCTTCCTCTGTATTAAACTCCTTGAAGAAGCCAATGGGGTGACCACTAGTCATTCTCTTGGCTGTTGCCCTGCAAAGTTCTCAGGTCGCGATAAATTCTACAAAATAAATAAAACTTACTCCGAGCTAAACACACCAGGGGCTGTCCCACGGAAAACAGCATACCACTTGTGATGGCACGACGAGCTGCCACTACAGTCATGAGTCAACACTGCACAAGCATAGCTATGTGAATGACTGCTCGATGTAAAAGCCGTGCTCCTCGCAGAGCTCGCCCTAGGTTGGCGCACTGGGTAGTGAGCGCACCGTTCCCTGCACTGGGCTCTGTGGTGTGGAGTAGGCAGGCATTCGAAAGACTGATGTAGGACTAGACAACAAAGACACATCGTGTGGCCCCTGGCGATCCTCAAGTGTATTGATGCCGATACTCGACAGCGAATAGGGCGTACACTCCAGCTTAGCTGCCGGGGGTAGCGTAGCAACAAAGCCTCTGATGGCACAAGCGTCCTCCAAATATTCCCTCTTCTGATAGGGCCTTCTGATAGCATGAGCCACTACACATAGCAACCACCTCCAGCCTACCAACATTACTATGATACCAAATGCACACATAATATATTACTTACCACGTAGCATATATGCCGGGCCTGGGGGCCAGGCCATGGTAGATGACGTACTTCTTCTCGCCTTCCCTGTAGCGATGGGTCGGCGCAGCAGCAGAGTCATATTTCTTCTCCTCCACAGGAGAAGAATAGAACTTCGCACCACGATAGAATTGCATCGCAGCAGCTTTGTACCTACACCATGGTTAGAATAATATCATTACCTATGGACATAGTACTTACCAATGATCTGTGATGCCTGTCTCACATGCCTCCTCCAACTGATAAATCTTTTTACCATTCACCTCCACCGGTATATCTAATGGACCCTCACAGATGGGGTGATGCAGGGGACCTGCACGAAAGAAAATGGTGAGATTGTTCTAGTCTGTACAACCTGACTCACCTGCATCCAGAAGTGCGAGTTGAGGTTCGCACCTCATAGTGGCCTCACGAGGTGAAGAGTGTTGTCGTTGAGCAGACGTGAAGCCGCCGAGGGCGCGACGAGCAGGGCGGGATGGCAACGAAGCAACAGACAGCATTGCGAAGGCCTCTGCAGTGACATGATCAATATCCTTGCAGTCGGCAACAGAGAGAGCAAGATCATGGTCACCGTACTCATCGTCAGAACCAGCGACCATGAGGAGCAGTGAAGGGAGAGTAGAACAGATGGAGAGAAAGAGAGGAGGGAATGAAGGTAAATGGGAAAGGGACAAGTGGGAAGAGAGTAGGATTTGGGCGGGTTTATATACACAGTTCGCGTAATATTTCGGAATTTCTCGCGGGGATGGTCACACGCACTCATCCCCATTTGGCATCATGGTGGTGCCACACTCGGTCCGACTTACCTTCTTCTCTTCCTAAAGTTCTGTCGCACACTGCTTTACCTTATAGTCTATTGGCTGATGTCACTCCCCAAAGTGAAGAAGACATACCTCAGCAGAAACAAGAAGCGCGGTCCGAAGGGCAAGTACTCACACCTTTCAGTCATGTTACCTGAACTGAACTCCCATTTACCCTGACATTGTCATGAACTGGACAGCCAGCGGACGTCGGCCCATTGTCACCATGTTGACCTCTACCAGCAGTGGGCCCATATCTTTCATGTGTGGGATACTAGCAGTGGGCCCACCGCTAGTGTTCTTCTCCCAGTGCTCGGCCCACTAGCAGGGCATATTACAGTGTTGTAACCGTTAAGCAATGGGCCCACCGCCACAGGTCAGAGGGTGGGCCGACGCCAGAGCATGTTATCGCCATCGATGGGCCCACTGCCAAAGTATGATCAATGAGCAGTGGGCCCATCGCCACGAGTGTAAGATGATGGATGGGCCCACCGCCAAAGGTCAGAGTGTTGGCCATGGCCAGAGCATGTTTGTCTGAGCAATCGGCCCACTGCCAGAGTATGACGAATGAGCAGTGGGCCGATCGCCCAGAGTGTAACCTGAAGGATGGGCCCACCGCCAAAGGTTAGAGGGTTGACGATTGCCAGAGCATGTTATCGCCAGCAGTCGGCCCATTGCCAAAGCACCCTCAGTGAGGGCCTTACTGCAAGCACCCATGGGATAGGTCATCGCCAGGACATGTTTCCGCCAGCAATCGGCCCACCGCCAAAGGTCAGAGGGTTGGCCAACGCCAGAGCATGTTATCGCCAGCAATCGGCCCACCGCCAAAGGCCAGTGGGTTGACGATCACCAGGATATGTCATCACCACCAATGGGCCCATTGTCACATACAGCCCTGCAGTTTCTGGGCGCATTGGTGGTGATGACGTGCTCTGGTGATCGCCAATTCTCTGACCTTTGCCGGTGGGCCCATCACTCACCAGCACTCATGGTGGAGGGCCAATTGGTGGCGAAAACACGGCTTGGCGATGGCCAACCCTCTGACCCTTGGCAGTGGGCCCTTTGCTGGCGGAGCGATATTCCCATGCAGTGAAGCTTTCACTCAGGTCCTTTGGCGATGGGCCAATTGCTGGCAACAACATGCCTTGGTGATGGCGAGCGCAGTCCGCCCATCTCAAGAGTACACTGGAGGAGCGATGGGCTTTAGAGCTTAGTGATGCAGAAGTGAATGTATCCATTTTGTACTGGTATACAAGCTGTTACATAGCGGTCATATATTGCTAACACCAGAACGCTCAAAGACACTAGTTCAGTTGCTGTGATACACCTCGCCACGAATGTCCCTCAGAATGTACCCCATTTGGAACACGGTCGAGCTGGCATTGAGGTTCGCAACGTGCATATCCTCAGTGAGGTTGAGCTCACGCTGAAGACGTACAATGCGCTCCCGCAACATGGCGCGACGACGACTAACTGCAAAGCTATCACCTTCGTCATCGTCCACTATGAATAAGGTCAACATCAGACTGAAGGTTGCCAGGGATGTACTCACTGGAACTGTCTGCCTCTGCTGCGATCTGCGCAAACAATCTACCGAGGCGGGCCACTTGTGAGCCAGAAGCAGCATTCGTCTCTCCAGGGACTGCCATTGGCAGCAGCTGTGTGGTATCTGGGAATAAGCCTAGAACCTGTTCCCAATGGGTGGGACGATGGATCGGCAGCTCATCTGGAAGTGCTGCCAGACTTGGCATCCTGGAAGTAACAGTGACTGGCTCGATGCTGCCTTTCATATAGTGAATGACAGGTGCATCGTGGCGGAAATTGCTGTCATCGAAAGTGCGAGCTGGCGAGTGAGAGGGCGCCGATGGCAGAGGCGGTGGACTTAAAACATCGTCCAACAAAGGCCGCCTCTTTGGAGGCGAAGTGCTGGGACTATTTAGCCACCGGACCTGGCTACGCACAGGCGTTGCGCCAGGGCTGTCTATCATCAGAGCTCGCTGTCGTCCTGGCGTGGTGGGAGGACTATTGTCAAAGTCCAGCAGTTTCGGCACTGGTTCCACGTCAAGTGTCTTGTCCACCAGCATGCCCCTCGCCATCGGCGTACTTGCTTGACTATCGAAGTGGATGGATGTACGTGGCGTAGCGTCAAGGGGCTCAGCGATGAGTGATCGTCGAGGGAGTTGGGAGGTGTCAGGAGTGCGAAAGTCGAAAGTGTGAGCTGGTGGAGGAAGGGGAGTAGCTTCCAACAGGGCGCGTCGAGGGATTGGCGAGATGCCAGGAGTGTCGAAGTTGAACATTCCACCGGGCGCAGTGGGGGTGGAATCTGAGATGAGTGCACGCCTATGGATTGGCGAACTGCCACGACTTTCATCCCAAGCTGGCGCCAGAGGGTCAGGAATAAGTGCGCGACTTCCCTCCACAGGCGCCACAGATCCAGATGACGCCTGTACCTTTGGCGAGGCATGGCGGTGGAGATGCTCATGTGGCGAGTTGGATGGCGCAAATGGAGCCGCCAGGGACGGGGTAGTGTGGCGGGGCGCGAGGGGTGTCTGAGAAGCAGAGTGGAGAGGCAAGGAGATCTGGGCAGATCCAGGAGAGTCAAGGAGATCCGAAATGAGTGGACGACGGGGCTCAGCGATACTATCCTCCTCATCCGACTCGCCCATCGTAATGTCCAGCGTGTCAGGAGGTACGAGCAGACAAGTCTTCGATCAGTCCTGGATCGCGGGAGATCAGTTGTAGAAAGGGGATTGATATGACATAGAAAGGTCAGATAACATCACAAAGGAGTCAGATTCCACAAGGAGAGCAATAGAACTTACTGTTGGGAGCCATGAGAACTTGCGGCAGGTCACACTGACCTTGAGAGACTTGAGAAATCGCGCAAGTCCAGCGATCACGTGCAAAGCACGTGGTCGCGTGACGTGTGAAGTTGAACTTGGTGCAGATTGCGTCTGCCAGCTCATAGCGTCGTCTGCTCCGCCTCCGCTGTACTGCAACCTCTGCTTTTGAAACACCCTCATGCTTTCTTCTGCCAAGCTCACCATGCCTCTGGATATCGACCCCAACTATGTTCTGCAGGCCGCGCGACTGACGGCCATTGTTGCAGCGGCGCCTCGTCAGGACGACCCTCGCTATCCGGACTGGGAGACGAGGATTTACCTCGAAGTGGTAAGTCATCGGTCGAAGGTCTGGCATGCACTTACCGAATATGCCACACAGAGTCAGCTTGAAAAGAGTTTCCCGCAGCCCTTGAAGTCGTTGAGGATGCCTGGGATCGTCATCAGCGCGTTGCTGGAATTCACCCGGGCATACCAGCAGAAGGCCCTGGCACGGCTGGACCACATATCGAACGACGATGAGAGGATATACAAGAGGTACCCTCTGGCTGTGCGCGAGTATGGGGAGTGTGAGGACCTGGGAAGGCAGTGGTGGACTGAAGGTGAGTCACAAGCATTGTGAGGCGTCGAGCGACACACTGACTGCACCAGATCCATATTGCAAGCTGCCACCGGTGAAGAGTACGCAAGCGGAGGGCTGGGGCAATGTGCCAGCCGATGACGACACCCAGGGACGTGGCGAGGAGGACCTGGCTACCGGGGACCTCGTCACCAAGGGGAAAGGCAAGGAGAGAGCTGACAACGACGTCGGGACAGGCATGGTGGGTGAGCGTATCGTCCACGTGGAGGCGGGGGAGGACAAGGGAAAGGGCAAGAGAAAGGAGAAGGCACAGGGGAAGGCGGTGCATGCGATGAGCGAGGAAGAGGATGGGGGAGAGGGAGAGGGAGAGGGAGAGGGAGAGGGAGAGGGAGAGGAGCAGGAGGGCGAGGACGATGATGATGCCGACAGTGACGAGGACGACGATGCCGACAAAGATGACGACGATGAGATGGCAGAAGACGTGCCGGGTGCAGGCCAGCCCGAATCCATCGAGGTCGATGCGGCGTCGCCCCCTCCGCCAACTGCCAGACCAATATCGATCTTGCCAGCTGCCCCATCACTCCGAAAGCGCAAGGCGGTCATCACAGAGTCGAGTGAGGAGAGTGAGAACGAGGAGGCGGCTCCGAAGGTGAAGCGGATGAAGCCGATCGAGGTCGCAAAGGAGAAAGGCGAGGCCCCGACCACCTCTGGCTGAGCACAGCGTGCGCAGAAGAGGATGGCGCAGACCGAGGTGGAGGGCTCGAAGGTGAGCACGAAGAAGAGCGGGAAGAGGAAGGTGAAGGAGTCAAGCGATGAAAAGGAAGTACCGACCGTCAAGCCGCCAAAGAAGAAGCGTGCGATGAAGGAATACAAGAGCAAGGAGTTCATCGAAAGCGAAGACGAGACTCCGGCACTGCCTTCCAATCTACCCGCCAAGACCGCAGGGGACTCTAACGACGGTGTTGCGAAGACGAACGCCCCTGCCAAACCTGTCAAACAGACAACGAGGATGACGGCGACGCCTCATGTCGCACCGAAGGGGAAGGCAAAGGGGAAGGCAAAGGCGACGGCAAAGGGGAAGGCGACGGCGAAGGGGAAGGCGACGGCGAAGGGGAAGGCGAAGGTGACGGTGTCGCAGAAGGACATGTGGAAAAAGATGTCCACCCGCGTGTCTGACTTCATGTGGGCACACGCAACAGATTCGGTGAGTAACGATTTTGTGAGACATTGACCTGTGCTAATGTTCCTGCAGCTCGTCCCTTGCGTTGGCTGCCAGGAGAAAGAGTGGCCATGCAAGCTCAACACCGCCAACTTCGGTCGCTGCCTCGAATGTGCAGCACGAGGGGTCAGTTGCAGCATCGCGCCGAGGAACACGGACGGCGTGCCCCTGCGAGGAAACTCACACACCGCACAGCGTGAGTTCCAAGAGATGTGCGCAGTGCTGGTGGTAGAGGGCAAGCCACTGCCCACGTCGCCACCTCCATACGACGTCAAGGTCGACTCCGATGAGCCCGACGGTGCAGAACCCATGGTCATGGGAGCGTCGAAGCGCAAGCCGCCGAAGAAGACCAAGATGCGCAATGCTGCAGCATCCAGCTCCAAGGTCAAGGGTGGTGAGGAGGTCGAGGCGATGAAGCAGAAGGCGACCGTCACGCCCTATGAAGCCAACGCTGAAGGCGAGGCCTTGGTGGAGAAATCGTCGAAGTCCAAGCGCGCCACCAAGTCCGCCACCGCCACTGGAGCTGTGGCTCTGTCCAACTCTGGTGAGGTCACCAACTCTGGCGAGGTCTCCAACTCTGGCGCGCCTGCCAAGTCTGGTGTGGTCGCCAAACCTGGCGAAGGTAAGAAATCAGGACCCAAGGCAAAGCCAGTGAGGAGCCAAAACTCAGGTGCGCAAGATGGTGGTGAGGTCACCAGGACCTCAGTACGTGAGCCGGATGAGGTCCCGCCTGCCAAGTCTGTTGTGAAGGAGGGCGGGCAGACGACAAGGGTGGCGATGGGAGGTCGCTCGGGCCCAATGGTGCCCGTGATCACCAGGAAGGCGAAGGCGAGTGCTCCCAAGGCAGCAGCCAAGATGCCTCTGGCGGAAGGCGATGGCATGGAGGAAGCCGCCAGGCTGGCAATGGAGGCGGTGCAGGCTATGGCCTTCCAAACAGGGCCAGCTGCTCCGCCGCAAGCTAGCAGCAGCAAGCGCATGCTGACACCAGTCGCCGACGAACCAGAGGATGCGCCAGAGTATCAGGCAGAGGTGGCGGAGGATGAGGTAAGCAGGACATCTTGTCGCAGCTGGAGTCGATGTAACCATGAAACAGCGCGCGTCCTTGGAGCGGCCACATGACGATCGGCAGCGTTCGCTGCTGATGCCCCATGAGACGAGCGCAGGAGCTGCCGAGGTGGCACAGGAGGTGACGCCCTCCCTGGAGATATCCAAGGCGTCGAAGGGAGCGAAGTCCTCCACATTGGCGAAGGCAGGACATCTCGATGAAGGGCGAAGGCCAGCTAAGAGGGGCACCCCACTGGACCGCAATGCAGCGAAGAAGGAGGCGGAGGCGAAAAGGGATGCGAAGGCGAACCGCCTCAGAGCAGTGCCTCTGACCAGCAAGGGTAAGTGCGCCCGCCACAGCTTCGAATCCATGCAGCGCTGACCAGGGATACAGCACCCCACTTGCGCGACGTCCAGCGAGTGTCTACAGGAAGTCCCGCTCCGGTGAACGAAGGCGACACCCCCAGTGGCGAAGAAACCTCGCAGTCATCCAACGATGACTGCGCAAATTGTGCCGAGTTGCGACAGGAGTTCCTGGCGCACAAGGACGGGATGGAAGTCCAATTCCAGGAGAGGATGGCGGACCTCAACACCGTCAAGGCAGAGATCACAACGGCGCTCCAGCGAATCAACCCGCCATCCGCATTTCAAGAAAATGCCCGGAGCATTCGCGAAGAGGTCAAGTTGGCGATGGAGGAGTTTCGCAGGCCGGTCACCATCGAGCTTCAGGAGAGCATGAAGTTGGCGGTGGCGGACCTCGTCGCCAAGCGACATTGCCTGCCAGAGCTCAAGGAGAAGGTCAACAGGTTGGAGCAAGGCGCGAACCAGATGGTGAGCCAAGCGGACGTCGACAAGCTGCAGGGCGAATTGGCTGACCTCCGTCATTCGATGGAGCTCCAGGCAGCGCGGTCAGACAGCATGGAGAAGGAGCTCAGGTCTTCGGCGGCAGAGGCGATCGCTCAAGCGAGCAAGCTGGAGATGGAATTGGCGCTCGCCAAAGAGGATTCGATGGCGGTGGCGACGTCCGCTTTGGATGAAGCGAAGAAGGTGGGGAAGGAGGTGGCGACGGCGAGAGAGGAAACCTCGCTGGTGGCGAAGTCTCTGGACGCATTCCGAGAGAAGGTCGACTCCGCCATGGTCTTCACCGCCTTTCGCCCAGATAGACACAATGTGTAGTCATTAGAGTATTGATATACATGCTTTTTAACCTAGCATGGAATCTCCATGCACTCGATTCGCCACTGCCACTCCAAGTCAACTGAATGCCTGCTGAAGTTCTCGCCAACTCCCCTCGCCATTGCCACCATCTCCATGGCTTTACCTATGTAGATCTATGGGTCACATTAAACAATGTGGAAGCCTACGAGTCTACTTTGAACTGGAGTTATATTGTCAAGGTCTGGTGCCGCCACTGTGGGTCTTGCGACCTGCGCCAACTTGGCCACTCTCTTTCACTTTGGCGGCTGCTTTCCCCAGACGGACCGGCTTCAGCTTGGTTTCTCCCTTGTCCTTGACCTCCGGGGTCTGAGGCAGAGCTCGTCTTCGCTTTGCGGGAGGCTTGTCACCATCATCCGAGTCCTCGGCCCTCGCATTCTTCTTCCTCGGCGAGGCCACTACCAACTCGTCCTGAGTACCACGTCCATGCTTCCGAGGTGGCGGATTGTCTTCACCAGAGCTGTCTTCGCCATCGGGCTCAGGACGTGCTGGTTGACGTTTCCGCTTTGGATCAGGAAGCTTCTTCAAATCTTTCACAGCTCCTAGTGGATGCTGACTGCGGGTATTCTTGGCGGGCGACTCATCCATCGCTTGACGCTGACTGCGAGTGATCCTGCCGGGGATATTACTCTGAAGGGCATCGGTGATCAACCTTCCCTGGAGCGCTTTGGCTTGACCTGATGGACGGTCTTCCATGGCTGCGGCCTTCCTCGTCTTAGGTATAAATGGAGGCGGTGGCGGTCGTTCAGCACCACTGCTAGGTACGGACAAGTGTGCATCGTCCTCTTCGCCATCATCAGAGGCCCCACCACTGGTCTCCTGGCTCGGCCCTTCATCTCCTCCACTTGGAATGATTGGTTTGTCAGCCATGGGGGCAGGCTGGTGAGCCTTGTGAACTTTGGCAGCAGTAGCAGCACCATCGTGAGTTCTTGCAGAGGCATCACCTTCCTGCTCCTCCTGGCCCCCAAGGCCATCACCACCTTGTGGGGCACCGCGTATGGCAGGCTTGCTCACTGGCTTCACCATGGCATGGGTGACGTTCCCTTCCACCATGTCCAAGGTAATGATCTCGCAACAGCGAAGCAGCTGCTCTACTGCATCAAATGAGATTGCCGAGTTCGCCACATAGTTGGGAAGGTTGGTCGGTTCGCCCTCCTCAATGAACTGAGATCGTGTGAGGTCCCTCAGCGTCATACCAATCACGAGTGCAGATTGTTGTACGCCCTGTGAATGTAAGAACCGATATTTTGTCAGCCATGGTTTGTCGCCCAACCAGTTCTCGACGATGTCAAAGTTGTGCACCGCATGAAATGACGGCGGGAGGTAGCGCTGGCTATACGACCATTCACTCCAGGGAATCGGATCATACCTGGCGAAACGATACACCTGGGGCTATATGACGGATGATCAAGGGTGGCTATGAATCCCCACGAAAGGAGCTCACCACAGTCGCAATCTTGACTTGCTTCAGCATATCCTAGTATCGCGGTTCGACAGAAAGGGTGGCGAGAAACATGTCTCTCCTTTTGACGAGGTGGGGCACAGTACTCCCCACAGTACTCCTGCCAGTGAGACGCAGGGCTCGGCCTTGAAGCTCAAGCCTGAGCTCCTTTGTACTGGGCTCCAGTTCACTCGATGCTTCATCAGTCTCCTCTGTGTCAAATCTGTGCAGTGCGCCCAGAGGAAGGTCTTGGAGACCTCGCTTTTCCTTCGTCTTGGCACCGCCGCTACCACTCGCTTGAGGTGCACTGCCATTGTTAGCCTTATGTCCATTGGTGGTGGCGACTGCCTTGCCCTTCGCTTTATTCGCAATTATGCTCTCGCCATCCCCTGAATCTTCATCGCTGGCCGTATCTTCTTCGGAAGCCATGCTGGGTATATCTGGCGAACTCCGATCAGAGTCTTGGCTGCTTCTGGCATCGTCTTCTGAGTCGTATGCATCTTTCATCTTGCGTTTACGCCCACCGCCTTTGGCTCCACCAGGGGCCGCTTTGCCCTTTGTCGCCTTCGATGTCGCCTTTCCCGTGACCTTGCGCACAGGTTTACCCTTCTTCTTCACCTTCCCCGCCTTCTTGGGTGTGAGTGCTTCTTGGACCTCATGTTCAGATCCTTCTTCTAATGCCTGTGCTGATCCGTCAAGTGGTGGAAGAGGATCATACTTGGCGAGAGCAGCTTCGCCATCCTTGTCGAAGTACTGGGTGAATCGCATGGTCTGCTCAGGTCCATGTTCCTCTTGGCGTGCCCGCCAGTGGTCGAGGAGGCACGAACGGGAACACTTGTCATCTTTGAGGGATCGATCCACTGGAAGTTCTCAGGTAGCATCTCCGCTGGAATAACCTCATTGATGTCGTCTATGCTGTTCAGCTTTGTCCATGGCGACTTGCAGTTCCGAACACCCTTCGCCAATGCTGTAAACTGGTCAGCATCTCTCAACACCGAGTGGGAGTGTCATACCGTAGTGATGATTCATGAAGTCTCGAACTTGTACCTTCATCACCTTGAGAGGCGCTTCCACCATACCTTCAGGCACCGAGGGGAGCAGAGGAAAACCGTTGGCCGTCAACCGAATCTTGTCCATGGCCCGCATGCAATCGGCAGGTGTCTTCTTCACCGTCACCGTAGTCTCAGTCACACCTAAGAAATCAGGTCAGTGTGCCAGCGACAATGCAACTGAGGTCTTCTTACCGTATTCGCCTTTGGCCCACTCAGAGAACACCTTTGCTAGAGGCTGGTAAGCACGCAGCCACCCAGGATAGGCCCCGAATGGAGTTCCATTGGTGATGGCGTGGTTGACCTCCACCCTTCACTCAGGGGTTAGCAGATGGTGACAGTCGGACGGTCTACGCTCACATCTCTACCTTCAGACTCCCCGCTTCCTTCGGATATGCTAGCATGAATGCCATGCGAATGCCCATGGTGTCCCACATAGTCTTGGCAAACTTCTTCAGATATTGCATCATTCGCTGCTCCCTCAGCCTGTCTTAGGTCAGGATTTGCCTTATGCTACGTGACAGGAGGTACGCACTTCATTTTTATCTTATCATCCAGAGTGCCATTGTGCCAACTTTCCGCCTTTTCCTCATACACCTTCTGCTCCTCCTCGGACAGTTTTGCCCATTCGGCACTCCGTGCGACTCTCCACACCTTGGAGACATTGCAACCCTTATCTGCCGCAAGTGCTCGCGCGGCCTCAGTCACCTTGTCCCTCTCCAGCGCATCCCACACCTTGAAGGCATTGGGCTTGCCAGAAACATGCATACGCTTTTTCGTCGCTTTCTCCTGTGCATGGCGGGCATGGTTATTGAGCCACTCTCGGATTTTCTGCGGTGAGAGTTAGTGGGGACCTCACAGACATGAAACACTGCTCACAGTTTCCACAATGATGTCGTCATAATTTGACGTGTCGACAAACTGTGTCTTCAGCTTCTGGCGCAAGCTCTGAACCAGAGTCTTGCGTCCCTTGGCATCTGCCGTGTCATAAGACCGCAGCTTCTCAGAGAGTATGGGCTGATGCTCCGTCAAAATTACAAATCTCGCCAGCATGCTTTCTCGATGTCGAGGATGAGATTTTTGTGTTGGGACAGTGAAGGGGGTCGATAGTTCAACGGGCAGCGCTCTGTCCATTTCCTCATCGGCCGCCCACAACTCAACATGCACGTGCTGATGGCCCATTTGGGCTTACACCAATTACCCTCCTCGCCATGGTGTGTGGTGACTGCTGAAGCATTGTATGTGTATTTTTCGCAGTGGCGGGAGGTGGTAGTAGGTATGCACGAGCATTCATGCCTGGTGAAAGGCAATGTTGAATGCCGCTTCTATGGCAGAGCACACCACGCCAACTTCATCTCGTGAATGCTGGGCGGAGGCAATCTGGTGATCATCTGCATGCCAATCTGTGAGATAAAGGGCTTCCTTGGAGTTAGGCTCGGCCAATTAGATGGCGGTGACGAAGGGCCCAGACATGGCGGACCACCCGGCCCGTGATCTGGCATGGCGGCATCAAGTCTGGCTCGGCGGCATGATGAACATGTGAGATGTGCAAGGGACGTGCTTGCAAGCAATATGCAGGCAGATGAATGCATACTGTTCTTTGCCATTCTGGCCCCTCCTACATTCTCCCCTGCATCTGCAAGCCAACCGCCTGAGCCCGCCATACACCTGTGCGTTCCTTCAACCGATGCATGCTGTAATTGTCCCATTGATTGGCAGACAGTATCAAGATGAGCAATCTGTCACCCATGCCACTGACCGATCAGATAGCAGGAGTCTTGGAGCTCATGTTCTGCCGAAAGCTCCATCTGGCCACTCATGCAGCCCATTCTGCGCCATCTATAGAAGTGCCTCCGTCCATGCCATCCGCCCTCCTATTGGAGTGCAATGGCATTGCAGATGCTCTTGTGAAGGCCATCCGTAATCCTGGTAGTCATTAGTCTTGCCGCAGGTCTGATCACACTGATCACGCCATTGTAATAGTAAGGCTGCAGTGGGACATTGATAGATATTGCGACAGCCTTTCGATTCAGCCCACGGGGCAGAATGAAGTCCTCGAGGCAGAACTGGAACGGAAGTGGCCTCCTCCATTTGGTGAGAGCGAAATACACATAGACCAGCCCGCCACCCTCGTGGACATGCACGGACGCATCTTGGCTTGGATACTTCCAAGAGTGTTGATACCAGACCGCCAGGTGAGTGGCTTGCCCAGCCTTGCGCTGTGATCTGACAAATTTGTCAGACGAAGATGCTCTAAGCGACCAGGGCCCTACACCCAGCAATAGCAGCCAGTAAGCCTTCCAGCACCACCGCCAGTTGGCGACACAACCCGTTGTACTTCTTGCCTCCTGAGGAGTGTGCCCAATTCCCAGCGGGCTCCTTGTGTCTCTCGCCAGGTTGGTTCCAACAAGTAAGAGAGGTGGGTCTCCTCGCCACGCCATTTGCCTTGCGTCTGGACAGCCTTTGCAGCATATGGAGTCTGGGAGGCTGGAGACCTCCGCCAGCCTGAAGCTTGAGGGCGGAAGAAGTTGGCTGCGTGATATTCATGACTCCTCCGCATTGCTGGGCGCCATCCTGGCCGTCGTTCACCCAACACTATATGCTGCAGGACGCCAGTGCTTGGGTTTGATCCAGCAAGACCCAGAATTGCGAGAGATGGCGCTGAACTGGTCGTCGCCATTCAATGCGCTCCAGGTGATCGCCAACCGGGAAACTCCTTTCCACCGAGATAGCAAGACAAGATACACATTCTACGACCTGTTGGCAACGTTGGGCAACTACACTTGCGCGTGGTTGAAGTTCCCCGCCATGCGTGTCGCCATCGATTATAGTCCTGGAACTGTCATAGCCTTCTGTGGAAAGGCGATTCATCATGGCATCACTCGAGCAGATGGCGAAAGGCTCGTCTATGCATACTTCATGCGAGAGGATGTCCAGAACAGGCTAGGCATTCCAGTACCCCACTGGATGCAAGCTTCATATTACGCCTCACACATTGGCATGTGCACAGTTTATCACCGAGTCTGCATTCCTAACTCAGAACAGGTCCTAACTGGCTCGCTTATTAGAGGGACATCATGCCAAAGACTGATGGAGACGAGAACACTATGCAGGGGATGGAGACTGTCGATGGCAGCTTCATTGGCGGGACAAAGTTGGCGGAGGTGATGGCGAAATGTATGGAGTCACAAATTTCCGAATCCTAGCTGAAGGTTGGCGAGCGCACGGTACGAGTGCGCATTTCACATCTCGACAGTGTTCAGCTCAAGGTGTAGTTATCACTGATGGCAGCGTATGGTTGGCGGACCTCAAAGTTGGCGGAGATGGTGGCAAAATGTGTTCGGTCGAGAAGTTGTGAGTGCTAGTGGGGCAGATGGCAGCAGCATTGGCGAGCGCGCGGTGCAAGTGCACGTTTCCCTTTTGAACATTATGCTACTCCGAGTCAAGGCAAAGTTAGCACTGAGAGCGACATA
This sequence comes from Sparassis crispa, assembly GCF_003851025.1. Classification (NCBI taxonomy): domain Eukaryota; kingdom Fungi; phylum Basidiomycota; class Agaricomycetes; order Polyporales; family Sparassidaceae; genus Sparassis; species Sparassis crispa. The sequence goes on from NW_020939747.1 coordinate 3,336,486, forward strand.
CAATTGGCAGACCTCTCGCCAACATGGCATCCTTATCTGCATAACGCTGATATGGTGCCTAAAGAGACCACGAGGTGATAAGGCCCAGGCATTGCAGCCATTCTTAACCACCTTGATGAGTAGTCTGGTGGGCAGCAAGACCATGTGTGATTTGCACGTGTTGTGCGATAGGGACACAATGCTCATCGATTGGCTTTGAATACGACTCCCCACTGACCTGAACCATGAGCAGATGCAACAAAAGCAGGCTCGTTGTAGACCTGGATGACGAGGTTGAGTTTGTGACCAAGGTAGCTAAGCAGACCACTAGGGGAGTACGCTATGTGGACGTACCTTTGCCCATGCCCACGGGTTCAAATGTGCCATCACCTTCCAAAAGTCCATCGAAGGCTCCAGCTTCAGGCTCCTTGTTTAACTTGGATAATGGCGACATCCTGGGCAACATAGGTGTGCCGATTCAGCTGGATCCAGCGGCTCGGAAGACAAAGGTGGGCACTCCCGCCATGACCATCTGACGGTCTGACCATGCGCGATAGACCCAGAATGACTTCATGAGGGACTGGATACCCCACCGTGATGACTATCTTCATGCCATTGTCGAGATGGAAGCCCCGCCTGAGCCCAGAAACTGTGCGGAATGCAAGGTTGGCGAGGGACGGTGGCGATGCCTGGACTGTATGGGCAGACCGCTCACCTGTACCGACTGCTGTCGTAACGGCCATCAGCGTGCTCCTTTCCATCGGATAGAGCATTGGCAGGGTCAGTATTTTGAGCCGGCATCACTGTATCGGGTTGGCATCTGCATCCATTTGGGGCATGGCGGAGATCCCTGCCCTCTGGGCGCCTTCACAGCACATAACAACCCTGCGCCGGTGGTGGCCCCGGGGTCCAATTTCTGGAATGCCTCCAATGAAGACCTAAATGCACATGATGGCGAGGTCCCATTCAACTTTGCACCTCTGGCAGGCACCCTTGATGGTGAAGCAAGGCAAACCGACGATGCTCCCGATCCCACTTGGGAGGAAGATGTGCCACCGGTGCTCTTCCGGCCACCTCGCCGTGATAGTTACGGGAATCGGATCATAGTCATTGTTGACATCTCTGGCATTCACCATATCGGCGTTGACTGGTGCCAGTGTGAGATGGCAGTGGAGCGTGACATGCAGCTTCTTCAAATGGGACTTTACCCTGGTACCGTCAAGGATCCCCATATCGCCTTCACATTCGCCGTCCTTGACGATTTCCTTCTGGAGAACAAAGAGTGCAAGACGGCGGCATTGAACTACTACAGCAAGCTCAAACGGGTCACGAGCAATGCCTTCCCTGGCACTGTTCCCGTAAGTGTTCACATGCATTCCCATGGCCCAACCGTTCATGCCAGTTCCTCGCCAGGACCGTTATTGTGAGCTGATGCGGGTGTCCCGCCAATGGCGCCAATTCAAATATTGCAAGTGGCACGGCTTCTCACACGATGCCCTCCATCCTGTGGAGAAGGGTGGCCTCGCCATCTTTTGTCCCGCCTGTTCCCAGCCTGGGCTCAACCTGCCTTTCGATTGGCAAGCGGATCCAGTGCAGTGGAAGTTCAAACGCGGCTTTGTCATGGATGGCAATTTCAGTGCAGAGCACATGAAGATGAAGCACCCCGAGGAGGACGTCGCCCTCAGTGACGGCCAGGCATTCATGGTCGGCCAAGAGGATTACAAGGCTCATCTGGTGGTGGCCATGGAGTCCCATCAGGTGCGTGTCTGGCTGCACGTTCTTCTTCTGCCCTTGACTCCTAAGCCCACCAGCGCTCCACTTGTCATGAGCACCGCGCTGTCAATCAGGCCAATGTGGATCGCGCCAACCTCGACGCCACAGGAATCGGGGCCACTGCTTGCGCCAGACATGGTTTCTTCGTCCCTCATACTGTCATCGATTTCCAGAAGGGAGAAAGGTTCGCATATGTCTCTTGTCATGATTCATTCTCACCGACGCACCCTCTGCAGACAAATGAATATGGATTACTCTCTCAGCAATGCGCTCCTGACCCTCACCGGTATCACCCTCATCCTCGTCATGTACGACATCATGTGCCAGTATGGCGTCCATGTCCGCAAACGTTTCCGCCACAGCGCCTATCTGAGGATGCCCTTCGAGCTCAAGGTAGACCAAGGCATCGGCTTGTTTCATGTGCACGGACACCAAGATTGCTGCTTCCAACGGTTCTCGCCCAACTTTATAGTTGGCGCTGGTATGGTCGATGGCGAGGTCATCGAGACCCTGTGGGCGCCGACAAATGAGGTCTCAGGCAGTACCAGGGGCATGACCCAAGCTCACCGCCAAGAAGTCCTTGACGATCACATGAATGACTCCAACTGGAAGAAGACGACTCGCATGGGTGAGCCTGGTTCCTGCTTCCCTATTTGCCACCTGCCTTATGCTGCCTATAGTGCCAACCTTGATGACAAAGTGGAAACGTGTGCTCCTGGGCTTCCCACGAAGCAAGGAGTCCTTTGAAGCTTTATCTGCATCCACAGATGAGGATGTCCTTGAGGCATGGCAGAAGGAGTACGACGACGCTATGGAGGCTCGCCAAAATGATCCGAAGATCATGGACACCTTCGATGTCCAGCTCATGAAGGGTGAGTATCCTTCCATCGTCGTGTGGCATGTAGTTGACGTGAATGCAAGCCCCGGGTAAAGACCTCACCCAACTCAGACTGGCGGGCGAGGAGTCCGCCAAGGGCTTGGAGAAGGGCACCGCCGGATGGTTGTCGACTGGCCTCAAAATTCAAGAAGCACAGTGAGTTTGCCTCATCTTAACAAAAATACAGCTCTGACGGCCTTCAGGCTTAAGCTTGCGAATGATATCCGCAAGGCGGGTCAAAATCCGAGCATGGCGGAGGACCTCAAGACTCTCGAGCGCCGTCAGCGCCTCGAAGTCAGCATTCTCACATTCCAATGTCGCTCTGAGAAGTTCATGGGAAGGTTGGAGGATGTTCCCGCCATGGAAGATCGTGACGATGGTGCGCTCTGGGATTCCTTGGATGAGAATCCTTTTCAAATACACCCGGAGGACGCTGAGTATGGCGAGGATGCGATTCCTCCCGAGCGAGCTTCCTTGAATTTACCTTCGCAGATCGGATTCGTGGCCGCCGTCGCCAACGGGCTCCAGACCCTGGCGGCCCAAGAGTTGGAGTTGCGCAAAGGCCTGATGAATGACATCCTCCACGAGCTTTGCATGGCGCTTGGACTGAAGTCTTACCTCTACCACAAGAGGGTTCGTCCTGCCAACAGCGTCGGAACCATGACCCGTGCACAGGCGGAGGTTTATGCTGCCGATCAGACCGTCTTGGCCTGCGCCAGGCTCTATTCTGCCAACCGACGCGCCATTATGTGCTTGGGCGCCACCGATGAAGACTTGGCCCTCTATCGCCCTTTGGATAAGAAGGACCTGCACGTGAAGACTGCCGTCATTGAGGCTAGCACCTCCGGGCTCAGGAACGTCAACCTGGCTTGGTTCTGGACCATGGATGTCGCTGGAGATCGAGGTTCATCAGAATGGATGGACGAGTGTTCATAATTGTCCGATCGATCTCTAGGCCTCCTGCTAATTTACCCTCCAGTCTATAGAGTGAATTGGCTGCATGCCAGAGCTCGATATGAGAGATGGAGGGAGGAGCGTGTCTTGGTCCACTCGGAAATGGCCTGGACCATAGCCACCTTTAAGCGGAATGCGGAACGATGGGCTCACTGGCTCGAGATGACGGATCCTTCCTGGCGGGGTCATGTTTGCTATGCCGCCAGGCAAGTGAGTATGTGGCGGACCTTCGCCAGCCACGCCACTGACGCCTTCAGCCACATCCTCGCCCTGGACATTGAGGACGAAAGGGCGGGCGATGAAAATGTGCTTTGAGTCAGGGTTCACTGGGGTGTACGCATATTCATGTTTGCTATATCGATGTAGTGATCCTCATGTATGTAATTCCTACTCACCAATATCACATTTGGCGAAGTGACCTCCATCCTCGCCTGAGGGCTTCATCTCGGCATGTGCTCTCCAATCGCATGACATCAGACATCAGATAAGGTCGATCAGATATCAACCTCGGCTCATCCACTCACCATCATGTCTGCCCAGTCTTCAACATCAGATGCGCGCCCCTGCCTGTTCTCCAGAGGGAGGTTGCAGTTGGAAGTCTACACTTGGAGGATCCAAGAAGCTGTTCTGGCACTGGAGCCTGACCCAGATCACTTCACCAAGGTCCGTTGGGAGGAAGGCTTGCGCCGGGAGATGGTACGCCTTTCTTGCTGATATCGCCTGACCCTGCTGAGTCCTGTGCAGTTCGCCGTCAGGGGTATCTGTGGCGACCTCGCGTTGGCGGGTCATGCTGACCATATTGACCATGGCGGAGTTATCGCCAGTGTCCTCACCGTCTGCACTTTCAATCGCGAAGTTCTGCACCTCATCAGCATTGACATCAAGGCGATTCCACACCCCACCACCCTCGTTCCTCGTCCTAAGAACCTACTCGAGGATTCACCCGACTACTGGTGGAAATGGGATCGTCAGGTTGGGCCGGCGGGGAGCCCTATGGAGGCCTGGTGGTACAAACTTGGTGATCCCTGGGTGAGTGGTACGTTCCAGCACCTTACAGTCTTGCTGAACCTCAAGAACGTAGGAGAAGGTGTACACCGTCTCCGAGTCTACACTGGTGCAGCTTGAACAGCTGCATGTTCGCGTCGCGAACCTCACTAGTTGGTTGCACGAGAGGACAGATCAGAACCTGGATGTGGTGCTGGAAGAGCTGCAGGAGGCGACGCGGCAGCTGCGTGAGTTAGGAATGTAATTGCCCAATGCCAGGCGTCCATTCGTGCTGTAGTATGTCGAATATAAGGTTGTCATGTCTTTGAACCTGGGCAATGTACCTGGTGCGGTAAGGCGAAACATAGTAGCCACATACTCTCCTCAGGAGGGCACATCCCCAATGGTGTCTGATGCATGGCTCGAAAGCCAATGCCACATGGGAGAGTTTGGCGAAGTCATTCTGGACTGCATATTCAGATGGCGAGTGATATCCACCACAGTTCGCCAACCCTACTCACGGTGGAAAGGACCGCCATTCGTCTCCACATACTCTACCCAGAAGGGCACATCCCAAATTGTATCTGATGCATGTCTCGAAACGCCGATGCCAATTGGGAGAGTTTGGCGAAGTCATTCTGAACTCCATGTTCAGATGGCGAAGGATATTCGCCACAGTTCGCCAACCCTTCCCACAGTGGGAGAGAGTGTGATACTGCAAGGAGAGCTGATAGTGAGCTAACCAGAATTGGAGGGAATGATGGGTGGATTACGTGGAAATTATTGGCTGGCAGTAGCTCCATCATTGCCCTGTTAGGCGGTGGATCAATCACTGAAAAATATGCCCATGGCGGTTGACTGATCGCTGAGAACTACACCTATGGCGGTGGGCCGATAGGTCTGAGCAAGAGGTGCCGCATGAGCAACGACTCGGCGTCGGAGCCCCCTTCTTCTGTGGTGTCCTTCGGCTCGTACGCTGATTTGCACACGTCCGCATCCTCGTCTACTTCGTGCTCTTCGGTTGACTTCGGGTACAATCCGTTCACTTCGTATGGTCTACTTCTTGGCTCGGGCAACCAGGTGTGGCATCCGCCCATGCTTCCCCCTGACCAATCTCCACGTTTCATACATCCGCCCATGCTTCCCCCCGACCAATCTCCATGTTTCATACATCCACCTATGCTACTCCCTGACGAATCATCCGGTATGTTCCTTCACCCACCCAAGCTTCACCAAGACGACACGGACACGATACGAGCCCAGTTGACAACCTAGGGCAAGGCAAATAACTCAGCTATGCCCGGGCTAGTCAGATATTTCAGGCGACCCATGCTTATGGGCTCAGAAATATACCTATGGCGGTGGGCCGATGGTTGTATAATAGCCCCGTGGTGGTGGGCCGATCGCTCAGAACACTACCTATGGAGGTCGGCCCATCGCTCAGAACCCTACCTATGGGGTTGTGCCGATGGCTGTATAATAGCACCGTGGTGGTGGGCTGATCGCTCAGAAATATACCTATGGCGGTGGGCCCATCGCTCAGAACACTACCTATGGAGGTCGGCCCATCGCTCAGAACACTACCTATGGCGGTGGGCCGATGGCTGTATAATAGCACCGTGGTGGTGGGCCGATCGCTCAGAACACTACCTATGGCGGTGGGCCGATCACTCAGAACACTACCTATGACGGTGGGCCGATCGCTCAGAACACTACCTATGGTGGTCGGTCCATCGCTGAGAACACTACCTATGGCGGTGGGCCGATGGCTGTATAATAGCCCCATGGCGGTGGGCCGATTGCTCAGAAATATACCTATGGCGGTAGGCCGATCGCTCAGAACACTACATATGGCGGTGGGCCGACGGCTCTATAATAGCCCCAGTGGCGGTGGGCCGATCACTCAGAACACTACCTATGGCAGTCGGCCCATCGCTCAGTACTACCACGGTGGCGGTGGCCCGATGGCTGTATAATAGCACCGTGGCGATGGGCCGATTGCTCAGAACACTACCTATGGCAGTCGGCCGATGGCTCAGAACAGCTCCAATGGCGGTGGGCCGATGGCTGTACAATAGCCCCGTGGCGGTGGGCTGATCGCTCAGAAATATCCCTATGGCAGTGGGCCGATCGCTTAGAACACTACCTATGGCGGTGGGCCGATCGCTCAGAACACTACCTATGGCGGTGGGCCAATGGCTGTATAATAGCCCTAGTGGCGGTGGGCCGATCGCTCAGAATACTACCTATGGCGGTGGGCCAATGGCTGTGTAATAGCCCCGTGGCAGTGGGCCGATCGCTCAAAAATACACCTATGGCGGTGGGCCCATTGCTCAGAACTATCACCGCGGCGGTGGGCCCATGCCTGTATAATAGTAGCATCATGGTGGTGGGCCGATCGCTCAGAAATACTCCTATGGCGGTGGGCCCATCGCTCCAGCATTCCCTTCATCGCCATGAGCCGATCGCTGACAGCTCCTTACACAGACCGATGGGCCGACGTCCGCTGGCTGTCCAGTTCATGACAATGTCAGGGTAAATGGGAGTCCAGTTCACAAACATGACTGAATGGGCTGAAGTACTCTGGCAGCATGCTCAAATACCTCATGTCAAAATGTGGTGACTGGCAGGCCTGCGAGTCGACTAAGCAGATGGGTGATTTCTACAAGAAAATCGCCAAGTACCTGCTGGCAAAGCACGGGTGGGATTTCACGCTTCCGAACGACCAGGCGCCCACAGCTGACACTGACATTACCCTCAACGATCCGTCTCCTGAAGAGGTCGAGGCTACATTTGACTTCGATGGGCTCGACGATGCTGAGGCTGCGCATCGTCGTGCGATCTTCCAGAACCTGCGCTCGGTGAGTGAATAAATTCTAACATCCTGCTGACAGAATCTGACATCTTTGCAGGCCATGGGCAATTGGTACCGCCACCACTGCAAGAAGATCATCGTGGAGTCGAATGACACGGATCATGTCACCGGTGCCTGTGCAATGATCATGCAGGCATTCAGCGACCTCGCCCCTAGTGCGCTGCATAAGCCCAGGTCCTCCATGCTTATTCGCGTGAGTACTACAAGGCCGAGGTCGAGGACACCTTCAACCAGGAGCTCGTGCGGCTCACTTCAGAGGCCGTTGAATCCGGCTGTACCCCACCTAGCGATGTGAGGTTGCGCCAAACTGTCACGAAGCGAATCTACGAGGCAAAGTCCCCGGAGTTCCATGCCACGTTCGAGAAGAAGATCGAGAACGAGTACAACCACGCTCTGGAAGATTGGAAGCACGGCCGTGAGAAGCCGAAGACTGATGGACCTGAGCTCACAAAGTACTATCACACATACATAATTCTTGCCTATCTTTCTCTCATCTATTCTAATGCCCGCATTTCCAGCGAGCTTGCCAATACCATGTACTGGCTCATGCCTCTCGCCGACTACCTCTCCAATAAATTTGGAATGGCTGTCTTCATCCTGCTTGTGGGTCCTATCGCAGAGCTGGGTGGTGCTCTTGAGGTTTGGAGGTATGTCTTCCGTGCGTGCAGCATTTGATTGCCGGCTAACCAGGGCTTCTCCGCAGTGCTCACTCAGGCCAGACCCCTGGTCTTGTGACCATGCATTGGCCGGACTTCGATCCGATTGGCTATGGCGATGCAGAGGCATCAATGGTTCAATTTGCAGAGCGTCTTTTTCGTAAGCATCGGTTTCGTCTCACCCCCAGGTCCCCTCAGCTCACTGTCCTCAGCTCAGTCCGAATGTGACAAGCGGGCCCAACCAATGGTTGGCCCTGCTGTGGACACTGACGTCAATATGTCGGATGACGGTTCAGCTCCTCAAGTTGAAGTGTCCGCCACTGCTAACACGGAGGCTGGTCCCTCTGGTCATGCCTTGTCGTCTGCCCACGGTGGCTCGTCATCTCCTGTAAGGATGTCATCTTTTGCATCCGCGGTGATCACTCCCTCAGGAGGAGTCATTGCGACATCTTCTGCATTGGCATCTGTCCTCATCCCTTCTGCACAACCCACTTCAGTTGAAGTTAACTCTCTCTCCTCCGCCAATGGTCTCTCCCCTCACATGATGTCCTCTTTGCCTACCTCACCACCTACCTCATCTCTCCAGGATGTGGTGCAGCCTTTTGTGGTGCCACCCATTGTCGTCAATGGAGTCGCAATCCTAGCCTTGAACTTTGATGTGTTGCCTGTGTTGGTCCCAAGCATGACTAGCAACACGTCCCCATCTTCTCCCGCCGCTCCTATGGTTCCCATGTCCTCAACCTCCCTCACTACCGGTGTTGTCATTCCTGACCCGGCTGTTCCAGCTCCTGTCCCAGTCGCTCCTGTCTCAGCCTCAGTCATTTCTGCCGACTCTGATGGGGTCGTCCTTGTCCCTGCGTCGGTTGTCACTGCATCCACACCTGCTGTGAATGTTGCTGCATTGTTCTCCACACCCAAATCATCTGATACAGCTCCCACTTCACCCAGCAGTGCTACAGCTGCTAGCGGAGTCCCTGCTGCCCCCAATCTCTCACGTTTCCTGCTGAAGGACAAGAAGATATATCAGCATCTCGTGCAGGAGCGTCTGTGGGGCAATGTTTGGTCCCGGCTCCTTCTCGACTTCGTGCGTCTTGAGAGCCTGGTGCCTGGTGCCACCAAAAGACTGGAAGGCAACAATAAGTCACGTCCGACTGCAGTGGCTGACTGGATGAAGGTCGCATGGCCCACAAGAGACATGGGCATTGGCGACTCGCACACTTTTGCGATGATGTGGTGGGCATGGTGGATGAGCCTCCAGCCATCTGCTCGTCCTGTTGGCAAAGACGGCAGACCACAGCGAAACGAGTCGGTTACCATCTGGGATGACTTGTGCGTCATGAGCCTGAATGGCCATCTTCTTGTCATCCTTTGTTTTGCATGGTGGGGTAGCGCGGTTGTTGGAGGGACTTTGCCAGATAAAGAGAACGATTGGCGTGCCGCTGTCGAGGATGTGGCATGGAGTCTGAGCAAGATGTTGAACTCGGTTCGTGGGCCCGTCAGGCCCATGTTGTCATCAGCTGGTGATGCCAGCGGCCAAGGGGCTGTATCTCCCACCCGTTCATTGCACGAGAAGTCTGGCCGCAAAGATGTGGCAGTCTTATCGAAAAGGTACACTCAATTCATTCAAGTTTTCTCACAGGTGCTAACCAGCTCTTCAGAAAAGCCACCTCTTAAGAGGCTGGGTCTTCTGCGAGGCGCAAAAGACCGCAAGCTTGACGCGTGCCCTGATCCTCCTTCCTTTTGCTTAGGCATATGTACTTGGCTCTTCGCGCACTTGCACACTCACGTACTCATGCTCTTCCAACCTTGCACTCCCACTGTTATGTCGTGATTGATATCTGTTTTGAAAGGTTTGCCCTTTTTGTCATCCTGCTGTTTGTGATGTTCCTGCTTGTTATGTTGTCCACCTGCTAGTCACATTCCATTTGTTGCTGCGTCCACCCATTCATCACCTTTCTGTTCTGTTTGTTGTTCGCTGTTTTCCCATTTTCGTATCGCTCGCATTCTCATCCTTTCGTCCCCATTCTCAGCTAGGCCCATGTGGCCTGTATGTTGACAAATGCTTGACATTCTTATAATGTACTACAGGGCTGGCTCTGGTATGCTCTGAATGAATAGAATATGTTTTAAGATTTTGCATTTTTTTTGGCACAAATTTGGGGGCGGAGAAGTGTGGGAAGATGTGGTATGTTTTTTCTTGCCAAATCTGGGTTTCTGTATTTTATTCCAAGATGGAAAATCCTGATATGTTGGGAGAGCGGACATCATAATGTGGGATGCTTATTAGTGCAGAATCATAATGGGGCCTGGTACGGTGATTAGCGGACACATTGTATTGGGCTGTGCGGTAATGACTGGGATGTATTATAATGTAGGTACTTGGACTGGTGCACCGTAGTCATCATCATTCCTCACCATAGTCGTTGTTCCTCACTGTAGTCGTTGTTCCTCACCGTAGTAGTAGTAGTCATCGTTCCTCACAATCATCATTCCTCACTGTCATCATTCCTCACTGTCGTCATTCCTCACCATCATCATTCCTCACCGTTATCGTTCCTCACCGTCGTCGTCCCTTACCATCGTTGTTGTCATCCCTCACTTGTCATCGCCATCCCTCGTGGTCGTCGTCGTTCTTCCTTATGGTTGTAGTCGTTCTTCCTCATGGTCATCGCTTCACCTTGGTGGTTGTTGTCTACTTTATGGTCATTGTGCCACTTGATTGTCATTGTCTCACTTGATAGTTATTATTGTCCATTGGCGTTGTCATCTCTCTCATGTTGTCATTGCCCTCACTACTACGTCCTCATCGCCCTCGCTTCCCCGTCATCGCCGCCTTTGCTCGCATGTTGTTATTGCCATCACTCCCTGTTGTTGTCATTGTCATCGCTATATTGTCGTGGTCACCCTGACTTCATCGTCATCATTGTCCTGGCTATGTCCGGATGTCCGTGCGATGGAGCAGGGATGAATCTTATTCGAGGTTCAGCTGTTCACTGGCATGTTACTGTAGAGGTGTGTACGTTTGACAGGGATCGCACTATAGCTGTTCGCACACATTGCTGGAGTAGTACATGATTTATCACCAGTGGTGGCCAGTATTGTATAACAATACTGCAGGTAGCTGGGCAAGGTGTTGTTCACTACTCACCAGTTCTTGTCAATTGTCAAAGTTATTGTTAACAACAGTCTGAGAGGATTGTAATACAATAACAACTTGTACAAAACAACTTGCACTCAGCCAGGCTTGAACCCTGGTCTTCTGGACACATGATTACACAAGCACATGCCACACAATTTACCAATTGCTCCATTAAGCCATGCATTTCTCTCAGCCTCAATTCTATATAAGGCTACTGTCTTCTCTAATATACATATTAGAATCTTTTGTAATAACTACTATATTCTGTTGTTACTGTGGCTTCTAAAAGTTAGTTGCCTACATTTTTCTATTTATTTCACTCTTCTAATAGCTTTATTACATCTATAAATTTTGATATTACAGTTTTAATCTTATTTGAATATTTACTGAACTAAAAAGGAAATGCTTAATATTAGGCACTCAAAGACTTATTAATAGGGACATCAATCACTGTTAGAAGCCACAGTAACAACAGGATATAGTAGTTATTACAAAAAATTCTAATATGTATATTAGAGAAGGCAGTAGCCTTATATAGAATTGAGGCTGAAAGAAATGCATGGCTTAATGGAGCAATTGGTAAATTGTGTGGCATGTGCTTATGTAATCATGTGTCCAGAAGACCAGGGTTCAAGCCTGGCTGAGTGCAAGTTGTTTTGTACAAGTTGTTATTGTATTACAATCCTCTCAGACTGTTGTTAACAATAACTTTGACAATTGACAAGAACTGGTGAGTAGTGAACAACACCTTGCCCAGCTACCTGGGCCATTGTTATACAAAAGTGGGAACCACAGCTAGATTTACCGTGTGCAAGTTTAGTCATATAGGCCTCGCACGTTGGTCGGTGATCAGGACGTCCAGTGTGGTATTGACGGTCGTTCGGTCAAGGTTGTATTTGGCGGAAGTTTGAGGTTGGTGGATCATGCTATTTCCATAGCTAGTGGTGTAATAAGAAATGTGTGATATGGCCATCCATGCTAGCTTGTTTGACGTTGTGACAACCAGTTCAATATATTTGATATGTTAGTGACTCGTCAGCATAAAGTAGTGTTTGTTCATAAGAGATGGCTTGACACTTCTATGACAGTTTTCAATGGAGGTGAGTGGCACAGTTGCGCACGATCTGCATCATCGTGAAGCTGATCGGGCATTTCTGATGTTCATCCATTCAGTTGATAGGCGGCAACACCTACTGCAGTCTGAACCTCAGGCCAAATGCTTGCTCTCGCAAGTATTTACAAGGAGCAATAAGATTCCGCTTGGTGCGATGACATTCTGCATGCTGAAGGCTGATACTAAATACCAGACACTTTCTGTAGTGCTGCAGCAGACAGAGGAAGAATCCAACACAAGCGAACGACTGTGGTCCACTACCGGCGAGTGATATATCACGCATTCGCTATGGGCACTTGGCACAGGAATTGTCCATTCAGTTTGTGAGCACCCCTGACAATGCACACTGTCACTCGTAGTCTAACCGGTATTTTTTCTTCTCGTGGCAGCTGCATGCAGGGTTCACGATGGCGTAATTTTTTTCCCCTGTGCATTCATCCCCGTCTCGTCCATCTACTACCTGAACCCCTCAGACAAAATGAATCCTTGGGCGCAACTGAAGCTCTTCTGCAATGCTGCAGTCTCTATCATGGCCAGGAAGAAATGTACTCCCAACTTCGACATGTACACTGTCTTGGAAAGCAGTGCTGCCAGCACGGCGCCTGCGATAGCTACACTCACTACCTCGTTCCACCCCAACGCGACATCGTGCGGCACACAGAATATGTATCTGGAGCCGCCAAGGTCTCTGCTCAGATGTCATTCTACAGTGCTCCCAGCACAGATACAGATGAACGAAGCGTGCCATCATTCAATATGTCGGAGATCTGTGGTCATGTTGACTCTGAGGTTGGAGATAGCGAGGAGGACGTCGACCTTTTTGACTTGGATCTGCAGTATCTAGAGGACGTAGAAAACTCATCTGGACAAAAGCCCCATCGGCGCAGTGCAGGAGTGAGTTTTTCACGATTTCGTTTGAAGACAATTGTTGCTTATGGTATGCAGGATCACCCTCTCAAAAAATGGGTTCCAGAGATCAACAACTATCTCACTGAGATGTTGCATCTCGAAGGGTGTTGTGGCTTTGACTCTGGGCGCTGCAGGGTTTGTGAGGAAGGTCTGGCTATGATTCACTGTGAAGATTGCTTAGACCTTGGCATTTACTGTCGCACATGCGCCGTAAATCTCCACCAGCTCATTCCTTTCCATCGCGTGCAGGTCAGTACAATGTTTACTATTATGGTGGCATGACGATCTTACTCGCAAATCCGTTGCAGACCTGGCGTGGCACTCACTTCGAGCGTGACTCATTGATAAGACTTGGGTTGCGGATTCAGTTGGGTCGCACCATTGGAGAGCGATGTTGTTTGCCTGTGCGAGCCACAGCGGACAACTTCTTGATATTGGACACTAATGGTATACACGAAGTAGGGCTGGATTCTTGTGACTGTGAGATGGCCGAGATTCACACCACTCAACTTCTCCGAGCACGATTGTTCCCTGCAACCTTGACAAATCCCAAAACTGCAGCGACGTTTGCACTCTGTCAGTTTGCCCACCTACTGTCCACTCAGTCGAAGATGTCCGGTTATGAGTTTTATCAGAGTCTTGCCCGATTGACTGATAACACTAGTGTGCACACCCCCAAAGTACGTCATGTCTCAAGCTCTAAGCTTAATCATCGCTGACAAAGTGTAGGATCATTATCCTGCCTTCATGCGTATCATGCGCATGTGGAGGCATCTCAAAATGCTGAAACGAGCAGGCTGGGGCCATGAACCTGGAGGGGTGCAGGCGACCCAACCTGGGTCATGTGCGATTCTTTGCCTGGTGTGTCCACACCCTGGCAAGAATCTGCCCCCGGACTGGGAGAAAACCCCAGAAGACCAAAGGTGAGTTCGTGATCAGTAATTTCGGTTGATTTACGCTGAATACTAACATGCGGCGACAGGTGGATATACCGGCTGTTCATCAGGCTAGATGCAAACTTTCACCTCAAACGTAAGAAGGTGTCTTCCGACAGCATCGATCCTGGACTTAACCATGGCTATGCATACTTTGTGGAGGAAAAAGCATACAAGGAGTATCTCAGCACATATGACTCCCTTGTGAAGGAAGAGCAAAGTACTTGCAACAACCACGATGTGGTCAAGTTGCCCAACATCAGGGGCTCAGTCGCAGGTACAGCGGCAAGTGGCATTGGTGCCGTCACATGCACACACCATGACATGAGACTGCCATGCAGCGTTGGCGACCTTCAAAAAGGAGAGCAATAAGCTCGTGTTCACAATCATTCGTGTCCTCGTACTGATCAGTACTGGTTAGATATGTCAATATGGATTATATGTTCTTCTCCACTCTGGGGAATGATGCACCACATGATATCGTGGTCTCCTACAACATTGTGTGTCAGTGGTCCAAAAACATACGGAACCGGCACCGAATATACGAATATTGTCCATTTCAGATGGACGGCCACAATTTCGTGTTCCTTGTCCCAAAATTCCATATCTATGCCCATCAACAGTCATGCCAGGACAATTACTCATTCCACAATGCTCCCCATGTGGCTGAGACAGACAGCGAGGGCGTTGAGCAGCCATGGTCAGACTCAAACCAGTACTCTTCAAGCACGAAGAAGATGGGCCCCAGTTCGCGACGCGACTTTCTTGACGATGTGTTCGCAGACTACAACTGGAGGAAAGTATGTGGAATGCATGAGTAATTGCAATGAGTATTCTGCTCATCTCTAAACTAATAATGTTAAAGCTGCCTTGTTTCTGGCCGCCGGAGCGCAACAATCAAGTCTTTGCATTTGCAGAACTTAACGACGCAGTGATGCAAGAAGATCGTGACACATGGAGAACTGTTGTAGAGTCATGGGAGAAGGACCCTTCGAAACCTAACCCATTCGTTGTTACCCGTCCTGGTACGTATTTGCGGCATATTACAGAACATTGGCCTGATATTCTGCACCAATGCAGCCATGACCCAAGCATCTGTGCACCTGCAACTGACAAATGAGGAGGCTGTGGAGTTGGAGAACAGTGAACAATGTGGCATGCTATGTGACCTCGTTTCCCCGAGTGTCATGATCATGGTCGGGATTGAGCTGCAGGAACAGCAGTAAGTGCGAGCAGTCATAACGTTTGTCATGTTCTCATAGCCTGCTGCCAGGTATCATCTTCGACAGGACACAGAGGGCCTTGGAGCACATTCCACGGATCTTCAATGGGCTAAGGTCATCAAGCGGTGTAATGCTCTTCATCACAAGATAGATGCATGGGCAGACATGCAGCAGTTGTTCATGCCTAGCACCGTGGCATTGCGCACGCGAACCGCGGCCGCAGCTGTCAAGGAGGTCCCTGTGCAAGAAATGGCACTCTATTTACCATCGGAGTCACCCTCTGGTACCCCTTGCAACTCTCGCATCCAGAGATACGAGTTGCGTCTGAGGGTTTCACAAGCACACGATGCGCTAGAGGATCTCCAGTGACATCTCCGCGTGCATGCCCATCTGTACAAGTTCAAGGACCGCTTCGTCCATGGGCAACGATATCTCACCCGAGCGAAGACAGTCATCGGGCACACACAGGATAAGGTCAACACCGATGCAGCATGCTATCGCTGTGCATACAAAGCCATCATCTCGTTGTCTACCTTACTTAATGAGCCTTTGATGCTCCATGACTTGTGCCTGCTGCAAGATGAAGATGTCCGAGGAATGACGGAGGGGATGCAGGGAGAAACTCAGAGCTGCAAGACTTTGTCTTGGATATGGTGGAGACATGGTGTGGGGAGTAGCAGTGCGACTGATGGCAGCGTCAGCAAAGGTTGGCATTTTTTACTTGTATGTTTCTAAGACTTCTTAATGCTCACGAAATCTTCTAGAGCTTCGTACCGAGTGGTGCAAGGCCCGTGCTCGTGCCCATCGCTGGATTGAGAAATGCTGCCAGTTGCCAGACGAGATGCACAGGGTTATTCACCACGTTCAAGCAGCTGGTAGAAACAAATGCGTGTAGTAAGGTGTCCATATAATCAACACATATAAACAAAGATGCAGCGATGGTCCGTAAACGAGCCTCGCGTAGACGCGTATTCTCTGAAGATACAGAAGTATACAAAATCATGTAGTTGATGTCAGTAGATGGTAGTGTAATTGTGTCTACATAGTGACTGCTAAGGTACAGACCAGTCGGACTATGTGAGGAGCCCTCAGGATGCGACATTGCATGCACTTATGTACACCACATGTCCATATATGTGTATGTATATGTGGTCTCCCTACGCATACAGTGGGTGTATGTACTCTAATCACCCAGTGTGTACTGGTGCGCACAGGCAGCCAATAAATCTTCAAATAAATGCAATTAAATACGAGCACGTGATCACAATGACACACTCGCACAGGCGCCCATCGCACGTCGAGCCTCCGCGTCCGCTCACCCAGCATCTGTACCCCAAGAGTCCCATAATAAGCCTAAGATTGATAGCCCTATACTCCTTCTAAATTGAAGATCAGCATGAACCCCCCTCCTCAGTGGAACTCTGCTCACCTGAATCTGCCTGCAGGTGGCCCTGCAGCTCCGCTGAATATCCCTCTCCAGCCCAACCCAGCACCACACATACAGGCCTTAAACCCGGTTGCATTCTTCCAGCAGTACCAGCAATTTGTTCATGACTTCACTGTGAATACCCCTGGTGCTGTACCCCCTACACTAGATCAGTTCCACCAGTAATTCGAGATGATAGGACACTTACCACTGCCACCACCTCTTCCTCTCGGTCCCGTGCAGATCCAACCAAATTTAGAGCTCGCAGCGGCAGTGGAAGAGGTGAGAAATGAGATAGCAGTGCTGAAATGAGACCTGGAAAATAGTGCAGTGGTCGGAGATGCTGCAGGACATGAGGCTGATGATGAGGGCACCCTGCCGTTGAGAAAGCGGCTGAAGAAGATGAAGAAGGATGAAAAACAGATTCTTAGCAAGCCCAAAAATGAATTACAAGAGGAGCAACTCGCCGTGTGGTATAACTCTTGAGCACCTTGTTCAAATGCTCAGACAGGAATGTCCAGAAGCCATAGACTGGCCCATAGTCTTCAATCTGTTTGAAGATGTGAGTGACATAGTGGAAGTTCAGCTTAACATTGTCTGGATGGATCTGCGTGTTAATGCTGCATGAGGTCACAGGTTATCCCAAATTATAGATAAGCTGTACCTTCAAAAAGTTGATTAGATAGCTTTGTAAGAGTTTACGAGCACGCGGCAATTCAGTAATGTTCACGCTGCATCCCATAATCACCTTAAGAGCCGCCGCAAGAGACAAGAAGTTGTCAGCATCTTCAGGGTGCATACGACGTTCAGGCTTTGGGGCTCGGGGCTCTTTAGTGCCATCCGCCCTGCTTTTGCCCTTCAAAATGTGTCATAGATGGGTGATGTTATCAGCTTTCCACTTTTTCATGCGCTTCTCATATGTTGCTTCAGCGGAGGGCTGCCATTTGTCCCATATGAGAGGAACCTGTGGTAAGGAAGAGCATTGGATCAATACATCAAAATGAAGACTGAATTGAGACTTACAATTATTGGGCAGTAATTCAACGCCATACCTTTCCATTCATCCGCTGTAAGAGATCCTCCTGCTGCATATCCAACATTGTTCGGCAGACGTGCTACCCACTGTGGCATCTCGAACTACAGACAGATTTCAGCATGCACCACATGGACAAAAGCACTACTCACAATCTTGAGGTATTCATGCACTTGATCAAGTTCACGGCATACCTTGTTCACTGCCGTTCGCTCTCGGAGGGCCTTCGTGTTGATCCATGCATCAAGCCACTGTGTCTTGACAACGCCTGAAGATCAAAGACATGAGCGATTGAAAAAACAACGCAAATATATGATACACACCTAGAAGGATGTTGTGCATAGGGTCGACAACTGTCATACGCACCGCATCAAAGTACGGCAGATGAGAGAGTTCATAGTATCGTGTGGCATGCTGCATAAAGAATTCTGCCCGCCTTTGAGGGTCCATTTCTTGCAGATATTCCTGAGCGTGTTGCCGATGTTCTTCACCATCTCTTGCTGGGAATGCTAGCAACACTCTATTCAGTGCAGAAGCATCGACATCTGGTCCTAATTGCTTACCACCGATTGTCATCCCTGCTTCCGTTTCAAGATCTGCATGTTTGATTTTGCACCTTGAGCAGAATCCTTCCTTTGTATTGTGATCACCGAAGCCCACAATTCGACACAGCGCCGGATGATCACAGCAAACTGCTAATAGAAGGACATGCACACGCCGGCCTGAAATGGGTACCGGTCAAGAAAGACTTCTTGAGCAGCATACGAGCTAACACACCTTCGGGTTGCAGCTTCATCTTGATGACAGTCCTGTCATCGTACAGCTTCAATAAATCATCTACATATGCCTTCATGAAATGCTGCAGCTCATCGGCGCTGAGTTCCTTCGGGCCTGGTGTGATACCGCATAGAACTAGATTTCTAGATTGATATCTGGTATCGTTGTCAGAGCCTGTGCTTTGGAAAGAGAGAAGTACATACTTGTCTTGAACTTCAAGGTTAGCAAAGCAGTTTGAGAGCACACCTGTGCTATGCTTCCCAGAGAACTGGCTGCGCTGGTAGCCAAATCTAATGGAAGTAGTGTTATAAGTAATACGAAGATTGAGGGACAGTGAACGCACCCATCAAAGTGGAGGGTAATACCGATGCGCAATTCATCGGGATTAGTGCGATCTTGACCATTGTAGAAGAACATCTGGCCATCAGGACCCAGCAGGGTTTGCCATAACTTTCCATCCTGCATGCTCCATAGTTGACCTGGAGGTGTTTGAGGATGGACACGCCATGGGTCAAGCGACCCTTCAAGCCGATTGACATATGCTGGTAGTTGCTCCGATAGGAGCGAGAATGGTGTCTGCAGAAGAGGTACTTGAGCTTGGGTGTCTGCAGCATCATCTGCTTGAAAGGCCTCCAATGGAAGAACAAGCCGCGCACGAACAGCAACTCTTTTGAAGAGGGGGATGTTGCACGAGGAGCACCGTAGTGTCAGCGATGGGCTGCTTGGAAAGATGCGACGACATGAGGGGCACATTGCCTTTATCTCGAAGTTGTCACCAAGGTGCAGTCTCTTGATAGCCGTCAGTAGTGTCGTAGGTGCATCAGCCTGAGTCGATAGGAGACCAACTGCTACGAAAATGAGCTGCATAACCTGCAAAATCAATGCACAAGTGCAGTAGGGAACATGATAGTGGAGGTGCAGCCACGAACATAGCAAAAGCAAGACACGCCAGAACCAGTGTTCTGCAGCATCAGTGAATATATCGATCGAGTTGGGTGGCATGTCGCGGGGCACCTCATGCACCTCGTGGGGGACATAGCGTACATTGTGTGGCATGTCTTGTACATCTTCATGAATCCTATCGGCATTTTGATGGACTTGCATCTCAAGGCAAGGTTCCATAGCAGGCTGTACGTTCGCATCCAAGGCCAGATTTGGACCTAACAGGTTGTGTGCATCAGGATCATTCACGTCGACATCAAACTGCACACCCAGATCGGGTGCAGGTGATATAGCGGTACAATGGGTAGCGTAGCTGAGAACAGATTCTTGTGAAGCACGGGCACTGCCAGACGAGGTGTCATCTGCAACCGGAGCACTGTGCGACACTTGCAAGTCGAGCGCAGGTTCACCATGATACGGCAGAACTTTATAATTACATTATCAGACAGTTTACTCTGTGTGACACAACACGCGAGACGTACCTTCTCCGCTGTGCTCCAAAATACTATCTTCGGGTTCAACGGCGAGCAATATGTTAGCGCTATCACTCTGGCACAGTTTGGGGGCATACGAGGGATCGTTGGAGAAATCCACTGGCATAGGCGATGGAAGTGAGCACTGATAGTGCGATTGCACGCCCTCTGCCTCCCCAACACTGTAAGGTCTTGAATCGGGCTGAGGTGTCTGTGAGGGCGAAGGAGGTGATGCTGTAGACAGGCCTGTGCTATTCTTCTTCGGACTCAACTTAAGTTTTTTCGCAAGTTTCTTGAGTATCCCGGTGGCTCCTAGCTTGACGGACCCACGCTCATCGTCTGACTGCTTCTCCGAGTTGTATCGAGGCCTGGTTTGGTGATCATGCTGTGTGTATTGAGGTACGTGTTTGCCTTTGCATCCTTCACACCAACAGGGAACTTTCTGCTTCTGATATTCATACTAGATGAACTGTTGGTTAGAACAGTGCAATCGGAGTCTCGTATACGATAAAACCTTACTCTTTTATCTTCTCTTTTCGATTTTGAGGGTAGGGGCATAGTGGGTGGGTCGTGACGTGGATGCGTAGGACAAGTGCTGAGGAGCAGAAATATATTTTCATGGCAGCCCGAAGTGTCTGCATCACAAGTGCATGCAGATCAGTCGAAGACGCATGTGCAAGAAGAGTCGACATGCGGCTATGAGGTGTCACTCTGAGATACGCTCCCGTGGAGATCACGCGACGTGTGTCTGCCCATGCCTACACTCAGACATGATGTACGTTCATCTCGACGAATGACTCGTAGTTCATGCACATGGTACATGTGTTTACAGGTATGTATGTGAAGCTTGTACTTTGTAGATACTTCATTGCCGGCAAAATATATATCTGAGCTCAGTGTATACAGATACCACGTGGTTTCCACACATGTCGACAAACTCAGTGGACTAAGCCCTTGAATGCAGTGATTTCTTTTCATGGTTGGTTTGTGCGGTGGTGGCTGGAGCATATAAACACGATCCCTGCATGATCGCGAGAACACCTGGAAGGCGCCACCACATATGCATATCGTCAGGCAAGTATCCAGGTGTCTATGAGGGAACACTGTAGGTTGGTATGGTGTCATGTACCTGCCTGGTTGCAGGCAGAAGGTGATGTCACCATAGATGTGGATTCGGTTGAAGCCACCATTGCAGAACCCCTTCTGGCAGGCAGTTCTGCTACTATGTCGGCAAGTCCTTTGACTTTCCTTCCTGCATGTTAGGCGGTCAGTCACTATGTGGGTCCACGGATGAGTACCAGAGGTGGTCTCCCCATGACACAAGGCTAGTTTGTCAGTGGCTATTTAGTAATTTTACAAGTTCGTGTTCATTGATGTCGTCCGAATGAAAATAAAATATTTGGCATTCTACACTGAAGTCTCTAAAAGGAAATCCATTACTGGAACATATGATACGGAAGATTACATGCTGCATTCTATGTGAAACAGCTCTACCCGCGGGACACAGGCGGGGTGGCACGACAGGGCGCGACAGGACATGATTTTGCCGCGCAATCGAGAATAGATCTCGAGCAAATCTCAGACCTACCAGGCCGGCGATGAGGTTGTCGGCATCCGGAGATCCACAATAAAGGACCGAGAGCAGCCGAGGGAGAGGGGGGAGAGCACGGCATAGAGGAGAGTTGTAGGAACCACTGAATAATATATCAGACCTGTAGTAGCTATCACAGTCAATGTATCAGTCCTGAATTGTTATGACCTTGTTTGATATATCAGTATGCCTAGTCTCGGAACCAGACGTTCGGTGGTAGCAGGGCATCACGTGAAACTGACAGCAGAGAGCGAAAAAGAGATGCACAGCTACCACCTAGAACGTCTGGTGAAATTCATATAGGCCGGGGGGGGGGAGGGGGCGGATTGTCACACTTTGTGACCAGCGCATCAGGGTGATGCGTCCTACTACGCATCTTCTGTGTAGTGTGTAGCAATCACGATACACCTTCCCCTCATACATATTCTGCCTCTATGTCCTGCCCTGAGAGTTCTACCTCGACTTCTCACTCATCTGCAGCTCCAACCCATACCCACGCATCTGCAACCACTTCTGCAAGTGACGCAAACTCAAGAGAAATCCCGGCGATGGCAGCGCAGACTCCCCATGACTCGCATAAGAACCGGAGAGCAAATTCAGTGAGAATCCTGCAGACGGCATGAGAAGAGGCATCCAAATTGCACGGATATGACTCACGCGCATGCCGTCATCGCCTCATTGAACGATTCAGAGAGGCCAATAACAAATTCCCTTACAGCTGGCAAATCGACATTGGAGAGGCCCTCATTCTGGGGCTGGATTGCTCTGTAATAGTGGGTACAGGCGTGGGGAAAATGATGCCGTTCGCGATGCCTCTGTTCGACGATGATACTCACGAGAAAATTGTTCTTGTTATCTCTCCACTCAATGCATTGGAGCATGACCAGGTATGTTATATTTCTCCATCAATATGTCACTTCTAATGTGCCGAGTATCGACAGCCTTTCGTCTTGATGCCGTGTCCGTGTCCACGAGGAGGCTTGAACTATTTTCCAAGCAAGTCTCCCAGTTCATCGCTGATCATGAGTGCAGTGCGTTCGAATTTCGCCAGAGGATCTGCAATCAGTTCAGGTACATTCCAGCTCAAGGCCCAGAGAAGCAGAGGCAGGTCCAGCTTTTTCTCTAGCATATAGCCAAGTACTTCTTTGACCCGAGAAGCGATGTCACCTTGTTGTGCTAGATAGTTTCTGAAGTTGCGTGTGCAAATCTTGTGCGGTGGATCACTCGGCTCTCATTGGCACCCAGGTGTATCGTCAGTGTCTTCGTCTTCGTCATCAGATGAGTCCGCACTATGCTCATCCCAGTCCGGGTCGTCAAGTTCTTCATCATCCTGCACGGGATCTCCAGCATTAAGCTCTGATAATAAGGTATAGAGGTTTTCAGAACTTATAGGACTCTGGTGTAGCAAGTCCGGGTATCATGCAGAAGGTCCGGGTATATTGTGTACTACGACATTGTACCTGCTACCTACATCTCTAGACGCGACGCGCGACACGCCTGACGTGCAGAAAGACACGTCAAGGTCACGTGAATGTGACAATCCCCCCCCCCGCCTATACAAATTTCATCAGATGTTCTGTCTGCAGGCTGTGCAGGTGTTTTTCGCTCTCCGATTGGGCCCGCACTGACAGAACGGCTGGTTCCAAGACTACAGTATGCCAGGGACAGGTGAGATAGGCAACGATGGGGGTTGCGAGGGTGCGGAGATTGAAAATAGAGTTTAGGAAGACGTTTAGAATCTGGAAGGGGGGCAGGCTCCTAGAACCATCCATCGCTATAGCGTTCTCGCTCCTACATCCCAGATTCATGTTTTAGAGATCACATGATATATGTTTTAAGAGGATCACCACTTTGAGAAGGACCTTCCATTTTGAGAACCCGAACAAGAGGAGGAGAATGCTATAGGATGGCTGGCCAATAATGTCTTCTGAGGTTCCTCCGTGCCCAGCGCTCTGCCTTGCTTCGCCTTAGCGAAAAGACCGTTTAGGCAGTAGCCGGCTGTTTGCTTGTAATACTTTCATCAAGCGGTTTGTGGGGTCTCTCGTCCTAACTCCTGCACAATTTGCGTGGTGCCTGTACTTATTACAGTAACAACCCGGTGTTCAGTTTCCATCGTGCCCTTCTCATTGTCAACTAAATGGTTTATCAAATGCATTCATTCTCGCCATTCTCGAGCAGTGATGTTACCAAGCCAGTGGTACTTGTGCTGTAATCCTCCAGGACTTGCAAGACATCTTTGAGTTGAGCTGCTGTCAAGATCATGTGGGATGAAAATGTATTATGTGTTACATGCAGTGGTACGGTAGGCTATATAAAAGTTGTGTGCACTGCAGTGAGAGGACTTGGTGCTGCCGCCATGAGGGCGAGAGACCCCACAAACCGCTTGATGAAAGTATTACAAGCGAACAGCCAGCTACTGCCTAAACGGTCTTTTCACTAAGGTGAAGCAAGGCGAAGCGCTGGGCACGGAGGAACCTCGGAAGACATTATTGGCCAGCCGTCCTACAGCGTTCTCCTCCTCTTGTTCGGGTTCTCAAAATGGAAGGTCCTTCTCAAAATGGTATGTCTCTTAAAACATATATCATGTGATCTCTGAAAACATAGTATGTAGGAACGAGAACGCTGTAGCGACGGATGGTTCTAGGAGCCTGGAAGGGGGGGTCGACCCCCCCTTCCAGACATAAGGTTTAGAAATGTCTCACTTTGTTCACATGCTCGTCGGAGATCAATTGGCCGACGTGCCGAAGTGATTTAGAGACGAAATCTAGCTTTAGAACGTCTCTAAACGGCTAAGGGAAGGTATCCAGTAAGACCCCCCCTATAGATAGCAGACGTCAGACACGGATATCCGAGGCACGAAGGTTGAAGCAGAGTGGCTACAACTGCCTTTGGGAGACTACAGTGGTCCTACTCCACTGTCCACATCAAGTCCACATACACCAATTCCTGCCGCTCACGCGACCGCTCCAGGTCCCGCCGTCAGCGGCGGCAAGCGGGAAACATATCCGTGCGCGGCTTAAGCCTGGCGTCTGCCGACTGGAAGTGCATGTGCCTGTAGATACGCGTTCAGAGGTCTGGAATACCGAACGCTCAAAAGAGCTTGGAAGGGCGCGCGTGGAAGATGACAAGGAGAAGAACCAGGAGCTCGCAAAGGTGAAGCAGAGGGAGGAGGAAGAGCCGCGCTTGAGCGAGGTGCGCATGCGTAGCGAGCAGGTGCCGCAGGTGGGCGCATATATCCTGGGTATCGTGCGGATTGGTGCGTTGATGTGTTATGCGTGTTTCCGGACGCTGGCTTGCGCAGGCCAGTTGCACTTGCATCCAATCAGCGAGACCCACCAGCTTCGACCGACGCTGACTTACATGGATATTCTGACGCGGAAAAACAAGCGCGGTCGAGGAGGAGAGGAGTCCGATGATGATTCTGACGACGGTCCACTCCCGGACCCTGACGAACCTGCGCCGGCTCCTGCACCGAAGAAGGAGAAGAAACCCGCCGTGGACGCGAAGGAAGTCCAGGTGTCAGTACGCAAGACCAGCGAGGACAAGGGCATGCATTTCCAGGGCGGCCTGACAGCTGTTCGGAGAGAAATGCTCACGATTATGCACGCGGAGGAGGATGAGAAGTGGGATGATTATGAATATTGCGATGGTGAAGTGGGTGTTTGTAGCTTCGCGCTTTGGACGTTCTGCTGACCTCCATCCGGTCTTACAGGCAGCTGAGTCCAATAATGCCTTCGAGGCTGTGTTTTCTCAGAATGCCGAGCACTTGGAGTGCAAAACAGATATCACGAATGTGCTGAAAGATATACGTGGTTTGTAGCTCATACCATGCTCGTAGGTTAGTCCGTTGGTTCGTGTATGTCCTCCCGATTGATTGCAAATGTAGCACATATGTTTGAGGCGCTGTCAGCCTGTCGGCGAACTCCTTCGAGTGCGCACACTTCTGCTTTCAGTGACAGCTGAGCGCTCGCGATCATTAATATTGCCCTGCACGACGTCGAGCTCGTCGCTCTTCACCATCCCCAGCTCTGTCAGTTATGGTCAGCGATAGTGATACTGAATCAGAGTCTCAACCCTCTGTGTTTGAGTGGCAGGCAGCTGATTTTGCACATGTGTCTTCAACTCAACGTGTAGGCTCAAGCCGGGGAACTGCTGAAGAAGCGCGATTTTCTCCTCGAGAGCTTCAGCTCGCTGTCGACGACTTGCGTGCGATTGACCTCGCTGCTGCAGAGCATGTGAGCTCTTTTCGAGATTTTCCGGAACTGTACTGAATAGTCTGTCAAAATAGGACGCTACATTGCACATAGTCATTCAACGCGTTTCCAGCACTATGCTATGTTTCTTAGAAGGCATCATAGAGTCTTCTATTTTCAGTGATGATGGCGAACAAGATGTTTATATTGCGATGGGCCAACTTCGTGAGTTTTGTAGTCACCGGAGAACTGACTCTGACATGGCTGTCTATAGTCCAATTTTCCTTCATGTCCCTACTATTCGATTACCGGAAACTGTTTCATGGAATTGCTGCTCGTGACACCAGTCACACGAGTGCACCCTCCACTGTCGTCTGCTGGGTAGATGTTGTCTTGTCGAAGTTGGGCGACGCTGTCATTTCGCTGATCGGTAGACATTGCACTGATGTCAAGACACTGGAGTGGTCATTCTCGACGCTAAAGCAGCAGAGGGAAACCGATTCGCTCTATGCCGCTGTGCAACTCCCAGGTGAGACGCACTGTCGTTCCTTAGAGGAAGATAGAACATAACGTGCCCCAGACGGATGGACTGATGTACCGAACGTGATCAATGCGGAGCATGCCTCACCTGCTGCTAAACGGCTTGCCTTACAGCTAACATTCGCAGTTTATGTGGTGGGGCCCCAGCTGGAAGATGCTGGTACCACGAGTGACCAAGAGTGAGCACGGCAGAGTCAGTCGGGATGATAATTAACCATCACAGCTGATGTCGGACTCGCAGAAACGATGTTTTAGGCGTTCTTTAACTCTACACGAATCGTTCATCAATGTCAGACCGTGCATCTGGGCAGTCATATGCAGATCTACAATCGGCAGAACATGCAGAGACCGAGAAAGTGCGATATGCCATGATGTTGTCTCTGTTTGCAGTAAGCGACCTGCATGCTGCAGAGTTTGAAGCTATGCACTCATTATGTAGGCCATGGATTCAGTACAACTTGATGAAGATCGCACCCCTTTCCGGCCTCATACTCAAGCCGCTCTATTGCACTATATGACTACTATCATGTATCCCGACAATTTCTGTGCTTCAGCTCATGATCTTGTCTCTCCATGTGCTGCTCTTAATGTTGCACAGACTATCTTGCTCAAGTGGGGACACGTTGTCCCATGGTGTTGGTTTCTGTGCGATGATCCTCGTATATTCAACTCAGAGGTCATTGACTACGTGGTGCGCCTCTCTTTTGACTCAGCCACTATCTCCATGTTGATGGTCTTCGTTGAGACTATCAATTGGCTCCATCATCTGGATAATTCCGATAAAGACACGGACAAATGTGCAGAATATGTTGAACCTTGGCACGAAGAGGTGGCTTCTGTGATCGCTACATATCCAAGGGCTGCAATCGTTTTCGTGAACGTACATTGGTTCCCTCGTCGATATGCCATGAGTACTTATCACATTTATCGTAGCGGATACTCCATCACACTGTCTCAGTGCTGTTGACGGTTCCACCCGGCCACCTCACGTTGTCTTCGCTTGATGCTCTGAGAAAGAGTTGTTGGGCAGCTGCGCAGCTGTTGCGTTCATCTCAGCTTGGAGACTTGGACGTATCGTCACTGTATGCCGCGATGTGCAGACTATTTATGCTGCTGCGTGACGGCGAAGAGGATCTCGCGGGTATGTTTGTTGAGATTCCTCCATACCAGTGTCTTGATTGGGATTGCAGTCAAAGACTGGATAATCGAGTGCTTAACGTTTGCATCCCGAGATAATCTGTCTTCAGTGATGAGCAGTATCTTGGATGACACCAAGCTCAGTTTGACTCTCAGGATGGAGGAGAGTGAGTGTACGTGTAACGACTATTACCCATAGGACTAACAGTCTTCTCGTCAGAGATCTCAGGTTTGGAGTGGTGAGCAAGCTTTTACGACAACCTTCGCTTCATAAATCATGGCTGTAGTCTGGCTCTTGATGAAGATAAGCGGTCAAGTCTCAGAAGCAACGAGACAGCTTCTTTCAGACAGTTGCTACACTTCATCACGATCCTGTGGCACGGCAACGTCAAGACAGCCTTCCGTCGAGAGATCACATTACCATTCATAAACGCACTAGTTAATTGGCTGGTTTCTCAATTTCCCGGTGCCGACTGCTCGGTGATGCTACGAGACAGTCTCCTCACTAGCTTGACGGTTGTGGAACCTCTTTTGTCCCAGGATGGCGTTGATAGACTCTGGGACACTGATGCCGTCTGGCAAATGGCCATAGAAAGCCCTCCTACAGACTTGCTCATGGCATGTAAGTGCATCGCTACCTCGAGCCTCCAGAAGTTCACGGACCTGCACAGCCTCGTTTGCTGCATATGTGGTGACTACAGCCCCCTCACGGAATCAAGACGTGTTGGCTTGCTCCGAAGCTTGGGACTATCTGCGCGACGTTCTCTTGCTCGTCTTATCTCACCAATTTTTAGGCGACGAGGAGCCTCTGGCATTACTTGTGTGTCCGATGGTTTGCCAAGCTTTGTCCTCCTTGATTTATTCCGCAATTAGCGCAACATGTGCGTGGTCCTTATTGTTCAGTGGTACTCCCATGATAATTTGTTAGCAGTGCAGTATATCCTGTCTTCTCCGTGGACCATGAACCTTTGCGCAGAGTTGCAACAACTCGCGAATGCGAGTAGCTCTGATGACAGCACGTATACGAGTGTCCTGCGAGACAGAACTTTGCCGTTTGCGGAGGCTTTGTTATTCCACGTAAGTATATCAATGCGCCCGATTGCCGCTGCGTGTAATTTAAACATTTATCTAGATTACTGATACTCTGCCATCTGGCATCTGCAGAACAGAGGTGAGTGATTATCTGAGCATTATCCGAGTCTCATGTGATGACTGACCACTGCATGAAATCAGACCATGGTCCGCAATTCAGATAAACAGAGTCGAACAGGATCATGCTTGATCGCGTGTAGAATAGATTCCGTACCTCGCCTTATCCTCGTGAGTTTCCTGGGTATTTTTTGTGTCAACTGTTAGAATCATCCTGCCCCACTTCACGATAAGGTAACAATACCATCCGTGTAAGATGTATGTATAATAATGATTTCCAGGTCAGTTCAGAACGCTCGGCCGTCCTACTGGTGTCTAACTCCAAGCGCATGTTCTCCGATAGGATTCGTTGTATCCCAGTTTCTCGGAGATCGCAAACATGGCTTTCAACACCATCTGCCAACGTGTCTGATCTCGATCATATCCTTCCGCCGGTCCCATGGTTTTCTTCACAAAAGAGTCGTTGTAAAAGAATGTAGAAGTTCCGACCCTAGACATGGCAATCCCTTTACCGAGCCCAGCACACATCCGATAGAAGATCGGTATCCAAGTTGGTGTTCGCTCGACAACACGTTTATTCTATCAATTGAAGAAGAGACGTCGCGTGACACCGACCCTACAGACTAATGAACTTGGCGAGCATAGATAGCACAATGGAGATAAGCTGCAGACATCGATATCCCGCTGCTTCAAGGACGCGTCATGACATTTGCTGAAGCCTCTCTGGGAACCTGTCTGGCCGATTGACATCTCTCAACCACTTACAGGGTGCCGGTGACAGATAGCCCTGGCCCGTTAGGCCTGTTATGGAGCTCCGAGATCAAACCCGGACATTTGTATGCGGAAATTAAGTGTCAGATTGCAGAATCATTCCATCGGCTTGCTCATCCCCAACATACGCTGATGGCACTTTTGTGGATCTGTTGATTTTGCTCAGGGGATATAAAAAAGACGAACCAGCATTCTCCCACCCTTGAGCACCATGTCCGAGTCTCCTCATCCGCATGTCGACCTTGAAGCGCAGAAGGACTTCTACGCTCGTGCGGTTACGATCGAAGACGTTTGCGATGGGAGTGGCAACGACGACTTCGTTATCACCAGTCAGTTTCGCCGCACGCTCTCTCGATCTGGCGTGGAAGCGGGTGCTCGGTTGCCCGCTGAGTTCCGCACGCTTAGTATACATGTTGAAACGAGGAGGAGCAGCGACGACGGCAAGGCAGGTGCTACACGTAGAGTCGCCGTGAGAGGTACGTTTCCCCTTTCCCACAAATATAGGTACTAATTAACTCCATGCAGAGCTCACATCTCTCGATTGGCATAAGATCTCAAGTGATGAAGCGTTGCAACGCTTAAGCGTCTCTCCCAAGACAGGGCTGGAGAGTGTGCAGGCTCAGCGCCGCCTCCAAACGAATGGGAAGAACGTCATCTCCCCGCCAAAGAGGAATACGATTCGCAAGTTGATCGAATGGGTTTTCGGCGGATTTGGTAGTCTCCTTCTCGCGGCTAGTATCCTCTGCTTTATCGCATGGTGATTTTGATATCTGCCTTCGAGTCTGACGTCCTGCTAATGTCTGATCGTGGATTACACAGGAAGCCCCTGGGCAATCCTAATCCTCAGGCATCGAATCTGGCACTGGCCGTCGTGCTTTTGATTGTGTTGTTTGTTCAAGCATTTTTCAATGCCTGGCAGGACTTTTCTACATCTAAAATCATGTCGTCCATCAAGGGCATGCTGCCGTCCGATGTCCTCGTTCTGCGTGATAGTACCCAAATGACGTTTGCCGCCGCCGATCTTGTTACAGGTGATCTTGTTTACCTCTCTATGGGTGAGAAGGTACCCGCCGATCTGAGGCTCATCGAAGTCAGCGGAGATCTACGCTTCGACAGAAGCATCCTCACTGGCGAGGTTGTTCGATTCCCCTTTGCCGTCGACGTTGCTCATTGTGGTTTTGCCTAGAGTGAACCCATCACAGGACGTGTGGACAAGACGGATGAGAACTTCCTGGAGGTAAGCAATTACGAATGATGCATGACATATGACGAGTCTGATTCCTCTCTTCTAAAGACCAAGAACATCGCCTTGCAAGGTACTCATTGTGTCAGCGGTTCTGGCCTTGGCCTCGTTATTCAGACCGGCGATAACACGGTTTTGTATGTTTCACTTCTGAAGTTGCCTTCTTGTTTCTGAGCGATACTCGTGCAGCGGTCGTATTGCCAAACTGTCGTCCATCGAACCCGCGAGACTTACGACTCTCCAACGCGAGATTCTCCGTGTCGTCTTAATCATAGCCAGTCTTGCTACTCTCGTGGCTATCATTATTGTCATCCTGTGGGCGGCCTGGTGAGTAGACAGCCTATAGGACGAATGATCGTTGTCCTCAATCTATAACCTAGGCTCCGTCGCGATTACCCCAACTACATCAATGTCTCTGGTCTGCTAATTGATATCGTCTCAGTGATGGGTGAGTCAGTCCTCTCCACGGGCGTATAGGCACAACTTATATCTGTTCGCGGATTAAGTGGCGTTTATTCCCGACGGGCTGTATGTTCGTTCTACTATTTCGAAGAAGATCGTCTGATGTGCCTCTATGTTAAGACCTGTTGCAGTAACTCTATCTCTGGCAAAAATCGCGGGCACCTTAGGCAGCCACAGGGTTTTGTGCAAGTACGTTGACTCGCTTATTCTCAGGAATATCTTTTCGACGGTTTCACCCGCAGGTCTTTATCCATCGTAGAGACTCTGGGTTCCGTCAATGTGCTTTGTTCTGTCAGTCTGTTACTTTAATTAAAGTAATGAGCTGCATGCTGACATTCTTATAAGGATAAAACCGGAACATTGACCCAGAACAAGATGCACGTTACACATGTCGCTGTTCTCGATGATTTATTCGACCCTGCTAGTTATGCTTCTGTCATCCGGGATTCACCTTCGGCAACTGCAGCCAACTTGGCGCAAATATCTGCTGTCGGGGCGATTTGTAATGCAGCCGCCTTTGGAGGAAGTACTTCTTCGCCTTTGGAAAAGGAGCGAGAGAGACCGGTTGTCGGAGACGCGACAGGTATTAATAACTCTTACACGGTCTTCTTGAATGCTAGACGTGCGACTAGATGTTGCCATTCTACGGTTTTCGGACGCCGTGGCAGCAGCGGATATCACTCGTGCCAGGTGGACGGAAGTCTTCAAGATCAACTTCAACTCAAAGGTACGGATGTCAAAAAGTCGTACTAAACAGTGTCTAATTTGTTGTTCACTAGACAAAGTTTATGCTTAAGCTTTCGAAATTGGCTCCGAGTGCTCCAAATAATGTTGCCCCAATCGCACCTTGGGATAGCTTCACCTCGGCCGACTATCTTCTCACCATCAAGGGCGCTCCGGAAATTCTGTTACCTCGTTGCAAATTCGTTCTCGACCCCACGGGTGGAGAGCCTATTGCGTTGTCGGAGCCAATTCTCGAACGCATCACCGCTGTTCAGGAGAAGTGGGCCAGAGATGGTCAGCGGGTTCTCTTACTTGCTCGCCGTGCCATCAAGGGGAATGCGATTCCGAAGCACCTCGACCCTAGTTCGGATCAATATGCAGATCTGATTGAGAGGTTCAACTGTAACTTGATAATTGTAGGCCTGGTCGGTCTCATCGATCCTCTCAAGCCTAGTATCGTTCACACCGTGAGGTCAGTCGAAATTATTCTCCGCTGTTCTCACTTCCTGACGACGTCTTCCAGTACGTGTCGTCGGGCTGGTATCCGGTTTTTCGTCGTCACGGGTATGTCTTATGCTCTTCCATGAGGTTGAAGAGCTCATTGCCTTTGGCATTGTAGGTGACCATCCCACCACCTCTGTGGCGATCGCGAAGGAGGCCGGTATCATCACCGACGCAAACGTGGTGCACCGTGTCTCAAACCTGGACGAGAGACTGGATCCACTCTCGATCGAGCCATACAACCCCGACTGCGAGGATCCAACAAGAAAGAGCATCGTCATCACAGGGCCGGAATTGGAGCGTCTGAATAAGACTCAAGTCGAACAGCTGTGCCAGTATCAGGAGATCGTGTTCGCTCGTACCACGCCGGAGCAGAAGCTGCGCATTGTGCACGAATTTAAAGACAGACACAATGTTGTGGCTATGACTGGCGATGGTGTCAATGATGCCCCGTCTTTGAAAGCGGCTGATTGTGAGTTCTCTGAGGCGAAGTCAGATGTTCCAATGGTGCTGATGATCAGACAGGTGGCATTGCTATGGGCGCTGGTTCCGACGTTGCGAAGGAAGCTGCCGACATGATTTTGCTGGATGACTTCTCTGCCATCGTCATTGCTCTGGAATATGGTGAGTTTGACAACGATCTCACCATTTTTTCCCTGCTTTGTCTTCGCTATGGGATATTTTCGATCTGACAAGTCGGATAGGTCACCTCGTGTTCGACAACTTGAAGAAGACAGTGCTATATCTGCTTCCTGCTGGGAGGTGAGATAGATGTCTGAATGCTGGTTTGTGCTTCCGCTGAACGATTCGGCAGTTTCTCCGAGCTTATGCCCATCCTCCTGAACATCCTCATCGGCGTGCCCCAGATGCTGAGCAATATTCAGTGAGTACGTCGACTAGGAACCGTTGAATAAGTCTAAATATTGAACAGGATGATCTTGATCTGTGTTGCCGTGCGTTTTTATTGCTGATGTCTCTGTTGTCTGTAATTTTGACTATGCGTATACAGACCGATGTCCTTTCTGCGTTGAGTCTCTGCATGGAGAAGCCTGAAATGGGTCTGTTGGAAAGGAAGCCTCGCAATGTCAAGACAGAGAGACTCACCAATTGGCGGTTGATGCTCCAGGCTTACGGTTTCCTTGGCATGCTAGAGTCACTTTGCGCCATGTCAATGTGAGTAATATGTCTTCCTTGTGACACCATCCGCTCACAATACCCGCCCGTAGGTCTTTTTGGTACCTGCAGACCCGTGGTGTCCCCTTCTCCAGCCTTGTTCTTGGCTTTGGAAATTGGCCACTGTTAAACAATGAGGAGTTGTTCAAGGCGCAAAGTGTCTATTTCTTCACTCTGGTGCTCATGCAATGGGGGTGAGTCTTATGCACCTTCTCGAACGATGCGACTTAACGGTGTTCTTCGGTAGCAATCTCTTCGCAACTAGGGGGCGAAGGCTCAGTATCTTCCAACACACGCCTGCGTCAAATTGGTACCTTTTCCCTGCCGCTGGGATGGCACTTTGCATCGGAATCTTCTTCAGTTATGTTCCGTTGTTGTAAGTTGACACACTTCAGCTACATGCGCATCTCATAATGACGCCTCGCTTCCTCTTCTTCCAGCCAACGAGTCTTCCAGACCCGCGGAATTCCTGTCCAATTCTTCTTTATACCTATCACGTTCGGCCTGGGTCTTCTGATGTAAGCGTTTCTCGTTCTGTTATGGTCTCAAACTTGGCGCTGACGAAGGGGTATCAAGACTTGATGAGATTCGCAAGTTGGTAGTCCGGACACATCCTAGGAGCCTTATTGCTAGACTTGCATGGTGAAGGCTGTGGTGTCTTACAGCAAATACTGCAAATACCTTGTGTGTTCCGTAGAAGTCGCATTACTTACTAGTAGATGTACAATTTTCTGTTGGATAAACGTGATCTTTCCTTGCGAAATATCACTGGACACCGAAAGCTTGTCGTGAGTTGCCTCACGAATGAAATCAGACAGGTGGTGAACAGATGAGATTAACTGAGTACACGCGTCGTACCGCGCGACGCGTTTTCCACGTGACCGCGAACGGTTGGATTTCGAACAACCATATCTGGGTTCCTCACTTGTCCTGCGCGTTGCGGAATTGCCCTTATTTTCTCATTCACGACTTCTAACGACTGTTCGACTACCCCGATGGGATTCTGTAGGAGATGTGGTGACATTGTGGCTGGTCCCCGCTGCAAATGCGGAGGAACATCTGTCGGTGAGCTGCTTGTACGCGCAGAGACGTACCCATGTCCTGATAATATTGATACTGTGCAGCCGCGGTCGTAAAGTGGAACCAAGACCACAACAAGCCGAGCCCAGACAGATGGTCTCGCACCTACGTTACCAAGGAGAAATCTATACCACCGTCCGATACACCAGCAAATGCAATTAGCGATAATTATCTGATTTCATCTACAGGAGCAAGCACGGACGCACCCGCAAAGCGCTTTCCACGTCCCAACCCCACATACAGCTTTTCTCCAGTGTCCCTCAGCTCTCATGTTTCAGCTCACATTGCATCTGCCACTACTTCGCGTCCGCCATCGCCGCTCAAGAATTCTGTTTACAGCGAAGACTCTTCCTCCATTTCTCCCGATGCCGCCGCAGGAATTTTACCCAACCCAAATGGCTCGGAGCTTGCAAAAGTTTACGGCTCCATTTTGCAACCCCAGGAATCATTAGCTACGTACACCTGCGCCTTGTGCTCTTCCCCCTTCCCACCTGATGCCACCATTTATCCTGATCCATCAACCATTTCATCCGAAATTCCCCTGAGCGCTGGCTCTCGAAACCGCTTCTTGTGCTGTCCTTGCTTCACGGAAAATGGTGGCTCCAAGGGTAATTGCCCAACATGCCATAGGCCCGTGCTTATTCTCAAGAGTGAAGGCGCATTCATAGAGAATGGGGGTGGGGTGTGGCACAAGAACTGCTTCAACTGCTCGGGTTGTTTCAAGAATATCGGAGATACTCCGATGGTAGATCTACTGGGAAGACCCAGCTGCACAGACTGCTTCGACAGCTGTTTGAAGAGACCCGCCGCAGATAGCCCTCAGAGATGGGGGAACGATAGTCCGAACAGTAACCTCGGAGGGACAAAGCGTAACAACAGGAGCCGGGAGGGCAGTCCCGCTTTGGAAGAGCTCGAGCAGAGGCTAGGGATTGTCAGAAGTCGAGAAAGCACTCCGACCGCTGAGAGAACCCTTGCTGGAGGAAAGAGCCCTAGGGACGTAGGCGGCTCACCGCCAAAGCACCATTCGACTTCGAATGCGGCCAGTCCAACTGTAGAACAACAATTCGCGCGTGTCAAGGGTGATACATCTCTTGTCATTGACTCTTCTCCATTTGCTGCGAGTCCGCGTGATGCTTTCTCTAAGGCTTTGCAGAGATTCAAGAGCCCAGAGCCAGATAGTCCAGACGAAGGCAGCCCCGTTCGCCCGAACGGTACATACAGGCTCAAGACACCAGACTTTGGCTCGCCGCTGTCTGATGGCAGTCCCCGCCGCTCTTACAACAGGTTCAAGAGTCCTGAACCAGATACACCCATCTCTAGCCCTGCCTCGGGAGCGACTGGTAGCCCACTATATGGTAGCTCTGCTTCCAAGCAGTCCACTGAGGAAGCTATAGACGAGATGAAGCGAAGGTTCCTGAGACAGATTTCTCCTTCCGCATCTTCTGGATATCGTAATACATCCTCTTCCGCGACGACGACTCCTACACGACAGCCGAGACTGTCAAATAGTTCTGCTTTTTCTGGTGACACCAGAACGAGCGCATCGAGGATACCTCGCGCATCCACTTCTCCTAGCCTGAAATGTAGTGGGTCTGCCCATTCGCTACGCTCGTCTATCCGCCAGGATGTGATGGGAGGTCCTGATTATACTCTTCGTCGTGACCGCACTGGCAATGCCGAAGTAGAGTCGCTATTGGGTACGTTCCCCCAAATCAGCGACCTCATTGACTTGGAGAGCCCGGAGGATTCGCCCAATGAACTAGAAGGTTCACTATCCACACCCCCGCTCTCTTTGTCTGTGTCACCCTCTTCCGCTCTCAGTCCCATTGGGCTTGGATTGAGGATGAGAACCAGCATGTTGGATTTAAAACCGGACTACCCGCTGTCCGTGCCAAATACTCCGGGTCTGGCTAGTGACATGTCTGATACGACGTCAGTATCGCAGTCGAGTCCGCCGTCAACGCCTCCTTCAATTAGCCCGCCCTCTAGACGTGCCAAGGAAGATGCAGGCACCGGGAAGGTGATCAGTCATGTTACAGGGAACAGCAAATCTGCTCCCCGCTTCCCTGATACTACTCCCACGCCGAAGTCCAAGACTGCTGCGCCTAGTAGTGCTGCGTTTTCTTCACCGACACTGCTCTCCGCCAACGCTCGCTGTGCGAAATGTGGTCTCGCATTGTTCAGCACCAAGCACGGGGGAAAGTTTGTTACCGTGCCAGAGCTACCTGGCGCACCGCCCAAGACCTACCATACTGCATGTTTCAGGTGTACGCTATGTGAGGGCATGTTCGAAGAAACTGAAGGCGGCCGCGCTGTCTTTGTGAGAGGGGATCAGGGTGTTTGTCATCTCGAGGTAACACATTATCTCTGCCCTGCAACATTATACCAACTGAAGTGCGGTGCACTAGTGCGCTCCTCCGGAGAAGATCAAGATGCGCCAGATCACTACC
The DNA here is from genome assembly GCF_003851025.1 of Sparassis crispa. Taxonomy (NCBI): domain Eukaryota; kingdom Fungi; phylum Basidiomycota; class Agaricomycetes; order Polyporales; family Sparassidaceae; genus Sparassis; species Sparassis crispa. Next base: position 3,373,568 of record NW_020939747.1, read on the forward strand.
CAGATACCGAAGCGAACTATCTCTGCAACCGTACCTCTGCAGCCCGTGGAAACCCACCGATCTTCTTACAGTGCCACCACAGCTACGTCGAGCCGCTACGAAAGGCCTCCTCCCTCGGCACCGCCGTCAACTACTAGCTTTACGTCGCGTTTCGGTGGTTCCGCAGCGTGTCCCGGATGCAGCCAAGCAGTATCTCCCATGGAGCGGGGGGTTGTACCTGGCCCTCAAGGAACCAGATGGCATGCGACGTGTCTCCTATGCGGTGGGAAGGACGCCAAAGGGCGGCGGAAGGAGGCAGGCAAGCCTGGCTGCGGGAAGAAGCTGGACAGTGCCGCCAAAAATGATCGGGACGGAGGTGTGTGGTGTCGGGAGTGTCTGGTAGGCGTCTCTGTTCCAACACTCTAATCCCGGACTGACACCCTTGGCTGTAGCTCCTTCTTCCTGCAGCGATGCGCCAGTCGCCGGCGCCTGTCCGGTCGCCCGTTGTCGCCTCGCATACCGGGGGGCGTGGTCCATTCGGAGGTGTCGCACCACAGCTTACCGGGACGACGACCATCGCGCGCCAGTTCACCGGCCTGGGCGGCCCCTCCGATGCCACATTGCTCAGGCAGATGACCGGCGGTGGTCTGAGCCCCACACGGCAGCTCACCTCCAGCCCGACGAAGATGTACGACGGCCCTCGACCGGGCGCCGGGCGCTATCCGCGGCCCAAGTCCGTGACGGGAATGCGGAGCGATAGTGGGGGGCGCGGTATGTTCTTGGTGAGACAGCTGACCGGTGGGAATGGCGTGTAGGGTAAGGATTTCGGACTATGATTTATGGACTTCGTTGCGGGGAACGTACTAAGCTATGTATCATATATATCGCACTGTTCAACTAACGGTCCCTTCCTCTACTCGTGCCTAGGATCCACCGTGACCTATGTACCGCAGGACGAGATGTTGGGGACTGTGTGTACGTTTACACTAGCAGTCTGTTACATGCGCATTTGTGGACGTCTTGGGAACCACTTCTACCACTAATCCAACAGGTGAGGACAAGCGCGCTGCGACCAGATATATGAGAGTGCAGACTTGCAACTGAGCACCGCCATACTGACTTAGATGGTAGATCAAGACTATTTGCAAATGATCTACAGGGTCGAGCACATCTCTCTGGTGAGTCGAATAAACCTCAGTCACTTCACACCTAGGTCGCATATCTCAATATTAAATTTTAGATATACAGACTAGGCAAACTTCTCCTACGCCAGTGCATTACTGTGACAAGACTCGCGATGAGACCGGGAGTTGAAAAGGCCCTCTACAATTCCTCGAGGACCTGCGCACAGTGCTCTTTCGTCTCCTCCGAGACGTTGGGGTTAGAGATCGCCGCCTGAAGGAACCTTCGGTGAGCTACACTTGTACGTTAAGCATGATGCAGCATACCTTGTGGCCGATGGCAACGTTGGAGTCACGAGCCCGTCGCTGGCCTCCATCTCCTCGAGTCTGTGCGATGTACGCTCTTTCTCCTCCTCGGAGTTGTTGGGGTTAGAAATGGCAGCCTCTGTATTGGACCAGTGAGCAACCTCAGCGAACTCAGCGACCACGCGTTGGTGCTTATTGAGGCCACGCGCAACCTAGGTGAGCCTCGTGTGAGCTCAACAATGGCAATGTCTCGGACACGGGTTACCTACGTTTGCTGGGTTAGCGGATGCCATTAGTGATGTCAAGGTTGTTAACGAGTTGAGTAGGTGAGTTTCTTCGAAGACTGTAAGAACTTAGCTCTTAGATGCGAAACTCGCCCGGGTTTATATGTCTGCTGGGTTGCTCGAGTGGTGACTGGGTTGTTTTTTTTCTGCTTGGAGTGCGCCACGCAACCGCTGAGGTGACCCCAACTTTGAGCCGCAACGGACGTCAGAACGATGTCACTCGAGCCTAGTCCATGTGGTGCTTTGCACTTTCTGGTGCACCGTTTTTCTCGGATCGGCAATTCGTTACATTCCGCAGAGCCACTGCTTGACTCGCGTGGACGCTGTCAGAGATGCTATTTAATTTTCACCTATGACTTTCAGCAGATCTTAAGTTGTAGGCTCGCTGCTGACATCGGGCGGCCAGCTAGTTGTTTGTGGTCAGTATAGATGAAGTTCTGCACCCCTCGAGTGATATCCTGTATTCTGAGTGACTCGTTGACTTGCAGAAGTGCCCTCGGACTATTGTGGCAGATCGACAGACGTACTAGGTTCTCAGTGGTAGCAATATTGGCTGAATGACGTTCAGATCCTCTACAGCACTTACCTACTTCCATGCAGCAGTTGACGATATTGTTGCGATGACAAATTCCACTCAGGCAGTCCGGCTAAGCATATCAACTCTGAGATCATCCGTAGTGGGTGTACCAGAAGGGTAGGTGACCTGCCGGATATGGCATTCCCACTGAGGCTGGGTGCTGTGGTTACACATTGATTTTTTTCCGAACAGCTTTTAGCTTCTTCATATGCTTGTTTGACATCACATATGCATTATTTATGACAGGTTTCTTTCTGAGGACATGCGAATGTGTGCACGGATGGACGTCTGAGATGCTACGCAGACTTCGTTATTTTGATAATATTTTGAGCCACGACTTGTATCTGAGGCTGGATGCTGTGGTTACACATTGATTTTTTTCCGAACAGCTTTTAGCTTCTTCATATGCTTGTTTGACATCACATATGCATTATTTATGACAGGTTTCTTTCTGCGGACATGCGAATGTGTGCACGGATGGACGTCTGAGATGCTACGCAGACTTCGTTATTTTGATAATATTTTTGAGCCACGACTTGTATCTCCTGTGGCGAGGGCGACACCCGAGACGCACACATCAAGCAGATCGAGGTAGGGCCACACTGAGGTACGTCTCCCGTTACGCGTTACAAACAACAAATAGTCCGTTGATTGTCATGAAGGCGCCCCATCCAATAACGGTGAGAAGGCGAAGCAGCACTGTAGTGATCTTCTCGGAGACATGTAATTCACTTTCCGTAAGTCGACAGCAGCACATCAATTTCTGTTTGAGTGTCGTACTCTCCGTCGATAGAAACCAGTCCAGATACAGCGTTGGAACGATTGGCATTGGTTAGAGAGCATTAAATCCCTAACGGTGTCTTGTGACACCGAAGCCCTGCACAAATGTAGTGCATCAACAAAGCGCATAGCAAGTGAAGTTACAAACGACAGGACAGGACATGTAGCGACTTGCGCGATGATTACGCAAAAACTAGTAGATGAGTAATTACATTGTTATCAAATACCACTGTGGAAATAAATATTGCGGGTCTAAGGTTGCATTGTGAATCATGATGGAACAAATACGCGCCACCGGACGTTAGCGGTTTTCTATAAATTGGGACTGTGAGGTGAAAAGTGGGGGGAGAGCATCGCACAGATGACGCTCAAGGGCGCATACACCGACGCTGCGTCGCGCTTAGTTGCAGGTGGGCACGTCCTTCGGGTTACCAAAGCTTGCCGTCGGGATAGCCATAGGGCATTCGTCACTTCATCTTGCGCAGCTGCTGGATAACGTCCCGCATGTCCATCTCCTTCACGACGTTCTGCCCCGGGCGCCCGATCCGGAACGGACCCTTCGGCACCTCTGCGGCAACCTCGACGGTCGTCGAGAGCTTGCGCGCGTGGGCCACCTCGGGATGGGTGCGTTCGGGTATGTGATATGGCGGGAGCATTGCGGTCGCCAAGTCGATCTCCGCTGGATATGCGGGAGTTTGTGGCCTCCTCGCGTGGGAGCCCTCGCCCATGCCGTATGAGGGCATCGCTGGGAGGGCTTCCGCGAGATCCTTGGGCGCGACGCCGAAGAAACGCGAGAGCTTCGCGGCGCGCAGCCGGCGGGTGCGGAAGTCGGGGGAAGGTTCATGGGAGGGGCTGGGAGGCCGTTCCTCGGGTGTTGGAACTGGCAGCTGTGGAGGGGCCCAGACGAACAGGTTGGAGAAGGGTGGTGGAGTTGCTGGTGATTGAGGCTGAAACTGGCGTGCTGGAGCGGTGAGAGGAGTGTGAGAGTTGACAGATTGTGCGGGAGGGTCGGAGGAGATGGTGGAGAGAGAGAGCGATTGGACGCTGGCTCCCGGGTCCGTTGACGGTGGGAGAGACTGCGAAGGAGACTCTCGTTCCGCTGTGGTTGGTCCTGGCGGCAGCACAATAGCATCATGCAGAGTTAGCGCATCTGGCCTATGACTAGGAACAGGTGACATAGGCTCTGAAGCTGTGGACATCGAGTCGCGCACATGCGCCTGCGCCACGGACATGGTGTCGCTCACGAAGGTGGTACGCGAATCGCGACTCCTCGACGTCATGCTGATAACCACGGAGGCAATGTCATCTGCAGACGCCGTCGCCTGCGTATTTGTGATTTGGTAAAGTGTCGCAGGAGGAGTGTCGCCAAATAGCTGCACGGACATTATCAACGCATTCTGATACAAGACGGAGGAAACAACACCCACCTGCACCATCTTCCGTGTCCTTTTGACAGCCATCGCCCGTTGCTTGTCACTCATTGGCTCACCAAGCCCCAACTCATCCGAATTCCTGGCATCGCCGGCCTGCGCATCTAGTTCACTTTCCTCTTGCACCACGTTGGCAGCAAGCCAAGCAGAACGCGTCTTCTTCAACGTCGCGCGCCCTGGCCTGGACGACTCCGAGTTATTGCCAGGTGATCCCGGACTCCTGAGCGGTGCGGGCACGACCATATCGGCAAACGCGCGCAAATCGAGACTGAGTCGTCGCTTGGCATCTGTCCGGCCGCTGCCCTTACCGCGACGTAATGACGTGGTGCGGCATGGAAGCGCGTTGCTGTCTAAGATCGGACTGACCGTCGGCAGAGCTGAAACTGGCGGAGTTGGTGTCGCGGAGGAGGGGGACGGGGGACGTGGCGCTGGAGACGCGGCGCGGAGCAGGACGTCTGGGGGCACAGAATCGCCGAGGTGCCGCGTAAGCTTCGCCGCGCGAGTCGGTTGTAGTTGCTCAGAGCCAGGCACGAGAACGGACGATGCTGTCGAATTGCGCCTGCTCTTGCACGGCCGAGGCGAACTGTCACGTACGTGTGCGGCAGTGGGAATATCAACGATTGGTGTTTCAATCTCGATGTCAAGGACCACAGAAGGCGCAAGCGATTCGGAGTACAATGGACTGCTAGACTCGGAATGTGAACCGTCAGGCAAAGAGAACACAATTGGGGACAGAGGGGAATGCTTGGGATGCGAAACGGCGGTGGGAATTGCGAGAGAAGGTCGCATCGATGCCATTGAACGAATACGCTGCACAGAAGTGGCACGCACTGTTAGGGTGCCGGGTGTGTCGAGTGTTGGTAGATGGCCAAGCGTCGCGCTACGTTTCAGACTCTGCCGTGAGGGAAAGCCTAACTTCGTCGGCGAAGGCAGCGGCGAATTGGACTTTGACGAGACTGGGTCCTCCGATATGGTTTCGATATGGGTGTCGCTTTCCGAGAAGGACTCGTCGATGCCGACCGCGACGGGTACCTCCCCGAGCACACGACTGAGCTTTCTGACCTTCCGCATAAACTTCATCTTGTCAGATGGCGCAAACGCGTTAGTAGTTGGGGGTACAGCGGGCTCGGAGGGTGCAACGCAAGTAGGAATAGCAAGGAGTGGCGTATGAGATGAGTAAGAAGATACTGAACCAGACGGCGGACGAGTACGGGTTGGCGGAGACGAGATTAGACTGGCCTCATTATCTTTTGATAAACGACCTTTCTTGTCATGACAAGGGCCTGCCTGCTTGGAGGACGAAGAGAGACTGAGAGAAAGAGAAAAGTTCCTGCGAGTCCGCTTGGGATGAACCATTCCCGCTGTGGCGGGCTGATGCGTCGCTTGAGGGAAATATTGACCGATTGATGGGGAAAGGTTTCAGCGTGGCTGCAAGATCCACAAAGTGGGATATATCGCAGATATATCCCTTCCTGAGCTGCGAGGAAAATCCAGCACTGAGAGAGAAAAAGGCCCAAGAAAAGACGGCACAAGTGAGGAGCGCCGATCTCGCAGCCGCAAACTGATAGCCTCGTGTCTTGAAAGTTTCCTAGCAACCAAACATCTTACTTGCCTTTTCTGGCCCGTGCACTCCCGTTGGCGCTTCTGTGCCTGCCCGCCTTGGCTGCAGACACGCGCCTGACGTTCACGATGTTCCACCTCCTCCGAATCTTTGACCTTGCCATCTACGGGATACATACACCATAACTCATAGGTACTAGTGAATGTATAATGCGACTAATCTATCTGTAATGCGATCATGCAAAGAGAGCAACAAACGACGAATATGTAAATGCTATACACTGCATGAAAACTTGTGAGAGTGCCCAGCATGACAGTACTCAAAGATCCAGCATCGCAACAGTGTCCACCGTCGACTCTGTCCGATCGAACGGATTCCGGGGTTTCTGCACTGGTGACGACGGCGTAGTATCCGTCCCCTCCGAGATCTCACTGCCACTGTAGCCCTGTTTTCCGAACAGCACGGAAATCCGCAAGTCGGGCGGCAGTCTCACCAGAGACACACGTTTGGCTGCCCGCGTCTTGTTCCAATCCTCTGCCTGCTCCTCCGAGATCTCCGGTGCTGTGTAGAACTTTTCGTGTGTGGTCTCCGAATCGCGTCCCGCGCTTTCCGTCGAACCCTGCGGGGCGAGCGGAGACGCATGTGGGCGTTCCGAAACGTCAGGAAACGGATATGAGCCGTTCGACAGCCTCGGGCTCGTGCCGTCGATAGGTGAAGCTTTCGGGGAATCGAACAAGGTCGACGCGCGCGGACGCGCAGAGTCAATCGTCTTGGCAGACCCAGAGGCCTCGCCGGACCATTCCCTGTTGGACAATGCAGAGTGGAAGGACTCCTCAAAGGACGAATCTAGCCCCGACGAAGTCTTCGACGCGGATATCGTGCTAGGAATACTCATGGGGGAGGACACGAGCGGTGAATCTGTGTCGTTGAGGTACACAGAAAACGTCATTCGGGGCAACACCGGCGCACGCTGGCTTTCCAGCTTCTGCGTAGCGGCCCGCATCGCAATCTTTCGCGTCCACTGCCAGTTGCGCTCGTCCGCCCTCAGATCGTCCGACAGGACATCCCGATAGCACATCAACTTTTCAAGGTTCAGTCGCACTTGCATGATCCGCTTTGCTGCTCCTTGAACAGCGAGCTGCACCCGATCGCGCGTCGCGCGCTGGAACGGCGTAAGCACCCCCAAGTTGCGCACAAAACGCATGTCAGTGTCGAGCTGCGTCTGTGCGTGGGAAATGCTAGTTTCAAGCTCCTTCAGCTTGGATCGAATAATCTCCGACCGCTTTGAGCCCCGAGAGCCCTCGCCGTTCTCCGAAAGCGGTGACATCGGCGGCGAGTTTAGAGTCGACTCCAAGCTGTAGGCTCGCGGCCGACCTGGTGGAGTCACGCTCAAACCATCAAGCGAACGCCAGCGATTCGTCGCAAGCTCCGTCTTCACCTGGTCGAACGTCGCCTTGAACAGCCGGGACGTGTTCTCTATCGGAGTTGTGACCGGTTCCGATTCCGTTGTCTGCGCCGACGTTGGGGACGTGGAAAGCCATCCTCCTGCAGACGCGAAGTCTCGAGGAGAATTACTGGCATCTTCCGGCGTGTTCGCGCACCACGTTCGGATCCGCGGAGACTGATGTGGGCTCGCACGATGCTGAAGATCCCGCATGTGCGAGGCCGCAGCAGCGATGCCCGTCAGTTCAATATCCCTGCTAGACATTCCGAGCGCCCGCATGCGGACACCGGCTGTCCTGAACGCGCTCGCGTAGTTGATGCGGGAAATCCACTCGTTCATCTCCTTCTCGTCTGGCGCCTGCATGAGGAAGTGTCGGCCGTCTGAAATAACGAGCCGGAACGTGTAACGGTGCTGCAGCGAGCGTTAGCACACGCGCGTTGAAGAGACAGAGTACGTGCCTGGGTGTAGGACCTGTCATAGACAGCAACAGCGTCCTTGACCGTCAAAAACTCGTCCGGGTGAGGCGCAGCTGCCTGAGGAAACACCGCACGACCAACGGACGGGTCTATCTGTGCCCGCAGGGACGCGACGAATGACACGTCGCGAAAGAAAAGCAGCTGGGACCCAGTCAGCAGGACGCTCCACTCGCGCCATTTGCGGTTCATGGCGCGCCGGCCGCCGTCTATCGTATCCTCCTTGCGGAGCAGCAGAGCGACCTTTGTCACCTTCAGCGACCACGTTTCACCCTGAGGTGGTAACGCAGTTATCGGTAGCGAACTTTGGAAGATCGGACCTGGTCCGCCGGGCGTGCTCAAGCCGAACCATGGCGACGAAAGATAGCGGTTCTCCATAACGCTCACCTCAACCACGCTAGCCATGACGAACACTCGGAGGAGCTCTTCTTCATCCCAGGGTCCTCCAGTGCCTTGATAGCCGTAGGGACTCTCGACTGGTACAAGCGAGTGCACGTTGATACGCAAGTCATCGAGGAGGTTCTGGTTGAGAGATGATCAACAGGAAGAAATTAAGACACAGCAGTATAAACTGACGCGCGCTATAAGGTAATATGGATCGATCTTCGAGTTCTTGCCTAGAAGAACAGTAGAGCTAGAACTGTTGTGACCTCCGGGTGATGAGGTGTTGAGGGTAGATGTTCGTCGCGCCGCTTCCGGGATCAAACCGCGTTGACCGTTTACATCAAGAGGATCCTCAATGAATATGAACGGCGCAAACACGATATTGTCGTAGAAACACTGCGAATCATGTATAAGCTACGTCGTCAATAACAACCAGGGCCACCAGCACTTACGTCCAGCACTTCCTGAGCGACACCAGGAAGGCGGGTGTTCTTCACGTAATCCTGCTTCGTCATCTTACGCTTATTCGACTTGTTGAACGCGTCAGTGTGAAGCATGATCAGACTGAACGCCAGTATGTACGGGTGGTCTGTTCCAACACGTTAGACACCCGTGCCGGCTATAGTACGCCACTATTGCATACCATCCGATGTGAACAGGTTCGGATTGCAGCGCACATATCTTGCAGCAAACGCTTCAATGACTCGGTCGATCTGCTGTGTTTCACGCGGTAGCCCAACGTCCATCAGCAGCTTGCGCAGAGCGACGTCCAAGGGATCACCAGCGAACTCAAACTGATCAATATAGGCGCGCAGCGCACTGGCATGGAATGCGTCTGGACTAGACAGACCAGTTCAGTTTAACGTCATCAGTATACGAGTAGACACGTACTTCGAAGCTAATACAATCGCAACCTCAGCTTTGCCGACTGCTTCCATGAGACGATGGAGATATATTTCAGGAGACTCCTCTTCAGAGCGAGGTCGAGGAATCTCAATTGAAGGTTTTGAGAAGGACTTCCTTGAGGAACCCGGGCTGGATGTGGGAGATGCAGTTGCGAGGTCACTGAACATGTTGGGGCCAAGTGCTGGAGCACTTGAAGATGTGGAAGGAGAAGGAGTGGAAGAGCCAAAAAGGCTGACGGACAGGCGATGCAGCAAAGGAGGGTTTGTCGACGAGCGAGGTCGCGCAAGCGCAGCTCGCGTGCGTACAGGAGCCGGCTCCTCAATTCGGGAGAGAGGAACCGGTACGGGAGGGGGTGAAGATGTGACGACTTGCGGAATATCTCCAAAGATCGTCGAACGGCGAGGCCTCGCGGACGAATCCGCCGTTTGAGGACGCCTAGGACGACGAAATGCGGATTTAGAACTTCCTGGACTCGAGGGCAAATTCGAGGGAACAGATGGGGGGTCATCACTGGCTTCGCCCTTGAGTGAAGACGAGCCTGTCCGTTCTGAATGTCGTCGATGTAGTGGCGGCGGCTGCGGGGAAGGTGGTATCGACGTATCGACATAAAATGGTGACACGGGCTGCAACATCGGCAGAGAGGGACCTGAAGACTGATCGTAAACTGCGGGCACGATCGCCGGCGGTGCAAGGTGGGTGTCGTTACGTCGACGCGACCAGAACGAGCTCTTGCGTGACAATGGCTTTGCAGGCCGCACCGTCTGCCCAGGCGCCTCATCCTCGGACTCTCGCTGCTTCTCTTTCCCCTTCTCGTTGGATACCAAGTGTAATGGCCCGACCGAGAGACCTCGCGAGCGCATACGTTCCCCTACAATGGCCGTCGATGCCTCCGAAGACGATTCAGAGTCTACCTGGAAGCTCTTGGCACGTCTTATCGTAGATTGCAATGCTCTGGACTGTAAAGGCTGGGAAATTGGAGGTGGTGGTACGAACGTGATCATGTTCTCCTCCGAAGACGATGAGGACGCGGAGATGCCGTTGGGCATAACGTGCGGCAGGCCGAGCCCCAACGCGGCGCGAGCGAGTGCGATAGAAGACGATTCCCCGGGCGACGGCGACCCTCGCCTGATGAGAGACGGTCCAGAGAGGTCACTGCCCCTCCTCACCTGCAACGTTCCGTCGATGCCAGTATCCACTTGAGCGGTCTCGTGCATCGCAGTCCGCGTATCCTCCGCAGGAGTGGGAGGCAACTCCTTGTCCCTGAGTAGAACACTGTGCTGTGCTGGCGAATGGAGGACGCCCAATTCATCGGACGAGACTCCGGCCATGGGTTGCGAACCGACCGCAGGTGGATTGGCCGGAAAGCAGCGTCGTCTCCAAAGAGGCAGGGAGAAGAAATGAGTGGTTGTGTGCGTGGTGGTTGTGACAACATGAGTCGTCGTCGTCGTCGCGAAGACGGGATCGTGGTGGCCGTTTGACTCGTAAGGCGGGGGCGGGGGTGGGGTCGACTCAATGCGAGTACGTGGAGAGCCCTTATTGCGCGCGAAGATCCCGACCATACCGCGCCGGCGGTATGTCAGAGAGGCGCAGAGGATGTGTTCGAGCAAGAGCAGCCAGGACAGAAAGAGCCTCGTCGTCGTCTGCCAGTGGCGGTCGTCGCTGGAAAAGGCAATTGACGTTGGTACTAGTAGCTCATCCTCACGACAAGTATTTTCTCTAGTACTACGCTGGCACTATATTAGTACAAATACGTACTGACCGTCACTCGTAGCAAAGCTCAATCGTCTCCTAGACCCGACGAGGAGAAGTTCTGTGCTAATAAAATTTGGCCCGGAACGCACGCCACTGTCGCCAGCGGCCAAGGTTACGTAATCGCATTTGTGGTAGTGCTCGCGCGACTGACACAGTATGTTTCCATTTGCACCTATTGTTTCTAAGCCACGAAGCCACGTTCGGACAGGAACTTTCATTGTTCCAACGATTGTTATTCAGCCTGTAGGGACCCACTGGACAAAGATGCTGTGACGGCGTTGTGGAGCAGATTCCGTACGGCCAGGCCTTTGTTCAGCACCTCCTGGTCGATTGGAGTTAAATACAGCCGTGGCATGCTTCTTTCTCTGTACAACCTTTCCATCTTTTCACCTGGGGCAGAGCGTCGGTCTGCCTCCGTAGGTGAGTCCGCCGGCAGACCTTCTGCGTCTGTTTGTACTGATCCGAGACCGTGGGCGTCTTACCTGCGCTCTCTTTTCACTGCGACCAGGTATGTCTCATGACGTCATGATTGCTGCAGGATCTCATCTGTCTGATCTACAGCGATGACTTCCAGCTTACAAGTCACTCAGGTCTGGCGTGGTACTGATTCCGAAGGAAATATCCTACCCCTTCATTGGGCTCTCGTCGTTCCCACCTCAGGTCCAGACAGCGATCCTGTTGGCAATCTCTACAATGCTGCCGGGAACATTGATACGTTTCACTATGAGGAGCTGACGAACGTTTCGTTGAAGAATATCAACTGGCGCGGATCTCTCGTCGTCTGCAACTTTCCAACAGACGCGCTGCATGTTGTGGAATCGATTCTGCGCCGGACCCCCGTCGTACGCCATGATTATGGTTGGAATTGCCAGAATTGGGTTTGGGCCTGTCTGCGACAGCTCAGGCGTTCCGGTTTTGACGTTAGGCCCAAGATCACTTGGGAGGGCCTTCGTGCCGAGATGTTCAAACTATTGGAAGCTTGGGAGGCTGGTGATATCTAACGTGTCAGGTCGCTGTGAGTATCTGCTACACATCATCGTGTACAGCAGAGTTTGAGTTTTTGTTTGCAGAATTTGTTCGTCGAGATGCTGTCAAGCGATGTTGACTAGGCGTCGCTGTGCTATGTCCTTGTACCATATGTTTGTATGCTCTCAGGTTATCTCACATTGCTATGAATCGCTTTTGAATGGTAAAACTCGTATCACTCGTTCGGAAAGCACATGCGAATGGCACCATACTGCGGTTTGCGAGACCCAGGATGAACATGACATGAGATCAAGTACTAATGTATCCTGTTCCGTTTCTTCCTCTCCTTCTCAATAGTTTGCTTCTTCTGCTCCAGAGTTTGTCGCTAAATTACGGACGTCAGTCGAGGGGGCCACTAACATAAGAGGGTAACTTTACCTCAGCCGCACGCTTCTTCTCTCCGTGTTTCATCCGCTCGTACAGCTTCCTCTGCTTGTTGCTCATCATCATCTTGTTCATGTCCTCTTCGCCTTCCGCAGCCTCCTTCACCTGCTTCGTTTTCTTCTGTGCCTTCTTCGCTTCTTTCTCGAAAGTCCCGTAGTCAACACCTGCGGCCTCCGCCTCCAGCTCCGCCGCCCTCAACGCAACCTCATCTTCTGCCACCGCCGCAGCCTTGAGAGCAACCTTTTCTGGTCGATCTTCATTAACTTTAGATTCGCCTTCATCGGCGTCCCCAGCTTCTTCAGCCTCCTCGGCATCTTCCATGTCCACATCTTCCCTGAGCCCAACCGTAGGATCATATGCTCCCGCATGCTCGCCAAACGGACTGAGATGGGGAGGGAGCGTTTTCCCCTGCAAGTACGGCTCTTCCAGCAGGATCTTACCCGCATTGATGCAATCCGCGACCCACTGTGGCTGCACATACTTGCGCGACCGTCTTCGCTCCTTTTCAGCTTCTGTCTCGTCGGGCCTCTCTACTACGGGACGATCAATGATGACGTGAGTGATGGACTCGTCCGTCTCGTCGAACGGCGAGCCGCTCCCAGAGGACGCGGGCCACCCTATCCGGCCACCGAACGATCGCACGATGAACTCGAAGATAGGGCGCGAAGTTTCGCGCGACAGCCAAAACGTGCATGGGGCAAATAGTCTAGATGAAGTGGATTGTGGTAGGGCGGAGAGCGTCTTGAGGGTAGGTAGTGAGGTCGTCTCGTCGGTATGTGACGTTGACGGTTGCGGAATAAACTCCTCTTCGTCCTCCTCGGGCACCGCAGAGTCCGTAGCCTCCATGTCAACATCGCCATCGCCATCTACGGCAGATGCAGTTCCAATGGTCTTGATGGTATGCCTGACATCCTTGCTCGAGACGCGTTTGCCGTTCACTTCGACCTCCTTGGCCTTGGGGGCTGCTAATGGTTGCACAGGTTTCGATTCCTGTAATTTGAATGCACCGACACCGGCACCGCTCTCGTCTTTTTCCACGTCTTGAGGAGGTGGATAGACGAGGCCGGCGTCTGTGTACAGCTTGAAGAAAACGAATCCTAGGAGAGTTTGGTATAACTCCAAGAACGTGAGCATGACGCGGACATCGACGTCTGTGGGAATCTGCAAGGACATCGTCAGTGCGAATCAAATGCTGTTACAACGACAAGATACATTTTGGGTAAACTGGTATGGCACAAGCCATGTTACTGTCTGGTCCAGAACCTCGGCTTGGTAGTATACGCCCTTTATTGATAGGAAAATCTTGCGTAGAGCGTGGGTGTGCATAACATATAGCTGCCATTCCGAGGCGAGACGAGAACAGTTCTCAATCAAGGAGGGTGAGACGCGCTCGTTCGAAGGAAGGGATGCAAATAGGAAAATCATGCAGAGGGCATCATCGATGTCCCGGACAGCGTCGATGAAAGTCGGATATCTGGAATAAATCTTCATTATATGATAACACCAGCGAATGTCCATGGAGACCTACCTCTCCTTAATGATATGGTCCAGACGATACACCGGCTTGTTCTCCTCTAGACTTTTGGCACTGCTCCATTCTCCTCTTCCCAATGCACGGGAAAGTTTTTTAGCAAACGCCTTATGCTCTCTCAGCTTTTTCAGCACGGGCTCGTGCGCAATATACGCAATGTCCTTGGTGTAGTAGAAAGAAGTAGGTGCCGACGAGCCCTTGTTTGCGCGCTTTCTACTCCGAGGTTCGCGAGGGAAGATACCTATTGGTTTTCAGTTTCCTTGACGAATGTCCCGGGTAGAATTGAACATACCCTTCAGGATACATAGTCGTCGGAAGTCAGCCAAGGAACATTGCAGTTTCTTCACTGCCGTCGAGCGGGTTATATATGCTTTGGCAGCACCCGCCTTTCCCTTCTGTTTCAAGCGGCCCATGGTATGGAGATGGTGCAGACAAGTTTCGAGTGTGGACGCAGCTTGCAGTCACCGATTGGCAGACTTTTTCGAAAGAGTGTACTGCACGGGCGCTAAACACCTTGTACTCTACACCCGTGTTCTGCAGACCTCACTCAACACAACGCAAAATGAGGCGAGATTTGCTGCTCTGGTCTATGCTTCTGCCGCTCATCTGTGTTGATAATTCTACAGCCAATATGTTCACGTACCCAAATCCGAGCTGGACGAGGCTCAGTTGCGTGCCCTCGAGGAACATGAGATTAGCCAGGGTCCACTCTCAGTGCTGCAACAAGCAGTGAGAAATCATACGCAAGTCCTCATTTCTCTACGAAACAACAAGAAACTGCTTGCTCGTGTGAAGGCATTTGACCGACACAGTAACATGGTACGTGAATGTCCATTAGTACTACATCGCGTGCACTGAAATGGTGCGCGACAGGTTCTCGAGAATGTCAAGGAGGCGAGTCGTCTCGCAGATCCATCGTTGGCAAATGTTGACGCTCGCTTTAGATGTGGACCGAGGTTCCCAAGGGCAAGAACAAAAAGCCGGTGAACAAGGATCGGTTCATCAGCAAAATGTTCTTGAGGTCAGTCATCTCATCTACCTGTCGGGGCTACTTTCACCGACACTGTTGAACCTCCAGGGGTGACTCAGTTATCCTGAGTGAGTTTATCGTCAAATCTTTCGAATAATATCACCCATGATGAACCCCCAGTTCTTCGCAACACTGCGTAAGCGTTTTCTGTGGCAGCAAACGGTTTGGTGCTCCTTGTGATTGCGCTACGGATGCGGGGCCTAGTGCCCTCGCGGTCCTTGCGCAGCATCCCCTGTGGAACTGGTGAAGAACTGTATTGTGAGTATGTATAAAGGTATTGTACATCGGTCAGTCGCAAGACCAGAGATATGTAGTACATTGCCACCAAGATCTGCGTTCAATTCGCTGTGTTGTGGCAGATGACAGTTAGATACAGGCCTGCGCTGATCATTCGCTCGTAAAAATTTCATCCAATGGAAGTGGTATCCCAACAGCGTGGTCCAGCATCAAGGTCTTCAGACACGTAGTATCAATATACGACATGGCCCATACGTGCGAAGTGGTGCTCACCTCAACAAATTCTTATCGGCGTCCTCGATGTTCCTTATTGCATCGAAAATCTCACCAAGAGCAATCCACGCGAAGCTGCGGGCACCGAAATAATTTGTTTCGATGAGAGCCACCTTGTACGCAATCCACGCTCTCTCCAACGACTCATCCGGTGTCATGTCTTCGTCTCCAGATATTTCCGCACGCATTCCATTGATAAGAACGCTGGTCTGCTCACGCATCTGTGACATCAAATCCTTGCGCTTGCGGGGCTGAGAACACTTCGCCACGATCGTTCCAATAACGGCCTCTTCTTCCGTGAGCATCGCTGAGCGAGTGTGAGAGAGTGTATTGTCGGTGCAAATCGCGCGCAGCTGCGAAACATATGAATGGAATAGCTCCCAGAGTCCGATTATCACATCGTCATTAAATGTGATGTCTTGCAGTGGGAGGAACTGTCCGACACGATCCTCGACGGCCAACCGAACATAGTCGTCAAGATGTGGTTCTTCAGAGTAGAATTCATCCAAGACGTAACGAGATGACTCCTCGTGGCTGTCCTCCAGATGTCGACGTTGAACACTGGACGCTCTTGCAACTGTTCTTAAGGCGGGGAGTTCAATGGCTCTGTATAGCTTGCCAATGGCGCGTCTGCTTTCGTAGAAGTCGGGAGTTTCCCTCGTGAGTGTCTCGGGTGCGTTCCAGTCAGGTTTTGCCTTGAACTTGAGCCTCGGGATATGCTCCAAAGGGACAGGCATGCCGCTCTTCGGATAGTCTACGGCATCGCTATGCAACTGCGCAAGTCGGAGACAGTCGAGGTCTAGGATCCCCTTTGGACTCTGGTCTGCAATTATAAGCCAGTTGATGGCGATGATCCCTAAGGTCTGACGGACGCGTTAGGTCAGACAATGACAGACGCCCGGCTAGAATGAAAACTAACGTCACTGTTGATATACTCCGCAACAAATTCCGCCACATCGTGCATTGTGCTTTCATGGTCGTTCAGTTTTTTCTTGGCTGGATCATAATCGGCAGCGTGATATGTTTTCTGCGGCAACAGTGATCGCATTGTGGTAACATTGTAGACGTCCCCATCAAGATCACCTCCACCCAGGCAGGACGGCAAAGGCCGTGCACCTAGTACGGAGACTTAGGGGCCTAGAAAAAGACCACATCTATAGCAACGGGCTCACCTTTGATGGAAAAAACAACGCTGTTTCGCAAAGACTCCTTCTCGAAGGGAGATCCTGGAGGCGGTCTACCGATGGCACGGACAAGCTGAACGTCACCTGGATGAATTGTCGGTGATCGTGAAATCAATGTGGGACCTTCTAGATAGATAAGTCCAGAGTGATCTTGAGAGTCAATGCAAGCGAATATCTCTCCCTCCTTCAAGAATCCATGGACATCAGCGACGCCAACCAACGTCCACCCATCGGGAACAGGGATTCTGGCGTGATGTTTGAGCTCTCGCAGGACATGATTGACAGCAAAGTCCATCATTTGCTGCCAAAACACGTCCTCAGAGAGAGGTCCAACACCAAGTCTGTGCAGGCTGAGCATTGTAGAGGTGAGTCGGTACGAGGTCCCAAGACCATGCGCTTCCAGCAATCGCCCTGCGCGCTCCAACGAAAGTACGGAGCCTTCTGCATCACGCACGGCGTTATCCTGCAAGATTTTGAACACTTCGCAGGGTACTCCAAGGCCCTCCAGAATCATGATGAGTGGCCGGTTCAGGTAGTACCTCCCGGGCTTGTCAAATGCCCTTGCAATCTCGATGTCCAGAGATTGAGGGGCGTCGAACTTGATCATCGAATCCCTTAGGCAGACAACTCGGCCAGACAGTTTGTAATCGACGCTCAGCATTCCTTTCGATCCCATGAAGCGTATTTGAAAGGTGCGCGGATATGCTTTGTGGCGCCTACCTCGAGGGCGCTTAGCGCACAATTTGCCCCATATCGTACGAGCTAGCTCTGCAGAGATGGTACCAACACCATCGGTAAATGTCCACCGGCCGTCTGGATCCTGCACATCGTTGAGCACAAATACTTCATCTGCTTCAACCGATACAGAAGCATCCGTGGCGGTAAATGCTTGTGATATCCGGGCACCATAACGAGCAGGACAGTATATGAGTAGACGGTCGTAGGGTAAGTGGCGAAACGATCCTAGACTCCGGATAATGGTTGGCGCGTCGATGCGCCCACGCTTGGGATCCGTGAAGGGCTTCACAAACCAAACCGCATGCTCTTTTAGAGCGGATTGTGAATAAGCAAGAAAGCGGAAGGGGCGGCCTGCGATCGTGACGCCGTTTAATAACAAGTTCTTGATTGTGCGATCAACAAAAGCTCGCCCGTCGACTTCACGGTCAAATCGATGTTGAAGACGCGTTTCGTCAGCGAAACTGACCCGCACGAAGCTATCCTCGTTTCCTGGATATGTGCGCATGACGCGGTTTGATCTCTCCGGAAATGGGCCTTCGAGATACATGGTTGTGGGTGTCACGATCACATGAAGGCAATCAAAATTGTCCTCTGACGGCGGCGGCATGGGTGGTATGGGTTTGGAAAGGAACTCGCGAGACAGACGCGAGAATAAGATCTCCACCGACTCCTGAGACAACTCGGATTCTTCGCCATACCAGAACAACGTCTTGGCGTGCGAAGCGAAATCATGAAGAAACATCGCAGTAGATGATGCTCCCCTTTCCCTAACCATTAATTCGATGCTCTCCCGCAATCCCAAAAGCTCCTTCAAGTCAATGAAATGGGCACGCGCCAATGCTTCCACCTGGAATGCGACAGGCCAGACCAATCTTGATAACCAATCCGAGTAAGTACGGCGAACTTGGTCGGAGAATAGGCCACGGTATTGAATTGGATAGGAAGAATGATCGAATCTCGTATGCGTCATGCGACAGATAGAACGGAAATTATCCAGATCATTGGAAGCCTTGCAAACCAGTCGCATGGACAGTGAAGTAAAAGAGGCGACGCGGAGATGATCATCGTCAAAGGCACACCATCGCTGTCTGATCGGAACATTCTTCATTGACAAGAGGTTGCTCATCAGAGTCTCCAGGTCGGATGGCCTTGACTCGAATGCAGGAGGATGATTGAGAGAGAAAAACACCGTGGGGGCATGTGGATCATCCATGCTCGCAGAAAGCGAGAAGATCTGAGCCGTTCGGATGGAAATAAAGCGGGTGTTCGTGGAATCTGGAACTTCCACTCGAAACTCTTTCCTTTCCTGATTGAATATGAGGTGGGCCCCGACGCAGTGCTTCTCCCATTCGACCGAATATACACCATCGCGACACTCCCGTCCGAATTGGATGGTTCGAATAGACACACTTCTCGCATCCAACTCCTGGGCTCTTTCTTCCTTTTCCCGCAGGAGTCTTTGGTTAACGTACGGCAGACGGCAGATCATTTCTAGTACCTGAGCGTTTGGCTTGTTTCTGCTAGGCTGAAATGTAATTCTTGTACGGCCGATGGACTTCTTCGGCTGTGGACCTCCATACTCCTGTAAAAACTGCCAGCCAATATCTTCCGAAGGTAAAGTCATGGTACCCTGACGTAAGTGGTTTCGCCTGCCATGCTGAAAGATACGCGCCTCAAAATTGAGAACACCTGAAGAACGGGTAAAAGCAGGGCTATGTAAGACATCCGCTATCATATCTTTAAGATCATACTGGGTCACGGACGGCCCAATATTTTGCATAAATATTTCCATGGCGGTGTGAGGGTAGAGAATGATGATGGGGTCGAAGTTGAGAGCGATTGGGCGCGAAGAAAGTGGGAGTTATAAGCGGGAAACAAGGTTTCAAATCAAGCACTGCTTAAACGTAGAGCACGAGAAGACAGGAGGACATTGGTTGGAACCCGTCTCTGGGCTAGGCCTCATGCAAGGGGAAGATACCGTACTCTGTAGATGTTGGGATGAGACGAACTGCAGGTGTCAAGTCTGCAACGACGTACTATTTGGTGAAATTGTTCCACTAGTGCAAGTCCAATAGTCAGTGGGTTCAGCGTAGAAATCTGCCACTGATACCTGTTTATTATCCTATCCACCACGGAAATTTCAGCGTGTATACAGTGCACGTATGTGAGATCGTCGTGTACAGCGCCTGATTGTACGATAAGGAGCCAGAGGAGGTTTAGAAGTGCACTTTTGTGGGCTGCCTAGTTCACACGCAACAATTCAAGATTCTCCCTCAAGGAAGCTTAACTCGGCGAGAGCAGGCTATGTGCGCGCTCCATCCGAACTGAGCAAGCTGGAAGCTGAACCACATCGGAGTGTGGGCACCGTGACCAAATGTATACTTATCACGTGATCGCTTTGGCTTTCCGAGCCTGTCTGCACGAAGTCGACGACAAAAGTACCCTGACCTAACGTTGACAATACCTCGGTGAAGTCACGGTGGTCCCACTATAATCACACCAAGACGTACGTCCCACAAGGAAAGATAACCTCAAGTCGAGGGTGCACAGCCAGCTGTGTGGGAGGGTCATGCCTGAGCTATCGGCAAGGCGATAGTTGGTAGAATTTGTCTGAGCTCTCGGCGACCTGCCGCTAACTTGTCCTCGATTAAAGTCTGTAACGTCCCGGTCAATGAATAACGGACGAGAGCTTGTGAGTGAAAGTGCGAACCACGTCGCTGATATGTCTGTTTCTCTCGAATTCCCCACGAATCCAACGGACCGTCTCACTTCGTGTTTGAATGTCTGGAATGGCTGCAGGGCAATGTCAGATTGCTTGGCAGAGCGTGTTGGCGAAGGCGTTACATCGGGACGCACGGACGGCTTGACGATATAGATTGAGCACTCTTTGCCTCAGTATAAAATGTTTCAGAGTTGGACCCTGCGTGGCGAACGCCATCCCTGCATGTAGAGTTGGTATTGGGAGTCTGCTGACGTGAAAAAAATTGCAATGCAAGAAGTTCTGAGGACACAGTCAGCCGCCACAGTGAAGGTTCGGCCACAGGCAGTGTGGTGACCGGCCCGGGCGCTTCCTCCATGCGAAGTTTGAAGTCCGTGCCACAGGCGCTTTCAGTCTCCAGCGCTCTTCGTCTTCTAACTGTCACCTTAGGACATGGCCGCTGTGGATATCGAAACTCGCAAACCGGATGCGGAATCTTCACCACTACTGCAAAGCCTAGTGGTCGATGACCTTGTCGAAGGAGTCGCCGGAGTCGTCTTACAGGACCCGCAACCAGACACAGATGACAAAATAGACACTCCACCACGGCCACTTAGGGTTTACACTCGCTCGCAGGTTCTGTATCTGCACAAATCTCCTTTGGTTAAACCCCCGGATGGCATGCCTCCCTTGAAGGACTGGTTCGGGTGAGAATAGCGTGCTGCTCTTCACACCCGCATTGCTTACGCCTCATCGGCCAGAGATTGGAATGAGCAACAACTTACGACGAAGAAAGATTCAGAAAACACCAATGGCGCGACAAATGCTAGAGATAGACGGTGTGTTGCGACAGTTTTCTGTGTCGGTCAGAATACTCATGCCTCCATAGCTTTCGACGGGACCCGGAAGATACAGGTAAGCATGACTGCGTGCAGACAATGATCTCGTATATTCATGTTCTTCTCATGGTAGATGCTCCAACCAGACCCACATTCCGCACTGCGCTAACCCAGCCTTCACAAATGGGCAACTTTCGGCATCAATCACTCCGTACGACCGAGCGTGACAAGGATAAAGACTCGGAAAAGGAGCGGGAGCGGGACCTTAGGGACAAGGAAGGTCAGGAAAGACTGCGGAACGTGAGTGGAAATGCTGACGGCTGCACTGTGGCGTTGCGTTAACAGCCCGTATCCAGCTTTCTGACAAATATGATCGCGACCGCGGACTTGCTGCCACTAACTTGCGCAACAAAGAGAGAGACTCAGCTCCGCATTTGAATTCTGCGACATCAAGGCTTGGGCAGCCACAAGGATCTGTCGCTGCCCGCCGTGCTGAGGTAAGGGATACACCTAAAAGAAAGCTTGGAGAAAGCAGCGAGGACTGGAGGAGAGGTATGTCTACTTGCAACCTGTGAGGGTCGTGTCCCGTGTCATTAACTGGTTCTGCAGGACCTGATACGTCACGCACCACCAGAGACGACAGTAAGTTCTCCTTCGCCTTCAAAGGGTTCGGACGAACATCAGAGTGGCCACATGAATGATGATACTGTTTCCAGGACCTGACAATTCTCGAAGAGACCGTGAAAACCGTGATCGGCCTCGTTCTCGGGTACGTGAATCTTCCAGACCTAGACGCGAACCTTCTGCGGGTCGACGAGACCGGGACCGCGACGAACGGGACAGAGGTCGTGATCGCCGTGGTGATGGCGATCGTGACAAGGACAAGGATGACTATCCTCGGCGTGATCGCGACGACTATTCCCGCCGGGATTGGGATGACTTCCACAATCGTGACAGAGATCGGGACGACCATATCCAGCGAGACAATCGAGACAGGTATGATCACCCTCGTCAGAGAGACATCGACCGGGACCGAGACCTGGACGATGACCCAAGACGATGGAGGGATGATGGCAGACGAGACGAGAGGGTGGCCACTAGACGGGAGCGCGAAAGGTGGGATAGACATGACGAGCGTGACAGGGAACGTCCTGCTGCAGGTGACGACCGTGATACTCGCCCTAAGCGCGGGCCACGCGAGCGAAGAGGAGGTGCCGCTGACGACGGCAAGGAGAAAGACGAACGCAGAGAACGGGACAGGGACAGAGAAGCAGAGCCAGCATGGATGGAGACGTATATTCCAAGCACTTCAGGTGGAGGCATACTCGGAGGTAAACCTGTGGATGGCGAACTGGATGGCATCCAAGCCTGGAAGAAGGGGATGAAGGAGAAAGAGCGCAAGGAGAAGGAACTCCAGTCTAATGCCGACACAACGACGCACAAGACCGTGACGGATCCATCTGGCGATTCCACTCCTCCTATTTCCAATCCCATCGAAAATCAGCTTGACGAAATCCAACTCTTTAAGTTGATGATGAAAAGGGAGGCGGAGAAAAAGGAAGATAAACCAACAGTCACACAGAATAACTCCAATTCACCAGGAGGTGCTTTTAACGCTAACCAAGAACCGTCAACGGTTTCGAACGGTGCGCAATGCAACGGCCGCTTTTCCACCTACCTGCTAATGTTTCTCAAATGCCTGCTCACCTCCCGTCTCCTCGCTTTTACAAACAGATACTGCCAGTACTCCTCGCACATTGGAAGAGTCTGTTAAACAAGCGGCCATCGTGACAGGGAGCATCCATCACTCTTCTCAGCCGGATAAATCAGACGTATCCCCCTCAGAAGGGTCGCAGTCATTATTATCCGCCTTGATTTCCTCTGCATCAAATGAGTCGTCCCTGCGTGTTCCCAAGCCATCCACCCCGTCCTTAGATTTGGACAGGTCTAGGGTTCTACAGTCCCGTGTCGTAGCAATGTCCTCTTCTACGTCATCACCGTCTACCGCTCAATACACAGACATTCCACCAGTGGGTTTGTCGTCCTCGAATGCACCCACCACTTTCAATCCTCCACCTGGGTCTCGTCTCCTCGCATTCGGTTCTCGTGTATCAGCTGCTTCACCCGTCAACCCCGACTTCCTCCCGTCGAAGAGTCTCTCAACTCTTGACCCTATTGCCCAATTCGCTCCTCCAGGTGTTCCTCCTCTTGCTGCGCAGAAGGCAACGAACGTTTCTTCACTCGCTTCCGTAAATCCTTTACTCGCTGGCACAATGCACAGCGCGCCCGACGCTTTGTCCGCTGTGGGATCTGAAGGACCTCTTGGCGCTAGACTAGCACCCTCCGAGTCGTCACAAGTCATTAGGAGTTACTCGCCGCACGGTAATTTATCTCAAGCATCTCATCAGTTTGAAGATTTGCACGATATACCACCTGCCGCTGGGCAGATAAATGACACCCTTCGTCGTGCTTCGATTATGTCAGAACGAGCGACATATGGCATTTCCGAGAGCGGAACTCCATTTGTCGATTTGGGAGGTGGCCCACCTGTTGCAGCCAACATTCAAAGCGGTTCGTTCAATTCCAATGGAATTATGTCTAATGGCCCTACTTACGCTAGTGGTAAAGGGAGCCGATTTGCTAAATTTTTCGATTCCAAGACCAGAGAGGCACAAAGCATTCCTGCCAGGAAGGTACAGCCTGGAGCAGGCTTTGCCTCCTCTTCATCTCATCTGGGTACGAGAATGGAGCAGATGCACCTCAATGATACGTTAGGCAACGGTGGCGAATCAAGAACTATGGAAGACATTTTCGCCATGCTGCAGAACTCCTCCCAGGTCAGCAATCTTCCCGTTGAATCACGGTATGCAGACACTAACGGCGGAGAATTTTAGGGTCATCGTGTTTCACCGCAGATACCTCCTCCCGGCCGACTTGCCTCCGGAAGCCCCTTTGGGCAAGGTCACGCAGAGCTACATGCTCTCCAGCAGCAAATCCACCCACAGCAGCATTTCCCGTCTAACAATCACCTAGACTCACTGTACGACAGCCGCTTTGATGACAGGAACTTTGTTCCGGATGGAATGGTTCCTGGTCTTCGACCGGCCGTCCCGCGGTCCCGAAGCAGGGAGCCTACTGGAGTCCTCTTCAACGAGCAGCTTGACGACCCGTTACACTTCAACATGCAGCGTCTCCCTCCCCAGCGACACGTTGATCAGATGTATTCCGGTCCTGTACCCTCGTTGTACTCTCAGCAAGCAGGAATGCTGCGCAACGGTGGCATGCCGCTTCAGCAGGCACAATATCGTGGCGGCCCGTCTCCACTTTCGAACCAAACCACTCTCCAGGGACCTTCGCAGCGGTTACCTCAAGGGCTCGCAAATCTCGGTGGACGCCCGCCTCACGACCCATCACAATACCCGGGAGGACCTATGGGTGTTGGACTGCATGCTGGCTTGCAAGGCAGCTCGCCTGCGCAGCAGATCTACAATAACTTCACAGGAGGTGGTCTTGGGTACAATGGCAATCCACAGGTCCGCGGCCCTCCTGGTCCCCAGAGCACGCTTGGTGTGAACTCAATGGCCGGGATGGGTCTGCAGAACAATATGGAACTACGAACGCACACCCAAGCGCAGTTGCTGGGGATGAATGGAGGTGGTATGGGTGGGGGATTGAGAGGTTCGGGGTCAGGGTTTGGTCCCCAGCACGGACTTTCACAGATACCAGCGTCGCACGTCTCCATGCGCCAGCAACAACAGCAGCAGCAGCATATACCTCCTCACTTGGTGCCGCATATGCTACCTCTCCATCTGCAACAGCAGCAAGGGCTGTCTGGGGGTAATCCACAGGGCGCGCAGGACTTGATGGCCCTCTTGATGGGTGGTCACAGGGAATGAGCGTATTTGTCTTCGAGTCGTCCATCAGCTTTCTTCTGTCTCAGAACTGTGCATTTTCTTCGTCATTCAGTGTATCATATTCTTGACTCGACGGCATATTCACGTTCCTCGTGCACTGCTTGATCCTATATCCTTACTTGTTCGTCAGCGCGCAGGTATCCGTCACGGTGTATCTCCCTGGCACTGCACTCATAAGTCGAGCGCGGAGATGCAGAAGGCGTCCACTGTTGGTACCACTAGTACTGTGTATTTTATCGTGCATTATTGGACTCAAACGAGACACTGTTTGAGGTAAAGTACGACTTTCTCTTTGACGTGGCCGAACATAACGTCATGAGCCCCCTTTTGGTAATTTATACTCTTAGCCTCGCGTGACTGTGCCTCGGATATCGATGAGTGGCGGGCATTGCAGTGATTGTAATTGATGGCGGGGATACTTAGATGAATGGAACAGAAACCTTTCCAAGTCGAAGCCAATGCTCTACCAGACATCTTTTCGTGCTCGTCTGGCGCAGCTGGGCCGAGTTAACAAGTTTGCAGGCCAGGAGTCGCCTTTTGGAGTCTTGGCAGCCGAGGATCGATCTCATCTTGTAGATCTCGCATCGGAGATCTTGGATTTTTCAAAAATTACCCCTTGTGGACATTTCTTGACTTATCCCGCTAAAATACTCAACCTATCTCCAATTTGTCGTCATCAAACTTCCTGTCCCGGTTCAGCCTCTTCCACGAACTGCTCAGCTTACAGCTGCCGATGTTCTTGTTCTTGTGCTTCCATATACATCGTTGCTTTCCTGAGAGTGGGACGTTCGCTTCTCCTCGCGCAGTACAAGGTCTGTGAGAACAGGGAATCCTCGTTGCGATACCTGGCATACTCACTAGACATTCTCGCATGTCATCAACTCCAAGTGCTCCGAGGAGGGACAAAGTGTAGGTTTTCCGACGTTCAATGCCCTGTCAAGTGAGACAGCATCAGACTAATAGCAATATCCTCTGCGGGGCACCGTCTCCAGCGTCTTTTCCGGTTTTCACGAGGTCGCACTCCCACCGGCATACGACCCGCCCATACTTATGTGCTTCTTGTGGGTTTCTGTGACTGTTTAGAGCCTAAGTGATGTGAAAGACCGCTCGCGAAGGGTGGTTATTACTCCTTCTATTGCTTACTGGACAGATGTGAGTCCTCTATTGGTCCTCATTATATCTGATGAAGTCGTCACTGATGCAAGGCCCTTGATATGTATACCTTGACGTCGGGTAAGATGCGCTCGTTTGCTGGACGACCCGTGGACTATCCTGGCGTAAGTGCCCGGGAGCTACGGCTAGAAGCAAGCGATGGACGGTCTGAATCCCACCTCATGATGCACGGTCCCTGGCGGTGAGATGTGGAACGAACCTCCCAAGTACTGCTGGCTATCAGCGACGGTGCCGAGCGCAACAGGTCGTGTCGCAGGCGCTCGTCGGTCTTCTGAGCGCCACACTAGCATTCTTGTCGGCATTGCTCGTACTTCGGGTCACCTGCGGTGATGTCCGCACCCCTGCGCCCGACATGGAACTCTGCGTGCGGCCCCCTCGTCTGAAACGGGGACCGTTATCAGCTCATGCGTGCTGCCATTGCTTTGGGCATTCGGGCTCTAGTAGGCTCTAGTGAAGCACACGTCAAGAGTACGTCAGATGTCCACAGCGAGCTCACAATCCGGCTGGTGTGGGCGCTCTGATGATGGACACGATAAGGCGTGACTGATGGGGGCGTACGATGGAGAGTAAAGGAAGGCCTAGCCGTTGACCGTACGTGGTATTCGTAAGTAATCGGGCGCACCCCGACCGCTCCTTACCGGCAGGATAAAACCATCTGTAACATTCGCAACGAGTACTGCGTATTGGTATTGCTCTTACAGCAACTTGAACTGCGCACGGCGCCGCATTGCCTACGGTTAAAAGAGTGGGATAATCCGTTTGCGCTGCTGGCCTGGGGCCGGCTGATGCGGTTATGTACATACCTTCACCAAATCTTTGGAACACTTTGACAGTACTGTCTACACTCTTCGATACTCCAACGGGGAATGAAGGCGAGGCGATTCGGACGAGCGACAGGGAAGGTCTAGGTTTACCTAAATCACCCAATAGTGGTGCGAATCTGAGAGACGCTGCCTGCAGGCGGGAAACGTGTAGCTCACGGCCAGAATCGAGCCAATAGGCACCGCACCGGAAAAATCCCTTGGGTTCTGCATGTATTAGAAAGTCCGGGAGACCCGAGTTAGGCGGATACACGCCCGTCCAGCGTTGCACTTGACCTCAGATATCTGCATTCTCGCCTTGAAAAGTCAGATTTTTGATACCTCGAGCGTCGCTTGTTCTTGCCACTCCTCCTGCTCAGCACCCTCGCCAACGCTTGCGTGGCACAGGGTCGGTTCGAGAGCGAGACCCGTGTGTTCGCATTTGGCACAGCAACACCCGCTGGGATTTGGTTTTCCCTCTCCTCGTCCTGCAGTTCTTTGATCGACAACCTAGAAATCGGCATACCGCCATCGTCTCTCATTTAGACCCACTCAGTCTGTCTCTCTTGGTCGCGTATTGCAATCCAGCTGGCCATCCATCGTGATCTCGCGAGGTCGGCATTAATTCCAGTCATTTCTCTTGGTTCCCTCGGTCGTCAAGAAAGCTAACACCCGTCTGGCTCTTGTGAGTGGAATTCGATCGCTGTTGCAGAAGGTGCTGATGGGGTTGCAGATTACTAGGTTCGAACAGCGACAAGATTGTTGTTGGCGGTGAGTACGCAGTGATCGGTGTGTCTTGTGAGATTGGAGTCTGATGCAGCGATGTGTGGTCAGGCCCTGAGCGCATACGGAGAGAGGTTTCTAAAAGCACAAGGTGAATTTAACGCTACGTCACTATTCGTTCCCCCGGCGGTGTCGAGGAACGTGGGGCGTGGGAATTGCCAAGGCGGCCCGAGCAGACCCAGGCGACGATACGATCCATCGTCCAGATCCCATCGATTGCTTGCAGATCTTTTCTGCTCGCTTTTTTCACCATTTTATTATCCTTTTATTTTCTTCGAAATATCCTCTGCCCCAGCGACGTTGTTCTGCTCCACTTTTGCTCGCAACAAAGGTCGTAGAGGACCAGAGACTCAGACTCAGAGCGCCGCAGTGGGTGCATCAACGTGGCGATCAGCCGATGGGGCTTGATAACGGTCATTAGAGCTCCGCCTTTTTTATTCTCAAATTGTCCGCATATTCAACCCCAAATTACACCGAAATCCCCGTTCCGGGCGGCCGGTGGCCTTATATCTTGTCGGGACCCAGCGCTTCTCTCTTTCTTCTGTCCTCGTCGAGCACGACGTTCCCCTTCCCTACGTTCCCGTCCCCCTCCCTCCCTCTTCTTCATTACGACATTACGCGTTGACGACAACTCATTTTCTACCAGTATCCTCCTCGTCTTCGCTTCATCTTCGCCTTCCGCCCAATCAAAGCCACAATTCCGTTTTCTCCACCACGGATTTCCTTCTTGCAGTCATCGCATGATCCTATCCGTAAGTCCCGTTTCCTCTCATTCTCTGTGCGTTAAGCCACGCAAAGTCAGAGTGTGTAGTCGTATCTTCATTTTTTCGGGTGGCCGGCAAGGTCTCGATCGGACGCGCCTCGAGGACGATCACCTCGTTCACACTGTGATATACTTACTTTGGGTGGCCTTCGATGACTGGCTCATGTCAATCCTTGGTTGGTTGCTGTCTGGTGTTCTACGCACACCCCCACCACGCCTATCTCTGCCTCTTGGCCTATCTACGTTTCTGGGACTCTTTCACGCTTTCAGGCCTCCTTGGGCTCTGCAACGATGTCCACTAGCGCGTATCCCGACCTGTTGGCTGATTCTCTTTCTTCTCCGTGTAGTAATCAGGAGATCGCACACCTTTCAGACTCGAATCCCTTCTCTACAACAGACATGAAGGACGTATCAACCGCGTCCAAAGCTGCCCGCCCGTCGGCGTATCCCAAGAAGCGCCCGTCTCCCTACGGGATCTCCAAGTCTCGGAAATCCCCTCTCTACCCTCCATCTCTTCTTGTGCGGAGGACGCCGCGCGCCGCCAGGGCCGAGATGACTGCACAAAGGCAACGTAACGCGCAAATCTTGGCACTGCGAAGGCAGGGCATCTATCTCGAGGAAGAATACCAGGACGAAATCCGAGCTTACATGCACGAAATGGAGGTTAGTTGTCCTTAGTGTTGTGTCGTCTTTCACATTACTCATTGCGATGAACACCGCGATGCTGTAGCGACACACGACGTGCTCCATTACATCAATGGATCAACAGCCGGAAATTCGGTGGCATATGCGACCGTGTCTAGTCGACTTCCTTGTGGAGATCCACTTCACCTTTCGGCTTCGCCCTGAGACACTCTATCTCGCGTTGAACATAATCGACCGCTATGTGTCCCGGCGTATCGTCTACGTCAAGCACTACCAACTTGTTGGCTGTGCCGCGCTATGGATTGCAGCCAAGTTCGAGGACGCCAAGGACCGAGTTCCGTCTATAGAGGATCTTGTACAAATCTGTGGCAAAGGGACTTACGACCAGATTGCCTTTATTCAAATGGAGGGTCACGTTTTGCAAACCATCCAGTGGTCGTTGGGACATCCAACTGCGGAGGCTTGGCTGAGGCTCCTGTGTGCCGATCGATGGTTGGAGGAAACCAGAGTGCAACACGTCGCACGTTTCCTCATGGAAATCACGCTTTTCTACCGAGAGTTTGTGAGGTGTCTTCCGTCGTCGATTGCCCTCGGATCTCTCACTTTGGCGCGCTACCTCTGCGGCAAGGCTCGTCGTGCGTTCGAAGAGACAGAGGAGTGTCTTGAGGTCGTGGAGCTTCTGGATAACCGATTGTCGAAGCACGTCAATCATCTTTCGGAGACGCTGGTTAGGAAGTATTCGTTTGCTTTCTTTTCCAAGGCCGCGACACTCGTCGTACACTACTACCTGCATGGCGGGCGATTCGTTAGACAGCCATCCCTTTCGTTCCCCATGACTCCCGTTCGGTCACACTCGGCGAACATCGTCAGTACTCCCATGAGCGTTTCGACAACTGCCTCCGACTTCTCGGATGACATGCCAGCGACACCGACAAGTCCCATGTTCTCGAGCGATCCATTCTCTGGCTCGTGCTTGTCGGACGACAAGGAGAATCTGCCCTCCCCTATTTTTGAGCCGATTATCCATAAGATTCCCGCGGAGCCTATCCCGGATCAGTTCCTTCCGCACGACTTCGTCACTTTAAGTC
The DNA here is from genome assembly GCF_003851025.1 of Sparassis crispa. NCBI lineage: Eukaryota > Fungi > Basidiomycota > Agaricomycetes > Polyporales > Sparassidaceae > Sparassis > Sparassis crispa. The sequence goes on from NW_020939747.1 coordinate 3,403,671, forward strand.
GCCCGGCACTCCATAGCCTGAACGTCTCACCTCGTGCGACAGTTGTTGCATAGGTGCTCGTTGAGCTTGACTGTGACTGTACCCTTCCTCGGCGCATACGCCCACGAGCATGGTGTATAAGGTTGTAAAAAGTTCTCGTGGCACCAGTTTCTCAAGAATCACCGCAAAATGTAACACCACTACCATACACGTCGATTATCGGCATTTCAACCGCAATCTGTCTCAGCCAGCATCACAATCATCCATGCATTCTTTCTTTCTCTGCAATGTTTTGAATCTCCGTCATCTCGCCTCGAACAAGATTCCTACTCGACGAGGAACAGGTCGCCCAGAGGAACTCCATACGCCGTCGTGCTAGTGTGTGCCCGATAGGCGGTGTACAATTACTGGACAGCCCATTCATCTGCCAAGAATCCTCTTTCGTTCGCCTCGTCGGGATCCAACTGTCTGTTTCCTTCATCGAACGCTCCCAACACATTCACTCGACTGTCTGTTACCCTATGCATATCATTGTTTTTCTCTGCGCACCATTCCCCAAGTCGCCTTACGCGATGAGCTCGACAGGCTCTTACCCCGTGTTTAAATTGTCACCTTTCTTTCTACCTTATTCTTCACTTTTATTGTACCATTCTTCTACGTTTATTTGCACCGTCTCGTCAGCATCCCACCATTTGTCGTTCTCGTTCTTCAACCGCACTGTTTCGTATATTCTTAGTTTCCTTACAGTCTCGTCAATGTTGCAGCATTCCACATCACTGTCGTTCTCATCCACCTCACGAGCCTGAAGGGCCCTCATATCCGCGCAATCCCTGTCGTCTACATTACCAAGTAGCAAGCCCGAATCCGATTATTATTTGCATCTCAGCACTGGTGATCTCGGTCAAGGTCACGGCTTCCATTCCAGCGCAAGGAATGCATCATCTGTCTTCCTGGTAACTAGGGTGAGGTAAGATGCCTAGCCATGGGCCCGCGGGATTCGAGGTCTAACGGAATTTTGATGATGATCTGAGGTCCGAAGGAACAGAAGGCGCGTGCACGGGAATGATGCACGATTGCGAGACGTCGTGCGGGCTGCACAAGGAAGAGAGGCGCTGGGCACGCAACGTTTGCTCGGCGAACTCGTATCGCGGAAAGAGATGGCGAACATCGTATCAGTGAAATGATGATTATTGGTATCGCACTCGGGCGCTCGCCCGTGGACTAACTGCAGCACGGCACAGGATCGTTCATGTGGTAGTGCGATCATGCTAGTATACACGGCTAAAGAGTACAACGCAACATTGTAAATATACCTTTCTTTCTCCGGTGGTTCTACGTCCCAGACGGCGGCCTACTCCAGAATCCATTCGCCGTTGGTGTGCTTGATGTTGACGGGCCGCTTTTCGTCCAGGCTGATTCGTCCGGCGTTCAAGATGGCCGTCGTAAGGACGGTGTTGGCGATCGTCGGCAGCCCATGGCCGTCGAACTCAGAGGGCTGCACGTGCCCAGCGTTCACACTGCGCGCCGCGTCGATGAACTTCTCGATGGAGATGTAGCCGTAGCCGCGCTGGCCATCAAAGTGCCCGCTCTCGGAGGGAGAATACTTCATGCTGCGGGACAAGAAATCAGCATTACAGGGCGAGACCAGCGAAAGAGACCTTCGTACTAAAACGGGTTGTACCATGCCTTGCCAGTTTCATCTTGCACGATGTCGTAGCCTCGGTGGGCTTGGTCGACATTGATCTCCCCCTGAATCGAAGATTTATTACCGCGCAAAATGTTCCTGAATTATTGTTACTAACCTTCTCGGCCATATAGTACCACTGCTGGGCCGAGTGCACGCCGGACTTCAGCGGCGCGGTCCACGAGGCTGAGTACACTGCCGTGCCCCTGTGCTTGGAGCTCGATAGCGACTGCCAATCGACGAGGAGCGTTATCGTATCCTCAGTCTGTGGCACGCAGTTGTACGGCTCGCTGGTAGCGATTCCGGTCGCGGCGCTTGCAACAACACGCGTAGGCACGGCCCTTCCTTGCATAATCCAGCAGTGGATATCAATATGGTGGGAGGACAAGTAGTAACTGAATTTACAAAAATTAAACGGAAGATTCACGGGGGAAATATCGCTGTAACTGACCTGATATCCGAGTCCTTGCCTGCCCATGCACGGAAGGTGTCCAGCTGACTCTTCGGCTGGCTCATCCATGCGCTGAAGAAGTTAAATTCACCCAAGCTGGCAGCACGAGCTTTTGCGTCGCTGTAGACGGGATCAAACCTGTAATAACCAACCTGGATGAATAACAAGCATCGTCATACTAGTAAATGAACAGACCGCTTGTGATGCTCCACGAAGCATACTACGTTGTGCTTCTTTGCAGCCGCAACTAGTGCATTGTGGTGGGGTAACAGCTGGACTGCGGGCTTTGTGACCAATACATGAAGATCGTGCTCAATTGCGTATAAAGCAATAGGATAATGTGTGTCTGCAAAATTCTCGCGGTGAACTACACGAAAACTAACATCACGATACGACGACGTACTGTCTGGAGTGAATATAATGACTGCATCCCCGGGAGAAAGCTTGTCGATGGCTTCCTTGTCTGCATGGCTTTATCAATGCCATAAGTAGTTCCTGCTGTTAAGCGTAGACTCACAGGCTACAGGGTTATAATTATCTGCCTTTGGGAAAGACTCGAAGCTGGAGCATGTTGGTGTTACTGCGTCATAGGTGATACCAACAGAGTGTAGTCAGCGTACCTAACATCCATGTCTTTGTACACCCCAGCGATGTTCTCTTCGAAGTGTTTCTTGATGGCGGGAAACTTTGCTCCGCTGACTCCAACCATACTTAACTGGTCCACCTAGTACGGTGTGTGAGAAGGCCTACAGTTCGCCAGCGCTCAGGAGACGTACCTTGCCCAGTCTCCGCAGGTCAAAAAGGGTCAATCCGACAACCTAGGGTATATCAGTACCATCTGCAGCGGGAGATGTCTTAGGATGCATACCCCGATCTGTGAATGTTAAGTAGATGTAAGTGAAGCGCTAGAGGCAACACAATCAAGACGTACTTTCTTGTCGGACTTGGACGCTCCTTTTTCCGTCCATCCTGTGGTATACTCTCCCTGTATAATTATCAATGTAAAATGTACTACCACGGGTGAGCCAGTGATTCGAACTTACAGCGCCACCTGCATCCCAATCGTGCCGGAATCAACGGACCAGTAAATGTCCGCAAGGGCGATTGCAAGTGCTTACACATCAGCACGTTCAACTTCTTCATTTCGGTTGTCATTGCAATTGCCTACACACAACCCAGATAAAGGAAGACAGCAGGTGAGGGGTCCTCATCGTGTTGCTCGAAGACTTCCTATAAGTATGTCCGAGAGAGTGTATCCAGACTCGATCCGGTAACGGCCCGGGAAAGCTCGCGGCCCGGTCGAGCCGTAGTCATTGCCGCCACTGGCCCGCCACAGCACACACATCGTCTCCGACAGTACTGCCGCACTTCTTCTTCGCGCATATGTACGAACAGCGGTACTGGTGCTTTGCGGATATCGTTGATGCCAGGATTTCTCGAACTTAAAAGTACAACACCCATAACAAGCGCCGTCACGATCACAGACAAGCGTTCTCTCAGGCATTCCGAAGGTCGCCTTGTCTCCCTCTGACAGATGGTGGTGAGCTTGTCCTTAATAAAATACTGAAAGTTGAAACCTATATTAGGACGATCCACGTACTCTTACGTGACTGACGAAGGCCTTGTCTGCCTCGGTGCGGTGTGGATAACAAACCAAGTCTTCTCATACTCAAGCTGGCGAATGCCATCGAGGCGAGGCGAATCTAAGGCGGAGCACGGTATGGCAAGCAGGGAAAGTATATGAACGTGCGCGCGTCCTGGTCAGATACCAATCTTTCACCGTGACGATGACCTGCATCGATAGACTGCGCATCCGAGTGGCTCGTGAAAGTGGGTTTGACGTCAGACTATGTAATTTTCCAATTGCTCGTCCGTCGAACATCCACCTCTCAAGTCTGAACGCCCATTATCACCCTCCTGCATGGTCTAGCAAGCATTTCGCTGCTGTGCTCCTGTGCATCCCACTTCGTACCCTTTTCTTTTCCTCTTCTCTTAACTACCCAGTCGACCCAAGCTTCAACTCAATGATATTCGCGCATTTGCATGTTCTTCAGTACGACTAGTGTCTTCATATCGTTGCCTTCAATCTGCGCCCAGCGAGATAGTGGACATCTCACATTTTCTCTCCAAAGCAACTTACCGCAGTATTTAATGCACTCGAAGTCTTTTCTTCGTTGTAAGTGAAGTAGCCGGCGATGTGCCCAGTAGGTTGTGCATGTAGTAGGCTTCTTTTGAGAGCGCATTATGACCATCGACCAAACGGGCCTCTCTGAAGTGGTCGACACCTTCTATTGTGCAACACTTTCTGCTGTATGGCGAATATTTGTTTTGTTGCCCGGACAATGTCACTGTGCAGCGCGCGTCGGTGGCTGCGAATTGGAAAACGCGCAGCGGTGGTGGAGCACGTGCTATGCACGATCGAGCGGTGCATGGTTCTAGTGTGGGTCTTTCGCCACCCACAGCAGCTGCTGCAGCAAGTTGCTGGCGATGGCACGCAAACCTGTTGCACCAGACATCCATGACACACTCACCCCAGGTTCCGCTCTATAAACATCCAATGTCTCCGACTCCGCTTACGGGAAGTCCTCACTTCATTCCCCGGAAGGAATTCATTCGGGATCAAAGAATCATTTCCTCTTTCTCTCTCCTTGCGCTTTCTGGCCCTGGCTTGGTCAGGCTGTACAGCTTCCCTGGACCTGTCATCTCTGCTCTTCGTCGTCTCTTTGATCAGCAGAATCTTATCACAAGTGTCCGCGAACATGCGCCAAAGAGCTTTTTCGAGTTCTCTCTCGACCACAAGCCATGGGCGAATGCAAAGAGCATCGAGTCCGAATGGCTAATTGTCGCCATTCTGACCACTGTCATGCAGTGTGGATTCACCTTCCTGTCCACCATTGACTATGGTCGCGAGCAGGATGATCGCGTAGCTATCGCATTCTCCAGACCAGTGTCCGTTCCATCCGCTACCATCACTTTTACTAATGGGTCCGCGACGACACTTGCTCAGCCTACTAGAGCACACTTCGCTATCTCGTTTGCATCTACTACCGTTCTCCGTGTCATCGATCCGCCTCTCCACTCAACACCGGCCATCTTGCAGGCGGTTAGAGGAGCATGGCCTCGCGGTGTGGTCTCCGAAAAGAAAGTGGGTGATGCGACTTACGAATTCAAACTGAAGGGGTACAAATGTACGTCTACATTCCCGGAGGCATTACGCAGGACGCAGAGCCCGGCGAAGAAATAGCTGCGAGCGGACATCCTGGCGTGTTTCGGCTGACTCGTCCATGTCTCCGACGAGCAACTGAAACACGCAAATCTGCCCCCCCCCTTGTCCCACCAATCCATCCAAGTAGTCGATTTACTGATTTGCTTGTTCTTTCCAGGGTTTCAGGAGGATAATTTCCCTACTGATTCGTTGCATCACATGCTAACTCTTCTCACTTCTCTTGATGCTCATGCATTCTCGCTACTTACTTCTCTCTCTCTCGCCACCAATCGGACGAGGGTCAAAGACCTATGGATATTCTCAGGACCAGCGGAAGATCCTGAATCTCCCAATTCTAGCCCTGGAACCGCCAGCTTAGAGTTGAAGAGGGAGATTACACCTGGCTCGGGTATGCTTCCACTAGGTAACGAGAAACTTGCACCGGTCGGCGCATATCGTGTTCTTCCAAGCGGCATGGTTCACCCTTACGCTGATGCTCACTACACTCATGTACGCGGACCCACGGATACCGCGCCTGCCACCTCGTCTCCTCTCAAACCGACCTCTGGTTCCTCTCCTAAGGCGTCAGGGGGTGTTCTCCGCAAGGCGTACCCTAAGCTACCGCTTGCGTTCGCAGCCGAGATGGACAGCCCGCAGATCGCAAGCACGAGTTCGCGCTCACCTATCGACCAGAAGCAGCATCCATTTGCTAGCTCCGTGGGGAGCTTGGACATGACTGGCGTCGGTTCTGGCCTTGGCAGACCGGACCGGTCATTTCACTCCATCACCCCCGAAGTGCTTTATATGACGTCGGGACACCACAGCAGTTGCGAGAGGCATGTTCCTGCCGACACGAGTGGATCGTATCATTATAGCAGCTCGTTGGAAATGCAGCCTGTCGAGACAAGCACACCGCCTCCGATGGACGGAACCACTGCAGCGTCTCTTCCACCAGCTGACACTTCATCTCACACCGCGTACAGTCACTCGACTCCGCATGATCGCTCGTACGATGACGGTTATGCACAAATGCAGGACCGGGATGCTTCACGGCATGACACATACGTTCTGTCGAGGGACCCCGCCCCAGACGCGCCGCGCTCACCGACGCCACCTCTTCTCAGTCCAGGGCTCTTCCGCGACTCCGCGTACGCATCGACCATGGTACGGAGCTCGTATGAGATCCCCATTTCGTGGGCCGGGCGCGACTCAGAAGGCGCGTCCCTGAAGAAACACGCGCTGGCCGACATCCGCGAGCAGGACGAGCTCGAAGGGCGCGCTCGCGTTAGTTCCGACAGGGAGCGCGCACGTGAACGCAGACCTTCCGGGCCGCGGTTGCCGAGCGCATGGGCTTCGACGCCATCGTCCGCTCCAAAGGACGAACGCCGGTACGATGACGTCGCGCGAAACATGCTGCCTCCTACCATCAAGGAGCACCCCAGCCAGGAGCAGGACGACTTCGCACGTCGGCACGACAGGACAACTGGGCTAGCTGCAGAGATGCGCATGGTGTCTCCGAAGCACGACGAGTCAGAGGGTGCGAGGTCGAGGAGCAACACTGTTCCTGGTAGTACTCAGGCAGTGCCGAATGGTGCAGCGAGGCCTCAACCTACACGGAGAGACACCGATTCGGGCTGGGTGCTGGTGAACATACAAGGGCAGACAGGGAAGGGGAGGGACAATGCATCGAGTCCCACTCGGGACCGTACCACTGCTCCTAACGGGGCACCCTTGATCGCCAATGACCGAGTTCCGCACCTCAGGAGCAGTTCTGATTCGCGGGTCCCGCGTTCGCAGGGCGCAGTGGCTCAGAAAGGTGTCGGAGTAGCGATGTCGAACATGGCGGCGGCGAAGGCCATCGTCATCATGGACGCCGTGAGCGCAAAAGAGCGAGAGGCCGAGAAGGCGGCGCAAGGCTCTGGCCTCAGGCGAATATTTGCGAAGGGCAGGGAGAAGCGGTCGGACTCTCTAGACGGACTTCCTCGAGGCAGGACTCCCGAGAGTGGTGTCTCGAAGAGAAGCCTGGAGACGGAGAGGTACGAGAAGATGGGTTCGAACCACAATTGGCGGTTACCCGCTGCTTCATGATCACACGATAAACACTTCAGTCTTGCTTGATTTGCCTTGTACAGTATATTCCAGTCGTATAAACTTGGTGAGTGGTCTCTGTCATAATGTTTATACTTTCTAACCCCATTCAGTTGTGACGGTGCCATACCCACATGCAACTACCCTGCTGTGGGCGCCCCGGATTGCATACCCTAGTAATGCAACGTAGTTTGCTGACATCCTGGCCGGTTTTGTGTCGTCTATGCTCTTCTAACTTAGAACGGTGGGATATGACTATAGGTGGAAGTTCTTTTGATCTGATGTGACAACTCATATGGGCATCTTCATCGACAGTTGAATATCTTTATTGTCAATGTCATGTATCATAATGGTGATAGTAGCACTCTAACCTTCAGCATGTTCGAAGACTTCAGCTGAGATGGTAACAATGAGCAAATCCACGTCGATGGGAAGAGAAACCGCAGTGTGCAAATTCCACACCGGTAATGAAGTGAACGTTCCGTGTTCCTAGGGAAGCAGAGAGCCGCCTCATCCGCAGACAACCGCAATTGCAAATACTTCGAGGTCAGGCGTAGGGCCAACGTAGGGCTTTGGGCAAGGGTTTCGGAGCTGGTTGAAAACGTCGTGGGTGATGACAACGCACAGTCAATTACAGTTCAAGGCGTGCATGGTAGTAGTCCATAGCTCAGCACGAAGAGATCCTTCGAATATTGTCTGCATGATTGAGCTGAAACATAACAAACAGATGACAGGTTTCAACATTGACTGAACACGGAACGCAATGAGATGACGAATTGACAAAACATGCGAAAGAAAATTGTACATGTTGCTGCCGGACCGCATTTGTGCATCAGTGGTGTACGGCGCGCTTCGTTGTGTTCGGACGATGGCCATCTGACTGGTAGTATTGCGCAAGAACGACTGTGTCTAGGAACTTCAGTGAGCGGTAACCATACACACGTATATTACTCTTCGCATTGTGGGAGCGTGTGGAATGTAGTCCCTCGACGGGTCTATATCACGGTTGATCTTGACGCCAAAATATCGAAGGTTTGCAAGAAATCTGGTACGGCATATGAGTCTCGTTCTTGGGGCACTATTCGGCAATAAAAGCAAAATTACCTATGGCGAACTCACACGAGAAGCTACTCGCAACGAAGTTGAGTGACGTGTATGGGTCCGTAGTGCCGAAAATAATAGCGCATGTGCCCTAATCCAAGCCTAGCAGACGGAAGTTTCGTATCGGGTTAACTGCAGGACAGACTCGACAGAGCAGCTCGATTTGTGCGCCTCAAACGCGCTGCACGTGACCTGCGACACGCCACGATATCCCCTGAAGCCTTTTCTATTAGAGAGATTGTTCAAGCTCACATTGAGATGCACCGAGTACCAGATGCGACGATTTGAATAAAAAGCAAAGTGTTGAGTATAACCAAGAGAAAGCAAAGTGGTTGCCAGCGCGCTCGATCTGCACGAGACGCAAGATTCATCACACTTAGAAGTTGTACACCCATCAGGAGGAGTTGAACGCATTGGATTGACATAAAAGTAGACATCGGGTATCGTTTCGAGGGAGATATAACTTTTGAGATAGAATCCGACAGCGGAGGAAGTGCAAATAGCAGAGCGAGGTTCCGGAATGCTGTGGCGAAGACACTGAATCCTTCTCAACTCCGTACTACTGCACGAAACGACGAACAGGATGAAGATCAGGACGTGTTCCTTCGGCCAGTCCAAACCGTCACCCGCCGAGGATGGCAGTCCATTGTTGTGTCAAAGACAACGCTGGTGAAGCGGGTTGCCGTGCGTGGATCGGGTGGGAAGCTGTGCGCGGTGGTGTGCCGGAGGATGACGAGGCGCTGGAGTGCAGACTGCGATGGTGAAGATGGCCGGTGTGGATGGCGGTTGTGGGTAGAAAAGGGCTCGGGGTGAGAAAACAAAAGGCAAGCGTGACAAGGCTGAGTGGGAAATGGGGAAGGAGAGGAGTGGCTGAGGCTGGTCGGCCTCGAGCGGGAGACGCACTCTGCAAAAATGCGAACACCCGCTTCACGCTTTTCTGGCCACCTCTCCCCCTTCCCTTCTCCCCCCATCATCCCTTCCCCCTTCCCCTTTCCACACCACAATCATGCCCACTTGCAGACGCAAACGCGTCGTCCTCACCGAGCCCTCCCCAGCCCTCCTCGAAGCCCTCCGCACTGATCCCAACAGGGAGGTCTATTATCTCTCACAAACAGGCGAGATCTTCGAAACATACGAGTGCGGCTACTCTTCATACCCTCCCACTCTCCTGCTCATCCACTTACCATACCTCTCCCAGTGAATACACTGCCCGCATGTCCTTCTACCGCCGCAAACAGTTTCAATGCGAGGTCACTGGAAAGAGTGGCTTGGACTACTTCCAGGCGCTCGACAGTGAACAACAAGAGGCCCGCACCATGCACTCCAGATTTCCCGACCCGCTCAAGGCTGCCGTGCTCAAAGCAGTCCAATGGCGTACGTCTCACGCCTCCTCTGCGCCGCATACGTGTTTTTTGATGTGAAACCTCTCTCGCCCGCTGACAGAGGTCATGGGCCGCCTTGACCACCTCGTGGAAGCTGTTTATGAACGGTTCAAGGACAGATACTTCCCAGACGAACGTATGTCCCCCCTTCTACCAAAATTCTTCCCCCGATGAGCTTACTCTTGGTGGCAGGCGTGTCTGTCGACATTGAAGGAGACAAGTATGTATTCTATCCCACTCGTATCCACGATCACGTCCAACAACTCCTGTGCAGGTACGCCGCCCGCGTCGTTCAGGTCTTCCCTCCGAGAACCACTTCCGCTCCTTCTACCTCCGCAACAAGTCCCGTTCCCTTGGCGTCCACCTCTTCTTCTCCCTTGTCTGATGAGGAGCAGCAGCCTATTCACAAGATTGCTGAGGACCTTAAGACTCCCGTCAAGGACGCCGCTCTAAAGGACGACCCCTCTCAGTACATATACAAGGTCCAAATATTTGAAGAAGAGAGACATCCTGGTGCGAACAAGAGTCATGAGAAGAGCAAGGGCAAAGAGACAACGAAGTCTCAATGGACAGGAAGTCTCATGGATGTTCGATGTCCTGTCATGAGGTGCGTTTATCTCCTGTTTCGCGATGTGCGCGTTGCTGAGCAGCATTATGCACGTCTGCGCGCCTAGTCGCGACCGTCTTGCTTTCTCCAAGTCTATCCTCCGCCGATTCATCCGTGATTGCGTCGACAGAGATGCGGCTGTTGCATCCCCGTGGACCGTTAAACCGGCTATCGCGGAGCGATTTGGTGTGAACACTGTGATGCCTGAAGAAACGCGGAAGGGTGTGGAGACCATCAAGAAAGGCGAGATCGACAAGCGGAAGAAGGTTTGGGAAGACAAGGAAGGTCCTGCCACAAAAAAACAGAAGAAAATGTCGGCTGCTGCAGAGGAGAAGGGTGAGTCGATGCTTACGCTATTTCTTGTCTGCGTTGCTACTAAGTTCATTCAACTAAAGCCAATGCCGCTGCAGAGAAACGCGAGCGCGAAGCCCGAGAGAAGGCCGAGAAAATGAAGGTGAAGGAGAGCGAGCGGCTTGCTGCAGAGAAAAAGAAGAAGAAGCCCATACGCTACCCTACTGAAGACTTAGACGTGGTTATAGGCGATAAAGAGAAGAAGGCGGGCATGAAGCTGAGAAGGCCTGTGCCGAGTCGTGTGGCAATGCCATTTGGTGATGACAACTCCACCAACGAAGGATTCATAATGTCCTGGAACTTCCTCGTTGTCTACGGGTGCGTCTACTATTTTCTTCTGTGAGTGATGGTAGTTTATGCAGTGCGCAGACAACCGTTACATATGTCTCCATTTACTATGGATGATTTTGAACAAGCTATCCGGCATTCTATGAACGACCCACAGTGCTCCTTACTTGCTGAGGTTCATGCAGCCCTGATTTACAACCTTCGCACCGTACCTTTCAATCGCCACAGTGCGCTCCTCTCACTACTCCGTGTCAAGGAGGAGATGGAGGGCGAGGACGATGTAGTTCTTGGAGTGTCAACCGACGAACTCACAGCCGCCATGGCGGATGTGGGTAGCAACTGGGAGCGAGCTCCTCTAAGACATTCTGAGGGTAGGTTAGGGTGGGAGGAGTCTTTGGTCGGTTGTCTGAAGGACGTAAGTTATTGCTCAATATGCTCCGCTTGTCCTCTATTCTCATAAGCATTGAACAGCATGCGAATGTCGGAAACTTCCCCCGCATACGCGAGATTCTGACCCGACTGCTCTTCGCCCCCGAGTCAACTGCAGAGCCATCAGTGTCATCCAATGCTTCTCCATCTGGTACCCCTGCACCCACGTCCCTTTCTGTCCCTACTTCTCCCAGTACAAGATATTATTCGTTACCACCCGAAGATCGGATTGCAATTCTGTCATTTATGTGCAACCTAGCGATTTCCAGCAAGGCCATCCACGCACACATGGAGTGGTGCGAGGAGCAATTGACCGCGTTGCGGAAGGAGAAAATCGAGGTGAACAGGTCGAAGAAACAATGGTAAGTTGTTTAATCTGTGTGCTTTCTGTCTTGCATCTAATGGCATGGTTTCCCAGCGCTGAAGAAATGAACGCCCTGGACGAGAGTGCCAAAGAGCTGAAACCACTGAATGGCGTTGACGAAGACGTGGTGATGCAAGACTCTAGCGATCTCTCCGAAGCCCCTGGCTCAGAGGGAGAAGCAGAGGGCGGCATTGTCGCCCGCCACAAGCGGCGTACCCAGGCAAAAGATCGAGAGCTCGCGCGAGCGAAGTCCGCATCGGCCAAGCAGGCTTTGGCTGAGCACCGTCGGCTGGACGAGGAGCTCAACAAGCTTGAACGCCGACTGGAGGGCATCGAGCGAGAATTCAGGAAGCTGCTCGGGGCTGTGCGGGTCAAGCCTCTGGGCAAAGACAGGTTCTACAATCGCATCTGGTGGTTCGACGGAATGGGTGCGGCCTCGCTGGTTGGCAGTGGGGGTGCTGTACAGTATGGCACGGGCCGGATTTTCGTGCAAGGGCCCAGCGAATTTGATATAGAAGTGTTAGAGCGCAGGGAGGAAAATATTACTGCTCGTAGAAAGGAGGAGGAGGGAGAGGAGGGCATGCTTGGAGTCGGCGAATGGGCGGTGTACAACGATTTAGACGAGGTACGCATTTTTGTTCTGGTGCCATTCTCTATTTAGATTTATTCATTTTCACAGGTTGACGAGTTCATTGCTTGGTTGAACCCGAAGGGCGTACGAGAGCTCGCGCTGAAGAATGCCTTCGCAAAGTGGGGGCAACACCTCGGACCAGGTGTGAAGCGGCGTTCAGCGGTACGTGCCCGTATTTCATTCGTTACATGCAAATTCTCATTGTGCCTGTCATCCCTCAGGACTTGACAATGAATGCCAGATTGCCAGAAGCGCGCCGCAGCGCCCGGACAAGACATGGAGGGCCAGACATTGCTAGAGAGCCCTACATGTTGTGGACCAACCGCAAGGCTGTCAACGGGTCGTGACATCACTACGTTTATCATCTCAGCACCATCCCATCATTGACATCACATCTGCGGACCTTGCATATTACACTGTACGGCATTCTGTTCATAGTTATAGGTTATTTTCTCCGCAATGCTGTCCCGAATACATTCCACAATAAGAAATTAGTAATATAGTGAAGGAGCCATAAACATTCGTTTAGGCATCTTCAACGTATATGGCCAACATCGTGAGGTGTATATGGCTTGAGGAAGTCGAGTTTAAGCTTTTCACCGCAGTCTCGTTTGGATGTAGATGTATCTCACACCAATCTCGAGACATAGGGCATCATCGAAAAAAAAAGAACTGTATTTCATGCAATGCTACGCAGTTTGTGTGTGCGCAATAACTTTGATTAGCTCTGTTTAGCAATAAGTCAGTTAGCAAATTCTGATACAAGGCTGAAGAACTCACGAGGTAGCTTAATATTTTCTTGCACGACCGTCGAGACGATCTGGTTGTCTGGATTGGGAGGAACAGTGATGACGCCGGTCGCAGAGTCGACCGTCCATCCCAATTTCGCAATGTACGCGTTCAGGTTCTCGCCTTTTTTTTAAGTGGACTCCATTAGTTCTCACCGAGGGCGGAGCAAAACGAGACATGCACCTGTCAGATCGAGATACGTGCCCAACCGCTCGCGACCTATCCGCGTGAACGCAGCCTTCACAGCACGGATCGCGACCTCCCTGATAGAGTCCTCGAAGCCGACGCACTCGACCGTGTAGTTGTCCCGCAGCGACTCGACCTGGTCCGAGCGGTAGAGCGACCAGAACGCGGGAAAGCGGCACTGCTGTAGGAGGTTGTACAGTGTGGTGAGAATAGGGAGGAGGGAGGGTAGTGGGTCGGGCTCGTCGGGGTTTGCGTTCACCGACCGTTCGTCGAGGAGGGAAATACAGAGGTTGAAGTCGGGGAAGGGTGAAGATGTGAGTGCTTTGATGAGAATGTTGATTACAACATCGGGATTGTACAGGTCAGGGTTGAATTGATACCTACCGGGAGTCAGGACTACTCCGATTCGAGTTTTTAAGGGACTCACAGTTTTAGGATGGCTAGATTCGCGAGGCAATCGTACTCCTCGCTGCGAATCTGGTGGTACAGGTAGTCCTCGAGAATTCCAACATTGTTGGGGTTATATCTGTCTGCACACAGGAATTGCATATAGTAAGTCAAACAGATTTTCAGCCTCGGAAAGAACGAAACGCACCAACACCAGAGACGAGATTCTCGATTAGCGGTGTCCGCGTCGGCGGTTCTGCCCAGACTGATGCTACGGATGGCATGGTCAAATATGTATTTTCTACCGTTGAAGTGTCCGACGTTGAAGTGTCTGGTAATGACAAACTCTGAGAGAGACGCTGAGAATATTTACAGGACGCATCGCGTCGCGGGCGTCTGTTCCTTCACCTCACTCATCACCATGGACGCTGAGCAGCAGCCTCTCTCTCCAACGCCTGCACCCGACCACAACGGTGCAAACTACGCCGAACACGATACCAATAGCACAGGAACGACCACAGAACCCCCAACTGCCTCATCACTCCCCGGACACTCCGCGGGATCACCCAAGCCACTCGCAGTCAACGGAATTACATCTTCTGGTCCAGCCTACAAAGTGAAGCTCATTTTGAGCGGACATACCAGGTCTATTTCAGCAATCAAATTTAGTCCCGACGGGTCGATGCTGGCGTCGTCAGGTGTGTTCGAAAAAGCCTCAAAGCTGCCTTGGTGTTCACGCGTTTCTCGAAGCAAGCTGCGGATAAATCGGTGAAGGTATGGAATGCGGACACTGGAGAGATTCTGCACACCCTGGAGGGTCACACAGAGGGTATTTCTGATATTGCGTGGTCACCCGACGGCGAATACATTGCGTCTGCTTCGGACGACAAGACCATTCGAATATGGAGCATTGATTCCGTGAGTCTAAATTCCATGCAACGCTATGTCGACCATCATATGTTTTGCATTTCTCACCTCGTCATTGCAAGTAGATGTCTACCGTGAAGGTGCTGAAAGGCCACACGAATTTTGTGTTTTGCGTAAACTTCAGTCCGCGATCCAACCTGCTCGTCTCCGGCGGGTTTGACGAGACAGTACGCGTGTGGGACATCGCGCGGGGTATGTCTTGTGTACATACGTGACGCATTGCAACTGAACATCTTCGAGGGAGAAACTTGAAAACGTTACCGGCGCACTCTGACCCCGTCACTGCTGTTACCTTCAATCATGATGGCACTTTGATTGCTTCCTGTGCGATGGACGGGCTGATGTACGTCTTTCCTTGTGCACATAATTAATTTATCGGACGTGGACACTCCTACCAGCCGCATCTGGGATTCCGACTCTGGGCAGTGTCTGAAAACATTGGCAGATGACGACAACCCAATTTGGTACGCTTTCTCCTTCTGATTTCGTAGAACACTAATTCAATCCTCGAGAAGTTCTCATATTAAATTTACGCCTAATTCGAAGTTCATTCTCGCTTCCACACAAGACTCCACCATACGCCTCTGGAGCACGCAGACGTCACGGTGTGTCAAGACATACACCGGTCATACAAATCGCACGTATTGTCTGGTTGTTGATTTTGCTCCGGGAAAAAAATACATCGTGAGTGGAAGCGAGGACGCGAAGGTCTACCTGTGGAATCTGCAGAGTAGAGAAGTCGCGCAAGTTCTTGAAGGTCACAGAGGTGAGCATTTCATCCTGGTGAGGAGTAACACGAACTTGACCGAATGCTCTACAGACGTCGTGATTGCTATAGCGGTGAGTTCAAATGTGGTTTTGATCGCGAAAACCCGCTGAATACAGTCTTCGAAGGCCCATCCAACTCGACCTGTCATCGCCTCCGCTTCCATGGAGAAAGACCTGACTATACGGATATGGGAAGATCGTAATGCTGTCGGTGGGTATTGAAGTGCACATGCAGACGAACTTTGTAAGTCGCACTGCTGTATGCATCATCACATCTCGATCTTCGACTTGTGAAATGTCTACTACTGGCATTCAGCGCCGATGAAAACCGGGTGGTACCCAAGCAATCTACGCCGAGGCGACATTGGGATGTACTTGAAGGTGACACCGATAATCGGTACCACTTTCCGTGTATGGAGAACTGCATTGTACATACAATGGCGGGCAAGGGCTGCAACTTGAAGTCATGTCTAAGTCTACATAATGTAAACAGATGTTCTTCAACTTTGAATGTTACAATATATCTCAGGACGAAGTTGGAAGTGCCGTCGTCCAGTTTGTAGCTGCACTGCAACTCTGCTATATTCGTTCACAAAAGAAGTGGTCGCTGGGAGCCTTGTCCCGGTCTCGACGCAGTTTGTTGTGCATATCTGTATTCTACCTTCACAGCTACTGTCAGTCCACAGCGCTCGCCTTTGTCTGAATGTGAGAAGCCGAGCAGGTTCGAGAGTTGCAGCTGGCGAATGGGAGGTGTTTTGATCGCACCTTCAAGTTCGAGCAGAATCCAGGCGCTTCGCGACGGGCGCGTTTGGCGCCCATGTGGCACTACTGACTCAGCTTTCAATCTCCGCTACCCCGTCCATATATAGGCTGGCACACTGCCCTGTCTTGCTATCTCCATCTCTTCATCTCTAACCACACATCGACCGCCCACCAACCACTCTCCTATCATGCAGATTTTCGTAAAGACCCTCACCGGCAAGACCATTACACTTGAGGTTGAGTCGTCCGACACCATCGACAATGTAAAGGCCAAGATTCAGGATAAGGAGGGGTGAGTTGCTCTTAGATTTTCAGCCGATGGGACGATCCGGCTGACAGACGTGTCCGCAGCATACCCCCCGACCAGCAGCGCCTGATCTTCGCTGGCAAGCAGCTCGAAGACGGTCGCACCCTCTCGGATTACAACATCCAGAAGGAGTCGACCCTCCATCTTGTCCTCCGTCTTCGTGGCGGTATGCAGATCTTCGTCAAGACCCTGACGGGCAAGACGATCACCCTCGAGGTGGAGTCGTCCGATACCATCGATAACGTCAAGGCGAAGATCCAGGATAAGGAGGGAATTCCTCCCGACCAACAGCGGTTGATCTTCGCTGGCAAGCAGCTCGAGGATGGTCGTACTCTCTCCGACTACAACATCCAGAAGGAGTCTACCCTTCACTTGGGTATGTATCCCAACGATCTGTCTTAGTCTCAGTCACTGACCTGTTATGCAGTTCTACGTCTGCGTGGTGGTATGCAGATCTTTGTGAAGACCCTGACGGGCAAGACTATTACCCTAGAGGTCGAGTCTTCGGATACCATCGACAACGTGAAGGCAAAGATCCAGGATAAGGAGGGTATTCCCCCAGACCAGCAGCGCCTCATCTTCGCTGGTAAGCAGCTTGAGGATGGGCGTACGTTGTCGGACTACAACATTCAGAAGGAATCTACGCTTCACCTTGGTGAGCACCATCACTGTGTGAGAATTTGGATTTGAACTAATAATTTTGTCAGTCCTTCGTCTCCGTGGCGGAATGCAAATCTTCGTCAAGACCTTGACCGGCAAAACTATTACTCTTGAGGTCGAGTCTTCCGACACCATTGACAATGTGAAGGCGAAGATCCAGGACAAGGAGGGTATCCCTCCAGACCAGCAGCGTCTCATCTTTGCCGGCAAGCAGCTGGAGGATGGGCGCACTCTTTCTGATTATAACATCCAGAAGGAGTCCACTCTTCACCTCGTCCTTCGTCTCCGCGGCGGCATGCAGATATTCGTGAAGACGCTTACTGGCAAGACTATCACTCTTGAGGTCGAGTCCTCCGACACCATCGACAACGTGAAGGCGAAGATCCAGGACAAGGAGGGTATCCCTCCAGACCAGCAGCGTCTCATCTTCGCGGGCAAGCAGTTGGAGGATGGGCGCACTCTTTCTGATTATAACATTCAGAAGGAGTCGACCCTCCACCTCGTCCTCCGTCTGCGCGGTGGTATGCAGATCTTCGTGAAGACGCTTACCGGCAAGACAATCACGTTGGAGGTTGAATCGTCGGACACGATCGACAACGTCAAGGCGAAGATTCAGGACAAGGAGGGCATTCCGCCCGACCAGCAGCGCCTGATCTTCGCTGGGAAGCAGTTGGAAGACGGTAGGACGCTCTCGGATTACAACATCCAGAAGGAGTCTACCCTTCACCTTGGTACGTTTGTGTCCTTCCACTATCTGGATTGTTGACTCACCCATCGCTGCAGTTCTTCGTCTGCGTGGCGGCCTCTGAGGTGTCTGCGTCTCGTGCATGGCTGTACTATCATTCGTATGTTGTAGATTAGCGCTCATTTCATAGCGTTTATACACGCGTCGGGTTATGGATCTTGTGCGAGCCCATGTGTATGAGGGTGAACTTCCCAACCAAAGAAAATGACATGAAGCATGTAGCACATGAAGTTCTGACGACAGTCAACGCAAATACAGTCAGGCTGTTGAGATTATGGGGGTACGGGTTGCTACAGTTCCTGCAGGAACTTCAGTGGTACGAGCATTCGTCTTCCGCCGCCGTTTTCTCTTGTGCCCCGCACCATCCACCGCAGGCAGCTCTGCAGCGCCAACAATCTCGTCGGCGTCCTCATCCACATGTTTCCGCTTCTCGCCCGCCTCCTCCGCCTCCTCCCTCGCCGCTGGCATCTGCTTCGGGGCAGCAGCGTCGGGCTTCGCCTTCTTCTTCTTCACGCTCAGCGGGTTCGGGCCCTTTGGCCCCTTCCTCTTCTTGCGCACGGGCTCGGTGTCGGCGTCGGCGTCGTCTTTTAACGACGTGGGCAGGGCGGCGAGCTCGGGTGCGGATGGGTGGAGAGCCTCTTCTTCGACCTGCACTTGGCATCAGCGGGGGGCCAGGAATGGCATAAAAGTGAAGAGAAGGGCGTGAAGGGGGGGAGACGCACCGATCGCTTGGCGGCGAGCGTGGCGGTGCTGGGGGGCTCGAGGATCATGACGGAGCGGTTGAAGTGCACGAGCGGGACGGCGGGGACGGCGCGGAGGGCGGCGCGGAGGGCCTGCGACTGCGTTGCGACGACGTATCGGTGCTTGTTCGTCTCGCCTGCGCGGCGGGTCAGCAGCAGCAGCGGTAACGGGACGAAGGGAGGGGCCGGGGCGCACCGACGACGCTGGCGAGGCAGGTGTCGCTTGCGAGCGGCTCGCGGTGGTTGCACCGACGGCGCTCGAAGGTCTTGGCGAGGTCGACTGCGGGCTGCTGCGGCTTGCCCTGGAGGTAGAGCTCGTGGATGCAGCACTGCGTGATCACTGCGCTTCGCGGGGTGGTTAGCGTGGCAGAACAACAAAAGCGGAGGGGGGCTCACTGGGCTTCACGGTGCCCTGGAGGACGGCGCCGAGCTGGGTCGCGAGGGCGAGGTTTTGGAGGATCGCGGCTTTGCAGATTTCGGCGTCGACTGGCGGGGGGTTAGTGGGCGGCTGCTGCTGGCGGGTGAGAAGGGGGCGCACCGAGGACTTGGTAGGGCTCTCTGAAGCCGAAGGACGTCGAATAGAGGGACATGAGCTTGCGGTAGGCTTTCGCTCGTTTGATGCGCATTTTCACTCTCGCTGTAAGCTTAAAGGAGAGATGTGTGTATGCTCTCGAGCGATGCAGATATTCAGAATCCGAGGAGCTGAAGAACAGAGTGCGCGACGCGCGAGATCGTTTTTGATCGAGAGGAAGATTGTATGTATGGTCGTGTTATCAGCGTCTTCACCATCCACCACGTCTTCCTCTATATACACTCTTGTTCTACACCCAAGAAGGTACTACCATGAAGGTGCCCGTCGCCCTGCTCGCCTTGGCCAGGTAAACGCCTTCATTCATTCATCGTGCGCGCCATTGACACCGACGTCAAGTTCTTGCTGCACAGCGCTCGCGTTCGACCTGAAGGGACGCATTCTATGGAATGATGTCTGCAGCAGTACGCCCATCCTCTCCCGCTGTACTGCGTTCTTTGCTGACGCGCTGCATTCGATGCTCGTGTATTTTGCAGGTCTTGGCGAACTGGGCCAGGCGAGCGTCGTGCTCGACCACGGGCGGCTGCGCGGAGGCGTGACGCGCGACGGCGGGTTCACGATGTACGTACCGTACCGCGCTCCTTGCGTTTAAGTTCTCGTACTCACAGGATCCATGCGTTCGTTCGTCGGACATCGCAGCCCGGACGTCCCCGCAGGTACGTACATCCTCTCCGTGCTCGCCCACGACCACGCCTTCGACCAGGTACGCTCCGCCCCGCTTCCCTCTCTCTCCACGGGGGTCGCTCACGCACCCGCAGCTCCGCATCGACGTACCGGCGAACGACAGCTCCGCCGCGCCGGAGGTGCGGCCGTACACGCCCGGGACGCCGCTGGACCCGGCGGCGGCGGTGCAGTTCCCGTACCCGCCGCTGCTGACACCGCGCGCGCGCCACGACTACTTCGTGCCGCCGGAGGCGTTCAACTTACTAGGGATGTTCCAGAACCCGATGATGCTGCTCTCGGTCGGCGGGGGCGCGCTGATGCTGCTCATGCCGTATCTGATGGTGAGCACCCTTCCTCCCCCCGTTGTCCGTTCGCGGTGTTGCTGTGAATTGGGGTGCTGAGCGGGTGCTGCAGAAGAATATGGACCCGGAGACGCTGCAGGAGATCCAGGGGCGGCAGGCGCGGATTAATAGCATCCAGAGCTCGATCCAGAGCGGCGATATCAGGACGGGGTGCGTTGCTGCTCACCAATCTTTTGTTTTGTGCGGCGTGATGGCTGAGGGTTGCGATTAGGATCTCGGAGCTGCTCAGTGCGGGCGACGAGGCGAATGCGAGCGCGAAGGCCGCGGCGTCGGGCGCCGCGAAGGGGGCGTCCACTGGCGCGAGGGGGCGTGGAGGGAAGAATGTGCATCGGCGGCGGTAGGCGGGGTGTGCTGTGG
The DNA here is from genome assembly GCF_003851025.1 of Sparassis crispa. NCBI lineage: Eukaryota > Fungi > Basidiomycota > Agaricomycetes > Polyporales > Sparassidaceae > Sparassis > Sparassis crispa. The sequence continues at coordinate 3,424,473 of NW_020939747.1, forward strand.
TAGAAGTGGAGTCGTTGTACGTATTATGTAGTGTTGCAACTAACGGGATATTGGTGATTTCAGAAGTCACGTCGCGCGGCCAAATACCACAAATTTCTGCATCGACGACCTCCAATTTTGAACGCAGATATCCCTTCAGCGACAGGGCCGTTTTTCTTGAGTCTTGTCTCACCTTGTTATCGCGCATACTGAAAAAATCTCCTTCCTCCACTATATCCGTTTGCTGCTCTCAGAAGTGAGTTTGTCATCCGATTGGATGTGATAGGCAGGGTAGGGATACGCATTTGTGGTACAAGAAGATCTGCGTTAACATATTGGAATGTCTTGGTCTGTATGGGGCCCGGGCATACTACAGGGTTACAGAATTCATGATACTGGGCCAGATATATTGGTGTAATATGTGTGTAGAATACATATAGTGCTTGTGTGTACATCACGAATGAAGGATGACAGTTCTGAAGATGCAAGGGCCTGAGTATCATATCGGCTGCAGCATGTCTCCCACCATCCCGAGTGCCTTCCATCACTTGTTTAAAAGTTAAAACCATCTGGATATCAAAATAAAATGAAAGATACAAACGGGGGAGCGTTTATGACCGTCTGGCAAGGGAGTCCCAGCACTGTGATCACAAATTGGATGCCACAGGTCGGAGAATCAGGACAGGCTCATCTTCAAATTGTATACCATGCGCTCTCTACGATACTAAGTAGTCCTCTCAGTCTTCAGAGCAACTCCTTCAGCACTTGGACTGTCTGCCGCACGGGAAGTCGGTTCTGAGCTCACCAGAAGAGCGAGTATTGGATTGACCGAATATGTGTGTTTCTTGGTAGCATGCCCTGTGCGCTAACGAGGAGAGTCCAAGACGGCAAGAATTAAGAAAAACGGCCCAGCCACTGAGGAGATATCTGCATTCGAAGTTGGAGGAGTAGGCGGAAATCCGTGTACATATACTTATATTTGGTCGCGCGACATGACTTCTGCTCGAACCAGAGGCCTGCAAGTGCCGGAAGAGTCCTTGGCTGACTCTACGTCACCGTGCTTGCCTTATCGAGCAACTGACTTGCCGGATTGATGATTCGAACTTGGCTTCGTATCCCGCCTGCGTCATCGGTGTGTTCTTTGGGAACGAGCCTATCAGAGGGCGATCCAAGCAGCGCGTATATAAGGTCGGCCCACATTCGAATGGCCTTTGCGTTTCTCCCGCACACTGCGTGCACCTGTACAGTGTAAGAGGTTCTTGTCGTCTGTAGCGTTAGGTGAGTTAACTAGTGGTGTATTCAGAAATATTGTTGTACTGCCGACGTTCCTACGCCACGCGCGCGATCAAGACGGAGGGTACGGTAATTACAGAGTATGCGCGCAGTTCGCGATCGGGTGCTAATGGTGAATACGATCGATGCCCTCGCGCGGCCGTATCAGGAGCGCGGGGGGTCGTCAGCGGGAGTGGGGAGGCGGAGAGAGACATGGGGGCGCGGCGGAGAGCGGTTTGGGATGGATGGAGGCGTCGGAGTAGTCGAGGGCGCGACGGAGGACGGCGTTTCTAAACGTTGGGGAGCGCGATTAGTGGAGACGCGCGAAGAGGGGTGATGGGCGGACCTTTGTTTGAAGCGGGCGAGGACGGCCTGCGGGGACGGGTCCTCGTCGTCGTCTGCTCTGCTGCGAGGAGTGAGTCGCGGGTGGGGGAGGGAAGAGGGAGACGGACCTGTGGTCGTCGTCGGGAGAAGTGGTGTGGATGATGTACAGGTTGGGGTTGCGGGCGTCGTCGGCGAGGGCGGCGCCGGGGGCGGGGATGACACGGAGGGCGGTGACGGCGAGGAGTGGGGAGAGGCTCTGGGCGGACGGGGGCGCGGCGGAGGGCGGGCGGTAGTCGAGGACGAGGAGCTGCTCGCCGGGCCGGCGGGGCAGGAGCGCGCGCGGGTCGTCGTCCGCGTAGTGGTACTCGACGGCCGGGTGCACGAGGGCGGGGCCGGACGCCTGGAGGACGTAGAAGGGAGGCAGGTCGGAGGCCATGGCGGGGAGAAGGAAATGGCCGGGAAAGGGAAGGAAGGGTGCCGGGAAAGGGAATCGGAGGTCAGGAACGAGATGATGTGCCTGGGAGAGAGACTCGAGCTCGAGCCTTTTCCCTCTCCCCTCCATCCTCCTCCTCCTCCTCTCCCGCCGTGCCATGCCTCGTCGCCCGCCGTCCTCTGCCCGCCCGTCCACCGCATCGCACCGCCCGTCCACGTCCCGGCTCCCGGCGACGCCAGGGCTCGCGACGCCAGGCTACGGGCCGCAGTACACGGACTCGCAGGAGTACACGATCGAAGAGGACGAGGACGAGTCCGAGGCAGAGGACGTCTTCGCCTTTGGGCCCCCGTCCACCGCCGACCCCGCCTCCTACTTTCCCTCTCCCCCCGTCGCATACCCGCCCCCTGCCTTCGACTTTCACGACAGAGCCCACGCAGGCCCCATACCAGGTCCCTCTACTCTATACCCCCGCCATCCGTATCCCCTCAGCCCGCCCCCCGTCGACTCTCCCCCCTCCACCGAGTCCCAGTCTCAGTCCCATGATGGCGACGCATACAGACTCCAGCGTCTCCAGCCACCACCCAGTCTCCCCGCTAGCGCTCCTGCCACCAACTCTGCCACCGGCACCGGCACGCTCTCTGGCGTCAGCTCCGCCATCAGCTCTAGAGAGGTGCGCGTCTCCTTGCCTCCGGGCAGAGAGAGCATTCAAGAGCTGTCCTCCCAGCGCAAGCTCCCCCCAACCCCCGCCTCCACAAGCTATACCACCAGCATCCTAGATGTCGACAGTCGCGAGGGGTCCATAAAGTGAGTCCCATCGCCCCTTGTCCCTCGTCCTCGCTCCATTTCCTGCCCGCAGAATGGAGGTGGATTTAGAAGACTACGACGAGGAAGATAGCCCGTACCCAGAGGTACGCGCTTCCGTCTCCAATATCGACGATCCCGATATGCCCGTCATGACCATCCGCATGTGGTTCCTGGGCCTGCTGCTCACCTTCATCGCTGGGTGCGTATCTCTCCGCGTGCCCTCCCCTCGCTCCTGATCCGTCCACCCCAGCGGCGCCAACATGTTCTTCTACATGCGCGCCCCGTCCCCCTCGCTTACCCCCAGCCTCGTCGTCCTCGTCACCCACCCGCTCGGCAAGCTCTGTGCCTATCTCCTCCCCATCACCACCTACCGCCTCCCGCGCTTCCTCGGCCGCCTCGAGTTCTCCCTCAACCCTGGGCCATGGAATATCAAGGAGCACGCCCTCGTGTACATGATGGCCAACGTCGCCATCGGAGCCCCCTACTCCATCCTCGCGACCATCGTCTCCGACCAGGACTACGGCCGCAGGCTCGATTACTGGTTCACCGTCCTGCTCATCATCTCCACCCAGTTGACCGGCTTTGGGCTCTCCGGGCTCTGCAGGCGGTTCTTGGTATGGCCCGCGAGCATGATCTGGCCGTCGAACCTGATCACCTGTACGCTGCTGAACACGCTGCATGCCGAGGAGGACGACGGCCGGGGAGGGGTCACCAGGTTCAGGTTTTTGGTGTACATTCTCATCGGCGCTTTCTTTTTCTTCTTTCTCCCGGGTGCGTACTATAGCTCATCATTTGGCCACTTTGCCATCTCTGACGCATGCACAACAGGGTACTTGTTCACCGCGCTCTCAGTATTCAACTGGATATGTTGGATCGCCCCCAACAACATCCCAGTGAACCAGGTCTTTGGCATCAGCTCTGGGCTCGGTGTGAGCGTCATCACGTTCGACTGGACCCAAATCAGCTGGAATGGCAGCCCCCTCATGGTGCCCTGGTGGGCGCAGACGCAGATATTCGGCGGGTTCGTGCTCATGTACTGGATCATCACCCCGATCCTGTACTACACGAACGTAAGTCCCGCCATCCCAGATCCCGCTCATCCGCTGATGGAATGTTCTCGCAGACATGGGACCTAGCGTACTTTCCGCTGATGAGTTCGAATCTGTACGACCGGCACGGGCACCTGTACAACGTGACGCGGGTGCTGGATGCGAACAACCAGTTCAACGAGACGCTCTACGACAATTACTCGCGGTTGTACCTTCCCGCGACATACGCGATCGCGTACCTGACCGCGTTTGCCCTCTCGTCGTGTGCGGTCGTGCATACGATACTCTACCACGCACCGACGATCCTGCGCGGCATCAAGCGCTCCCGTGTAGAGAAGGACGACATCCATGCGAAGCTCATGCGTGCGTATCCCGAGGTCCCCGACTGGTGGTATGCGCTCGTGTTCCTCTCCTGCTTTTCGCTCGCGCTCATCGCGAACGAGGTGCGTTGTTGCGTTTTGTGCTCTGGCACGGTGCTGACGGTGGTGCAGGTATGGCATACGGGCGTGCCGTTCTGGTTCCTCATCCTCGCGGTGCTCATCCCCTCGCTGTATATCGTGCCCTCGGGATACGTCTTTGCTGTGACGGGCCAAGTGGTGCGTAGTTCTCGCGTGTGCTGTTCTTTACTTGTGCATTGATTCGTCTCCCGTAGATTACGATTAATTTGGTCGTCCAGGTGATCCCGGGAGTGGCTCTCCCAGGCCAACCTGTTGCGAATATGGTGCGTCTCGTTCTGCACGAGCTGCTCCCGCCGCTCACAGCGCCTGCAGATCTTCAAGGCGTATGCTCTGCAGACGCTCGCCGAGGGCTCGCGCTTCGTTCAGGACCTCAAGCTCGGGCACTACATCAAGGTGCCGCCACGAGCGTCCTTTATCGGTACGTCCCCCAGCCGCGGTACGTTGTGCGCTGTACTGACGTCCGTGCGTGCAGTGCAATTGGTGGGGACGTTGCTGACAGGGTTCATCCAAGTCGGCGTGCAGACGTGGATGTTCAAGAGCGTCCCCGAGATCTGCACGCCGAACCAGAGGGACCAGCTGACGTGTCCGTACGCGAGCGTGTTCTTCTCCGCGTCGATCCTCTGGTGCGTCTCTCTCCCCAGGTATGCGCGATTGTACCCCCGGGCTGACGATGGTGCGCTGCAGGGGCCTGATAGGCCCGAGTCGGCAGTTTGGCGCGTCGTCGATGTACCACCCGCTGCTGTACGCGGTCGCGATCGGCGCGGTGCTGCCGATCCCGCTGTGGGTCTGGCAGCGGCGGTACCCGCGCTCGTGGACGCGCATGGTGAACACGCCGATGATCGTGAACGCGATCGCGAACATCCCGCCGTCGACGGGGATCAACTACTCGTCGTGGTTCGCCGTCGGGTTCATCTTCCAGTACGTCATCCGCAAGCGCAATTTCTTGTGGTGGAGCAAGTTCAACTATGTTACGAGTGCGGCGCTCGATAGCGGTGAGTGTCTCGCGCGGTGGGCGCGCCGATGCTGATGCTGAGTGTGTTTGTTGGATAGGGACGGTCATTTGTTTGCTCGTCTTGTTCTTTACGCTGCAGCTCCCGAAGAACGGCATCGCGCTCAAGTGGTGGGGGAACTCCGTCTGGCAACGCAGTGCGTCTCTGTCTCTCTCTCTCTCGCGCGTATCCGTCTTTCGGCACACTTGTTGACGAGCCGTTGCAGCCGCGGACTACCGGGAACCGCCACTGTACGCGGTCCCGCCAGGAGGGCTCTCATAGCCTTGGCGCCCCCCCTGGTGCTCGTTCCCTTCCCATCTCGCCTTGTTGCTGCATATATTGGTATTCGGTATCTATGTCATCGTGTATTACTGCTCCCTCCCACTCCTTGCTCCTTGCTCCTCACTCCGCGCATTCCTATACCAACCCACCAACCCAGACTCAGGCCAGAGTCCTACCTACCCCGGCGCAGCGCAGCACAGCCCCGCCCGTGTAACAGGTGTTTCGTTCGGATATCCGCTCGTACAAGTCTCGTGTGTTTTTTTTTGGTTTCGGCCGTGCTTTTTGGAGGCTCCTCGGGCTTACACGCTCCCCCTTCGTTCGTTCGTTTTCGTTCGTTCGTTCTCCCCCTGCATTCGTGGGGTTTTTCCCCCGGTTCGTTGGATCTAGTTTGTGTTGTCGCCGATGCTGTGCTTTGAGAAGTGCTGGTGCATTATACGTACGTACGTGTTGGAGAAATGGATCTTAATCAGGCGGAACTCGGAATTAGCTTGCGGTCTGCCGCCGTGTGCGCGTGTGGACGTTCTAAAGACTATGATGATGATGAACTCTGCATTTATATGTCAAAGAGACAGAACAGCTGGAATTGCGGTGCGGCAAAAAAATACATGTGTATGTGTGTATGCGGGACAACGGAGAGCACAAACAACGTCGGGCAGAAACGTTCGTGGGGGTGTCGTCCTTCCCGTCCTCATCTGCTGTAATGGGCGAGGCGGGCTAGTGGAAGCGGTCCCAGTCGGGCTGGCGCCCCATCACGCCGCGGCGCCGCGGCCCCGTGGGCCCGCGCTCCTCGCGCGAGGCGGTCAGCACGATGTGCTTGTCGACGAACTGGATGGGAGAGAGCGCGTCAACACGGTACGGATACAGAAAGACGGGAACAGGGCGGACGCACGTCGTTGAGGATGCTCGCGGATTTTGTGAGCGTGGCGAGGTACGCCGTCAGCTGCACGTCCTCGTACTCCTGCGTGCCCGCGAAACGAGTGAGCGAGGCGCGCGGGGGAGGAAAAGAGGGAAAGAGGGAGCACGCACGGTGTCGAACTCCTCGCGGAAGCCCCTGCTTGCGCTCGCGGGGAGCGAGGCGACGAGCGCGGAGAGCGCGCGGAGCGCCGCGTGGTCCGTGACCGCCGCGCCCGCGATCGCGTCCGCGACGTACTTGACGAGCAGCACGATGCGGTCGTTGAGCATCTTCACCGCCGCGCGCTGCGCGTGCAGGTGCGACTCCACTGCGAGCGCGTAGCGTCAGCGCACAGGGACCAATAAGAAAGAGGAGGGGAAAGGGGAAACGCACGGCTGGTGCCGCCCTCGCCGCCTTTGGCGGTCCAGTCGACGGCGATGCGCTCCGCCTCGCCGGTCTCGACGGTGAACGGCGCCTCGACGAAGACGGAGCGCGAGGTGCGGTTGCGGATCTCGACCGTCGGCTCGTACGCCTTGAGCGGGAGCGGCTGTGCTGTGAGGTCCGCGGACGCCGCGAACACGGTCGACGGCTGCAGGATCAGCAGGAGCGGCGTCGAGCTGTAGGCGGTGAACTGTGCACGGGATCAGTATCGATAAGCGCGCGGACGGCGAGGGCCGTGGCACGCGGGAGGAAGAAAGGCAAGGTGCTCACCTGCTCGTGCAGCGCGATGTGCTGTGGCGTGGGCCGCGTGGCGACGGTGTACCACCCGATGAACTCGAGGGAGGGGAAGACCTGCTTGTCTGTGCGCGAATCAGCGGGTACAGGTATCGCGGGACGGGAGAGACGGCGTACATTGTTCTCTGCGGGCGACGAAGAAGCCCTGATCGACGGTGATGCCGTCGTTTTCGACAGCGAGCTCGAAGGTGTTCACGATTTCGACCTCACGGCCATTCTGTGTGCCCAGGAGCGCGCCGAGGACTGCGCTTGCGCCAGCGTGAGCGACGCGGGGATACTTGATGAGGGGTATGTAGGGAGTACATACCGAACGGCTCGTTAGACTTCGTTTGGAGCTTGCGGCGGGTGAGGTGTTCAGAGATGTTGAGGATAGGGAGAGGGTGGCTGAAGGAAGCAGTCAGCCCGTAACTTCCATAAATATAGGGCAATGGACATACAGCGCAAGAGAGAGGCCGGATGTCGTAGTGGATGGGAGGACAACGGGAAGATCGTCTGTGTCCATGGCACTAGTACTTGAGCTCATCGCTGGTGGTTTGCAATGCAGACGTCGTGCGTCTCTTTGCCAGCACCATTGAGAACGCCCAACCAGGCGGCAAAAGCAGCTGGAACGGACGATTATTCCCATTAGCCGACTCGAACGACTGACCTCGTCATTACTAGTGACGCGCTCTACCAACTGAGCTAAACGGGACTCATTTATCAAGTATTCTGGTTATTATAGTGTGCTTCGAACACACGCTCGCATGCACTACGCTACTTCAACACAACCTAACACGATATCGATAACGAAATTAAGTAGGTTATACGCCCACCCTATCGACAGTGTTAGAGACACCGGCAAAAATCAAAGAAGTACACTCACCTATGCACCACCTTGTTCTATAGAACACAGCAAGTCGGCGAACAAATCTCGCGCGAAAGAGAAATTTACACTCACCTGCCCTGAGAACCTGATGATCTCTCTCTTCTCCAAGACAAACAGAGTCCGCTCCAGCGCATGACTCGAGTACCCCTGCTGCGTTACGAACTCCCGCACCAGGCTCTGGTAACTCGTGCTCCACCCGATCGGCAGCCGCCGCCGCACCTCCTTCTCTATCCGCCCCATCTCCTCGTTCAGCTCCCCGCGCGACAGCCCGTCCGCACTGCCCGCAGATACCGCGTCCATTGTCGACGACTTAAACAGACGTATTGCCTCCTCGACGTGGTGGCTCTGCACCACTGGTGTCAGTGTGAGCTTTGCTAGGGACTCCGAGATTCGGATGATAGCTTCCAGTTGTCTGGGTAGATGTCTGTTATTAGTGCAATTCATGATTATGCCTTCACGGGCACGAACCGTATGGTTATTGGAATTGAGCTCCGTTCATCATTGTCCTGCTCTATTTGCTGGACTTGCTTGCGCAAAGAGACGAAGTGACTGCTTAGCATCTCCTGTGCCTCCGCCGACAGCCGCGGTGCACATTTCCTGAACATAAATGTTGTCAGAATGCCATTATTTGCGGTGGTGTTTCTGGGAGAGCGCGCACGCTTTGCAGTATGCAATGAACCGCTTCATCTTGTCGATGTCGATCTCGCCGACGGCCTCACCGTTCTCGTCTGCATTCTCATTTGGCCTATTCATATGGATGTTCATGACGTGTTTCGCGATCATCTACGGCAACCAGTTGTTAGCCATACAGATCGGCCAGCGAGATATGCTGGAAACGTACTCGGTCGCGTTGTTCGTTATGCTCGTCCTTGATAATGAAAATCATGTCAAATCGGGACAAGATAGTCGTCTGAAAGTCAATATTCTATATACTCCGTCAGGTCACTGGCACTGCTCTCAGATCAACCGCTCTCACCTCTCCGGGACTACGGCCCTCGTCGTAACGCCCCCACACAGGGTTTGCGGCGGCGAGGACGCTTGTTCGCGAATTCAACACAGTCGTAATGCCGGCCTTCGCGATAGAGATCGTCTGCTGTTCCATCGCCTCGTGTATCGCAACGCGGTCCTCGTCGCGCATCTTGTCGAACTCGTCGATACAGACCACACCAGTGTCCGCGAGCACCATCGCGCCGCCCTCGAGGTAGAACTCGCGCTGGACGCGCCTGCGTGAGCTAAGGTATGAGATGGATAATGCAAAGCTCGCACCGATACTGAGTCGCGCTGGACGGAAGCTGTGAGACCCGCCGCGCTAGAACCCTTGCCAGAGGTATACACGGCGATGGGGGCAACCTTCTCTACGAACTTGAGCAGCTGACTCTTCGCGGTACCGGGGTCGCCGAGAAGAAGCACGTTGATGTCGCCTCGAAGCCGCATCCCGTCGGGCAGCACTTTCTTCGAGCCTCCAAAGAGTAGACACGTTATAGCCTTCTTGATGTCTGTGAACATTATGAATACGTGATGACAAAGACGTCGACGGCGGTATTCACCAAGACTGCCGAAAATACTGGGCGCGACGCTCTTTGCGAATCGCTCATAGAAGCCTTCGCTGCGCGCCATCTCGCCAAACTCTTCCTCTTCCTCTGGCGTAAATTGCAGGCCGAATGGATTTGACCCGCCCGAGCCACCGGCGGACGGTGAAGAAACTTCGAGGTGGACGAGCCGAAGATATGGATTCCGCAGAGCAGCTGTGCCAGCTGATTTCTACGGCAAATATGAGATGAAGGAACTACGAAGCGGACGAACCCGCCACTTACATTCTTCGCCGAATTGTAGGTCGAGTAGATGCCCGTGGCGATTACTCTCGAGCCAGGGACTACCTGCCCTGTGAGGTACCTGTCTGCAGACAACAGCATATGCCTCGGGAGCTCTCCGACGGGGACCATATCTGGGGCCTCCTGCAGCTTGAGTATCTGGTGGTCGGAGAATGTCGATTTGGAGTGGATGATGAGGTATGGGTCGAGCGGGCAATCCTTCTTCTGATTCTCAATCTCGGGAGCGTCGCACACGCGCGGGAGGCCTCTGTCAGACCCACTGCCGATCCCGCCGAGGCCGCTGGCTGGGAAGATAATTTTCGTGGAGCGGCAGGCGCGGCATTGGAGGTGCAGTTTCGTCGCGCGCGAGGAGAGCACGGACGCGGAGATGACGATGCCCGGGATGCGCACCATCTTGTTCATCGTGTTCGCGGCGAGGTCGCGAAATTGCTGCAGGTTGAGCCCGGACTTAATCAGGATCTGGATGTTAGGGATAGATTGGGCGGCAGCTTCGGTGCTGCTGCCTGCGACGGGGAAGAGGATGGTGCGGGCAGCACGTGCAGCGGCCGTTTCAAACTGTTTCATAGGATAGGAAACGTAATAAAAAGTGTATATGTGGAGACTCACTAGAGGGAGAATCTCTCCTGGTTTCTCCTGGATGTCGTGGGCGAGCTCATCATTGTACAGTCCGATGTGACGAAGGTCGACCTCGAGTTGGTATTGCTTCAGCAACAGGTTCGCGCGCAATTTGTCCCTGAGCGGTAAAATAGTATCACAGCATGAGGAGAATAGAAGCGCGACGCGTACCTGTAGATGAACTCGCCTCCGATGCGGTACTGGAGAAGAAAGTCGAGTAGGAGCTTTTCGGTGTGTGAGGGTGTATCGGGAGAGGAAGCATTGGGGAGGTCATGCACGGAGACAGAGTAGACACGGTCAGCGTCAAAGCCCGACATGATGTGTGCAATGTTGTACTGGAAGACTCGTCAGATATGAGCTCTGTATGCCATGTGGATGAGAACATGACACGATTTCCAAGGAAGAGAGCGATAGTGGAATCAAGCCCTTGCGAGCAGGCCACTACCGGGGGGCTATGAAGCACTCAACCAACAAAGTTCTTTATCCATGGAGCTGAAGGAGCTCTGAAATTGCTATGGGAACTTCGTTGACACGCAATCAGCGCCTTCTGAGTTGGTCTTCGCTGCTCGACCTCCGCGTCCCTCTCCACCAGGACAAGTCTCCCTGTGCTGCGAAATTACTCACTGGAATCCAAGTTACTGATATTCAGCGTATACACGATCCGAAGTTCCTGAGTAGGCAATTCCAGACGAGGAGGATGTATACTCCAGGGAAGTTAGAAGGAAGAGTGAAATGAAACGCGCTTAGACGCGACGCGTTACTTGAGGGCAGGGCTGCTCGCGTCCACACTACTGTCCTATGATAATTATGGATAGAGTCAGAGTTGACTGCGTAGCCCGCCTAGCTCAATCGGATAGAGCGTCAGACTCTTAGGCGGGTTGATCTGAAGGCTGCGAGTTCGACCCTCGCGGTGGGCTAGAGTTGTATTTTGCTTCCCCAATATTAGCCCCATGTTTCATGTCAGCCAGCACAATGCCTTCCGAATTGTGCTGTATGTACATGTGTGGCCAGACAAGGTATGGAAGAATGTATTATCTTCTTGGTTCATTCATTCTACGCGGAGAAAAAGTGGATAAATGCAACCCCAGATGAGTACTGCATGAGTAGCTGGAGCGGAACGAGATGCTTAGCATGAAGTTCCGGATTCTGCGGCGGAAGAAATGCAAGCAAATCGTCAGCAAATCGCTGTAACGCAGGCGGAAGAAGGAGAGGCTGGTCGCCGTCATTGTTCATTAGCGCTTTAGCAGTAATGATCCAGTTCCGCCTCCACGTGTGTGCAGATAATTTCTCATCTCTGTACTAGATTTCCCAAGTGGATTCAGAACCCTTTGTTCAGCCTCTACGATCCCCTTGCTATTTTTTCTTCCATCATGACTCACCCTGATCTCCTGTCTACCTCTTCTCTGCTCAAGCTGATCAATCCCTCTGGTGTTTATTTGTTAGGATATGCCTGGCTATGCGGAATGTGTATGTCTTTAGTTCTCCTACGTTTCTGTGCATGATGCACTTAAGTCCTGTACAGCGATATGGGTCTCATTCTTGGGAGGTGAGAATTTTAACTTTCGTAATGAAACCCTTGTTCATTATCGCGAACGGTCGAACAGGAGTAATTGCATTGAAAACGCTGCGTATGTGCATCGTTCAGTCGCCAAAGTTGACAATGTTTAAACCATTAGTAGCGAGACACCAGTTCGGGACGCTTCAGCACCGCACGTTCCCCGTGTACTTCGTGATTAGCATCCTACTCGCATCCGCGCTGTTGGGCCTTTGGGCATACGGCCATCCCGCTGTGCTTATCCACTGGGATGATCCCAAGGTGGCGGATGTCGCTCAGGCGTACACGCTCGCGGCTGTCGTACTCCTCCAGGCGGGTAACTACTTCGTCGTTGGGCCGATGACTAGCCGGTGAGTATCCACATGCCGTCTCCGCGCATTCGACACGCTTTGAGAGGCGCGTATGTTCCTTCCGGTAGCGTGATGTTCAAGCGTCATAAGCTGGAGAAGGAGGAGAGCAAGGGTTACGACGAATCTGGGGTACTCATGATCAAGTCCTTGCATTAGTTCAGTTGCTGAAGATTTCGCTCCTCCTACAGGTATCTGATAGCATGAAGACCGTGAACAAGCAGTTCTCTGCCCTTCACGGCGCGAGCTCCCTGCTCAATCTCTGTGCCGTCATTTCATTGTTGTTCCATGGTTTATGGATAGGAAACGCCGGCGTGGGGATAGCGGCGTTCAACCTCTAACGAGGAAAGTTGGAGGATCCCGCAGAGGTCGGCGCTCAAGCCCCGCATTTTGGTATTGAATCATCAAGTGGACAAGTCCGCAGCACTATGAATCTACGTCTCCGTTGTTTCTCTGTACTTGTAGCTGAATGATCACGTTCACCGAATATTCTAGCGATCTGATTTGAGGGCGACAAGAAATTAAATGAGATTGCTAGGAAATACATTCTCGTACAGTGTCATGCGCCGACAGTCTCCATGCTCGGCAAGAAGCCTTCTTTGAGACTTCGCTCTAACCTCCTGATCTCCTCCACAGACGTCGCTCGCGCGATCGCCTCCTTGACCTTGTCCGCTTCCTCCTTGGACATCAGCCGGCCTGCCTTGCCGGGCGTGACGACCGGGCGTGGTTCGTCCGTGGTGACGGGCGCTTTTGTAGCGTGTGTCGTGACTGTAGTCGACAGTGTTGTCGCGAGCTGCGTTGGCAGGTTGTCCGCCGTGAGGAAGAGGCTTTTTGCGGCATGGCGCTCCTACATGCGACGATCTGAGCGAAGGGGGACGGTACAGGAAGAACGAACCGCGCACCTTGTCGCGGATTCTCTGGAAATCAAGAACTCTCAGCCCTGGTATTCGCCATGCAAGCCACTCGCGATACCATTTCCTCTCGCGCACGGGGTTCCCCAGCAGCGAGAGATATTGCAGACCCTTCACATCCTTGAGAGGCTCGAGATCGCCGAGCTCTGTGATGCTATTGTTCGTGAGGACTAGCGTTGTAAGGTTCGGCACAGAAAGGTGCAAGGAGGGCGAGATGGAGGCTATTCGGTTATTAGCGAAGAAGAGCGTTCGTAGTCGGCGGAGAAGAGGAATGTTCCCAAGGACGGTGATTGAGTTGTCAGTGAAATCTATAGCATCGTGCTGGTCCTGGAGTAGCGTGTATATGAGCAATAGAACGGGCTGCAGCAGAAGCGACAAATACCTTGGTTATACCAAGATTTTCGATGGCCGGGATTTTGTAGCCTGTGAGCAGGTTTGTAAGTGCTGTGAGTGGGATGGGACAGGACGCACCTCGTAGGTCGAGCTGTCTCTCTTTGAGGGGATTGAGTGAGGAAGGGACCGACTGAATGAGCTCTGGTGTGAGCTTCACCATCGCGGGTGAGAGGAACTTGAACAACCTCAGCGTTGGATCCGCGTGCTTCTCAGTCGCGAGTTCGTGACGCGCCTTTCCTGCGCGGTTTCCGCTTGCACTCGACGCCCATTGTCATCATGAAGCCCCTCTACCAACGGCTCAACCTGTGAGCTGCCAGTGCCGTTCCTATGCGACGTGCAATGCTGATGAATTCTCTAGGTACACCGATGGCAAGGAGGCATACATTTTCGTTCCAGTTGAACCCGTCGGCGCGCGCTCCTTGACAATTTACCGGAATTCGGGGGATATTGTTCTCAATCGTGAGTTCTCTCCTCAGCGTGGTGTTTGAGGCTCATCCATTATATGCAGCGCTAAACATGCCCCTACCCGCTATCGCTGAACGCTCTGGGAAGACAATATATGGAATATACGGAATGATCTCCTTGGCCATGTGTGAGTGTGCTCCGCAGGACCGTCTACAGACTCCTTTAATTGCCCTGCGTAACAGCTGAATACATCATTATTATAACTGGGCGTGAACTCCGAGGACGTCTCATGAGCCAGAATATATACCGCGCCACTGACTATGATATCCTCCCTTTGAACCCGGATGTCTCTGTTGTATCTCCACCAAACAGAGTGGAAGCGCATCTTCTGGCCCTCGTACGGTCGCACCTCACCAACGGCTCATTCTTCTTTAGTTATGGATGGGACCTTACCCGGAGACTGCAAGCGCAATGGGCGTCGTTACAGAAAGACGCCGACGGGCCGCTCTGGGAAGTGGTCAGTCCCTGATAACAATTCGTGCAGTTTGCCGTAATATTTATTGTTGGGCCAGGCGGATGATAGATTCTTCTGGAATAAGTGCGTGGAATGGAGTGGGGTATGTAAGGCAGCTCACTCATCTCCGAGTTAGGTTCCTCCATTCGAGATTCATAGATGCGACTGAGGCAAACGCGGATCAGAACGTAGGTCGCTCTCCGCCGTATTCTCTACGTTATTCCTCACGTAGCTCCCGTGCAGCTCAGTCCATACATCCTCCCAGTCATGTACGGAAGTACGCTTCTCTCACGCTCGCAATTATATCCTCCATTAACAGTCTCGGCCCGCAGCGTTTGACAGTCGTGCAGAGCGTCTCTATGGTCAGCACTTCCGCATCTGCCTCATCAGCCGGCGATCTCGCTACAGGGCGGGAACGCGATACTTCCGGCGAGGGATCGACCACGACGGAAATGTCGCGAACTTCATTGAAACGGAGCAGATGCTGCTGGTCGGGACCGACGATACGAGCGTGCAGCTCAGCTTTGTGCAGCTCCGCGGCAGCGTGCCACTGTTCTGGGCGGAGGTCAATACCTTGCGGTACAAGCCCGACGTACAGATCATGTGTCTGGATGACACGGTGCGATTTGCACATCCCTGCCGTGTTGCTTTCATGGCTCATGCGTATATTAGGTCGCCGCTACGCGCAAGCACTTGGATCAGTTGCTCAAGAACTATGGCGACCAGAGCCTCGTGAACTTACTGAACCAGAAAGGACACGAGCATCCGGTGAAAGAGGCATTCGAACGTTACGTGAACGAAGTAGGAATATCCTTCACCCGAATTACTGCTGCATGTACTGACTTACTCGCAGCTCAACCTACCCGGTGTCAGATATGAGTACTTCGACTTCCACCACGAATGCAAGCACATGAGCTGGGACCGTATTAGTGTGCTCATCGACAGCCTCAAGGAAGACCTAATGAAATATGGGTAGGCTATCACTTTCCCGGACTAAGGAAGCCTCAGCTGACCGTCTCCTAGGTATTTCCACCTCGACGCGTCGAAGGCTGAGCCAGTGAAGATGCAGAGGGGCACCGTTCGCACGAATTGCCTGGACAACCTCGACCGTACGAACGTCGCGCAAGCTGCTGTGGCCAAGTGGATGCTCAACCGCCAATTAGTCGCTGTAGACATCCTGAAGGAAAGCGACTCAATAGACAACTACGACGATGTCATGAAGGATTTGCGAGAGAGTAGGTTTCCTTTTTTCGTGATTGTTGACAGCCAGCGTGCTCACTCGCTGGGCCAGTGTGGACCGATCATGCGAATATGATCTCGATAGCGTACAGCGGGACTGGCGCGTTGAAGACCGACTTTACCCGCACTGGGAAACGCACGCGAGCGGGATTGCTCGAGGATGGGTACAACTCCGTCATGCGATATCTGAAGAATAACTTCTTCGACGGCGCGCGGCAGGTGGGAGTGTCGGTTCCCCTCATAAAATTTGCTGACATAATTTGCAGGATGCGTTTGACCTGATGACGGGAGCTTGGGTTCCCCAGAGAGCATGGATTCCGTCGACACTTGTGAGGGATTACAGACCCCTCGTTATCCGTGCGGTAGGTCACCGTCTTGTTCGTCTAAGGCTGGGTCCGTTCCTGACCACATATAGGTCCCATACGCGCTCTTCTTCTCGCTGTTTATGATAGTCGCTGGGCTCACTCTCCCGCGCACCTCTGGTAAGTCCGCGCACCCAGTCCCGCACACGTGCGCGCCGCTGACCCGGGCTCAGACTATTCGCTATTCTACTACTACTGCCTATGGTTCACCATCCTCGCGCTCTCGCTGGTGTTCGTGTTCGCGCACGGTATCGACTACGTCAACTGGCCGCGCCTGAACCCGCTCACGGGAATTATTTTCTACGAGGGGCCGGGCTACCGCTCTGGTCACCGCGGTAAAGGCTTTGGTATCCCAGCGCTCGACGTGCGTAGACTGAAGGGGGGTCAGCGCGCGAAGGTCATGTCAGAGGCCGGCCGCCGCGCGCGGAGCAAGCTCGAGGAGATCGAGATGGGGACGAAGGAACGGCTGGACTGATTCGCTTTCGCTCGCCTCGGGACTGCTATGGACTTTCTACCGCGGGATGGGCGAAGGGTCTTTCGGTTCTGCTCACTGCAATATATATGTTTTTACGTCCTCCCGTATATTGATGGATATCCATTTTCCTATTCTTCGTGGATGGCAGGTGGCCGCGAGCGCATGATCACCACCGCCGCGCGGGCGCTTCGTTTATCACGCCGCGCAGACGGCTCCATTGGAACGAATATTTTCCGGCGCTCAGCGCTCAGTAGGCACGCGCGGCATGATGGTGCCTCACGCCGGAGCTCCAGCAGGCTGTGCAGGTGTACTGTAGTCGACGGCGACAGGGACGGAGTCTCTATCGGGGGTGTCGGGAGGGCAAGCGATAATTCCGCGCCACAGCGGAGTCTGAGCGTTTTGCCAAATTTGCACCGTGTTGTTGTGCTCGACGCGCTGCAACTGGTCGCTCACACACCCTCGCTCTGCGCCACATTTTTGACGTTATCTTTTCTCTTGCACCCCTGTGAACTACTACTACTAGGCTTGTATCCGTACGTGCGCACAAATGAGCAGCAAAGGTGTGAAGCGCTCGTCCCCCGGGGCGGAGGCGGAAAAAAACCCCCTCGGAGATGTGGACCTGGGCGACGCGGATGCGGCGAAGCTGCAGGAGGTCCAGAAAGACATTGCGCGCATAGAGCTAGCGCTCGGTGCGTCGTGCCGTTTTCCGTTTCCCTCCCTTCCCCTCACAAAAATGCTGATGCGTTTAATGGGCAGAGCGGCGCGCACAGGAGAAGCTGCTGCCCGTGTATGAAAAACGCCGCGAGGTCGTGAAGGCGATCTCCAAGTTCTGGGCTGTTGCGCTCATGAACCACGGCATGTTCGCACTGCACGCACAGCACAACTCGGACCAGGTGGCGCTGAGCTACCTCGAGGATCTCTGGCTCGTGCGGAACCCGGCCGAGTCGCGGTGCTTCACGCTCGAGTTCGTGAGTGCTGGTGCTCTCCCGCGTAGTTCTTATGAATGACCGTGGCGTCTGTGCGTTTTGCTTTGTATAGTATTTCAAGGAAAACCCGTTCTTTTCGAACGCGGTGCTTAAAAAGGAGTACAAGTACGAGGTACCACCTGCCGCCGAGGGCGATAAGCCGGACGAAGATGGCATCACGGCGACGATGCTGGAGTTCTCATGGGAGCGTGACGTGCAGCCGCAGGTATGCGCTCCGATCGGAATGATGCATATAGAGTGCTCACAAAGGGGGCCGGCTACAGGCTACTGAAATTAAATGGAAAGACGAGTCGAAGAACCTTGTGAAGCTGTATCCGCGGGTGAAGGAGGCCGACGACGACATGCCGTCCGAGGGGGGCAGCTTATTCAACCTGTTCGTGTATGGGGATGATCCGTTCGATGTGAGTTGGAGCGCGGCACGCGAATAGAGCCCCATGGTTGCTGACTTGTGCATGTTTAGATCGGAGTCTTGATTGCGAATGACATCTTCCCGGAGGCGATCGAGTACTTCCTGGGGCAGGCTGGGGGGGACGAGCTGGACACTGACGAGGAAGATGAGGAAGAGGAGGAGGACGAGGAGGAGATTGACCTGGAGAAGCCGCGGGTGAAGAAGCCGAAGCACGCGTGAGGGGGCTAGTGTTCGCTCGAGGTGTAGTTCTGGCGTGTACTGGACATATGCTCTACGGCGTGAAGGGATAAAAATACGAGTGGTGTGCCAAAGATAGCGGGGGACGAATATAGACGGGCAGGGACTGGCGAGCAAACATAGTGCAGCCTGCCAGGCGTCTGGGCGGTTAGAGCTGAGTTTGCGGGTGTTTGGATGTGCCGAGCGGAGCCGAGGGCAGGGTTTTGTCTGGCCTGTCGTGCAGCAGCGTGAGTTGTTCTTAACCGGTTCGAGTCCTTTCTTCCTCTGCTCTGTCTTTTTCCCCGTCGACGCCCTCGCCGTTGTCCTCGGTTTTAAAACCCTCGCACTCCTTTGCACCCACAGTCTACACGACTCAAATCATGAAGTTCGCTGTCCTTTCCGCGCTCGCCATCCCCGTCGTGGTCTCTGCCCATGGCGTCAATGTCGTCCGCCATCACCCCCGCCAGGCTGCTCCCGTCGCCGCCGCCTCGTCCGCCTTACCTGTCGCGTCGTCCGGCTCTTCAGTCACGTCAGCGCCCGCGCCCTCTAGCTCTGGGTCTGGCGCCGTGGCAAGCTCCGCCTCTGGCACCGTATCGAGTCGTTTTGTCAGCGGCGCGACCACCCTCAGCTTCTCCATGGCCTCCGAGAACCCTACCGCTGTTCCTCTCTCCGATATCACTTACAGCATGAGCTCTTGGCCCACCGCGCCTCTCTTTTCCACCTTCGCACCGGCCGCTACCAACTCCCTTATCTCTAACGCTCCCCCCCTTCCCAACGGTTCGTAACTCCCCAATTTGCCGTGTTATCTTAGTTCTCCCCCGCTTACACGTAAATTTCAGCGGCTCTCATAGTGCCAAGCCAATACCCGGCCCTGGACAAGACCCCCCCGACCGATTCTCCGCAGGTACAGCAGTGGTTGTCGGAAGTCATGAACTCGGGTATTCCCATCCCCGATTTGTCCCCAACCAACCCTGGCGGTTGCGGCAACAACTCTGCCATCCTTGGCGAGGCGGATCGTTGTTGGTGGACGTGCGGTGGATGCACCACCACCACCGACATTACCACCTGCCCTACCAAGTTCAACTGGGGTCTCACCCACGATGACGGTCCTGGCCCGTATACCCCCGGTCTCTTGCAGTATCTCGAAATGGTTAATCTTCGCACTACTTTCTTCGTCATCGGTTCCCGCGTCATAGAGTACCCGGTAACGCTGCAGACCGAGTACATGTCGGGGCACCAGCTTTGCGTTCACACTTGGAGTCACCCGTACATGACTACGTTGACAACCGAGCAAGTTGTCGCGGAGTTGGGTTGGGCGAAAGCAATCATCAAGGCAATCATCGGAGTTACCCCGTTGTGCTGGAGACCTCCGTATGCTGATGTCGATAACCGTGTTCGGGCTATTGCTAAAGCCCTGAACTTGGAAACCATTATCTGGACTGGTGTGAACGTCGGACAGTCTAACCACTTCACGTTCGACACTAATGGTTCGTATATTCGTCGTTATTTTTTTCTAGGACTTATAAAGTTATCGTTATCAGATTGGGATTTGCCCGCTGGTCTTGTCACTCCTTGGCAAGTGCTTGACAACTGGAACAACATCATGGGCAACGTCAGCCAGCTTGACACCGGTTTCATCGTGCTCGAGCACGATCTCTTCCAGCAAACCGTCGATATGTCCACCGGCTACATCCTGCCGGATGCTCTTGCTCACCAGCCCCAGCTCAACATCACCCCGATCCATGAGTGTTTGGGTAGGACCTTGTCGGACGTCTATCTCGAGACAAACAACAACGCATCTAACCCAATCTACGTTAGCTGTGTGTAATTTATATTCAGGGTAGTATCTTGACATATTCGCTAACTTGTTTGTACAGCGTATGGTACTAGCTCGTACTCCGGAACAGCTGCTGCGCAGTCTACGTCCTCCGGTGGTTCCAGCAAGAGTGGCCAAGGCGCGTCGGGCGCGTCAAATACCAACGGTGCCACGAGTTCGATGGCGCACTACTCCGTCGTGGGCATGTCGCTCGTCAGCTTGCTCGCGGGCATCGGCGCAGTTCTGCTATGATGTCCTTGGCTCCCGCTCTGACAGGATACAGACTGGCAGCCTCGGACGCCTGATTACTGTTGATCAAAGTCGTGCGGATCTTGTAACATCTGTCGTCGCAACCCGCACTCGTCGCACTCTTGTCTTTGTTAATGTCTCGTGTCCTCGCCCTGTCATGTCGTATCTCGTGCGCGCGCTTCATTTCTTCCCTATGCATCCCCGATCCTGCCTTACCGTCTGGACACTGATACCACGCATTGCCCTTTATCCCTTCCAGTTCTTGTGGTGAATCTCACCTACCCCTACTTTAGAGTGTCGTTGGACTGCTTGGCTGAGTCACGAACCTTAACGCCATTTAATTACATATCCTCTTCGGCCTCGCAGTAGAGAAGATTTACAATGGCAATTATAAACGAACCGCCGCATATGGTTATGCTCGAGCTCGTCACCGCTTTGGTTCGTGTGAGCTAGTTGCATTCAATAATCGTCGCGTCTTGACGCGTCGGCGGCTTGCCGGTGGGAAGGAACAGACAGCGTTGGCGTAAATACAGTAGCACTGCGCACGGTGTAGTGGTAACAAGGTAACCAAAGATGGTGAGTCAATTCATTAGATGAAATTCGGTATCAAACCAAGGCGGTATGGTAGTAATTGACTCTGTCCGTGGGTAGTAAGTAGATTCACAAAAGTTCACATATAAAGTCCGCGACGTCAACGGTAACAGACTGGAGAATTCAGACAGAAGTTCGAGGCGCGAAGCACCCACACCACAGCCACGCACGGACGTAAATAGCTCCCATTATAATAGCACCCGCCCCACGCACCCATCACGTCTATCTGCCTCCGTACGCAATCGGACGGACGGATGCAAACAGGTAAGAAAGGGGTCTCCGCGGTTATAGCAGCGTCAGCACGCCGCCTGCGATGCTGCAGAGGCCCGCAAGCACGATGCCGAGCAACACCTGGTGGTTGCTTGAGAGGCGCGCACCCGCGCTCTTGCTGCCGCTGCCGGAGGAGCCTGAGCCTGAACCCGAACCCGAGCTGGAGCTTGGCGTCGTCGACGGCGCGCTGGGCGTGAACGTTGCGGAGGGGTTCGACAGGCACGAACTCGCGGCGGCGCTGGCGGACACGCCCGAGGGCGCCTTGCTGTTGATCGTCGCGTTCCCGCCGAAGCTGCACGACTGCGCGTTGCGGTTCGTCGCCTCGTAGAACTCGCTCATGATGTAGGAGAGCTCCACGGCTGCAGAAAGACGCCCGGTGCGTAACGCGCGTGACGGGGAGGAACGCCGTGGTGGGAAGGCGAGGCGGAAAAGGCGCAAGGGAACAAGAAAATAGAGTTAGCGAATTAAACGCGAGGAGATCAGCAGGGGTGCGTGCGTAGATAGTTTGGAAAGAGACGTACACGGATTGCAGCCAGACACGCGCCCGTACACGCCTGTCGAGCCGTTGCTGGCGATGTCGTTACAGTTGCCACCCTGAGCGGCGAGGAGCCCGCACGCTTCGTTAATCAGGTTGCCAATAATGGTAGACGTGTTCGATGTCTGGGGTGTGAACTGACAGCTCAGCTCGTTCTCTAGGCAACTGCACGCAGCATCGTTGGGCGTCGATGGAATGGTTGTGGAGGCGAGGAATGTCGAGTTCTGTTGCGGACATGCCGGGTAGCTGCTCGAGCCCGCACTGGATTGCGATGGGCTGTTAGGAGGAGAGATCTCGCCGTACTGTGTGACGAGACGTGTGAAGTCCGCTGTAGTCGCGACCGAACCGTTGGCGGTGATGTTGACGATTCCGAATTCACCTGCGCTGCTAGTGGCGGGGAAGTAGCTGAACGCGATGCCGCCAGACCAGATGTTTGTCATGGGGCTGCTGAATAGCGCCTGAACCTCGGTCCAGAG
The DNA here is from genome assembly GCF_003851025.1 of Sparassis crispa. NCBI lineage: Eukaryota > Fungi > Basidiomycota > Agaricomycetes > Polyporales > Sparassidaceae > Sparassis > Sparassis crispa. Next base: position 3,446,751 of record NW_020939747.1, read on the forward strand.
ACGGGGCGGGGAGGTCACGCAACCAAATTCGCTGAAGTAAGCCGCAACATTGTATCCCGCGAATTCGCCGTTGGTGTTGTCGTAGACGCTTGCAGTGGCATCGCCGCACCATTCGCTGTAGCGCGTGGTTAATAACCGTCAAATTCAGAATATGAAAGATCGCACTAGTTGTTGAGGCCAAAAATGTCGATGGCAGTCGCATCAGAGTTGGTGTTCGACGGGTCGCAGCTCAGGTAGTTGGCGAGGGGGGCAACCCAGTCTGAGACTCCGTCAATAGCGGCGTAGCCGACGAGTGCGGACGAGGAGACGGAAGCACTGGCCACATGGCCAACGTCAGGAGTATCACCACTACACGGATCGGCTGGGACTTACAGGTAAGCCCTGGTGTCTCGAGCAGCAGCCTTGACGAAAGCAGCAGTGGAGGTCTCATTGGCTGCAATCACAACCTCGTTACCGACATTGTAAGCCAGGACGTTGTCGTACTTGGAGAACACATTGATAGTGTTAATATACTGGTCAAGCAGGTTGGTAGTCCAGGACGGGGTATCACGGTTGATAGAGCCGTTTACGGGAAGCGACAGATCGATACTACCAGATACTGTGAGCTAGGAGCGCACGATATAAGCACCCACAGACGTACATGGTATAGATATTCGCATTGCTAAAAGCGTTCATGCAGGCGTCATGATTGAGCGTCGAATCTACACTGTATACACGTATCGTGTTGATGTCGAGCTGCTGGAGGTATGTAAGGTCACGCTCGCAAGCGGTACCGTTTGCAAGCGGGTCAATGAAGCTGTCGGGCTCCTCAAATGGGTTGTTAGCGTTTGTCGACACGGCACCTGCAAACGGTGAGGGGCACCGTTTAGCATAACTCTGCAGAGCAGGGGGATGTCATACCTTGCTCCTGGTATGCTATACCCCTGATGTAGAACCTGCTCCCATCCGCTGTGTAGAGGTATCTGCCGCTTCTCGAGACCTTTTGAATCGAGTGGGCACCTGAGGCTAGGAGACCCACGGCGACCAATACCGCTGCTATTACAGAGACCTTAGGCATTGCAGCGGGGTGGTATGAAGGAAAGGCAGTGTCTCTGTGCTTGAACACGAGAGCGAGGCAATATCAAAAGAAAGGGAAGAAGATGAAATAGGCAGGATGTGGTAGAGCTGGTCCACAAATGCATCCATTCTGGCGAGCCTTTCCCAGAGCATCGGCCTCGAGACTCCGGCCTGGCTTATACACAATTTTACATCATTCAGCCCCCTTTTTGAAGCCCGCCTAGCTCAATCGGATAGAGCGTCAGACTCTTAGGCGGGTTGATCTGAAGGCTGCGAGTTCGACCCTCGCGGTGGGCTAGTGATATGTTTTCCTGGGGAACCTTGTTCATCGTACCCCCTTCTCGAGTTTTTGCTCACGCTTTCGCCGGAATCATGTAAATACACATATAATCTAAGTAGATGCATGGTATCGAAAGTGTCTTTGACTTTGCTCCTCCGATTGGAATAGCTGAATACAGATGGCCAGCATCGATACGAAGCTATCCACGGTATGTACAGCAACTGTGCATGTCGGAGTGACTGTGAAGTTAACACAATGATTTTTTGAGTAAACATACCTGATCATGTACGGCAGTATAGACACTATGAGGGTCGCGAACGCAGCCCACAAAAGATAAAGCGCATTCCCCGTAGAGACTGTGATCCCTAGAGGCACGGGCGAAGCGGCGGGCCCAACCAAAATGCCATTGACGGACTCGGCTTTCTTGATGATAACGGTCCAAATGGTCGCACCTATGAGCAGCATCAAGCTACCAATGATTGCAAAAATAGTCGATGCAACGAATGCGAGGGGATGCTTCATCAATCCGCTGCCACGAAAATAGGATCAACAGAAATGTGATAGAGACATCATGTGAGCGGAGACGAACACGAGTAAAGCCAATGCAGTGCATATGGTTCCGATGAGCAGAAGGTACCAAGCTCCGTTTGAGAAGGAACCAAGATATGACGAGTCAATAAATTTGGTATCCGTTATGAGGGCATCAGTGAGACTTGAGTAGTTAGCGGACATGTCGGCCGTTATATCTTCGTAAGGTTGGAAACGATTAGCCGTGAAGTGGACGGAACAAATGCCATGGCTGGCGTTAACGTAGGCACAATAGGAATAAAGGCCAAAGTCGTAGTTCTTGCGGAGCCCTGCCCCCTTCTGGAGTGGTGCGGAAGCATTCGAAGTATAGAGACCCTCGATAGGATCTCCAAGGGCGCCTGCAAGTCCTTGTCTAGACAAATATGAATTTAGGAATAAAAACTTAGATTGGAAAAGCATACCCATAGCCAGACATGTTGACGTTAATCTGCGCAGCTCACGAGGTCAACCACGGTTGCATGTCGATGGAAGATGGCGAAATCACCATGGATATGCCTCGAGGGACAGACGACGTGTTTATTTGACCGACCTTATGAGGTTCATATAGATCAGATAGACGTGCGATATGCGACGAAGTACGGAGACTTACATGCATGAAAATGAGGCATAGCAATGACACTAGTCTAGTAGACGGTATGTCAAACGGACGGCACGTTATCTAAACGAGAATACTCACGAGAGAAAAGAAGCAGAGCCTACACATATCTCTCCTCGCATGGTATCTCGAGAAAAGCAGAAGCTGGGAAGAGGGAAAGGGAAGTCAGCACTACTTGCACAACCACCGTGACAACCTCGAGGCCTGCAGACGCGACTCGGCGCCGTTTACGCGTGCCGTGATTAGTACAGTCACGTGCTCATTCATCTTTACCAGATTGAGCAAGCGGCGGTCGCGCAGGGGTACGCATACGTTCATGTTACCGCAGCTTGCTTCGCTCTGAACACGTTCAGAACCTCATGTTCATTCATGCTGCTCCTGATACACCACCGCGTGGGAACATGGACGAAGACACCTCCTCGAAATCTTCGTCTTCAGGCCCGGAGAGCGCTTTCCTAGCTTCTTCAGGCGCGAACGCGGGGAAACGTGCCGATACTGACTCGAAATCTGGAATTGTCAAACGCGCCATGGAGATGACTGCCGACAAACTTGGCAGGAGTAAGTCGGTCGGGACGAAGGCGCAGATGTCTAAAAGCCAGCCCTCGCTCCCGACGCAGGGTCGCCGACGCATATTCAGTTTGACTCGTAAGGGCAAAGACAAGTCTGACCCGGGCGATGCCAGGACAAATGAAGGTAATTTCCCCTCATCTTATCTGCACGAGCTTCTGCATTCACGCAACACACACCGTATTTGTTAGGTACTCCTTCTCCTGTGCTGCCAGTCACAAGCTCGGGTTTCTTGTCGCCTTCAATGCGGTCACGTAAATGCGTGTCTGGGGTGCCCCTTGCAGGAGACGATGATTCACCTTTCATTACTCCACGGTCCCCACGGCTTAGCCCAACTAAGCCAGAGCCACAGACATTCCGCGGCAACGGATCTGTACGTGTATCATCTCAAGTCACGATAGTTTATTGATCCGAAGGACTACAACCCTCAGATGCGTATCGGGACTCAAGCTTTAATACAAGCTCTGCAAGCAATGCCTTGGGGAGAATACCAAGATAATGACGATGATACCTCTCATGAAAGTACTCCTATAGACACAGAGAGTGACGAGGACGATGGAATCGGTCAGACATACTTCATCATTCCGCTGCCAATATGCTGAAACGGTTATGACTAGTAAATCGACTGGCTTCCTCGATCCATACATTATACCGTCCAGTTGCACGAATGAAACGTTCAGAGCTTGCAACCTCTCGCCGTCGCGCTCAGAGTCCGGCGTTGCCTAGGATCGCCGATAAAGATGAAACTGGACAGGCAGAAGAGTCTATAATGTCTGATGAGGAACTGGAAGACGATTTCGAGCCTGCTTCAGTATCTGATCACGAGGGTGTTACTATCACGGGCAGTCAGACTATGTCGACGGAGCCAGCATCGGACGTTGGCGGCTCAGTTACGGAGACCCCAAAGCATCATTCTGGACGCTCCGGAAGCATGGCTACTGTGAAGTTGCAGCGCAGGGCTCGGCTGGCTGACAAGCTGAGGGAAGTCTTCGAACTGAGCGGTATTCAAGAAGTCATTGCAGGTACTTCCTTTCTCCTCTCTTATGCCCGCTGATACTGAATTGAATTCAAGAGATGCCGTGTTGGCTCCTCAGATCTGTCTGTTGGTGTCTTCGTCGCAACTCAGATTAGTCCGCATCTCACATTTTCTCAGTGCTACAGGGTTACATGTATCTCACCGACTCCTATTTGTGCTTCTTCGCACATATGCCGTCCAGAGAGGTCAGCGGTCGCGCGCACATTATCACTGTCCGTACCGGTACTGACGTTTCGTTGCCATGTCAGGACCAAGTGCTCAAATCAGGAACATTAAGCAAAAGAGCGCAACGCACTAAACGCTGGATTAGACATTGGTTCGTGTTGAAGAATGACGTTTTGTACTGGTATCAGTCATCTTCAGTAAGCGTTCCGTCACACATGAATGATGGCTTACTCACGCATCCTTACTTGTTACCCAGGATCCCTACTTCCCTCACGGTATTGTCGACTTACGCTATGCGATCACTTGTGAGCCGACCGGCGAGAAAGAAATACGCATTAGGACGAATCAACAGACAATAAAGTTGTCTGCTGACTCCGTTCCCAGCCGAGACGAATGGGTGAAGGCCATCCGCAGGGTTATGTTCAAGGCTCAGAATATGGGCGACAGTGTCAAGGTGTGATTCTTACATGTTTTCAACTGCCTTGAACCTTAATGTTGTTGGCAGATTGCTATCCCATATACAACGATCGTCGATGTTGAGCGGTCATCTGCCATGGACTTCAGCGAAACAATCGAAGTGAAAGTAGTGGACAAGAGCGACCAATACTCGATTGACTCTTACTTCTTTGCATATTTCCATGATTTACCAGCAGCTCTTGAAGAGATTCGTGATGCAGTGCGAGCTAATCGGGGTCTACCCGACAAGGCGACGCCGGCCGTCATCGACACCACCGTTACACGAGCCTCCCTCACCTCCCCTCATTTAACAGATCGTACTCAAAGCATGCCTGTATCGAATCCGCCTCGGTCGTCAACCTCAATGTTCAAATTGCCGTCGATCTTCCGGCCTCTGCAAGATTCCCTCCCTATTGGCCGGTCCGCCAGCACCCCCGAACGTGACAACGAAGATTTTACCCACATTTCCAAGAGAGCCAGTTCCTCTTTCATCGCTGTCACTACGTCTCCGAAATCTCTGCCGTCACCGAATGCTGGTCGTTCTCCAGATAACTCTGTTACATCATTGTCCACTCTGACCCCAGTCACTTCCGTCAGCCACACGTATCCCCCGTCTCCTTCACCTTCGCCCTCCATATCAGAGTATGTCACCTCTCCGACGAAAGACAGTAGCTCGTGGAACGTTGGCGTACCGTCTTGGCTGAGGATGCCTTCACGTAGGGTATTTGGTGGTGCCTTTAATACGTCCAGAGTTGGGACCGCTTCGACATTGGCGTCGACTTCGGAAGAAGTGTCGGAGGTATTCTCGACATCTTCTAGTCGCTACAACGACTTCGGATACTTTAGCATTCTGGAAACTCCGGAAACGATCATTGACGCAGAACATATCGAGAAGTTCCGCACTTCATTCGCGTTCGATGACAAGGAGAACCTGCTGGGAGGTGTGTACAAAGCTTCTCATTTTTTCTTAGATAAACAATATCATTTTTGCAGTGTTCCCCGGATATATCTTCCGACTGTTACCCGTCTACGGACGTCTCCACGTGTCCACCAACTACTTCTGCTTCAAGTCGACTGGTACTTTGACGACAAAGATAAGGGTGCGTTGTTTTAGCGTTAAATTCCACGAAGTTTAAACAACCCTCCGTAGATGATCCTGCCGATCCGAGACATTCTGTCAACAGAAAAGTGCAAGGCATTTCGGTTCGGTCACCACGGGTTGGTGATTATGGTCAGAGGGCACGAGGAACTCTTCTTTGAGTTCTCCGATGAAGAACGCAGAACAGCATTTGTGACACTCCTTGAGCGGCAAATAGAGGACGTGCGTCATCGTTCTGTAGCTGGCGAGACCACATCCTCTGGACTTGGGGAACATGGAGCACTCCTGTTGGAAGAGTCCGGTCCTCGTGCATCGTCCAAAGTGCAGGTCGGTTCACAAGCAGACTCAGAAGCAGAAACATCTACTGCTGACTCGCTTCCCGCCGTAATGTTCACCTCCACGTCGTCAACGTTCTTGACCTTCAAGCCTGAGAAGTCTCTTCATTTCACGTTCTTGACCATCGGTTCTCGAGGGGATGTTCAGCCTTACATCGCATTAGCGAAGGGACTAATCGCAGATGGTCATCGCGTTCGGATCGCAACACATGGAGAATTCAAAGATTGGATAGAGTCGGTACGTATGCAATGTTCCTGCTGTTTAGAGGAAGGAAACGACTCAACATTTCAATTTTCAAGCATGGTATTGAGTTTGGATACGTCGGAGGCGATCCAGCAGAGCTGATGCGAATCTGCGTTGAGAACGGCACTTTCACCGTAGCATTCCTCAGGGAAGGTATGCTGAAGGTTTGCCATGTTATTCAGATTCGCCTCCCGTGTTTGCTGAGAATGCTGTTAGTTCCGCGGGTGGATCGACGACCTGCTCAGGACATCGTGGGAGGCATGTCAGGGAACAGACGTCTTGGTGGAGAGTCCCAGTGCCATGGGTGGCTATCATATTGCAGAGGCACTCCGAATACCCTATTTTAGAGCATTTACGATGACTTGGTCACGAACCAGGTTCGTGGATAAGCATTGTTTAGGTTTGGCGCATCGTACCTAACATCACACAGAGCCTATCCGCACGCATTCGCCGTGCCGGATCACAAGGTAAGTTCCTGCTTCCTGATCGGACCCAAACTGAGAATACTGATGCTTGAGAGTGGGACAGATGGGAGGTAACTACAATTACATGGTAGGCTCGTTTCGTCCGTTTGGTGCTACATCTGCTAAGAAGTTCTCGCATTTCCACACAGTCCTATGTCTTGTTTGATCAGGTATTCTGGCGAGCAACCGCCGGGCAAATCAACCGTTGGCGGCGGAATGTCCTCGGTCTTCCCTCCACAAGTTTGGATAAGATGGAACCTCACAAGATCCCATTCCTTTACAATTTCAGTCCTGTTGTAGTACCTCCTCCCTTGGATTGGCCTGAGTGGATTCGAGTCACAGGTCGGTTTGAACCTTACTCCCCTAGGACTTTACTAAGTGCCTTAAAAGGATACTGGTTCTTGGACGACGCTGACGTCAGCTCCAATAAATGGACCCCTCCGGTTGATCTAGAAAAGTTTATTGCAACCGCTCATAAGGCGAAGAGGAAGGTGGTATACATCGGCTTCGGCAGCATCGTGGTATCTGATCCGAAGGCAATGACACGCTGTGTCATTGAAGCCATTATTCGAAGTGGTGTTTACGCCATACTCTCCAAAGGCTGGTCGGATCGGCTGGTCAAGCCAGCAACAGATGTTTCGGAACCTGAGGAACCTCTTCCGCCGCAAATTTATCCCATCTCTTCAATCCCTCATGATTGGTTGTTCAAACAAATCGATGCTGCTTGTCATCATGGCGGTGCAGGGACTACTGGAGCTAGTTTACGAGGTGCGTTTTCCTACTTGTGGCCGCTTCACTTCCTTACCTGTTGAATAGCTGGAATTCCAACAATTATCAAGCCATTCTTCGGTGACCAATTCTTCTGGGCTGATCGAGTGGAAGCTCTGGGAATAGGAACCGCAGTGCGCAAGTTGACTGTGGACAGCCTCACATATGCGTTGTATACGGCTACCACTGACCAGAAGCAGATTGATCGTGCAAGGGAAGTCGGTGAGCAAATCCGCGCGGTGAGTGAGCTTTTTTATTCGGTTGTTGGCGGACGAATTGAGCGTTCTCGTAGGAGGACGGTGTTGCAACTGCAATTGAAGCGATATATCGCGACTTGGAATATGCCCGATCCTTGATCAAAGGTGGACCCCCTCGTGATCACGATTATGATAATGAGAATGCTACCATCCGGGAATCTCGTGCACCTGAACGTTCGGGTACTCGCTCTGGAGAGAGCTCCGTCAGTTCGAATCATGGGACTGCTAGTGACTGGAGCGTTATATCTGACGACTCACTTCATCAATGACTGTCATGAATGTATGTTCAATTTCTTAGACTACTTGCACATCCCTCCGACCCATGTATCTATAATCTGTTGTTTACTGATCCACTACTGATTTATCCTTGTACTATACCCGCGCGTCACTTCTAATGGGCATTAAAACGGTTGCAACGCAACCTCATGGTGTGCCGTTATCCTGCTTGTAATGTCGGTCAAGTACACGCTTCGTGAACTGCCCAAAAGTCTCGGATGCCGTGATTTGCTGATCAGCGTCGGGTTGCATGAAAAACGCAAACGTCTCCCTAGAGATGATTTCTACTCCAGCACCCGCACCCACACGAACACAGTGGGGTGTCGCTCGCAAGCTACCACCGGTGGCGAGTTCAAGTGCTTCTCCAGTTTGGAAAGCCAAGCAGTCAACAGGAATAGACACCTTGGTCAAGTCGCCCCCTCGAGTGCGGATATACAATCCAGATTTAGGCGAGGGTGACTGAACCAGAGTCGGGGAACCGTCGGACTCTCGACGAAGAAACATGGCCTGTGAGAAGGACAAGGAACAGTTATAAGGCGATCGATCATAGAAATAATCGATATACTCACGGAACAAAGTCCGGTGAGCAGAGAATGATCTAGGTGGAATCCACACCAGCTGTCCACAGGCTCGTCATCCGCGGGTAACGGATTATCACTGGTGGGAGGGAAATAGTGTAAAAGTCGAGCTTTGTGAGTCTGTGACGCTTTCAAGAGATCTACCAAGGATACGGAAGAATCCACCAAGTGCGACGAAGCTTCAGCGCAATTCAGAGAATCAGTGCCAAGGCGATCTTCGGGTCGTCAAGGGCTCACCAAATGGTTGACACGCCACTGCTAGGTCACACCCGACCTGGAAAATGAATCTATGATTCTTGAGTAAGTCGATCTAGATATAGAGAGAAAGAAGCCCACTTTCCCAGTTCTTTGAAGGCCTCTTCAAAGCCCTCTACTTCCTTGACGTCATTGGTCGGCCCTTTCATTGCGTCAGGTGCATTCTCTACGTTTCGACACATTGAGAATCACCTACATATGTTACGTCCATAGTACTCAGGGTATGTCATGCGTTGAGCTTCGAACACGCTAGGCTCGTCCACTATAGGATTCGCATAATAAGAACCTTTCAAAGTGTCTGGGCGGAGTAAGATACTGCTTGTAAGACTCTAGAGTACGAATAGGAAGTAGCACTGACCAGGTTTTCCATTCATGATTTCCTACGAATAGACTGTCAATCCTGCGGATCCGATCATACGCAAACAAAGGATGTGTACCTTGCCATGAGACCATCCAAAACTAAGGACGTACTCAGTATCAATAAACATTGATGTTACACAGACTAACCTGTATCTACTTTTCGGGTCTGCGAAATGTTCTCGTGTTTGAGGATCGAGATTTGCAAAACGATATGCCAATTTCAGCAGGCGCTCTCTTGCGGCAGCATAGATCGGAGGTAAATCACGGATCACCAGAATCCCTAAGCAATCAGGATTGGACCCAAACGCCTTCTCTTTGGTCGTATGGTCAGATGTAGTCAGAGGATATCGATGCGGTCGCAGAAACTCACCGATGGCTTGTGCAAGCAAAAGCGGCGAAGCGACCAAAGTCGGGTATGAGATCGATACAGGGCCTTCCGAAGTAAAAGCTACTGGACGAGTGTTTTGTTGATAAATAGTAGTCATTGTAGAGCGACGAGGTGTTTCTTGCAGAGGGGAGCTGACTCGTATGATCTGATCAGTCAAATGGGGGCCAACATATTACTGAAATTGCGTGATTGGGTAGACTATCGCAGTGGCTGTTATCAGTTATCACCACATTTCCACCAGAACATGATTAGAATCGTACACCTAGAATGCGACTAGATACTAGTACAGGTCCGGCCAAGATAGTGAGATATGAATTTTTAACAGGAGTTCACCGTAGTCCGTGTAGTAATGTCACCATTAGTACCGCCAGATGAGTCAATTATCCCAGCTTCTGCTAGGGCAGTACGCAATGCAGTCCCAGTCTCGTCTATGGAGTGCAGAAAGCGCAAAATCTCTCGACACAATTGCCAATCCTTCACAGTAACTGCGCTCTTGAGTAGCCGAGCAGCGTCCCCGTTCATACTGTTCCCATCGAGCTGGTCTAGGTTGTGCAAAACAAGCAAATACGACCCAGCGGTTTTGAGACGATGAGAAGTGAGACACATCTAGTCACATACATTATGATCAGACGAGGTCATCGGAAATACCACGGTTGGATTATACCTCAAACAAGATTTTTGGGTTCCCTACTACGTCGAAGAGTCGTGGCCATCGTGTCATTTCGATCTTGCGAGCGCATCCCACGACGACATCCAACGCCGCGTCGAAGTGGTCCAGGAATTCAATGGTGATTGGAAGAAGGGTCCTCGACCCCACTGAACTGTCGCCTTCACGTGAGACGCCGGCGTCTTCTTCGACTACGCTATGCAGGAGGATCTCCAATGCATGCGCAAAGAAAACAAGATGCTGGTAATGGGAAGCAAAGAAAACGGCCTCTTTGAGCTGACTGTTCTCCAGGTGGAACAACAAAACGTGATGCATGAACAAATGTGACTAGAAATAAGTGGTTGTCAAATTATAACTCCCATGTTAACCGAAGGGGACAACTCACACACGTGGCATGCCTGAACATTGTAAAAGCCATGCTTGACCTGATAGAAATTTCTTGTTCCACGCCAATAATAATACCCTTGTCCATCAAAACAGCTGAGAATACAATTAGATTGGAATACCGTCAAAAAATCGCAATGGGATGCAAACTCACAGAGCGGATAGAAGTCGAGTGGTATGTTAACGCTTTCCTTGACCGTTTCTGAAACGTTCGTTTTGTCCGCTTGAGGCGCGGAGGATTCGATGTTCAAGGCATTGAGCCACAATCGTATACCTTCACCGTCGAAGCCCCAAAGGGAGTTCTCCAGAGTGCCAATGCCGCGAAGATGTATCCAACAGAACTCAATACGGTCTGCAAGAATGCGCATGTCGTATTTGACCTCTTGATCGCCTGACTGCAAGAAAAGGGTCAACTTCCGCCCAACGAGCATGGCAAGGACTATTAACCCTTCTTGGACGAAGGAGAACGAGCTTGCCGCCAACGATCATCAGGACTGTTGCAACAGCGAGATCATCCACAGGATCACCAAGCTCTGGAAATACAGAAATTACCAAACTCCAACTGATGAAGAGGACTTTTACATACGTTTCTGCGCAGTAGGTATCATCCAACTTAACATTCTGACCGCACTCGGAGCCACGATGATGCCCCTGAAGGTGATACTTCCGCAGAGATGAAGTTTGATCGTGTCAGCAGTAGGCACTACCAGATAATGATACAGCGTGTTGTCTGCAGTATACACGAGCAACGAATTGTCGACTAATGAGAGTATGACCACAGGGGAAAGCAGCAACTCCCGGTGCAGCACGTTCTGGTTGCTGAGTTCGAGATCGCGTGAATACAACCGGATCTATGGTGCTGGAGTCAGTGCAGGTACGGCGGTGATGCGAAAATTGAGGGGCACCTGGTATGCGCCTGAAATGTCTACTGCAGCAATCAATACATGGTGAAACCAAAGGAGACCGCCCCTGACAGAAAACGCCTGTTCCTGGAATTCGTCCGAGAATATCTTCCACCGTCCGGACGTAGAGCTGTAGTGAACCAGACCGCGACGACCTGCGATGGCAATAAAACGTCCATCTGGGCTCAGAGAAGAATATCGTATGGGCCAATTCGCAGACATGTAGGCTTCAGGAATCTGCACGCCATTTCAACTCAGAGGCTGCACCAAGAGGACAGATGGGAGATACGCAGACCTTTATATGTTGCCAAACATCAGACTCAGGATTGATTACGCTCATGTCAGGCTGATCAGCGCCGCGATACACAAGGATGCGATCGTCCATATGTAAGAATGCATATTGCGTACTATCCTGAAAATTCAATCTAATCAACATAACCGACCGCCTCCTGCATGCAACTCACAGGTGATGGTTGACCCGTCGTGGCACTCTTGGCAAAGGGGATCACGAATAGTTGGCCATCTACCTCTACAATGCCAATACCATCAGCCAGAGTTGATGGGGAAACAAAAGGAGACATACTGTTTGGGGAGCACTGCGCCAACACGACCAACTCGAAGTTGCCTGGAGCCCAGAACTAGTACGCTCGTAAGTCAACGATGATTCAACATACACGGCAAGAACATACCAGGTCGTCTACTCCATACATGAATGCATCCTGGAACCTGTACCAACATGTCAATGTAGTCCTCATGAAAGTCAGCTGTAACTTACTTCGCCTTATCTACGTCATGCTCTGCACCGAACCCCCACGCCAGGCAACGACCGCCAACACTCCAGACAGACCAGCCGTTCTGCCAGCCTACTGCAAGCACATACCCATCAGAGCTCCACTCCATGGCACATACCGGACCTGTCCCTTCTCGTGTGTACATGCTTGGTATCTGGAGCACCTGCGCCTTCGGAGAAAGGCTCTCCTGTGAAGGGAAATTTGAGTATTCGACGGATCCGCTGCAAATGAGAGATAACTTTAAGTTAGTTAGTTGAGAAGGGAAAAGTCATACCTGTACGTGCCAATGGCAATCAACGAGAACTTGGCGTTAATTGCAACGACCATCGCCTGTCTGGGCTCTACATATGGAAGTACTGTGTCATCCGTTCGGCGCCGTTTCTGCACCCACCGGGGTGGGACGACATTGTGGATGCAGGTGCCCTGCCACTGGATACGTCGATCGGCATCGACGCTATTCCCTGAGCCTCTTGGCCCGTCGGTATGGGCACTCTTGTTAGAATAGTCAGTTTGGTCCTTCAAATTTAGAACGGACAGAATTACCGAGCGCGATTCTTCTGGAACCTCGCTGACATCTGATGAGCTCTGAGGAATGTTCTCACTGTCGAACTGTTGGACCAGGTACGCCCTGCCGTCGGTGGTTATCCAACACTCAAACCCCGTGGACTTCGAGTGCGATATCTTGGAAACCGCAACTGAAAATACGCCGATTAATGAGATTCGAGATGGAAGACGATGGTCCTTACCATCAGCATCCACCAGCCAGGGGAGCTCATTCTCATTCACGCTCCAAGTCTGAAAGTTTCTACCCAGTGCAGCTCCTCCATTCACAGTTACCTCTTCATGGACATGAGGCCACGGAATGCGCTGGACTGAAGGCGGACTCTTCGTGGAGAACAGTATACAATCACTCCGAGCAGAAACACTGGTAATAATAAAGTAATTTAGAACACATCAAAAAGGTAACACATTTGCAACTCACCTGAGAAGAGAACCCTCTATCCTGATGGCACCCTCTAGATGGAGGCTAATTCCTTGTAGGATGACGGCCTCACCGGAGCCGGGTTGGAAGTGCCGCTGAGCAGTGCTACCGAGTGACGAGGACTGGTATGGTGCTTCATCTGGACTATATTCGACCGAGACCAGAACCAGATATGATCGCGTAGTCTGCAGAGAGTCATTCTCAGGAGCAGACAGACAGCACCAGCACGACGAACCTGTATAACAATCTGCCTCCCGTTCGGTGCCCAGTTCAGAGAGAGATTCTCCCCATGTTCCTGCACGGATGTCGGTGTCCGCGACAAGTATGCGAGCGCAGCGGATGGCTGAAAGTATACATAGCCAATTAATTAGACTCAGTCGAAGCCAAGGCTCTAGCGCACATACTCGAATGCGCCATGCAGACACGCCACTTCTTGTCAGAGTACAGAAAAGACTTTTTCGCGGACTAGGTGAGAGACAGATGACAGGTTCAGCAGGAACTGGTAAAGCGGGTGCACTAGAGAGTTGTCTCGCAGCCGAGGTGGGGAAATACATGGGGCTGCAGACCGCCTGTAAGCAGGTTCTCGGATCTACAATAATGTAGGGTGTCGCATGCTGTGTTGACACCCTCACCGATGATGTGATGGTAGTAGGCACTTGGAAGTACGCTGACTTCGTCCGCCTCGACGCGGAAGCGTACGCGTGAAAGTCGTAAACTGGCAATGAGTGGGATTGTGCACTAATCACGGATGGACAAATCGTACGGTGCTACAAATACAGGTTTGAACGAACTACAACGCGTGGACCGAAAACAACAGAGACAGCGAAGAGACTATAGAAATATCGGAAGAGTACTATGTAACAGAGCAAGCACTGTGCATTCACCGAGATCGAAGCCAAGACATTACTTTCGTCCATGAATTATCGGATCCCTTACCCCGATCCCTGCTGATGTTTGGTTCGTTCTGCACGCCCAACCTGGTCTCTGGGAGGGTGTGAGACTCGACAAACGAGTCAGCCATACCCAGAGCCATAGGCTGCATGCGTGACTGGCGGATCAGATTCAAGATGACGTAGAATCCCTGACGAGACTGTGCACGTAGTCAGAATGGGTGACTCGCAGTGCAAGTGCATACATACCCTTTGTAAATTCGCCTTGAAGCGTGCTACCCCGTGGCTTTCAATTCGTTTTGTCATACCCCACCCAAAGCCGGAGAGGAACCTGGCTTCCGTGTTCTGCAGTGTTTTACTTGTACGACAAAGCTACATCAGTACCACCCAAAGGATGTCACAGAAGTTCGCTCACCCATCTTGAAGCTGTTGGATACGGACACGCTCCTCCACACGCATAACCTTCACATGGTCGAGGTTCGTGGTTGTGCACCTCACAACCTTCCCAAGTGGATCAACCTCACTCTCTTCAATGACCCAGCTTTCAGCCCTGGAAATGATTCCCTTCGGAGCCCATCTTGGGAGAGAACCGCTCTTCAAGATCAGGCGAGTGGTCAAGAGGGATCCCGAGGTGTTTATGGCGCGCGAGATGACATCGCAAGAAAGAATATGAGAGGCGTATGGGTTAGGGTATCTCAAGCAGAACGCCAGCGAAACGATTGACCAGGGATCGCTGCAAGCTCACGTTGAACTATCAAGACCTAGAGAAGTCCATGCGGAGCACTTACTCGTACAAAAAGGACTGCGAATAGAACCTCATTGCAAACGACCCCGGTGCCACTGCAAAGCTTTACCCCTCGGAATCTGGGATTAGAAATACTAGAGAGATACAGTATTGTTCGACTTGACTATGGTGGTGACGATGAGGGTGGAAGAGAGAGCACTGGTTGCATGAGAAAGAAAGAGGTGGGCCAGATGACCCTATAGCTAGCGCTTCTAGTTCTACATCATCCGGATGCGTCACGTGATCTCGATATTTCCGCCAATTCATTTTCGGAACGCGGAGACGATGTCGACGGCACATCCAGAAACCGTCCAGACTCTGTTACAAGCAGCATCCGAGCAAATCTATGTGGTATATGGAATTACAACGGCCCTCACTGATATCCCTCATCCCGCGTCACCCCATCCTCGGACACGAATACCCTCAACCCGTCGAATGCGGGTCTAATCCAGACTTGATCGCCGCTGGCAACATTCTCCAAGGCTCGATTCTGGAGGGTACTCAGTCCAGGCTTGCCCAGCTCTTTGCCCCCGAGCGTCTCTGCGATAGTAACGTAGTCGTCGTGCGACAGTTCGTGCCCGAAACCAAGCCAGTACGTCCGCTGAGCCTTCATCCGCCTTGCAACCTCGACAGATTGTGCGATACTGAGATGCGAAGGGTGCGGATGTATTCGCAGACAGTCAAGAACGAAGACCGGCGGCGGCCTTCGTAGGAAGTCGCACCCAGATGGCTTTTGCAGCATGTCCCACACGTCTTCGGGGATATGCGAGACGTCGGACATATAGACCACAGCGTCTTGGATTACAAATCCGAAACACATGTAAGGTTGCACTTGACCGGACGGTTCTGGCGAATGCAGCGCTGCACCTTTACGGATAGGTGTCCCTGGAATGTCAGGCGTTGAGGCATTCGTGGACGCAGGAGAAAGTGAATATGGACTTGGAATAACATCCAAAGGTGGGGAGGAGAATATGCGTCCGTGGTGAACTGGTTTAGTCTGGTTGTAAGTTTTATCGCCATCGTCATATCAAACAACTGACCTGAAAATGGAGTGATTTGAATTCCAGTGTCTCCGATTTCAAAAGGGACGCGGTCCTCTATAATGTGCCATTTGAACTCCGGGACCTGGTCCAAATAGTGTTAAGGCGAACGTTAGGCACAAGAGAAGATGGGATGCACATCACCACCGCCGGAAGCAAACTCCTTTGACACTAGATAC
This sequence comes from Sparassis crispa, assembly GCF_003851025.1. Taxonomy (NCBI): domain Eukaryota; kingdom Fungi; phylum Basidiomycota; class Agaricomycetes; order Polyporales; family Sparassidaceae; genus Sparassis; species Sparassis crispa. Next base: position 3,463,137 of record NW_020939747.1, read on the forward strand.
GGAAATGCGCGCTGGACTTCTTTGTAGGTCGACACTGACACGTACAGATCCACATGAGATTGTATCGCGCCATGGAGTGTCCAGCCTAGAGATCTTTTCTGAAAAAAGAACACAGAAAATACACGCGAGTGCACTGACCCCGGAGGTCATCAAGACCATTCATAGCTTATCAAGATAGACACTCAGTGTGACAGGATGCATTATTCATTCATTCAAAGCGTACCATCGGCATGGGCATGAGTTATAAGAACGGCATCTATGCGGCGGAGGCTATATTTCGGGAACCACTCAATCGCAGCGGCTTGGAAGCTCTTGCCCACGTCAATCACGATTGTTCTGCACACAGCATCAGCATCAGTGTGGTGCACAGCAGGATGTACACCACTCACACAGTCTGCCCGTCTCGCCCACGGATTCTGGCCACAGCAGAAGTATTGCGCTGACAATTTTTATAAGTGAGCAACAAACGCTGACCGGTACCGGGGTGTGCGGCGTGTTGAAATAAATCTCGTACACGAATATTCTTCTTACCCTCCGGCGCTAAGGTCGAGAGACACGTACGACAAGGCTTCGAGCCGGGAGGAGCAGTGAGACAGTCTACATGTGGTATGCTGGAGGATGTGCCAGTACCCAAGAAAATAAGTTCCATGGGATCATTAAAGGCAGGAGAATCAAAGTCTAGGGAGCCCATGGTGGTCAAGGTATGAGTGCAGTTCGATGGCACAGCGCTCAGCAATTCAGCCGCGCAGGTTGTGAAATATCATGATCGGCCGGGCAGAATGGTAGTTAACGATATCACGGCAGCACGTGTGGAAAAAAGGTCTCATTGGCCATGGATTGCAGGCACCATGACAGGGCCGTTGGCGTTCAGTGTCGAGCGTCCGGCAATGGGATGGTCAAGATCAGTCTGGCTGTACGTCCGCAGCCGTAGCGCGTAATGACGAGGAGGTGCGCCCGTCACCGATCCGGCGATTACAACAGTTGTCCACGTGGTTGTGTCTCGGATCTCAACTTTGGCCGACAACGTACCGTACTTACTTGCAATGTACATTGTACAATGTACCGTAATGCATATCGTTGTTCAAGTGATTATTTCAGAGCAAACAGTTCATACCTGAGATCTGAGACCTGAAGCAATCTAATTTTACACTCGAGAAAGCTTAAATACACGACGTATTCATAGATGGTTTGTTTCTACACGCTCTACTATGTCCGGTGTACGGAGCGCTCACTTGGTGAAAACTGTGCATACGGTGAGACAAACAATGACTGGGATGAAAACTGCAACGCACTGGACACGACATCCTCGTCTTGGACAAGGTGGCTTAGACCCACTTTCTGGGCATGGGGAGCAAATTTGGAAGATTTTCCCTGAGGTGCATATATGACGATAAAGACACACTTATGGCATCGTCGTACTTACCCTAGGAATATCGTCAGCACATCGTCCAGCGCGGTATGAGTATAAGAGCTCACCAAACGAGAGCGTAGCGGAAATTGGTGGCCAACGATCGGTGAATGCCATTACACACACCCTGGAACAAAGTCAAATACATCAGCCTCACTAGGCAATACCAGCCTCAAAGTGGTAGTCGATGAACCTCAATTGTAGCACCTTTCCTCAAGCAAATTGGATCCGCCAAATCTGGATGAGCACCGCGTTTCTTGGTGTACACCTTCACGAGATCCAATTCAGCCCATAATCGTTCAATGAGATAATCCAGGCTACGCGATATCAGTCAGGACTGTGCTCACGACAACTGGCTGACCGCTTACTTCAGACCCATCTCGCAACTGGTGACTACACTGTGGTCAGCTCGGGCAAGTTTGTCCACCTGCTCAAGGCTGATGGCGTCTATCTTGTTGTAAACATCTAAACAACGTTAGCAACGTCGATCAAAGACATAACGGCAGACCTACAGAGACAAGGTATATACTTGCGCGTTCCTGTAGCAAAATGAGTCGTCAGCAATTATGCGATGACAACGGACATGTCGATCCTACCTATAAGGACGTCTATGAACTCGTCGGTTGTAATCTTTACCAAAAGTTAGAACGCATGTCGAAACAATGCCATAGCACTTACATCCTCTCGGATCATGACATCACAATTGTGGAGTTTATCTAGTAGATTTTCCGAAGAGACATTAGCGTGCTCCTACACTCCAGAAGAATAATGATGTTCACAGCCGGCCAGAATAGTCCTTATGGTCTTTTCATCTGTTCTGGTCAGCTTGACCGTGGTATTCAGCTGGCACAGGTATAAGGCACTCAGTTGGGCTGAAATTGAGATACTCTCACTGTAATCTGAGTGGGATGAACATGTTATACGCGCAAACGAATGTTCGAATATTTTTACTTACTCCTCCCGTTGTCTTCCGCTTGAAGACGACGTCGGGTTTCCTCTTGTTCAGGCGGATACCGACGGCATCCAATTCAATCTCCAACAATCGACGCTGCTCGTCAGACTTCGTAGCATCCAACATGATCAAGATGAGATCAGCAGTTTTGGCTGTGGATACAACTTGACGACCACGGCCCCGACCCTGACTGGCGCCTTCGACGATGCCGGGCAGATCAAGAAGTTGAATACGAGCTCCCTGATATTCCACAACACCAGGAATAGCCTGCAAGCGAAACGTCAGGAATAAGGAGCCAAGCATACCGTGGTATGACTTGCCGTTAGAGTCGTAAACTCATATGCTGCTGACTCGGAAACCGTATGAGTGCACTTGTTCAAAAGGGTGGACTTGATAGAAATGTCAGGTTCTGTAATAGCCTGAATCAAGCACAAGGAGTAGAGCTCGCCTTTCCTACGGAGGGAAACCCAATCAAGGCGACTCTCGCATCCCCGGACTTCTGTACGTCGAAACCAGTACCAGCACCGCCTGATTTAGTCGTTGGTTCGAGAAGTTGTGCTCGGTAACGAGCCAACTTCGCTTTCAGGAGACCCAAGTGATACTCCGTGGCCTACTTTGTGGATGATAAGTTGTTGACCGAAAGGATAGATCAGTGAGATTATCACCTTGTTCTTCTGGGCTGTTCAGATCGAATTATGAATGTGTTTACTCGATCAGAGCAAGGATATACAAACTCCTGGCCATCTCCTCTACATCGAACAATGTTGAATAGCTGATGCAAACAGACCGGTGCAAATGCAAGCATCTGGCTCACCCTCTATCTCTTTGATCTTCACAGAGCGAAGGAGTCAGTTAAAGCAGAGTAGGACCCTAAAGGTACCTGCCTTTTCTACGATACCCATCTTGCCAAAAGACTGTGTGGAACGAAGAAATAATTGTTGAGCTGAGGGCAATTATGAAATCAATGTCTGAAAGAGGGACGACGGGCGCCTATGTATGCTGAAAGGAGTGGCGGTAAGATGATCGGGCAAGTTGGCAAATGATGTTGCGGTAACATTGCGGCTCGTACTTTGTACTCAACCAATTCCGCTCCTGGTCCTCGCAGGGAATGAAACGACATACGCCAACTCTGTATACGCATCCCGAACACGACGCGGACTCCGGACTCGACGGAAGCTGGTCCTCAGCGTCGTCCAGACTCCCTTCCTCTTTGCATTCTACCGGCTCCAAAGGTCGGTCCAAAATCAAACAAAGAAGCGCCTTCGCCCCCGGTCCAAATGTTCCTCTTGTGACCTCACTGGCTTCGTCTTCATCCGTGCCAGAGAGACCGAGCTACCCTAACGTCTATAATCAGTTCCTGCGACGCTACAGATCTGGTCGTGGGGTGGACGACGATCCTCGCAATGAGCCAGATAGCCACTTCTATCAGCGAGGTCTAGGACAGCTCCTCGATATTGCGGATAGCGATGACGAAGAACTCCGAGGTACTGCTGTAGGCGCAAGTGGTGAGGTTCATGACCGCTTGTCTAGTCTTATGCTTGATGCCGAACCAATTGAACCGGAAACACTGGAGGACAGGGAGCGCTTGGAATGGCAGACAATGCTTGCCTCTGTGCTGGCAGGGGACGTCCTCAAGGCTGAAAATACGCGCATCGCAGTCGCGTTGAAGTCTTCGCTGGAAGAGGAGAACAATGTGCGGTCAAATATCTGGTTAGGTATTAGGGCGCGATTACAAGGCACGACAGAAGAGGAGGAACGCAAGAGACTGGAAGAACGGAGGTTACGCATCGGCGATGCCATTCTCAAGGAAGTTCTCAATTTCCGAGTAACTGACCTTCCGTCCGACTCAACTGAATCACTCGCCACTCATGCACTGCGGGAAGTTAGCGCGTTGCTCCGTCGACTTGACGTTGCTCATTCATTGTATTCGAGCTTGCGCAGCTTCTATTCGGACTACCCCGCCGCACTAGATGACGACTTCCAATTGCGTTGTGATACCCTCAATACCTGGTCTACCGTCCTGACATCTCTTCGCCAACTACTTTACCTCCTGCGTAGGTGGACCGGCAGCGAAGCGCTTGACGTCACGCAACCGACCTCAAATCCTGATAACCCCTTTCCCAGTCGCGCTCCCGTTGACACTTCTAACGGGACGACGTTCGTTGACCGACTGCTCAAGGAGGAATCTGTCCAGCGGCAATTTGAGAAGGGTTCGATGACTACCATTCATGCTCTTGTCGGCACTACTCGCGATGCCCATGTTAACCTTGCTCCAATGTTCCAAAAGATGAACCTCCCTCCATTTGAGCAGGAGCTAGTCCCTCTCGTTTCTTTCCTGACAAACCTTGCCCAAGCGGTCTTGCGCGTACGCCTGGATTATGCCCAGAAGTTGAAGAACCCGGATATCCTGATCATTGATCAGTTAACAGAAGACCTGAAGGTAAAGATGGGTTTTGCGTGCACTCTGAAGAGACAATACGAGGCGTTTTTGATACCCGACCCCGGCGGAAACTGGAATTTACCTCCATGCATTAGCGAAGACTATGATACTGTTATTCTCGACACTTTGACTTACTTCTTCAAGTTAATTCACTGGAAACTTAAAAGTGGCGCGAAGGGTATTCACTCCAAAGAGACAGATGTCATTGAGGCTCAGTGGGTGACGTTCAGCGATGTCAGTTTAAGCATTCCCGGAGGGGCGTCTCTTGTCGCTGAACAGTTGTGGTGTGTTTCCTTCTACGACTCAGAGTTGCCGGTTATTGATTTTGGAGTGCTTAGTGCGCTGACCAACAAACTCATGGTCCGGGTTACTAGCTATTTTGATACGCAAATTCGTATTCCGACCATGAATGAGTCGCCCCAGTCGTCATTGCCGGATGGGAGGCCTTTTAATAGCGCCGACACAAGTACTCTCCAGACGCAGTTGAAGCCAGGGTCATCATCAAGCAAGAGCATGACTGACGAACAAGTGGTCGGCTGGTATGCCAAGGTTCTGGATGGCATCAAGCAAAGGTATCGGAAGCTTCACCGACTGGCGCGGTCAGCAATTACACTATGCCTTGGGGAATGGGAGGCTGATGCCCTTCTATCTCGACAGTGTCCTCAGTCAACGATTTAGCAACTCTGCTGAGTATGACCTTGAGGACGTCCCTCTCGATGTCTTCTTAGCCGCTCTGATAGAGACGGATCATTTCATTATTCTCACTCAAACCTTCGAGGAAGAAGGGACCTACATCATCGCACCTCCCGCACTGATGAATCATCCGGATATCATTCGTCGGATGCTCCTGGAAGCCTTCCAGATAAACGAGCTGGATGAAGGGAGCTGGTTGATGGAAACTGGTGAAGTCGACGAAGATGTGCACGAGGAAACACCGTACCTCTTGGTGTTATCTCCTCGCACCCGTTTCGTGTGGACTGGTGTCGTCTTCATGTTCCAGATCCCCAAATTCGACCTTGATTTGAAGGATAATCGGATTCGTCTCATCACAGAAGGGCCGCAGCACCGCTTGACCTCTGCAAAGCGACAATTTTTGGACCTCTTCACCGCCGTTGACGAAGAGGGAGAACCAATCGAGCCACCGGTGGTGCCCTTGACGTGTCTGGTCGAACAGCAAGCACACTTGCCCCTGGTTAACCGCGAGCTGCGCAAGATCAGCCGTGCCAGCCATCGGCTCGCGGAATCCATCGTCGACTCTGTGCATCATGTTCGGGACTCCTTGCGGGATACCACTGGTTACCAGGAACTGTTGGAGAACTGGTACAGTTTCGCGTCGGAACATGGAACACACTCAGAGAAGTTTATGGAGGGCGCGACACTGCGGAAGTTCAACAGGATGTTGATCAAACTGGCCATCTCCTGGGTATCGTTCATCTGTGACGACTGTGATCCGAACGACCGTAGGACGTTCAGATGGGCGGTCACTGCCCTTGAGTTCACACTCCATCGGACGAAGCGGAATAATATTCTAAATTTACCCGATGACCAGTTTGAGATGTTGAGGCAAAAGGTTGCTAGCTGTATGACACTCTTGATCAGCCATTTTGATATCTTGGGGGCGCGGTCGACACTCGAGGCGAAGAAAGAGAAGGAGCGGCAAGAGGAGATGCTCCGTCAGCAGTCGGTCCCCGCCGACAGGACCGATAATACGGACGACCTATATGGCGACGCTCCGGCAGATCTGGAGGATATATCCACCGCATATACTGATCCCACCGTTCGTCTATACTGGGAGAAGGCAACACGCGCTATCCAGGAGGTCGAGGTCCAGCGGTCGCGTATAGGCATGGAACGACATGTCGTCGGTCGAGTTTTGGATGAAGGGAAGCTTGTGGATCGCTCGTTGGTGTTTCTCGCCGGTTCAAGTGCGAATGTCTCCATACGGTGGCAGCAAGGACGCTTCATTGGTGCAGGATCTTTTGGTTCAGTATACGTCGCCGTCAATCTGGATACTGGGTCTCTTATGGCTGTCAAGGAAATCAGGTTTCAAGAGATTGCAGGTCTTTCTAACTTATATTCACAAATCAAAGACGAATTGAGCGTCATGGAAATGCTCCACCACCCTAACGTCGTCGAGTACTATGGCATCGAAGTGCATCGAGACAAAGTTTACATTTTCGAAGAATACTGCCAAGGAGGCAGTCTCGCAGACTTACTGGAACATGGTCGAATAGAGGACGAGGGGATCATCCAGATATACACGTTGCAGATGGTGGAAGGTCTAGCCTACTTGCACTCTCAGAACGTGGTTCATCGCGACATCAAGCCGGACAGTGAGCTATGGTTGATTTGCCTGAATGACAGAACATTAAAAAAGCATTGCCAGACATCTTGCTCGACCACATGGGTGTTATTAAGTTTGTTGATTTCGGTGCTGCGAAAATCCTTGCCAAGAATCAGCGCTCAATTCAGCGTTCGCGTCGAGTTTCTGATGCGCCGTCTAATTTACCGGAAGGAGGCTTCGGGATGAATAACAGTCTCACTGGAACACCAATGTACATGTCGCCCGAAGTCATCAGAAACAGCTCGCACGGCCGGCAAGGTGCCATGGACATCTGGTCGTTGGGATGTGTTGTGCTCGAATGCGCTACAGGAAAGAAACCTTGGAGTAATCTTGACAATGAATGGTGAGGTTCTTTTTTTTTCTACTTTGACATTGGGTACTGATCCCATTCATAGGGCTATCATGTTCCACATTGGAGTTGCAACACAACATCCGCCGCTACCAGATCCAAGCCAGCTCAGCGAGATGGGCATAGACTTCATTCGTCAATGCCTGACCATTGACCCCATGCGGCGGCCGACGGCCGTTGAATTGATGAACCATCCGTGGATGCTCGATTTCCGCGTATTTCTCAGCGAAGCGGAGGAAGCTGAGCTTGCAACCAACCCACCGTTGGAGATGCCCCCGCAGGAAAAGTTTGTATCGGCGAGTGTCGCTCGACAGGCGGCCATCATACAAGAAAAGGAGGTGGAGACAATCGCTTTCCCTTCCCCCAGCATGTCGCCCGTGGAGACCCCGACCGATTCCACCGACCTCGACCAACTACTAGACGTCGATACCAGTATTGACAGTCCAAAACAGTAACGACTTCGACGCCATAGATGTTTGCTTTACGCCTTAGCACGCCCATATATGTAGCCTAGTTCTCTCTTGCATGTACTATCGCCCTATCTTATCCACCCGCCTTCTTATATTCAGGGAGGCAAGCTCGAGTATATTACACGAATACAAAGTAAATCACACAGTGATCTACAAGTTCAAAAATGATCTACTCGATCATCCAGCGCTTCGAGTTTGGTTGCGTATCACTCTTGCTACTTGGCCCACCCTGCTCGCTGCTGCGACTGTCACCGCGACTAAGAGATGGGTGTACAGGCTCCGGACGTGGGATTATGGGTATGTTTGGATCTATCCCAGGGTAATTGAATCCAGTGTCAGGAGGATTGAAGGAGGCAGTATCGGATACGAGGGGGGCTTGTCGCGGAGTGCCGTACGTGGTAAGGAGCTGCGATCCAGGGCCAAACGCAACGGAGTAAGTGGGGAGTGGCAAGTCATTCGATGGGAATTCCGCCTTTTCAAGGTCCACCTTCTCGTCGATGTCTTCTGCAGTGTCCTCGATAGGTTGCTGCGCATTCACTGCATACACAAACCAGTGAGTAAGCACGACCGCGGAGATTAGCAGCAGAGCACGCACGGTAGCGCGCCAGGCCCTTTCCGAAGTTGATTCGGCAGATAATGCCCAATACGACGGTCACGAAGGTGAGGAGCACCGACGCGGTCGCGATGAGACTGAAGAATCGCCATTGTACGAACGTCCAGCGGAAGGTAGGTGCGATGAACATGGACGCCCATCCGGCAAGATACATGACAGAGAGAACCATGAAAATGAACATGGGGATGCTGGCTTCCCGCCGAACAGAAATCCATCCCTGTAGAGGCACAGGTCGGTCATGAAACAGGAGGATATCAGGGAAACAACATACGATTGTCAGCCATGGTATAAGCAACTAAGAGATTATCAGCCGTGGTATCAACTGTTGTAACGACGGGGATCCTCACCACCTCGACCACGATAGTGACACCCTTGAACAGAGGGGCATCGGTGGTCAATCGCCCAATGGCACCGTTGTACACCTGGTCAATCCATACGGCACCCGATACTGCAATGAAAAACAGAGCAAGCTGGATGGTGATCGAGAGGATCAGGACGGCGTTGTAGACACGATTGATGGTGCGGGAAGCCCCAACACGTTTAAACGTCTGCCAGCCAAAACACTGCACAGCCGTCAAGAGTTAAATGTAGACGGAATAGTGATATAACAGACCTTCATTAGTCTCCAGGTGAGGAAAGCTGATGCCACCAGAACAACGGCATTAAGGACAAGACTGGGTATCTCTGCGTTTGAACGATCCCTCCAGTAATTCGGCAGAAGGTCTACGCCACATGCACCATTAGTGGTCATGTCTGTGAATTGACTTCGGAATTGGGCCGTATTGAACTACAGTGGTAGGTGATCAGAAGGGCACGAATACGTCTTGAGAGATGTAGAGCATACAATCTGAAAGCCGGCCCAACCGGTAGCTAGGATGTGGGTAAGGAGCGACGCAATGCTGTAAGTCCAGTTGAGAAGATGATATCAATAGCCACATATGATTAATCTACCGACATGTGCGGGACAGACTCGTTGAGAAGAGCGACAAGAGACATCGCTAGAAGCCAGAACTGGAACATGATGAACACCAGATCTTCACGTTTAGTCTCGTCCAATCTGAAGGAGGACATTCATGAGCAAAATACCGTCGTGCCGTACCCGATACTCTTACATTCCAATGGGCCAATTGAGCACGACCAAACAAGTGTAATCCAGCGTAACTTCGCCCAAGTCAGGCACACCATCAACTACGACTTCGGTTTGATTGTTATCCTCTACAGCTACTATTGTCACAGAACGACGGGTATATCGCTGGGAGAGCTCCCTAAGCGCAGGAGTAGAATATATGAACTAAGTCCGGCGCACCTTCCTGTTGTCCGCATTTTCAACCTGACCGCTGCTCACTTCGGGGCTGGTAGCAGTGGCTTGAACGGTTACGTCGGCTGTATGCGTTGAAACAACTCGGGGAGAACTGGAACTCGACACGTAACCAGAGGATGGCTCTGATGTCGCCGATTGACTATGCCTCGTCTCTTCCTGCAGGTCCCCAAACGACGATGACGGAGCAGCAGTACTAGAAGAGACCGCTTTCGTCGATGACGATGCGTGCGTCGAAGAGACAGCGCTTCTTGTAGCAATGGGAGAGATAGAAGACGAGGCGGCGGAGCTAGAGCGCGAGGGCATGGTCGTAGCAGAAGACGAAGCCGAGGACGAGAGAAAGATACTTGGCGATGTAGGTCCTACTGTACCTGAGGCACTGCTTGCAGCATGTTGTCCGCCAGTGCTCGATACGGCCTTACTGTCGGACGAATTGCCTGCCCACATCACCATGCAAGAGCTTGCATCTACGGTGTTCGGAACAGAGGTGCACATGCGCACTTGATTCTGACCGGCTACCAGGAACCCTGGTTGGGTGGCATTGCCTTTCTGGACAATGTCACTCAAGAGTGTGGCCGCCTGAGCATTGATTAAGAATGCCTGGATCTGGAAGACAACTTGTACGGCAAAGTGGAGGAGCGCGACGGTGAAATAGATAGCAGTAAATCGGGATAAGGTGATACGATCCCACTGAAAGCACAAACGCGTTTAATGTCGCGCATACTACACCAGAAGGGACTGCATGCACGGAGTGGCGTACTCCATGATACCGACAACCAGGAGACCAAAGTTATTGGGATCAGGAGGAGAACCTCGATGCGTCGATGCGTGCAGACCTCCAGCAGAATTAGAGAGAGAGATACGTACGAAAAGCCTCAGTTTATTCAACACAAGACCAGAGGTCCTGGAGCTCTTGAAGTTTGTGCGCATAGCGGAATCTGCAAGACCATCATCTCAACACAACATTCTCGGGCGAGCGTCCCTCCGAAGACCCACCAGCAGCGAAAGTGGAAAGCCAGTCAGAACCGTCGAAAATAGACACAGTGCGCCTCTAGGGCGAGTGTGAAGCGGTAGTCCTAGCCACCGTGTTGAGAGCAGAGACAGCAAGTTTGGACAACGGTCCGGCCGAAAGTACGGACTCAAAAGAAAGGGAAAGGGAAAGAAGGGAAGGAAACCAGGAAACTGAACGTGAACGTCCGAAGGGAAGAGGATACATCGTTGTACTGGGTTGCAGTCCACGCCTAATCGGGATCAGGTATCCAGGGCTGGCAGAAAGGTGGAGTCCAACGTTGCCACTCGTCACGGGCCCTACCACCGCCTCCGGTTATCACCTCGTGCACTGGAGCATCGCTGAAGCATGTTTCTAAGATGAAGCAGGGCTACAAGTTAAACGGTTGCACATGGGGCAAAGCAAGGCATCAATCTCGACTGTGGACGGGAAAGTCACAGAGTCGCGACTGTTCCACGACAGATCATTACGTTGTGGCACACCGTGGATGACAAGGCACAACTTGTGTGCAGCTCGATGTAATAGACAACTACAGATTGGCTACCGCTACAGAGGAAGCTTCGCTTCATGGAGTCCAACTTAATTGCTCATCATGCATCATGACCAGCACGCCCGATACGCGGCACTTGCGACTGCGCGCTACATTTGAAACCAATGTTTCTCTCCGCTCCCTACCACAAACCAGCTTATCGTTTCCTCCTCCCGGTCATCTGGCGGTCCCAGCTCTTGATACGGAGAGCTCGTAAGAAGTCGTCTTGTGACAACGCCGTCATCGAGGAGATACTGCAGAACCTCGTTGACTTCTTGTCGGTCATACACCAACCTCAGTCTCCAACGGATCTCCGCCTGTCGGGCCAAGTAACATCAACAACTATCCAGCTGCGCATTGACATGTACGAACCTGGGTGATTCCTGGTCTGGATAAAATGACTGCGACTATCGCTCGGAGAGCCGCATCCCATAAGTCACTGATTTTCTTGCCGCTGATATCAAGCCATCTCCTAGGGAATAGTTTTGTTCTGGAGTCCTGCGAATTTGACACACTGACTGTCCAGGGATCGAGACTGTCAGATGAAACCAAGACTATTGACTTGTATCCAGTCCAGCAGGCGAGAGGGATCGATGCCTCAGTCATGCGTCTGCCGACCGACAAGAATGACGCATTGCTTGAGGACTCAACGTTAGCCTGCATAGAAGGAGTGTCAGCTTTGTATGACATTCTCCAAGGGTTTGTACGAAGTACCAAGAGTTGTTCGTTTGTCAATCCTTGCGTTTTGGCACCTTTCAAGGCCATGCATATCTGCTTCATAATCTCCACATTCTCCTCGCTGAGTTCTTCTGCGAGAACCTTGGCCGCTTGATCGAGGCAAGCTTGACAATCGACGAGTCCGTTGGAGGATAACCGACAAGATGCCTCAGCCCCCTCGGCCGTCTTCCCGTGCTCAGCTTCGGGCTGTGTTTCCAGCTGTATGTTGCTTTGGATGACCAAAGGCTCGACAGAGAATTCTGGAGATGCCCGAGGGGCTGCACTCAGATTGTCGTTGACGCGAATTTGGATAGCCGTTTCGATATCGTCATCGTCTGGTCGTTATTCAGAACGCGTGAATACGCAAGTACAGAAAAAGACATTACCAGCTTTCTTGCTATTCCAATCAATCTTTGGTCGGGCTGCTCGCGCTTGTGTAGTGTCAATCTGAAAGTCGATCTATTTGCAGGTTTCGTGATCGGTTCGCAACCGATTGTGCAGGAATACCGCACCTTTCCCTCCGAGACGAGCTCAAGCAGAGCGGCGCTGTCGCCGTCACTCACAAGTAACGGCCATTCACGCCAACAGCCAGTATCCTCCTCTTGAGCCAGCAGATCTTCGAGGGCCGAGGCATCCTGGAATACTTCTTGAGGTAATGGACCGCTAAGGGCATTTTGGTTACTTGTAAAATAGGGATCGCATCAGAGCTTCGTGCTGGTATGCCTTGATATCTACTTACTTGTCAGATATCCTCAGTGTTCTGCCAGGTCTTGATTTTTTGGGGTCTCGAACGACCTTGGTGAGGATACCTCGGGAAAGAAGATTCATCGTCGCATTTTTGACATATTCCTCGCCTACCAGGTGCAGCGCTTTGGCTGCCGCTTCTGGATCATAACTCTCGTGAGGGGTTCCAAGCATCATCTGTGTCGACATGGTATCAAAGAGGCGAGCACTCCAGAAAACATAACATCGTTACCTTCAATGCAGAATCGGCCACATAAGTATATTCCAAAGGATAGTCGTTAACCGGCGGTACTTCGTTCATCTTGGTGAGGAATGCTTGTTGTGCGAACTGTTTCTCTCGACCCTCTTCTGCAACCACGTTCCACATGAAGTCCCAAGCCGGAGCTGGCAATCTCTTGTCTACAACTTCCCATGTCGTCTCTACCTGTTCGACCGTAGCAGGTAGAGCAATCTGGACATCCGAACTCTGTTCGACAAACCCCACTCGCCTGCAGCATCTTCAGCGCCAACTGAGAAGGAAAGAAACTCGGGCGTACAATGCATTCTTGTCGACGTGCTTGCGCAAAAACTTGATGTGAGCAACAAGGTCAAAGTTAGTGGTGCTCCCCGGATCTTTGTCCGGTAAGGTTTCGCTTCCGCGATGCTGGACCCACAGGTTGTACCACTTGTCTTCTAGACGAGCTTGGTATGCTTCCGCCCCTGGACTATCTTTGAGGTGAACAATTCGCTGGCGAACGGAATTCCTGGCAACGCCAGGAAAGACTTGTACTATAGCTCCAAGATCCAATCGCCCCGTGTTGCGACATCGTGCCCGGACAACAGCAAAAGCATCTCGTGCTAGCTCGTCGAAGTCTCTGTTCCATTGGAAGCGAGTCCTCCTACCGGTGTCATCGGCGCTTGGTTCACCTAAGATGACAATTCTCGAGTCATCAGCAATTCGGCGGAATCACCGAGGGGGATTTCTGACCTTTGACGGCATCTTTCCCCTTTTTCTTCTTCTGGCTCGTTTGGCGAACAGGTAAACTCCCCTGCTGAGCAAGGAGGTCTTCTATTGACTTCTCTGGACCGTCGGTGACCACCACAGGCGGAGCGACAGCACCCGACCGAGGAACTGTCGAGACGATTGGTGGTCTGCTAGTCGGTAGTACCTTCTTGGCTGCGATGGAAGCCTCACGAATAGCTTCCGAGATCTCGGCTTCCCACTTCGAGTGATCTGTCCCGGAACTTTGCATAAAATTAGCTCGGACACGACGGACGCGAGTTGCAGCCGGCCCCTTGAGCGGTTCTGGGTGGATCCTGTTGACCATGTCGTCCCAATCTTGCTCTTTCTGACGCTTGGCTTCAGCAGCCTTCGAAGCGAGTGCAGCCTTCGCCGCCGTATCTTTTGCTTTAGCGTTCATAGCACGCCTGTGTCTCCTCTGTGCCTTCTCGAGCTCGTGGACATGTTTTTTGTGGGCTTTCTCGAAAAACTGCTTTACTATGTCCTTCGGTGCAGAGATCACCCAAGCGAGGTGATCGAGGTGTGCTTCGCCGCCATCCTCGTCTTCTAAAGGAGTGTACCCATTGGCTCCGTTGAGAAACTGCCGAAGGTATTCGCTTTGGTTGCAGGAGAGATTATATCCGCTAGTCCAAGATGTGGCACGACGAAGACACCTGGCCAATCCGATATTCGTCGTCGTAGCAGGGAGAGCGATCTCCGCGAGTGAGCTGGCGTAATCATCATCGATGCTAAGTTTCTGAAGTTCTCGCCAAAATCCCGAACATTCTTCAACGGTGGAAACCGACATGTCCTTCAGGAAGAGGGGAGAATCTTCTGATAGAGCCCAGATATAAAGAGGGGCTTCCGAAGTAAATTGCCAGTAAATAGGTGCTGATAGAGGGGTCCATGTGTCTGCAGTAACCGCGTCGAACGCCGAGGGGTGCTGCCCATTGACGGTACAGGTGACAAGCGGTTGAGCAGAAGTTGAAGGTTGAAGCGGAATCGCAAGTCGAAGGTACCGCAGAATCTCTAATAAATCCAGGAGACGAGCTCTAGAGCGAGATCGTGCTACCTCTAGTGTTTGCTGGATGTCGGGTGACACTTGCCCAACAGGTGTCCACCGATCACTCTCTGAGTTGAGGACACGAACCAGATCTTCGCTGCTTGTAAGACAGGACACCAACTGGCAATACGTGGCTATGGGTAGTTCCTCGAAGTAATAGGACATCTGAATGATTCTTTGTTCGGATGAAACAATGTACGGGGAAGGCGATCCTTGTTCGAAGAGTTTGACGGTGGAAAGATGCAACTCCCGAGCTCTGGCTGCTCTGCCAGCGATGAAACCGTGCGCTTGCGCTAACGTGCCTTTTTCCGTCAAGAGGGCCGTCCTAATAGTGTCGTCGCTCTCTCCGAATAACTGCTGTATCTGGAAATCCTGTAATGGGTTCGCGTTCGTACGGTGCGAAGACAGGGTGATTCCTGGAGCGAAGCCCCGTAGAGCTCTTCGGGACTCACCGCCGTAAGCCACAGGTCCATCCAGAGTCTTGATGACTTCGGGTGCAGCTTGCGGGACGTTGAAATTGGCCAGATACGCGAGCAAGTCTTCCTCTGGAATGTCAGGGAAATATATGATCCGTACAAGTCGATACATGCCCGTTGGTGTCTTCACAGATGTCGTGAGGATCTTGATCTTGTGGCGAGACTCAAGACCTTTGAGTGTAGCCTCGACCGTACGCTTATCCAACCGCGCGCCTGGGCGAGTGCTGGCTACCCCTCCAGACTTCGTGATTGCCTGAACAACGGCCGCATGAGCTTCAAGGAACTCCTTGGAACTGGTGTTCACGATGCCACCAAAGTCTGATATGACTCGGAGTATCTCACTTTCTCGACGAGACTGTGAAATATTAGCCTTGGAGCGGAATCCAGTCACAGAACTAGTCTGCGGCTCATTTGTCCTGGGTCGCTTAGCGAGAGGTTCCGGGCTGGAAGTATCCGGATGCGTTCGTTTCGAAGTAATATCCTGCATAGGATTTGGAGCATCTGCACCAACAACGGCAAGGGTCGATTCACCGTTGGTAGCTTGGACCTGACGACTAGGAGTCAGCTCCGGTATATTGGGACTAATGAGACGACTGACATCAGTGTGGGCGTCGAGAGGTCCGCCTTCCCCTGTCAAGCGTGGATCAATAGGCACCTCGATAGTCGGTACAGAAGCGGATACGACGAGGGACGCAGCGGGAGGTAGAAAGTGATCATGTTGCGTTACTATTTCAAGTCCCGCTCTTGCCGCGGGGGGGTCGCCGTGGAGTGAATCTCCCTCAACCTGATGTGCTTCATCGTCAGCATCGACATCCACCGGATGTTCCTGGAGGGTGGCTTGACTACGGACGCCGGGTCCTTTGCTCGGGGAAGGTTCTCTCAGCGGACTACGTTCGATGCTGAGATGCCGCGGTTTAGGTTTCCTAGAGGAATGCCGAAGGGGAGTGGTAGAGACTGCGTTGCTGGACACCGAGTCCCGCGATTCAAGAGGTCCAGTGGAGTTATTCTCGCATGCCGCAATCGAAGGCCCAGCTGCTTCAGTTACGTGGACGGAAACTCCGTCTTGCATGGAAACATCGTTGTCTGCAGTTGGCAATGCGTCGTTGAGATGTAGCGCAGAGGGTTCCTGCAAGGAGGAAGCGTCTAGTGTAGACGGCTTTGCGGCATCAACCATGAGAATATCATCCGTAACTGCTACATCGGCATCTGACTCTGCAGGCTTTGCCTTGGGCAGACGGCCGCGTTTCTTGGGCACAGTGTTGGGCAAGTCGCCACTTTGGCCTGCCCCAGCGACGGATTTCTTCTTAGGCGGACGACCGCGCTTCTTGGGGACTGGCATCTCCTGTGGAACATCGCCTTGCTGTCCAGAGCTCTCTGTCTCTGCAGAGGGATGGATGAGATTCGTTGCAGTAATCGACTTCTTGGGAGGTCGGCCTCGTTTCTTGGGCACTGGCATGTCCGACTGGTCACCAACCTGTGATCCGGGGCCATCTCCCTCCACAGACGGACGCTTCTTCTGTGGTCCACCTCGTTTCCGCTTTAGTGGCGGTTCTTCTCCGGCATCCGAATCGTTGACCACATCCACATCCGCATCAGCCCGTTTGCGCTTCTTCCCCTTCGTAACATGAGTGGACTCATCGCCACCTCGAGCATCCGCGACAGATTTACGCTTCTTACTCTTCTTCGCCGACGAAGCATCACTGCCGCCGAGGCCACTTTTCCTCTTGAAGCTGTCGACATAATTGTTGAGGGTATCCTCATCCTTGTAGAAAAGCTTGTCATCCACCGGCAAAAAAGTGCCAACACTGGAGCAATCAACGTCGAGATAACGGGACTCCTCGAACTTCTCCCTGGTTGCGATGGTCCGGTAGTGGGCCACGGTGTAATACTTGTAACGTTTCTCGCGCCCGTGTGTCTCGCCTAGCTGAGCTACACCAAGGTCGCTGAGATGAAGAGGAGGAGGGTCCTTCTCCAAACGGGATAGAAGTAACTCGACCGTTCGCCTGTCAAAATCGCAGAGGGCGTTGGATAGCTCCTAGAAACGTGTTATGATTTCTTGATTTATGCGAAGGATGAACATGCGCGGTGACGTACGGATAATGTCATGCCTGTCGTACCTGCAACGTCCAGGAGATTGATCATCTGCTTGTGAAGCGTGAGGTTCATCTTCAATTCTGTAGGCTCCACTGTAGAGAGAGAAATCTCTGCTATTAGTATATGGTCGTCCACGAAGATATACGTCCTACATTCTCCACTAACGATGTGTTCAGCATCTCCTGACAGTGGGATCTCTTTATCACCTTCTGGAGGCTCGTCTGGGGCAATTAAATGTACACAAGTGACCTTACGATTGGGAAAATGTACATGAGGTACTTGGACTTTCTCGATGACTCCTTGGTCTATGAGGTCACGTATGCGAGATCGGAAGAAGCGCCGATCACTTTTTGTCGGGTTGGCAAAGCCCTGGACCTCGCTATGAGGACGCACTGAAGTAAAAGACGGCCGGGGACTTACGATCTTGAGAAGCAGGTTTTGAGACGCGTGCAGATGATGCGGGCTGTTCTTCAGTAATTTGGCGATGCGGGCCCTCACTAGGGGTAGACTCGACAGGTGTCGCGAGTCAATGGCAGAGAACTCAACGTCTGAGCTTGACGGCCCCATTTGCGTATCATCGTCATCCTGCTCTTCCTCGCTCTCATTTGCCTTCATTTCTTCTTCGACGATTTTCTTCCATATCGGACTGTGTTCAAAAAAGTATTTGTGGACGCAGAAGTTGGTGCTGACTCCAGGTCGTCTTTTCTTCACACTGGGAAGACAAAATTACAATGAGCTTCCCATCGCAGAAGAGAACACCAATCTTACATCAAATCCAAGTCGAGCAGTTGCTTAACGAGGTAGAAGCAGCTCTTCTGATCATAGCCAGACTTCTTTCCCAAATCCACGACACTGATACCATCTTCTCGGCCACGTGTGATGAATTGCAGAACGGTGTAAACCATCGGCGTTAATTTCGATGGCTGCACCCGAGGGAATAAGCTCGCATATAAGATAAAAATAAAAATAATCTCGCGCACTCGGATATGGGACCCAGTAATGGCAGAAAACGAGATCTCAGGATTGACAGCGATCCTGAGACCGTCGCCATATTCGTTGGTCAAGTCTTCCAGTGATCTGATCATGGCATCCGGGATGATGTCGAGTGTAGTAGGCAAGAGGGGGTCTTCAAGCTCTTCGCCCTTGGCCTTTGCCTTCCTCTTGGCGCTTGTTTGTGGGGCAATGTACACTTCGGTCGCGGAGCCGGGAGGGATAGTACCCACCCGCACTCCCGGCTGCTGCACGATCACAGACCAGATGAACGCGCAGTACGCATCGTCGATATTTTGGCGCGGAGAGGAGCTGCTGCGTGAGTAGAAGCCGTTCACAAACTCATGCAGACGTGAGACGTTGCAGCCTGGAAATGAGGTCAGTTGCGAATTTTCATGATCTTAGCAACAAGCGGTGTAAACGTTCTGCTTGCAGCTGGGATCGAACCCTTGACGGCATTCGCGAAGCAGACGACGATTCTATCCTCAAACCCATCCAAACCGGACGGCACGTCGCAATGAACACTCACCAAGATCTCCGTCAAACGAGAGCTCACGGAGGCAATGGCGGACGAGCTCATCCATGGGGGCGAATCTCCCGCTGATACATGAGAGTCATACAAAGATAGGCGGGTTGTTGTAAGTTATGGGCTACTTCACAACTGAGAACACTCACCACAGTCGCCTTGCAACCGTGAAAACTTATGAGAATATCGATGGATGCTTGATCGTCGAGGGCTCGGAGGGCGGGATAAGGGGCGCGGGGCGCTCTCTCCCGCCTTCTGCTTACGTAATATTCACCAACTCGGCTTTTCGACAAGTTGTGGGCAGACTACCGCAGATAAATCCAGAGGATGATGCAAAAGTAGTCTAAGGATGCCATACATAAGGTCGAAGTACGCGTGCTGTAAAATAGTACAATGCTTTGTATCGTCAAGTCGTGATATAAGGCGTCGGAAGACGCTTTTAAGTATCAGAGGATACTGCCACCCCCCAAAAAAACAGCGTCTAGACGGTGCGAAAACCCGTCGCTAGCCAACCCAAGATGCAGACGAAGGAAAAGTTCACGACTTGTCACTGTGCCTGGCACTGTTCCTTCGCCTCCCACATGCTCCGAAGGACGTCCGAGAATCCGACCTTGCCTAGCTGTGCGTTCTGCTCGAACCGCTGCACGAGCCAGTTCTCCAACTTGTCCGCCGCGCTCCGCCAAAGAGCCATGCGGGCCTGTATCTCTGCCGTCTGCTGAAAGATTGTGCGGCCGTCATTCGTTGGCGAGTAGCGTATGGTCTCGTAGCACTTGGCGAACTGGCAAAGGGAAAGGTTAACGGAGGTGATGGTCGCGGTTTGCGTCCTCGGCTCGATGAAGGATATTTCCCGCACAAATGCGTCCTCTGACCCACCGAACAACTGCAACGGACGTTTAGCTCAAGCAGACGCGCGAGGTTTAACAAAACTCACCTTGACGATCCAGCCTGGTGTCTTCTGCTTACAACCCAATACACGTTCCGTTCGGATAACACCCGTTGTTGGATCGACAGTACGGTCAACGACGTCGATAGTAACAACGTGGGTACAGTGAGGATTAGGGTATTTATGCCACATCCCAATTACCACATGGGACCACGGGTGCCTACACAGACGGGGATAAAATCCTGCAACCGAGTCAAGAATACCGGGGTTACTCACTCATAGTGGAAAAGCTGCGAGAAATAATGCATGTCCGCGGACACCAGGTAAAAGAGAGGTGAATAGTGCGAGAAGGTGTAGAGTACAGATGGGTCGCCGAAACAGATCGCACACGACCGGAAAAGTTGGAGAGCGGGACTTAGGTAGGGACAATTTCTTTCAGCCGGGTTCTTCCGTAGATTTCACGGCGTGTGTACGTCAGCAAGGGGCATGGGGCCCGTGACGCCTGTGTTCCGACAGCGGCTTCGCAACCTCCTGCATCCTGCAGATCTTCAAAGAATGTGCTCAGAACTGCACGTACATACATGCTCCTTCATTATGTAGCAGAACAAACTTGAAGTGCCCCGATGAATTTTCAGCTTACTGTATCTCGATTAGGTTATTTCCGCACCGATCACAAACATGGCGATTTTGAAATGACTCCACGGGCATGGAATCCGGGGTCCGCTTAATTACGCCCGTTCCGAGTCCGTACGACGCACTCAAAATACATCGTCACGTATCAAGTAAAATAACGATACGCAGGGGAGTAGTCAATGCAGCGTTATGCCCATGGTCCACCAGCAATCTTCGAAGCACGCCAGTCAGCGCCCCTCCAGTGGAACGGCACGTAATTCGGCCAGTCTTGCCTTCATCTTAGGTCTGTGTACGAGACATAGATAAGAGCACGGCACGACGCACGTAAGAAGATATCAAGTCGACTTACACCTCCAGCAATTTCCCCTCGAGCGTCTCCTTCTCCTGCTGTAGTGCGAGGCGCTTCTCCGCATCAAGGTTCGTGCTGCAGTGAATGATCTCCGTCAATGGCACTGTCTTGTTGGAGTGGAGATGGGACACGCACAACACATATCCGCCTTGCCCATCAAATTGCAGTATCATGGCATGATACTTCCATAGCGACGGCCGGTGCGACACAGTCAACAGCGTGATCCCAAGACGGGCGGCGTACTCCATCATCTTCCCCTCCATCTCGACGGGCACAAGGGAGGTCGCTTCGTCCAGGACGGCGTACTACAGCACAGAGTTAGTATCTGACAAGAGGCGTACGCCGAATAAGTATGGACACCAACCTTCGGCTTGTGGTAGAATAGCCGTGCCCATGCAATTTTCTGCTGGTCGCCTCCACTGAGCGTCTCGCGCCACTCCCGCGCAGCATCCCACCCGCCATCACGCTCCACGACGTGGTCCATCTGTACCACAGACAATATAGCAAGGAGATCATCATCCGTCACACTTCCTGGAGATCACATAGAGATGACAGTCAAAATTCCTGGAATGTAGGCGATTATGGAGCGGGGGCGTACTGGCTTCCATTTCGTCGCGCCCGTGGGGATAAATTACCTGGTCGCGAAGTGTACCCAGTGACAGGTATGGTCGTTGAGGAATCAGGATAAATTGCGATGCCGGCGGTTTCCGAACAATGCCCCCTGTGCAAAGAGTGGGTTAACAGCAAAATTCATCCGATACGGGCAAATGCCTCCTCACCATAGACAGGCCAAAGCCCTGCGAGTATACGGAATAGAGACGACTTCCCGCACCCTAGCAGCCAACCCGAATTGAATACTGAATCAGTTGAATGACCGGAACACCTACCGTTTGGTCCAACGATAAGTAAATGTCGCTGTGACAAGCCAGGTGAACAAATGAAATTTACACCCAAATAAGATTGTACACACCCCGGGCTTCACATAAAAACTTAGGCTGCGGACCAGGATGTCACCGTTTGGCGTAACCACTGGGACATCCTCAAACTCAATATCGTCAGATTCAACGACTACTCCTCTGCCCTTGAGCACTGGGGCAAAAATCACGCTCGCTATATAGCTAGAAACTGACCATGGGCAGAGGCTTACCCTTCGCATGCTCCTCAACACTCGCACTACTCACAAGTGCTTTCTCAAACTTGCCTTTTCGTATTTCTGCCATCGTTTCTAGTAGCAGAGCTACCCGGGTCGTGTACCCCGCGAGCTCCGACAGATCCTTGTACGAGTACATTACTCTCCCGAAGGCATCTAAGAAACTTGGTCAGTCAAGGTTATATCCCTTACTTTTAAGTTTCTGTACCAGAAGCAGATAGAAGGAGGCGTCGGTTTGTGACAAAACCTACATATTCAGAGTCAATATACGACTCCATCCGCATTGGAATAAGGCGAACCTTCCGTACGACCACCGAGATCAACGTTGTTTACGCCGGGTATTCGGAAGAAAATCGGTATAGCACAGATGCACAACTAGATGATCTGCGTTCAGCGGAAGATCTTCGAAACCCCATCTTGCATGGGAGATACTCACTCCGAAGCTACCCCATAACCACTTGATGATCCCCTCCTCGACACACCCGTGCCACCACCGGCTGCGCAGCACGCGCGACTCATGCTTTACGAGACCTGCATACTCCCGCTCTACGAGCATCTTCTCCGTCTCCTCGCCGCCGTAGAAAGCGATTTCCTCCGAGAATTCGGCGAGACGAGATTGCGTGTGACGCAGATTTCCTGAAAGCTGGGCGGACAACGCGGTGAAGAGACCAAACGGCGGCGTTAGCTTGCGCACTTTTGAGTGGGGCGTCAGACAACGATTCAGTGACAACAGGAATGGCGTACGGAGTGTCGCGGACAACTGCACGAACACGGTCAAGAGAACCAAGCCTTCTGCGCCCACGTTTTGTGAGAGCTGATAGTTGTACAAGATGACATCTAACACGGGTTTCGCCACATTGGCGTAGATGGCGGCTAAGTGTGCAGAAAAACGTTGAATGTCATGGGTTATCATCCTATGGCAGTATTAGAGTTGTCGACCTGAGGTGAGGTAGAAACGACCGAACTGATCAGGGTTCTTGATTCTATCATCAAGATTCGCTAGTAACAAGGGGATATCAGGAAACCTTCTGAAAGATGAACACGGTTGAAAACTGACACAACTTGTAGAACACATTCAAGTTCTGCGTATGCTCGTCGCCGAAGTACTGTTTCATGGCTTCCTCGGTGAGACGTGTACGATACGCTAAAGCAAGCTTGCTTTGGACATAGCTGAGCCAGCTGTTAGTCCATGTCGCGGGAATAGCTACAAGTAGCCATCGTAGGATGTTGAAGAGAAAAGGAACAGGTTGAGCACGGACAAGTGATGCCACAATTCTGGCAGGAACAGATGGTGAGCATGCATGATTCATGTAATAGTACAACATCAGCTGGAATCAGGATGGGTGACTCACTTCCCATCCAAAGCCGCAACGTAAAGGGATATCACCGTTCGGAATATCAACAGACTGGAATGCATGCAAAGGAGTAGAGCCTCCTTCGAGCGTAGATTCGGGATCACGATTCTAAGTATTGTGGAGAGCCGTTGGTAGAACAGCGCATCCACCTGAAGAGATGGGCCACATTCCAGTGAGAGACACAGATTCAGGTTAGTTCACCGAGTACTCTCTTCAGGTTGATACAGCTCACAGCGACTCGGACAGGCCTTCGCGGATGACCTTGATTCACAGCCTCCACCTTCTCCTTCTCTTTTCCCTTACTCTTGGGAGAAGACTTGGCAGAGAAACCGTGGTATGTTGAAGAGATAACATGTACAGCGAAAGCAATAGTGAGCAGCCGTTGGAAGACAGGACGGTGGGCGACGTAGAAGTTGGCAAGCTGCTTCAAGTGCTGCCGGCTGTTTCTAAGAGTAGACTGGACCGCCATACGCAGAACATAAGCGTTAGCTGAGAGAACTCAGAGCAATGCCGCCCCATTCAGAATTGTAAATCAAATGGGGAGACATCTTCCAACATGTGATTCTGTGATGTTAATTACGTAAGATCACATTAGTCGTTGAACTTCGAATTCCTCGCCCGTTTGCGAAAATGGTCCACAGAAACTGAGGCGGTGAGAGAGATTGTTCCTGACTGTCAGAAGAAGCGTAAACTCCTAGCAAGTACTATAGTAGCGGTTAGCTAGTCGCCTACATTATTTACCCACAATGCAGTGAGTTGGCGAGAACATAAACGTCTGCCGCTTTTGCATAGGCTGTCACCTCCCAGCACTCCTCGGCAACAACCTTGTTTACTGGTCAGAACTTCGGTCCTAATTATCAAGTGTTCAATATTCAATATTTATTTGATGGCCCATGCGTGATGACAAGACATATGGTGTGCAATGACGTTTTGATAGATGCAGATCTCACGCACCGTCATCGATTGCGATCATAAACGTTTTTCGCTCACAAACTATTTTTGCCGCTCGCCGGTGCGCCGGTCACCGGTGAGTGCCAGCTTTTTCATACACCACCCACTGCTTGACGTCACTACACACGATGTCTGCTGCATCCTCTGACGCCGCCGTCCAGCAATCCCATTCCAGGGCGCCATCTGCTTTACCCGCCAGCGGCTCGGCACTGGAGGGTTTGGCCTTGCGCCCAGACAAGCCCGTCATTGCGGTTGATCTTGACGATGTGCTCAGCCAAACCAATCGCGTGGTGGCGGAATGTATGTGCCCAGCCGATTCCCCCTACAGTAGACTCTGCGCTGACAACTCCGAAGGGCACAATGACACCTATGGATCCAACATGACCCTCGCACACTTTTATTGTCAGTAAATTGTCGTTCGTTGACGTACGGTTGCTCACATATGACTCAGATTATTACTATTGGAAGGTACGTCGGAGCCCCACGAATAGCAGAACTTTTCCTTAAATGCTGGGCCTTAGAATCCGTTCTGGGGAGCGCCTGAGGAGACGTTCAGAAAAGTAGAAGAATTCTACAGAACTACCCGACTAGATGAGGCCCCTCCAGTTGAAGGGGCGTTGGAAAGTCTCAAGAAGCTCATTGGAAGGGGCTTCCAACTGGTGGTCGTGACCGCAAGGCAGCAGCGCGAGATGGAACGGAGCATGCGCTGGCTGCAGCGGCACTATCCCGGGATTTTTGAGACTATGATCTGCACTGGGCAGTCCCAGGAAACTTTGGCAGATGAGCACGAAGCATTGACGAAACTTTCCAAGGCGCAGGTGAGAGCCTTCTTTGCTGCTCTACACTGTGCACTGAGAATGCGCAATCCCCTCTTAGGTTTGTCATAAGCTTTGTGCCAAATTCATAGTAGACGACTCCATCGAGAACGCGCACAAGTGCGCCCGCGCCAATCCCCCAGTGCCGGTCCTTCTTTTCGGTGACAACAGCTGGAACCAGCGAGAAGCCAAGTTCGGCGACATGAAAGACGAACTGAGCTTCGACGAGAAGCTGGAGCTTGAGGGCGGCCGCGAATTCTGGCGCGACGATCTTGCGACAATCCCGGAGGGAATCACCAGGGTAAAGAACTGGCACGCAGTCGTGCAATGGGTCGACGAGAACATCCAGCTCTGATCATGGGCAGGAGCCTGAGATCAATACCAAATACCGAGCATGTAATCTAGATTATACCTTTGACCACCATAAATACGTTGCACCACTCTAATTTTGAGAATAATTGGCTGAGTATGTAGTCATGTGGGTGCCAGCGAGTGTTTGCTGCACGCTGCGTTGGCGAGCGGGAGTCACGATATCGTGGCGACGCCGCCGTGTATTAGCCGTATACAGCCGCATGCAAAGCCGCATGCACTCAAAGTACGTTGACCTCTTCAAATCGCAACTCCATCTATCTCGCCATCATCCGTTCTCCACGTTTGATCATCCACATTCGATGTCATGGCTTCTGTCCGGATCCAAGCATTGCTGCAAGAGCCCGACCTCGCCGGCTCTGAGAAACGCACACTCGACTTCCTGAATGCGAGTTTCACCACACTCGGACACCTAGACGACCAGCCAGACCTCAATCACACGGTCGAGCAGGCGCGACAGGGGAGGGATCAGCTGAAGGCCCAAGTGCGTCCGGGCACCCGTATCCGACCGTTGCTCTTCTGAACCGAATGTCGCAGCTCAGCTCTCTCAATTCCGAATAGACGTGGACGCGCTGATCGTGCAGTCCCGAAGTGATGCACAGACCCAGCTGCACACTGCGCAGGAGCTGTCGCTGCTGCGACACTCGCTGGCGGACGAACTGTCGTCTCTCTCGGAAGAGCTGGTCTCGTCTCTCGCTGCGTCTGACGGCAAGCCGACCCTGTTGGAAAATCTCGAGACCCTGCACCGCCTCCTGAAGGAGCTTGAGAGTGTCAGGAGTTATGTGCAAATAATTGAACGTGCTTTGAAGCTAAGGTGTGCAATCGGTTTCACTTGCGGATCACAAACCGAGAGATGACAATTGCATAGCGCCTCTGCCGTCGAGCAGATACGCTCCTCGTCTTCACTGTCATCTCTGAGTGAATACGAAGCCCTTCAGCAGTTCATAGCGTCAGTGCATACAGCATGTGTTCAGGTGGAGGACTCCGCAGGTCAGGGGAATCTACAAATTCTCTCCTTCCTCGACAGTGTCAGAGAGCAGACCTGGTTGGACATCAAGAATGTGGTATCGGCGTGAGTGTAGACGTGCATGTCTTTCTAGCGGGACCTTAGTTGTATTCTGCAGGGCCCTACTGTCCGCTTCCGAAAAGCTTCACTGGCCAACGCCTGTGGATTACGTTTCCGTAACGGACGAGGATAGGAATATGTTCCAAAGCGCTTTCCTCAATCTCCTAAAGCTTCAGACCATGTACGTACATTCCAGCTTCGCCTTTCCTTCCTTCTCTGAAAGTCTCCTGCAGGGGAGAAAAACTTCACGCATCGGCAAAGGGAAAGGGTGTGGAAAGGGAAGGTCTCTATGCAATTCAGGCCCTGGTCCAGCCTGTATCTCTTCGGTTCAAGTATCACTTTGAAGGGACACGGCAGACGAACAGGCTTGATAAAGTGAGTGCACGCGGGAAGCCAATCAAATGACAGAAATTAACGCAGTCTTCTTCGATAGCCTGAATGGTACTTCGCTCATATCCTCAATGTCTCGCATGAACACCGCCCTTTCATGGAAACCACAGTACAACACCTGTTGAATGGTACACAATACAGGGGAATCATTGCTTGGGTGAGTGGAGGTGATTTATGTTGTTCTAGCTCTTCCTCATCGATACCGCGCAGCGGGAGTTTACTATGCTCCTCCTCCCTCTCCTCGCCCGCAAACTGCGACATACCGTTCCCTCTTTGCTGACCCATCCACCAGTACTTGCACACACCATCTACCAAGCACTCACTTTCGACAGCACGATCAAAGATGAGGGATTCGACCTCTACGGGACGACGGCTGAAAAACACGCGACCGATGTTCCCGTGCATGACAGGGAAGACAAGAAAACGCAGTGGGAGGGCATCAGTGAAGTAATTCTAGGGAGAAGGGAATGGTTCGAAGCATGGTTAGAAGGGGAGAGAAAATGTCGGCGATTCCATTTTTCATTACATATGTTTGGTTGCTAACATGGTAATTACAGTCGCCATGGACCAATACATGGAGATCATTATGGCTCCGGACGCGTGGCTCATAGCGGACGATGAGGGTGAAGGTGACGATACCCCAGCGATCAACCATGAGCTGAAGCCCACAAACTCTGCAAGGAGAGTCAAGGCGTTGGTGGAACAAGTCACAGGTTCGCTGATTTTAAATATTTTCTTCTGTTCGTACTGATATCTGCCCCGCAAAGATCGTTATTCTCCCTTACCCCAATTCACGCATCGTACTCGCTTCCTGATCGCAGTGCAGCTTCCTCTTTTAGAGTCTTATCACGCTCGCATATCGGCCTCTCTGGATGCCTTCGAGACCCTTTCCTCTAGCTTCATGCGCGCTGTGCCAGGCGCCCTCAACACCGTGGGGGGTGGCAATGATGCTTCGGGGCGACCGGGAGACAGCAAAAACCTGACAAGCGGCGTACAGGGCGTGCAGAGGCTATGCAAGGCGCTGCTGAGTGCGAAATATATGGCATCTGCCCTTGAAGCTTGGGGTGAGGAGTTGGTGAGTAAAGGGAACACTATCTAGTTATTCCCTTGAGCTCACGGGGACGATGTCACAGTTCTTCCTTGAATTGTGGGAAGAAATCAATCGCAGGGCGTCCTTGCGTTCTCGTGTAGAGGCTGAAGCCTCGCTGCCCAGCCCGAAGGGCAACGATGCTGACTCCGATCTTCCAGAGGGCACCATCTTCGAGCAACTGGTTACATTCTACAATAATCTGACACATCGCGCTGAAGACATGGTTGTCCATTGTGTCTGCGGAGAGGTGGAGGGCAGTTACAAGGCTCACATCTCCGGTGGTTCAACGTACGTAGATATGCTCTAATTATGGTTCGGTCGTTCTAACAGTCTCCGTAGGCATGTCACCAGCGCTGGCGCCGAAGACAGCATCTCACTTCCACCAACGCTCCTGGCGCCGATTGCATTGCTCTCTTCGCACCTATCATACCTTAATCCTACTCTCCCTCATACGATTATGTCCGCTCTGTATCGGCGGATCGCGTCGCATATCTCCTTGCATATTCTCCAGCGCCAAATTCTATATCGCGGCCGCGGGCGGATCGGCCTGCAGGAGAGCAAAATCATCCTGGCAGAGTGCGAACTCTGGGTGGAGACTTGCCGGCTCGCGTTGGCTCGCGATGAGCGGGCACGCGCCGAAGCGCCGTGGAGGCCGTTACTTCAGGCTGGTCGTTTATTGTGTGTCGAAGGAGAGGCATTCGCGAAGGTCACGGACAAGTGCTTTGGTGTAGCTGGGGACTAGGAGTGGGAGGGCGCGATGATGGAAACTGTCGGGCTCGCGAGTTTGAGCAGAGAGGTGGCAGGCCAGATCTTGGGAACGAGGGCAGATTGTGAACAGTGACCGTGCGGTTGTTGAGTTTTTAGGTATTTCTATGATGTCCTAGCATTGCATATTGGATGAATACAGCTGGGTATGATTGGAGATACATACAACAAGACAGCGGTAACGAGAGCTCGAGCTAAGATGAAAGGAACCCGTTGTCCCCTGTTAGATTTTGTACACGATACTTTCGCTGAGCATAAGCTCGTTGGCCTCTGTCATGATCTGACACGCAACAGTAGCCTCGGCAGTCCCGAACAACGTGTCCGTGGAGAGACCTTCGTTGATCAGCTCTACCAGGTCCGCCAGGAACATCTGCTCTTCGTCTTGCAACTTGGTCGCGAAGAGGTTAGCAAGACGTGTGCGGAAGAGCTTCAGCCTGTTACCCACACAAAGCGCATCAAAATGCGAACAAAATGACGGAAGTGTAGTACATACCGCTCGGGGTGAATGCGAGGGTCATCCGTAGGACCAGCAGGGGCTTCATCCATTTGCATATCTTGATCCACAGGCATCGAAGGCTCCCGGCTTGGCCTTTCAGGGACAGCCTTACCCTTCGCCTGCGCCGGTATCTCCATCCTGGCATCCGCTGCGCCATCCTCGTCGTCGCTTTCGTGGTCGCTCTCGTCTTCGTCCTCGTCCTCTCTTCCGTCGCGTGGAGTGCCGTCGTTCAGCTTGCGCTTCTTCCTCCGCTGGCGCTTGAGGACTTCTCGGAAGAGCGCATAGCGCAGCAGCTCTTCTGCCGCCTTCGCGTCGCGCTCCTGCACCTTCGGCGAGAGCCGTGCCTTTGCATGGGCGGTCGACAGACGGATGAGTGTTTCGAGTGTACGTGCTGTGAGTGGGGATGTCTGGGTGAGAGACAAGTCAGACGTTGGGACGCCGCTATAGAGAGGGATAAGACAACGCACCCTCCTCTTAGTGCCCTCAAGGTCCTCGTTCCGCAAAGTCGCGTACACGTTCACGATATGGTCCGCAGCGCCCTTGGTCAACACCGGTGCGGGCTTATTCTTTGCATACTGTATGTACTTCTTCACGAACGCGATGCTGAGCACCTCCTTCTTGCGCGGCTTCTTGCTGCGCGTCGAGGAGAGCGTGGCGCCGACGCCGATATGCAGGAGCGGGTCGTACTTCTCGAACGGGGACGGCTCACCCTCGTCTGCGTTCTCAGACACGACGCCGGGGCCCTCTATCGCGAGGCTCTGAGTGAGGCTATCCGCGACTGGCGTGCCCTCCTCGACGCCTGGCGGGAGGTACCGGTGCATACGCAGGACGTGGTCCGCTATCATGCGATCGCGTACCTCGTCGACGTCGTCCGTTACGACGAAGAGCAAGTCGAAACGCGAGAGGAGCGAGTCCGGGAGCGCGATATTCTTGTGAGGGTCTTTGTGCACATCGTACTGCGTCGCGTATATCAGACAACCAGACAATATATGACATGCTGCAAGAAGCGGAAGGATACGCACCTGGCCGTATATTGGGTTCGCTGCGGCGACCACACTGCACCGCGCGTTCAAGGTGGTGTGGATGCCCGCTTTGGCGATGGTGACAGTTTGCTGCTCCATGACTTCGTGAATCGCCACCCTGTCGATGTCCGACATCTTATCGAACTCGTCTATACACACGACACCGCGATCAGCTAATACCATCGCACCAGCCTCGAGCCTTCGCTCGCCGGTGTCCTTGTCCATCGTGACTGCGGCGGTGAGACCGACGCCCGAGCTGCCGCGCCCAGTTGTCGCAATCGCGAGAGGCGCTGTGCTAAGCACGAACCTCAGGATCTGTGACTTTGCAGTCGAAGGGTCGCCGACCATAAGCAGGTTGATGTCGCCTCGGATGTGCGTGCCATTGGGGAGGTTCTTCTCCCCACCACCTAGGAGAAGTAGGAGGACGGCGGATTTGATGTGGTCGTTGTCGTAGATGGACGGCGCGAGCGATTGCGAGAGCAGCTCGTAGATATTGGATCGCTTTGACATCTGGTTGATCATACGAATATCGGAGTCTGTGAGTGCGGTCTGGGCGATACCCCCGCCGATTTTTGACGAAAGGAGGTTGATATTGTTCGCCAGAATTAAGGTCCTGTAAAATGGTAGTCTTTGAGACCATGGCTAGCGGAACAAAGATAGAATCAACGCACTTGAACGCGCCGCTAGCACCACCTCCTACACTACGATACACCCCAACAAGTTGAATCCGGTCACCAGGCTTGCACTTGTCGACAAGGTCATCATCAAGAATCACGTCCGTACTTCGTGGCAGCTGCCCTGCGGGCGCGCGCTCCGGCATCTCTTGAATACTGATACGCTGGTGGTCGCGGAAGATACAATGTCCAAACTCCGTCTCCAGAGGGTGGCCTTCGTCATCTTGCTGCGGTGTCACGGAAGATGTTGGTGGGAGATTGGATGTTGTCGTTGTCGCGTCGCGATATTCTCGGGCGTGGAAAAGGTGCGTCTCAGGACAGTAGTGCACAGACTTGAGCATCTTGGGCCGGACAAGCGAGCAACGCGTCACAATGCCTTCGAGCGAGATCATCTTACCCAGCTGCGCGGCGCGGAGAGTGCGAGGGCTGACGTGGTGGTCACCGAATGACCCGCTGAAGCCGACGCGATAGCTCTTGCCTGAAACATCGTACTTCTCCTGGTCGTGTACGCGGTTCACGAAGTTGGCGAGCGCGTCGTCGAAGGCTGGAAGGTAGTCCACGGGCTGCTTCAAGAGCCCGTCAGCAAAGTCACGTCGGTAATCGCGAAGGTCGTCAATATTGACAATCAGTCGGCGCTGATCCTGGCGGAGCATGCGGGCAATTTCATCCTTGTAGTTGTAGAGGTCCGAGTCGGAATCGAGGAATTCTTCGAATATACGCGTCCTGTCGCGCATCTGGTCGTCCAGAGTTTCGGGCTCATCTAGAAGTGACATGATTTCTGTCTGAAGTGATGTGAGTAGAGATGTTTTGCAGAGGCTTTTCTGACATGCGGCAATCGGTGACACCGCACCATAATATTGCACGTTTCCACATCGGTCAGTCCTCATTCGCTCTCAGACCCCTTTCAGGCGGTCTTGCCTCATTTTACATAGCCAATAATATGGGCGTAAACCCATTTCCAACACGGTCCAACGCGTCAAATTACAGTTTTGACGAAGCACTAGGCTAAGAAACAGTTCAAAGTCCTTCCCGACGGCACACCGATGCAAAAGGACATACAACGCGCAATAACGTGCAGTGAACTCACCCTTTCGTGAAACTAGGGTTTTTGCTGGAGGAAGAACGAAGAGGACGTGGGAGGGAACGGACGCGTCGCGCTTGAAATTAAGTTACTTGAGGCACGAAATGCCCTGCCCTGAACTAGGCACATGACGTTCGGCTAGGAGTCTAGCAAGTACTGTCACTACTTAGCCGCAGCGCAAGTTTGAAGTTGCGGACGGGTCAACAGTTCTGAGTCTCAGAATCTCCTCAAATCGAGGCAGCGACGCCTATCGATGCTCTGGACACCTTTCAGTGTTGCCATCGTCGTGATGCTGAAGGAGAATAACAGCCTATTGTCGAGCGATCTCGCGGATGGTCAGAAAATACATCCGACAATCGTTAGTGCAGCTACTGTTACAACCCACCGCAAACCGTACAACCAAGTTCAAAGTCGGTAGGAAGGCTTGACATGTCAAGCTCTGGAGTCCCGCGATTGATTCGCACAGCCTGATGCTGCCCATGGCGCTGATCAACTGCGAACTCGCTGATCTGTCTCTGCCTTCTGTGGTGCAAACCCCATCCTCATCACCACGGTACTGTGCAGTCATCTGCGTAGCAGCCTCCGCGTTCCTCAACCTGTCCCTGGTCAGTTGGCACCGATTAATCACCACCAAAACCTCAACAAGCATCACGCTCGCCTTTTCGGGCTCAAACTCCTGTCAGAGTGACGTTCATCAAAGTGGAAACAGAGTTATATGAGTTATAAAACTCACCGCGGTCCCTGCTATCTGCAGGCTTCCTTTCGCCTTTGAGTACGCAATCTACAGAACAGCGCGCGTTAGCACGAGCGCTCCGGCGCGGTCTCCCCCGAAAGCATATTCCCACTGACACTTCTCGCCGAGACCAGTGCGACGAGGATGAAAACGGACAGGATCGACGACAAGCTGGCGTACATGGTGACGCGGAGGAGCGGAGGAGGGAGTTGTGCGGAGAAAAGATAAGTCGGTGCGCTTCAACGCTATCGGCGTCGCGCCCACGGCTCCATATGCACGGAGTTGGCAGGATCCCATGCTTGCAAGTCTCCACCGCTCCGCGAGTATCAGACCACTCACCGGATCGTACGGATCTGCTTCCTCGCTTGTTCCTTTCGCACCTCGAGGTCATCTGGCTCTTGCGCCGTCGTCGCAGTTCCCCGGCAACGTCTCCAATCGCTGCCATAGTACTCACATGCTCACCCAAAGTCCAGCTACCTCAGCGCAGTTTGAGACGCGCGTCTCACGACTAGACATTTGGTGCTGTCGACGATAATACACTCGATATAAACAGTACCAACCGCACGCCAAACAAGAATACAACAGAGTACAGGTCCACAAAAATGATGCCACAATGGATGAACTCCGAGCACGAATTCATGCGCATCGTGCTCCAAGAAGTAAAATCGGCATGGTGCAAACGCTGCGAGCGCTGTAAGGGCAGGGTCGTTAGTTCCACTGTTATGATCACTGCTGTTGAAACACATACGGACAATACTTCTCAACTACAATCAATACGGAGAACAGCAAGAATCACCACCAAACTGCCTCTGTCGAACAGCGGCTCAGTTAAGTCGTAGTTTCAATTGTGCATGCACCTACATCTACGAGCTGATAAGAAGACGAAAGACATATGAGAACCTCAGACAACAGCGATGAAAGACGCGACGCTTACCATTCCATATTCTTCACGGCTGACGATCTCATCTGGCGCCGCGACCTGTTTGCATCGCACCGAAATCGAACGAATGCATCAGCAAGATCAGATCAAGTGAGCACCTGTGAGCAGAGCACCCACCGGAGAGGCGGAGACGAGAGACGTAAGCAGTGCGAGCGACAGCAAGCACAGCGAAAACTTCATCTTAGCGGAGGCCGAAGACTGTGGGGCGAGTCGACTGGGTGGGAAGATAGCCTGGCGCTCAAAGACTTGCTCCGATGCTTATAAGCAAGTGGGCTCTTCAGGCACAGCGTTCGGATCCTTCCTCGGACGCCCTGCAATAGGCTGCAGTCTTTTCTGGGTGAGTCCTATACAAAAGTAGACTCCCGGCATCAGCCTTCCAGGAACCCCACCAAAGCATTGGGCCTCGCAGCTTCCTGACTGTTGCTACTGCCTTAGCACACGCCGTGATCGTCGCCAGATCGGTCTAGGTGTGTACACTGATAAGTTATAAGAACTATCTTGTCCACTCACCGACTCCACCGATTTTTTCGGATATCATGCAGGGAATCTCTTGCACCATGCAGTAATTGTCCGTGGGTGTATACATCTTCCATTGCTGATGTCGAAAGGTGCAGTACACACGTGCAATATCAAGGAAGCCCATTCAGGGGGCCGCGTATCTACCGCCAGCGTAACGAATCATACACGAGCAACTTGAACGTACAAGACAAACTTAGCCTATTATTAGTCCTGGAGTTTTCTGGTTAGTGCGCTTCATTCAAACTTACGCTTCACGGCACGTACCCATAGCTTGATCAACCCATCCCAAGACGCCGTCACAACTTTTGACTGTGGAAAAGAACATATGAGAATCGCCGCGGTACCTCCGAACATCGCACGTACTGTCTCATGAGGAAGCCATTCGTGTGCAATTACTACCTTCGAATGTGCCCGAAGACGCGACTTAATGCGGCCGGACTTCCATTCCCAGAACACGACGTTGCCCTCGCCATCGCCGCTGCTGATCCATTTGCCATCAGGAGAGAAACCCACCTGGCAAGCGTAACCAGCAACTGAATGCCCTGCGAAGCGCTTATTTCGTGCCTGCCTGAAATTATCCGTGCTGTAGACCAAAATTTGGTTGTCCAGGCTCTGGGCTGCGAAGTACTTCTCTACAGGCAAAATTCAGCAGTCATGCTACTGATATTTCCAGAAGTCTTACTGTTTGGATGTACCGTAACCGCAGGCATGGAATGCATATGCGGTTCGGCGATATACTTGATTACGACGGGGATATCGAAGTCCCAAGCACGGATGGTCTTGTCATCAGAGGTCGTGACGAATCGTCGATTTTCATCCACGAACGTGATAGTATTGACCGGACCTAGATGTTGGTCGTACTCCTGTGTAATCTCGCCAGAGTTGATGTCGTACTAATATTGGATTAGCTGGGAGATGACAGGACATTCACCAATGAGCACTCACCTGTATGATCTTTTTGTCGGACATACCGGCGAGGAATATATTCTGCTTATCCTCGTCCGGATGGAAACGCACAACGTACGGGATTTTACCGTTGCTAAAACGTTTGATACATGCGCCGGTCTCTGTGTCCCACAGTTTCATTTGACGATCGTAGCCGCAAGACAAGAACCTGCGACCGTCGTTCGAAAATGTCACATCTTTCACCGCTTTCATGTGGCCATGGAACGTTCGCAAACAATTGCCGTGAGTATAAACATCCCACAGCTAGTAGCGGCGTCAGCATCGTGATATAAAGTCAGACCAGAACACGCACCTTGATCTTGGTGTCCATGGACCCACTAAGAAGTAGATGGCCAGTATCGGGGAACAAACGTATAACTGACACGCCCTGTGTATGCCCGGTCCACGTGTGGATGCAAACCTTCGGAATGAACGTCTCTTGCGACCCCGCCTCGGCTTGTAGCTGTGGCGCTTCCGAGAGGGGCGGGGACATGTACGTGCGACCCTGGTAGTCTGTCATCGACTTGCCATGGAAGACGGACGACTCCAGACCCGGTGCGCCACGCTTCGGTTTCGCCTTCTTCGTCTGCACCTGCACCTCTGGCTCCTCTTCCGATTCCTCCTCTGCATCTGGTTCTTCCACCGCAACTTCATTGGGGTTATCTCCCGACCAAGTTGTCCATGGACCCTCGTATGCCCCCTCCCCGTCCACAATCTCGAGGTCGCCTCGCGGTTTCCGCTTCCGCTTTAAATCCTTCTTTTCCTTCTTCGACGTCCGCAATGCGTCAATAGTCGCGAAGTTGTTCGCTTGAGCTTTCTCGACCGAACCCAGGATTGCCGGTGCGTTCGGATCGACAGAAGGGTTGGCAGAATAGCCCAAGATAGAGTGGGTAAGATGCTGCTGCCGGAACGCATGCTCGGTCATCGACTGTTCCTCCACATGGCCTGCGAGGGCATTCTGATTCAAGAACCGATTACGGTCACCGAAAGGGTTCTCCGGCCCTTGCACCGGGAGCATCATGTCGTTATAGGTGATATTGACGTTCATTCGGGTGTCTGTCGGTCGTGTGACCAAAGACGTCTGCTTGAGGGGATCCTGCACGTACCCTTCAAGCACCATCCGAAATTTCAAGGACGCGTCTACGCACCTCAGAGAGCACATCTGGTGCAGCCTGCGGGCTAATGGAGGTAGCAGGTTCGTCTAGCCGTATTTTCTTCGCTGCTGGGATAGCAGACAGTCCAAAGGTATCCGCCGAAGCCGAGAGAGATGTAGCATAATCCTCATCTGAGGAATATCCAGGCAGAAGAGACATGACTGAAGCTGGAGAGAGGTTGGGTTACGTAATGTCCCACTGGAATAATATTTCTAGAAAAGGTGAGGCAACCCAAAAATATCCATTTTTGTTCTAGTCGAGTCAAGGTGTGTTGAGCATGTCCCTTTCTTACCTATACACGACTTTTCATCACTTGCTGCTCGGGCAGGCTGCCTGCTAATGCGCGAAGGGGTTGTCTGGAGGCAATGGACGGAAGATGAAGACAATTTGCTCACCCAGGCGGTAGCTGTGCATGGGGAAATTGACAACTGGAAGAATGTTGCGCTCTGTGTCCCTGGGCGCACCAACAAGGCTTGCAGAAAGGCGATTACCTACGTGTATATTCACGATAGTACCATGATCTGACCGGATTGCATCGATGTAACAGCGGTGGCTTCATTCGCTTTCCCCCTCCATCAAGAAGTCCGCTTGGACCGCGGAGGAGGACCAACTTCTATTGTCTCTTCACGCTGTGCACGGAACTAAGTGGTCTGTCATTGCCCGTCAAATTTCTGGCAGGACAGATGATGCATGTTCAAAGCGCTATCGGGAGGCATTGGATCCTTCTCTCAGGCGGGATGACTGGACAACTGACGAAGACGCCGCGCTTCAGGAGGCGTATGCACGTCTGGGAGGCAAGTGGGGGCAAATGGGACAGCAGTTGAGGAGAAGCGGGTTGAGCTGTCGAAACAGGTCGCGCTTTGACTCTGTGGCGTCCAACGATCGTTCTGACGTGTTGTCACCAGATGGAGGATGTTGGAGAGGAAAAAGGCCTCTCGCCGTGAGCCTTCTGAATCAACTCTCTCTGTGGCGAACGTCGACATGGACCAACCTCCTCTTGATGATACCTCGACTCAATGGATGGCAATACCTGTTGATTCCCGGCTCTGGGACCACGATGCTTCACACTTCATGTCCTCTTTGTCGACGCTGCCTATCGATGCGATGCTGCCACTGGGTGAAACGCCACCGTCCTACCTACCATCGGAAGACTTCGCTGCACTGGATACTTCCTATGATCAAACTGATGTCTGCTCCGACCCGGTCGATCGTCCGCCCTTCCAATATGCTTCCTCTTCCCTGAGTAGGGCTTTATCGAGTCCTCTTACCTCGCCGTCTCCGCAGGCGCATTACGCTCTATATCCCTCTCCCATTTCCGAACATCTCAACTTGACCGAAGCTTCCTCGAGTGCCGGTCCGACTGTGCACGAACCTGACCATGCGGCGTTTGTCGCACTTGATAATCTCTCTGGCGTCGACTATAATGATAGCAGGTACTATCAAAACGGCCGACCTTCTGACTCGGAGATGAACCACACACACGGTTGTGGTGAACTTCCGGTGGCAATCGGAGCCTCTCCTGAGATTCAGAGTGTCATATTAACTCCAGCTTCGTCTGTGCTTACTCTTTTGTCACTGCCGGCCTCGCTGCCCAGTTCTTCCGGTGACTTTGAAACACCTATGAGTGCAGCCGGCAGTGAGCCACCGAGCAGCCCTGCGGTCCACGACACCGCACTTTGTTCTGCCGCGCCGAGCGCGAATTGGCAGTGTACTTCGCGCGGGTGGTCGCTACGTCTTTCTGCCAACCTTCCGGCCACATCAGAGTGAGTGTTGTGAACCTCTTCTATACTGCTGTGGGTGTGCCGACCAGTGACCCTTTTGCAGCTCAGGTGTGCTGGCGTATGCTTGCGGTCATCAGCTCTGTTGGCCTGAGGGCACCATCACGAGCAGCGCCTGTTTCGCGACGTCTGGAGATCTGCTCGAACATAACAGGGCAAAGCACCCGCAAGATCACTTCGGTAGCAAGCCATTCAAATGTGGATTGGCCGGTTGCGGCAAGAGCTGGAAGGTTAGCCTGGAATCTCTCAGTTGTACGTCTTTAAGCTCATCGCTGGCAGAACATTAATGGCCTCCAATATCATTTGCAAATGTACGATTCATTTCGGCGTTTTTCACCGTATAGTCTGGTTTGACACAATGTTCTTCTTTTTCTATCAGTTCCAAGACACACTTTCAACAAGCACTGGCAGCAAGCGTCCCGATACCCGCTGAGTCTACGAACTCCACTACTGACCCGAGCCAGGCGGAAAGCAGTCGGGTCAAAGCAAAGACTTTTCCTTGCACATACCCTGGTTGTCGCAACGAGTACAAGCAACTGAGTGGCTTGCGATACCACCTGGCCCATGTGCGTGATAAATATTTCGCAGATGGCTCCTCCGTATTGACCAGTGTATGCAGGGCCATCCCCCCGATATGCCTGCTCAACTAGACGTTGTTCCACCGGCGTTGGCCCGCAAGATGGCCGAGAAACTACAGAACAAGGCCCTTCCTGTAGTCCGAAACCCGTGAACATACGCTTTGCTGCTGACTGACTGATGATACTGCCCACGGTTTCTTACACGAAAATTCGTTTAATGCTGATAGAGTGTTGTGGTGTCGCTCGACGTTGAGCACGACTTGTTTCTTAACTTTCGAGGAGGTTCTCCCGACCGATTAGTTAGAGAAGTTAGAAGTCGTGCCATCACATGCAGATTTCCATCCGTTGTGATTACTATTAAATTTAACCGGAAGACATCATTTCTCGTATGAATGGAGGTTGTGGTTGTGTTTATGTGGCTGCGAGATATGCAAGGACGAACAGAAACAATGTCGCTAGACGCAGTGCTACACCCTTACAACTCTGCCCACCCCACATCCGGTTCGTCACCGCTGAGCATCCCGAGTACGAACACAGTAACGCTCGCCGCCATTCGAATACCCAGTCCACGATACAGCTGACCGGCGCCCGTGTTCCTCAACCAACTCTCGTTCTCATAAACATCCTCAGGCTCCTCCGCAGTCTTCTCTTTCTCTTTACCCTTCGCCTTCCCGCTCGAGTGCCGCCGATGCCGTTTCTTGGGCTTCAGCGGAAGGTCTGACCGTTCCTCCGTGAGGATATGCCACAGCGCGTCGACGACGCCGTTATAAGGCGCAGGGCGCAGCTCCACGCACGCCTTGAGCGGCTTCGCGGTCCCACGTACCTGCACCTGCAGCCGCCTGCGCGCGGTCTCGATCGGGAGCGTGATGAGCAGCCCCGCGAAGCCGCCGAGAAGCTCCGCGACGCTCCACATGAACGGGCGCGTCTCGGGCGTCAGCGGCGCGCCGCCGAAGCTAAGGTATGACGCGAAGAGCCCTGGGAGCGTGAGCGGGACGAGTGTGCGGAGGGTGCAGTCGAGCAGCGTCGGGATGAGGAGGTGTGGATGGAAGTACACGCCCTTGAGGCCGCCCTCGTGGGAGAGGATCTGGCGGAGGGCGTCGATGGGCCCAGAGTAGGTGCGATACCGCGGCATTGCAGACTGCACGATGAGGCGAGTGCGGATGAGGTCGAGAGGAGAGAGGAAGAAGCCTGTCAGGACGTGAGAGGCTACAGGGAGAAGTAGTGGTTGCATGGGGGAAGTCGACAATAAAGGAAGAGCGGGGGAGAGCACGGATTGGAGGACAGCGTGGATCAATGGTTGCAAACCCACTGAAAGCGCATCGCTGACGCTGGATGTCAACAGGCCTATGCGAAGACGTTAGTGGCTGAAAGTCCCAAAAACGCCAGTCTTAACCTTTCCAAAGCGACAACCAGCCTTCTGCGCGAAATCGTCCTAACCGCTTCGCCATTCCCCACGAACCAGCTGCACTGCCGACTGGGATGACGTATTCAGGTATGGTACCCTCCTCCAGGACCGACTGCCTGACGACATATCCCCTCTCATCGGACAGCCTTGGAGGGATGGATGGAGAGGAGTCGGGTTTACTGGGGTCCGCGAAGTATTCGTTCGACGAGTCGCTGAGCTGTACGAAATGGTGAAGGCGCACACGCTTCAACAAACCAACTCAAGCGTGAAAATTGGCCCTCACGATCATACCTCTTCTTCCTCATCCACTACATCAGTCGTCAACACCGCTCCGGGTACTACCTCTCCCGCGTCTCTTGGAACCCACTGGACCTGGAGTAGTGTCTTCCCTACATCAAGTGGCATGACGAGTGCCGTGGTCGCATACTGCAAGAACGCCGCAGCCAGTAGGCCTTTCACAGTAATGATGATATTTGTATTCAAGGCAGAATCATTCCCGATAGAGGTGGACAGCTCGAACAGCGGGTTCGACCTGGTGCGAGTAGACCATTCGTACGATGGCGTAGATGATGGGGAAAAGACGGTCGAATTCTCGGAAGAACTAGGTGGTGGGAGAAAAGACCAAGCATCGGATGGGGAGGTGTATAAGTCACGTAGAGAAGACGGAGGTGTAGAACTCATGCTAGCAGAAGAGACATTCGTTGGAGGCAACCGAAAACCAGAAGTTCAACGTAGCAGCTAGCGAGAGATGTAAAGGATTCTGTTGACCCTAAATAGTCTATGTCAGTACAAAAGTCCAGCAGAAATCGGGTGAATAGAGCATGCAGTTCTTGGCAAGGCCGAGGGACACAGTGCGCGGCATGCGCCGACTTGCCGCCAGGGCGCCGTATTTGACTTTATTTGTTCCCGACTCCTTCCAAGACAGGCAACTTCTGTCGTTCGAGCTCGCATTAAACAACTCCCGCCTCTGCTCTTACGTATGTGAGGCACTGCAGTAGTCGTCTGATGCTTTCCTTCTTGCATGGGAGCTTGGTCTGGCAAAAATACTTGTACGGGTTATATATGTAGCGAAATTGTAGGACTTACAGTTGTTTCGCGTAGAAGCTCAGCTTATTGGGTGATTGCGAATGGCTAGGAGATCCCATGTTGGGAAGATATGGTTCGACCCGGAAGCCTAAGGGACGTATCATCTTCATCTGTCTAGGCATGCGCACGTAGGAACTAGCATCGTAACCGCATTAACTCGAGCACTGCATGAGTGCCCAGATCTTAGCAGATTAGATCTCCGAGGAGTGATCATCGATTGAGGATGTCCATCCTTGTTGAACTAAATACTTCGCAGCTCGACGCCGCGAGCGATCGACGAGTGAATCGTTGTATGTACTCTTAGGGCCTCGTCCATCCTAGGCTCCTGCCTACGAATCGTCACGACCTTCCACGCATGTCTTCCCTTCCGACTGCAGCAACATCAATCAGTTTTCGACCGCAGTCTGCGACGTCGAGCGTCGTAGATGTTATCGCGTCGTGTGAGCAGTGATCTGCTTCGTCACCTTCCCTTTTGTTACTGACCTCCCACGCAGACCGCCGCGCGCAGGCATTTCTCACGGACTCCGTGTCCGCGTCCGCGTCTGCTCCCTCCGACGAAGAGGACATAGACGAAGAACCGCAGGGTGACGAAGAGGGTGGGATTGGCATCGAGACCGACCGGCGCAGCGCACGCGACGCGTACGGTTTCAGCAATTTAGAATGGGATGAAGATCTGTCCCCCATTCCCGAGCGAGACGGCAGTCCTTCAAGCCTATCTGTCATTTCTGACCAGGACAGGTCGACCCCGATTGCAGCCATACCACCGGCAGGGGAGAGCACGCCTCTCCTGCGGAAGCCGACCGTTCGGACAAGCATCACGCACCTCA
The DNA here is from genome assembly GCF_003851025.1 of Sparassis crispa. Lineage (NCBI taxonomy): Eukaryota > Fungi > Basidiomycota > Agaricomycetes > Polyporales > Sparassidaceae > Sparassis > Sparassis crispa. The sequence continues at coordinate 3,505,212 of NW_020939747.1, forward strand.
ACAAGGCCGCAAAAACCGGAACCATCCCTGCCGTAGCGAACGACGGTGTCCCTATTACGCTTGTTCGGCAAACATCACGATTGAGTGCGCAGAACAAGATCATTGCAGAAAACGCTCATGGCAAAGCTGTTCCGGGTCACAGCACATTCGGCCAGACGGTCTGTCAGAAAGCCCCGCTTTCTGGATTTTGGGGATTAACACTAACGTTTCTGATCAGCTATTTAACGCCATCGCTATCCTCGTAGGTATTGGCATGCTGTCTGAGCCCCTAGCATTTTCATATGCTGGATGGATAGGTGGCACCATGATCATAGTGTCGTATGGACTTGTGACTTGCTATACGTGGGTGCAAATTTTTGGTGAAGAGCCTTTTCCTTACCTTGGACGTATTTTCCAGCGCGAAAATACTTGCACATATCATCCTGGACGATTTGCGGCTGAAATCATACTCTGACATTGGTCATAAGGCCTTTGGTCCGCGCTCAGGTCCTCTGATCAACGCTTTGTTTTGCTTGGAATTGTTTGCAGTCGGGTGTGGTCATACCGCATTTATGTCCATTCCAGTTTCTGACACCTCATAGCGTCGCCCTAGTAACATTATTTGCTGATTCGTTGTACGCGGTATGGCCCGCATATTCCCCGAACACCTACAAGATATTTTGTCTTGTCTTGTAAGTGGGCTCATTGCATTAGCGTGAAGGATGCATCTTCTCATATTCTCCAGCCTTATCCCGACGGTGTTCCTACCGCTGTCCGTGCTTTCTTATGCGTCAATGTTGGGCATACTCTCTACGCTCCTGATTATCGTTGTGATCCTCATTGACGGCTTCTCGAAGCGGGATCCTCCCGGAAGCCTTTGGATTCCTGCAGATACCAGCCTAAAATTCATGGGTATTGGAAAACTGGGTGTCTCTTTTGGGCTCTTCATGGCTGGGGTAAGTTTGGTATTTATGGTTGTTGTGCAGTAGATTCTCATGGCGGCATGCAGTTCTCCGGACACGCAGTCATACCATCGTTGGCGAGGGACATGGTGGATCCTTCCCGGTTTGACCTGATGATTAATTATGCCTTTGGCATTGCCACGGCCGTCTACGCCATCATCGGCATTGCAGGGTATCTCATGTTCGGGAATTCTGTGAGCGACGAGGTAGGGTCTGAAATTTGGGATGTATTGCGAAGGCTAATATTGCGCGTCGTGTAGTTCAGTCAGGACCTTGCCAAGTATAGCGTGTATCCTGTGCTTAACAAAGTCGCCTTGTGGGGCCTTGTTCTGACTCCGATGTGAGTTTTCCCTCGTAGCATTCCGCAAGATATGTTCATCACCTTCTTTTAGATCCAAATACGCGCTTTCAACGAGGCCGGTGAGTATATACTACGCCCCAGGACGGTCAATGTAACGTCTCACGAAACCAATCTAGCTCAACATCACCATGGAAATCGTGTTGGGTTTGGAAACGAACACCGCCCCCACGAGCGAACACACCGCGAAGTCCACAACCCAAGGAGCGGAGCCACTCACTGCGCAGCGGCGCAAGGTCGTGCTGAAGCGCATACTCACTGCGGCGGAGCGCGCTGCATTCACGATGCTCTCCGTGGCCGTGTCGATCCTTGTGCCCGAGTTCAGCTCAATGATGGCGTTCCTCGGCGCGTGTACCTCGTTCCTGCTGTGCGTCATCGGCCCCATATCCGCCAAGGTCGCGCTCGCGGGCAGGTGTGGGTTCTGGGATGGTCTCGCGCTCGTTATCGGCACGGTGATGGCGGTGTGGGGGACCGCTGCGACGGTGTGGTCGTCGACATGAGTAGGGGAGCTGACAGAACAGAACAGAGCAGAATAGAATGGTTTATCGAAGATACCCCAGCGTCAGTAGGTATGTATAAATACTCAACATCTAGGGAGAGTCCTTGCGCATATATCACTCGCAGCAGAATGTGTAGCTCACGAGAATCAGGCATGTCTTCAAGCATACTGCATATATAGATCGCCATGATGCAAATTTGGTCCAGGAGTGTACTTCCTCCACATCTTGGTGCCCGACCCCCGAAACCAGGTGACTGTAAGGGACGTTGATGTTCCAGATGTAACAAGAGATCACTGCGGTGGCGGCGGCGTGGTTGCTCGCGCAGCCTGCACTGCAAACTGGAAATCGCAGTTCCAAGATTCTTGGACAAACGTCGGATGGGACTCCGGGTAAAACTTTCTGGATGGAGCTTAGGCGAGGAATTTGAGTGCAGCAAAATTAATTACGATGCTTCTCGGCTCCGGAGGTCAAGCAGCGACGGATTGCTGTGCTGCAGCTGTTTACCTGCGCCTTGTCAGCGCTTCAGCGCCAGCGGGGTCCCGCTCTTTTGCCAAGTCCAACTTCGGGTTATCAAAGACCAATGGGAAAAGTTGCAGAAGAGCATCGCCCACAGCACGGCATCGCATTGCGCAGTGCGAATGCTAAATGCGAGAGCCTAGTATGTCGCGTGTGGGGTTTAACAGTTTAACGCCGTCCTGTTCGCCAACATAATTGGCATTCGGTATTTTACAGCCACGCGCATTGCGTTAGTCTCATGGACCCTCGCAGTCATGGACTGACCGTGACAGTACGTGTGCATTTTGTCATCATTCATGTCGGAAGGATTCCAGCCGTATCGGAGCGGAACGTACTAGAGGACCCTTGGAGCGCTCGGCCGCAGGTCTGGTAGGTCATCCGAGGCGGGGCGGGGCGCATAACCAAGTCGACCTAGCCATACTTTCGCGGGCCTTGACAGGTTACGTCGGTGCATAGTACACGTCCTTGCGGCTAGGTGAATGTTCGTAGGAAGTGCCATGTCGTGAGCCCAGGGTGCAGGCGCGTGCGCAGTAGCACAGTCTGCGCCTTCTTCTCGAGACTCCGGAACCAGGTCAACAATTCAAGGCAAGATTGAAGCCTGGTTAGCAACTGTGATTCCCACACCTTCGTGAAAGAACAAAGCGCCACCCTAGATTCAGGTTAAGGGTAACGGCGGGGTGCCACGGTGGCGGGGGGACAAGCTGGACGTCATCGAATGCCTTAGCCTCATTCGAAATTCGTTGTGTCGTGTACCTACAATTGCCCCTAACACCTCCTCCCTCCCCCAACCATCCCACGCTCTTTCCATCCACACTCTAATCCCTAGGCCTGTGAACACTTTCCCTCCTCCTCATCGTCCATGGCGACCGTCAGCGCTGCGACCCCGAACGGTCACCCGCAGCCGCCACCACAAGTCCAGGCGGAGCTTAATGATATCCTCGCCAAAGACGCGGACAAGAACCGTGTCGCGGTACACACCTTCGACCCAGATGCCACCCCAGAACAGAAGGCCGCCGCCGCTGGGTCGCAGAAAGACAAGCTAAAGAGCGGTAAAGACGATATTAGAACAGAAGCCACAGGTGCGCCACGACGCTTTGATGCGCAGCTCCACACCGTCAATAATGTTTTTGCAAAATTATCCAGCACTTACCGTCGACAACGGAAGTGCCGATGTGGTGCCCACTATCACCGTGGAAGACGTTGACGTAGAGAAAACAGAGAGCAGCGCCCGACCAGAGGTAACAACTTCGTCAGCTGAACCACAGATCCCGGGTGCAATACCCGTGGCGGCGACCCCCGCGATCCCAGAGTGGTACAAGGTTGGCTGGCGTGAGGTGTCCGGTATTGAGTCCGTGATACCAGAGGGCGAAACCAGGGACAAGGCCGTCCTAGAGCTGTTCTTGAATGAGCAGTTCTACGGTGATTGGTACCACAATGCATTCCTGATAGTGACGGTGAGTGCAAATGAATATGGCCCGTGAGCTGTGTAAGTGACATCATTCAGGTGGTCGTGATCACACACTTCCTCACTCGCTTCAATTTCGGCTGGGGATGGTTGTTCATCCTCCTCGCATTTTGCAATACATACTACTCCACCTCTATGTCTCGGGTCCGGCGGCGGGCAAGAGATGACATTCAACGCGAGCTCGTGAAGACGCGTTTGGACTCTGACTTCGAATCAGCGGACTGGGTCAACAATTTCCTAGACCGTTTCTGGCTTATCTATGAACCTGTGCTTTCACAAACAATCGTAGCTTCGGTTGACCAAGTTCTGAGCACGAACTGCCCCCCATTCTTAGACTCCCTCCGCTTGAGCACTTTCACGCTTGGGACGAAGGCTCCTAGAATTGACAAGGTCAAGACCTCTCCTAGGACGCAGGATGATGTCGTCCTCATGGAATGGGCATTGTCGTTCACCCCTAACGACACCTCGGAGATGACAAAGAAGCAGAAGGAGGCAAAAGTCAACCCGAAGATTGTGCTGTCTGTTCGGCTAGGGAAGGGTGTCGCTAGCGCAGTGATGCCAATCCTGTTGGAAGACATCAGCTTTTCAGGCCTACTCAGAATCCGCCTCAAGTTGATGACCACTTTCCCGCATATTCAGTTGGCGGACCTGTCGTTCATTGAGAAGCCTGTGATCGATTATGTCCTCAAACCCATCGGTGGTGACACTTTCGGTTTCGATGTTGCCAACGTTAGTATGTGACACCACGTCTTGGCTTTGTCTCACCTTTTTTTGTAGATTCCTGGCCTCTCAAGTTTCATACGTGACATGGTGCATGGAACATTGGGACCCATGATGTACGATCCGAACGTCTTCACACTTAACCTTGAGCAGCTCCTCTCGGGCGAGGCACTTGACACCGCGGCCGGTGTCCTCCAGGTCCATGTTCATTCTGCTAGAGGCATTAAGGGCGTGAAGCTTGGTGGCGGGACGCCTGACCCCTTCGTTAGTCTTAGCATCAACAACAGAGCACAGCTCGCGAAGACCAAGTACAAGCATAGCACGTACGTACTACATCCCTTCCCCCACGCTATCCTGCGGTCTCACAAGGCATACTCAGGACGAACCCTTCATGGATGGAGACGAAGTTTTTACTTGTCAACAACCTTACAGAGACGCTTGTGCTCTCTCTGCTTGACTACAATGACCATCGTAAGAACACCGAGCTCGGGAACGCGAACTTTGATCTCTCGAAGTTGCGTGAGGATGCGTCGCATGAGGGCGTCGAGGCTCCGGTGCTGAAGGACGGCAAGGAGAGAGGGATGGTGCGGTTTGACGTAAGCTTCTACCCCGTCCTGATGCCTGAGGCAGGAACTCTCGAGCTTCCAGAGAGTAGTGAGTTATCGTGCTCGTTGTAGTTAGCTCAGCCCCACTGACGCCCTTCCTACAGAGGTCGGCATCGTGCGCTTGATGCTGCACCAGGCGAAGGACCTGGACCACACGAAGTCCATGACAGGCGACCTCAACCCATTTATGAAGGTCTTCCTGGGCAACTCCAGGAATGCCCTCCACTCGACCGGCAAGGTGAAGCACACGAACAATCCCGTCTGGGAGTCCGCCGCCGAATTCCTCTGCACGGACAGGGCCACCTCCGTCATCACTTTGAAGGTCGTCGACGACCGCGACTTCATGAAGGACCCCGTCGTCGGGTACATGACTGTCCGGCTCGAGGACCTGCTCGCCACGAGCAAGGAGGCGGGTCGCGACTGGTGGCCGCTCAGCGGCTGCAAGAGCGGGAAGGTAAGGCTCAGCGTCGAGTGGAAGCCGTTGAACATACCTGGGGCACTGCACGGCGCGGACCAGTACGTGCCCCCCATTGGCGTCGTGCGGCTGTGGCTGCAGAAGGCGACGGATGTCAAGTGCGTCTAGCGTTGGCGGCCTCTATATTTATGTTCTCACATGAGCGCTTTCGTAGGAACGTCGAAGCCGCGTTGGGTGGAAAGGTGGGCTGCATTGATTGTGATTCTGAGAAGCTGTCAGTTTCATGCTTCTACTTCCATGACAGAGCGACCCGTATGTGCGTGTGCAAATCAACAATGTTACCCAAGGCAGGACGGAGGTGGTCAACAACAGCAAGTCCTCGTTTACGTCATCCCTTCTGGTGTCTCTAATTACTCCTTTCTGAGCAGACTTGAATCCAGAATGGGACCAGATCATCTACGTTCCCGGTAAGTTCACTCGGAACGTGTCCAGAGTGTGCTGCGCATACTGATGGGTGGTCGACAATAGTGCATTCACTGAAGGAGGTACGCATGGAAGTTTCATTTTACTTGACGCACATTCACAAAACGAGCAGATCATGACGCTCGAGTGTATGGACTACCAATACTTGACGAAGGTAAGTTTACAGCATGAGGAACGCAGCGTCCTTGTCTAAGTCTGGAGCAGGATCGTTCCCTCGGGTATGTTGAGCTCAAGGTTTCCGACCTGGCGCGGTCTTCAGAAGGAGGCGAGTATCGCCACGCTCCGACTGGCAAGAAGGTCGCTGCGGAACCCATCAAGCTCGATAAAGGTGGACTCAAGGGCAACTTGCACTACGAAGCTGAGTTCATCCCTGCGCTCCCCGTCAAGGACGTCAAGTTCGAGACGGGAGTCAACGAGATCCAGCGTGCGTCGCAGCGCAACGGAGAGAGCGACGGCGATACGGTTCTCGACGATGCCGGGTCCGGTAGGTCGTCGGAGGAGGAGACCGTGCCTGAAGGTATTACTGCTTCCGGCCCCCTCAGCCCTCTAAGCCCGGCGTTCAAGATCGTAAATGAGAATGGGACTGCTAAGGCCAACGGCAATGGTACTGCGCACAAGAAGACCAACTCGAACGATACTGCTATTAGTGCCGAGTCTGCGGATACTACTCCGACTACGGATGTCGCCAAGGCGGAGGGCAAGCGGGAGGATGAAGGCTTGGAGCTCAGTAAAGATGAGCTCCTCAAACACCGTTAGTGTCACCTTATCCTGGATCACATGTCATCGACTGATGGCGTCTTGCAGAGTCTGGTGTTATCATCTTCAACGTCATCTCTGGACATCTACAGAAGAAGGCGCGGCTCGAGGTACTCTTGGATGACGCGTATTGGCCTGCATTCAGCACCGTGCGGGCCCATGCACACAATGTGCACTGGGAGTACATCGGCGAGGGCGTCATCAAGGAGCTCGATTTCGGCCGCGTGTGGCTCCGGCTCAACGAGGCGGATGAGGGCGATAAGGACGACGTCTACGCTGAGTACAAGGGGGAGGCCAAGACGTTCTTAAAGCAGACCCTCGTGCGCTTTCACTTCGGTTGACTGTTGTATTTGTCCTTGACGTTCTCTTCGTTTAGGACTGTCCATCCACTTTCACCCTCCTTCATAAAGATGACCCAGAGAAGACGTCAACGATCGAGATCGAGACTCGCTATGTACCTGTTCCTATGACGCTGCAACCCAGAGAGAGTATCAACAGTGAGTTTATCGTGCTACTCTGTTCCGTAGAGATTACTCACAACTACTGTAGACCAGGGAAGTCTTTCTGTCGAGCTATTCGACGGTCGTGACATCCCAGCTGTCGACAGAGGAGGTGTGTGCGATGTTATTCAGCAATTTTTGTTTTCTGACCATGCCAATAGGCAAGTCGGATCCCTTCGTTGTGTTCTCTCTCAACGGGCAGAGGATATACAAGTCGCAGACGAAAAAGAAGACGCTTACTCCGGAGTGGAATGAGCGCTTCGAGGTGGCTGTGGTATGTCCGGATCTGTCAAGAACGATGCGTTTCGCTGATGTTTATGTCGTAGCCTTCACGGGTTGCCGGTAACTTCATGTTGGAGGTATTCGATTGGAACCAGATTGAACAGGCCAAGAGTCTTGGACTTGGCAAGATCCAACTTGATGACCTGGAACCATTTGAAGTGGCCGAGCGAGTTATCCCTCTATCTTCGCCGAAGCATGGAGAGAAGGGCAGCATCAGGGTCTCCCTACTGTTCCGTCCTGAGATCATCGTCAAGACACGCAAGAATACGTCGACTTTCTCCACTGCGGGCCGAACAATGACTCAGATCGGCCACCTCCCTGTTGGCGCAGGCAAGGGCGTCATGTCAAGTGTTACGGGTGTGTTCAAGCGGGACTTTGTGAAGACCAACGGTTCCGTCGATTCCGACCTTGAGAAGCCTCCGGTTCCGGAACTGCCTGCGGGACAGTCCTCCAGACCCGCGGGTGGGTTGGCTGCGCCAGCCAGCGTGGGGACAGCTGCAGCTGCCTTCCCCCACATCACTGCTGCTGGGGAGAGTGCGCCGGGTCACGCCCAGGAGCCTGGCACATTACGAGTCATGGTTCTGGATGCGAAGGACCTGTCTCCTGGGGATGCGAAACCTTATGTCCAAATTCGCGTCGGTGATAGGCAGTACAAGACGAAACACGCGTCGAAGACAGCAATGCCAGAATGGTATGGTCAACTCACTCTGTGAATCCATGTACTGGTATTGATGGTGTGTGTGTGCAGGAATGAGTCGTTTACATTCGCGGCAGCTCCTGCAGTCCAGACCAAAATGTACGCATGGGTCTACGATCACAAGACTCTGGGGAAGGATAAGGAACTGGGCTCCGCCGAGATTGACGTACGTATGGATGCCTCCTCTCTTTTCGCAATCGCTTATCAATCCATCCTACATCCAGCTTTGGCGACATCTACAGCCTGGAAGTGGCGTATCCACGGCCGACGTCTTTGCTGAGTTGCGTGAGGGACAGGGTCTCTTACGTTTGCGCTTGGAGTTCGATCCTGACGCCAGTGGCAACCTCCCAAGCAGTCGATCGCGTTCGTCCTTCCAGTCAATGGACCGTACCATATCTGCCCCCACATCGCCATCAAGATTTAGCTTGAGCGGTCGTCGAAAAGCGGATCGCGACGATTGAAAGAGGTTATCAGTGTCACAACTCTTGCATTCGCGCACACGCGTTCTGTTGTCTCCTTTCACATTCACGAGAACATCAACGTTCCCATTTAATAATGCTTCATTCATCATGCATTCACGACTACTTTAAACTCTGTATTACCTGGACTTTATCTTGCAATCAACTTATACTCACTTAGGATAGGATAATACATACGTCAACGCTGCTTGGTCTACTTGAGGATGCAAGTGAAATCATTGTCGTGGATTATGCATCTCAAATCGAAACGAACACAACTACAGATGGAGCAAACGGCATACATGGTGAGACATGTTTAGTGTCTAACGCTACGTCGCAACTGCCGTTGCGGTTTCTCCGTCACCATCGCTTCGAGTTCGTCATCCGCAACGGTACGATGCTTTCCAAGCTGTCTGTTGTATTAGACTGAAATCAGACTCTTCGAGTGAAAAGATAATTTGCAAGGCGTACCTCTTCTTTTTCTTGAACGCATCCGCTTCACCTGGCTTCGGGACATACTCAACGCCAGGGCCCCCATTTGCGACAGCCTGTTTTCGAGCCTTCTTGTCCGGGATAATAATCGTGGAGTCATCTGCCTTGTCCAACAACGACAGCTCGTCCATGTCTTGAACGAGCGCTAAATCGCTCGACGAGCTCCGAGTTGGTTGTTTGTTGAGCCTCGGTTTTGCCCTGCCCGCCTTCACGTCCGCCTCGAATATAGGGGAGGGCGGCATTCTCAACGCCACCTGCGCGACCTTCGCGACAGACTTGTTTACAGGGCGTTTTGGTAGCGATTCTAGGACGTCCGAGGTCATGTATTCCGAAGACGACGCGTCGTCGAAGTCCTCTTGGCTTGCAAAGTAAGCTTGGCTCTGTTGGCTAGCCGGATCCATCGTTCGAACGCTTTCGATATCTGAGTTGGCCGAGGTATGCACGGCGGATTTCTTTCCCTTCGTCTTGGCCACTCGTACGAGTGGTGAAGGGGATCTACTGACATCCGACTCTGCCTCGCGGACATCTTCGCGCTGGGGAGCGAGAAGTTCGATTAGACAGGTGCAACGATGGCTGACACGAAACCTTACGAGACTGGTCTCGATCTCATCGTCTTCCTCCTCTGCTGGATCAGATGGAGACTCGATCTCGTCAAAGTCGTCTTCATCGAAGTCATGACGTCGAGGCGGGGCGTTGTGGAACGTCGTTTGCTGGAGCATGTCGAGTTTGGCGTCCATTTTCCGTTCGTTTTGCAAAACCTGAAACAGCACCATGATAGGTGAGCGTGTGTAATCACAGGAGAAGCACTACGGACGCACCTCGTTCATCAGCCGCCGCTTGTACATCTTCTCCATGCTCCGCATGCGCTCTTCCATCTCCTCCATGACCTCCTCGCGCGTGTTTGCTTCAGCAAGCGCACACTGCACCTGCGCATCATACAGCTAGGTCCTACTATTTCAGAAACCATGCGAGCGTAAGCCTCCGCTCGCGAACGCACCTGCGCACGCAGGCTCTCAATCTCGTCAAACAGCGCATCGACAAGCGGGTCGATCGGCCCATCATCGCGATCATCGCTTTCTCCAGGCTCTTCATCCTCTGAGATAATAATGAGCTATGACAATAGAATAGTAGAGTCGTCCTAAGTTCTGACCTTCCAGCACCTCGAGGATTGCCTCGCTGACCTTCCTCCCCGGTCCGCCTGTCGAGATCGTCACCTTACGCCTGTGCGGTCCTACGTCAGTGTTCCGTGCACGCAAAAGTTCAGGCCTGTCCCTGCTACCGGTGGGGACCACCCGCGGTATGGTGGTCGCCGGGGCTGTGCATACCTCCCGCGCCAGCGCGGCGAATCGCATGACGTGCGAGTTCTCGTCGAAACCTGTGTCGTACGGGTTCACATTCACGATCATCACCTGTTATCAAGAGACATCACACCGCAAGGTCGCTACGTCAGAGACACAAAAATCTAGCACGCTTAGGACGCGTACCGCTTTGCCATCGCCCACGAAGTAATCCATGAGCACTTCTGTGAGTTTGCTGTGGCGGAAGGGCACGATCGCGAGCCCCTTCTTGACCTCACGCGTGTCGACGCGTGTACCGGCGGCGGCAAGGCTGCGCGCGACCGTGCGCTGGTTCGCACGGAGCGTCTCCAGACATTGCCCGAGAACCATGAGCGACTTGTTTATGCTGCCTGCCTCACGTAGGCGGTCCCCCGAGGTGTGTGTGTGCTTCGTGCGCTCGGACCCTGCGAGGTCGACAAGGGTGAGGCGTGAGGTTTGTATAGACGTGGGGTCCTGCATGGGACGAAAGTTTAGAGTGAGCACAAACCATCCAACCTACCGAATCTGGAAGACGGGATTCAACGTACATTACGTTCGCCGCGATGCACGCGCAGGACCTTGATCGTGACGAGCGCGTGGCTTCTGCTACTCTGGCTGTTCGCAAGCGTGCCGAAGACACGGCGGTGCAGCTGGCCGAGGCGTAGGAGCGCCTTCGCCTGTGTCGCGCTCTGCACGCGGATCTGGCGTAGGCCCGCAACATACTTGCCCGTGCCGCCGTCGCCCGCGGGTGCGCCATAGTCGGACGGAGGGCACGACTTGAGTGGCAGCGCCTTGCGCGTGAGGAGGAGCGGATTCGCCTGGGACGAGGGCACCGGTAGGGCGAGGAAACTGGAGGTCGGGCGCGGGATACCTGAGGGCCCCAGCGCGGGCGTGCTGCCCGGGGCATCGACGGACGCAAAGAGGTCGTAGACTTTCTCGTTGTAAACCTCTGCATAGGAGAGCCAGATGGTGTATTCATGGTTCCGGTCGAGCTTGAGCACTGTCGGGTCGGTATCGGCGTCTGCAGAGGAGGAGTCTTCGAGGATGTCGGCGAGGGCGGGAGAGGAGGAGGGGATGTGGAATGCGGTGGGCTCGATGGAAGAAAACTCGCTCGCGAGTTCAATGCCTTGCAGGCGAACCGGGCGGAACTGTGGCTGAATGAGTAGATGAAGATTGCGGAAGACGAGAAAATTGAACACACTCGATCGTCGCCGTGTAGACCCTCGATGCTGTTGAATATGACATCAAGTGTCCTTGGCAGGATTCCCGCGTTTCCCTCACTCGATCCTCCCTGGATCGTATATGTTTTTCCAGAGTTGGTGACCCCGTACGTGAACAACAGTCCGTTCTGGCCCTCGAGCACATCCCGCACTAAGGGCAAAGTTGTATTGTTGAAGAAGTCCGATTGCGTGGTATCGGGAGGAAAGATGTGGGAGAAGGTATACATCGAGGCAGGGTTGACGGAGGACATCCGCGAACGAGGGGACGAATATGGGTCGCCCATGCGAACTACGGTATCGGAAATTGGCTCGAGGTAGGGTTCCAAAGACGGTCCACCTTCGCCGAGTTGAGGACGGATACGAAGGAAGGCCTGGACATCGGGTCAGCGCGACTTGAAGTGCATAAAAGATTGAAAATGACCTGAATGGGCTCCCGCTCCGTGTCCATTGGAAGAGGTATAGGAGTGGCGGACTTTGGGATAACAAACTTCTCCGGTAGTTGATGTGTATGTGCGCCGCCTTCTGCAGATCGGGCATCGACTGAGTTAGCTCTATTCAGAAGAGGTTTCCGAGACGCAGCAGTCATCTTCTTGGCTTTTGGTGCAGACTGTGCAGCATGTTCTGTCTTTGAAGCGGCGCGGGTGGTTCGGGTGGTCGCAGGTGCGGCATTGACTGCTGTGGGTTTGGTACGGGTTGACGCACGGATGGCGGCACCTCTTGGCTTGCTTGACATAATGACTTTCTTGGAGATACTGATACAAGAATCTTAAAGCAATATTGTCGGCGTGCATACAGTATGTGATGCAGCTCTTGCAGTGCCCGGGAAGATGGAAGAGATGGAAACAAACGCGAACATGCCCCAGCAGTTGAAGGACGAGCGTCTAATGCACGAGACGTACACGAGGGCGCGTTCATCACGTGATCGTCGCGCATCGTTTGATGCTTACTAAGCGAGAGGTTGTCCTTAAAGTTATACCCTCGACGATCCTCTTTATCCTAGTCGGCCAGCCCTCACCGCTGACGGTACTTGTCGAAGTTGGCCGTCCACAATCACAATCTTGGATAGAAGAGTTCTAGCTTTGGTGGTCCGCGAAGCTTAAGGACAAACGGTGGCTTCACGCTTGAATTGTATTCCAGTTTCCTCTCGGCTCAACTTCACGACGCGTACAACGCAAACACTGGCTGAGTCGTGAGAGATATAATTTGATATCTTGAGCCACGAACATTTGGAATGCGCGTCTTCTGTGGCCTTCTCAACGATGGTGAACAAGGTATCTCCCAATAGACGCAGGTCCATTGCGGTCCTCGGTCAATCCTCCTCAAAACAGAGCCAGAGTCGCAGGAGAGCGTACAGTATCGCACCAGGAGAGAAGCTCAGTCCTGCCGCCAAAGCCCGCCGGTCTCTGGTGCGTGTGCTATATTTCTCTCCGCGCGTGTCATTCCTCAGCTTCAGTTAGGCTCCGCGCAAAAGTATTCTCAAGGCCTCCATTAACTTCCAGGATGGCGCGGAATCCTCCACATTCACTGGCGATGACAACATCACACAGACCATGGACTTTACCGACATCCACAACGCCGCTGCTCGCAAGAGTCTCGGACGCCGCGTCAGCTTCGCCAGCCACGCCCATGTTCGTATCTTCGAGAGAAAGAAAACCAACGGCAGTGCCGATCCTCCATTTTCACCTACTCAAGGATCCTTCCCACAAACTGAGAGTCGAACAAATGACGAGAATGTATATCCAGATACTGCACGCGGAGGTCGCCGCAGCTCCGTGCGCCGTCGTTCGTCCACTAGGTTCAGCGAATTCGGCGAGCAGTCAATGGATATGGACATTGATGACGATGCCCCCGTCCCGGACGACTTCATCAACGAGAACAATATCTTTCATCAGGAGGGCTCCGCACTCGAGGACGACGAGTTCACAGAGGATGAAGACGACGAGGATATGGAGGTTACAGAAGCCATCCAACTTAACATAAATCGCAAGCGTTCCCTTTCGCTTGGTCCAGGACACCCATCTCTCGCCCTCCGCCGCCGCTCCTCCATTGCACCCGCCACCTCTACCCAACATCAGTCTGAGAACCAGATCCCGCGACCTGGTCAGCAAGCACATTTCAATGCCGAACCTAAAATCATTGAAGAGGGGCAGAACGTAGATCAGGACCTCACGACCTCCTCCGCGCAATCCCAGTCATATCTCTCCGAAGATCCTTCCGATGAAAACACGGCGCCGATGGAATTCACCATTCCCATCTCGCGCTCCCTGCGACCTCCACCGGAACGGAGCGAAGTCTGGCAGCAGCTCGCGGCAATAACGCACGCTGGCGTGGCGAGTGAACCACCGCCCGAATCCGACGAGGATGAGCCCTTCCTGCAACCGGATAGGGACGACACTGCGGAAGACATGGACCTCACTGCCGCGACACAGCGTTTGCTGCGCGCACGCTCGTCCATTGGGCTCCCGCCGCTCAAAGGGGGCGACCCGGACGCGGACGCTGAGGATGACTTCGGTGGCGCGGACTCATTTGACGATGGGGTGCAGGGTAAGATACCGGACGACAGCTTCACCTCGACTGAGGACAGCTTCGCAGACGACGGTGCCGCGGGCGACCGAACGATGAACATCACCGCACTCATGCGGCAGAGCCTCGGCGCGACCGACTCGTCTATGGATGTGACGGGTGTGTACGACGACGAGAATGTCGTGCGGGTGCCTGTTACCGCTCCTCGTGAGCGCGTAGATTCCTTGCCAGCTCCTGTCGCTCCGGCAGAAGAAGCACCTCCTACATCTGCCTCTCTCCCGTCAGTGTTCACCGCCACAGAGTCTGCGCGTCCCAGCGTCTTCTCGATTGCGAAGACCCCAGTCCCTACGCCGCGCTCCCCCGCCGAAACCGCTGCCTCCGCAATTATTCCCAAGCCATTCACCTTCAGCCTCGTCCGCGCTCCCTCACCAACAAAGGGTGCCGCACCCTCTCCTGCACCCTCTTCTTCCATCCCCCGCCCGATCTTTGGTCAAGCCCGACCGCACAAGGGCACCGCAGCGTTCGCTTCCCCGACTCCGCGCAAGTCGCCCCTCAAGCGCCCCATCACAGACAGTGCACAGGATAGGCCAAGCCCAGCCAAGCGGCCCGCTGTGGGCAGGCTCGAGCCCGCTAAGGTCGCCATATTTGAGCCGCCACAACCGCAACCCATGGCGAATAGGCGGACAAGCGCGGTGCGCAGGCCTTCAGGTTACTTTGCGCAGCGCAAGAGTCTTGGAGCAGGCATCCTCCCACCTACTATCACGAACGCTGCTAATGCGGACACGCGCACGGCGGCGGGTCCGAAGAAAATTGCGGGCCAAGGCCTTGGATTGGGGCGCTTCCGCGCGAGCGTGGGAGCTGTACCGTCAGGTAACGGTCCGGGAATTGGCGTCGGACAGAGTCAGCCTGGCAAGGAGGGTACTTCGCTCTATCCGGACGTCGCGAATATTGTACGGCAGGATCCGCCGACACCATCGAAGGCCCTTAGCCCGGCGCCGGGCCCCAAGGCAGGCGGATGCGAGCGTGAGGTACTCCGCCAGGTGGTTGCTGCGCCTAGCCCGACCCGCGGCTCACCTGCGCCTGCGCTGCGGCCAAGTTCGCCGGCGCTCGGTGCTGTGAAGCAGGAGACCCCTCAGCGGTCGGCTTCACCTGCTGTTGGGTCTCCAAGGCGGCCATCTCCAGCTGTCATTGCGTCCACTTCGGAGTCAGGGATAATTCTTGATTTGCCACTAAAGGATGTGGACATTCCCGGCATCCTACAAACTGCACCTCTGCCATCCGCTGTCACTGCACAATGGCGCGACGGCGTCGAAGACGACGCGGGTTTCGAGGATGAAGGGGTGCGTGATTTATTATAAGTTCCATTCGAACCGCTAAAAACGCTAACATACTCGCTCACTCACTCCGACAGCCCCCAATCTCAATAGAACAATTCTTTACGATGACCGGGATCCGTTTCATGGACGAGTTGACGATGCCCAAGCCTCGCCAATCGGTAGTCCCGCCCATGCAACTGCGCTCGCGGGCGCGCAGGCGCTCTTCGTCCGAGTTTGCTGCGGAGCAAGACGAGGACCCGATTCCGCTCGCGGAGTTCTCCATCGCGATGGCGGTGGAGGTGCCGCAGTTGGAAATCTACACGGCGGTTGTGAACGACTTGACCGCTTGGATTGGGAACAGCAAGAAGATCTGCCTCGAGGCGGAGCGCGAGACGGAGAAGGACACCCCTGAGCTCTTCAGGGAGTTTGCTGCCGCAGACGAGTCGGAGAAGGCGATGCTGGTGGTGAGTACCTCTTCCTTTCTAGAGAGGGCTGACCTTGAGATCAGGTCTCGGGAACGCAGCACCAGTTGAAGCTGATCAAGGCAAACAACTACGGGACCGCCAAATCACAGTGGTATGACTGGAAAACGACCTGGGTGAACCGGCTATACGACCAGGCTGAACAGGAGTTTTCCCATCTCGAAAGCGTGTGTCCTTTCCCCATTGTTTTCAGGCAGATTTAATCCTTTTTTGTGCGTCGCAGGATGCGCAAGTGCTTGCGGATCTCATGAAGGAGGCGCAGGATATCTTACCTGCGCTCCGCGGGGAATACGCACAGGTCATGGCGGAACTCCAGCAGGAACAAGCGGACATCTCGGAGATTGAGAACTCCGACCAAGATTTCCTCAACGAGTTGAAGGCTACCATTGCGGAACAACAGTACGTCCGCACAATGCCTGGTGAGATTTATCTCAGAGCTCATCAAAAAATAATTCAACTTCAGGACCGAGCTCGAAGTATTCCGCAGTGATGTCTCCGAAGGAAAAGCGAAGCTGGAACGGCTGGAAGAGAAGCTCGCCGAGATTAACGCACAAAAGAAGGAAGCGTCGGTAGCGATCGCAGAGGCTCAGTATTTCGTTCACCTCAAGAAGGAAGGCACAAATTTCGAGGTCTTCAGACTAAAAGGTACGTAGCCTCTAATCAGCTTGGCATCGTTTGGGACCTGAGAGGCCTGCGGATCCTCTAGAGGAGCTGGAAGCGCTGCAAGATCTGCATTACTGGCGTGCTACGAAGGTCCAGGCTGACCTCACCGAGTTCGTATACGCTTCAAGATACCAGGTGTCTATCCCGTGCCTCAAATACCGGCCGACGCTTGCCAAAGTCAGTGTCTGCAAAGCGAAAAATATCCGGACAAGGGAGCGAGATCAATTTCCCCGCTTCACCGACCTCGCGATACAGGTCGCGCAGCAGCTCGTGTTCGAGGCTCCACCACATGCAAACATCCGAGAGGTATTAAATACAGGGATTCGTTGTCCGAGCGATAGTTGACGCATATTTCGCAGATCGTTGAGCTGCTGGGCGACTTTTGGTCATCATGCGCGCAACTCCGTGCACAGCTAACTTTCCTCGCCATCAAATACCCACTATCAGTAGAAGCTGTTCAGAGCCTGAACTCAGGATTGCCAGATCTTCATATCAAGGCGACAGTACTGTTCCCAAGCGCGAAGGGGAAGGCGTATATATCCTTCATCTTGGATAGACAAACGTACTCCAAATGGCCTATTTCCATTGGTTCATTGAAGGCAACCGTAGAGGTCGCGTACGGGCGCGTAGAGTGAGTCCACACTCACCATTCACTCTCATCTGTCGCTAATCCGCGATGACACTGCAATAGACGAAAGACTGCGTTGGATGCAGTCTTGGGCCGGTTGGCTCAGGCCAGTTCTGTCGACAGTCATGGCTGTTTATTAGACGCGTGCATCGAAGCTACAGAGCAATTTGTGTAATGATATATACCCGTCGAAGTTTGGAATACCTGTACTCGCGTATAAACACCATCGTTAATGATATCGTGATAGTCGTCGAGAAATCGGTATAAGATAGTGGCACAAATGTGGCAATGAGTGAGCCTGTTGGCAAAAGGTGAGCTCGACCATCACTCAGAAGCGATGGGGAATAACTCACGAAACGGTCTCGAGATGATACATACGAGAGTATATGCCTCGCGTTCAGCTGTGGTTCAGCCCAGCCAGCAACACGGCAAGCATCTCGCGATTGGCTCTAACGAGCTCAAGCTCGCCCTCCGCGGTATCGCGCACGGCGCCCCACGCAGCGCCCGCATCCCATGCGCTGCACGCGACCTCCCACCTCGCCTGCTGCGCGCGAAGCGCCGTGGCGGTAGACGCCTGGGCGCTCGCGTGCATCTGCGCGAGCGCCTGCTGCACGGCCTGGTCGCGCAGCGCCTCTGCGTGGAGTAGCTGCCCCTCCAGCGACGCGATATACTCCGACCGCTGATCATCCACGCGCAGGTTGCCATGGACCTGCTCCTCCAACTGTGACATCTGCCTCGAGAGCTCCTCAGCGTCGCGCAGACGCGCCTCCTTTGCGGACTGTAGCTGGCTCTGGAGGAGCTCAATCGCAGCCAGCTGCTCCCTCGCTTTGCTCTCCGCGGACGCCAATTGCAGACGCAGGAGTGTGGCATTGGCCGCATCACCCATTGACGCGTCCGAATCCATGTGGTGGAATTTCAAGCTAGTGTTGTACATGGCAGGCGATGGCGTAACGTCGGGGAGGAGGACCTGCGATATCGAGCCATATCCCGTCGGGGATGGTAAGGCGCTGAGATTCGGACTTTCAGGAATATCCAAGAGAACGGAGCTCGGCGCAGGGGAGATAAGTCCGGGGTCAAAAGGTGCGGGCATTTGGGAAATCATGTTCTCGACGTCCTCGTCGTCTAATGTCTTGTTGTGTCGGGCAAGCTGCTCCCATGACAGGATCGAACCGCGTTCGTTCGCTCCATATTGTGCCTTTGGGCGCAGGAAGGGCGAGTTGTCCGAGGTGGGGGCGGCTGGGGAGATATACGAGAGATTGGAACGGGTGGGCAGGAACGGTGAACGGGAGGGTGTCTGAGGGCTCTCAGACTCGGATGCATAGATTGTTCTGAACCTCGGGAGGGCGGGCGTAGGTGCTGTGGGCGAAGCCACGGCTGAAAGCATGAACTCCACATCGTTAGCGTCGACGCTATCGACGCTATTGCCTTCGGTGAATGTGGTCCGGGTGGGAGTGGCTGAGGCGGATGCGCGGTGGATGGAGGTAGGGCTGCCATTCGCAGCTTTGCGCGCAGAGAGCTTCCCCAGGGGCGACTCTGGCGCGGACAGTGCAGGACCACGCCGCGGGCTAGGACTTCCATCGCGGCTACTGGACCCTCCGGTACGTTTGATGTTGCTGAGCCCAGTGGGCGTCTTCGGCGTGCGTGGAGACGCAGAAGACGATGACGAGGAGGGGGGGCGAGGAATGACAGTACGGGAAGCAGTTTGGGATACGGCAGTCTTCGCTGCCTTCGTAGGACGAGACGACGTGTGACGTGGTGAAGGAGCGTGTGCGGGTGAAGAGTTCTTGCTCTTCTTGTCGGGAGTAACGGGCCTCACGTTGATTGCTGAGGTGAGATTAACCTGGAGGGCGCCTCGACGGGGTAAAGGGCTGATGGATCTGCTAGCTTTGCTTGGAGGAGGTTGTAGTTCTGTGATGTATTTGCCTTTCGGGATACCCTCCGTCTCGTCGCTCGATTCACTGATTAGGTGTCGCGAACCAGCATGAGGTGATGGAGACCGCTTAGCGGGGGCAGTTTCGATCAGCGCAGATTTGGGCCTATACTTGGGGAGCGCAGACGATGCAAGCGAGCTTCTCGGGCGCAATGTAGCCGAGCGAACCACGCTCGTCTTGGGCGAGGTCGCCAGCGACGACTGCTCGTCGGATGAGGTAGTGGCGGGCCTCTTAATTGCGGACAGTCTTTTGCTACTGCGGGTGATGGTTCTGTCCTTGGCGGCGGGGGACACATCGCGCTCTGTCTTTCTGAGGAGAGGCTTGTCGATGGACGAGCGGGGTGCAAGATGAACTGTGGTGGTGCGTCGAGCGGAAGCGTCTCTCGCCTTCTTGCTCCCTTTCTCCTTCTCAACCGCGGACTCCTTCGAATCTTTGTGCATAACGTCTGCGAGGGCCTTGCCGAGAGACTGGCGGATAGAGCTGCGAGTGATGGGCCGGGAACGGATGCCACTGGCTGGGCCTGTGAGTTCAGCAGACATGGGGAAGTATATAGGTTGTCCAGCGGTGAACCTGGGATGGAGTAGCGTGGGCGTGAAGGTCGTGTGGGTATGAATGAAGGTCGTTCAGGCGTCGTGTCGATGGAAACTCGACTTTCGGTCGTTGCCTGATGGCAATCCCATCGCGTCCCCTTCAACTTGGCCCAAACTTCGCGTAAACATTCCCGGTCACGAGGTGCAACGTGGGTCCACAGTCGCGTATGTGGCTGCCTGACCCCCGTCCTTACAACGTACTCTACCACATGAATCGACCAACGCCTGCCCTCTCTTTGTGCAGAAATACCCACATGGTCACCCCGTTTACCGTGCCGTACCATAGACCCTCCACCAACACTCCCCACACGGGCACATCGGTGATCTGCGCTCGAAGCAGGATGTAAGGAATGAGGAAGTATCGCGGTTCTAGAAGGGGGGTAGGAATCAGCGTGGGCACTACGAAAACTGCGAGCAGGATGTTCTGCAGCAAAGTTTGATCCTGCCCTGCAATTTGGAGTAACGAAGTCAACCCTTGGCCTGTACAATGCTAGCCGACCAGAACGACATACCAGTCCGGATGTACCATGCCCATGCGCAGGCGATGTACACAGGTATAAGAAGATACGGTACTACAGGATGGAGGAGGAATATCCGCCGCCAGATGTAAAACGTATAATGGCGATTATCCGAGAGTAGGAACGGGTGGTGTATCCTGCACGCAAGATTAAGTTACCCCCCTCAAACGGAACTCATGAACGAACGTGAATTTGTAGATCGTCATTCCCATAATGATGGCGACCAGGCCAGTGATCGCTGTATTCCTGAGCGACTAGTGAACACGCAGGAGCCGCACCGCACGGACATGGTACTCACCTTGCGCCACCGAACATTCGCAATCGAACGTCCCGTGCCAGTTTCTGTGGGCCTCCCTTCCCACTAATCAATGCAGGCCATCCAAAAATAGTCGCGAAGCCCACGAAGTAATACAGCTGTGGGACATGGAAAGCGGGGATGTGGTTTGACTTATCTCCTAAGAGGGGATCAGCATTGAATAGGGACTCAACAGGGAAATATGCATTTTACCTAGAACAATACCACCGTTCCATAGAACGAAGGCGATGAATCCTGCAAGGACAAAGCCGTATGGGACGAACGACGGAAGGATATCCAGAACTATTGCAGGCGCAGACAGGACGGAACGGACCAGATCAACTATGGATATCATACAGTAAGTGAGCAGCTCTCACAGACGAACAACTCGACTTGCTTGGAGTAGCCACAAGAGCCGGTGGGTCGTGGAGTTTCGCGTACGGCTTCTCATTTGGGAGGGCGTGCCGGAAGCGTAGGTACATCAGTTGACTGGATGCATAGCCATAGAGCACCCATATTATGTTGTTCTGGCGGAAGGTGCAGCTGATCGCGCCTAACTACCGTCCTTGTCCCGCATCAGTTAACAATAATTCATGGGGCAGCCCCACGAGCACGCGAGGCGCCACATACCAAGGCCGCGAGCCAGTGCTTGCCCTGGGTAGCAGACACGATTGATGACACAACGAATAACAGGCTGGGCACATCGGTGTAATACAGGAACGCGAAGAACCATGCGATCGGGAAGGCGGACAGCACGACGGCTTCCGGATCGGGCACAGCCAGCGAATGCGGCGGCCTCTCGCGCCTGTAGTAGCACACCAGGCGTGTCATTACGATCGGCAACACGAGGAGGCAGAGCAGTGGCGTGAGCCGGAGCATGGCGAGGTTACACTTGAGCAGGAACACCCGTTTCAGAACCAGGCTCAGCACATATCTGCGGGAAAGCCGGGTTGAAACGTCGGATCTCAGTGTCGCGAAGGGTTGCAAGAACTTACAAGCCTGGAGGTGTGGTGATTTTAGGGTCCCAATACGAGTAGTCGCTCCGACAGTACGCCTGCGCCTGCGGGACGTGAAATGGCTCATCCTGAACGCGCGTGTCAGCGGCGGACACACACAGCCTACGCACCCGTACACACCATGTATGGTTCTGTGACCTCTTCATTCACAGCCTTCAGAACGAGGACTGACACCGCCATAAATAATGCATAGTATGTCGACGCGGAGGGCGGCAACGATGACATTGATGATGGCGGTAGTGAGCTACTGTTAGTCTCCCGAGGGCAGATGGTAGACACTCTGCTTCAACCTCGTACCTCGGATATCGGCCCGTGTCTGACGTCTGCTTTCTATCACGGGCTCTTACTAGGAGGTCTTGATTGCCGAACCGGCACATCACGTGCTGGCACAACGCGTCTGTAAATCGCGCTGAACGCGTCGCGTTTCGAGCGCAAGAAGCACCCGTTGTCCTGTGCTGCATGTGTATACAATACTTTCCAATGGGTATATTAATTGAGATTGATTTTGGAGACTTTGCTGTCTTATCTGCTTTGTACTGGTCCAAGAGGGCATTACATGTTTGAATCTCGTAGGAATCACTGCGTTTTTGCCCTTATGTCTGGGTGCAAGATACCCCCATGGATACGTGGTATAACTAGGACCTGGGCTACGCCGCATAGTTCTGCATATCAACCCCCAAGCTGGGTTACCAAGCTTCAAGTGTATCTTTCACTGTGCGATCCCCTGTAGTGAACAAGGTGATACGTTGGCTATGCCGCGCAGCACGTAGTCACTAGCAGTCTAGAAGCTACAGCATACACTTCCTAGGCTACAAGAAATATCAAACTTCAGCTATATTGGCGATGCTCCATGGCTACCATCAACAACACCCGTCTATTCCATTATATACTAATAGTAGATACTCCTGATGCGCTCACATCCCCTACTGCATACCTAATCACACCTGCAACAGAATAGACTTTGCATGTCGATCTTCCGATGGGGTTTGCGACGCAGTCTGTTTCTCACATACCTGTCACGAGAGGTGTCAATGGAGCATCCCAACTTTGGACAAACACAAGAATTGTAGAGCACATCGCATGTTCAGCCATGACCCGAGAGACCAAGAGCATGCAGAGACCATGTCATGGAGATAGAAGGCAACGCAGCACTCCTCGCTCTTAAGGTGACGGCGACGGCACGCCAGAAATATGTTTAGACAGCGGTCAACGGGCCAGTGAATCTGTGGATGGAAGGGTGCGGAACCAGCACGTAGTGTACGCCAGGTGAACTTGACCTTGGACATGATGATGCGCTTGGGCCGATGGAGGCCTGAACTTAGCACTAGTTATATGTACGTCAAGCTTGAAATCGCTACGTGGAATAGCCAATGTAGCTGGTGCAAGGTACACCAGAAAGCCTGTATAGAAAGGAGCACAGTGATGTAGTATAGCTCACGTAGCAGATGGTCGTAGATAAGTGAGATCGTGCACCAAATGCGATGCATAAGCTATGTGGGCTAGCACACATCTTTCACATCAAGATTTATGACATAGCAGTGGGGGTCACAGCTATGTTCGCTATCTGCCCTACTCCGCCTATCTTCACATTGCGACTTCGGCTACCCATCAAACTATGTATTCTATCTGGCGTAGCCTATTCGTAGCAGACCCCCTACTAGAACGGCGAAAACACAGTGAATCCCTCTATTCTCTGTGCCCCGCGCCCAAGCAAAATTCACCATTCCATCACCCATCCATTGTAGCACCTCATCTCACCTGCGATGTGCCCAAACCAGGGTGGAGAGGATCTTCAGGAAGACTTTCGTGAATTTCGGCGGACTTACAGCGCCACCTGCATCACGTGGTATCACAAAGGTTTAAGATTCCGCATTAGAAAGAACTACCAAACTTTAGGCTCCGCCTAAATTTTCCGACCTCTCGACAAGGAGGCGCGTTAGAAAGCAGACTAGCTACTGTTAGTTTCCGAATCGGGAAGGTTCAAGAGCCCGGGCCGTCGACCACTGGCAGGCACGACTGACTGCCTGTGTAACAACAGCCTGCAAGCTGCAGCCATGATACCTACTCCCGACCTCTCACATCTGACGAAGGAGGACTATGAGCACATATATGAACCAGCAGGTTCGTGATACAGCGGGAATGTGCTTTTTTCGGACAAATGACGCGCTTGCCGCAGAGGACACATTTATTCTCCTGGATGCCCTAGAGCAGGACGCCCAAAAATTACGAGATTTGCAGCCGCTAGTATGCCTTGAGATAGGGTACGGGTCTCCATGGTTACGATTCCTGATTATCTGACCCGATTTCTCGCAGGTCTGGCTCTGGATGTGTTTCCAGCTTCGTCGGAAGTATACTGGGAGCCTCTGCAGCGCGTACGTTTCACCAGTCTAATAGGGAACGGTCACCTCACACCAAACGTAGTGTATTTATGTACCGACATAAATTCTCGCGCTTGCTGTGCGACACGATCCACTGGTCGGCAGAACAAAGTGAGCAATACAAGCTCTCCTCATGCTCATCCTCGAGATAGATCCAAGTCACAAACAAACTGCAGTAGATCCCCCTAGAGCCTCTCAATACCTTTCTGGCTGAACCACTATTTCCCCGTCTACACCATGCCGTGGATATCCTGCTCTTCAATCCCCCTTACGTGCCAACCTACTCCGACGAAGCTAACGCTGCACAGCATGGCGCCGATATTCAGGGCTCATGGGCGGGTGGGACCGACGGTATTCAGGTCACGGAAAAATTGCTGCAGCAAGTAGAAGTCCGTAAATCTAGCGGCTATTCGAAGTTGGAGAATTGATATGCAGGACAGGACTTGCTTTCGCCTAGCGGTCGGTTTTATCTGGTCGCAGTCACGCAAAATGACGTACCTGGAATCCGTGCGAGAATGCTCAAGGATTACGGGCTGCAGAGTGAGGTAAGGAGAAAATTCCTCCTTTGGCTCACGAACTCTCTTGGCGCTTGTTGAATTCTTTGTCATCTGATAGGTAGTCTTGCAGCGGGGGGCGGGTATAGAGCACCTCTTCGTAATTCGTATGTCCCGATAGCCCTTCCTCGTGCAGCGTGGAGTATCAAGACTTGCCTATGGCTTATCGTGTGCAAGAATTCGTTGTCACATGTGATGCAAGTTGGGGTTTATTCAATACAATATTTGCTGATACACCTGCTCCTCCGTAAATGACCTCTAATTCTACCACTCCCCTCACTCTGACAGATCGAGACCTTCTAGAGCAGGGATAGGCCGCTCCGCCTGCGGGGTGATGCGGGCACCGTGGCGGCGTTGCTTGGTGTCGAGGTAGTCGACGATCGCAGTCTGACGAGAGAACAGTCTTAGTCCGAAGCGCAACAAGGAGCCTTAGCTGAGAGCCTACGTGAGCAGTAATTCTGTTGTCCCAGAGGACGACGGTGTAAGGCTCCCACTTCACGCGTGCTTGAACATCGGCACTCCGGTCGATGTGGTCATACAGGAGGTTGAGGATGGCGTCTGCGGGGAATGGTTCAGCTAACAAGCCGGAAATATACGCGAAGTACTGACTGGACTCCTCGATTTTTAGCCCGACGATGTACCGAGTGAACTGCCTGTTGACATAAAGCGCCTCCTCGCCGGTGACAGGATGCCTTCTGACAATGGGGTGGACGTGCTTCACAGGCTCACGTCTGACTACACCACCCCGCCTCCCTGAGCGGGAGTACTCGGCTTGTTCGAACCCCGAATGGACGGCCTTGAGCGTCTTCAGGAACGCCACGAACTGTGGGGAGAGCTTCTTCAAGGCGGCGACCTGCGACGTGAAGGAGGTGTCACCGCCTGTAGAGGGCTGCGAGAAGAGGAAGAGGGCGGTCAGGCCGGGTGGCTGGAGCTCGTAGGAGACGTCCGAGTGCCACCCCGTGGAGCTGATGCTGTTGCTACGCTCAAAGTTGAAGGTGGAGTTCTCATCACGGTAAACGAGGTGGAGCTCCGGGTAGTTCACCGGATGGCCAGATGTGGGATGGATGTGCAGGCGTCCGAAGTATCTGCCCCACTCGAGATAGAAGTCGGGACCGCGGTCAATAAAGTCCTGCTGGTCCCTGAAAGCTACCACACCCCGCTTGGCAACCTACACACGATTCCAGATGCGAGAAACAATAAGCTTTTATGAGTCATAGGGGACGCCAACCAGGTTGGGCTTACCTCCAGCGCCACCTGGTCTCTTCCCTCGTTATCGAGGGTGGCAAGGTTGACTCCGGTAACAACCTCACCCAGATGGGGAGTCAGCTGAACCACGCTAGTGGCGTTATCGAGAAAAGCCCGGGGGTTCGGGTGAGACAACGCGCGAGAGGCGGGATCGCCATGATCGAACGGAGTCAGAGGGCGGTAGTGTTCGTCCTGGGGAAATACCGGAAGAAGGTGCGCGTAGCGATATTCTTCGCGCTCCTCCGTCTTATTGTCCTCTGCCGACGGGAGAACAGTCAATTTGGCAGGAGCAGATCCCACAGCGGATTGAGTGATTGTTTGGACCGTCGACATGTCTACGAGTTCACTGGCAGACTGCACGCCGTGAAACGCGGTTCTGCTAGGCATATAAACGGGGCTTTGTTCGTCATCTGAATGTTTGGGCGCGCAATCGTGGCGATTTGTGAGTAATCATGAGAAAGTGGATGCCGTGGATAAGTATGCAGTCACTGGGTGCTCTGGAAATGCGATTCTTGCGAATTCGGCTGTCCGTCGATAGCTCTCCGATAAGAGGTCTGGTCGTCACATCTAATCTTATCTCCTAGAGATGTCGATCTGGAGGGCGAGCCCGATCCTGATCTCCGCTGTCCATCTGGCTAGCACCAGTTATTGTGTGCGTAGGGTTGGCGTAGGGCGCGTCCCTCTCTCCGCCCTCGCCGAAGACAATAAGGACAATAAGGACATTGCTCCCGCCGTCTGTGTTTCTGAATTACACCTGGTCATGTGCTGTCGTATTCGGACGGTTCTGAAGTGCATGTTCCAGATTTATGCTCTTCCTTTCCCCTTGCCTCCCGAAAATGTAAGCGTTCAAACACCTGTTCACCACATTCGAGTCAAGTCAGTTAATACGAGCTGTTCTCACACTTAGATAGGAGTCAACGCCTGTAAACGATGATTGTCTACATCAAATTCGCTGTGCTAGTTGCACCCCATCTCAGATCCGTTATTGTTTCGTGGGCGTCGCCTCTCGTCCTAGCGACTTCACTTCCACGCTGAGACGAAATCTGACTGCAACGCTAACAATTGAAAACCACGTGTGCCTATCACTTTCGAAGCGGACGACGAGAATGAAAAGGCAAGGCATGCCATTTGTTTCAGCATCTCCCTGCGCTTTCGCAGTGCGTACCCTCCTTCTCCCCGAAGATTGTGTCTTGACAGTGTCGTCAGAATGGAGGCGCCAACATCTTCCGTCACTGTTACGTTCCCTCAATTTCTTCGTCGCCGCAACCCCATTCCCGATGTTCCCGAGGACGTTGACTATGTCATGCAACACTTAAACGATCCAAACTGGGATCTGGACCGAGCTTCTCCAAGAGCAAGCATAGACTCTCTCGAGCTTGATGATAAAAGCGGTGTCATCACATCGAGCCGTCTTTCGATTCGCAGTTCCAACGGCGACTCCGACTCGCAAGTCGATTCGAGTTATAGGACTAGCTCGGGGAAAGGGTTTGACGTCGAAGAATATGATGAGTATGTCGGTGGCCTGTTTTCCTACGATTTTCCGCATTAATGTTGTTATCTCAGTGAGTCCCCTTACGCGGAAGTTCGAGCTGCGGTGGCCAACACGGACGATCCGTCTATGCCCGTAAATACTTTCAGAACGTCAGTTTTCTTTCAGCTCCTAGTTTGTCTCGCTAACACACCCGCACAGTTGGTTCATAGGTATTGTGCTAGCCATGGTACTTGCCATATTCAATCATTTCTTTGGTACACGTTGTACGTACTGTGTGCCACTCTTCGATGCATATCCGACTCACTCAGCCTCAAGATCCTTCTGTTGCAATCAGTGCCCTAGTGATGCAACTGGTTGCCCTCCCTTGCGGCAAGGCATTTGAGTATCTTCTTCCGACCACTCGCTTTACCACTTTTGGCTACACTTGGTCCCTTAACCCTGGGCCGTTCAACATCAAGGAGCACACGCTTATCACTGTTATGTCTAACAGTATCTACGGCGATGTCTACGTGTCGTCGGTATTTGTAACGCAGCAGGCTTTCTACCATCAGGCTCTCTCAATTGGCTATCAACTCACTCTCTCACTGTCGACCCAACTTATTGGTTACTCCTTTGTTGGATTCCTTCGTAACTTCCTCGTCTGGCCCTCCAGTATGATTTGGCCGGGCTCACTTGTGTCCTGCGCGCTGCTCCGCACACTTCACAAAAGTTACGGCAAAAAGGAGGGACGCCATATGTCGCGAGAGAGGTTCTTCCTCTATGTCATGATTGCTGCCACCGTGTGGTATTTTTTCCCGGGATTCGTCTTCACAGCGCTCAGCATGTTCAACTGGGTGTGTTGGATCGCTCCCGAAAATCCGACAGTCAATGCTCTGTTCGGATACGCCAGTGGGCTGGGAATGGGCTTCTTGACCTTCGATTGGGCGATGATTTCCTTCATGGGAAGCCCATTAGTTACTCCTGTGTGTCCCCGATTCTGATTGTACGATTTGCCCGCGGTGCTCATATGCTTACACAGTGGTGGGCTGAACTGAACATTTGGGTCGGATTCGTGATTTGCTATTGGGTGATCGCCCCCATTATGTACTGTATGTCTGTTTTCTACAACGTCCTCGATCAGCGCTGACTTGCTGACGGTTTCGTAGTCAAGAATGCGCTTTACGCGAAATATATGCCCATATCAGCTGGTGTATCCTACGACAATACTGGCATGACGTATGTCGTTGATGCGATTCTGACGAATGGGGTCTTCGACCTCGAGAAGTATAAGGCGTATTCGCCCTTGTACATGCCGACAACTCTGTCACTTGCATATGGTGTTCAGTTCGCAGCGTTTACCGCTGTAATTGTGCATGTTCTTCGTGAGTGTGCGCTCATTGTGAGGTATTCTGCCCCATCTGACTATCTGTTTTCCAGTATGGTATAGGCGTGACATCTTCCGGCAGTTTAATCGATCCTTGGGGGATGAGCGTGATGTGCACGCACGCCTAATGTCGGTATACCCCGAAGTGCCTTGGTATTGGTATGCCACAGTGGGGGTAGTAGCCCTAGTCTTGGGAGCTGTTGGGATCGAAGTCTACGATACCGGCATGCCCCTTTTCGGCTTGCTTGTCGCGCTCATCGTCGCCGCCGTGTTTGTGATCCCCATCGGCATCATTCGCGCTGTCACCAACCAGATGATCCCCCTCAACGTCCTCAGCGAGCTCATCGGTGGCTATATCATTCCTGGGCGGCCCATCGCTGTCATGCTGTTCAAGACGTATGGCTTCAACTCGGTCAATCAAGCGCTTAGCTTTACGGCTGATCAGAAGATTGGTCACTACATGAAGATCCCTCCCCGTTCCATGTTTATGGCGCAGGTCATTCCTACCATCATGTCTGCGATGGCATGTATTGGTGTGCAGTACTGGCAATTTGCACACATCGAGGATCTCTGCTCGCCTACGCAGAAGGATGGCTATGTTTGTCCTGGATTCAGCACTTTCGCAACCGCTTCCGTCATCTGGGGCGGCATTGGACCCAAGCGTATATTCTCGGCTGGCGCACTGTGAGTAAATGTTTACCATTTTCTTGCGTTCGCCCATCTCATCGATTTTCCTCATCGTAGGTACCACCCTATGCTTTACTTCCTCATCGTCGGTGCTGTCCTTCCCATCCCCTTCTACTTCCTCGCCTACCGCTACCCGCACTCTTTCTGGCGGTACGTCAATATTCCCGTTATCTTCGCCGGACTAGGCGTGATGCCCCCTGCAACCGGTGTCAACTTCTCCGCGTGGATCACCGTCGGGTGTTTCTTCATGTGGTTTATGCGCCGCTACCATTTCTTCTGGTGGATGCGATATAACTACATCCTCTCCGCGGCACTCGATGCGGGCCTCGCACTGGGGCTCATCCTTATCTTCTTCTGCCTGCAGCTGCCGAAGAACGGCATCACGCTTAACTGGTGGGGAAACACCGTGTGGACGAAGACGTTTGACGCCCTGGGCATGCCCTTCTACAGTCTCCCGCCGAATGCGACATTCGGGCCGCAGACTTGGGTGTGAAACTGGTTTCCCATCCTTGTAGCATAACTTATCGCCTCACTTCCGATGGACAATCTTCTGTATCATACTGCACACTTCACCGGCGACATCTCCTTGCATCCTCCCTCTGGGTCCTCTCCATTTCTCTCTCTTTTGGGCCCCTCAGGCATTTTTTTTGGCGACAGTCACCGTAGGGTGATGTGTGCTTGTATTCGTTCTACATCATCCTACTAACACTTTGTACGACTGAACACGTTGACAATACAAATGACTGCATTATGACCAGAATCGAGACGAATCGCAATCCTGACGTGCGTATTGCCTGCCCAACTCCAGAATATGTGCAATGAGAGTCGCAACCGTCTCGACCACATTCATCTTTTGGGACGCAGGATTCGCAACGTTGAGCAACAAGATACAGCTGTACAACGGACCGTAGTGACTATATTACACGGACGCAAAATGAGACAGCTTAGAGTTTTGCGTGCAGAGTAACCTAGATAGGCCATTTCACGCAGGTAAACCCCAAATCCGAACCTCCCGTCCACTCGCGCCCCAGATCTCCTTGCTCTCCTGTCCAAACACAATATCTGCCACCTCACCACCCTCCTCGAACCGAACCAACTCTTCCCACGTTTTATGTGCATACACTCGCGCGCCCTCGCTTCCTGCCACACCGAGCAGCAACGCGCTGTAATCGTACGCGACCTTATTGACCTTGAAGCCCTCACCAAGCGCGATCGAGTGCATAATCTTCGGCTTGCGCAGGTCCCACACGGCTAGCGACGACAATGAATCTGGCGCGAGGAGGTGGTATCCGTTCTCGGAGAAGCTGAGAGTGTTCACTGTGAACGGAACGCTGTCGGGGGGTGTGAGCGCCGCCACGACCGCGCCGGAGCGCACGTCGTAGATCTGGATTGTCGACGCAGGCGTTCCAAGTGCAAGAAGCGTGCCATCAGGATGCACTGAAAGCGACGCAAATGGCTCATCTGCGGCTGGTGAACGGTATACTGCGTTACCGCTCGTGAGGTCGTGCAGCGAGTAGGTGCGGTCTGCCGACGAGAGTGCCACAAGCGTCGAGGTTGGATGCACAGCGAGGCCGGTGAGCTCGCCTTTGTGTGTGCGTATGGTCGCGCGGGGGATGTATTCGCCCGAAGCTTCGTCGTGCGCCCAAATCTTCGCATTCTTGTCGGCGCTTGCAGACAACAGTAGAGTAGGTTCGCCGGATTGCTCGCGGAAGGCGACGTGTGTAACCTTTTTTGTGTGGCCCTTGAGCAAAGCAAGTACCTTGTCGGTGCTACGGTCGTAGAGCTGAACAACCTTGTCGTTGCCACCAGTGAGGAACTGCGAGGGGTTTGCTTGCGAGACCGCAAGAGCCGTGATGCCCGCGGGAGAGGGCGAGTGTAGAGACGGAATGGTGTGTTTCGCGGTGAAGGTCTTGACGTCCGCAGGAGTAGCGTAACCTGCAGGTGCCTTGCGCTTCTTTCGCGCTGCCGAAAGCTTCTCGTTCGTCTCATCGATCCGACTGAGCACATCCTCTGGAAGAGCACTGGCTTCCTGGCCCCCTTCTGTCATCTCGACATCACCGCCATTTGTAGATGGCGCGACGCCCATGGTGGCGGAGACACTTGCAAGCGCTCTGTACGCAGGACACGAGAAGTCAACATCGTAGCAAGGCAATCCGAAGGAGATACTTACTCCCGGGCAGCGTCGCGTTCCCTAATAAGACGCGCTACGACGCGTGTAGCAGCGTCCTGTGCGTACAACGCGTAGCTCAACTCCTGGCGTAGGGAGTTGTATTGCTGTTTGAGAGTAAACGTCTCGAGCATGACAGCGTCCCACTCGTTTTGTAGCGTGTGGAGGAGTGCAGGAATAGAGGTAGCGGTTGGCGGGCGAGGCGGAGCTGCCTTCGGGTCTGAAAAATAAAAATAACAACATATCGTCAGTTGAGCGACAATTCAGCGAGAGGGAGAGCAGAGCACTATGGAAAGATGCGTACTTGCTTTCACGGTAATGAGGTCGGACTCCTCGAGTTTTTCACCAGTTATGGGGTCGGTGCCATTCTCAGTGATGTATTTGAGGATGAGCCTACGTTCGTAGACGTGGCCGGACTTCTGGGAAACAACAGGATCCTGGGGGGGCTCGCCAGAGATGGAGCAGAAGAACATTGTGGAAAGACGCCTGTAGGCTCAAAGTAGGGTCAATGGCAATGAGTCTTGAGCTAGGCTCACTATAAATTGACGGTGAGTACCATGAGCCTACGCAGGCTCCTCGCGTTGCTCTATTAAAACTCCGCTCGAATCGATCCTGGCCAATTGTAGTACAGTTATGCAACTCCCTCATGGAGTTCGGCCTCCCATTCTTCCATAAATATTCCCTGTAACCTCTCGGAATTTTTGTACATAGAAAGTTTCTCATATAGGCTTGGTTCTGTAATTTTTTGAAGCACAACAGCAAAGGTTTAAATTAATTTAAAGGTGGCCGAGAGCGAACAAGCTTGAGACAGTAATGCAACTGCAACATCTGCAAAGGTGAATTCCTTCCGTAGAACATCCTCTTCCATGTGGGGTTCAATAGAACTGCCACGCCTACGGAGTGCTATGTAGGACCGCGTAGGAAGATGATGGCTATGTAGGATTCAATAGAGACAACGGATCTTGTGGATCTCTCGGCGGTGGACGCAAGACGCAATCCGTCGGCCGGAACATTCACGCGTGTTCTGGCTGCTGGATCCTTTCCACCGTAGTTTCGAGTTGAGGGGGGCGGTCGGGGGGAACAATGCTCTTGCTCAAGACGGTGGTATTACGGTCTTGACGGTCTTTACAGTCTTAGGCAAGACACCCAAGACAGTTTGTAGTTTTGTTAATTCGGAACTGGGGGTGAACGTTTGAATGCTCACAGCAGTGAAGACTTCGGTCTTGTTGCCGTTACAGTAATATTGTGCCAAAGTATACGTTCGCCGAGTTCCTAGTTCGTTCGAATTTCCATTTTTGGATAGGCGTGCAGCAGACACTCCTGCAAATCTCGAGAAAGCAGCCTGACATACAGTCATGTCTAACAAACAGAAACTCGTACTTTCTATCATAGACTTTCTGAACCAGTCTATCCAGGATGGAACTGTCAAGCAGGACGACAAGGAAGGCCTCGAGGTTGCAAGTCAGTATAATGCAGCTCTTCCCGCCGTGGATGTGCTACTCATCTACCTCTAGTCCAGTGCATAGCGGAGGCATTTGAGGTCGATCCGGCAGACGAAGCACAGCGCACGCGGTTGACCGTGAAGCCTGCAACTCTTCCCTCTATCTTCGATGTCTTTTTGAAGACCCGCGACAAGCTTGCTTCCCCGACTTCCTCGACTGCTGTGCCCCCTTCGTCTACGCCTGCCGCGTCATCCTCCTCAGTAGCGGGATCGTCCGCGACTCCTTCCGCAGACGAGAAGGCAGCAGCAGAGAAGCACAAGGCTCAAGGAAACGCGCATATGTCGACCAAACAGTACGATGCCGCCGTGCGCTCGTATACCGCCGCGATCGGGCTGGATTCGACTAACGCTGTATATTATTCGAATCGCGCAGCTGCGTACTCGAGTATGGGTCAGCACAACGATGCAGTGCTAGACGCAGAGCGCGCGATTGAGGTCGATCCGTCATTCGTGAAGGCATATCACCGACTTGGGTACGTTATGACTGTCGCGTTTGTCCCAATTATCAAGATCTCACTATGTCGTGTCAAATGTCATACCTTACAGGCATGCGCACTATTCACTCTCAGATTTCAAGGCTGCTGCCGCAGCGTTCCGGCGCGGGCTCGAGCTGGACCCATCGAACGCGTCGCTGAAGTCTGGTCTTCAAAATGCGGAGACACGCATCACAAACGACGATGAAGATGTTGATGACGAGATGCCTCCGCTTGACCCTGTCCCACCTATTGGTGCTAGCGGCGAGCCAGGGGCAGGGCTCGGCAACATTGCGGATATGCTGCGAGGCCTAGGAGGCATGGGCGGCGGCGCTGGCGCTGGCGCGGGGGGAGGCGGAGGCATGCCCGATATGGCCAGTCTTCTGAGCAACCCGGCGATGATGCAGATGGCGCAGCAGATGATGCAGAATGGCGGTATCGACCGGCTCATGTCAAATCCTGCACTGGCCAACATGGTACGTGTTCATATACCCTCGTTCCGACCTCGGGTATGGCGCGGATACTGAGTGGTTTTCCTTGTCGTAGATGAACCGGGTGCAGTCGGGTAATATGCCATCAATGTCTGAACTCATGTCCGACCCTTCTCTGAGGGAGCTGTAAGAACCCGCACGTTTCTCCCCTTTGCTACATAACTCACGTTTCTCGTAGGGCAAGCCAGTTTGGAGGTGGTGGTGCGTAGCGATAGCTGTTATAACGCACCTTGAGGCTGGGACATATACTTTTGATTGCATGATGATGTGGTGACAATATAAATCACAGGTGAACTTGGAAGGAGAATAGAGGTTTGTATCGTTGATATGAGCGAGGGCATTGAGATTGTACAGAATGGGATGCGTATAAGGTGGCGCTAGTGTTACAGGACGTCGTACAGATCAAAATATTTGTCGTCAAATGTGACGCTCATAATTATATCAATGGCTTGAGTAAAGCTGGAAGGCTTCAGACACCTGGATGAAATTAACAATACCAAATATTAAACGACGTGAGATAGACGCAAGGAGACGTGCACATGATCACGCACCAACGTCCTGCATATGCTAAGCAGCATCTTGAAGGGTTGACGGGCTTCTGTGACCTGCACGATGCATACGCTATGGCCGCGGCTTCTTGTGTGGAGGAGCATCATGAATTTGCCGCGACCGTACAGGCGCCCCTCGTCGCTGCTGAGGCATAGGCCATTGCGATGATCCTGAGTGGAACGAAGCAACTTGTTCTGCCTGGTGGGGAGGCACAGGAGACAAATCGGTAGACATCTGTGCTCGCTGCCGTCTCTTGAAATGCTGTGACACCGTCGGGTTCTTCGCCAACGGTACGACCACGATTTCCCGTGACGTGTACTCGACTTCCACACCTGGTTCCGACGTAGCTTTCTCCTTAGGAAGCACAGCATCTTCTGCTTTTACTTTGGGTGGCGGCGGTGGACCAGGATCGTACTCTGGATTGTGCGGGAACCAGTTTAAGCTCGTAACGGGGTGGCACAAACGTCCTTGGACGACGTTAAACGTGTAGTAGACCGCTAGAGGCGGAGAGGCCATGTCCATCGCCATAGAGACCAGCTTGCGATAGAGCACAAATGCCGAATGACAGTCATTTGCCGCATCTATAAAAACCGAGGGTCAGCACCCAAGCACCAATCGCAAACGTGGCACGCACAGTCCTGTTGTAGCTGGCTCAGATCCACCTCCCAGTTACTGAGCCGCGCTTTGCCTTTGCTCAGCGTCAGCTCTTCGTAGGTCTCGCATAGCCTTGACAGACCGATCGGCGAGGCGTACCGCCCCTTCCAGCGGGGATTGTCGACTGAGCGTGCAAGTAAGGAGAGATCGACGCAGTTGCGCATGGTCACCGCAAAGTCAGCGTACAGCTTGCGACAGTCCCCTGCATCAGTCATCACTGGTCAGAAGACGGGCAGAAGGTAAGACCAGTAGGATCGACCTTGTATCCCAACACCCGTTTTCACATAATCCGCACTCTGCAGGACTTCGTGTAGTTTCTGGGGAAATGCTGAAGGTCGAGTTTAGCTTTACGACGATTACTGGTTCGCTGAGACTCCGATACACACCAGACATAGCACTCACTTGGATGAGCAACATCGTATCACTGTTTGCAAGCTGCACTAGTGCAACTGGGTTCTCCCGCCCTCCTTTCACAAACTTGGGCTTCCACTCCAAATCAAACCCGTACGGTCCAGGCGGCAGTCGCGAGATTTCATCGTCAGCGGTCTTCGCATCTCTGATGTAAACGACGCGACCATCGGGAGACTTTTTCTTCCAGTGGTAATGCGCGTACACAGGTTTAGGTTCAGGCGCAGCAGAATCAATTAACAAAGAGGGTAAATTGGAAGAGGCAATGCTGCTGTCAAGCGGTGGCAAGGTAGAGGGTGGTGTCATTTCTTCGAAATCCGAAGTGCCCACTGCTAGGATCTCGCCAAGGTCAAGGTATCTTTGCCTCTGTTCACTTTGCTCAGCGATAATAGAACTCGTAGATGAGTAGCGGAGATAATGTCTGAACCTCGCAGCTTTGTAGAAAACGTTGAGCCGTCCCCAACGCAGTGAGCAATACATGATACCAAATGGGCGCTTGATTTGCGACCGTATGCGCGCCACGTGATCTTGCTTCAGCACTTCGAACTAAGTAGTACATAGCACGCACATGCATGGCGCGCGGTATCAAGGCCTACAGCCAGCACTAAATTCCAACGACGGAAAAGAACATAACGTACACATGACTCAACAGTGCCAGTGGCGAAAGTCCACAACGGATCTACAAGCTACCCGTACCGACACAAGTGCTCTACTTTGAGCTAACTTGCTCCTCAAGCCAGTCCCACAAGTGTTCTCCAATGGCTTCGTCGTAGGCCTCCTTTCTGCAGATGCCTACTCGAGCATAGGGGATCAAAAACTATGCACAACTTCAGTATATACCAACGACGAGGATTCGAACACTACGCAAGAACAAACCTTGCCATTATGATTTACTGCCTCTGGCATTGTACCAGCATATAGCTGGGTGAGTGCGCCGAACTTTACGGGACGAAGCACAACATCCTAAGAAAACAGAGAGGACATGAATTATTTCCACGTACGATGAGTTAAGAGATGATTACGTACGGAAAGCTTCTGAATGAATGCATTGGTGTAGCGCTGCAAGTCTGTACGGATGTTACCTTCGAAATCACGCGGAATAAATGTGAGTAAGAGCGTCATCGACAATTATGCCAACGCGGAATAAACCTGGATCTAAGGCGATAGAAATGATGCCTTGGTCTGCGTAGCGCTTCGCGAATTGTCGTGACACTACTACGTTTGCCTGGTGATACCCATGTCAGTATCATAGGAATGCCTCGACCTCGGGGTATATGTTAATCGCACAAATTTACTCTGGAAGTAGAGCTCGCTCGTAGACAATTTTGACCTCGTAGGTCCGGGTAAGAACGTGTCAAAATCTATGGCGTATAGATATGCTCCTGATGACGACGTGTGGATTACACGGGTATGGTGGTCTGGTGAAGTCTCTTTCCCAGCGACAAGAGCAGGTATGAGGAGCTTCGTGAACAGATAGTGTCCTACAAAAATAATTAGTGAACAACTATGTAAATATGGGCGTGGATGTACGCATACCGATTACGTTGGTTCCAAACTGCATGTCGAACCCTTCAACAGTAAGGTAACTAGTGGGACACATCATGACACCCCTGTTCGAATAATTGGCCGTAAGCGGCTGCGACCTATCAAACGGTAACCAAAACTTACGCGTTGTTGAAGAGAACGTGTAATTCCTTCTCTTTGCTGCTCGTATATGCATGAGGGATTGCATGAAAATGCACAACTTTCGAATAAGACAAACCTCATGAATTCTGCGACGGCCTTGCGAACAGAGGCAAAGCTGGCCAGATCCAACTCTAAGAAGATGGCTTCCTTTCCAGAGAGCTCTTTCAGGTCCTTGATGGCGGCATCGGCTTTCTCTTTGCTCCGCGCGGCCAGATAGACCTTGGCATTGTGTTCCAGGAGTCTCTGCAGTCCTCCCAACTCAGTCACAACTCATAGTCGTCCAGCGAACGCTGGGCTTACCAATACGGTCTCCTTGCCAATTCCAGTATTCCCTCCTGAAATGCAGTTGTAAGCATACGACGTCCGGCTGAACATTCATAGCAGGACATACCAGTCACAATGATTACTTGCCCGGTGAGGTCAGGAATCTGATCTGTACTGAAGGTAGACTTAGGAGGGAAAGACTGCCGTAGGACAGTCACGGTATTGCTGAAGTTCAGCCGAGCATCGAGAGCAGAGAAGACACTACCCATTGTGCGCTATCAAACTGGCAGGATACGTCAAGCAGATAAGTTGAGGATCATGGCACACGCCGCGGCTACTATCGTACTTGTAGGGAATAAATTTATATCCGGGCGGTCTCAGGCGGTTTCGCGGCCTCCCATGCCGCATGATGATGTTGCACCGCGGCAACCCATGGTCGGTCGCAGTGAATCCAGTGATTTGCGCATTGATCCCGCCGAAGCCGGTAACTGGGCGCGGCACAGTGCTGTGGCCGTTGCAGATTGGTTGCAGATCATCCAAAAGACCTGCCAGTGGGTGCTGAGCGCTGACACGTCTTATTCTCGTTCGCACGTTTGGGAGGCGCACGCATGAGACTCGTTCTGCGGAAAAAGAAATCAGAGCGAAATCGGCGCGTTGAGCTCTTCATTCGTTCCTGAAAAGTTCTCATGTTTGGAGGTCGTTTGGTTACGGTTCGTTTAAGGACAGATGCCGTGATGCCGACGCGTGGCTCTCGCGTGGTTTATCCAGGAGACCTCGGTCACCGCCTACGTGCGCTGGTATTTTTCCTTGGCTGGAGCTAGTGTTGTTGGCAGAAGTCTGCCGTTCTGCCATCCTGTTCTGCCAAACCGGCAGTTGCTGGCAGTTGCCCAGCAGGCTTGGGCAGAACCTGGCAGAAGTGCCAGTCAAACTGGGGCTATAGTCAGCGGGAGAGACTTTAAGGCTTAAATTATCTCCTGTATTCAGTGTGAGCATGACACTGACACACAAATCTTCCGGTTGGTCCAACAAACGTCCAAGTTGGGAACATTTCCATGCTCCGAAAAATGGTCACCTGACATTTTAACCCTAACTTAGGAGATGAGAACGTAAAAATGGATGCAAATGAACTCAGTTTCGCTCATACAAAGCCCAAGAGTCTCAATCGACCAATTGTAAGCTTTCTAGTTTTCTGTCCAGTTGTATGTTGTCCTTCTATCACAGACTATGCAATTTATGAGCCAGGAGTTTCGCCAAGTTTTGCCACCTCTGGCAGTTGCCGTTCTGCCGGTTCTGCCGGCAGAACTCCCTGATTTAGTTCTGCCCCCGACACTAGCTGGAGCTGACGATGAGCTCCACTACATAGTATACGCCAAAATTCTCGCTGCTCCCCGACATATGACCACAACAAAATTTCTGCCATTTGCTAGTCTCTGTCCTGGCATACGTCTGCACCCGATCCCGCGTCCAGCCTGAGTGCATGAGCTCGGCACTGGCCCACTCCGGGCTGTTTCGCAGCTGTACTCAGGCCCATGTTAGAGAGGCTGCATAGGATGCTGCCTCTCTCGGCCTCACGAGGCTGGAGCATCGTATGTTTTCCGACCTGAAGGGCAAGCTGGTCCTCATCACTGGCTGCACGTAAGTACATCGCATACCACATCATATCTCGCCCACACCACATCTGGCGCAGCGGAGGCATCGGGCAGGCGACTGCACGTGCCTTTGCCCGCTCCGGCTGCTCAGTAGCAGTGCACTACCAGGCGGCATCCTCGCGCGCCAAAAAGGCAGACACGCTCCTCTCCGACCTCACCGTTGCCAGCTCCGACGCGCGGTTCGCCGCCTTCCAGGCAGACCTATCGAACTACGACGAGGCGCGCCGCCTCCATGTGGAGGTCATGCAGCAGATCGGGCACCCGGACATCCTCTTTGCGAACCACGGCATTGCGGGGCCTAAGATTGGCCCGCAGGGCGACATCAAGGACGTGCCCGTAGAGGTGTTCGAAGAGACGTGGCGGATGAACACCATCACGAGCTACGTGCTCGCGCAGCTCCGCGTGCCGCTCATGGAACCGCAGAAATATGGTCATGTCATT
The DNA here is from genome assembly GCF_003851025.1 of Sparassis crispa. NCBI lineage: Eukaryota > Fungi > Basidiomycota > Agaricomycetes > Polyporales > Sparassidaceae > Sparassis > Sparassis crispa. The sequence continues at coordinate 3,544,900 of NW_020939747.1, forward strand.
TTCATCCCTTTGCCCGAAATCCATGGTAATTCATGTCTATCATAATCAGTATCGCTGCAGGTAATTCTCTACATCAGGCACTCGTAGACTGACACAGACTCCTTCGACCCTCCTCGCGCAGGCACACAGTGGCGCGACACCGCACTGCGAGCACCGCGAGCATGACCACGGCGGCCATCGCCGCGCTTCGCTGCAGCCGCTGCAGGACACGCCGCAGTCGCCCTTTTTCCCACTCGTACTCGCACCGACGCCCGTGCACATGAAGAGCAGCAGTCGGAAGCCGGGGCATGACTCGCGTGGCGGGTCATGCGAGCATATCAGCGTGCAGCCCCTGGCGCCCACGAGCCGGCGGGCAAGCCAGCAGCAGGTGCGGGAGTGCGAGAGGGAACGGGAGCGGGAACGCGAGAGGGAACGCGATGCGGGGCTCAGCCCGCACCCATATGTGACGGCGCCGAGCTCGGGCAGGTACCGCGCGACTACGTACGGGCATTCGTCACCGGTGCCGCCGAACAGTGGTGCACCGCCGGTGAACGGGAACGGCACGGGGGCACGGAACACAAATGCGTCCGAGTCCTTTGTGTATGCGCAGACGCCGCAGGGCAAGGGCAAGGACTCGCGCGAGGACACAATGGCGGGGGCAAACCGCGTGGAGCCAAACGGCTTCGGCGTGCGGGCGCGCGGGATGAGCATGTACGACCGCGAGCACATGACGAAGGTCGGGGAGCAGGAGACAAATACTTCTTGCGACGTATATGGTAGTCAGTGGAAATGAAAATATTCGCGAGAATTTTGGCGTATACTTTATGTAGTGGAGCTCGTCGTCAGCGACGATGAGCTCGAGCCGACGCACGGTGAACACGATGTGCGGTACCTAAGGAAAAATACTAGCGCACGTAGGCGGTGACTGAGGTCTCCTGGTTGATCCACGTGAGAGCCACGTGTCGGCATCACGGCATCTGTCCTTAAACGAACCGTAACCAAACGACCTCCATACTCATGGAGTTCTGACGCCGCATCAGGAATATTAGTACTATCGTTACCCCAGTAATGCAATCACGATTGCATCTCTGTCACCGTTCCTTCAAATCGAGCCCATTTTCCTTCAAAACTTATCGGATCAAATATAAAACATATAAACTACCTTCTGTGTGACTCCCAATTTTTTTTCTGATGTTGTGCGACCCCGAGACCGAACACAGTGAAGAGACTCGTTTGCACGCAAGAGCGCCAAATCTGTCACAGATCGTCACGCTTGCCGACCTGCCGTACCTTTGTTCCCCCTACAGTCGGAGTTTAAAATGGCGCACTTCACTGTCACGCCTGAATCACTCCTGACTTGCAATTCACAGACTTTGCACCTTTCCCTCCGAGTTGGACCCCCCAGTTGCACGGCCAAGGTATTTGGGGTCATACACATCTACTGCTCATTTTTTGCTGATTTGTGGTGCAGCGGAATGCGTCAAAAGGACAAAATTGCACAACTAGACCAGATTGCAATACCCGGGTAACGATAGTAGTTCGACTCGAGACACTAGCCTGACACTAGCGGCCATCTTGACATGCCTTTTTCGAGAGGTTATCAGCCTGGTTCAGTTTCGATCACATGACTTACCGTACGCGACGCGTCTTTACGTGTGATAGCTTTGGCCCTCTTAGTATCACCAACCTAAGTCGAAAGGTGCAAAACGACCATATCAGGCTTCATCTCTGAGGCATGCCCAAGGCCAATAAAATGAAGTACTACGCAGTCAGAAACGGTCGAGAAGGTGCCAAAGTCTACACAACTTGGGAGGAAGTATGTCTTTTATACTCACTCGACCACTGTCCTACGCCATTACTAACGCGCGATGTTTTGTGTTTCAAGGCGAAGGAGAATGTGAGTAGTTCTGGTAACAGGGGGACACGATGAAATAATACGCGCTAGGTGTCGAGGTATCCTGGCGCTGTGCACAAAAGCTTCACAAGCCAGACCGAAGCCCAACGGTGGCTAAATGTGGCAGCTCCGCTGCAGAGGACTTGTATGTCTTGTTATTCATGGCGTGATACTGTCTGACCCATTCCGTAGATTTAGAAGGTCCCCCGAAGGACTGGACGCCGCCTCCTCCACAGGACCCTGCCGCCGGTCCGTCGCGACGATCAAAGTCCTTCAATGGACAGCCCAACCCAGGCACAGCGATGAATATTCCTGCGGATAGTTTCCTTGGGAATCTCCCTCCTGCTCTTCCCCAACAACCACCAGAACCGAAGGTAGCTCTATCGTCTGAACAGCGTGCGGTCTTGGACATGGTTCAGCAAGGAAGAAGCGTCTTCTTCACTGGGTCTGCTGGTGCGTCCTCAAAGAGTTTCATACAAGTGCTGATCGTGACAAATGAGAATTGTACACAATAAGGCACGGGGAAATCTGTGTTGCTCCGGGAGATCATCAAGTTTTGCACCGAGCATTCTGGTAAGCGACCAGCAGTAACCGCTGCAACGGGGATCGCCTCCGTGAACATTGGCGGGTGCACGCTTCACTCTTGGGCAGGCATTGGCTTGGGCAAGGAAGATGCCAAAGTTCTTGTGGGAAAACTCCTCGGCAAGCACAAGCAACTGCTGAAGAAGGATAAGGAGAAGGGCAGGCAGGCGGAAGACGACATGGACTGGTACGACGAGACAGGCACGGAGAAAAATTCATGGTCGGTGAATCGCTGGCGTGAGGTCAAGACACTTATCATCGACGAAAGTAAGTTACCTCCACATGTTGATGCCTTGAAGTCCAGGTGTCAGACCTCACCACCTCTGACTAGTATCTATGATTGACGGAAATCTGTTCGATAAACTTGTAAGCAAACCTGGGTGTTTCCAATCTCGTCCAGGTTACTGAGTGGACGTGGGGGGCAGGAATACATCGCTCGCATCCTCCGACGAAACAAAGCTCCATTCGGAGGAATCCAGGTACGTAGCTGTCTTCCATTCCGTGGCATCTCTGCCTCACAGACGTCCAGCTTGTACTGTCTGGAGACTTCTGTCAGCTTCCGCCTGTACCGGATCGAATGAACGGCGTGTCCAAAGATATCAGATTTGCCTTCGACGCGCATTCCTGGGAGGATTGCGTTGGTCGACCAGTTATCCTGACGCATGTCTTCCGACAGAAAGACCAAGGTAAGGTGGCTCAATGACTGGCACAACTATTTCTCACATCATTGAAGCCTTCGTGGACATGCTCAACGAGATGCGATTCGGACGCCTCAGCCCAAAGACTATCACTGAATTCAGGAAGCTATCGCGAGATGTTGAATATGATGATGGCATCGAACCCACGGATCTGTACGTCCCAGTTGCACACCTTTGGCAATCGTTAATCAGCATTTGTCCAGCTTCCCAACTCGGCGAGAGGTCGACAATGCCAACGACTATCGCCTGGCCAATCTCAGCGATCCTCGCCATGAGTACAAGGCGAGAGATGTCCCAGGTTACGACGACAATAATGCCCCAATTTCTGAGAAGAAGATGGAGGCGATGTTGGATAGGCTGATTGCTCCCAAGGCCGTCACGCTGAAGGTCATCTTTCATCCTTTCGCACCCAATATTCAGTTAACCTACATTCGCAAACAGGTTGGTGCCCAAGTAATGCTGATCAAGGTAGTTCATGTCATTCTCTCACTTAAGGAACTCCTCAGTCTAACACATGTGCATCGTGCCAGAATCTCATTCAAGGTGAACTTGTCAACGGCTCTGTCGGGCGCGTCGTCGCATTCAGCAAGGTCAAGGACGCTATCAACGGGGGTGCGTTGGTTGCACACGACCAAGGCGTCAGTGGTGGTGGCAGCAGCCTACCAATTCCCGGTGGCAGCATGATGGCCGGCGGCAGCACGAGTAGCGGTGACAGAAACAAGGACCAAGGTAAGATCCCGGAGCACATCCTACTCTCCAACGACGTCTGGCCGGTCGTGAAGTTCCAGAAGGGGTTAATGGTCGTCTGCATCCCGACTGCGTTCGAGCAGACCAACGCCATCGGCACGATGGAAGCGATGAGGGAGCAGGTGCGACTTCTCGATCGCACGACTCTGCTCTCCCTCGAGTGTTGACGTGCGGTGGAAATTAGGTACCTCTCATCTTGGCGTGGGCCCTCAGCATACACAAGTCGCAGGGCCAAACGCTGGAGAGGGTCCGGGTAGACCTGGGACGTATTTTCGAGAAGGGTCAAGGTAAGCGTGATCCCATATCAGAATCAGACGTCACGTTTCACCCATTCAAGCATACGTCGCTCTCTCCCGAGCTACAAGCATGCAAGCACTGCAAGTATTGAAGTTTGACCCGGGAAAGTGGGTGTTCTTGCCTGTCATATATCTCGTCACTTGAGATTGATGTCCACTTTCCAGGGTCATGGCTCACCCTCGCGTGCTCGAGTGGACGAGGCAGGTCACCGCGAAGCGCGGTGTAATCGAAGATGATATGGAATTTGAGACTAATCTTGATGACGATCTGGAATTTTGGGCAGACTATCTGTAAGCTGTTGCAGCCACGAGTTTTCTTGTAATATTTACGTCCTCCAATTCATCGTGCTAAAACTTGGAATTACACTACAAGACCTAGGTTATTATATTCCAACGTAACAGTCAAGAAACATACAGTGCCTACGACGAAAACATGCGGAAAGAAACGGGCGACAATCACAGCTAGACTCAGCGATAAACGACACAATCATTCCAGGTGATTTGCTATGGATCTTGGGGCAGCTCGAGTGTATCATGATCGTCCGATTTTACAGCAGAAAGAACAGGAAGATCGGACCTCGAAGTTGTAGAGGAGGCAGTTATCAGAGTGGGAGGAGGTAGCGAAGAAGACATTGCACTCTCGAACGTCGCTGCCGAGGACGACGAAGCAGGTCTCTCCGGATCATCCTCGCGTGGCTCTGCAATATTGAATGTCGGAATGTCAGGCATCGTTCTCTCAAAGTTCTCGCGCGAGTCCATAATGGTGGAGGTACCCGTGGATGTCGATATCGAGGCGCTATCAGACCAAGGCGGAGGCAATGACGACGGAGCGGTGTCCTCTTCCTCATTCATGGAAGTGAGACTTGGAGGTGGGACGGACACGACAACCTCATCGTTGAACAAGAGTGCCGACCGTGCCGATAACGCGACGGCCTGCCGGACAGGCGGTAACAAAGGACCTGCACGTAGAGACGGGTGGATGCTGCCGGCCGGACGAGGAGGCAGCTGAGGTGTGAAATCTTCCGGCGGAACATCGTCGAACAGAGGCGGTAGTCGAGGGACAGATACAGATCGCACAGTCCAGGTTGATCGATCCTTCGGTGACGGCGGCGGAGGCATATTCGCAACTTTGGTGTGTGTCGAGCCATATGAGACTTGGGCGGGAGACTCGCCCAACGGTGCGGGTGGTAGCGGTGGGGAATCACTGAGTCGGAACAGTATTTGAGCATGTGTGATGAGGTCCTCCATAAGTGTGTCCTGACAAATCTTAGGTTAGCAAGGGGATCCAATGTTCAGATTGAGATAGTGTGTACCTTCCACGATTGTACATTGAGTAGATCTCCACCCTTCGGCATCTCGTCCTCGCCAAAGATGACAGCGCTGAACACGATAGCCAGGTTCTTGGCGTCCATCTTGTTCTTGTCAGAATGCGAAGCTACACGCGCAAGGTGCTCTACTATCATCTTGAGAGTGCCTTGATGTATCGCCGGCAGTCTTCGCATCTTTGATCGCAATAGCATGAAGTTATTGAATAGGTGCTCCTCTACAGAACCCACGTCAGTCTCGAGGCCGATGAGACAGTCCTAACTTTTTCCTCACCCATATCCTCGCTGTGTTGGATCCGATCCTGTAGGGAAAATTTGAAGACCGGCTCTGGTAACCCACGCAGATACAGCTAGATTCTGACATGAGTTTGACAGGTCCGTAATGACAGAAATTGAGCTTTACCTTAAGGAGGGACGAGACAGCGTATACGTCGTCTACAGTAGGATTAAACGAAAATAGAGCCTCGTTGCGCTCTATCTTGTGTTGGAGCTGTGTAATTATAGGATGAATGGTGATGCACAAACTCCAATCGAATTGCAGCGTACCTCTTGAACCGCTGCATGTCTGCCAGACACCTGTAAACGGAAGGCATGACCGATTAGAACGCTGGGAGATGAAACCACTACCCACTCGATAGATGCCTTCCGCCTCCAAACCTCTTTTCTCGATCTCTTTGATTGACATTCTCACAATCTTAGGAACTTCCCCTTCCGACAGATTCCTTGCCGTCGCATAGTCAACGAGAGAGACACCAAAGACAAGATCCTTGCATTCTCCAACGGCATAATTGTGGTAGTAAATCGGCTTCGGCGAAGCGGCCGCAATTAGTTGAGGAATGTGGGCGGCAATTATGGCATCATCTGTCTGAGACGATATTCTTTCAATACTCCGGCGACCATGTTCGCATATCTGAGACTGTGTCGCAGCCGTCGCACTGTAAAGTACGGGACTGGTGGGTTCCATCTCATCTTCGTAATATGGGCAAACGCACATCAGATTATCCGTATATCTCCAAAGCACAGACTTGACTGTCTCGGCGGATTCACGAACGAAGGATTTCAAGCTCTTCAAACAACGGTTTAATTATCGCGGGAGACATAATGCAATAATGACCTACAGTGTACCCGGCTTCCAAGAGCTTTATCCTGCGGAGGCGTAGTGTCTCTAACCAATGAACAGCTTTCCGATATTCCTTGTCTTAGAAAGTGAAGAGTTAAAAAATTTGTCTAAACATGCGGGGCTACAATAACGTGTAACTTACCGGCCTCATCGGCCTCCCTCTTGGCACGCACTGACCGCAACGCGTTGTCAGATCGACCCAGGGTCTCCTTCGCGTTACCTCCTTTATCTAAGAACGTAATCAGTTGATTCAACTGTCTCTTTCCTGCAAAAAAAGTGAATGTTGTCATAAGCAATAAGACTATCACACAGGGTAATGCACCTGAATGTGCCAGATCTTGTAGAGCCGTCGAAGTTGATGGAGAACGAGCTCTAGAGGATGCTGCACTTGTCGATGGTCGACGGTCAAGGGGACGAAGTGGCTGTGGAGCAGTAACAATAGGCCTAGTTGGTGGACCTTGGCTAGTCTTAGAGGGCGCGGAGGTGGTAGGTTTGAGTATAGCAGGTGCATTATGATGCTCAGGAGCAAATGTGGGGGACACAGGCGGAACTGCAGCTGCAGCATTCTTGAAATCCTATGTCCTCCGTCGACTCGGTGTCCATCTACCACAGAGAAAGTCTATGGACCTACCTCAACTTCCTGACACTTTTTCAAGTATGTACGCTTCAGTCGGGGCAAAGTACTTTCCGCGTAGTCTGTGTGAGCATTGACAGCATCTTTCAGGTCTTCTTTGATGCGTTTGCGGATGCGATCTTGAGTTTCCTGATCCAAGCAGTTCCATAGGAGTAGACAATTCCCGAAGGCATAGACGTACCCTCAATGCGGCCAATGGGTTGATAATGTCGGTGGTGATAGCGCCAAGGAAGGCCATGCGCGTATCAGCCTCTGCAGAAATGTTGATCTATCGATGTTCGCGGACGTATGTTGTCGCGTAGATTACGCACCTCGAGCTACATTGTCTCTGACCTCAACCCAAGCGGCTCTCGTGGTACTGAGTTCCACTCGACTGTCTAGGTGGGTATCGGTTATCTTGGCCTTCGTATGCAGCTTGAGCAGGGCTTCGACGCTAAACTGACGCGTGAACTTCCAAAGTGTTCAGCACACAAATGTACTCGATGGAAGCTCACTACGTCTCTTCTATCTTCTTCCTGCCATCGTGAGGTGAGGGTAAGCAATTTCTACAGCACTTACGGACGCACCGTTCTTGAAAAAAGGTCAAGTATGATTCAGTGAGGAATTTGAGGTGCAGATCGAACAGGACAATAGCGTCTTGCGGTGTGTCAAGGGATGACCTGGACGAGGGGGGATTGTCCTGCGACGAGGACATTGAGCAGAATGTATTGCGCGTAGACCAGTAATGTCAACGTAGTCGTGGCGCAGATCAGAGGAGCTCTGCGATGAATAAGGTCATCGACCTGTTCGACTTGGAGTTGTACATCCAATCACGTGGCTTGAAGCGCTCAGCGCTCAGCGGCGCTCATTATAAGTAATCCACCTCAGCGCAGCCGCCCTGTCGAGCTGGTTTATGTAGGTTCTCGATGAACATTTGCAAATGACAGCCTGAGCTCTCCATATGCATGCCAGTTGCATGCCTGCATTGACGTTCGGCGTTGATCTGCTTGGAGCGGTTCCTGACTCGGATGATAAGCCGGGCGCTAGTGTGATTGCGACGCGTGGTGAGTACTACTCGCTATATAAACATTCAGTTTGCGTGAATTATTCCCCCTCCGCTTCCTCATCTTCAAAGCCGGCAAGTTAGACGATACGCCATGGGAATTGTCCTGCAAGCTGGAAGTTCTCTGCTAACGCTGGTGGACACTTCTCAGGCCGTCTTAGGCCAGGGTCTGCTCGCTTGGTCAATTTTACCGCAGGACGAGACGCGGTACGCGTTCCATCTGCTTGCGTGGGATGCTTCTCTTTTCTCATATGTCTGAAGCGTGTTTTTGGGCACGCTCTTTATACCAGCATACGTTGCGACCATATCTGTCGTCGTCTTGTTCTTTCAGCTCGTGCTATGCTCATCCCCCGTCAAGAAGCTTCACGCGAGATTCACAAAGTCCCAACGGACATCGGAGGAGAATGACTGTACATCTGTTGAGCAGTCTGAATCATTCACCATCGCAAAACACGTACAACAATTGGGCGGTCCCATTATCTTTGGGTTTCAATGTGTCAGGTTACTCTCTTGTCTTGTGCTGCTTGGCCTGTCTGTCTTTGCCTCTACTTTCGAGGGAGACAGCCATTGGAGCTTAGGCTTTGTCTTTCCCCAGTGGCAGCAAAACATACTCTGTGGAACATACGTAAGTTCTTACCTAAGCCTTGAATGGCGCATCTAAGTGCCAGAACGACAGGCATATGCATCGCTACTGGCGGTGATATCAGTGTCGGCGAGACCTACCTTGAGCAGAGTCGTTGCACGACACCTCGCTACCGTTCTCCTCACTACTTGGGCAGTTTTTGTATACCGCGATGTGTGGCCCCTGGCGACATACACTTTGACTCCAGCTGATGTCGCAGAGGGAAGAATATTGTGGGCCAAGTTTTCTGTCCTGACCTTGGGTGCGGTGGCAGTTCCACTTCTCATGCCCCGCCAATATACCCCTGTGGATAGCATGGTGAGGATGCCCCACGTCGCATGAAGCAGCGTATTCAGGTAATGATGACAGGATCCAATGCCTGTGCCCAATCCTGAGCAAACTGCATCAATATTGTCCTTGATACTGTACACGTGGCTGGATCCGACCGTCTTTACTGCGTATCGCGTTCCTCATCTTCCATTGGAGCGACTCCCTCCTCTGGCTGACTACGACTACACAAGTAACTTGATTAAGAAGAGTTTCCCTGTGCGGTTTCCTATTCTCTCCATTCTATTACACTTGTCTTATAGTGTTCATCAAGCATCTTGATCCCTTCCAAGTAAAATCACGTAGACATATATTCTTTGGTTTGATGAGAATCTTTCGTAAGTTGTCTGGTACTTCGGAAAAAGACAAATTCACCGTATCGGACATCCAGGTATTGAATATTACGTCATGGCTACGATGCTGGGGCTGCGGGTATGTCTTCTCGAATGATCTGATCTTTCCCTTTTCTTATTAATTGCTTCAGGTTGTGGTAAGCTTCGCGAGTCCTCTCGGCATCAACCTCCTCCTCCGGTAGGATCTACCTTCTCAACATGACATCATATTCTCATGATAATCTGTAGCTATCTGGAGACTAATGGAGAGGGTGCTGTCGTTCGGTCTTGGGTGTGGATCTCCTGGCTCTTATTAGGACCGATAGTGAGCTCCATGCTCGTGCAATGGTACATCTTCATGGCGGTATGTGTACATGCTGACATTCCAGTTTCTGCGTTGACGTTTCTGTAACTTTAGACGAGAACGTTGGTCCGCGTCGAGGGTATTCTAACGTCGTTGGTTTTTGACCACTCCCTGCGCATCCGTGTGAAAGCTGAAGTTTCGGGCGCTTCGGGTGGCGGAGGTGCAGGTGAGACCACGGCAGTGGCTACTCCGGATAACGGGTCCATCGTAGGACCTAGCGAGTCCCGTGATACTCCAGGAAGTCCCGGCAGCAGCGAGGACGCAACCGTGCATTCGAGCTCTGATAGCGTTGACACAAACTCTGCTGTGGGGAAGCGTAATTCAAAAACCTCGTCCCACTCGGGCGACAGCAAGAAGACGGACGAAAAGCCTGCGTCTGAGAAAGGCGGTAATCTGGTCGGCAAGATCAATAACCTGGTGACCACCGATCTCAACAATGTCACTACCGGACGCGACTTCTTGCTCCTAGGTGAGTGCACGTGTTATCAGTGTTAGTCTTATTACATGACATCACAAACCCAGTGGTGGAGATCCCGCTGCAGGTCGTTCTCTGTGTTTGGTTCCTTTACTCGCTTCTTGGCTGGAGGTATGTCCTTCACTGGTTATTATACCTATAAACCACGAGCGGTCATGCAGCGCCTTGTGCGGAATGATCGTTATGGTCATTTGCTTCCCTCTTCCGGGATACCTCGCAATCCTCATACAAAAAGTGCAGGCGGAGAAAATGAAAAAGGTTGGAGCTCTTCAGTGCCGAAGGGTTCACTATACTTATATGCCATACTCAGACTGATGCCCGGGTACAATCGGTCACCGAAAGTAAGTAAACGTCGTGGTGATATCCAGGTTCCCGGATTGAGGTTTGTTTCCAGCCATGAGTGTCATTCGTATGATCAAGCTCTTTGGATGGGAGCCCCGAGTTGTCGATCAGCTTCTTGAGAAACGTGATGATGAACTGCTATATCAGAAGAAGTCAAAGATTCTGGAGCTCTCTATTGGCATGCTGAAGTATATTTATTCTCTCCGTATTCATGCCGGTGTCTAATATCGTTCTGCAGTCACTTCATCCCGTTGTTGACCATGATGGTTACTTATGCCACTTTCGTGCGTCCCAAGTGTTTCACTATGTAACTATACTTACCGTTCATGCAGACCGTGATCATGAAACGAAATCTGAGCGGTGATACTGCATTGATATCCTATTCCATATGCGAGGAACTGATTTCATGCTAGCTTCCATTGTGTTCTCATCTATGACTGGTATGTTCTCTCATGATTTTCTCTCTGGACGACGCTCACTGATGACTCATAAACTAGTGTTCGAAATGTTGGCTAACCAACTGCATGCGATCTTTGGTATGCTCCCAGCCATGATCAGAGGTATGACGATCATATTGCTTTCTGCGTGTGTGATCTGACTGTCTTTATCTAATAGCCAAGGTTTCACTCGACCGTGTCAATGAATTTTTGTACAAGGCGCGTATGCACTTCCCCTCTTTGAACCTGTTCTCACACATTGCTCGCACAGACGGAACTCCTCGATCAATTCACTGAAAAGACCGGAGAGGAAGACACAGCTCTTGTCATCTCAAAGCCGGACGCAGGAGACATGATCGGTTTCCGCGACGCTGCGTTCACATGGTCGGCCGATAATGACGGCACTTTGACGCCGGGGCCGCGGAAGCGCAACTTTACGCTCCGTATCGAGGACGAGTTGCTTTTTAAGCGTGGCCGTATCAATCTTATCGTGGGACCTACAGGGTCTGGCAAGACGTCGTTGATAATGGCGTTGTTGGGTGAGTCAAACTTTGGTGACTGAATATCCACTGTTATGATTGACATGCGACTTGGCAGGCGAGATGCACTACATCCCTTCCGGGCCGGAATCGTTCTTTAACTTGCCTCGCTCGGGTGGGATTGCGTACGCTGCACAGGAGTCGTGGGTGCAAAACGAGACAATCCAGGTAGGCTAGGTGTGTTATCTCTATTCAACTGCGCCTTCTCATTCTATACGCCTAGGACAATATTATATTTGGGGCCCCATACGACGAGGAGCGTTACAACCAAGGTGCGTGACAGGATGACCACAGTTGATGTAGGTCTGACTGATAGATTTCATTAGTTATTGAACACTGTGGACTGAAGAGGGACTTGTCTCTGTTTGACGCTGGTGACAAGACTGAAGTTGGCGAGAAGGGTTTGACGCTCAGGTGTGTGGTAATACTATTCTGTACATGACTCACTTATTCACATCAATACTACAGTGGTGGTCAGAAAGTATGTCATTGCGAGAATGTGGCTTCCTGCTGCTAAATTCTGCTGTAGGCTCGTATCACACTCGCACGGGCGGTGTATTCCAATGCCGAAATCCTCCTACTCGACGATGTGCGTGTATCATTGTGCACGGTGAATTGTTCTCTGAGTGGTTTGTGCAGGTCTTGGCTGCTCTTGACGTGCATACCGCTCGATGGATCGTTGAGAAATGCTTTCAAGGCGACCTTATCCGAGGACGAACCGTCATCTTGGTCGTACGTGACCGCTCCTGATCTACATCTGATACCTTCCGAACTCCGCGCCTTCAGACTCACAATGTCTCGATGGCACGCCCAATTGCTGACTTCGTTGTCTCTTTGGGCACGGACGGCCGCATTCTCAGCCAAGGATCATTGTCTAAGGCACTCGAAGCGAATAAGAAGCTGTCTGCCGAGGTCGTTGAAGAAATTGAAGAAATTGAAAAGGCCGAGCACGAAGTTGATCAGCCGCCGAACCCAGATATTCCGGCGAACGCTGATGGAAAGCTGATCGTCGCAGAGGAAATCTCTGAAGGGCATGTCGAGTGGCCTGCGCGTGCGTTCTTTCCTTGAAACTTCAATGCAGGACGTTGCTTACGCATCTCAGTGAAAATGTTCTTCGCTAACCTTTCGGGTGGATACCATGTTCTATTCTGGTTCGCCCTTTTGGGCTCTCTGCTTTCTGCCAGCGTGCTCCACACCTTGCAAGCATGGTGGCTTGGGTATTGGGCACGACAATATGAAGATCACGATGCCTCGGACATTCATGTGTCATAGTGAGTGATTCCAACGCTTATGGCTTGGATCTCGCCTTACCGCTGTTTGTTGCAGTTATCTGTCGATGTACGCAGTGGTTCTACTCGGGCTTTTAGTCCTTTATTGTGCAGGTTATCTTGCTTATGTGTTTGGCACACTGAGAGCATCGCGGTCGGTTCATCAATTACTGGTCTCCTCCGTCCTTGGTACAACTTTGAGGTAAACAGCACTTCCTCCGTGATACCGCGTGCTCACAAACTGTCGAAGATGGCTCGATGTAACCCCCACATCTCGCATCATTGCCCGTTGCACAGAGGACATTCAGTCTGGTATGAGCAGTTTAAGCAGGTGATTGCGACAATCTGACGCCTTGGTGTTACAGTGGATGGAACTATTTCGGAATACTTCTGGTTCCTGCTCGATTTATCCTTCAGCATGGCCGTGAAGCTGGCTGCTGTGGTAATAATGTCCCCTATATTCATTATCCCGGGCGTTTTGATTGCACTCCTGGGTGGCCTTTGTGGCCAAATTTACATGAAGGCACAGTTGTCAGTGAAACGCGAGAAGAGTAATGCTCGTGCTCCAGTGCTAGGACACTTCGGCGCTGCCATCTCTGGCCTCAGTTAGTGTTCTTCACTTTTAAGCTCCAGTGTCCTCACGGGTACCCTCAGCTTCCATTCGTGCATACGGCGCCGAGGAGTCTTTCAAACTGGAATCTGCACGGCGTGTCAACCGTAACACCCGAGCTTCCAGGACGTTCTATAACCTCAACCGGTGAGAATATCCGCATGCGGACCGTTCGGTGTAGCTCATTCATGCTTAGATGGGTGTGCATCCGTATCGAATCTCTTGGAGCACTGTTCGCCGCCAGCTTGGCGACTTACTTGGTGTACGTCAGCAGAGCGGGTGCTTCCGCTACGGTATGTCTCTTGATCCTCGCCAAACCTCTTCTGACGCTGGGTGGTCTGGTCAGGGCTTCTCATTAAACATGGCTAGTGAGGTGCAATCAGTTGTTGCAAACTCCTTCACTACTCAGCTGCAGTTCAGTTAGTTTTAGTGACATGATCTTGTGGTGGGTCAGGATCTTCAACGACTTCGAAGTCAGCGGTAAGTAGCTTGATTTACTCACTGACACCTTTTACTGACTTGCCTGGGAATGTAGGCAACAGGTAAGCTTCAAATATATTATGTGTCGATGGTGACTACAATCGTGCACAGCTTGGAGCGCATTCAGCAGTACGTCATCATTGAGCAAGAATTGAAGGCTTCAGAACGCGGTATTCCCCCCGCGTATTGGCCCGCTAGCGGCGACCTCACAGTGGAGAACTTGTCCGCTCGTTACTCTCCGGTATGTCAAGTGTTGCATCTTGAGTCGCTGTTCTAACCGTCTTTGTCCTGACTGTAATTAGGATGGACCCCTCGTTCTGTATGAGATTTCGTTTGAAGTCAAATCAGGAGAACGCGTGGGCATCGGTGTGTGGCTGCGGCAAATGTCTAGATATGATGTTACTCACATATTTGGTAGTGGGACGAACGGGAAGCGGGAAGGTGAGTTGACTCGTGCATGATTGGACGTCTCGCTGCTACTAACAGTGTCGTCTCAGAGCTCCTTGACCCTGGCTCTGCTACGGTGCATCTTGACCGAAGGCAAGGTGTATTTCGACGGCATTCCTACCGATACAATCAATCTCGATGCGCTGCGGAGCCACATCACAATCATTCCCCAAGTGGTTTGTTTGTATGGCCTCATCGTCTTGTTCAAAGTCGGCTGATGCAGGTGTACCCTTCAGCCTGAACTCCTCAGTGGAACACTGCGCCAAAATCTGGATCCGTTTCAGATGCACGACGATGCTGTTCTCAATGACGCATTGCGTACTGCCGGGCTGTTCTCTGTGCAGAGCGACACCGACGATGATCGGATAACTTTAGACACTCAGATATCCAGTGCAGGAGGTAATCTGTCCGTCGGTCAAAGACAAATCTTGGCACTAGCTAGAGCCATTGTACGACAGAGCAAACTGCTGATCCTAGACGAAGGTTGGTAACAATGTCAATTCCGGGATGAGACCGACTGATGGCCTGTATTCTTGACAGCAACGTCCGCTATTGGTAAGATCAAGGAACCGTCATCTACCTTGGTGTTGGGTGATTGATAATTAAATTTAGATTATCACACTGATACTGTGATTCAAACGTCGCTGCGCAAGGAGCTGAGCAAAGATGTGACGCTCCTTACCATCGCGCACCGTCTGCAGACAATCATGGATGCAGACAAGATTGTGAGTGCAGAATCGTGAACCTTGCAGCAACTCTGATTCATATCGTCCTCAGATGGTACTTGATGCAGGTCACATTGTAAGTGAAATCTCACGATACTAGTTAGAAATGCTCAGCAGTCTCTGCAGGCTGAATTTGGAAAGCCGAGTGAGCTGCTGCAGAATGAGAAGGGCATGTTGCGAGCACTAGTAGATGAGAGCGGTGATAGAGATGCTCTGTACGCGATGGCCCAGGGCGCGGGTGCGTCGAGCGCAGATACCTAGTTTCATGCATACTGTACTTAGTTGAGACCCTTAAAAAGTATATAAAGGGGAAAAAAACAAACTTAGCATCAATCATGCTGTCTCAAGGACCGGTAGATCATTGTATCTATTTTGGAACACGTACTGCTGGCACTATAGTGTAGTGGTTATCACTTGGGATTCTGATTCATTCAGTCTTCCCAAAACCCAGGTTCGAGCCCTGGTAGTGCCTGGATGTCCGTCTGATAAACTTTTTACTTTCTATCTTTGGTTTAACCTTCAGCAGTGAAGAATAATTTCGCCAACATCTTGAACGTGGTGTATGTACGTAGGTCGATATCTGTCCCCACATCTATTATAGAGCAAGGTGCAGCTACCTTCCTCCACTATACCGGGGCGAGGTTGGTAAATCCTGAATTGACTTACAAGTTTGGATATTCTGGCGAACCTCTCGCGCTGCTACGGACAAACACGTACAGCACTTGGTTCTTTCGAACTTGCACTTTACGCATAACTATTCGAGGGCACTCGTGATGTGTAATACATTTCTTTTCGAGGGTCCAGCGTCACTTCGTCCATTTGATCTATCGTCTCAAAGAGGCAACCCGCACACTTCACAATCGCTGCCGCCATGAGCGTTCTCGAAGGTGCAGTGCGGGCATATCCGTATGCTCCCACGGCCACCCCCCTGACCCCCACTTTCGCGAGTAATTTGGTCGTAAACTTCCTGCGGGATGTCCTCATCCATAGGCGTATGTGATGACCCCGACGGTGCGGAGGTAGACGGCCGTTGGGCTACGTGAGGTGAAAATATCAAAACCACAGTGGCAGGAAATCAAAACGCAGAGCTCACGAGCTGTCTCGCGTGTGAACGTCATCAGTGTTTGCCAGCTCTCGGTCCTGATCAGCGCATCCAGTGCAGTAGGATCCTCAACGTTGGGCGCAGACGCCGTGTGGACCAAGACTTGCATATCGTCCTTAAGTGAGAAAATTATTCAATAACGGGCCCGCGTAACAGAGAGAACACCAACATGAGATATCAACTGCGTCGAGCCAAGGAAAGCCACCAGGTGCCAATCGCTTAGCCATTTTGCAAGCTCTGCACGAAGTTGTGGGTCACCACCATGAGAGCTTTCCGGAATTTCCGGTGCTCGCAGACGCGACAGCTCGCGCAGGACACGCTCGATGTGCTGATCTTCCAGTCCTGGGCGGTTCTCAATTTGGAAGGACGTAGAGTGGAAGAGGGGAGATGGATTCTGGGGGAATCCGTTGGATACCTGTCAAGAGTTTAGAAAGTAGACTAAGAAGCACAAATCACCTGCACGTACGTTGACTAGGAGGTATTCAACGGGGAAACATGGCTTGGCACTCTTCTTCACCTCTAGCCCGTATTCGTTTTTATACGTGAAGAAAACGTCCGGGACATAGCGGGCTGTGTCTTGGCTCCTGTCCTCTTCCTTAACGCGCACAATGTTAGGATCTACACTTGCCTCGATCATATCCGCCTCCACCATAGCACAGGCTTGCTCCGAAACTTGGTAAGCTGACACGTCAATTGCACCGTCCGCAGTACCTGTTAGCACTGCCGTCACCATACGCGACGCGAACAAGCCTGAGGGTGAGGCACGCGACGACGTCGGATTGGCCCTTTGCACATGCGCCGCGAAAATCGCTTCAAGCGAGGACAGATAAAAGGATTGTGGATGACGCTTGTACACATTCTTCGTCCGGTCCTCGGGTGTTGGATCCAAATCCGTGAAAATGTATCCAACAACCGTCAGTGGAGGAGATGCGGACTGAGCCAGCGCTCTAATGCGGGGCTCATCTTCCCAAGGCAGTCCTAAACTCAGCCCATCGAGCTCGCCTTCCTGCGGGGGCTCGTGAATTGCCTCAACAACCGCCTTCACGCCCATAGGTACCTCGTCGTAGGGCTCATACCGTCCAATCAGCCATCCAAAGCGCTGCATGCCTGTCGCGCGCCAGGCCGCAAGGAAGCGCTCCACGATTGTCCTAGACGCTATCTCAAGATGGTCCACCATCCGGAATGGCGGACTCTGCAGCGTGATAGCGGATGGCTGGCATGCCGTACAAATCCCCCCTGGCCACGGCGGATGTCCACCCGAGGGGCATGGGTCCTTAACCTTGTACGAAAGCTGAGAGAGGGGCGGCAGAGACGCCGTCGCGGACGCGGATGCAGAGCCTTTCGGCGTGAGCTTGCGAAGATATGCGTGGAATGACAGGTGTTTGACGTTGTGCTCCGTGTGGTACGACGCGTCGTACGGCTCGAGGGGCATGCAGTAGTCACACATCGCGTTCGCGCCATGCTTGCAGAAACGTGCGTCGCGCGAGCGCGGAATCATACCATCGCGCGAGCGCCAGTACTTATCAACTCGGTCTTCTTGTACAGATTCCCATGGATGATTTGAGGTGCTGCTTGTAGCTTTCGGCGCAGGGAATGAGTCGGTCCCAGGAGTATTGGAGGTGGCATCGGGTTGTGATTTATAGGAGACGAAAACAAGATCTCCATGCCTAAAAGTAACAAGATAAAGTGTGTGATCTCAGGGATAGGACAGTTGGAGCGTACGAGAGACCCAAGTCCTGCAAGTTGCGTCCTGCCAAGGTGGACACCAACGTTTCGTTTCCCCTGGGACGATTAGAAATCGCGAGTGTCAAGATATCGGCGTTGTGTGTGGTCTCGAGAATCTATTCCACACCGGTGTGTCGCATCATTTTCAAGCACTTTCGACAACGAAATACGAACCTTCGTCGCCAGTTCTGATATATCGGTCGTAGGTGACAGATCAAACCGAAAATTTCCATCCTTCGACCTGATTCTGATCAACTGAGCGAGCATAATCGTGTGTGGTTGCATTTCGGACGAAAAAGACATACCATGGTAGAAATATGTGGGTAATGTGAAGTTGTGGCCACTGCGGCAGTTGTAGCTCAAGCTAATAAGATGAGTTACGCGTACGCGTCCGGGCGCTTGTACAGACGTCACTCATGTCATGCAAATTATGTAATACTCATATTTCTGGTTGACTTCTTATTTATATCACATGACCGTTATACCAGGTTCACCACCGGAAATTCTGGCGCAATCCAGTACTCCTATGGCGAACAAACGACGAACCCACGAATCGAGTGCGTCTCAAGCTGAACTGTACGACATGGCAGTCCATAACGGGCGAAAGTCATTTGTAAATGACGAGGTCTGTCGTTATTGCGAGCGACTTTTGCAAATGAGATCTCGGTTAGCTCTCCCATATCGCTCAGGCTGATAGTATACATGCAGAGGGAGTCCGGGTGTTTAGATCAACATTCGTGCATCGATCATGCCCCAGGACTCAAATACAGCGACGGACGACGTACCCCACGACCGCAACACAGGACACCGTCGCGGGAGGTCGGCTAGTCAGCCAGTGACCCCCGTACACAACGCGCCGATGTCGAGTCCGAGCACGAGGGTACACCAGAACACGTCTTTCTCTGAGGGAACACGCCGCTGACCACAGTCGACAGGCTGTAGACCCACTGGACTTTAGTTTCCTGAATCAATACAACGCGGGACCTAGTTCCGCACCTTCATATCCTCAGCCAGTTTATAGCGACGACGCATTCGCCAGAGCAGTACGTTCGTTGCAAGAATCACCATCAGTTGTTCCGCAGGTTCCCCCGATCCCACCCCCGTCACTCAACCCTGCGCTCAACCCTGCGTTGAATCCCATGTCAAGTCAGCCTATGCCGAACCCAACGGAGGCATTCCTCGCGGCCATTCCGTGGCTGCAGTACCTGCAGATACAGAGCATATACGGTCAGCAGCAACAGCATCAACCACAACATCATCAGCTGCAGCAGCAGCAACAACTTCAGTACATGCCGCCGCCTCCCATGCCTCAGGTACCATTTGGCTTCGATAGCGGGCAACTCGGGTCTTTCGTATCCAACGACGCCGGACCGAGCGAGCCGCCACAACTACCTCCTCCTCAGCCAGTCAGCAATCCACCATCACCCGAGGCTGCAGAACCGCAGGAGGGTGATCAGATCGGGAGTTCAGACGACAAGAGGAGGAGGAACACAGCGGCGTCAGGTGAGATTCCCGAAACGGCTGTAAGACAGAGCGGTGTTGATATTCTCGGGACCACCAGCTCGATTCAGAATCAAGAAGAAGCAGTGGACATTGAACCTTGAGCGCGGCATCTCTGATCTCTCGGGACGTGTGGAAGAGCTCGAGAGAGAGGCTGGTGAGCTTCGAAGAGAAAATGGGTGGCTGAAGGAGATTGTCATGCTAAAAAGCAAACGCCTCGCTGGTGTTGTCCCTGACTTGGAGCAGGGCACGTCGAGTAGTACGCCGGGCAATACATCTAGCCCAGGAGGAGAGCCCAGCAGCAGCAGGGACGGTTCGTCGGAGAGGCCTGGAGAGAAGGGGAAGGGAAGATAAGTGGGGTGACTTTCTCCGGCGGATTATGTCTTATGGACTGAGGACTGTATCATCTGGGGCCATTGTATAAACGATCTAGCGAATTCCGAATACCTGCTTTTTTGACTTTGGGCAATTCGGAATTTACCATATAAGGACCATCCTCTTCCACTTTGTGCGGGAGTGGCCTCCCACGCTGTAAGACCTGCGTGCCGCGTGGTCTACTAGACTTCTCTTGCCAACGACATGTCTTTCGGACGACCGCCGTCAGTCTCTGCGGGTTTCCAAAGCGCTCCTCCGGTATGCTCTACATCATTTGGTGTGCACGTCGCAGCTCATTCTTGCAAACAGGACAGAGGATCGTTCCCGCTAGATCACTATGGTGCGATACCTCATATCTACTAGTGATTGTTTGTCCTGACTCGATGCAGGGGAGTGTAAGGATTTCATGAAAGTATATCTTGACTGTCTGCGAAAGAACTCCAGTAATTCCACCCCATGTCGCCATCTCAATCGAGAGTATCTGGACTGCAGGATGGATCGGTATGTTGCCTCATCTTCCGAGTACCCAGTCTCAGTACTGACGAGGTAATACAGCGGATTGATGGGGCGCGATGAGTGGAGAAATCTAGGGCTGGATAATTTGCAAAGTTCCCCTCCGGAAACCTCTCCAGAAGGCAGCGTCAAGAATGCACCAAACAATGCTCCCTCAAGTCCCTAGCCGTGTCCAGCTTGTGTCGTCACTGCAGCCGCATATCATCTACAGCTCTGTGATTATGGAAGCTGCCTCGTCCGGGACATTGCTGCGGTACGGTCCGTCTTGTACGCCCTCACGATTTTTCAAAACACAGGGGACCATCGGGCATCCGATCGCGATTGCAATACGATGTACTATCACCACCTTCACTACCATATCACTTTCATCTTTCGCCAACTACTACAATTTCATCGATGTCGTCTTATTGGTTACGTTTCAATGCCCTTGGATTGGAGCAGTAATTATTATTGAAGTTGCAAGTATCTGCAACTTCCCGGAGCAATTTAAATAAAGAATGCTTGCGATGAATCACCGCTTCCGGATACCTGCATCCTGAGGCCTGAACTGAATCGCAGCTGGTGGATAATCCCATGGTCTACAGCAAGTGCTAGCTCAACATAATGCACCCTAGTATTCACGAAGCTCTCGCATCCACCAATAGTCGCTCTGACGGTACCGTTCGTCGTCTTCGTCCACCGTCGCCTTCTTGTCCAAGCTGCATGCTGACTTGGCTGAATTTTTTGGCAGTGTCTCATCTGTATTATATCCCGTTGTCTCATCCATATGTCGTCGGCTACGATTTAACCTTTGCCTCGTTGAATTTTATGACGTTGCAGTGGCTCACTGTCTAGAGGGCTCCGGTCGCAACCACTTTCGATGCGTCGATGTTCGCAAAATCACTTGGCACAAAACGAATTAACCCCTCCGCGCATTTGTACATCGCTTGTCCGAGCTCATGGATATTTAGCTGCTACCCGATGCCATGTGGTGGTGCCGCATACCGAAATTTGTTCTTCTCGGCGCTGTATATCTTCGCTGATCCTTCGGTTATCCACGCGAGCGAGGAAAATATTAATATTCTTGGTTTAGCAGGTTTGTAACTCGACGTCATCATGAAGACTAAATATTAAATCGTTGTCGGACGCACAACATTCGCGAGACAATGGTCGCAAATTTTCTCCGCAATGCGGCTTTCGCTCCGAATTTGTCACGGTTGGGCAAACACAGCGTAACTTGTTGTATCACAATGCGGTGATTGTTGCCCGCGATTTCTCATGCATGATGATGCTCGCACGTGTGTCATAATGACGCTGCGGAGAGTGACAGAGCCAGTGTTTGGTTGATGGGCGCAGGATCCGGAATGAGTAGGTGAAGGATAAATCTGCTTTTCATATACTATGTAACAGCCAGCGTCCAGATATTTTCTAGAGGTGAGAACCGCAAGTTCTTGTCGCGATATGCATTACAACTGTGGTGAGCAACTTTTTTTTTTCAAGCCTCCGTCCACAGTCGGAGCGCCTTCGTGCACGGAGAAACCCGGGGTAACTGCGGGGAACTGGTTTGTGGAGCGTTGTGAGCAGATTGCACGTTCGCAAGCGTAGATCGTACTCGCCGGGCCGACGACTGCCAGACCTTCCATATATGGGATGCGGGATTCCCATTCGGGACGATCATCGCGGCGACGGTCACATCGGAGTTTGAAGAAAATGAACGTTCGTCGACCACGATCAGCGCGGCGATGAAACGTGGGGTCGCCAGCGCACCACATCCTGGAACGTTCCCAGCTCGCAGAAGGGAATTTACATCGTGGCTGACGCAGGCGTTCGCTTTTCTGGTCTGTCTGGCCGGAGCAATCCTGTCTCTACCTCCTCCCCCGCCAGCCATGTTCTCGTCGTTTGGCATCCTCGCTAATTACTTCAATTACGCACTGCTGGCTCTCGCGTCCCCCACACCAGTCGAGATTCCTTTGGTTGCGCCTGCGAGGGAAGGACACCGGCGTTTTTTTGACATCCAGGTGGGCGCCATCTCATGTCCGACGCGGTTACGTATTGACGCGTATCTTCAGGCGCACCGTGGCGGCAGAGGAAACACAATCGAGAACACCCTGCCCAGTTTCGCGTGGTGTGTATCGCAGATTTCTTGCTATTCTGTGTCCTCACTTACGTCTTATTGAGGGGTCTCATTGATGGCGCCGCCACGTTAGAGTTAGACAACGGGATCACGAAGGTATGCACCGCTCTCTGAATGAGGCAGGAGAGCCCCCTCATTTGGGTGACTAGGATGGGGTCGTCGTCGTGTGGCACGACGAGAACATCACACCGGAGAAATGCGTCGACACCTCGCCCGTCGTAAGTCCGTGCCGGCCAACTGACGCGACGTGATGCATGACGGAGCCACGCGTCTAGTTTTCGGGCGATCCTGACTTTCCTTATGTGGGGAAGTTTATTGCCAACCTTACTCTGGCCCAGCTGAAGACCCTGGACTGCGGGTCGAAGCGGCAAGACGGCTACCGTAAGGCCTTCGCCTTGTGTCTGAGCGCTGATACCAAGCCAATGCTCGTACAGCGATGCAGCTGACGTATCCCGGGACACGGATATCTACGTTGCAAGAGGTGTTCGACTTTGCGGAGTGTGCGGATCCGGCGCACCAGATTTTGTGGAACATAGAATCGAAGATCAACGCCCAGCACCCGAACCGTACATTAGGCGTTGACGACTATGTGACCAAGCAGAATGCAATATTTTCTACCAGCCCTTATTCCTCATCGATCACGGTAGGTGGTGCGTAAAAGTATTTATATTGTATATTCACCGATCACCACAGTACCAAAGCTTTGATTGGCGCACACTCGTTGCTATGAAGGTGCGTACCAGGTGAAACTTGAGACTGCAAAAATAATCATGGGAGTACCGCTGTAGGCTGTCAACCCATACATAGTCACGTCTGCCCTCATAGACGAGTACGCATGTATCTTTCATTCGACGGACCTGCTCTCATGATATTCAAATTGCCACAGCGAGACTGCGAGTATGTCAGATAACAGCACTACACCGTGGCTGGCGGGGCTTCGGTTAGATTCGTTCCCAGGGCCCACGTTCGGTGCCCAGGTCGCGCAGGCTGCACACTTAATTGGGGCCGACATCCTCTCCCCTGGGGCTAAGTCGCAGGACTCTCCTGTACCGGATCCTATGATGGATGGATACCAGACTTTCACGACGCGAGGCATGATTGAGGAGAGCCACAAGCTCGGAATGGAAGTCAAAGTGTGGACGGTGTGTTGCTACCGCTGTCTTCGGTTCTCATTGACTCATGCGACTGATAGGTAAACCGCATGAATATTGCTGAGCAGATGTTGGAGTGGAAGGTGGACGGTATTATATCTGATTGTACGTGTGATGGTGACTTGTCCTTCTTTGCTAAGCCTCATATTCGCGTCCAGATCCTAATGTTGTGCGGCGTTTAATCAAGCAGCGCGGCTTGCCGTCTGCTCCCAAATACCCCAAGCAGAGAGTGCTTACATGTTTAGAGGAACATCTGGTGAAGCAGCAGTTGTGAGCGTGGTCGTTTATAGCATACCCCGGAAGTACATTATCATGCGGCTCAGGACTTTTAACGAAACTGTATATGCCTTAGATCATTCAATGTTGTACCATAGATTAGAAATTTTGCTGTAGATGGTTTTTGTGATCTCACTTCGTCCTGAGGCAGCAGGCAAGTACAACTGAGAAGAAGCCCCCCCACTCAACCTGAGTTTTCTCTTACGAGCTGTGCAAGTACTAATATGCCGACTGTGGTTTCGGGCCATCCCATTTTTTTCTCGTTTCGCAGTTTTTATTTTATTTTCACCCACTTCAATCGCTATCGAGACGCGATTGCTTTTTTTTGTCCGAATTCCGGTCTTCCGTCCTATACGGATTTGGCGCAGAGGCGTGTGGGCTCGGAAAAGAACGGACTCAAGTACCGGGCGCTGCGTTCAAACTCCGCACCCATTTCCTCGTCACTGGGAGCAGCGTCGAGCACATTCCTCCCCCCTCACCATGGCTGCTGTCCAGCTCGCCAAAAAAGCCTTCACCGTCCCTCCGACAGTGCGCACGCTGCCCTCGGGCGTTCCGAGCGCGTCGCTCATCACCTTTTCCGCCCGCGAGCCTGCTGGTCACGGTCATGAACACGGACACTCTGCTGCCCCCCGAAGAGATGCTCCTTCAAAGTGGGTGGGAAGTGTGACTCAAAGCCAGTCAGCGGGGCTTGTTTCGAGGCTGAACTTCACCGGTGAGTGGCGTTTCTGATTTTTGAACGCGGTGATCTTGCCGCCGACCGGTCGTATTCATGCTCCTGCTGTCGCGATATGCAGCACCGACCACGGGTGTTTTCCAGAAGCGCCTTTTGCATGCCTCCGTGCCCGCGAAGGACGCGCCGCAGGTCCCTGACTTCTCACATCATGAGGCCAAGTCAGAGTCAACGAACCGCGCGCTGTCGTACGTGATGGTGGGCTCGCTCGGCGTGCTCTCCGCCTCAGTCGCCAAGTCCACCGTCACGGACTTCCTCTCCACCATGGCGGCAACGGCCGACGTCCTCGCGATGGCGAAGGTCGAGATCGAGCTCGCGAGCATCCCCGAGGGCAAGAACGCCATCATCAAATGGCGCGGCAAGCCCGTGTTCATCCGCCACCGCACGGCGGACGAGATCCAGGAGGCGCGGGGCACGAACTGGAAGTCCTTGCGCGACCCGGAGAGCGACGAGAACAGGACGAAGAAGCCCGAGTGGCTCGTCATGGTCGGCGTTTGCACCCACTTGGGGTGCGTGCCCATCGGAGAGGCTGGTGACTATGGAGGATGGTAAGGCATTCTGGGTGTCGTTATATTGCTGCTGCTAAGTCACCGTGCTTCTCACAGGTTCTGCCCGTGCCACGGTTCTCACTATGATATCTGTGCGTCTCTTCTTTCTCTGCATCTCCCGCGGTTCTTTGATGTCCTCGTGACAGCTGGTCGTATTCGCAAGGGACCGGCTCCCGTGAGTTTTGGGATTCTTCTGATGCATGTGCATTACTGACGCGGGTCATGCGACAGTTGAACCTCGAGATTCCGGAGCACAGTTTCAACGACGCGGATGGCCTTTTGGTCATCGGATGAATTAGATGGTAGAAATGAGCGAACAATGGCAATAGGTTTCCGTTCGTTTGATACGAAAATCAATCTGCCGCACGGTGCGAATACTGGGAATTTGCAATCGCGCACCCATGAGGGTTGAGCGACTTCGCGCTGCAAAAATGTTTTATGGATGGGAACTTCTTAGCGATATCGTTTAAGCCGCACTAGGGAATCTCGATTGTCAACGTTTATATCGAGATGACCCAGCCTCACAGGTAAACCAAAGAAGTGAAGGAGGGGAGAAAAGCGGGAGCATCGCATTAGGCGTCTTTACACAGAACTACGCAAGAATGTCCAGCTAAAATACTTCAATTTCTGTCTCGCCACAAGAACGAAAAAACTAGTGCGCCTCCTGACGAGAAGAGGCTGCAAAGAACGACGCGCGAACGAGAAACAATACTGGGAGTAAGATAAGACGTGTCAAGACCCAGGCAGGGCAAGGCTCCCCAGCAGCAAGCAACCAGCACACGCGCAAGCGCGCAGAACCCTCCCAGACATCCCGAACATGAACGAGTCACTGCAATCTAGCCGGTCGATAGTAACGCCAGCGTCATAAGTTACATCGATATTTTTACGGCCTCCTGTAGCTTCCGCTAGGTTCTCCGGATTCGCGCGGAGGTCGCGAAGGATAGTCTCTGCCAGTGCCCGCACTACGAGGAGGAGCACCGCCAGGAGCACTGCTAGGGTAACCATTGCCCGCGAAGCCACCAGAAGAGCCGCCAGTGTAAGAAGCACCACCTGCCCCAGGTTGGTAGCCCGCCGATTCGTACGCGCCGGAGGCCGCCCGAGGTGGAGGGCTTTGAGACCGTCGTCTGTGACCGTGCTAGTCAGTGAGATTCGCAGCAGAACATGCACTGTGATTACCTGTACCGCGCAGGAGCATCCGTGGTGGCAGTGCGAGTCGGATAGTCGGGATACCGTGAAGCAGGTGGACTAGCCGGTCGGGTGCGGAGTTCCGGTGGAGCAACATAATCACTACACAATCTTCCGTCAGTATCGACTTCTTGTCCACAGCCTATGAAATATATACCGAGCAGGTGGTCGGTCGAATTCCTCTCGCGCCCTAGAGGGAGGACCACCAGGTGGTGTTCGAGGTCGCACAACAGGTGGCGGAGGGTAAGAACCGTACCTCTCAGGTGGTCCAGGTCGCCTTTCATAGCGGTCATAGTAGTCGCGTGGCGGCGGAGGGCCGTATCGTGGAGGATAGCCGGGAGGCGCCGCATCACCTTCGGGTGGATAATAGCCTGGACGAGACTCATAACGAGGAGGAGGTATAGGCGGCGGCGGAGGCGGAGGGGGAGGGCCTCTCAGTCTGTAGTCATCATACTCACGAGTTGCGCGAACAGGAGGAGCCGGAGGGTAGTCACGATACTCTCTGTGAGGGGATGGTGGTCGTCTGTAGTCACGTCCAGGAGGGGGCGGGGGATACTCGTACGGATAGCGTACGTCTCGAGGAGGCGGATACCGGCCGTAATCATCACGGTAAGGTGGGTAGTCTCTTGGGGGTGGCGGATAATCTCTTGGTGGCTGAATACGATCAATAAGGGGAGCATCACTTGTATGGCTCACACGGCGATGGCTATATCACAGAACCAATCAGAACATGCATTCGGAGAAGAAAAAAGACAATGCTCACCCGTTTGAGGCATGATTGGGGCACTCTCTATAATCAACGGTAGGTTGAATCGTAGCTTAGGTAAAACTGAGTGTATCAAACACACCTTGCCCAATGGCCCATTTGACCGCACTTGAAACATGCACCAGGGTCACCACTATATTTAGCAGTTCTTCCTCCTCCATGAGAAAGCTCGACACGAATTTTGTTGCCCATGAAGTATCCCTCATGATATTTCGCCACACTCTCTTCCGCAGCTTCACGGTTGTCGAATTCCTTTGAAACAAGTCAAGACGAAGTCGTGCGCAATAAAAACATCATGTTACGTACTACAAACCCGTAGCCGACTCTGCAACACGACTCGCATCAGTACAAACCAACCATGAGAACACCATATTCACTCACTTCAACTCGATGTTAACAATGTTGCCGATTTTACCAAAGCAACTCTCTAGATCCTCCTTGCGAGTATGCTCTGGCAGACCACCAATGTAGACTTTGTTCGGCTGCGGAGACATCATGAACACCCAGTAAGAACACAGAGACAACAGTGTGAGCTGTCAGCAACTATATATGACGTCCAGTCCCTGGGCGTGCAGGAAGGTAATGTGCAACCGTAGGGCAATTCATAAGACGAGAAGGAACAAATAAAACGCGATGTCAAGCAAGGGCAGACTGGCAGAACGATCCTTGTTACAGCTACGTTGCAATTGTTGTTCGACCGATCGCCTTGGATGAACAAACCCAGAAAGACTGCGCAACAGACCCGCCGCCATGCACTGAGCAACAGCCGTGTCGCAAGTCGCTAGAAACGAGTGCGTGGTGGCGCAGACAGACAAGTGCAGCTCACAAGCAGGAGGAATAGACGAACAGACTTGAAAAGCACCTTGACCTGTTTTTCGCCGCGAAAGCCCGCCTCAGACTTATTACCAGAGGCGTCCGTACCGTCGCCCACCGCAGAGCTTGCACGCGCGTAGTCTGGATTGTCTGAACCATGTACTGGAGCGCCGTGACGCTCATCTCCAGGTATAATGGTGTTGCCAGCGTCGCCTGTATCACCCATCACAGGGTCCACGTCCATGCTGTTCCATTTTTCTGCTGGAGGCTGCGCGTTAGGACCGTCGGTCGTTAGAGGAGAAGCAGCCATGATGGCAAGAGTCAAGAGTCAGCAACAGGGGCCCACTGGGAAAATTGCGTTTTCGAGCTCCGACGGGCGTAGGAAACTAGGAAAAGCCCGAGCAAAGCTTCAGCAAGCCAGACGGAACTCCAATTTTAAATCTCCGACAGGGAAATGCCGAACCAGTCGGTAATAATGGGAGAAGGTCCGGACGCAGCTCGTCAGCGATAAGGATGATAAGGCCGGGAGGAGGCAAATAGACAGGTTCGCCTCTTTCTGTCTCTGTCCTTTCTATGGCACCGAAACAACCCTGTGCCAAATATCAGTACGTCGTCACCCCTGCTGGCCCCAAGATTCTTCCCGTGCCAGATGTGCACTCCAAGGATGAGGAATCGCCGGCCGACTACAACACTGGCGGTTATCTCCAGGTTAAGCTTCAGGACTCCTTCAAGAACGGGCAGTACGTCGTACTCCGGAAGCTTGGGTACGTTCATTGTTCCTATTTCAGACTTTATGGCTTTCAGAGGTTATTTTTGTGGTCGCTCAGACTGATATTCGAATCCCACAATCAGATGGGGCCATTTTTCGACTGTCTGGCTCGTGAAGGATACACAGTGAGTCTTCCGTCTTCCCATGTTCTCCTGTCATCGTTTTCTGGGTTCTCCGTGGTGACTCGACAGAGTCTTATTGGTGTAAAGATATGGATAGGATTTTATCCGGTGTCATTCTCACGCGACGTCTCAACGGCAGTGCACCGAATTTGACTTCTGAGCTCGAAGTCTGAGACAGACGGATTGGTCTTGACGGTTGCTAGGAGCGGAATTTGCGGATGTCCGGCTGCGAGTGTGTGCAGCGAACAGATGCTTGCCGTCTGACTTTTTGTTCCATTTGTACGGCGGCATGTCGATGCTGCTGTGGCGACGAACTCATGTTCTGCCTTCCGGTGTTTGTGCTACGTATGGTAGAATGCAATAGCGTGAGCCGCGACTCTGTGTACTCGGAACGCCTTTACTCCACAGTGTGGTACGTACCCTAGCCACGCGTCGCGTCTCTCAGCAGCTTCTGTGGTTTGAGTCCCACGGAGAATGAATTGTGCTCACCTCAATAGATCCATCACTGACTTCTCCTTCTCAGAGCGAACCGCCACTCCGCCCTCAAGGTGGTTAAATCTGCCGGGCGTTATGCGGAAACTGCCAGAGACGAGATTAAGTTACTCGGCGAGGTGATGGAAGCGAACCACGCACACGTTGGGCGTGAACACGTTGTGTCGTTTCTTGACTCGTTCCAGCATTGCGGTCCGGAGGATACACACGTGTGCATAGTGTTCGAGCCTCTGGGCGAAAACCTTCTGGCGTTAATTGAGCGACACAAGAAGACTGGTGTCGCACCAGCACTGGTAAAAGTTGTCGCGAAGCAGATCTTACTGGGTCTTGAGTACCTGCACGACGAGTGCAAGCTGGTGCATACCGACATCAAGCCCGAGAATATCAGTGCGTGTTACCACTTGTGGCATCGATTACTTGACTGATTGCGTGCGCAGTGATTTCAATTCCTGATGTGGAATCCCATATTCAGGCTGAGCTCGAGGTCATCCCGTCACCCACATCCCGAAAGGTGGGTGTGCCACCGAAACAGTTGGGGCGGACAGGCGTCATAATACCTCGGCGTCCTGGTGGTCGCGAGCGGCATGTGCACATCTTCGACTCGCAGCCTCTGTCTAGCCCTTCGTCCTACAGCCCCGGACTGGTGAGCGCTAGTCCCGTTACACGGCCCGACATGCACATGTCCCGCAAGGGGAGCACACACAGTGTCGTGCGTCTAAATGCAGCCTTGAAGAAAGGGAAGCAGAAGTCCAGCTCGAGCGATGTATCAGACTCGTTGAGCGGGAGTTCAGGTTCAGGGTCTGCGTTCGCGTCGTCCAGCTTCATCACGTCGATGAGCAACGAGACCATGGCGACGTCGGTCGGGAGCGTGGTATCCGGTTTGAACAAGATTTCGATCGTGTCCAGCCCAGGTATCTATTCATGTCTGTGCGAGAGGGAAGCGGGGATAGTGAAGGGTACGGCGGTGGTAACCGACTCACTGGATGAACGACCACAGCAGCTCAAACCGAGCACGGGCCCGTCGTTGTTGTCACAGACTGCACCCCACAACCTCACTTCCGAGCCAGTTGACACCCCCATGTGCCCTACATGTTGCTCTAGCCTTTCGCAACCTCCGAGTCGTCCCGCATCTCCCCCTTCCAACGCCGTACCATCGTTACCCATTTCCGTCAAGATCGCCGACCTCGGAAACGCGACACCCATACAGAAGCACTTCGCCGAGGACATCCAGACGCGACAATATCGCGCGCCCGAGGTGATTCTAGGGCGCACAGACTGGGGTACAACGGCGGATATCTGGAGCGCAGCGTGCGTGATCTTCGAGCTGCTGACTGCCGAGTACCTGTTCGACCCGCAGAGCCAAGGGGACGTCTTCGGAAAAGACGACGACCATATGGCGCAGATCATCGAGCTGATGGGGGATTTCAGTCCGGACGTGAAGTTTGGCGGGAGGTTCAGTCGCGAGCTTTTTGACAGCACCGGTAGGTTACTGTCCTTTTATGGCGCCGTTGGGTCGCGTGCCCGCGCACGATCTCTGACGGCGCTATAGTGGGTTGGGTTGCGTGCTGACTTTTGAATTGTGTCATGTCGTGATAGGCGCCTTGCGATACATCCGCAGCCTCAAGCCGTGGCCGCTCAAGCGGGTCATGGCCGAGAAGTATCTCTGGACGGAAGAAAACTCAGAGGCTTTTTGCGCATTCCTCGAGCCCATGCTCATCATCGACTACCGCGAGCGGATGCAAGCACGCGATCTCATTCATCATCCGTGGCTGGAGGTCGACCTGATGAGCGATGACCTCTGTGGATGGTGATGTCGGCGCGTGCTCCGGTCTATGTGGCGGAAGATCCGGGGAACATGGCGTGATGCACCGTCCAGCCGTGTTGATGCATAACGGCACCGTGCGCACCCATCCTCTTCTCCTTCCAGCTTCTCTTTCAGTCGTTCTTTTTCCCGTGCCGATTTCGTGTTCACTGCCAGTTCGCTGTCCGTCTGTTTCGTCGCTGTCTCACTGACACGCCTCATCATGACCACTAGACTAGACATTCGTGCAACTCACATTATGTTTTCTCTAATTGACCCGCCCACCATAGCATACCTGCATGACCTCATCCTCACGTACGCTCTGAGCTTTGATTACTGACAGCACCATCCGCATACAATATGTTATTACATTATACGTATTTCCTTGTCTCGAGTACTCCCTGTAGCCCCTCCGACCATACAGTTCTAGTGTAGTAGAACCGAACACTTATGCGTACCCTTGCTATGACTATGGCTGCTCTGTGGAGCAGGATCGGTTGAGACACGCAGACATTTAAAACAAAGACGTTATCATCGAAGCAAACATTCGAGTTCATAGTAGGTATGTACAGCCCATGATGTTCTAGGTCAAAGGCGAAGACAAGGGACTGCAGGGACGTGCATGATGCGAAATTGAGCACATTCCAGGCGCCTGTGGGGAGTCGATCCATCTCGTTGGTCACTGGAAGGAACGAAATCAGCTGCGATGTTAACAAAAGCCAATGACTTTGCTCACCCGGGTCCCATGAGAGGTCCATAATCGGTCCCGACGGGTTGAAATACACCTCGATGATATTTGGCCCAGCGTCGCGCAGCAATGCACCGAAGGCCATCACGTCTTCCCACACTTCACAGTATACCTTCACAGAGTTCAAAGCGTGCATGGGGAGTACTTTTCTGACCGCACGACACGCGTCTCCGGTAATGCCTCGCGAGAGGGACAATGCAGTCGCAATCGAGCGCACTTCAGTGGGAGTCTGGATCCGGAGCATTCTCTTCCCCGCCAAATCTACATCGTACTGAAGGTGTCGTAAGGACAGCGACTGGATCTCCGAGCAGAGCCCGATGATGCTGAGGAAGTCCTGGATGGTACTTTCGTCGCTGCCCGCCTCCAGGATCGTCAGCTCATCCAACTTGATCGGGTTTGAGATGACAGGCCCACAGGTGCGCCTGCCTGCGAAGCGCACGAGGCTAAGCTTGAACGCTCGAAGCCGACGAAGTTTCGAAAACACGGAGTGGATGAACTCCGCGTCAACACAGAGTTTCTCGCGCTAGCGTTTCCGACGCAACTCTGCACGGCAGCAGATGTCGTTGCCTTCGGCCGTACAGTGAACTCAAGGCAACGGATATAATGACAGATGGGTGGCGAGGCAACGAGAAATTCGAGAAAGGCATGGAAGCTACCGTCCCGTGCTACACACAGACCGTATGAAAGAGGTGAAGTCGACTGGAGTACGTCCACGCATGGCAAACGAGCGTGCAGGCAGCGAGTGTCCGTACATCGTCGTGTAGGTGATCGATGAAGATGTCAGAGATCTCGACAGGAAATCTTAATTAGACCTGCTGTGCGACGTGGATGCCCATCGCTCTATGGTTTTGTCTGCAACTCGATGGTGGATGTTGTAAAGGATAGACGTGATAGGACGCCGAATTGGTTGACTGCCACCCTCCAGTCACAGTCTGTGACATACGCGCCTCAAGCGTGACCTGACGCGTAAGTACAGCACGGCCTGCAAGGTGCCGAGATTGTAAGCAACTGCGCCTCGGGCTACGAGTAGAAGAGAATAGAAATTGGCTTAACTACATAGAAGCCTGTTGAGCTCCTTATATACTGTAAACTAAAAGACTAGAAACTACCAGACTGTTCTCGAGACATTGTCCTTACTAATCCTAACCCTACGGACCTTTCCCGGACCTTTCCGTAGATGCCGGATTGCTAATCCGCACCTCCAACACACCCCCTCAATTCGGCATCTCCAAAATTCATCGGCTATCCATACTTGGAAATCCTGTACCTCGCTATATGCTGTGGGAGCCCTATGCTCGTGACAAGAGAGCCTCCTGCTACCATCCCGCCAGATCCTTCGACCACGACAGCAGAGCCTATGCTTCGTTCCCAAGGTACTTCCCTTGATTCCCACGGTAACCCTAACCCTTCAAAATGCAACATCTCGCAAATCAAAGGCAACCGACGCCTTCTCGGCCTTTGCCGAATTCTTTTCGTTGTACCTGCCCGGTAAGCGACAATCACGAGCAATGTGACCACGCTTTCCGCAATTGTAACATTCCACGTTACGATTTCGATTGTCACGTTCTTTCTGCGCGAATAATGCCATATTCTCGACTTCTTTTTCATCGTCCGCTTTAGGCAATCCTCCGCGTCGTCCTTCTTCGTCGACTAGAGCACCTGTCACATCTGCTATCTTCAGATCACCCTTGGTGGCTGTGAGTGTGCCCGCGATATTAGAGTAGTCCTCATGTAGATTGAATATAAGGACATCAGTAACATCTTCATCTTCGAGCGCAACTCCAATGCCCTTCAACTTCGCTGCCAAATCGGTAATGCCGCTGATGTAATCCCGGATCGGACACTTGGGATCATGCACGAAATTGTAGAATTGACGCTTGAGGGCGATTCAGTTCGCGCGGCTATTTTTCTCGTAGACCGCCGCCAATGCTTTCCATGCCGCCGGTCCATCCGCGCAATCACGAATGTAGCCATACTGGCTCGGATCGACTGTGAGCCCGATCAGTGTGAGTCCATCTTCCGCTTTCTTTGGCCAGTCTCCCAACTTGTCTTCGGCAGGCTTCGACACCTTTCCACTTACAACGTCCCAGCACGCGTTGCACCGCATGACCATGGAAACCGCAAATTTCCAGTCATAGTAATTATCTCCCGTGAGGGTCGGGAGCTTGACATGGGGATTTAGCGATGCCATCTCGCATGATAAGATCGAGTGATAAGATATGAGGGAGAGATTAGATATGAACTACATCAGCAATTGTCACCTTCTTCTTAGTCATACTTTCCGCTCTGGAATAAGAACACCGGGCTGGTAAGTAAATTCAAGTAGGCTAAGTAAATGCTGTTAAGGCACGCAGAGGTACAAGATTGGACTCGTTACAGTATCAAAGTCAAGTAAGTAAAAAAAGAAAATCAACTAGGCTGCAAGTGTATTCAGACGCACAGAACAGTTAAGTGGGCCCTTACTTAAAAATTTCGATCAATTCTATCATACAAGCAGAAATCGTCTCGACTTCCATGAATTCCGTCTCATCGAGAAAATCGATGGTCAGTTCTCAGGACTAATCCTGCGAAAGGCCTTCCAATCGCCCCTTCCCAAGTGCAATTTGTAGACATTAGCACGACTGATGGGCGGGCTCCACCAGAGTGTGAATCTACACTTCGGAATTTAATTGCATACAACGATCTTCCTGGAGCGGGGTGTTGATCCAGGGGGTGCCGCGGTCCCAACTATCCTTAAGATCTTCCAACGTCAGACGACGATTCTGCAGGTTGGCTTCTTTGCGCTTCATCGAATATTCGGACCACACGCGAGCGAAATCCAGGAAGTCGGCCTCCCACGGCTGGAGATATCTGTAGAGGTTAGGGATAAGCTGATCCTCTTCGTGCGACATCCCCCCTCGAAAGTGGGTAACTAAGGAAACACAGCAATTAGAAGCTGGTACCAGGCGAGTAACAAAAACGAAATACCTCCCAACGTCAGTTTGCTTCGACCACCGAAGGTCACTCTGAGGGATAAGCACATGGCCCATGGAAAGCATACCTAAGCCCCCAAGTTCCTGAGAGACAACGTCAGTGCCCTCCGTCGGGATCGAAAAAAGTCGCACGCACCTTCAGTGTATAAAACACTACTGGCGGAAAACGCCATGGCATCTTGCTGTTCAAACCAAGCTTGATGCGAGTTTGAATCTTGTTCTCTGCCTTAACAAGAGAGTCGAGTAGTTCATTGGTATGGATGACAGCTTCACGGTAATATGTCATCAATCCGATAAGTGCAGTGTTCCACTTATTCACAATTTTCGAAAAAGTGGTAGACCCGGAACTCATCAGCACTTGCCGGATCCTATTGTTGAACTGCTGGACACCTGCAGTGAGAAACATTAGCTCTGTAAATACGCCCAACCCTTCTTCTCGTACCTTCGTCCGATACTCGAAGGAATGCCTGAGCAGTGCGCTCCTTCGACTGCTCGTTTGTCAAGTTCCATACTGTGTCCTTCAACGAGAACCGTTCCCCGCCCATCGTTCGGATTTTCGGCAGAATACGGACCTCGAACCCACACATCGAGAATAGAAGCTGAGGGTTGTCCTTCGAAAATACGCTGACGAATGTATCCTCCCATTCAATCGTCGTCAAGGAACACGGAAGACTCTGCTTGACATTCCAGAACACGGCGCGACCCAGACTGACATCACAATCGCATACGACAGCCTCGAGGCCAGCACCGCTTGTTGTTGTACCTGATGACGTTGTTGTTGGTTGGGTCTGGATTTGTGCTGAGATACTGCTGGATGAGGTCCCGGGACTCTTTTGCGGTGAAGCAGAAGAGTATATAAAGATGATCGACGTAATGCGAGTACAGTCGGATCGGATGACAAGTCTCAGTTGCAGAGTCGCGATACTGTAAGAAATTGTTTGGCATCTGCGGAGGCCCCGCCATCTCGCTCGCACGTTGGAGACCAAGAATTAACAGGTCGAGAACCAAGCTATAGTACTGGAATACGAAGGCAGAGAATTGCAAGCCGCGAATCATTCCATATGCGTTCGTGTGTGCTATATCTACAAATAAGAGATAAGACGACGAGGCAATGCGCAAGACGTGAATTCCTACCCTTGTACGTGAGAACTGAATGGAGTAATCAGCGTCAGTACATATGTACACAGCATCTTCGACCAGACACTCACCTGTGTTATTCTTCGCGGTGATGTAATCAGCAAGATCGTGGTCCAAGATAAGTCGCAACAGCCGGTTGAGGAGCGTCAAGTCAATCTTCTCATAGACTTTCGACAGGACAGTCTCCATTAGAACGTTGCATTCGCCGTCGCTGGTCTCCCATATGTCTGTCAAGTTGTTGATTCCTTGACACCACTAGAAAGATGTGTTGTCAATCTTCGACACTACGTGTTCGCTAAGAGCAAACATTACCTTGTATACAAGTAGTGGCGGCGGTTCAGTGTCCTATGAATAAATTAGTACTGACACGAGCTACAAGGCTAATAAAAACATACTGCCAGCTTGATCCATGCCGAGAAGAGTCCTCGCTTATCTGCCCTGTCATGGACGGTCAACAAAGAAAAATGTAACAACTCTAGGTGTACACACTCAAAGAACAGGAATTGGTCTGAGTACTGAGGGAAGTGGTCAGTCATTTTAGCAAATCAGACGAAGATTTAGACTTACAGCATCTGTAATCTTCTCGACGGGCTCAATGTCATAGCAAGGGATGAGCTTGTCATATGTATCGATTTGATACGAGAAAGACCTTGTAATGCCGGGTAAGAACAGATCAAAGAGGTAATCGCGCGAAACCTACATTCAAGTGGATTATCATACGCTTGCTCAATGAGTGCAAGCTCCTCTCATTGGGATTGGTTCAAACGTCCTTATGCAAATTTAATGATGACGATGACACAGAAAATTGACCACTCACCTTTCACTGAGTATGCCTCCTTCAGTTTCTCGAGAGCAAGAACAAGCAGCTTGGTATCATGCTTGTAATTGAGTGGAGGGAAAGGGATGGGTGAGAACTTGCGACTTTCCAACCAATGCACGGTTGCCGTGTAGATTGCTACGGCCTCTTCAGCACTGATATACGGTCCATCCTTCAGATATCCATGCTGTCTCTCCTGCTCAGCCTTTAAATAAAGGCGAGTCAGCCGTCCCAAGTTCTTCTTCACCACCGCCTTGTCGACAGTAGCACCACGTCTAATACGCTCGCGGTTGTAGTGGGCTACAGAGCACCA
The DNA here is from genome assembly GCF_003851025.1 of Sparassis crispa. NCBI lineage: Eukaryota > Fungi > Basidiomycota > Agaricomycetes > Polyporales > Sparassidaceae > Sparassis > Sparassis crispa. Next base: position 3,582,153 of record NW_020939747.1, read on the forward strand.
CCAGTGGGCCTTGCTCTTGATATACCGCAGAATGACGTTCTCAATCGCAGTCGGCATACCGGGAACATTCCAAGGAATGTTGGCCTTCCAGCAACGCCACACCTCTGAAAGACGCTGCAAGATCATCTTGGATTTGTTCTGCTTGATGGATTCCGGCATCATGTCTAGAATGTCGTGCATGACTGCCGCACGGAGTTCCAGATCATAGTGTGATTCGACACGCTGCTTCGTCATGGTCTTTGCAATACCCTCGCTGTTTCGGCCCTCAAACTGACGAGCCAAAAGGTTGCCAAGGAGCAGCACCAGGGGAAGGTTCGTGTAAGGAGACGACGATGACCGAGAATACTGATTCTGCGGAGGCGCCTGTGAGGACGCACATTTGGCATTTGACTGCCTTGCCACACGCCGTATGCCACCGGGGCCTGGAACTGGGCCATTATCCACTAGGCTGACGCCACGTTGCCTGGTGCGAGCAGGCGATGCAGGTGTGGGTAAGATGGGCATGTCATCCGGATCGGTGGTGAATGGAATGGGCATATCCTCATACCCAGTCGGAGGCTGTTGGAAGTACGGATTGTATGTCTCTCCTGGATACTGATTAGACACAGTGGCTTGCTGAAGGACTCCACTGTGCACCCCCGCAGTGCGTGACACCTTCTCCTCGAATCCAGCACCCTGGTGTGAGATTGACAGGGGATAATATGGCGTGTTGTCGTAACCTTCATGATAATCCTGCGCACTAGGAACCAGCCGCTGTTGGGAACTGATGTCAGACCCGTTACCCTCCTCACTGGAGCGGGACCGGCCCGAGGTAGAGACAGATGCAGACGTCGAACCAACTGGACGATTGTTGACTAACAACGGAGCCGGAAGCATGAGTAATTGGTTGCTGTCGTACCGTGGACGTGGGTACCCATTGTTCGAGGATTTGTATGTGCTCTGATGCCAAGCCATCTCTCCAGCAGCGGCACAATACCTTGCATGAAAAAAAGCCCCACGCGCCATCCCGGCGCCCAGAAACCACAGCCAGGACCCTTACAGACTGGACCGATGTTGAAATGATAGTAGATCAGATGCTTCAGATCTTTCGTCATTCGCACTTGATGCATCAACTGCATGCCGCATAAGCAACTCTTTTCGAGGAGAGAAGAGGAGAGAAGGATTCCACAATAATTCGAAACTCACCTTGTACTTATATCTATACATGCCCATCAATGCACCGATATGTGCAAAAATATACTGCAGCGCATCCGCGAGTTGGAGCGCGTCAACGTGGGGAGGATGAAATTGTACACGTGCGTCGAGCTTGGTGAGATGCAGGATATCGCAATACAGGTGAAGGCATTTCCGAAGCAAGACTTCTTGCGTTGCTTCGTTGTCAGTGTCCTGGCATGACGTATAAATATAGACTCGGTTTACAGATATGAGGACATTACTTGACCGGCTTGAGATTCATGTTGTAATCCAGATGAAGATAGTTCAGGTTCTGGAAGGGCGGTTGTTAGCTTGAGCGATAGCATGCATATCAAAGTTACTAACTTTGCGGTGAATAAGGAAGTTTAACATGCTGTAGCCTTGTCTGCACACTTGCAGGCCAGTTTCAACCCCATCAAGATGCGTCGTTTGGAAGAACTTGGTCACCTTCAGATGTCTGAAGAGGTGCTTCTTCGTCATAACCTTTTCGGCTGGATAAGGGCGGAGGAAGACGTCTGCGGTGCTGTTGCGTTCTGCGCGGGAAGCTTACGATGGGTCCTGGTCCTGTGGGTGTGTAGCATAGGAGGCTGGGAACTGGGAGGGTGCAGCGCGGGTTCGGTGAAGTCTTCATTCCATTTCCCTTGCATTTTCCGCTCGTCCGCTCTCCTCTCCTTGGTGTTCTCCTCTGCTCGTGTTTGTGCTGCGCAGTTTCCAGCTCGGAGGTGTGCCGTCGGCGTCTGCAGTGCTGCTGGTAGGTTTTCCTCGCTATCGACGTCCCCTTGCTGACCATTATTTGCAGCGTTCGCATTGGCGGCCTCTGTGCATGCGACGGGGGAATGAGTGAGAGAGATTCGACATCGGTTCCATAGATATTCTGTACTCTTGGCTTGTTTGTGCAGTGCGAGATCGCGCGGTAGATGTGCGTGGTGATTGCCTCCCAAGTCGGTGCGTTGTGAGACGCAAACTTTCACAGGCTGACCGGGAGGGCGATGCTCAAGATACCAGTTCTTGACGAGTGGTATATCCTGCACTTGTTGCGTATGTCCCGAACGACGGCTGTAGGGGTCAGGCGCCCACCAGAGGGCAATGGCATCAGCGGTAACACCATTCTCCAGCAGCTTCTCGAGGAATGGGTCAAGATCTTCTGGGAGCTCAAAATCGACGTCGTCAACATCGTTCGGCCTGAATATCATGTCTTCGTGACTGAAGTGATATTGGATTGATGAGGGGATCGAAGTAGAAGGCGGGCGAGTCGGGATCATCCGTGCGAATATACACATTTTCCGGACTGTGATAAGGAGAGATATAGACGGAGCGAGGAAGAGAGTTGTAGAGGTGGGGAAATGCGACCTTATATTCGGCTCTAATCTGTTGACAAATGATGACCTTGTTGATGTCGTTGAACTCGTTCCAATCCTCGTCAAGTGTCGATATCCCTATAGAGCGGCTCGAACTGTGGACCGCCAAGAATCGCCATGTTCAAAGTCTTTGCAGTGAAGAAAAACCTCTTGTCGAAGAGATAGCTAGAATTGCCGTCTGCGTGATCTGATAACAACGTCCGGCCAACGCAATACAAATTGGCCATGGCAGGAAGAGTTAGCGACCAGTAGCGGTATGAAGCACCATTGACGAAACGTATCGACTCACGGCTTCGGATCATAGAACCACTAGGAGGTTGCTGCGTCCTCCTCTTTGTCAAGCTCCAGTTGAATAGCCTCCAATGGTTCCACATCCAACGTGTTGTCGCTATAGTCAAGGGGAGGCTCTTCGTCATCAAAAGGTGGAAAACGCATGTGTTGGAAAAGTCTCCGGTCGCGATTCTCCCTATGCACAGCACGCCGCATACTACTCCACTGGGCATGATAGACTGGTTCTATCACACGCGGAATCTCGTTCATGAAAGTAATGGTGCCAGTTATGCGGTAAAGAACCGGCAATTCACGCACTTGCTGCCAAGGATAGGGAATGATTCCGAGCAACTTCATCACCACGTGTGGAACAAACTTCAAAGCACCAAGTTGCATGAGCTTATCTTGCAGTTGCTCATGTCGCCCTGTTCCTTAATGATTTTTCGGACATGCTCCAGGGGGTGATCCTGAGGAAACGTGAACTTCGACGAATGCGGCAAGAATACGTCAACTCACCCCTGTTTACCCATGTCACCGAAACCCGCTCCTACGTAGATTAATGGCAGCACCGCGGCCGGAGTTTGAGGTGGGGAAGGCCGCGAGGCGCTTGTACTACGAAGAAGGCAGCGGTGGACACGTGCAAACGCGTCAACATGGCCAAACGCGTCGCATTTACATGTCTACAAAGGCGCGACGCTCCTAACGTACTGCTCACCATGCTGCTGTGCCACCCAACCACCCTGATCTCCCAGCTGAACCCGATGCAGCTTGCCCTCACAGTTCCACTGCTGCCAGTTCCCCTGCAAGCTGCGTTTTGCCAGCGCTTCCGGTACCTTTTTGGCCCTACGGGTGAGCGAGATCATAAACCACCCATCCGACTCCATGAAGTGGGTTTGAAGGAGCCCTATATCGCTCACTTCGTGGATCTTGTCGGACTCCTAGAGGCACTTTGTTGACTTCTTCCCCAGATTGTCTGCGCCTTGCCGAAAGAGAGACTGCGGTAAGCCATCTTGTTTTCTATGGCTCACAAGTAGCGAACGCCTTGGGTTTGAAGGAGTCCTATGTCGCCCATTGTGTTTGCCACTTGCGAAGGCCTGTTCATTGTTTGATTTGGCTTCTAACCTTTCTGCTTTGCAGCCTGCTGCTACGCGCTGGGATTAGCCATGAAATGGTGCGTCTTGTTGACGCAGGGCCTTCACAGTATGTCGCCGAGTCCGAAACCTACAAGTATATCAGGCCTATGCCGAAGTGCTCCCTGGACTCGCTTGTAGGGCATGCCACCCGCGGGTGTCCTGTCTATGATCTACAGCAGCGCAAGGTGGTGTACCTCAAAGATACATGGCGGATTTTTGCAGAAGATCTCGAGAAGGAGGGTGACATACTAGCTTCCCTGCGCACACACAATGCGTCATATATCCCCACTGTGGAGCGGCACGGTGATGTACTCGACCATGCGATGAAGACCCAGGCGCTAGTGTATGAACCTTGGAATCATGCGGCCCAGCTTTTGGTGGCAATACAGACAGGACATCTACACTACCGGTTGGTCTTGCGCGAGGTCGCACGGGACCTCACGTCGTTCACGAACACCAATGAGCTTTGTGGCGGTGATCGCCGATGCGGTTGAAGGTACGTGCTCTCTGGTACTGCTGTTGGTACTTGAAGAGTGAGCCTCATTTCCGTATGGATGATAGTGCACCTGCGAGCATACGAGGATGCCAAGTATTTGCACCGGGGCATCAGCGCGGGAAACGTCTTAATTACCCTCGAAGGGCGAGGGTTGTTGATCGACTGGGATTATGCCAAAGCTACGGATGCTCTAGGAAAAGGTGCCCATCGGCACGACCAAACGGTATGTAAAATGGGTCTTACGAGACTTACTATACTCTGATTCAAATTTTCGGGGAACGTGTCAATTCACAATTTATGTCGGCAATGTTGCTACAAGGACAAACACAAGAGAATGCATTCTAGAATGACATCGAGGCGTTCTTGTACACGCGCCTAAAGTGTAGGGCTTGGACAAGGCATTCTGCCGCAGCTTGGTGGAAGAAACCATCGGAGGCCTGAAGGCATTCATGGAAGGAAGGGGGGGGTGAGGGGATGCTGCAAATGCTGGCTCCGCTGGGCCTGCATAGTCCGAGGAGTTGAAAAATCGCTTTTGCGGCCATTCCCACAGGAAACGATGGTGCTCCTTGAAGTTTTACGGATGGATATGAGTATCGCTTCCGCGGTCTGCGTGAGTACCATTCTCGATGATCATCCTCACATCCATACTCATGCTGTTTATCCGGCACGGCCTCAGCCCTGACTTTTTCCCTGGCATGACCGCAGTGCTCGTCGAGAAGCTGAAGGGCCATCGAGATCGGACACAGTTGAAGCCGGAAGGTGCGAAAGGTGAGTGTCACTGGAAATGATGAATGAGCTAGGCCCAGTGCATACGCAATGTTCGGGAGGTAAACGATCTCATAGATATGGCATAGATGCAGCGATGTAGAGGGGTAGAATGTCTGCTGTATCAAGAAGATATCCTGTGTGAGTTGCCACCATATATTCCGTTGACACGTGTTAGAGAAAACGTACCATCACTGCTCAGTGCATGCGAACCCTTAGGTTTCGAGACACGATGTTAATCACCTGCTACTCAGCAGTTCGAAAGCATGATGATCGGCAAATTTGTTGATGTAGAATGTTTGGAAGGCGTCAAGGGAGTGGTATGCCTGTAAACCTTCTGGTATGGGCTTTCGCCCAAAGACCGGTATCAGGTGGGCTGCACGATAAATACGGTCGAGTCGAATCACTGCCATCGAAGGTTCACCTTCTCGAAGTGCCGGTCTCACCATCCACATCCCAGTGTCTTCATCTGGCTGATCCCCAACTGGTTCAAACCATCGAACCAATGCACACAAATAGCGCTTTGCATGATATGAAAAAGAGAAAAATAGTAGGATGCGTGCAACAAGAGGTTTGTGCACGTGCAGCCGGTTCTTCGCGGGATCCATGTTCACAAAGACGCAGTCAAACCGAGGCTCCTTCTTGCGCCAACTCGGAGTTGCTCTAATATGTTTGCGACGCATACCACCAATACCAGAGGGATCACTTGGAGCATAAAATGTAGCGGCAGCTGAGTAGTGGACGAAAATTTTCTCGTTGAACGGAGGGCAGCTATCCAGAGAGATTCTGGACCCATGAAGATCACTGTGGGGGTGTAATTCATTGTAGAGGAACCGACGAACGAGAGCAGGAAGCTCGGGTTGATTGATCTCAGCTGCAAGACCCACGATCCTTTGAGAGTGTCTATGCTCTAGCATCGAATAAAATTGTTAGCAGAAGGAAATGGTAAAATTCAAAAACATACGCTTGGTAATTGCCATCGTCACATATGCATGTACTGTCGGTCCAGGGACAGGCACCGCATCATTGATCCATTCATCTGCACTTGGTTCATCAACTTGTGGAGGCTCAGTGGGATCTACACAAATATCTGTTACGTTCTGCTGACAAACCGATGAAAATGAAGGGAACTTACAAAGTGCAACAAAGGACGCAGCGAGAGATGGCATATTGAGCATCTCACGACTTGCGAAGTCTACCCGTGATGCAGCGAGTTTGTCGAGAGCTTCATTAGTCAGAAGCATTTGTCCGAGGGCCTCATTACGACTTGAACGTCGCCAGGGTTCTTTCACAGCCTTGATATGCTTTGCTTCAGTGATTGAGGAGCAGAGGCCATTTGGAGCAGCAAATTCCCACATGAGAATTTCGTAGTGGCAAAGAGAGTGTTGTCGTGGGAGAGAGAATCCATTGACGTGAACGCCAGCTGTCTCGAAGACTGTCCGATATTTATGGAATCGACGCAATGCATCATTCAGATCTTCAAGGTCTTTCCCGGTGATGACATTATGTCGAGCGATGTAACAAAATTCGAGAAATGCTCGGATCGCACGAACCATATCTTGAGGGACATAACCAGTGATCGCCGGTAGGTAAACCTGCAGCTGATCACATTTAGCATGCTATGTGATCGCGGTTTCATGCTTGAGTCTGAGACTTGCCTTCATCAGTGCCTTGGAGTCGTCTCCTGTCCACTGTTTGAATCCTCGACCTTCATGAAATCGCCGTAGCCCAGAGAATGCAGGAACTGCAGCAATACTACAGGCAGAATCTCAATCATAACATTGATATACAATAAAATAAAGCAGTAATGTACCGCTGGTCAATATCCGCCATGATTTCTTTAGCTTTTCGCTTTCCATATTTAATTTGCAGATATTGCTCTACCCAATCAACCAGATGATCTTTGAAGGTTCCTTTGATTAGCTGGTGGAGAAGGTCGGGCGAAAGGAGCTCATGTATGTCAGCACGAGGAAAATCATTGGTGAAGGGCTACCAACGAATATGTAAGTACGTCAATTAGATGATTGCCAAAACAACAAAATTCATTCAAAGAAAGAAAGATATTGAGGCAGAATCCGAAGCAAAGAAGAGTGAACAATAGGAAGTTTGAAAGCAAAAGAACTTCGATCGCCAAGACTGTGTACTTACCACAATATCACCGACAAGGCCGTACTCATCCCAAAGGATTCCCAACTCAAAGGTTTCAACAAGTAACTCGGTATGCTGGGTGGAACGACGCCCGCTATCATTGCCATCAAGGTTTGTGTTCCTCGCAGTACATCTGTTATTAGCTGTATAAGTAGCCCCTTTCAATGTCAAAGACAAGGGAGAATCAGACGCACTTCGGACACCAGCCCTGCACTATGCATGCCAGGAGTGCCTGCTCAGGATAATCAGCGATATATGGCCCAAGGCCATATATTATCCGCCGAAAGTGGCCATCGGCACAGCGTGTGACTTCTGGCGTTGTCATTCCAGGCTTGAGTGACTGCAGAATCCTCGAAAGAGATGAGTGGAATAACTGTCGACGAAACTTGCGAAACTTGACATCATCAGCATACTTCCGATCCGCTTCAAGTTGTGTACTGAGTCAGTGAAAGGATAAGAGCAAAGCATAGGCACCACGAACTTTTTGGTATTGCAAGGAAACCAATGAGGACAATCGCGTTGCGATGCGCACGTCGAACATAATTGTGAGTGTTTCCGATCCCCATGTACAAAGGGTAGTACTCGTTTTGTCCTGTGGCCACTGACACTGTCGTCTTGTCACTTCCGAGCACGATAGGGACAAACGCTGCACCATGTGTGTTGGGATCAGCCGAGATAATATCCTACAAAGTAGATGAGGACTGGTCTGTGGCCAAATTTTGAAGGGCAGGACGTACCGCTTGTTTCCATGCCCAGTCCCCTCCCATAAAATTTTTGAGACGACGCTCCTCACCATCAAACTCGCGCAATGGACCGTAGTCCATTTCTCCATCAAAGTCCGGATTGGCGAGCATATTCTGTGCAACAGTATGTGGATCTCGGAACCAAACATCATAAGTAGCTTGCATCCACGGCGGAACGTCATGCTGAGGCACTTCTCCTTGATAAGTCATGTTGAAAGACTGTCACCCAACTTCTCCAGACTTGGTTGAGTGTATCGTACTATACATATCCTTCGCATTGGCAAAGGGAGGTTCATCGTTGTGTCGCAGCAAGGTGGCTGCCCAGAGATCAAGGAGGGTGTTAATATTTGGTGCGGACATTTGCTCACGCGTGTAAAGAAATTCAGCGAGTTCGAACTCAACCTGGCTGCGATAGGGAGTCCAGTCATCTGATCGGGGCATATCGCGAGGTGTAGGAGGAGTATTCTTAGGTAGGTAGTTGCCGTCCTTGTCACAAGGTGTACCTGTAATCAAAAAGGTCAGCTCACAGCGAGATCTCACCTTCGCATTGTTCTCACCATTGATATACTGATGATACTCCACGCCGAGAGACTCACGCGTTGTCCTTTCATCCTCATCGGCAGAGACAGGACTTGGGCTTCTACTGGGCATTTCATACTCCTCTGCGTCTTCATCGGACTCATCTGAGCCTTCATCAGACTCATCAGACCCATTGGACTCTTCCTCGTGCTTGTCAAACCCTTCGTCGATATTGTTGTGGTACAAATCATATTCCTCAATACCAAAATCAAGATTTTCTACGTCGAGATCGTTGAAGGGCAGCGAGTTGTGGTCTGCGGAGTTCATATCTGGAAAATGTGAATGCAGATCAATATATACTTGAATGTCATCAACCCGAAGAGACAATATTATATGATAGGCTTACCGTCTGAATTATCATGTTCATGCAACTCTGCATGATGCATCCATGAAGTAGATTCATGTCCCGGCTGTGAACTTGATGGCAACCTTTCACTGAAAGAATGCCCATGTTGGGCTCGAATGTGTTTCTTGCGACCTGATGTGTTGCGAAACCATCTGTTGCAGCCTGCCGCAGGGCATTGAAACTGAAGATGAGCATAGACTGGACGAGACATGGGTAGCGAGAGTGAAGAATAGAAACCAGTTGTGCTGTGCTGACTTAGCGATTTCAGTCGCTGCCATTGCTGTGGCGGAAGCACTTATTCGGTGGTAATCTTCGTTACCGGAACTACAAAAATTGGAAAAGGCATTTGATTTAACTTGAAGCCACAATATATCAAGCATACAAATCTGGTATTCTCCGCATTAGCCGCTTGTCAGCGCAACAACTTGAACAGATCACTCACACAGTATCTCTCATTCTCTCAAGTCAACGACTCCCTATGGCACAACGTAATACTCGTTCTTCTACTACCTTCATACCACCTAGTGAAGGCACTCATCCTCCAGCCCGAGTACGTCGCTCAGCTGCAGAAGTCCAAGCTGAAAAGGAAGCAAAGCAAAAGGCGAAGGAGGCTGATGCTACTGCAAAGCAGGAGCAGGCTGAGGCAAAATTAGCAGCGAGAAGGGAGCAGGCTGAGGCAAGGGCAGCAGTGAGGAAGGAACTGGCCGATGCGAAGGCAGCAGAAAAACGAGAGCAAGCTGAGGCGAAGGCAGCAGCAAAAAAGAGGCAGGCTGAGATGAAGGCGGCCGCAAAAGAGGAACAGAGTCAGGTGAAGGCAGCAGCAAAGAAGAAGGGCCAGACTCGTGTTGCACAGCTTGAAGACAAGATGGCCATGGAGGATGCCCAACGCGAAGTGACACGTGTGGGGATGGCCAACCTGAAGAGGTCACGGAAGCCTCGTCACGGTATGTCTTAACTTACAACTGCTGATAAGTCTGACCTAGCCTTCAGAGACACCGTCCACTGTTGCAGATGAAGGAAACAAGGTGGACGAAACTGATCAAGGGTCTGTCCTCACTGACCTCGATGCAAGCGATAATGATCGGCCCAAGAAGAAGTCTAAGAAGAACAACTTCAGTACCCGAGAAGCGATCAAAAACATACGCAAGCACCAGGATATGTCTATGATAGTGGAACAATCCGAGGATGAAGAGAAGACACCTGCCGGGCCTGATGCAGATGACAGGCGCCGCGTGGCAGAGCCCGATGAAGCTGAGAAATCAGATAACGAGTTCATAGAATACATCATGATTACTCACTGTTGTTACTGATCTGACATGTCTTCCACAGAGAGGATATTGCTGTTGCCGCTGGGGCGATAAAGAATTGGGCAGTCAACGTCTCTACATGGGGTGTTCAGTCTAGGACCAGGATTCAACCCAACAGCACTTACAGTCACACCATGGATGCCACTGTTTCCCGGCGCACTAAACCTGTGTCGTCAGAAGTACAGGTATCTAAAAAATCCAAAACATCTTCAGGTAAAATTGCAGCTGCACGCACAAAGGAGGAAAATACTGTCAATCCTAGGGGTATCCTTAATGATGACGATCTCGATGAAGAGGTGGAACGGTATGCAGCTTTATCTAGTCCGATCAAAGGTGCTGGAACACGAGTTCGAAACGATGTAAGTGTCTCTGTGATCATCTCAGCTTGAACCTGATTCAACCTACCAATCAGGACATTGTCAAGTTCGAGAATGTGCATGTCGCAGAGGTCATTGAATTGTTGGATAATGGAGATACCTCAAAGGCGAAGAATAAGAGGACCACTTCTGCGGTATGTTTAGCACACGTTCATCTTGAGCATTCTGTCTACTTACTATATGGGAACAGACGACGGTTAAGATCGAAAATGTTGACCATCAGCTTCCTCGACCAAGCAAAGCAATACAATCAAAGCCAAGGCTGAACGCTGAGGCGACTCCAATGGAAGTCGACGATGATGACTCAGAGGTTGATGTCAAGTACAAGCCTCGTAAGGTGAAAATAGGAAATGAGGGGTTCACAACTTCCGACCTGCCAAGGGGTGCAGCACGGGGCAACCGTTGGCGCGGTATGTTCGTACCGACTTTCCAGGAATATATCGGCAGTCTCAGAGACCCCTGGCTACTTGATGACTCTGAGATCATTGTGGTTCTTCAAGCTATATGGGACGCGGTCTACAAGTTTGATATACAGTATACGGTAGACACCGATGGTCCTGTGTTTGCGCTGGTAAGCCCAATTTGTATCAATTCGAAGACATGGTGTTGACTCATTGAGGGAGGCAATGCAACGTGTGTATGAGTATCGGAGCGGTTTTGGTTCTAGCGCCATGAATCATCTTGAGAGCATCTTCAAATCCAGTAAACTATACCGGGATTCTCTTGATGAACATGCAAAATTTGCGCGGGCAATGCTCTCCAAACTTCGATTTGCATGGGAGAATGCTGACAGCAATGATCAATCAGTGCGTTCCTATCCTCCTCATGGTGTTACAACTAAGTACCGTGCCGTTTCCAGAAATTCAAAGGCCTCTTCTGCGGAGTCCTAGTCTTGAAGACGCTTGCTTGGCACTACACATCCATCAACAATCATGCCGTGCACGTTCCTGGGCTATACAACAATGAAGACCATGTTGGGATTGTTGGTGCAGTGGCATTGGCGACTGCCGCGGTATGTTCACTTTGTTCCTATTAGAATAGAGAAGTCCATCTGGGTTGATCTGAATATGACTCATTTTGACAGGTTGAACGTATCTTGGTACTTTGGAAGACCCATAGCATCATGCTGGAGGGCGGGAAATCGGTCATCCTGAAAAAGCTGAATCCGACCACAGGCAAGCTGTCGCGCAAGTCCACGCTCTTTAGTGATGCGAACTATGGATCCAAGACTCGCGAATACGCACAGTCAGCTGCTAACCTCACCGCAGCAAGAATGGTCAAGGTTGTCGAGAAGGCGCGTGATTATGCGAGAGTGGATTCAAGCAGCCAGAATCCAATTGACATCTCCGACGAGGACATGTCAGACGTTGACCGCGCAAACCTTGTGGAAGTGGACTCTGACTAACTGTGCATTCCGCGTATGTTCTGGCAGACCATTGTCCTCGAGCACGTTGACTGACTTGGTCATACATTTGCTAGTGTGTTGTGCTAGCCACAGAGAGATTAATGATACCATATATGCAATTCTTGTCGCCCTCTGGCTCCTTTCCCATGTCCCATCCATTTTTAGCCGCTTTTAATTTTCACTTCCACGCCAGTTTTCATTTCCCGTGAACATTCTCTCCCCTTCATGTCTGCCTCCTTCTGTGGTCATTCAAGTCTTGATATTTTTTGCCGTTGTTTGTCTCGCCAATTATCATAAGGTTTTCCATACGTTCTGTCGACTCTGGCTAGCTTTGACTACTAATTGTTTGTCTTACTATGCTGTGCGGAGAAGTAGCTTACCAGCTGGCTTACTTATACCGGTCTTATCTTGACTTATGTGCTGTGAATATCATTCCTTCCCAGTCTTGATGCTTCCTTAGTGAAGTAGCACGCAGATGATTCAAGAACATTAAGAGCAGCCTTACCAAGGAAATAAGGCCATAAGTCATCTCCTTGATTTTCCTTTAGTCCATCTGAACACATGAGTGCCAGCTGGATTTAAGCCTCTAAGGAGAAATTCAGACGGATCAAGACAAGCGATCATCTTAATTAAGGAGACAAGTTCTGAATGTATTATTCATCTTGTTTTTGTCTTACTCCCTTATTCAAGGCGAATAAAGTAGACTAAGAAAGTGATGACAAATGCTGATGTAGTGTGAGTGCGGGGCTCATAACCTGTAAGCAACTGCGCCTCGGGCTACGAGTAGAAGAGAATAGAAATTGGCTTGACTACATAGAAGCCTGTTGAGCTCCTTATATACTGTAAACTAAAAGACTAGAAACTACCAGACTGTTCTCGAGACATTGTCCTTACTAATCCTAACCCTACGGACCTTTCCCGGACCTTTCCGTAGATGCCGGATTGCTAATCCGCACCTCCAACAGAGATACTGTATTCTGATTGCACAACCAGTAGTAACGGTTGTCCACAATTCATACGCCAAAGTCAAACCAATATTGGGAAAAGTACGCACCCTTGTTTTGGCAGAAGTGCAACAGTCCTCTGTCACGCAACCCTCGCCTCAGGCATGGACGAGCATTTTCGGAAATTGTCCATCATATCCTCCTCCTCATAAACATCAGAAGAACTGACCAAGAGACTCAAATCAAAGGTCCCTGTCGCCAGATTGGGGAAACGATTAAAACCATGTTAATCCCATCTCAGTCCATGGTACCAAAGCATGGCGAGATCAGACACAACGAAGATGATGAACTCTCGCCTCACCAGGGTCGCAGGATATTTTAATGATGGGGAGCAATAGGTCAAGATAGACTTTGAGGACGTTTGGCCTTGCACTGTGCGACAACATTCCAGGTCCCTTCAAATCTCGCAGAACATTTTCACAGAGCTGAGTGTGCGCGTGGGCAGAGCCTTCTGGAGAGCACAGCATGTAGTGTATGTGGCATGCACGATGACATTTGCTCCGATCGTGCATCTGGAGCAATCGTGGCGGCGGTGTTGTTCAACGTCGAAATGCAGTCACACTCGCGTGACATGCATCTGACTGACGCAACAGTGCCCGACGCCACTGACCTACGCTCAGATATAGCCTCCAATTAATTATTAGCAGAAGACCCAGTCGTAGGCGCGTGCCTCTCTAATGCATAGAGGGTGGCATTTTCACTGGCTTCGCTCTGAGGACCGCGCCGACGGCAACTCGATACGCACGAGAATTCGACCGGGCCTTACTTACTTACATACATACAACTCGCGCCCAGCCTGATATCTCCTCGACTCGCATGAAAATCTGAGTGGAAAAGATATAGCCTTCTCCAAGCACAACAGGCTTGATAAATACATGAAATAAGAATGTAAATTTATTGCACATATAGAGAATGGAGCGCGGCTTCTCACATCAACCTCCTCCACCAATGCAAGGAATGCTGCGACAACCTGTCAACGTTTTGACGGCCTTGCGCTTCGATGTTCCCACGTCCTCAGAGGGCATGCGGCAGATGAACCTAGACTAACCCCCCCCCCCCCCCCACCACCACCAAAACTGTGCTACAGTCAAGAACTATTGAATCTAGAAGATGGCCCATCTTGCAGCCTTTGATGTCCACACCAAAGATGACGTGCTTGAGAGGAGGGTCCACTACAGGGGAGAATATGTGAATCGGCGAGGAATGTTTGATGCCTTCAAATTGAAGATCAAGCCAGAATATGTCATCATCGTCGTCGTCTTGCTCGTCTTTCTCCTTTTCCTCACCGTCGTCCTCGTCGTCGCCCTCGGCATACTTCTGTGTCTCTATTCCCAAAGGGAGAGTCGCGCAGAATCCAAGCGCACTCACTACACCAATGGCATCTGGACGGAGGGCTCAAGACAGGTAGGTACTCTTATCCAGAACCGAGGAGACATGGACTGACCATTGCAACCAGATACTGTATTGATTTTGCAGCTGCTGCGGTCAATGTTGAAATGCGGCCTAGAGCTGCGGGGGAGTGGAATGCAGGGTAAGTCAGCTGCTTTGCCTACTCCATTTCCAGGACAAGGATTTCATCTCATGTGCTTTGGATAACATGCAGCTGCTGAAGGGGAGGAGAGCGGGGTACATGATCCAGCGATCCTAGAAGCGAGGGCCCAAACGTCGGTGCTGGAGTGTTTCTTGGTGGCCGTCGCAGAATATATCTTACCCATCAGAGCGGTACCGATGGCCTTTGAAGTCGGAGGCAGCTTCCCATTGTCAGAAAACAGTCCTAGTGCAACGTTGAAAAGCTTCAATTATCGCCGAAGAGGCGGATCCCCAGCTCGTCTATCGTACAACGGTAAGAATTCCGAGGCTCGCTAGAAGAGTATCCCACTAAGCGAGATTGCTCTATTTTCAGTGTGTGCAAGTGGAGTCTTTGGTGGTGTCGCTGTGTGTACGTGCAGACGCGCGGTGATGCAAAGATTAAGAAAATCCGGAGACAAACTTGAACCAAAGCTTCGCCGTGATACGGAGGGAGTTGAAGAGATGGCGCGCTGAGTTGGGTGAGTCCATACTATACGCGACAGACCTTAATGCACACGACGCGATGCCCTGCCAGAAGTCGTCGTGCACAGTGGCAGGGGCTCGATGAACATGAAACTTGAACATAAGTCAATAGAGCATATTTCCCGAGAGCGTGGTGTTTGGTATGAGTTGCAGCCGCTGTTGGCTGGGCCATGAGGTCCAGTGGTTCAAGGTACGTGAGAGCAGTGTGACAAGAGGAAATTTGATCTCGATCTGAGATCCTCCGTTTGAGATATCTGTAATCTGTTAGCGACGACAGGTCCCAGTGTCTGAAAATCATGCAACATCTGTACAGATGCTACGTGTGTGGAAGGACGTATAAAAATGCTGGTACCGGAATGGCCTGGGTCAGCCGTACGCAAGTCGCCTAATACAGTACTCCGTATACATTGTTACGAGAGCATAACAAAAATTCGAGTGGGAGAGCACGGAAACCATTAGACATTATACTATTAGATGTACACATATACACGTCAGATGCATATAACCACCTCCAGAGATACACACAAATAATCAGAGCTTCCTCGTCCGAAATGAAGCAAAGGCGCGTAAAGGTTCACCGTTAGGCACCCACAGTCCGGCTGGCCGTCTTCCCGAGAACAGCATCGAGAGTCTTCTTGACCGTCCTGCCGTCACCCTTCGTATCAGCAGCCTTCCCCTTCTCGTTCCGCCGCTTGATGAGCCGCCGCCACAATCTACTCGGCGATGATGGCATTAACGGGATATGAACAGACGTGGGCGTCTCGTGCACAGGAGAGGAGATTTGGGAGACGGAGGTTGCGGAGGTGGTGGTGGAAGCGGAGGCCTTAGAGGTGTTGGATGAGTGTGAGGAAGTGGACATGGAAGGAGAGGTCGAGAGCGACGGCGCCGTGGGCACCGCGAGTATCCCGTTCTTCTCGTCTGCCTTACTAGACTTGATCAGAATTGGCTGACTAGGAAGCTCCGTATCGGGTCCTGAATCGGACAGATTGGGCGCCGAATGATTCTCTGTCCATGATACGTTCCGCGACTCTGAGTCGAAGCCATCGTCGGCTCGTACGCCATTCGCCTGCGTACTACTGCTCGCCTCTCCTACCTCATTCTCCTCTCCTTCGGCCTCCTCGTGCTCGATCTCAAACACTCCGTCCTCTGGCAAGACGCTACTCGTCGCGCGCTTGTGATAGCCATACACGGACTGCACCGGCGAAGTGGGAATACTCGTGGAAAAATCCCAGCTCTCCATCGTTCCATGGGTCAAGACAGACGGCTGACGCCGGCGTTCCTGCCGCTGAGCAAGCGGTGGCAAACCCTTCAGCACGGCACCGACGAGGAAGGTATGCTTCCGCGCGCCGCGGAAGAACGGGGTCGCGAGGAGCTCAGCAGCGGTTGGTCGGCGTGTGGGATCCTTGTTGAGGCAGGCCGCAACGACCTCCTGAAACGCGCGAGAATACGTGTATGCACCGCCAGCGCGGTCGAGCTGGGGCGGTGCGTCCTGCACAGTCTGCAGGAGGGCTTTATGTGGCGTGAGGAGCGAGCGTGGGGCGCGACCCTGCGTGAGCTCGAGCGCGGTGATGCCGAACGACCAGATGTCTGCAGAAGCGTCGTAGGTGCGCCCGTTGATTACTTCCGGCGCCATCCAACACGGCGTTCCAACGAAGGATTTGCGTTTGCCCACTGTACGGAGCTTGGGGCGTGGGTGTGGATTTACATGCAAAGGCGAGTGTAAATGTGGATTCTGGTGAGAATGTGAGTGTAATTGCGAATGGGAATGGGTGTGTGAGTGGCGGGGAATAGTAGCAGATGAGCTTGAGCTTGAACTGGAGCTGGCGACTGTACGCTTGTTAATAATTGGAGGGATATCTTCTGAGTCCCAAAGAAAGGTAGCAACCCCGAGGTCACATAAAAGCACGGTGCCATCATCATCAATGAGGAGGTTCGCTGCCTTGACATCGCGGTGGATAAGACCATTGACATGCAAGTAGCTGAAGGGAGAAAGCAGCGTCAGTACCGCTCTTTAGATGGACAAATATAACTGGACTTTATTCCCTCAAGCGCTTGCTTGAGAATACACCTCACAACCTCTTCCTCCATACCACCGGGCCATCCATAGTGCATCACATCAGCGGCACTGCCCGCATTCATCAGACGCATCGCGATATAAAGCTTGTGACCGTCCATCCACGTGCCACGTACGCGGAGGACATTTGGGTGCTTAGACAGTGACATGAGCTGCGTTTCGCGCTGTAAAAGACAGAGGGCACGGGGTGGCAGGCGGTCAAGATCTAGGACCTTGAGCGCGCACGGGGTCGGGTGGGCCACGCCTGGCGGTTGGAACTGCGCGGCGTAGACTGTGGAAGACGCGCCAAAGCCTATGGGTGCGCCGACAGTGTAGTCGGAGAAAGTGTCGCTGCAGGACCGTTAGTACGCTGGATGTGGTGAGTCAAAGGGGTGCTGCGCACCTGTAGAGCTGCCACTCGTCCTCGACCGCACCAATGAATTTGCGCGCGATACGTTCAGTGGCCGCGTTCATGGCAGTATTCTGCGCGTTGGATGGGGATGGCGTGGATGGGGATGAGAGAGATGGCTGATAAAGTGAGATGTCGCAACGGAACTTGGGGGGCCCTTTCGTTCTTACCGCGGAGTGTCAACATCGCAGATCCGAGATCGCATCTTC